>NW_027460291.1:16903361-18314078 GCF_050947875.1 Dermacentor variabilis | reverse complement strand
AATCCGCAGTGCAAGCAGCAGCAGTAATTGAAACGGCTGGCCACGCAGCCACGGGCATCATTCGTCAGCACGACCACCTGGAAGAATTATAAGGTTGAGTGCGCCATTGCTGCAGCGGTGTTGTGCCCTAGTGAAGTGTTTGCCGAGTAATCCTTTTGTAGAGTGAGGCCGATATGTATAGCGAAATCTGTACATCCAAGTTGCCAGTAAACGTGGGAAGCCCAGCCAAAAAAGCATTGGCTGCGTCCAATAGTCGAATAAATCCGGGGGAGGCCAACTTGTTGGCGCATCCGCAGTATATGCAGCAGCAGTCATCGAAGCTGCCAGGCACGCAGCCACGGGCACATTCGTCAGCACGACCACCTGGGACATTATAAAGAGTGAGTGCGACATTCCTGCAGCAGTGTTGTGCTACAGAGAAGTGTTCGTGTAGGAATCCTTTTGAAGACTGATGCCCATATTGATAGCGGAAGCGGTACATCCAGGTTGCCAGTAAGGGTGGGAAGTCCTGCTAAAAAGCATTGGTGGCGTCCAATAGTCGAATAGATCCGGGGCAGGCCAGCTTGCTGACGCATCCGCAGTGCATGCAGCTGCTGTCACTGAAGCTGCCTCGCACGCAGCAACGGGCACATTCGTCAGCACGACCACCTGGAACATTAATAACGGTGAGTGCGCCATTCCAGCAGCGGTGCTGTGCTCGACACTCTTAAATTGGTTGCACCCTTTGGGGTGTGAATTTGTCCTACAACAATAATCGTCATCTGCGTTGCTTGCGTTTCCTTTCCTGAAAACTCGGCTCTCGCTACTTTCCTGTCGAGAATGCTGCGTCACACTGATAACGCGGCGCCGTTCGTGATTGGGAAGTACCGAGCTCGCCGCGTAAGAGAAAGGAAACGCGGGCAAGACGAATGACAGGCCGAGAATAAGGCCGAGATTGATAGCGGAACCGGTAGATCCAGGTTTCCAGTAAACGTGGGAAGTCCAGCCAAAAAGCACTGGTGGCCTCCAATAGTCGAATAGATCCGGGGGAGGCCAGCTTATTGACGCATCCGCAGAGCATGCAGCAGCAGTTATTGAAGTTGCCGGACACATAGCCACTTGGACATTCGTCAGCACGACTACCTGGAACAATAATGAGAGTGAGTGCACCATTCCTGCTGCAGCGTTGCGTCACAGAGAAGTGTTCGCGGAGGAATCCTTTTAGAGACTAAGGCCGGGATTGACAGCGGTCTCGGTAGATCCAGGTTGCCAGTAAACGGGGAAAGTCCAGCCAAAAAAGCATTGGCTGCGTCCAATGGTCGAATAGATCGGGGGAGGCCAGCTTGTTGGCGCATCCGCAGTATATGCAGCAGCCGTCATTGAAGCTGCCTCGCACGCAGCCACGGGCACATTCGTGAGCACGACCACCTGGAACATTAATAGGGGTCACTGCATCATTCCTGCAGCGGTGTTGTGCCCCAGTGAAGTGCTTGCCGAGGAATCCTTTTGTAGACTAAGGCCGAGATTGATAGCGGAACCGGTAGACCCAGGTTACCAGTAAACGTGGGAAGTCCAGCCAAAAAGCATTGGCGGCGTCCAATAGAAGAATAGATCCGGGGAAGGCAAGCTTGCTGACGCATCAGCAGTGAATGCAGACGCCGTCATTGAAGCTGCCTCGCACGTAACCACGGGCACATTTGCAGCACGACCACCTGGAACATTATTAAGTGTGAGTGGCATATTCCTGCAGCAGTGTTGCGCGCCAGTGAAGTGCTTGCCGAGGAATCCTTTTGTAAACTGCGCCGAGATTGATAGATGAAGCGGTAGATCCAGGTTGCCAGTAAACTTGAAAAGTCCAGGCAAAAAAGTATTGGTGGCGTCCAGTAGTCGAATGGATCCGGGGAGGTCAGCTTATTGACGCATCCGCAGTGCAAGCAGCAAGAGCAATTGAGACTGCCGGGCACGCAGCCATGTGCACATTCGCCAGCACGACCACCGGAAACATAGATAACGGTGAGTGCGCCATTCCTGCAGTGGAGTTGGGCCCCAGTGAAGTGCATGCCAAGGAATCCTTTTGAAGAATGAGGCCGATATTGATAGCGGAAGCGGTGCATCCAGGATGCCAGTAAACGTTTGAACTCCTGCCAAAAAGCGTTGGCGGCCCTATCGTCGAATAGATCCGGGGGAGGCCAGATTGTTGACGCATCTGCAGTGCATGCAGCAGCAGTCATTGAAGCTGCCGGGTACGCAGCCACGGGCACATTCGTCAGCACGACCACCTGGAACATTAATAGGGGTGACTACGTCATTGCTGCAGCGGTGTTGTGCCCTTGTCAAGTCCTTGCCGATGAATCCTTTTGTATACTAAGGCCGAGATTGATAGAGGAAGCGGTAGACCTAGGTTGCCAGTAAGCGTGGGAAGTCCAGGCAAGAAGCATTGGTGGCGTCCAACAGTCGAATAGATCCGGCGGAGGCCAGCTTGTTGACGCATCCGCAGTGCATATAGCAGCAGTCATTGAAACGGCCGGTGTTGCAAATGGGTCGCAAAACACAAGGGTAGCGTTGGCCTTGCGGCGTTGGGCGCAGCTGGAAGCATCTGAAGGTCCTGACAAAGGATGAGTCGACTGCTGACAGAACAACTTATTTATTCTAGCATCGCAAAAGAGCGGCCGGTCAGGTCGACCGAAGTAGAGAAACGGGAGGCCACGTTACTCGACTGAATAAATCGAAGCTTTTCTCTGGCATCCGGGGGCAGCTGCTTTTATACTCTCGGAGTCGAGGGCAAGAAGGAACGGCTCGGAAGAGGCCCACGTGACAGCGGCGCACGGAACACGTCGTGACAAGTCTCCGCCGGGCCGGCGCCGATCAGACCTCGCTTCACAGTTGGGGAGCTCCTCTCCCCGGCTGCGCGCTTTGAGAAGCGTGGGCACCAACATGCACACACACACACACACACACACACACATACGAAGACACGTGGCTTTGAAACATGTCTGGACGCGCTTAGCAGGAGGCGTTGGGACAGCGCTGAACTGGCGAAAATGTCCGCCGCTGTGAACGAAGCCCCGGCGTCCGTTGCATCCGCGCCGGCTATACCGCACGTCGGAGGCGAAACGTAACAGAGCGCCCCGCCGGGAGAAGGAGATCCCGATGTTCAGGGGACTGCATCCGCTGTCCCGAGGGATGTCGCTCGATGATGCTCATAACCGAAGTCGGTCGTCCCTCGGCGTTTCTTGAGCGCAGCGCACCGAGAAGGCCTCGTTCTCACGTTCAGGTTCCCACAGGACACTGCAAAGTGACTTCGGGAGAGTTACCTTTTTTTTCTCGTTCCCAGCAAGCGTTAGAACTACGCCGAAACTCAATCGCTCAGTCAGCAAGCACGACACAACCCCACTAAGCCCTTTTCCCCTTTCCCCTTTCCCCTTTTATACTACTGCCTAGTTCCTTACGGTAGTCTAGCAGCACTCAGAACGCGTCCACAAATTTGAAAATTGCTCTAGAAAGCACGTCATGACTTTGAAACACTAAACAAAAGCAATATGTTAAAAATCCTGCCTCAGGAAGAAAAAAACATCAGTAACAATCAACTTTGAGGCTGATATCTACGTTAGGGGCCTCGACTTAAGCCATCAGCGTTACCTTTGAGACTCCCCTTTTTGTAACGCACCTCAAAGGAATTATGTTGCAAAGCGAGGCTCCAGCGGAGGAGGCGGCCATTTTTGGAAGATATGGTCTGCAGCCATTGGAGAGGGCAGTGATCCGTTTCAATGATAAGCCTCGAGCCGGCTAGGTAGCATGACAATTTCTGAACGGCCCACACGAGACGCGCACACTCTTTCTCGGTGGCGCTGTACGCCTGCTCACGACTGGTCAGCTTATGACTAGCATACAGGACGGGTTGTTCCACTTCTCCATTTTCCCGTTGGTACAATGCAACGCCTATGCCTCGCTCACTAGCATCACACTGAGCAACGAACCCTTTTGTGTAGTCTGGCGATCGTAGCACAGGCTGGCTTGTTAGGGCGCTCTTTAGGGCGCTAAAAGCTCTTTCCCTTGTCTCGTCCCAGACGACTGTTTGGGGCTCTGTTTTTCTTAGAGCATCCATCAGGGGAGCCGCGATATCAGAGTACCTGGGAAGGTACCTCTGATAGTAGCCGGAGACACCTAAGAACGACCGAATATCGGTCTTCGTGCGCGGTTGCGGGAAGTCTCGCACAGCGGCCATCTTTATTTCAGAGGGGCGGCGACGACCCCGTCCAATCACGTGACCGAGGTAGACAACCTCGGCCTGTGCTAACTGGCACTTGGGAGCCCTGACTGTCAAGCCCGCTTCGCGCAGGCGGGTTAGCATTGCCCGTAAGCGTGCCATATGCTCCGACCAGGATGCGGAGAATATCGCTACGTCGTGTAAATAAGGTAAAGCGAATTTTTCCTGTCCCCGCAACACTTTGTCCATGAGGCTTGAAAAGCAGTATGGCGCGTTCTTCAAACCAAAACTCAAAACTTTAGGACGGAATGTTCCCATTGGTGAAATGAACGCCGCATACCTACTAGCCTCTTCTCCTCGATGTTAGGGATCGGATAAATTTGATCCTTAGTGATGGAATTAAGCCTGCGGTAGTCGACGCAAGGACGAGGTTCCTTGCCCGGTAACACAACTAAAATCAAAGGGGAGGTATAATCACTCTCACCCGCCTCAATAACAACGAGCTGTAGAATTTTCCTTTACCTCAGCCTCCATAATATCGCGCTGCCGGGGTGGCACCCGGTACGCCTTGGATTATACTGGCTCTGCGGAGGTAAGTTCTATTTCATGAGTAAGGACAGAAGTCCTACCAGGCCTCTCAGAGAACTGACCTTGGAACGCTTGTAAGAGCTGGTGTAGTTCGGTTTTCTGCTCAGGCGACAGCGGTTCTTTACTGATTAAGTCCCTAATGACTTGATCGGTGTCTTCCCTGCTCGTCACTGAGCCTAGTCCCGGAAGCTCTTCGGGAACGTTTACCGTCATGCACACCACTGCTTCCCGTTGTTTATAGGGTTTGAGCAGATTACAGTGGTAAACTTGCTGTGCTTTCCGTTTTCCTCGCACACTCACCACGCAGTTAACGTCCGACAGTTTTGGAACAACCCGTGCTGGGCGCTCCCACTGCACGTCGAGTTTGTTTTTTAGCGATGTGCCCAATATCATTACCTCATCGCCCACCTCAAAACGACGGGCCCTGGCCGTCCGATCATAATAAACCTTGGCCCTCTGCTGGGCCTTTGCCATTGCTTCACCTGACAACTCCTGTGCCCTTAAGCGTTCGAGGAGCCTAAGCACGTACTCCACCACCACTGGGTCGTCGCCCCTGCCTTCCCACGAGTCTCGAAGTATGCGAAGCGGAGACCACAGCGAGCGACCGTACACTAGCTCAGCTGGCGAAAACCCCGTAGCCGCATGCGGCGCGGTCCTTAATGCAAACATCACCCCAGGCAGACACAGCTCCCAGTCAGTTTGTTGTTCAAAACACAATGCTGTCAACACGCGCTTCATGACGGAGTGGAGCTTCTCAACGGAATTCGACTGTGGGTGGTACACTGAGCTGTGTAACAACTTTACCCCACACCTTTCGAGAAAGGCTGTCGTGAAAACGCTAGTAAACACTGTGCCCTGATCTGACTGGATTTCCGCAGGAAAACCAACGCGCGCAAATGTGGGCAGTAGCGCATTGACTATCTCAACTGAGCTGAGTTCTTTAAGCGGCACTGCTTCAGGGAACTTTGTCGCTGGGCAGATCACAGTCAAAATGTGTCTGTATCCCGTGGTTGTTACCGGCAGAGGTCCCACTGTATAAATAACGAGCCGTCTAAAAGGCTCCGTAATGATAGGTACCAAATTCAACGGCGCCCTTGATTTGTCCCCTGGTTTGCCCACCCGCTGACAGGTGTCGCATGTCCTCACAAAGTGTTCTGCGTCACGAAAACACCCTGGCCAATAGTACTCTTGCAAGAGACGGTCCTTAGTCTTCTTAACTCCTAGGTGTCCGGACCACGAACCTCCATGCGACAGGCGCAACAGATCCTGACGGTAGCACTGAGGCACGATCAGCTGATCGAACTCCACTCCCCTGCGGTCTAGATACTTCCGGTACAGGACCCCACCTCTTTCCACAAAGCGAGCATTTTTCTGGGCGATACCTTCCTTGACATTGCAGCGCATGTTTTATAGGCTGCCATCCTTTTTTTGCTCGGCTATCAAAGCCGACCGGCTGACTTTTAGCAACTATTAAGTCCATCTGACGTAGGTCTCGATGAGCAAATCTGCAGATAGCTCTTCTAACTTTCCCGTGTCGGGGATTTCCTCTCCAGTATCTGGTGCCTTCAACGCTACATGCTCAATTTTATTCAGTTCGGACGTGCTCTGAATATCAGCTTGCTGCGCCTCCGACCCTTTCTCATTGTTCGACAACGTCGGCCCCGCAACTACCACCTTTGCAGCGAGCTCCCGAACTCTCGATCTGGTTAAGGCCTGAACGCTAGCCTAACGAAACAAAAGCCCCTTCTCGCGCAGGAGGTGATCGGACCTGTTCGAAAATAGGTACGGGTACTGGGGGGGGGGGCAGCATAGATGGCACTGCCGCCTCCGTCTCAAATGCTCCGAAAGGTCCTTCAATAAGCACTTTTGCTACGGGCAGACACACGCTATGAGCTTCCACGGCTTGCTTGATCCATGCGCACTCGCCCGTGAACATATCGGGTTCTACGTAAGAGGGGTGAACTACATCCATTGTAGCTGCGGAATCACGAAGCACTCGGCACTCTTTCCCGTTCACGAGGAGGTCTCGCATGTAAGGCTCGAGGAGCTTCATGTTTTCGTCAGTGCTGCATAATAACAAAAACACGACTTTTGTTTTTGTCTCTGGACACTGCGCCGAAAAGTGACCCGGCTTCTGGCACGTAGAATACACTCGCGCTTGCCTCGTCTCCAACCGCTTTCTGCGTTCGGTTTCGGCTGCCGCCGTCTCCTTACGTTCGGTCGGACTGCTTTCACTCGCATCCGCACTACGTGCGTCCCCCCTTGCTCTCATGGGCGTGAACTTCGCCCTCTCAAACTTGGAGCCAAATTCACCCTTTTGACCGTCCTTAGCCCCGGGAGCCCGACTCGTCACAAACTCCTCGGCTAGCTCGGCGGCTTTAGCCAACGTACTAACGTCTGGCCTATCCAAAACCCAGTACCGCACGTTCTCAGGTAACCGACCATAAAAGTGTTCCAGCCCGAAACACTGCAGAATTTTCTCGTGGTCACCAAACGCTTTCTCTTCTTTGAGCCACTCCTGCATGTTTGACATAAGCCTGTAGGCAAACTCTGTATATGACTCACTTCTGCCTTTCTCATTTTCCCGAAACTTCCGACTGAACGCCTCCGCTGACAGCCTGTACTTTTTTAGCAGACTCGATTTGACTAGGTCGAAATCCTCTGCCTCCTCTCTCTTCAAGCGAGCGACTACGTCGGCCGCCTCGCCGGGTAACAAAGTGAGCAAGCGCTGTGGCCTCGTTTCCCGAGAGAAACCCTGCTTCACCCATGTTCGCTCAAAGTTAACCAGGAACAAACCAATGTCCTCTCCAAGCTTAAACGGCCGCATCAGGTCAGTCATTTTGAACGATACTCGTTCTGCTACACCATGTGCCTGACTTCCATTAGGAGCGCGTTCCATCTCTACGTCGAGACGCTTCATTTCCAAAGCGTGTTGGCGGTCGCGCTCCTCTTTCTCTTTTTGCTCTTTACGTTCGCGCTCCTGTGTTTCTTTTTTTGCCGTCTCCCTCTCCTCAATGGTCTCAAGGCATTCTGACAGCTCGTCATCCTCAGCTTCTAAATCAAGAATAGCCCTTAGCAGTCCTGGTTTTCTGAGTTTGACATAGACATCCAGACCCAACTCTCTTGCAAGCTCCAGCAATTTCGCTTTGCGCAATGACTTCAAATCCATGGCTGCTCTGAATGCTGCTTTCTCTACTGCCTACTATTGTCTTGCCGCAAACTAACCCGGCAGCAACGACAACCACAATTACCTGCTCTGTTTCTGACACTAACAAAAGCCTGGCAAAACTCACAAGAAGAAAGTCCCGCACTCACCAAACCTCGCAGCAAAGAATTCAGCGCAGTCGTTCCGCTGCAGGCAACCAGTCATCACACAGGGCTCGTTGCACTGCTCCCGGATGGCCGTTGTGCTGCTCAGCATTCAGTCAACCGCATATCTTCGCTGCTGGCCTCCGTTGTCGCGATCTCAGCGCTGGTAATCAGTTGTTGCAAATGGGTCGCAAGACCCAAGAGTAGCGTTGGCCTGGCGGCCTGGGGCACAGCTGCAAGCATCCGGAGGTCCTGGCAAAGGATGAGTCGACTGCTAACAAAACAACTTGTTTATTCTAGCATCGCAAATAAGCGGCCGGTCAGGTCGACCGAAGTGGAGAAACGGGAGACCACGTTACTCGACTGAATAAATCGAAGCTTCTCTCTGGCGTCCGGGGGCAGCTGCTTTTATACTCTCGGGGTCGAAGGCAAGAAGGAACGGCTCGGAAGAGGCGCACGGAA
Organism: Dermacentor variabilis; assembly: GCF_050947875.1. Lineage (NCBI taxonomy): Eukaryota > Metazoa > Arthropoda > Arachnida > Ixodida > Ixodidae > Dermacentor > Dermacentor variabilis. The sequence goes on along the minus strand of NW_027460291.1, from coordinate 18,305,533 downwards.
CACGTCGCGACAAGTCCTCCGCCGGGCCGGCGCCAGTCAGAACTCCTCGCTTCACAGTCGGGGAGCTCCTCTCCCCGGCTGCGCCCTTTGACAAGCGTGGGCACCAACATTCACACACACACACACACACACACACACACACACACACACACACACACACACACACACACACACACACACACACACACACACACACACACACACACACACACACACACACACACACACACGCGCGCGCGCACACACACACACACATACACACACACACACACACACACGAAGACACCTGCCATTGAAACACACCTGGACGCGCTTAGCAGGAGGCGTTGGGACAGCACAGAACCGGCCAAATTGTCCGCCGCTGTGAACGAAGCCCCGGCGTCCGTTGCATCCGCGCCGGCAATACCGCACGTCGGAGGGGAAATGTAACAGCGGTCACGCAGCCACGGGCACATTCGTCAGCACGACCACATGGAACATTATTAAGGGTGAGTGCTCCATCCCTGCAGCGGTGTTGTGTCCCAGTGAAGTGCTTGCCGAGGAATCCTTTTGAAGAATGAGGCCGATATTGATAAAGGAAGCGGTAGATCCAGGTAGCCAGTAAACGTGGGAAGTCCAGCCAAAAAGAATTGGTGGCGCCCAAGAGTCGAATAGATCCGGGGGAGGCCAGATGTTGACGCATCCGCAGTGCATGCAGCAGCCGTCATTGAAGCTGCCTCGCACGCAGCCACAGGCCCATTTGTGAGCACGACCACCTGGAACATTATTAATGGTGAGTGGCCTATTCTTGCTGGGGTGTTGCGCCCCAGTCAAATGCTTGCCAAGGAATCCTTTTGTAGACTGCGGCCGAGATTGATAGATGAAGCGGTAGATCAAGGTTGCCAGTAAACTTGAAAAGTCCAACCAGAAAAGTATTGGTGGCGTCGAGTGGTCGAATAGATCCGGGGAAGGCCAGCTTATTGACGCATCCCCAGTGCAAGCAGCAGGAGTAATTGAAACTGCCGGGCACGCAGCTACGGGAACATTCGTCAGGACGACCACCTGGAACATTAATAAGGGTGAGTGTGCGATTCCTGCAGCGGTGTTTTGCCCCATGGATGTGCTTGCCAAGGAATACTTTTGTAGACTGAGGCCGATATGTATAGAGCTGTACATCCAAGTTGCCAGTAAACATGGGAAGCCAAGCCAAAAAAGAATTGGCTGCGTGCAATAGTCGTATAGATCCGGGAGAGGCCAGCTTCTTGGCGCATCCGCAGTATATGCAGCAGCAGTCATCGAAGCTACGAGGCACGCAGCCGCCGGCACATTCGTCAGCACGACCACCTGGAAGAATTATAAGGTTGAGTGCGCCATTCCTGCTATGGTGTTGTGCCCTAGTGAAGTGCTTGCCGAGTAATCCTTTTGTAGAATAAGGCCGAGATTGACAGCGGAACCGGTAGATCCAGTTTGCCAGTAAACGCGGAAAGTCCAGCCAAAAAGCACTGGTGGCGTCGAATAGTCGAATAGATCCGGGGGAGGACAGCTTGTTTACGCATCCGCAGTGCAAGCAGCAGCAGTAATTTAAACGGCCGGCCACGGGCACATTTGTCAGCACGACCACCTGGAACATTAATAAGGCTGAGTGCTCCATTCCTGCAGCGGTGTTGTGCCCCAGTGAAGTGCTTGCCGAGGAATCCTTTTGTGGACTGATGCCGAGATTGATAGCGGAAGCGGTAGGTCTAGGTAGCCAGTAAACGTGGGAAGTCCAGCCAAAAAGCATTGGTGGCGTCGAATAGTCGAATAGATCCGGGGGAGGCCAGCTTGTTGACGTATCCGCAGTGTATGCAGCAGCAGTCATTGAAGCGGCCGTGCAGACAGCCACGGGCATATTCGTCAGCACGACCACCTGGAACATTGGTAAGTTTGACTTCGCCATTCCTGCAGCGGTGTTGTGCCCTATTGAAGTGCTTGCCGATGAATCCTTTTGTAAACTAAGGCCGAGATTGATAGCCGAAGCGGTAGATCCAGGTAGCCTAGTAAACGTGGCAAGTCCAGCCAAAAAGCATTGGTTGCGTGCAATAGTCGAATAGATCTGAACGAGGCCAGCTTATTGACGCATCCGCAGTGCAAGCAGCAGGAGTAATTGAAACTGCCGGGCACACAGCCACGGGCACATTCGCCAGCACGACCCACTGGAACATATTGTCGCAGTAAAACGCGAACAGTAGACAGGGAGACGTTCAAGAGCCGCAGCACAACTTGTTCAAATACAAAACAGGCCAGAGACACGTCTTCTTCGTCCTCGCCGAATCGCACTGACCCACCAGACGAAATCCGTTAATGTCCATATCTTCGTTGTCGTCTGCATAGAAGAATAGACGCGTCCTTTGTCCCTCCCTAAGAGAACATCGTTGCGATGCTAGACCAGAAGTGTCACTTGCGGAATTAAGGGTCTCTCACCAAGTTATTCGCTCACTTTATGCTTCATGCCGACAACGTGCACAAGTTCAGGACGGTGCGTGCGGCGCCGCGTACAACTGGGGCTATCGCGGACCACCTCGTACGTGACGTCACTGAGTTGGCGCAATACTCTATATGGTCCGAAGTATCGCCTTAACAGCTTCTCGAAAAGGCCTCGTTTTCGTATGGGTGTCCAAACCCAGACTTTGTAGCCGACGTCATAGATTACTATTCGACGGTGAAGGTCATAGCGCCCTGCGTCGTAGTCTTGCTACTGGCAGATCCGCAAGCGCGCGAGTTGCCGAGCTTCTTCTGCGCGTTACGTAAACACAGCGGCGTCCGTAGAAGTGTCGTCAAAGTCATGTGGAAGCATAGCATCCAACATCGTTTGTACATCCCGCCCATGAACAAGGGTGAACGGAGTCATGCGCGTCGTTTCTTGTTTCGCCGTGTTATATGCAAAGGTGATATACCGTAGGATGTCGTCCCAATTTTTATGTTCAACATCCACGTACATGGAGAGCATGTCTTCAATTGTTTTGTTTAGGCGTTCAGTTAATCCGTTGGTTTGTGGATGGTAGGCGGTTGATTTCCGATGCGCCGTTCCACTTAGCAGCAAGACGTGATCTAAAAGCCCAGCAGTGAACGCGGTTCCTCGGTCTGTTATTGCGACGGTTGGTGCGCCGTGTCGCAACACAATGTGCTCAATGAAAAAGCGCGCCACCTCTTCCGCTGTGCTTCGCTGGATTGCCTTTGTTTCAGCGCAACGTGTTAGATAGTCGGTTCCTTTTGTAGAATAAGGCCGAGATTAACAGCGGAACCGGTAGATCCAGGTTGCCAGTAAACGTGGAAAGTCCAGCCAAAAAGCATTGGTGGCGTCAAATAGTCGAATAGATCCGGGGGAGGACAGCTTTTTTACGCATCCGCAGTGCAAGCAGCAGCAGTAATTTAAACGGCCGGCCACGCAGAGACGGGCACATTCGTCAGCACGACCACCTGGAACATTAATAAGGGTGAGTGGCCTATTCGTGCAGCGGTGTTATGTCCCAGTGAAGTGCTTGCCGAGGAATCGTTTTGTGGACTGATGCCGAGATTGATAGCGGGAGCGGTAGATCCAGGTAGCCAGTAAACGTGAGAAGTCCAGCCAAAAAGCATTGGTGGCGTCCAATTGTCGAATAGATCCGGGGGAGGCGAGCTTCTTGACGCATCCGCAGTGCATGCAACAGCAGTTATTGAAGCTGCCGTGCAGACAGCCACAGACATATTCGTCAGCATGACCACCTGGAACATTAATAAGGTTGAGTGCGCCATTCCTGCAGCGGTGTTGTGCCCCAGTGAAGTTTTGGCTGAGGAATCCTTTTGAAGACTGAGGCCGATATTGATAGTGGAAGTAGTACATCCAGGATGCAATTAAACGTGGGAAGCCCAGCCAAAAAATCATTGGTGGCGTCCAATAGTCGAATAGATCCGGGGGAGGCCAGCTGGTTGACGCATCCGCAGTGCATGCAACAGCAGCCATTGAAGCTGCCTGGCACGCAGGCACGGGCACATTCGTCAGCAGGACCAACTGGAACATTAATAAGGTTGAGTGCGCCATTCCTGCAGCGGTGTTGTGCCCCATTGAAGTGCTTGCCGATGAATCCTTTTGTAGACTAAGGCCGAGATTGATAGCGGAAGCGGTAGATCCCGGTTGCCAGTAAACGTCGAAATTCCACCCAAAAAGCATTGGTGGCGTCCAATAGTCGAATAGATTCGGGGGAGGCCAGCTTGTTGGCGCCTCCGCAGTATATGCAGCAGCAGTTATCGAAGCTGCCAGGCACGCAGCCACGCGCACAATCATCAGTACGACCACCTGGAACATTATACAGAGCGAGTGCGCAATTCCTGCAGCGATGTATTGCCCCATTTATGTGCTTGCCGAGGAATACTTTTGTTGACTGAGGCCTAGATTGGTAGGGAAAGCGGTACATCCAGGTTGCCAGCAAACGTGGGAAGCCCAGCCAGAAAACCATTGGCTGAGTCCAATTGTGGAATAGATCCGGGGGAGACCAGCTTGGTGGCACATTCGCAGCATATTCAGCAGCAGTCATCGAAGCTGCCAGGCACGCAGCCACGGGCACATTTGTCAGAACGACCACCTGGAACATTAATAAGATTGAGTGCGCCATTCCTGCAGCGGTGTTATTGACCTAGTGAAGTGCTTGCCGATGAATCCTTTTATAGACTAAGGCCGTGATTCATAGCGGAAGCGGTAGATCCAGGATGCCAGTAAACGTGGGAAGTGCAGCCAAAAAGCATCGGTGGCGTCGAATAGTCGAATAGATCCGGGGTAGGCCAGCTTGTTGAGGCATCCGCAGTGAATACAGCAGCAGTCATTGAAGCTGCCGCGCACGCATCCACGGGCACATTCGTCAGCACGACCACCTGGAACATTAATTAGGGTGAGTGCGCCATTTCTACAGCAGTGTTGTGTCCCAGAGAAGTGCTTGCCGAGGAATCCTTTTGAAGGCTAAGGTCGAGATTGAAAGCGGAAGCGGTAGATCCATGTTGCCAGTAAACGTGGGAAGTGCAGCCAAAAAGCATCGGTGGCGTCGAATAGTCGAATAGATCCGGGGTAGTCCAGCTTGTTGAGGCGTCCGCATTTAATACAGCAGCAGTCATTGAAGCTGCCGCGCACGCAGCAATGGGCACATTCGTCAGCACGACCACTTGGAAGATTAAAAAGGGTGAGTGCACCATTGCTGCAGCGGTGCTGTGCCTCAGTGAAGTGCTTGCCGAGGAATCCTTTTGTAGACTGAGCCCGAGATTGATAGCCGAAACGACAGATGCCGCGGTCCAGTAAACGTGGGAAGTCCAGCCAAAAACACTAGTGGCGTCCGATAGTCGAAAAGCTAAGAGGAAGGCAAGCTTGTTGACGCATCTGAAGTGCATGCAGCAGCAGTCATTGAAGTTGGCGTGCTCGCAGCGACGGGCGCATTCTTCAGCACGATCACTTGGAACATTGATAAGAAGGAATGCGCAATTCCTGGAGCGGTGTTGTGCCACAGTGAAGTGCTTGCCAAGGAATCCTTTTCTAGGCTGAGGCCGAGATTGATAGCGAAAGCGGCACATCCAGGTAGCCAGTAAACATGGGAAGTCCAGACAAAAAGCATTGGTTGCGTCCAATAGTCAAATAGATCCGGGGGAGGACAGCTTGTTTACGCATCCGCAGGGGATGCAGCATCAGTTATTGAAGTTACCGGGCACATAGCCATGGGAACAATCGTCAGCACGACCACCTGGAACATTACTGAGGGTGAGTGCGCCATTCATGCAGCGGTGTTGCCTCAGTGAAGTGCTTGCCGAGGAATCCTTTTGTAGACTGAGACCGAGATTGATAGCCGAAGCCGTAGATCCAGGTTTCTAGTAAACGTTAGAAGTCCGGTCAAAAAGCATTGGTGGCGCCCCATAGTGGCATAGATCCGGGGTAGGCAAGGTTGTTGACGTATCCGCAGTATATGCAGCAGCAGTCATCGAAGCTGCAGCGCGCGCAGCCACGGGCACATTCGTCAGCACGACCACCTGGAAGATGAATAAGGGTGAGTGCGCCATTGCTGTAGCGCGGTTGTGCTCCAGTAAAATCCTTGGCGACGCATCCTTTTGTAGACGGAGGCCTAGATTGGATAGTGGAAGCGGTACATCAAGGCTGCCAGTAAACGTGGGAAGCCCTGCCGAAAGCATTGGTGGCGCACACTAGTCCAATAGATCGGGAGAGGCCATCTTGTTGACGCATCCGCAGGGGATGCAGCAGCAGTTATTGAAGTTGCCGGAGACATAGCCACGGGCACATTCGTCAGCACGACCAACTGGAACATTAATAAGAGTGCGTGCGCCATTCCTGCAGCAGTGTCGTGCTTCAGTGAAGTGTTCGCTGAGGAATCCGTTTGAAGACTGCGGCCGATATTGATAGTGGAAGCGGTACATCCTGGTTGCCAGTACACGCGGGAAGCCTAGCCAAAGAAGCATTGGTGGCGTTCAATAGACCAATAGATCCGGGGGAGGCCAGCTTGTTGACCCATCCGCAGTGCATGCAGCAGCAGTCTTTAAGCTGCCGTGTTCGCATCCACGTCCACCTACGTCAGCACGACCACCCTGAACATTAATAAGGGTGACTGCTTCATTCCTGCAGCGTTGTTGTGCCCCAGTCAAGTGCTTGCCGAGGAATTCTTTTGTAGACTGAGACCGAGATTGATAGCCGAAGCGGTAGATCCAGGTTGCCAGTAAACGTTAGAAGTCCAGTCAAAAAGCATTGGTGGCGTCCAATAGTCGCATAGATCCGGGGTAGGCAAGGTTGTTTACGTATCCGCAGTGCATGCAGCAGCAGTCATTGAAGTTGCCGGGCACGCAGCCACGGGCACATTCGTCAGCACGACCACTTCGAACATTGATAAGGGTGAATGCGCAATTCCTGGAGCGGTGTCGTGCCACAGTGAAGTGCTTGCTGAGGAATCCTTTTGTAGATTGAGTCCCAGATTGATAGCGCAAGTTGTAGATCCAGGTTACCAGCAAAGGTGGGAAGTCCAGCCAAAAACCATTGGTGGCGTCCAATAGTGGAATAGATGAGGGGTAGGTCGGCTTGTTGACGCATCCGCAGTGAATACAGCAGCAGTCATCGAAGCTGCCGGGCACGCAACCATGGGCACATTCGTCAGCACGACCACCTGGAACATTAGTAAGGGTCAGTGCGCCATTCCTGCAGCAGTGTTGTGCCCCAGTGATGTGTTGGCTGAGGAATCCTTTTGAAGACTGACGCCGATATTGATAGTGGAAGTAGTACATCCAGGATGCAATTAAACGTGGGAAGCCCAGCCAAAAAATCATTGGTGGCGTCCAGTAGTCGAATAGATCCGGGGGAGGCCAGCTTGTTGACGCATTCGCTGTCCATGCAGCAGCAGTCATTGAAACTGCTGGGCATGCAGCCACGGTCACATTTTCCCGCACGACTATCTGGAACATTAATAATGGTGTGTGCGCCATTCCTGCAGCGGTGTTGTGCCCAAGTGGAGTGCTTGCCGAGGAAACCTTTCGTAGACTAAGGCCGAGATTGATAGCGGAAGCGGTACATCCAGGTTGCCAGTAAACGTGGGAAGTCCAGCTGAGAAGCATTCGTGGCGTCCAATAGTCGAATAGATCCGGGGGAGGCCAGCTTGTTGACGCATCCGAAGTGCATGCAGCAGCAGTCATTGAAGCTGCCGCGCACGCAGCCACGGGCACATTCCTCAACACGACCACTTGGAACATTGATAAGAGTGAGGGCGCCATTCCTGCAGCAGTGTTGTGTCCCAGTGAAGTGGTTGCCGAGGAATCCTCTTGTAGACTAAGGCCGAGATTCATAGCGGATGCGGTAGGCCGAGGTTGCCAGTAAACGAGCGAAGTCCAGCCAAAAATCATTGGCGGCGTCCGATAGTGGAATAGATCCGAGGGAGGCCAGCTTGTTGACGCGTCCGCAGTGCATGCAGCAGCAGTCATTGAAGCTGCTGGGCACGCAGCCACGGTCACATTCGTCAGCACGACTACCTGGAACATTTATAATGGTGAGTGCGCCATTCCTGCAGCGGTGTTGTGCCCCAGTGAAGTTTTGGCTGAGGAATCCTTTTGAAGACTGAGGCCGATATTGATAGTGGAAGTAGTACATCCAGGATGCAATTAAACGTGGGAAGCCCAGCCAAAAAATCATTGGTGGCGTCCAATAGTCGAATAGATCCGGGGGAGGCCAGCTGGTTGACGCATCCGCAGTGCATGCAACAGCAGCCATTGAAGCTGCCTGGCACGCAGGCACGGGCACATTCGTCAGCAGGACCAACTGGAACATTAATAAGGTTGAGTGCGCCATTCCTGCAGCGGTGTTGTGCCCCATTGAAGTGCTTGCCGATGAATCCTTTTGTAGACTAAGGCCGAGATTGATAGCGGAAGCGGTAGATCCCGGTTGCCAGTAAACGTCGAAATTCCACCCAAAAAGCATTGGTGGCGTCCAATAGTCGAATAGATTCGGGGGAGGCCAGCTTGTTGGCGCCTCCGCAGTATATGCAGCAGCAGTTATCGAAGCTGCCAGGCACGCAGCCACGCGCACAATCATCAGTACGACCACCTGGAACATTATACAGAGCGAGTGCGCAATTCCTGCAGCGATGTATTGCCCCATTTATGTGCTTGCCGAGGAATACTTTTGTTGACTGAGGCCTAGATTGGTAGGGAAAGCGGTACATCCAGGTTGCCAGCAAACGTGGGAAGCCCAGCCAGAAAACCATTGGCTGAGTCCAATTGTGGAATAGATCCGGGGGAGACCAGCTTGGTGGCACATTCGCAGCATATTCAGCAGCAGTCATCGAAGCTGCCAGGCACGCAGCCACGGGCACATTTGTCAGAACGACCACCTGGAACATTAATAAGATTGAGTGCGCCATTCCTGCAGCGGTGTTATTGACCTAGTGAAGTGCTTGCCGATGAATCCTTTTATAGACTAAGGCCGTGATTCATAGCGGAAGCGGTAGATCCAGGATGCCAGTAAACGTGGGAAGTGCAGCCAAAAAGCATCGGTGGCGTCGAATAGTCGAATAGATCCGGGGTAGGCCAGCTTGTTGAGGCATCCGCAGTGAATACAGCAGCAGTCATTGAAGCTGCCGCGCACGCATCCACGGGCACATTCGTCAGCACGACCACCTGGAACATTAATTAGGGTGAGTGCGCCATTCCTACAGCAGTGTTGTGTCCCAGAGAAGTGCTTGCCGAGGAATCCTTTTGAAGGCTAAGGTCGAGATTGAAAGCGGAAGCGGTAGATCCATGTTGCCAGTAAACGTGGGAAGTGCAGCCAAAAAGCATCGGTGGCGTCGAATAGTCGAATAGATCCGGGGTAGTCCAGCTTGTTGAGGCGTCCGCATTTAATACAGCAGCAGTCATTGAAGCTGCCGCGCACGCAGCAATGGGCACATTCGTCAGCACGACCACTTGGAAGATTAAAAAGGGTGAGTGCACCATTGCTGCAGCGGTGCTGTGCCTCAGTGAAGTGCTTGCCGAGGAATCCTTTTGTAGACTGAGCCCGAGATTGATAGCCGAAACGACAGATGCCGCGGTCCAGTAAACGTGGGAAGTCCAGCCAAAAACACTAGTGGCGTCCGATAGTCGAAAAGCTAAGAGGAAGGCAAGCTTGTTGACGCATCTGAAGTGCATGCAGCAGCAGTCATTGAAGTTGGCGTGCTCGCAGCGACGGGCGCATTCTTCAGCACGATCACTTGGAACATTGATAAGAAGGAATGCGCAATTCCTGGAGCGGTGTTGTGCCACAGTGAAGTGCTTGCCAAGGAATCCTTTTCTAGGCTGAGGCCGAGATTGATAGCGAAAGCGGCACATCCAGGTAGCCAGTAAACATGGGAAGTCCAGACAAAAAGCATTGGTTGCGTCCAATAGTCAAATAGATCCGGGGGAGGACAGCTTGTTTACGCATCCGCAGGGGATGCAGCATCAGTTATTGAAGTTACCGGGCACATAGCCATGGGAACAATCGTCAGCACGACCACCTGGAACATTACTGAGGGTGAGTGCGCCATTCATGCAGCGGTGTTGCCTCAGTGAAGTGCTTGCCGAGGAATCCTTTTGTAGACTGAGACCGAGATTGATAGCCGAAGCCGTAGATCCAGGTTTCTAGTAAACGTTAGAAGTCCGGTCAAAAAGCATTGGTGGCGCCCCATAGTGGCATAGATCCGGGGTAGGCAAGGTTGTTGACGTATCCGCAGTATATGCAGCAGCAGTCATCGAAGCTGCAGCGCGCGCAGCCACGGGCACATTCGTCAGCACGACCACCTGGAAGATGAATAAGGGTGAGTGCGCCATTGCTGTAGCGCGGTTGTGCTCCAGTAAAATCCTTGGCGACGCATCCTTTTGTAGACGGAGGCCTAGATTGGATAGTGGAAGCGGTACATCAAGGCTGCCAGTAAACGTGGGAAGCCCTGCCAAAAGCATTGGTGGCGCACACTAGTCCAATAGATCGGGAGAGGCCATCTTGTTGACGCATCCGCAGGGGATGCAGCAGCAGTTATTGAAGTTGCCGGAGACATAGCCACGGGCACATTCGTCAGCACGACCAACTGGAACATTAATAAGAGTGCGTGCGCCATTCCTGCAGCAGTGTCGTGCTTCAGTGAAGTGTTCGCTGAGGAATCCGTTTGAAGACTGCGGCCGATATTGATAGTGGAAGCGGTACATCCTGGTTGCCAGTACACGCGGGAAGCCTAGCCAAAGAAGCATTGGTGGCGTTCAATAGACCAATAGATCCGGGGGAGGCCAGCTTGTTGACCCATCCGCAGTGCATGCAGCAGCAGTCTTTAAGCTGCCGTGTTCGCATCCACGTCCACCTACGTCAGCACGACCACCCTGAACATTAATAAGGGTGACTGCTTCATTCCTGCAGCGTTGTTGTGCCCCAGTCAAGTGCTTGCCGAGGAATTCTTTTGTAGACTGAGACCGAGATTGATAGCCGAAGCGGTAGATCCAGGTTGCCAGTAAACGTTAGAAGTCCAGTCAAAAAGCATTGGTGGCGTCCAATAGTCGCATAGATCCGGGGTAGGCAAGGTTGTTTACGTATCCGCAGTGCATGCAGCAGCAGTCATTGAAGTTGCCGGGCACGCAGCCACGGGCACATTCGTCAGCACGACCACTTCGAACATTGATAAGGGTGAATGCGCAATTCCTGGAGCGGTGTCGTGCCACAGTGAAGTGCTTGCTGAGGAATCCTTTTGTAGATTGAGTCCCAGATTGATAGCGCAAGTTGTAGATCCAGGTTACCAGCAAAGGTGGGAAGTCCAGCCAAAAACCATTGGTGGCGTCCAATAGTGGAATAGATGAGGGGTAGGTCGGCTTGTTGACGCATCCGCAGTGAATACAGCAGCAGTCATCGAAGCTGCCGGGCACGCAACCATGGGCACATTCGTCAGCACGACCACCTGGAACATTAGTAAGGGTCAGTGCGCCATTCCTGCAGCAGTGTTGTGCCCCAGTGATGTGTTGGCTGAGGAATCCTTTTGAAGACTGACGCCGATATTGATAGTGGAAGTAGTACATCCAGGATGCAATTAAACGTGGGAAGCCCAGCCAAAAAAATCATTGGTGGCGTCCAGTAGTCGAATAGATCCGGGGGAGGCCAGCTTGTTGACGCATTCGCTGTCCATGCAGCAGCAGTCATTGAAACTGCTGGGCATGCAGCCACGGTCACATTTTCCCGCACGACTATCTGGAACATTAATAATGGTGTGTGCGCCATTCCTGCAGCGGTGTTGTGCCCAAGTGGAGTGCTTGCCGAGGAAACCTTTCGTAGACTAAGGCCGAGATTGATAGCGGAAGCGGTACATCCAGGTTGCCAGTAAACGTGGGAAGTCCAGCTGAGAAGCATTCGTGGCGTCCAATAGTCGAATAGATCCGGGGGAGGCCAGCTTGTTGACGCATCCGAAGTGCATGCAGCAGCAGTCATTGAAGCTGCCGCGCACGCAGCCACGGGCACATTCCTCAACACGACCACTTGGAACATTGATAAGAGTGAGGGCGCCATTCCTGCAGCAGTGTTGTGTCCCAGTGAAGTGGTTGCCGAGGAATCCTCTTGTAGACTAAGGCCGAGATTCATAGCGGATGCGGTAGGCCGAGGTTGCCAGTAAACGAGCGAAGTCCAGCCAAAAATCATTGGCGGCGTCCGATAGTGGAATAGATCCGAGGGAGGCCAGCTTGTTGACGCGTCCGCAGTGCATGCAGCAGCAGTCATTGAAGCTGCTGGGCACGCAGCCACGGTCACATTCGTCAGCACGACTACCTGGAACATTTATAATGGTGAGTGCGCCATTCCTGCAGCGGTGTTGTGCCCCAGTGAAGTTTTGGCTGAGGAATCCTTTTGAAGACTGAGGCCGATATTGATAGTGGAAGTAGTACATCCAGGATGCAATTAAACGTGGGAAGCCCAGCCAAAAAATCATTGGTGGCGTCCAATAGTCGAATAGATCCGGGGGAGGCCAGCTGGTTGACGCATCCGCAGTGCATGCAACAGCAGCCATTGAAGCTGCCTGGCACGCAGGCACGGGCACATTCGTCAGCAGGACCAACTGGAACATTAATAAGGTTGAGTGCGCCATTCCTGCAGCGGTGTTGTGCCCCATTGAAGTGCTTGCCGATGAATCCTTTTGTAGACTAAGGCCGAGATTGATAGCGGAAGCGGTAGATCCCGGTTGCCAGTAAACGTCGAAATTCCACCCAAAAAGCATTGGTGGCGTCCAATAGTCGAATAGATTCGGGGGAGGCCAGCTTGTTGGCGCCTCCGCAGTATATGCAGCAGCAGTTATCGAAGCTGCCAGGCACGCAGCCACGCGCACAATCATCAGTACGACCACCTGGAACATTATACAGAGCGAGTGCGCAATTCCTGCAGCGATGTATTGCCCCATTTATGTGCTTGCCGAGGAATACTTTTGTTGACTGAGGCCTAGATTGGTAGGGAAAGCGGTACATCCAGGTTGCCAGCAAACGTGGGAAGCCCAGCCAGAAAACCATTGGCTGAGTCCAATTGTGGAATAGATCCGGGGGAGACCAGCTTGGTGGCACATTCGCAGCATATTCAGCAGCAGTCATCGAAGCTGCCAGGCACGCAGCCACGGGCACATTTGTCAGAACGACCACCTGGAACATTAATAAGATTGAGTGCGCCATTCCTGCAGCGGTGTTATTGACCTAGTGAAGTGCTTGCCGATGAATCCTTTTATAGACTAAGGCCGTGATTCATAGCGGAAGCGGTAGATCCAGGATGCCAGTAAACGTGGGAAGTGCAGCCAAAAAGCATCGGTGGCGTCGAATAGTCGAATAGATCCGGGGTAGGCCAGCTTGTTGAGGCATCCGCAGTGAATACAGCAGCAGTCATTGAAGCTGCCGCGCACGCATCCACGGGCACATTCGTCAGCACGACCACCTGGAACATTAATTAGGGTGAGTGCGCCATTCCTACAGCAGTGTTGTGTCCCAGAGAAGTGCTTGCCGAGGAATCCTTTTGAAGGCTAAGGTCGAGATTGAAAGCGGAAGCGGTAGATCCATGTTGCCAGTAAACGTGGGAAGTGCAGCCAAAAAGCATCGGTGGCGTCGAATAGTCGAATAGATCCGGGGTAGTCCAGCTTGTTGAGGCGTCCGCATTTAATACAGCAGCAGTCATTGAAGCTGCCGCGCACGCAGCAATGGGCACATTCGTCAGCACGACCACTTGGAAGATTAAAAAGGGTGAGTGCACCATTGCTGCAGCGGTGCTGTGCCTCAGTGAAGTGCTTGCCGAGGAATCCTTTTGTAGACTGAGCCCGAGATTGATAGCCGAAACGACAGATGCCGCGGTCCAGTAAACGTGGGAAGTCCAGCCAAAAACACTAGTGGCGTCCGATAGTCGAAAAGCTAAGAGGAAGGCAAGCTTGTTGACGCATCTGAAGTGCATGCAGCAGCAGTCATTGAAGTTGGCGTGCTCGCAGCGACGGGCGCATTCTTCAGCACGATCACTTGGAACATTGATAAGAAGGAATGCGCAATTCCTGGAGCGGTGTTGTGCCACAGTGAAGTGCTTGCCAAGGAATCCTTTTCTAGGCTGAGGCCGAGATTGATAGCGAAAGCGGCACATCCAGGTAGCCAGTAAACATGGGAAGTCCAGACAAAAAGCATTGGTTGCGTCCAATAGTCAAATAGATCCGGGGGAGGACAGCTTGTTTACGCATCCGCAGGGGATGCAGCATCAGTTATTGAAGTTACCGGGCACATAGCCATGGGAACAATCGTCAGCACGACCACCTGGAACATTACTGAGGGTGAGTGCGCCATTCATGCAGCGGTGTTGCCTCAGTGAAGTGCTTGCCGAGGAATCCTTTTGTAGACTGAGACCGAGATTGATAGCCGAAGCCGTAGATCCAGGTTTCTAGTAAACGTTAGAAGTCCGGTCAAAAAGCATTGGTGGCGCCCCATAGTGGCATAGATCCGGGGTAGGCAAGGTTGTTGACGTATCCGCAGTATATGCAGCAGCAGTCATCGAAGCTGCAGCGCGCGCAGCCACGGGCACATTCGTCAGCACGACCACCTGGAAGATGAATAAGGGTGAGTGCGCCATTGCTGTAGCGCGGTTGTGCTCCAGTAAAATCCTTGGCGACGCATCCTTTTGTAGACGGAGGCCTAGATTGGATAGTGGAAGCGGTACATCAAGGCTGCCAGTAAACGTGGGAAGCCCTGCCAAAAGCATTGGTGGCGCACACTAGTCCAATAGATCGGGAGAGGCCATCTTGTTGACGCATCCGCAGGGGATGCAGCAGCAGTTATTGAAGTTGCCGGAGACATAGCCACGGGCACATTCGTCAGCACGACCAACTGGAACATTAATAAGAGTGCGTGCGCCATTCCTGCAGCAGTGTCGTGCTTCAGTGAAGTGTTCGCTGAGGAATCCGTTTGAAGACTGCGGCCGATATTGATAGTGGAAGCGGTACATCCTGGTTGCCAGTACACGCGGGAAGCCTAGCCAAAGAAGCATTGGTGGCGTTCAATAGACCAATAGATCCGGGGGAGGCCAGCTTGTTGACCCATCCGCAGTGCATGCAGCAGCAGTCTTTAAGCTGCCGTGTTCGCATCCACGTCCACCTACGTCAGCACGACCACCCTGAACATTAATAAGGGTGACTGCTTCATTCCTGCAGCGTTGTTGTGCCCCAGTCAAGTGCTTGCCGAGGAATTCTTTTGTAGACTGAGACCGAGATTGATAGCCGAAGCGGTAGATCCAGGTTGCCAGTAAACGTTAGAAGTCCAGTCAAAAAGCATTGGTGGCGTCCAATAGTCGCATAGATCCGGGGTAGGCAAGGTTGTTTACGTATCCGCAGTGCATGCAGCAGCAGTCATTGAAGTTGCCGGGCACGCAGCCACGGGCACATTCGTCAGCACGACCACTTCGAACATTGATAAGGGTGAATGCGCAATTCCTGGAGCGGTGTCGTGCCACAGTGAAGTGCTTGCTGAGGAATCCTTTTGTAGATTGAGTCCCAGATTGATAGCGCAAGTTGTAGATCCAGGTTACCAGCAAAGGTGGGAAGTCCAGCCAAAAACCATTGGTGGCGTCCAATAGTGGAATAGATGAGGGGTAGGTCGGCTTGTTGACGCATCCGCAGTGAATACAGCAGCAGTCATCGAAGCTGCCGGGCACGCAACCATGGGCACATTCGTCAGCACGACCACCTGGAACATTAGTAAGGGTCAGTGCGCCATTCCTGCAGCAGTGTTGTGCCCCAGTGATGTGTTGGCTGAGGAATCCTTTTGAAGACTGACGCCGATATTGATAGTGGAAGTAGTACATCCAGGATGCAATTAAACGTGGGAAGCCCAGCCAAAAAAATCATTGGTGGCGTCCAGTAGTCGAATAGATCCGGGGGAGGCCAGCTTGTTGACGCATTCGCTGTCCATGCAGCAGCAGTCATTGAAACTGCTGGGCATGCAGCCACGGTCACATTTTCCCGCACGACTATCTGGAACATTAATAATGGTGTGTGCGCCATTCCTGCAGCGGTGTTGTGCCCAAGTGGAGTGCTTGCCGAGGAAACCTTTCGTAGACTAAGGCCGAGATTGATAGCGGAAGCGGTACATCCAGGTTGCCAGTAAACGTGGGAAGTCCAGCTGAGAAGCATTCGTGGCGTCCAATAGTCGAATAGATCCGGGGGAGGCCAGCTTGTTGACGCATCCGAAGTGCATGCAGCAGCAGTCATTGAAGCTGCCGCGCACGCAGCCACGGGCACATTCCTCAACACGACCACTTGGAACATTGATAAGAGTGAGGGCGCCATTCCTGCAGCAGTGTTGTGTCCCAGTGAAGTGGTTGCCGAGGAATCCTCTTGTAGACTAAGGCCGAGATTCATAGCGGATGCGGTAGGCCGAGGTTGCCAGTAAACGAGCGAAGTCCAGCCAAAAATCATTGGCGGCGTCCGATAGTGGAATAGATCCGAGGGAGGCCAGCTTGTTGACGCGTCCGCAGTGCATGCAGCAGCAGTCATTGAAGCTGCTGGGCACGCAGCCACGGTCACATTCGTCAGCACGACTACCTGGAACATTTATAATGGTGAGTGCGCCATTCCTGCAGCGGTGTTGTGCCCCAGTGAAGTTTTGGCTGAGGAATCCTTTTGAAGACTGAGGCCGATATTGATAGTGGAAGTAGTACATCCAGGATGCAATTAAACGTGGGAAGCCCAGCCAAAAAATCATTGGTGGCGTCCAATAGTCGAATAGATCCGGGGGAGGCCAGCTGGTTGACGCATCCGCAGTGCATGCAACAGCAGCCATTGAAGCTGCCTGGCACGCAGGCACGGGCACATTCGTCAGCAGGACCAACTGGAACATTAATAAGGTTGAGTGCGCCATTCCTGCAGCGGTGTTGTGCCCCATTGAAGTGCTTGCCGATGAATCCTTTTGTAGACTAAGGCCGAGATTGATAGCGGAAGCGGTAGATCCCGGTTGCCAGTAAACGTCGAAATTCCACCCAAAAAGCATTGGTGGCGTCCAATAGTCGAATAGATTCGGGGGAGGCCAGCTTGTTGGCGCCTCCGCAGTATATGCAGCAGCAGTTATCGAAGCTGCCAGGCACGCAGCCACGCGCACAATCATCAGTACGACCACCTGGAACATTATACAGAGCGAGTGCGCAATTCCTGCAGCGATGTATTGCCCCATTTATGTGCTTGCCGAGGAATACTTTTGTTGACTGAGGCCTAGATTGGTAGGGAAAGCGGTACATCCAGGTTGCCAGCAAACGTGGGAAGCCCAGCCAGAAAACCATTGGCTGAGTCCAATTGTGGAATAGATCCGGGGGAGACCAGCTTGGTGGCACATTCGCAGCATATTCAGCAGCAGTCATCGAAGCTGCCAGGCACGCAGCCACGGGCACATTTGTCAGAACGACCACCTGGAACATTAATAAGATTGAGTGCGCCATTCCTGCAGCGGTGTTATTGACCTAGTGAAGTGCTTGCCGATGAATCCTTTTATAGACTAAGGCCGTGATTCATAGCGGAAGCGGTAGATCCAGGATGCCAGTAAACGTGGGAAGTGCAGCCAAAAAGCATCGGTGGCGTCGAATAGTCGAATAGATCCGGGGTAGGCCAGCTTGTTGAGGCATCCGCAGTGAATACAGCAGCAGTCATTGAAGCTGCCGCGCACGCATCCACGGGCACATTCGTCAGCACGACCACCTGAACATTAATAAGGTTGAGTGCGCCATTCCTGCAGCGGTGTTGTGCCCCATTGAAGTGCTTGCCGATGAATCCTTTTGTAGACTAAGGCCGAGATTGATAGCGGAAGCGGTAGATCCCGGTTGCCAGTAAACGTCGAAATTCCACCCAAAAAGCATTGGTGGCGTCCAATAGTCGAATAGATTCGGGGGAGGCCAGCTTGTTGGCGCCTCCGCAGTATATGCAGCAGCAGTTATCGAAGCTGCCAGGCACGCAGCCACGCGCACAATCATCAGTACGACCACCTGGAACATTATACAGAGCGAGTGCGCAATTCCTGCAGCGATGTATTGCCCCATTTATGTGCTTGCCGAGGAATACTTTTGTTGACTGAGGCCTAGATTGGTAGGGAAAGCGGTACATCCAGGTTGCCAGCAAACGTGGGAAGCCCAGCCAGAAAACCATTGGCTGAGTCCAATTGTGGAATAGATCCGGGGGAGACCAGCTTGGTGGCACATTCGCAGCATATTCAGCAGCAGTCATCGAAGCTGCCAGGCACGCAGCCACGGGCACATTTGTCAGAACGACCACCTGGAACATTAATAAGATTGAGTGCGCCATTCCTGCAGCGGTGTTATTGACCTAGTGAAGTGCTTGCCGATGAATCCTTTTATAGACTAAGGCCGTGATTCATAGCGGAAGCGGTAGATCCAGGATGCCAGTAAACGTGGGAAGTGCAGCCAAAAAGCATCGGTGGCGTCGAATAGTCGAATAGATCCGGGGTAGGCCAGCTTGTTGAGGCATCCGCAGTGAATACAGCAGCAGTCATTGAAGCTGCCGCGCACGCATCCACGGGCACATTCGTCAGCACGACCACCTGGAACATTAATTAGGGTGAGTGCGCCATTCCTACAGCAGTGTTGTGTCCCAGAGAAGTGCTTGCCGAGGAATCCTTTTGAAGGCTAAGGTCGAGATTGAAAGCGGAAGCGGTAGATCCATGTTGCCAGTAAACGTGGGAAGTGCAGCCAAAAAGCATCGGTGGCGTCGAATAGTCGAATAGATCCGGGGTAGTCCAGCTTGTTGAGGCGTCCGCATTTAATACAGCAGCAGTCATTGAAGCTGCCGCGCACGCAGCAATGGGCACATTCGTCAGCACGACCACTTGGAAGATTAAAAAGGGTGAGTGCACCATTGCTGCAGCGGTGCTGTGCCTCAGTGAAGTGCTTGCCGAGGAATCCTTTTGTAGACTGAGCCCGAGATTGATAGCCGAAACGACAGATGCCGCGGTCCAGTAAACGTGGGAAGTCCAGCCAAAAACACTAGTGGCGTCCGATAGTCGAAAAGCTAAGAGGAAGGCAAGCTTGTTGACGCATCTGAAGTGCATGCAGCAGCAGTCATTGAAGTTGGCGTGCTCGCAGCGACGGGCGCATTCTTCAGCACGATCACTTGGAACATTGATAAGAAGGAATGCGCAATTCCTGGAGCGGTGTTGTGCCACAGTGAAGTGCTTGCCAAGGAATCCTTTTCTAGGCTGAGGCCGAGATTGATAGCGAAAGCGGCACATCCAGGTAGCCAGTAAACATGGGAAGTCCAGACAAAAAGCATTGGTTGCGTCCAATAGTCAAATAGATCCGGGGGAGGACAGCTTGTTTACGCATCCGCAGGGGATGCAGCATCAGTTATTGAAGTTACCGGGCACATAGCCATGGGAACAATCGTCAGCACGACCACCTGGAACATTACTGAGGGTGAGTGCGCCATTCATGCAGCGGTGTTGCCTCAGTGAAGTGCTTGCCGAGGAATCCTTTTGTAGACTGAGACCGAGATTGATAGCCGAAGCCGTAGATCCAGGTTTCTAGTAAACGTTAGAAGTCCGGTCAAAAAGCATTGGTGGCGCCCCATAGTGGCATAGATCCGGGGTAGGCAAGGTTGTTGACGTATCCGCAGTATATGCAGCAGCAGTCATCGAAGCTGCAGCGCGCGCAGCCACGGGCACATTCGTCAGCACGACCACCTGGAAGATGAATAAGGGTGAGTGCGCCATTGCTGTAGCGCGGTTGTGCTCCAGTAAAATCCTTGGCGACGCATCCTTTTGTAGACGGAGGCCTAGATTGGATAGTGGAAGCGGTACATCAAGGCTGCCAGTAAACGTGGGAAGCCCTGCCAAAAGCATTGGTGGCGCACACTAGTCCAATAGATCGGGAGAGGCCATCTTGTTGACGCATCCGCAGGGGATGCAGCAGCAGTTATTGAAGTTGCCGGAGACATAGCCACGGGCACATTCGTCAGCACGACCAACTGGAACATTAATAAGAGTGCGTGCGCCATTCCTGCAGCAGTGTCGTGCTTCAGTGAAGTGTTCGCTGAGGAATCCGTTTGAAGACTGCGGCCGATATTGATAGTGGAAGCGGTACATCCTGGTTGCCAGTACACGCGGGAAGCCTAGCCAAAGAAGCATTGGTGGCGTTCAATAGACCAATAGATCCGGGGGAGGCCAGCTTGTTGACCCATCCGCAGTGCATGCAGCAGCAGTCTTTAAGCTGCCGTGTTCGCATCCACGTCCACCTACGTCAGCACGACCACCCTGAACATTAATAAGGGTGACTGCTTCATTCCTGCAGCGTTGTTGTGCCCCAGTCAAGTGCTTGCCGAGGAATTCTTTTGTAGACTGAGACCGAGATTGATAGCCGAAGCGGTAGATCCAGGTTGCCAGTAAACGTTAGAAGTCCAGTCAAAAAGCATTGGTGGCGTCCAATAGTCGCATAGATCCGGGGTAGGCAAGGTTGTTTACGTATCCGCAGTGCATGCAGCAGCAGTCATTGAAGTTGCCGGGCACGCAGCCACGGGCACATTCGTCAGCACGACCACTTCGAACATTGATAAGGGTGAATGCGCAATTCCTGGAGCGGTGTCGTGCCACAGTGAAGTGCTTGCTGAGGAATCCTTTTGTAGATTGAGTCCCAGATTGATAGCGCAAGTTGTAGATCCAGGTTACCAGCAAAGGTGGGAAGTCCAGCCAAAAACCATTGGTGGCGTCCAATAGTGGAATAGATGAGGGGTAGGTCGGCTTGTTGACGCATCCGCAGTGAATACAGCAGCAGTCATCGAAGCTGCCGGGCACGCAACCATGGGCACATTCGTCAGCACGACCACCTGGAACATTAGTAAGGGTCAGTGCGCCATTCCTGCAGCAGTGTTGTGCCCCAGTGATGTGTTGGCTGAGGAATCCTTTTGAAGACTGACGCCGATATTGATAGTGGAAGTAGCACATCCAGGATGCAATTAAACGTGGGAAGCCCAGCCAAAAAAATCATTGGTGGCGTCCAGTAGTCGAATAGATCCGGGGGAGGCCAGCTTGTTGACGCATTCGCTGTCCATGCAGCAGCAGTCATTGAAACTGCTGGGCATGCAGCCACGGTCACATTTTCCCGCACGACTATCTGGAACATTAATAATGGTGTGTGCGCCATTCCTGCAGCGGTGTTGTGCCCAAGTGGAGTGCTTGCCGAGGAAACCTTTCGTAGACTAAGGCCGAGATTGATAGCGGAAGCGGTACATCCAGGTTGCCAGTAAACGTGGGAAGTCCAGCTGAGAAGCATTCGTGGCGTCCAATAGTCGAATAGATCCGGGGGAGGCCAGCTTGTTGACGCATCCGAAGTGCATGCAGCAGCAGTCATTGAAGCTGCCGCGCACGCAGCCACGGGCACATTCCTCAACACGACCACTTGGAACATTGATAAGAGTGAGGGCGCCATTCCTGCAGCAGTGTTGTGTCCCAGTGAAGTGGTTGCCGAGGAATCCTCTTGTAGACTAAGGCCGAGATTCATAGCGGATGCGGTAGGCCGAGGTTGCCAGTAAACGAGCGAAGTCCAGCCAAAAATCATTGGCGGCGTCCGATAGTGGAATAGATCCGAGGGAGGCCAGCTTGTTGACGCGTCCGCAGTGCATGCAGCAGCAGTCATTGAAGCTGCTGGGCACGCAGCCACGGTCACATTCGTCAGCACGACTACCTGGAACATTTATAATGGTGAGTGCGCCATTCCTGCAGCGGTGTTGTGCCCCAGTGAAGCGCTTGCCGAGGAAACCTTTTGTAGACTAAGGCCGAGATTCATAGCGGATGCGGTAGGTCGAGGTTGCCAGTAAACGAGCGAAGTCCAGCCAAAAAGCATTGGCGGCGTCCAATAGTGGAATAGATCCGAGGGAGGCCAGCTTGTTGACGCGTCCGCAGTGCATGCAGCAGCAGTCATTGAAGCTGCTGGGCACGCAGCCACGGTCACATTCGTCAGCACGACTACCTGGAACATTTATAATGGTGAGTGCGCCATTCCTGCAGCGGTGTTGTGCCCCAGTGAAGTGCCCCAGTGAAGTGCTTGCCGAGGAAACCTTTTGTAGACTAAGGCCGAGATTCATAGCGGATGCGGTAGGTCGAGGTTGCCAGTAAACGAGCGAAGTCCAGCCAAAAAGCATTGGCGGCGTCCAATAGTGGAATAGATCCGAGGGAGGCCAGCTTGTTGACGCGTCCGCAGTGCATGCAGCAGCAGTCATTGAAGCTGCCTCGCACGCAGCCACGGGCACATTCCTCAGCACGACCACTTGGAACATTGATAAGAGTGAGGCGCCATTCCTGCAGCAGTGTTGTGCCCCGTGAAGTGCTTGCCGCGGAAACCTTTTATTGACTAAGGCCGAGATTCATAGCGGAAGCGGTAGGTCCAGGTTGCTAATTAACGTGCGAAGTCCAGCCAAAAAGCATTGGTGACGTCCAATAGGGGAATACATCCGTGGGAAGATAGCTCGTTAACGCATCCGAAGTGCATGCAACAGCAGTCATTGAAGCTGGCGCGCACGCAGGCACGGGCGCATTCGTCAGCAGGCCCACCTGCAACATTAATAAGGCTGAGTGCGCTATTCCTGCAGCGGTGTTGTGCCTATGTGAAGTTTCTTGCGAGGAATATTTTTATAGACTGAGGCTGAGATTGATAGCCGAAACGGGAGATCCAGGTTTCTAGTAAACGGGAGAAGTCCAGCCAAAAAGCATTGGTGGCGTCCAATAGTCGAATAGATCCGGGGGAGGCCAGCTTGCTGACGCATCCTCAGTGCATGTAGCCGCAGCCATTGAAGCTGCCGTGCACACGGCCACGGGCACATTCGTCAGCAAGAGCACCTGGAAGATTAGTAAGGTTGAGTGCGCCATTCCTACAGCGGTGTTGTGCCCTAGTGAAGTGCTTGCCGAGGAATCCTTTTGTAGACTAAGGCAGAGATCGATAGCGGATCCAGCAGATCCAGGTTGCCACTAAACGTGGAAAGTCCAGCCAAAAAGCAATCGTGGCGTCCAATAGTCGCATAGATCCGGGGGGGCCCAGCTTGCTGACGCATCCGCAGTATATGCAGGAGCAGTCATCGAAGCTGCCGGGCACGCAGCAAAGGGCACATTCGTCAGCAAGACCACCTGGAACATGAATAAGTTTGAGTGCTCCATTCCTGCAGCGTTGTTTTGCCCTAGAGATGTGGTTTCCAAGGATTCATTTTGTAGACTGAGGCGGAGATTGATAGCGGATGCGGTAGATCACGGTTGCCAGTAAACGTGGGAAATCTAGCCAACAAGCATTGGCGGCGTCCAATAGTCGAATATATCTTGTGAGGCACGCTTGTTGACGCATCCGCAGTGCATGCAGCAGCAGTCATTGAAACTGCTGGGCATGCAGCCACGGTCACATTTTCCCGCACGACTATCTGGAACATTAATAATGGTGTGTGCGCCATTCCTGCAGCCGTGTTGTGCCCAAGTGGAGTGCTTGCGGAGGAAGCCTTTTGTAGACTAAGGCCGAGATTGATAGCGGAAGCGGTACATCCAGGTTGCCAGTAAACGTGGGAAGTCCAGCCAAAAAGCAGTGGTGGCGTCCAATAGTCAAATAGATTCGGGGGAGGCCAGCTTGTTGACGCATCCGCAGTGCATTCAGAGCAGTCATTGAAGCTGCCTCGCACGCAGCCACGGGCCCATTCCTCAGCACGACCACTTGGAACATTGATAAGAGTGAGTGCGCCATTCCTGCAGCGGTGTTGTGTCCCAGTGAAGTGGTTGCCGAGGAATTCTTTTGTATACTGAGGCCGAGATTGATAGTCGAAGCGGTTGATCCAGGTTGCCAGTAAACGTTACAAGTGACAAGTCGAGCCAAAAAGCATTGGTGGCGTCGAATAGTCGAATAGATCCAGGGGAGACCAGCGTGTTGACGTACCCGCAGTATATGGAGCTGCAGTCACCGAAGCTGCCGGACACGCAGCCACGGGTACATTCGTCAGCACGACCACCTGGAACATTAACAAGGGTGAGTGCGCCATTCCTGCACCGGTGTTGTGCCGCAGAGAAGTGCTTGCCGTGGAACCCATTTGTCGACTGAGGCGGAGATTGATGGCGAAAGCGGTACATCCAGGTTGCCAGTAAACGTAGGAAGTCCAGCCAAAATGCCTTCGTGGTGTCCAATACTCTAATAGATCCGGGGGAGCCCAGCATGCTGATGCATCCGCAGTATATGCAGCAGCAGTCGTCGAAGCTGCCAGGCACGCTGCCACGGGCAAATTCGCCAGCACGACCACCTGGAAAATAGATAAGGGTGGGTGCGTCATTCCTGTAGTGGTGTTGTGACCTATTTAAGTGCTTGCCGATGAATCCTTTTTAGAGTAAGGGCGAGATTGACAGCGGAAGCGGTACATCCCGGTTTCCAGTAAACGTGGGAAGTCCAGTCAAAAAGCATTAGTGGCGTACATTAGTCGAATAGATCAGGGGGAAACCAGCTTCTTACCGCATCCGAAGTGCACGCAGCAGCAGTTATTGAAGCTGCCGGGCACGCAGCCACGGGTACATTCGTCAGCACGGCCACCTGGAAGAGATATATGGTTGCGTCGGCCATTCCTGCAGCGGTGTTGTGCCCTAGTCAAGTACTTGCCGATGAATCCTTTTGTAGACTAAGGGCCGAGATTGATAGCGGAAGCGGTACATCCAGGTTGCCAGTAAACGTTGCAAGTCCTGCCAAAAGCATTGGTGGCGTCCAATAGTCGAATAGTTCCGGGGGAGGCCAGCTTGTTGACGCACCGCTGGGGATGCAGCAGCAGTTTTGAAGTTGCCGGGCAGGCAGCCACGGGCACATTCGTCAGCACGACCACTTGGAACATTGATAAGGGTGAGCGTGCAGTTCCTGCAGCGGTGTTTTGCCCCAGTGTTGTGCTTGCCGAGGAATCCTTTGTAGACTGTGGCTGAGATTGATAGCGGAAGCGGTAGATCACGGTTGCCAGTAAACGTGGAAAGTCCAGCCAAAAAGCACTGGCGGCGTCCAATAATCGAATATATCTTGTGAGGTAAGCTTGTTGACGCATCCGCAGTGCATGCAGCAGCCGACTTTGAAGCTGCCGGGCACGCAGCCCCGGCACATTCATGAGCACGACGACCTGGAACATTAATAACGGTGAGTGCGCCATTCCTGCAGCGGTGTTGTGCCTTCTAGGACATTTTCAATGTTTCGCTAGTAACTGTCACTTTTCCCGAAGAAATGAAGATAGCAATTATTTGTGTTGTGCATAAAGGAGATGAGAAGCAGATCGTAAAGAAAGCTACAGACCTATTTCTCTTCTTCCGGTTTTCTCAAATGGCAGATAAATAATAATTTTCACTTTTATAATAAGTTTCTTTTTCTAATAAATATATCTTATGACATGCGCAATTGGTCTTCGAAAGGAAAAGTCGACAGAAACAGCCTTACTAACTTTGAAATAAGACATCGTACATCATTTGGATAAATTTTACGCGCCAGGTCTGTTCATTGACTTCTGAAAGCGATTCGACTCCCTCAGTCGTGACATTCTTGCAGAAGAATTTTTTATGTGCGGTGTTCTTGGGAATCCTTTGGATCGGCTGAAATCTTAGTCACACAACCGCCAGCTGTACGTATGCTTGCAAGGTTCGCGATCGTCATTTCTGCCTGTTCTAAGAGGTGCACCCAAAGGGAGCATTCTGGATCCCTTTCTATTTATTTTATACATAAATGATCTCGTAAATATTGACCAAACAGCGAAATTTTTTATATGTGCCGACGACCGCACTATACTATTTTCGACCCCCGACGTCAATGATTTGACATTTAAGTATAATGACGCACTTTCAAAACTCTCCATATGGTCCAGCGTCAACGAAATAAGTATTATATCTCTAAAAACAATGTAATTATATTCCGTGCAAGAAATAAAGCACCCGAACTGCTAAACGTTATTTTATATGATGGTCAGAACATTACTATAGTAAGTGAGCACAAGGTACTCGCTGTTATATTTTCTGCTCACATAAATTGGAACTCACATGTATAACAGCTGTGCAAAAAACTTTCATCCAGTATTGGAGCATTATCCCGATGTCAACACTTACTCCTCTCGAAAGTAAAACTTCAGGTTATTACACGCTCTTTTCGTCGCATTTTAATTACTGTAGCTGGGTATGGACTACTACAACTAAACAGAACCTAAATAAAATTTTGCTTTTGCAAAAGAAGGTTCCTCGACATGCAGCGAAGATTCCTCACCTGGCTTCAACTGAAACGGTCCTTCAAGATTACAATATCATACGACTTCCGAACTTGTACAAATTTTGTGTTTTACAACGTTTTTACTTTTCAGACACTGATAAAGGATTCCTTGCGACGATAGCCTGTCTAAAAGTTAATAACACTAATACACGTACGCGACAAACCACCTCATGGTTGATACCTTGTTTCTGAGAGAGAGAGAGAGAGAGAGAGAGCGTAAACTTTTATTTTAAATCAACAAGATTTGAGTCCGGCGTCTTTTTAGTTGGTCTGGGCACCCGCCGCGGACGCGGTTCCGAGACCTTGTCTCGAAGCGGCTTCCTCGGCTCGCTGGACGGCCCAGAGTTGTGCTGTCAGGTCAGAGCTGAGCAGTGCGGTCATCCAGCGTGACTGGAGGCTGGCGGTGGAAGAGACGGAGGCGTCGGCACTGCCAGACTTGTTTGTTAGGTCCCGACACTCCCATAACATGTGATTTAGTGTGGCAACCTCGTCACACGATGTGCATCTGTTTGTAGTGTACTTGTCTGGATACATGGCGTGCATGAGTCTGGGGTTTCTGTAAGAGTCTGTTTGTAATTGTCTGAAGAGTACTGTTTGCGTCCTGTCTAACCTAGCGTGAGGGAATGGGTATATGCGTCTTTGTAATTGGTAGTGTGCCGTGATGTCGTGAAAACTGGTCATACGATCCTCCCATGCCCAGACGTTTGCAGTACCCCGCGGGGGCTCTTCCTCCGATGCTGCTCGGTGAGTCAGGCCTCGAGCAACGCCGTGAGCCGCTTCGTTGGGGGTGCTCATTCCAGTGTGTTCCGGGATCCATAGCAAACGCCTTCGGTTATCAACGTCGGCCTCTCCCTGGTGTATGGGATGTCGCTGGAGTATCTGATACGCCTCTTGCGAGATGCGCCCATTTGCAAAATTGCGAATTGCCGTTTGCGAGTCGCAGATCACGTATGTAGCTTTGGTTTGTGTGAGGGCCAGTGTTATGACCGCTTTCTCTGCCGCTTCGGCATGTGCCGTGTTCACGGTGACGCTCGTGACGTGGTTGCCTCCGTGGCTAGTAACTGCCGCCACGAAACTCTTCCTCTCTCGATGGCGGGCTGCGTCGGTGAAGACCGCCTCCTTGTCGTTAGAGTAACTTTTGTTTATGTGTTTTGCCCTGGCTTTACGCCTCCCCGTGTGGTGTTCGGGGTGCATGTTGCGAGGCAATGGGGGTACGTATAGTTGCTCGCGTATGGGTCTTGGAATGTCTACTTTGACATTGCTGCGAGTGGTATGTGATGCCGAGATTTTCAAGTACGTGTCTGCCCGGGCGGGTCTTGGATAGGCGTTCAAGTTGGGACACTTGTTGCGCCTCCACGAGTTCTTCGAGCGTATTGTGTAGGCCTAGTTCCAAGAGCTTGGTGGTGCTAACTCCAGGCGCAAGTCCCAACGCACATTTGTACGCCTTGCGTATGAGCGCGTTGAGCTTGTTTTTTTCCGCAACCGTCCAGTTGTGAAATGCTGCCGTGTACCTTATCTGAGAAATGACGAAGGCTTGTATGAGTCGGATGACGCTGCCTTCGCGCATGGCCGCGTGTTTGTTGGTGATGCGTCGAATGAGCTGCATCGTGCTGGTGGCCTTTGCCGTTAGCTTACGAAGTGCTTCGCCATTGCCAGCCTTATGCTCTATCATCATTCCTAGTACCCGGATTTTCTCTACTATCGGGATGGGTAGGCCGTTTGATGCCGTTAATTGGATCTCTTGCTTTTCCAGGGGGTTGTAGCATTTAGGTGGGCGCCCCTTTCTGACTGGTCTATATAGCAGCAGTTCGGATTTTTCGGCCGAGCAGGCGAGTCCCGTGCCCACGAGGTAACGCATTTGATGGCCTGTTGTAAACGTTGCTCGATCGCTCCGTCGCTGCCCGCTGTCGTCCAGAGCGTAATATCATCCGCGTATAGCGTGTGATGCAGTCCTTCGATTTGAAACAATCGGTCGGGCAACCCCAGCAGGACGAGGTTGAAGAGCATTGGCGAGATCACCGAGCCCTGCGGGGTGCCCGAGCTGCCGATGTTGATTTGCTCTGACTGTAGTTGTCCCACTCGCATGCAAGCGGTTCTTCCCGTGAGGAAGTCTCAGACGTAGTTGTACGTGCGCAGGCCGAGATTTAGCTTGTCTATTTGTCGCAATATGGCATCGTGGCGAACGTTATCGAAGGCCCTCTTCAGGTCCAGCCCGAGGATGGCTCTCGTCGAACGCCCCGGATTGTCTATGATTTGGTGTTTTAGTTGCAGAAGGGCGTCTTGCGTGGAGAGATGTCTTCTGAACCCAATCATGGTGTGTGGAAATAAGTCGTTGTCCTCGAGGTAATCCGTGAGTCTATTGAGAAACGCGTGCTCCATTAACTTGCCCACGCAGGACGTGAGGGAGATGGGGCGCAGGTTCTCCAGCTGTAATTTCTTGCCGGGTTTCGGTATCAGTGTGATATTTGCTTCTTTCCATTGCAGGGGTAGCTTGCCTTGCGCCCAACACTCGTTAATGTATTTTCTTAGTTTCTCGATCGATCCGTAATCGAGATTGCGTAGTGCCCTATTGGGTATTCGATCGGGGCCAGGGGCTGACTTGGTGTTCAGCTTTACGAGGGCCGCCTGGATTTCGGCAACGGAGAATTCCTCGTCTAGGGTGGCGTTGCTTTCTCCTGAGTAGTCTGGATATATTTGCGGTGGCGTTTGGGATATGTAAAGGCGTTCCGCATCCCGTAGGAATTGTTCTTCCGTTCCCCCTTAAGCGTGTATGATTTTGTATATGCCTTGCATGTGTGTGGTCTTGGTGTTGGCGGGATCGATCAGGTACCGCAGTATGTGCCACGTGAAACGCGTGGTGAGTTGACCATCCATCTCCGCGCATTTCTCTTCCCATTGTTGATGTTGCAGGTTAAGCGCATGCTTTTCTATTTCTTTGTTGAGCTGTGCTATCCGTTTACGCAGTCTCCTATTGTGTCTCTGTTGTTTCCATCGGTGCTGCAGGTGTGTTTTGGCTTCCCAAATGTGCAGCAACCGGGAGTCTATTGTCTCGAGCCCAGCTGTCGACGGGATCGTTTGCGTCATGCGCTCGATATCCCACCGCAGTTGGTCGGTCCATTGTTCTATATCTTTGATGTCTTCCATCTGTTGCTCATCACGATGTTTGCGTAGCCGATTCCAGTTGGTGATCTTCATTTGACGACCGGCATTGTGTTCCTGCGGACCGCCTTCTGCTTCTATGGAAATAATGTAGTGATCGCTCCCCAAGTCTTGCATGGTGTTTGTCCAAGTGACTTTGCGTATGTTGCACGTGAAAGTAAGGTCCGGCGTCGTGTCAGTGCTGACGCTGTTGCCCTGCCTTGTTGGTGCCGCGGGGTCGGTGACCAGCTCGAGTCCGGCGTATTGCGCCGTTGCCCATAGAAGGGTGCCTTTGGGGTGATCATGCTTGTAACCCCACGCCGTGTGCGCCGCGTTAAAGTCCCCCCCCCCCAATGAACAGCTGTTGCCCTTTGGCGATGTCGATTGCCCGTTTGAAGAGGACATGGAAGCGGTGCTGGCGGCATCTGGGACTGCTGTAGACGTTGAGTACGAAGATGCTGTTGCGGGTCTTGCGTGGTGGAATTAATTCTACGAGAACGTTTTCGATGTCTCTGATTTTGGTGTCGTGTTCGATAGCTGTGTGAGCTCGCTTGACCAGTGTGGTGACGTTTGGTTTCTCCGTCTTGCCTGTTATAGATTGGTACCCCGCGAGTTTGGCGGGACCATTCGTTTCCTGCAGTATGATGACGTCTGGGCGTTCGGGGATCGTTTTCAAGTATTGTTGTAAGTGCGCTCGTTTGTTTTGGTAACTTCTGTAGTTCCACTGCCATATCGTGTGTTTTTGTTTCGATGAGTGTCGGGCCATGTTTATATCTTGTTACATGTGTTGCGCCGCTTCCCTATGCGACGGTACGATCGTGCTGTTTGCGGCTTCTAATCTCGACAGTCTGAGGTGAACACTGTCCAGGCTCCGCTGGATGGTACGCGTGATGGACGCGATGATCGTTTCCTCGAGATTGCTTAGGCGAGCCTCGAGTGCATCTATTCGCGCGTCGCGTATCGCTGCGCGCGTGCGCTTGGGTCGTGTTGCCTCTGTAAGGGTGGGAGTGGGTCTTCGTTTGGTATCGGGGAACTCAACCTCGTCGTCCTCTATGGGTTCCTCTTCTGTTCGCTGCGTGGCCTGAGTGGTCTGTGAGGGAGTGGGTCTGCGTTTAGTGTCGGGGTATACGACTTCGTCGTCCTCTATGGTTTGTTCTTGAGTTTCATGCATGGCCTCTGTATCGGTACCGCTCTTCACGGCATGCTGGAGTTGTTGTATGAGGTCGTCTTTTGCGCGAATCTGTGTCTGCATGTGTTCTATTTGCTTCTGCAGCGCTTGTATCGCCTGTGTTAATTTAGTTACCTCCGTCTCTGTTTTAGCGGGTGCTTTGTCGCCAGCCTTCGCGGTTGGTGCTCGTTTTCCCGTGACCGCATCTGCCCAGCTCACCTTCTCGGTGGTTTCGATGTCTCTTGTTGAGGTCCTTCTGGGGGTGCGGCTGCGAGACCGGCGTTGCTGCTGCTGCCGTGGGTTTGGGGCGCGGCTCCGGGACCGGGAGCGGCCTCGGCTGCGGGTCCTGGATCTCGAGCGCGGCTTGCCGGCGGGGCTGGTGGCTTTGGCGGCCGCCTCCGCTTCCTCGGCGGCCCTGTGTCGTTCCCATTGCCTCTTTGTCACGACGTAGGGGGTCTTGTACCTTGCGCGGCAGTTGCGATCCGCCGTCATGTGTGTTCCCCCGCACAGCTTGCAACGTGGGGAGCACTGGTGGTCGGGGCCTGGGTTGAGGGCGTGACAACCACGGCACACTTTGTCCTGAGGATTGGGGCACACGTCCATGCGGTGACCGAGTCTCCCGCAGCCGTGACACATGTAGATTTGCTTGCGATACAGGGCTCAGCGAAGGAGGGCGCCGCCGTACCTGACGTAGGAGGGCACTCGCGGTCCTTGAAAGGCCACTATGACCGCCTTGGTATTACTGAGCCGTTTGGCTGCCAGGGCGTGGGGGTTGCGGGCGTGAACGATGTTGGTGTGAATGGACTTGGCGTCCTCCTCCAACGGGATTCCCCTGATGATTCCCTTCACCGTGTAGTCGGGGGCCGTCTCATAGGCACTGACCTCGTGGCGGCGGTCACCGATGGTGATGACTTCTAATTGTCTGTACTTAGCGGTGTGAGTAGCGTGAGGTGTACTCACGACTATGATGTTTTGGCGGTTTTTGGTGCACACCGTGTCCTCCCCTGCTTCTTGCCCCAATACGTTGGCCGCCCGGTAAATGGCCGATACGAGGAGCACGGTTCCGGTGGCGGCAACGTCGAGGCCTCCTCTTGGTCGTATCACGACCTTGAAATCACTTCGTGGGAGTAGTGGCATTTTACTGTTCTTGATGACTTGCTGCTTGACGTTACGCTGTCTTTGACGCGAACGCTGTCGGTCGCCGTTCGCTCCCTCGCCGGTGCGGGAGTGGGTTCCGTTCTGGGTGTTGCTGTGCGCGGCCTCGCGGTTGAATTGAGTCTTGTATCGAATGGTGCACCAACCGTTGCCTTGGAGAAACTCTTTTTTATTTATTTATTTAAAAATACCTTACAGGCCTCAAAGTGAGGCATTGAGTAAGGGGGGCAGTACGTAGAAAATACATAGAATACAAGACATCTATAAACCGTGTCTGTTTACAACCTACAACCAAAGTACAACTGAGATGAAAAATGAATTAATTAGTTCATGATTCACTAGGGAAAAGAAGAAACATAAAAAACATAATATAATAACAAGGAATAAATCACACAGATTGTTTTCAGTGAAGTCGTGTAAATAATAAAAACAGTAATAATTAAAAACAATGACAGAAAAGTTACGGACGCGACATTCCAACGAAACGGTAAACATAGCGACATAACGGTAATAATGCTAAAATAAGCTGTAAAAGATAGTGCAAGTATAGAAAGCATTGTGCGACAATCGTAGAACTTCACTTTTCTTTAGTCATGTATTCAGTCAAGGCATCACGGAATGAATCGTAGTTAGATTGGCAGGGGAGATGTCCTCCCCGTTCACTTGAACTTCCATCACTGCTCCGGCGCAGCGAGCTCCGGTGAGGGTTAGAGTGGAGCTGGTCAAAAGCCTCTGTGATTGGGAAGGAAGTCGTTTCCCACCTTGAATATGGTGCCAGTAGAATCTTGGTGACTTCCTGCATACGCTGGTGTTACATTCATGAGGTGAATGAGCGATAATCACAGCGAAATTCTTCGAAAGCGGAGCCGACGTGAAGTGCGTTCGCTCCCTTCGGCGACTTCTTCTTCTTCGTCACCTTGTTTCTGAACTAGCTACAATGTACAAGCACTTCATTCCAAGTTGCTATCCATTTTGAATAAATTACCCTGAAAAATGACTGCTGCCCACCGACAATTTGGCTGACAGTTTGTATCTATGTCATAAACAATAGCTTTCACGTTGCGATTATTGCAATGACACATTTATGTCTTACTTTATATACTGCCCTTACCTTGTTTGTCTTAGCAGATATTAGTCTGTCATATCAATTATTTCGCGATATGTCTCTTGAATTACTATTCCTGTATTCTTCATAGTTAATTTTACCTGCTTATTTTAATCAAGAAAGACTTTTTCTGCATTTAGAATACGTATATTAAAATGATCAATTTATTGATAGTATGTTAACATTTGATGTGCTTCATATTGTATATCTGTTATCTTCGTAAGAACCAATATCCACTGTAATTGCGATATGTTTGCTTTCATTTTCCCTGTTGTATAATGTACAACAGGGACAATGTACAACAATTAGTACAATGTACAAATGTACACCCGGCCGCATAATATTACGGACCATGAAATTCGACAAAAAGCTGTATATCTCTGCAACCTCAAAACGCAGCCTGGTATTTGCATTTTGGGCATCGGCTAGAATTTGTGAACAACATTTTCGTATACAGTTCTACTGGAGACTGCTACAGGCTGCTTGGAAATTGAACTTTTTCTGCGATCGCGTGGTCCGTAAACTTTTGTGGCCGCGTGTACAAAATGTATAATGTACAACAGGCCAGTGTAACCTCTTGTCTCTCACTTCTGCCTTTCGTAACCTCCAGGTAAGGTTAGGCAGTGAGAGAAATCATTATATGGCGGTAAAATAAAGTAAAATAATGGTGTTAAGATACTGGTCCTACAAAAGCATAATAAGTATAGTAGAGAAGAAGTTGGAGCGGATATACACGAAAACTGACAAAAGAAACAAAAGTCGCAGCTTCATCCGAAAGGCGAAGTGTCGATCGCGACAGCGGAATTATAGGCAGCTATACGAAGTAAGGATAGCAGTTTTAGCGACCGTATATGCTCGCAAGCGTTCGCGTACTAAATAAATTTACGCGTATGACCTCACGCACGCGCAAGCAAAAATGAACACACCTACCTCGATGACCGCGGAAACTCGCTGTCAAAACGCTGGAGTGAAGAAGCATGGCAGCTGAGCCGAGTGAATTGACCTTAGTGCTGTGTTCGCTTTAAAGCGAACTAAGCAGCGAAAACACAGCGCACACGTAACCATAAGCCGTCGGCACGCCTAGAATCTGTGGTCATCGCAGACGGCTTTCAAGTTAGGGCCCGGGCGGGCGGGCGCGCCATACGCCGCATGTGCCGGAGTATCTTTCGCTGTGCTCGTTTGCTCGCTAACGCCTCCGACAATCGCCGCAGGAACGGGCTCTTATAAGCAATAGTGCCTGTCAATTTAAAAAATACGTGCGGCCGCAACATTCATATGGGGATGGATTACACGCGGCGCTGTTTAGGCTTCAAGCATGGGCTGCATACATTATGAGATAATACATCGTTTAATTGAAGCTTGTATTGCATCATTGGTGTCGGCATCGGTGTTGCCGTACGAAAAAGCCCAAACGGCGTGAAAATAAAAATTGTTTGTTGGGCTGCGCGTTCCAACCATCGACCTCGGGGCTGCGAGACCACCACGCTAACCGACTAAGCTACTGCTGTTTTTTTTTCTTTCTTTCATGTTATTTATTACATTAGCATTCAAGCCGACATTCATTACTTGTGCATAGTCAGAGAATGGAGGGCACAATGGCACACACAGAAGGCAGCATTCATACTGTGGATGGAAAAGTTCGTTTCACTTTAAAAGGGTGGTAAGGATAGCCACCTCACGAGAATGGGGTACCAGTCGGGTTGTATATCGAGTCCATCATAAACACGTTTTAGGTGTAGTGTCATCCGGATAAAGTGTACCCTTGTAAGTACAACCCGTTCGGCGTCTCGGTGCATCATAAGCATGTTCCAGAAACTGTGCATTCCAATAAAAAAAAGACATATCGAAAGGTGCATATCGCCAGAAGTCGGCAGCAGGTATCGCACAGTATGAGCGTTAATCTCAAAGTCCTTATTTAAATGCGTTGGAGGACATCCCAAAACAGGATGGCGTCGGTGCAGCTAATAAAACAATGTTCAATTGTCTCTGGCACATCACAAAGGCGACAGTTAACAGAAGAGACAGATACACTTTTTCTGTATCCATGTGTTTAGCAGCATGGTTTCACTATGAAGTTTATTAAAAATGTTTTGCAGCATGGGGCTATATACATTTTACGAACTCCCATTAGTGCATGGTGGGCTTGCCATTACTTGTATACTGATCGGTAAAATGGAGACGGAAACAGCATGGACAGCAAATAATTGTATAACGTTTTACGCGAAACAAAGTACAAGTATTCAGCGGAAAACGGAACTGTCAGGCAACGAACCGCCAAGTAATCTTTTTGCATGAACACCCACAAGCATAAACGTGAAGAAAAATTGGAAGAAAGAACTCAAGCAGGTAACGCATTGCGAAGCGCGACTTGCATGCATGGCCGAATTATAGGACGCGAAGTATCGCGAAAATCGCCGCACGCGCCCTTTAAAGCTGGGTTTTATATGCGTGAAGTAGACGCCGTGCAAGGCGCGCGTCTGTTCCTTCGAAGGGTTTGATGGCGTGTCCGCTCGCCTCGGGCGCCCGCCGTTTCGTGCCAGTCCAGGCCCGCCAATCAGATGGGGAGGCCGCGTTCGGTTCGTTCTGCCAATGAGCAGGCTGCATCGAAGGAACGGCAGCGGCAGCAGGTCCGTGAACGTGCTCGCCGGGCGAATCCAGAGCTTCGGCATGCTGAAATCGAAGCGCAACGGCAACGCCAAGCTAATCCAGAGGTTGGGGCTGCCATCGGCGAAGCACAACAACAGCGCAGGGTCAGTGCACCTCCACTAACCAACCAGATCTCTTCTAAAACTAACACCTCCCCTAGGGTTGAACAGGCTTCGCGGGCCCCCCTGTTCCCGGAAGGGAGAGGTTCCATTTTTTAATACGCCACCACACTATGCCGATACAGGCGCCGCCTGGGTCAGTGCACCCCCAATGCACATGCCACAACTGCTGCTGGAGGCGCACGTGCACTTCCGACGCGCGTGACGCTATAACCACAGAAGCCCAGGCAACATGCACAGGCACCGTCGCCACACTCTTTCCTTCTCTCGCTATTCCTCAAACAGTATTTCAAACAAATAAAGCGCGCCAAGGCCAACTTGCTAGCCTACGCGTCTACTGTATATATATATATATATATATATATATATATATATATATATATATATATATATATTGTTTTGCTTACAATGACGAAACTGTTTGGTTCTATTTGCACCGAAAATATGAAACTTATTTTTGGAAGTTGGCAGAATGCTCGAAGCCTGCTTCACCTCCGCCGCGAATCCGGCCAATATTGCGCCATCTCCAGGATCGGCGCATACATTCCTGTCCACGCACCGTTATACGGACGTAAGCCGGTCGGGGTGCCCCCTGGGAACGCATGCGGTTGATACATACATGGGCTAGAGGTAAGCAGCTTCGGTGTAATAAAACTTCTTTATTTGAACGACGCCACCATTGCGAACGTACCGACCATGCCAGATTGCATGGAATTACTCTGCCGTTCTTGTGCTGCCAGAAACCCGACACGGCAGCTTAATTGCACTCTCCTACCAGTCGTCATCTGGCGGCGAATATCGGAAGCGCCATAAGCTCCGGAAGACCATGGCAGGCGGCACCACCGGCGCACCGCCTTACGCTGTACTCACGTAGCCAGGTACAGAACCACACGCCACGAACACAGATGAACACAATGCTCTTCTCCTCTTTAAAGGAGGCCCTGTAGAAGGCAGGCATCCGCTCCACGTGTGTTGATAGCCTCGGAAGACAGTTTTAGTATAGCGTAAAATGCTTGCGTTAGCGTTAGCGTGCGACGCAACGCTAACGCAAAGAAAGACTGCACTGCGCGGCACAAGGTAGTGCTTTAGAATAGCGGAACGGAGAAAAGCGTTAACGTTAACGCAAACAAATACAGCGCCATCTAGATGTAAAAACACAAAGTACTGGAAAGCCAAATCCACACGAAATGTCGAGCTTATCCAATGCCGAATCCGCAAGTGTGTCCCTAAGTCAAGCTTATCGAAAGCCACAGTCGATGCGTTAATTACGCATGTAGGTGTTTGGTTTGAGTGTTGTTTTGTCGAGATTCGCGAAACACACCGATTATTCTTAGCATGCCGCGATCGGGTGTTCTGTGGGACCCATATTACGTGTCCTTTTTAAGTTGGGATGACATAGACGCCCTCATGCTTCGGGAACGAGAGTGACCGCGCAGGTTCTATGTGTCCTCAAGATCCACTCAACATCGAAGCTATTCCGGAGGGGACGTTTCTCCGGCAATTTCGCTTCCAGAAATCCGATTTCCCACTTCTTTCCGCTTTTTCTCAACGGACGCCCATCTTGACGTCCGTCCGAATGGGTTCAAGGAGAAAAGCTCCTTCAGGAGGTTCATATCGTCGGCGTCGGTAAAACGCACACGCATTGTGACCACAGCACCGACCACACTCCTGTGTTTTGCCGCGGAAAACGTGACATGCATCGGCTTCACATGCGGCTTTACACCAAGCGAACGAGCGAAATACACTTGGGCGCCATCTCGAGGCGGATACAGCAAACATGAGCAAACATTAGCAAACCCTCTCGTTAAGCCTATGCGCTGCTAATCGAGAACGTATATCGTAAACAACGGCCATTTGTCACCTGTGCGCCACTGTCGAAGCATCATCACACAAATCTAAAGCAAACACGAGCATTAGTGGGGAACGAATGAGCCGAACAGTGCAGGCCGACGACTCGATAGACCCAAAGCGGGCTGCTCTCACTTCGACTGGCGCGGCCATGTTGCCGTACGTAAGGCTCCCCTTGCGCGCGTTAGCGTTCACCGCTAAATCTCGAAAATAGCGTACGTACGTAAGAGCTCCCGCACCGTTTACGTACAGCGCATGTGCTGTGCGGTGCACGCAACGCTAACACTAACGCTAACTCTTTGGGTTTGCTGCTTTACGCTATACTAAAACTGTCTGGAAACACGGCGTGCTGGCTGCAGGTGTAATCTAAGCTGCGTTTTCCTTCGACTCCAAGTCCAATCCAAAATGCTAAGGCCCAGGCACTGAGTGTTTGCCTAGGGCTGCCACGATGTACATCAACATCCGAAACCATAACATTTGCGTATGACTACCCAGCCTAGATTCATATTGTTATAGAAGCGCCCAGAACCCACGTCAGGCACCTTACTCGCGCCCCTCTCCACTCTCTCGCTTCGCTGCCAGAAGACCGACCACCCACCTCTTTTTGTCAGATGACACTGCCATATCGTGTATACCTGCTATCAGATTTCATAGCTGCAGCGAAAGTGTTGCTCCCCCTTGGTGCTTGGCTCAGCCACAAGTTCGACTGACAGTACCAGGAATTCGAATGAAGGCATAACTCTCATCACCACCTCTCGAGCAACTTTCGCTGCTCTTGCTGTACGAACAATTCAACGATTATACTCACCTTTACACTGATCGTTCAGCCACCATCGACAATTCTGCCGCATCAGTGATTTTTCCTGCGAAATTCACCACCTTGAAGTTCAAGACATTTCATCAGGCTACATGGAGAGCAGCAGAGCGTGCTGCTCTTCGCAGCGCACTACGCATAATTCGAGAGGAACCACCTCAAAAATGGAGCATATTCAGCGACTCTAAGGTAGCTTTATATTTCTTGATTTCCGTCTTACGTCGTGGATCCTACGAACAACTAGTGCTATTAATCAAGAGGTCCTTCACCGCTTCGTCGAGCAAGGGCGCGACGTCACATTTCAGTGGCTTCCTAGCCACTGTGGCATAA
Organism: Dermacentor variabilis; assembly: GCF_050947875.1. NCBI lineage: Eukaryota > Metazoa > Arthropoda > Arachnida > Ixodida > Ixodidae > Dermacentor > Dermacentor variabilis. The sequence continues at coordinate 18,266,974 of NW_027460291.1, read as the reverse complement.
TGGGCAATGAACAGGGCGATAAAGCAGCTCGGGCTGCTCATTAAGACGGCGTGCTGGAACTAATTCTGCTGCCAAGAACAGATGTAGCAGCGAAAATTCTAGTCCTTGCATATGATGCCTTACAATCGCTGTGAAAAACACCTGGTTTCCAGCACACACGCCTATATCGACTCGACCCCTGTCTGCAACTTCATCCTCGACTTGGACTATCCCGACCCAGGACAACGGTACTTTGCCGACTGTGGCTTTCTGTCGAATTTACGAAGTCGATTGCTTTCCGCATCTGATGGGAGGATAGTGCTGCCTGTGACCACTGCGATGGCGAGGAAACTATCTAACACGTTCTTTGTCATTGTACCAGATACAGAACACACAGGCAGACGCACTAGCGACTGCGATAGTGCGTCTTGACGACTCGCCACTTTCGGAGCGGACAGTCCTGTACCACCGACCTGTACAGTCATCACATCACAAGATAGTCAGGCACTCTTGACATTTTTACTTCGAGAGTGCCTCATATTATTGGACAGTAATTTTCATGGACGTTCGCGACCTTCCCTGTCTCCTTTTTTTCGTTTCTTTGCTTTTTCTCTCCGCTGATCTTTCCGTCTTTCATTTCCCTTTACCCTTCTCCCAGTGCCAGGTAGCAAACCAGAATCTTCTACGGTTAACCTGACTGCCTTTCCCATCCAGTTTATATCTCTCGCTCGAAGTGTTTTTCACAAGCCAGGTTTGGTGATGTCTGCCGATAAATAGCCTCGGTGCTTCTTTATCTTATTCGGGTGCCTTCTACAGGTGGTCGTGCTACACTTCACGAGCCATGATCGGCGACCCAAAAGCTTCACGAGAATATCCGGGCGCCTGTCTGGGTACTTTCAGGATAGCTTTACCAAGGCGAGTTCATCTGGCTGAAACCATCTGCTCTTGGGCTGTTTACTTTGGTCACTTGTTTTATATGTCGGCACGAGAATACTAATGAGCGTCGGGAGCTCGTGGCCTAACGTAGCTCTAGCTGGTGTACTCCAGTTGTTTAATGGAGTGTAATATACAGCCGAAATAAGAATCGCGGAACTCAAAGGTTAAGAGATCGTGATGTCTCTGGGCCGGTGCTTTCTTCAGTTCACTAACAGATACGTAGTTCAGCTTGACCGTTGTTTGCGGGGTGGTAAATTGCAGAGATGATGGCTCGGATTCCGTTGTTGCAGTAGGATTTTTGGATTTCCGCCAAAATAAATACTGCCCCTTTATCTGACAGTACTATGAGAGGTATGCCAAATGTGGCAAAAAGTGATCGCAGCTAAAAATGGCTGCTGCTGAGATCGCTTGGTTTGGTTTCCTCACCTCTACTCAATTGGTAAACCCACCCACGACAAGCAAAAAGGTGTCTTGATGGCTGTGTACAGTGAGGAATAGGAGTTTTGGCTGGATCTCCTTTTGTGTGCTGGCACGCTGCGCAAGATCAAATGGTCTTCTCTATGTACGTATGCACGCCCGGCCACCACATAAAACTACGCGAACAGGCTTTCATCGCCACTATCCGCGATGGCCACCATGAACAAGAACCATTGCTTGCTCTCTCATGCGGCAGTTGGTACAACACCCGTGGAAAACGGCGAGCTGTCTCGTTCTTCTGTGATACCTGGCAAAGTCTTCTATTTTAAGCTAATTCTGAGTGCCATGTTGAACACCAGCGCAGACTCCCGAGAGACCTTCGTGATTGTCAGTCAGAATGGCTAGCTGCCGAGAAGTAAGAGGTGGTGTTGGAGGAGCCTCGAATAAGGGTCTGTCGCCAGGGGATGCGGCTTTTCAATCCACGCTGGCAATGGTAGCCCGCTGAGCGCCTCCGCATTCTGATGTGGTTTCCTTGAGCGATATCGTAGCTTATAATCGTACGTTACACGTTTGAGACAACACCGAGTCATGAGCGGAGACAACATTTGGTGCACTGGTTTCTGAGGGCCAAGTATTGCTAGCAAGGCTGGTGGTCAGTGAGGAGTGTAAGTTTGCACCCTGCGACGTCTTTGTGAAAATAAGTAGCGGCAAACGCTAATGCCAGTCCTTAGCGAACTAGCTGGGCGTAATTGCTTTCAGCAGCTTCCAGGTTCGTGAGGCGAAAGCAATCGGTGCCTCGCTAATGAGACAGTCCACGTGAACTAGCGCTGCTCCGACGCCCTAGAGTAAAGCATCACAAGGAATTAGTATATGCTCCGAGTCATCATAGTGAGTAAAAACAGTTCGTTTCAATAAGAGTTCTTTCAGTTCATCAAAAGCCTCTTGGTGTTTCGGCTCCCAACGCCACGAAATGTGCTTTTGTAGCAAATCGTATAGCGGGAGTGCCAGCGTTGTCTATTCTGAGATACGTTCCTAGAAGGCGAACATCCCCAATAATGACTGGAGTGTCTGCTTACTAGTAGGAGCGGGCGCCTCCACGATGACCTGAACTTTGTATGTTGTTTGTACGGACTCCGTTCCCGTCAATTCTCCTTACAAAAAACTCGCTATGTGACAAAGAAAATTGACATTTGGACCTGCTTAGTCGCAAATTTCCCCGGGCAAGTCGATTTAGAACAGCTTCCAGTCAGGCTTTCTGTTCCTTATCTGCGGATCCGCTAATAATGATGTCGTCAAACAACACACAAAATCCAGGCAATCCACTCAAGGTTGTCACTGGACGTTCGAGCGTAGGCTTGTAGTACCTTTAATCTATGCCTCTTATTAAATTATATTACGGCTAGAGCTACCCTCTCATTAATGCTGTCTAATTCATGAATGCTGCCCGCTATGTCCTTATGGATAAGGAATCCTACCCCGTATTGCTGGAGACTCTATATCTAGGAGACTATCTAGGAGACCTCTATAGCAGAAGACGTGTCCGTTATTCATCAATGTATAAGCCTTACCGATTCTTCTCATCTCGCCAAGGCCGATGATATCCCAAACAATGTCTGAGAGTTCCTCAAAGAGTCCTGCTAAGCTAGCCTCGCTCGAGAGGATTAGGGTGTTAAACGTTGCAAGGGTCAGTTTCTATTATCGGCCTGTCCGGATTCAGAGATTCTTAGCACCCTCTGCTGCGTTACAGGTCGGACCACCGCCTTGGTCAGCTGCTCCGCAGCTGCTGGGGACTGAGGGCCATGGGGTAATTGACTGAGTCATTTGGGAGGAATTGGCCGAATACTGCACCAGGGAGGCCAATTCCTGTTCTGGTGAGAGAGTGTCTTGTTGAAGTTTAGTGGGACTTCCTAATTTGGTTGTACCTGGATTAGTATAGCCCCACTCGCTCTCGGCATCTCTGGTGTCACTCCAAGCCTGCACATGTTGTGCCAAAAATTGTAGTGGAATATAAAGTTACAAAAACACAAATACAAATACATATTGAGACAAACAAGTTATACAATGGAGAGTATAAAACGCTAGGGTAAAGGCATAAGTTGAAGAAGTAAACGACGTAAACAGTATTCAAAACAAAATAGTTGAAGTTGTGTTGAAAAGACATTCAATAAGCGGTGCAATAGTTTAACCATGAAATTGCGAAGCTGATGTTTGAATGACGATATAGAATAGGCACATTTAACGTTATAAGGCAAAGAATTCCAAAGCTTAATTAAAACAAATGCTACTCTTTGAGAACCATGGTTAGTTCGCACCTTGGGTAGTATGAAATTGTAATTGGACGAAAAGCGCGTTCCATTTGAATTCGTAAGCACATGTTGCAAAACATAATGTTCGCGCATGGCTGAAGGCCCGACTGAGGCCATTTTATGAGTGGGCCCGAGCCCGGCCCGGGCTCGCGGCTTCAAGCTCAGGCCCGAGCCCTGTTGTGCCCGGCGGTCTTAAACTGCGATGAAGGCTGAAGATAAAGAGCCTCAATGGTAAGCTTAAATTCAGCTTCTTTTGGTTAATCCGCACAATTATTTTGAAGTTTTGTTATTATTTGTCGGATTTGTGATTTATTATAATCACCTTGCGTCGTATTAGCATCATTTAGGAATGCGCTAGAAGAAAAGAGGAATAACTAAGTGAGGCCTTCTAAGCCAATTTAGGAACCTGATAAGGTTTTCAGATGGTTTTTCCTTTTATTGATTTCGCAATTTGGCGTTATGTAATGATCATGTAGCTATCTGGTGCTAGTTACGGACATGAAGTAATCAAGGCCAGTTCTCCCTTCGCCTTCCTGACCTGAGGAAGCTCTTATTCATGATTACTTAGCTTGATTACGTAAACCCGTTTGTGTATATCTGCAAGAACACATAATTGGAAGTTTCTCAGTACTTGTCCAAATGAACGTGAACGTTGTGTTTCAGTCTGGCGATGAGAGTGGCGTGCACATGACGCTTGAAGCATTGTGTGTGGCTGACAACAGCCGCTCCTTGGAGCTTGTCCCCTTGCAGTTATGCACTCCAGTCAGAGCCCACCTGCCTAGAGGTCTTGGGCCAGAGATCGACATTCTCAGAAGCTGCGGCTCATGGCTTCGAACAATGCAGGCATCAAGACGGCCGAGCTGCATCGAACAACTCGACTTCCCGATGCACCATCTGGCGGCGGGGTGCTGTTCTGCCGTGCGGTCCTTCAGAGCGGGCTATGCCACCCCAGCGACAAACAGCTGTCACGCCTCATGCTCCGATTCTTAACACCTGTCACCAGCCGAAATTGGCCCGTTCATGCCGGGGATGAGTGATGTGCGTGCGTTTCCGACCAAGCTCCCTTCGGAGCAAAAGGGCAACCGTCTTCCTGACGCCATTGGTCTCCCGACGCCGGATTGGTCTCCTGAGGCCACCGGTCTTCTGACGCCGGATTGGAGGAGGCGACTGGGCAGTGACGACGCAGGGCATAAAAGCAGATTCAGACGGCTGAAAGGAGGGGCACGCTCGGAAACAGTGAGACACGCGTACATGCAGAGACATTACCATAGTGTTCTCCGATAGCTGGAGCAGTTTTGAAAAACTCAACCATGTACTTTATTATGTACTGAAGGCACTGGGCAGTGGGCATGGTGCTAGTGAATGAGAAGAAGAGGACGAGGAGTGCTTGCTTCCCCGTTCCGATATAGCACCGACCTGCTTTAAGCCTACCGCTGCAACCTAGATCTAGTGTGCACCGGCGTGAAGCGTCTCTTCTGTGTCGGTTATGGCTTGGAGTGGCCTTCACGAATGCCTACTCAGCACTAATTGGAATGGCTGATAGTCCTGCATGTGATGTTTGCGCATGCGAGGAGAACATTGACCACATATTGTGCCATTGTCCTCAATTTCAAGCACAAAGACAGTATTTGTCCGACACATTGAGGAAACTAGACGATCGTCCTCTGAGTGAACAGACAATATTAGAGCACCGTCCCGACCGATCATCGGCTCAGAAGGCAGTGAAGGCACTTTTGTGTTTTCTCAGAACTTCTGGTTTGCTCGAGCGACTTTAACTGAAGTGCTGTCCGTACACGTATCTACACCTTCTCTCTCCCTTCTTTCTCTTCCCCTCTCCCTTCCCCCAGTGTAGGGTAGCCAACCAGACTATTGACTGGTTAACATTCCTGCCTTCCTGTATTCTTCTCTCTCTCTCTCTCTCTCTCTCTCTAGTGCTGCTAGGCGAACACCTCCGTTGCATTTGGTGGAGCTGCTGGGTTTCTCTTCAACATTCTGGAACTCCGCAGTTGGACGCTACCACCAGCTGTTGCAATGGATGAACCGGGACCGGAACTGCGTTATCCGCCAGCGCGATCCGGCTATATTTAGCGGCACACACGACCACGACGTGGAAGACTGGCTCGCCGAATATGACCGTGTAAGCGCCTGTAAGTGGGACGACCGCGCCAAGCTCACAAATGTCATATTTTACTTGACTAACGTGGCCAACCTATGGTTCCGCAATCATGAAGCCGATTTTACCACCTGGTCGGCTTTCACGACGACTTTGGCTGATGTCTTCGGCCGTCCCGCAGTTCGCCGGCTTCGCGCTGAGCAGCGCTTGCGTGGTCGACCTCAACGCCAGGACGAGACCTTCACCAGTTATATTGAAGACGTGCTCTCCCTCTGCAAGCGCGTCAACTCATCTGTGGACGAAGCTGACAAGATCAAACACGTCGTGGAAGGCATCGATGAGCATGCCTTCCAGATGCTTGCCGCGAAGGGACCCCGGACGATTGCCGAGGTCATACAGCTTTGCCAGCAGTACGACGAGCTGCGCAAGCAACGTGCATCAACACGCGCTGCTCAGCAGCATACTGCGGATCTATCCCTGTTGGACTTCGGTCGCGACGCTGCCGACATCTTTGCTTTAATGCCGGAGATAAAGCAGTGCATCTGCCAGGAATTCGCACGCCAACTCTCTCTGGCGAATAGCGCACCCGAGCCGTCGACACCCTGGCTCCTTCGCTTCGTCACGTCGTTCAGACGCAAGTTGCCGCGGCGCTGCCATCTGCCCCTCCTCCGCAGCCTGCAGCTGGACCGCTAACGTACGCTGACGTTGTCGCCCGGCCTTACGCTCCTCCGGCTCCTGATTCCTACCGGGCCACCGGCACCTTCCATGTACCGCTGCCACCTTCGCGTCCGATAGTCGTTCCTTACTCGGCTGCTGGAGCCCCTGTCGTCAACCCGTGGCGAACACCTGATAACCCGCCAATATGTTATTCCTGCCATTTTCCGGGCCATGTAGCACGATTCTGCCGCCGTCGCAGCCCCCGTTTACCTGACAGTGGGGGTGCCTCAAGCTACAGGCCTGCTCAACTTCCGCGTCAGGACCAATCTAACCTTCCTCCGGACTCCTCTTACAGTCGCCTCCCCTTCGATTCACGCCGGTCGCCTTCCCCACGTCGCCGATCCACTTCCCCGATGGTTCACCGACCCAGCCCAGCCCGAGAGGAAAACTAACAGTCGCAGTTCCAGAGGCAAGAACTGCGTTTACGTCGAACATTTCAAGGCCTCATTCTGCGTCGGCGAACGAAATTGAACTGTCCGTAGACGGCGTCACCGTACACGCACTTATCGATACCGGAGCCGCCGTTTCTATTATTAGTGAGAAGCTCTGCCCAATTTGAACCTTCCCCTTACCTCTCTTTCTCTGCGTACGGCAACCTCGCATCGCATTCAGCCTTCAGCGTCGTGCACAGCCCGGGTTGTCATTCAAAGCGTTATGCATGTTATCGAATTTGTCGTCCTACCTCGTTCCTCGCACGACGTTATTCTTGGTTCGAATTTCCTATCTGTCAATCAAGCTCTTATCGACTGCGCTCGTTGCGAACAGTGCCGTGTTTTGACCCTGACGACCATTATTCTCCTAAAGTTGTTGCCGCCTCTGACGTCGATATCGCACCTTTCTCCGCCGCTCTGGTTGCTGTGTTATGTAGCTCTGCTGCGAACTCATCTGTTCTGTTTACGCCGTTGGCCACTTGTGCGCGCCGCCGGAACTTTCTGCTTCCGTTTGCTGTCGCCACTTTTTGCGAAGGTTCTGCTGCCCTTTACGTGTGCAATCCGTCCGCCTGCCCATCATCCCTACTCCGCGAGGAGTGCCTGGGTACCGCTGAAGCTTTCAATAGCGTTCTCCCGGCCACCATGTTTGGGGATACGGCATCACTTCCGATTTGTGCCGTAACTCCTCCCGCCGCGACCGATGCACCTGTAGACGTCTTCGCTCGTGCCGTCGACGCAGAACTCACACCTGCGCAGCACACCGAAATCATCAAGCTCCTCCAGCGTTTTCCTGCCTCATTTCACGTTGGCCAACCATCCTTGGGCCGGGCGTCCGCAGTCGTTCATCGTATCGACACCGGCCAACGAGCACCATTGCGCCAGCGTCCGTATCGTGTGTCGGCCGCTGAACGCCGTGTCATCGACCAGCACGTTGACGACATGCTGGAGCGTGGCATCATCCAGCCCTCTAATAGTCCCTGGGCATCTCCGGTTGTCCTTGTTAAAAAAATGACGGCTCCATTCGGTTCTGCGTCGACTATCGCCGCCTTAACCGAATAACACACAAAGATGTCTATCCCCTGCCGAGCATCGACGATGTTTTGGACAGTTTGCAGGGAGCGGAATTTTTTTCCTCGCTGGATCTACGCTCCGGGTATTGGCAAGTGCCAATGCCAGAGGCCGATCGCCAAAAGACAGCCTTTGTAACTCCTGATGGGCTATATGAATTCACCGTCATGCCGTTCAGCCTCTCCAACGCGCCTGCCACTTTCAAGCGAATGACGGATAGCTTTCTTCGAGGGCTGAAGTGGAAAACGTGCCTCTGTTATTTGGATGACATCGTGGTTTTTTTCACCGACTTTGCGTCGCACCTCAGCCGCCTAGAGCAAGTCCTTGCGTGCCTCTCCACTGCAGGACTGCAACTAAATTTGAAGAAATGCCACTTCGCCGCTCGCACGCTTACTATTCTCGGTCATGTAGCTTCCAAAGACGGTATCCTCCCGGACCCCACGAAACTTAGCGCCGTAACCGAGTTCCTTAAACCTACCACCATGACAGAGCTTCGCAGTTTCATCGGCTTGTGCTCATATTTCCAGCGCTTCATCCGTAACTTTGCCTCTATCATCGCCCCCTTGACGCAGCTTCTCACCGGCAGTTCTGACCTATCAGCCTGGTCCGCGGCGTGGGACGACGCATTCCAAGAACTGCGACGCGTTCTCACCTCTCCTCCAGTACTGCGACACTTCGATCTCTCTGCACCAACTGAGATCCATACAGACGCTAGCGGTGTCGGCCTCGGCGCTGTTCTTGCACAACGCAAGGATGGCTTCGAAGAGTACGTCGTCGCTATGCCAGCCGCACCCTTACCAAAGCCGAGGCGCATTACTCGGTTACTGAAAAGAAATGTCTGGCCATCATTTGGGCAATCGGAAAATTTCGTCCTTGTGTGTACGGGCGTCCATTTGACATCGTGACCGACCATCATGCCCTATGCTGGTTATCTTCATTAAAAGATCCAACTGGTCGGCTCGCCCGTTGGGCATTGCGCCTACAAGAGTACGACATCGGCGTTGTTTATCGCTCCGGCCGAAAACATTCAGACGCAGACGCTCTATCCCGGTCACCCCTGCCCTCCGGTCCTGTCCACTCATCTATTTCCACATATGGAGCCTTCGCCCTCCACGTTACCGACATGCCATCAGAGCAGCGCAAGGACCCATGGATCTCTTTGCTTACTGACTTCCTGTCTAGCCAGTCGCCAGCGCCAATTTCTCCGACGCTCCGTCGTTAATCCGCGCACTTCTTCATTTGGGATAACCTGCTGTAACGCCGCAACTCCAATTCGAGCGGTCGCAAGTGGTTGCTTGTTATACCCCGACACTTGCGCCCTCACATCTGCGCCACGTTCCACGACAGTCCCCAATGCGGCCACGCTGGTGTCTTAAAGACATACTCTCGCCTCCAGCTACGGTACTACTGGCGCGGTATGTACCGCTTCGTTCGCCAGTACGTCCGGTCCTGCCTCATATGCCAACGACGCAAGACGCCACCTCAACATGCCACCGGCCCCTTGCAACCTTTACCATGCCTCGCGCGCGCGTTCGACCGCGTCGGCATTGACCTATACGGTCCGCTTCCCAACACTCCAAGCGGCAACCACTGGGTTATTGTTGTTATCGACCACCTCACGCGGTACGCCGAAACTTCAGCCCTAGCATCTGGCACAGCAAAGACGTCGCCAGTTTTATCCTTCGAAACCTGATTTTACGCCATGGAGCACCTCGAGAAGTACTGAGTGACCGCGGTCGCGTTTTTCTCTCCGACGTCATTGCAGCATTGCTAAAGGAGTTTCGCTTCATTCACCGCACTACCACGGCATATCATCCTCAAATTAATGGGATGACAGAGCGTTTCAACCGCAGCCTTGGCGACATGTTGGTCATGTATGCTTCATCTGACCACTCGAATTGGGATCGCATTCTGCCTTTCGTCACCTACGCTTACGATCATCATCATCATAATCGTCATCATCAGCCTGGTTACGCCCACTGCAGGGCAAAGGCCTCTCCCATACTTCTCCAACTACCCCGGTCATGTACTAATTGTGGCCATGCTGTCCCTGCAAACTTCTTAATCTCATCCGCCCACCTAACTTTCTGCCACCCTCTGCTACGCTTCCCTTCCCTTGGAATTGATTCGGTAACTCTTAATGACCATCGGTTATCTTCCCTCCTCATTACGTGTCCTGCCCACGCCCCATTTCTTTTTCTTGATTTCAACTAAGATATCATTAACTCGCGTTTGTTCCCTCACCCAATCTGCCCTTTTCTTATCCCTTAACGTTACACATATCATTCTTCTTTCCATAGCTCGTTGCGTCGTCCTCAATTTAAGTAGAACCCTTTTCGTAAGCCTCCAGGTTTCTGCCCCGTACGTGAGTACTGGTAAGACACAGCTGTTATAAACCTTTCTTTTGAGGGATAATGGCAATCTGCTGTTCATGATCTGAGAATGCCTGCCAAACGCACCCCAGCCCATTGTTATTCTTCTGATTATTTCCGTCTCATGATCCGGACCTGCAGTCACTACCTGTCCTAAGTAGATGTATTCCCTTACCACTTCCAGTGCTCACTACCTATCGTAAACTGCTGTTCTCTTCCGAAACTGTTAAACATTACTTTAGTTTTCTGCAGATAAATTTTTAGACCCACCCTCCGGCTTTGCCTCTCCAGGTCAGTGAGCATACATTGCAGCTGGTCCCCTGAGTTACTAAGCAAGGCAATATCATCAGCGAATCGCAAGTTACTAAGGTATTCTCCAGTAACTCTTATCCCCAATTCTTCCCAATCCAGGTCTCTGAATACCTCCTGTAAACACGCTGTGAATAGCATTGGAGAGATCGTATCTCCCTGCCTGACGCCTTTCTTTATTGGGATTTTGTTGATTTCTTTATGGAGGACTACGGTAGCTGTGGAGCCGCTATAGATATCTTTCAGTATCTTTACATACGGCTCGTCTACACCCTGATTCCGCAATGCCTCCGTGACTGCTGAGGTTTCGACTGAATCAAACGCTTTCTCGTAATCAATGAAAGCTATATATAAAGGTTGGTTATATTCCGCACATTTCTATCACCTGATTGATAGTGTAAATATGGTCTATTATTGAGTAGCCTTTACGGAATCCTGCCTGCTCCTTTGGTTGACGGAAGTCCAAGGTGTTCCTGATTCTATTTGCAATTACCTTAGTAAATACTTTGTAGGCAACAGACAGTAAGCTGATCGGTCTATAATTTTTCGTCTTTGGCGTCCCCTTTCTTATGGATTATTATTATGTTAGGGTTTTTCCAAGATTCCGGTACTCTCGAAGTCATGAGGCATTGCGTATACAGGGTGGCCAGTTTCGCTAGAACAATCTGCCCACCATCCTTCAACAAATCTGCTGTTACCTGATCCTCCCCAACTGCCTCTCCCCTTTGCATCGCTCCCAAGGCTTTCTTTACCTCTTCCGGCGTTACCTGAGGGATTTCGAATTCCTCTAGACTATCCTCTCTTCCATTATCGTCGTGGGGGCCACTGGTACTGTATAGATCTCTATGAAACTCCTCAGCCACTTGAACTATCTCATCCATATTACTAATGATATTGCCGGCTTTGTCTCTTAACGCATACCTCTGATTCTTGCCAATTCCTAGTTTCTTCTTCGCTGCTTTTAGGCTTCCTCCGTTCCTGAGAGCCTGTTCAATTCTGTCCATATTATACTTCCTTATGTCAGCCGTCTTACGCTTGTTGATTAACTTCGAAAGTTCTGCCGGTTCTATTCTAGCTGTAGGGTTAGAGGCTTTCATACATTGGCGTTTCTTGATCAGATCTTTCTTCTCCTGCGATAGCTTGCTGGTATCCTGTCTAACGCAGTTACCACCGACTTCTATAGCACACTCCTTAATGATGCCCACAAGACTGTCGTTCATTGCTTCAACACTAAGGTCTTCGTCCTGAGTTAAGGCGGAATACCTGTTCTGTAGCTTGATCTGGAATTCGTCTATTTTCTCTCTTACCGCTAACTGATTTACCGGCTTCCTATATACCAGTTTCTTCCGTTCCCTCCTCAGGTCTAGGCTAATTCGAGTTCTTACCATTCTATGGTCACTGCAGCGCACCTTGCTGAGCATGTCAACATCTTGTATGATACCAGGGTTAGCGCAGAGTAGGAAGTCTAGTTCATTTCTAGTCTCGCCGTTCGGGCTCCTCCACGTCCACTTTCGGCTATCGCGCTTGCGGAAGAAGGCATTCATTATCCGCATATTATTCTGTTCCGCCAACTCTACTAATAACTCTCCCCTGATATTGCTAGTTCCTATGCCATATTCCCCCACTGCCTTGTCTCCAGCCTGCTTCTTGCCTGCTTTGGCATTGAAGTCGCCCATCAGTCGCCCAACGCTTACAATACCGCCACGCAAACCACCACTGGGTTCTCCCCTTTCTTTCTCCTTTACGGACACGAACCTTCATGCACTATGGACACGATTCTGCCTTACTGGCCAGATGCTTCGGAACGCACGACTGTTTCTAGAGCGGCTGCTTACACCGAAGAATGTCGCCAGCTCGCTCGTTCGTTGACATCCCAAGACCAGTAGCGCCAAAAGCATTGCCACGATTCATCTACTGCGGCTACGTGTTTTGCTCCTGGCTCGCTGGTCTGGTTGTGGGTGCCCTCTACTCCTCCAGGCCTATCCTCTAAGGTGCTCTCCAAGTACCGCGGTCCTTATCGGGTACTCAAACAAACATCCACGGTCAACTACCTCATCGAGCCAACGGAAGCGCCTTCCGACCAGCGTCGTCGCGGCCAGGAAATTGTCCACGTCTCCCGGCGCAAGCAGTGCCATGACCCTTCTGTGTTTTCCTGTCCTTAGGTCGCCAGGATGGCTACTCTTTCGCTGGGGAGTGATTGTACTGAAGGCACTGGGCAGTCGGCATGGTGATAGTAAATGAGAAGAAGACGATGAGGAGTGCTTGCTTCCCGTTTCGATATAGCACCGACCTGTTTTAAGCCTACCGCTGCAACCTAGATCTAGTGCTGCTAGGCGAACACCCCCGTTGGAATTAATATAATCCTTTTTTTCCTTCTCTTAAACATCACTCGGAACTCTTTCTCCCGGCACCTGGCACGGCACCATCTATGGAAACTTCGTTGGCCGCAGGGACCCCCGACTTCACAACAGTCCGCAGAAAGACGCTTCGGATCTCCCGACCCGGGCACGGGCTTTTGGCTCGGCCTGGGCCCATGCAACCCTCTACTGCCTACCCTTTACCCCCACGTAGGTTACCTCCAAGATAGGACCCGCTCAGCCTCGGCAGGAGTAGACGGGGGAAAGCGCGGGAACCTGACCTGGCTCCCGTATTTGTACCCGGCAGAAGAAGGCACGCACGCTTCTTTCCTTCTCGCCGCCAACCATCATTGTTCACTCTCGCACGCTTCCCTTGCCCCTACAACATACGGCACGCGGCCGAGACCTTATCGTACTTTGATTTCATGCGGAGCATCCCGTCGACTCGAACGCCGCGACGACTGCAGTACTTCGCCTGGCGTGTCCATGCAATTGCTATTGCAATAAAAAACAGTCTCAATTCCAAATTTAAAATACGTAGAAGTAGCCCTCACGCACTCCTTGCCCCTTTTGCTGATCCGAAAGGTTTCGAAATTTTCTCGCGCACTTGTTTCTTCAGCCGAGAGAATCTTAATCTAATGAAACTGCAGTGGTAGTTCAGTCCTCGTGCTACTGTCAAACATTTACGTGAACAAACAAAAAAATTCGATATTTTAGCATGAACTACTCACCGTGAGCAAATTGTTTTAGCAGGTGGAAATCAAGATAAATGTTCAAGAAATCATACCACAGGCAGCCTTTGCTACATGGGTGTTGCACTACGGCAAGTATGGTCGTTTAATTGGATTGTTCTATTCTTTGTAATCGCCTTTGCGCTTTGACTATCCACGCGAGCTCCTGCTGTAGAGTGTAAAGAACACGTATAAAAAAGCCGCACCGGGCTGAACTGAGCTCCGTGGGCCGGAACTGTAACGTCACCCTTTACAAATATATTGGTGTGTAGGAAATGTGCTCTTGAATATATTTTCACAGATAAATCACGGTAAAAATGTATTTGCGAGCACGATCATAAGTTTACTACCATAAGGAACGAGCACGAAGAAACGGCAACACCGCTTGGCGACGCCTGGACACCAGCTCAACTGTAACAGACGGCAGGCCGGAGTCCTTGCCCTGGAGTCGCGAGAGAGCAACGCCCCTGTAGGGGATAATAGGCACGCTTAAAAGTAGGAAGCCGTTCAACATCATTCACCATTAAGAGGCCTGCGTGCCTATGAATGGACATTTTACAGGCTATGCGTCGTGATACGATGTTTAATTACGCAGAACAGAGGTGCGCTCAGTGGCATGGTCAATATTTAGTGCTAACGTCAACCAATTTGCTGGAGCTCGCATCTAGCGCACACGTAACGTTTGTATCCACAAATATATCAGGCGAATGGACCGCGCAGTTGGCGCATTGGCTACGGCGTTGCTCTGCTAAGCCCGAAGGAGCGGAACTGAATCCCGGTCGTGGCGGCCGCGTTTGTGTGGGTGATGATGACTGATGATGATTTTGGGATTTCAATGGCGCAGCAGCCGTGCAGACTATAATGCGGCAGGTACACGTTTTTTGAACAACCTTATTTGTTCCAATGAGGCAAAATGGTGTAAATGGCCAAGTAAATATATAAGAACATGAAATAACTAAAACAATTTTCATATGGCACAAGCGGTTCATCGCTCAATGATGACATGCAATGGAAAGAAATTATTTGTTCGTAAAAAATTTAAATATCGTTGTCTCCATTTTCGAAGCCCGTACATGTTATTAAAATGTGTAGCACATTTAAAAATTCACCCCAGTGTTGGCATGTTGGTTGTGGTCTGTTATTTGTTAGGTAACTTCGGGTCAGCCTTGTGTTACCGATTCTTAAGCGGTACGGCATTAGCTCTTAAAATCTCTGTCTGTGCCGACAACTGTGCCATTCTCGTAAAATAGGTTTTATGCAATGAAGCTCGTTGTGTTCTTCCTCATCCCACAGTTTCTACCAGTGTTTTACAAGTGCTATTTTTAATGTGCCGTTATAATCTTGCCAAGGTAGGCCAACATCATATAGCAACAGACCTTTGAAGCTCGCTGCCATAAAATATGCTCTTTCGTTACCGAGAATTCCTTCATTACTAGGAACCCAGCAGAAAGTGATGTTTGAAGCTCTCCTATGACATTTGGTGTAATTATTTTGTATTTTCCTCAGTAGATTATTCCTATAGATTGTGCCCTAGATGCGAGGGCTTGAAGAGAGCTCAAAAAGTCAATAAATATAACAGATTGGTCATTTCCTCTTTTCAGGGTGTCTTCAAAAGTTGAGGAGATGGCATAGAGTTCTGCAGTAAACACGGTAGCCTGGCTTGTAAGTCTCGTTTGTTTTTCAAAATCATTTGATGCGACTGCAGCACCTACATGTGGCTGCGTCACCTACGCGATGGAGTTCCAACCTTCGTGTGCTCGGGTAAGTGGTGTCGCAACACACCAAACGCCTGCTGACGCAGACGCCCCTGCGGGGCCATTTGCATGTCGGCGAAATGCAAGAACGCCTGCGTACCGTACATTACGTGCACGTGAAAGAACTTCAGGTCGTCAAATTTAATCGCAAGACTCCCACTAAGGCGTGTTTCACAATCGTATCACTGTTCGGGCATGAAAAACCCAGAATTATTTTAATTTGTAACCCGGCAAGCTATATATACCCACTTATGTAGGCGAAACCGTGGTGAACGAAAGGTTTCCTTTAATAAGCCTTTGCGTAACGTTCTGCAGCGAAATGTAACCTTTATCTCATCTTCCCACATCATTGGCCTCTGAGATATGCTTTGATGAACATAATTTATTCGTCCATTCATTTGGTACAGCAATGGGGTACCCTCTAGGCCCGTACAACACTGGTAAAGCCGTTTTGTTGCTACTTTAAAACCAGGGAATTGTCTTTTTCTGCGGCGTAACGGAGGTGGCTACACTGTAAAAGATTTCCGTCATTATACGGAGGATATCTGTCTTTATACGGAGGAACTGCAGGTAAAAATACGGAAAGGATGCAGTATTTCAAAAATACGGCAAGAATGTCTGTTAATATACGCAAACCCTCCTTTTTTTATTTGTACGGACATTTTCACCATATTAATACAGTGGCTACACTATTTTTCACGAAACAGACAGAATTCCGTATTTTTGTTTTGCGAACATCTGTTTCTTTGCGAGGAACACTATACACACTGTCTGAATGAGTGCCTGTACGCACAAATTTTTATCTAACAATATTTTATTGAACACGCAAACTATACACCATTATGAAGATACGTGCAAAATGTGAGAGCTAGCCTTCTACCAAAAGCGGCAATGACAGATCGTATAAATACATATACGCATCCTCGATTCCGGTCGCAGTTTGCTGCGCTTACGGGCCTTGTAACGCTGATCATATGCGCAAATATATGCGTGTTTTTGCAATGTTCTCAAATTAAGCGCTTTGTAGTTAATAATGCAGCATGTATGTTTAAGTGAATGAAGAGCCGTGGGCATACGTGCCTATGTCCACAAACTTGCGGCACTCCGGTGCTGGTGCACTGGAAATGACATGGGTGCTCTACGCCAAAAATTGAGCGCACTATAAATCAGCACCGAAACGCAGGGAGTGGTATAATGACGGTAACTGCGTTTACATTTAGCAACAAATGGTCTCGAAGGGAACTGGCGGCCTATAGATCCAAGTTCAACGTTCCAATGAAATTTTCGAATGCGGGAAGCAATTAAAACAAGTGTGAAAGGGATTTGCTGAACTGCGATGTAGTTGGTTTAACTTATTCCCATAATGTTTCCAAAATATCTCGTCTCTGTCAATAACTGCCCATTCATTGAGACACATCTATTACGCACAATCTTCACTGTTCATGTGTTAATTCTTGCGGTAAGATGTAATCGCAAGCATTTGGCGCTTCATCTTGAAACAAGACCGGTGAGCGCGCACGTTCTTGTACGGCAGAATAAAGATCTCGAACATGCACCGACGTGTGTGCAAACTATGGGAAGGTGAATGAAGATGAAGGACCTACTACCGTGCTAGTACTGTGTGTACTGTCAAAAAGAAAAAAAAAAGACGGAGAGAAAGAACGCCCAGTGCCGAGTTGTAACGATTCAAGCTTTATTTCTTTTTGACCCAGAATGCAGCACCATTTGTTCTATGTGCTTTATCCATGGGTAAATGTTATGACACAACTCATTTAACCGTTCATTACATGCACCAACGAGCCCAAATTAGCACTATACTAGAGCTTATTGACGCATCGCACTCCACTGCTTTGCACTGCACTGCAACACAGGGGTTTGTCATCCCCAGTAGCAAACGGTTTGGTTGACTTCCCTGCCTCTCTGCTTCTTGCATTCTCTCTCTCTTTGTATAAAACTATCTTGTGGGAGAGAAAGCGTTCTCCTCTTTCGGGATTCAATTATTTGTCAAGCAACTATTTTCCTCTTCCAGTAACTGGAGCACAAATGCGAAAACGAAACCGATTCTGTTCTGTTCTGCGCGCTCACAGAATGCAGCACCAGTGGGCAGCGCGCGCTGCGCTGCCCCCTGGTGCCGCAGCTTCCAGGTTTATTTTATGCGGTGTTACTAGCTAAAAAGCAGAGGGATTTGCAATGTCTGGCTAATATCTGTGGACAGGAAGGCAACAAGTGAGGTTTGAAATTTAGTGTTACACAATCGGGTGTTATGGTATTCAATGAAAACAGTGAACAGACAGCAGTGATACAGGGCCAGAAAATACCTTGGGTAATAGAATATAAATACCTTGGTATATGAATAAACGAAGGCAACAGATATATGGTAGCACAGTAAAAAGCAATAACAGTGAAGAGGAAGAGAAATGCACCCATAGTGAAGCACAGAGTGCTATGGGGATACAATAGGTACGAGGTGCTCCGAGGTATGTGGAAAGGTGTAATGGTTCCAGGACTTACTTTAGGAAATGCGGTTGTTTCCTTTAAATCAGGGGTGAAATCAGGACTCGATGGCAACCAAAGGTCAGTGGGTCGCCTCGCATTGGGGGGCGTTCATGGGCAGACTACAAATGAAGCTGTGCAGGGTGATATAGGCTGGACTAGTTTTGAAGTGAGGGAAGCTCGCACTAAAATTGAATATGAAGAATGGCTTAGGAATATGGAAGAAAGTAAATGGTCTGGGAGAGTGTTGAGGTATCCGTACAGGAATAATATTGATTCACAGTGGAGGAAAGAGCTAGGAAGCTTACCAGCAACTATGCGGCCTGTAGGGTGCGCAACACAGCAACAAAGAACGTCAAGCAGAAATTCAGAGAGGCTGAAATAATCTCATGGGTGGCGGCAATGAGTGGTATCCGTTATGAGTGGTAGACGAAACTGCACATGTGTGGTCAGCCGGCATTTATCGTGTCGTGTTGTAAAAATTGTTAAGTTACCGTAAATATGTCTTGATCTGTACTAAAGAGTGGAGCAAGGCCCTAAGGAAGGGACATGGAGGCATCGGGAGAGAGGAACAGAAGAGATGGATAGTTACGCTGCTTGGGTCTCGGCAAGTTCGAACTGGCGAAGTGCCGAATTTGTCTCTGTGGGCTGTACGCTTGTGCGCTCGTCATGTGCCGTCATCGCGCTGGGATATTTGCGCTGAATGTCTTTCACTTCGTGTACAAAACTATGCACGCTGCGGCATCGAATTTGTCCTGTGTTCGAGCGCGCGTATGCGCTTGGACATGCAATAACATGCTATCAACGTGTGTTCAACAGTCTACGCGCGCTTGTAATTTGCTCATGAGGTAAGCCCATTTTAATTTCATGTGGTTAGCATAACCTAGATAATAAAATGTGTGGTAAGCCGGCGTCGCGAACAGTAATATTGTATCAAAAGGCCACTATGCAGCGTTTTAGGGCAAGAATGACGCATGAATGGGGAAAGGGCTCACCCTATCTTTTCAGATCGGTTTCAGTGGTAGCGCGATTGGCTCGATCACAATTTCCGTGTGACACTTCAAACCTCTTGCTCACTTGCGTTGAAAGCCTAGAATAAAACTGCATTCAGTTGCGCACTTGTATTGACGCTTGTACCGGTTTGAGAGCGTATCGTATCCGATACAAGAACTTCTGTTAGAATAAGGAAATAAACGTTCAAGGTAATAGCAATGGCTCACTACGTGTGATCGTTACTTTCTTGCTTGGATGTACGTTTTAATTGTAGTGACCAAAAAAAGTTCTTTGCTCTGGCTGCCGTGCTGTGCGTTTCCTTGGTGCAACTGCTTGCGGTGCAGCAAGACGTGTTGCTTCGAAGGATGTCCGGGTAGTCAAAGCAGTAAGCAAGCAGTAAACGTTGTATCAGTGCAAAAAATTTAGACATACAAGAGAAGCGAATGGTATCAACATAGACTCTGTTTTACGAATAATTCAGTTGTATTACTAAAGCGGAGAGTGGATATGCATGAAAATCAGATTGTATTGATACTCAACAGGAACAACGTAACTTAACATTGCTAATCAATCCTTTTCTTTTACTGAAAGGCAAGTTGCCGTTGTCGTGCTCGAGCTGAGAAGATGTCTGCTGCAGGCAATGGGTCCATCTCTCTCAAGTTATCGCAGTATTGTAGCTCTCAAAGTGAGTGGATTTTTTTCTCTTAGCTATTTGCTACATGAATCATAACCATCTAGTTAGCTGCGTAGGTGATCACTGTTAGGGATATTTGAGTGCTGGTGGACAAGCACTCCTTCATAATTGCAACTTATATGACAGAGTGCAGCTGTGGAAGTATGCGAAGGTGTTAATATATACGCCAATTTAGGTTCTCTGACTTAATATGTTAATATATTGATGTCACTTGATTCTGGTCTAGCAGGCAAAAATGCTAAACAAGGAGAAGTAACTTTAATTAACACGTGGTAAGGTGTGCAAGCAAGTCAAGCTGTTACACATGAAATAGGACATTTGCAGATGTCTTCCACAATGCCGCAGTCCTGAATAGCTTCATAGTTAAGTGATACCATTATAATTTCTCTGTAACACATGCTGCACGGTTTAGCATTGTGGGAGGCTGGCATCAACAGACGTCTACTTACTGTGAAGTTCAAGTGAGGTGTTACCGTTAGGGTGACTACATATAATTTACGCCTTAGTTCTAATCTTGTATGAAGCAGGCTTAGTTTAAACACTTGGTTAAACAATATTGATGTAATGTCTATGTATACAAATATTACCCATGCATTTCTGCCATTTGGACAATGGCAGAAATGCATGGGTAATACTTGTAATTGTTGTTATTATTAAAATAAATTATTAAATAAACTTTTGTTGTCACATTAAGGCAACACCTTTTATATTATTAGAAATTACCATCATAGTCTACCATCATAGTGTGATATTTGCACTAAATGTATTTGACTTTGTCTATAAAACGCTGCACACTGATGCATCATGAATATTTATCATGTTAAACATGTCATGCAGCTTAGCAATTTATGTGAATATAATACAAGATTTTTTCCCCATAGTTTCTGGTCCCCGTATGCATTTCACGTTATATTCTTGTTTGCAACAAGGCTATCATACCCGCCGCGGTGGCTCAGTGGCTATGGTGTTGGGCTGCTGAGCACGAGGTCGCGGGATCGAATCACGGCCACGGCGGCCGCATTTCAATGGGGGCGAAATGCGAAAACACCCGTGTGCTTAGATTTAGGTGCACGTTAAAGAACCCCAGGTGGTCAAAATTTCCGGAGTCCTCCACTACGGCGTGCCTCATAATCAGAGAGTGGTTTTGGCACGTAAAACCCCAAATATTATTATTATTAAGGCTATCATGCAGTTTCTCTCTTTATATTTTGTGGCACTTCAAAGTGCGGCGAGCTAAACCACTGGGCAGCAATACTGGAATCGCTACCGCATGTGGAGCTGTCTTCAAACACACACAAGGAAACGTGAATTTACCTTGTTTGACTGTGTTGCAGGTACTTCAGGAGTACTGGCTGTCCAATAACATTGGTGGCATGGAAGCGCCGTCCACTTCTATGCGTTGCTTTCTGTTTCATTGTGGCATCACATCACATTATAATGGTAATGTATATGTTGTTTTTCTAAGAGACCCATATTCATACCTTTTGTTATATTTGCTGCCGCATTATTTATGCGCAAATCACTAGTGGTCCAAGTTCCATTTTATCGCAGAGTAAACTACTGGTACCCCAACAGTTCTGTATAGCAGAAAACCAAAGCCGAACTGCCGAACAGTACCAAGCCGCAGCCTTAGTGCAGTCTCAAGTAGACAGATTGCATTGGTTAAGCTGTGTGAAAACAGACTATTTTTGTAGATTCAACCACATGCTACTGGCCATTGCTCATGCCCTCAGCAATGTGGAAGATTCTCCGGGCACTTCTTTTTCTAACGCTTTTTTCTTATTGCAGTGGGATTACTGCATGTGTAAGTAGGAAACGGATCACATAGGCAATCAAAAGCCAACAATGTGTAAACTTGGAACACTGATTGTACAGTTTGACGGCTCAGAATAAGTAGGAATACACCATAAACAATTCACAATTAAATTTTACTTGACACAGGGCTAGAGCATACAGTAAGCATACTGTATGCTCATATGGTATCACGTAAATTTAAGTTGTAGCGTAGCTTTCCAGTGTATGCTCCTATTGTTGCATTCTCTCAGAGGGATGGTAATGTTTCACACGTCTAGCAACTAGCCTGTCCATATACAGTAGTAAACATGTGCGATCTGTATATTTTAATAATTTGATAGAATGTGTGGAAAAATAAAGACATAGAATCAACTCACAGTGACGTGACTTTCTTTGCATATGTTGCAGGTTCAAAAAAGTAAGGTTGCCAATGTTCCGACCAGAAAGGAAAGCCTATATACAAGGGTCCACACCACTGACCTCTACTACAGGGGACAAACAGCACATCGAGCGCCCTCGAGTGAAGCTAACCTTGTCCCGGAAGTTGGTGTTTCACAACTTTGCAGCAACACTTCCTGTGCTCTGCGGTGTCACATCTCTTCCCTAAAATGCTTGCCTGATGTGCCATAAACTACCCAGACAGGCCAGCGCAGTGTTTCGAGGTTTCCAAAATTTTTCCATCGCAGCGTCCGCAGTGTCGCTAACATAAGTGGCGCGCAATGGAAACACTGGTAATTGAGAAAACACTTGATGTAAGAAAACGCTATCGTATACGGGTCCAGATTGTTTTAAAAGCAATTACTAGACATGTAGAGACATCTCCTAAAATGGGAAAAATCACAACGAAAATTTTTTAAGGCAGCAATATTATCTGATCGCACGCACTAGTTAGTCCACCATACGCCCGGCTTTCAGGACAAGCCACTGCACGACACCGTATTTCCGCTGGCTTCACCTGCATCCGGTGCGGCGTGCTGCATCCAGCAAAACATATTAGAAATCAGTGGTGCGCAGTGTTTTCTGTCCCCTTTCTTGACGCCAACTGAACACACGGTAAACTGTTTCCAAAGCAGAAAACAAAGAGAAAGGGCTCCGAACATATTGCATTTTAAAGTGGCTGGCACTGGGTAAAGCGAGTACTGTGGCATAGTAGATTTGCACCACGCAACCTAAGAGCCAAAAAGACCTGCTGCTTGCTTGCAAACGGCCAACGCATTGTTAGCATGTTGAAGTTCTTTTTTTATTCTCACCGCTTATTTAGCTAGTGGAGACGCCTTTTACAACAAGAGAAGCCTTGGAAGCATGAAACACTTCACGAAACCAGCTTCAATATATAATGTGTGTGCATCACATAATTTCATGGCTGCATGAGTGAACCCACTGGTTAACATGTAAGAGTTTTCATGATCTTTGCTATGCATTATCCATTTTATCTACAGGTCAACTCTATCTTGACACTTAAGCTGATGTTGCGTTTAGAGAAGTTATGGCCGAGAGCCAGCTTTTGAGAATACAGAATAAGATCAACAGATTAAAGTCCAGAACAAGTCGTTGAGGATTTCAGATCGAGAATCTTCAAAGCCCACTTCATTTATTGGTGTTAATATTCTGCTGAAAGTTGTTGATAGTTACGTTCATATGGTGCCCAAGCATTGCAGTAACAACTTCACTTGGAGTACACAGCAAGGGTGTGCTCAACGTAAGGTGGTGGCTTTTTTCTGCATAAAAAAAAAACTAGTTTCTTGTTCAGTTGAGATTTTAAAATTTTGCATGGTTTATTAGGTGCTGTGTCCTGTTTTCTTTTCCTACAGCTTCTTAGTTAAACATCTGAAGAGTGAACACAACTTGACCTTTTGCTTGATTTTCTAGATTACACGACCTTGCTGCAAAACAATTTAACTTCAAAACTGCTTGTACCTTACTGAAAGAATCACTTGAAGCAGCCGTAGTCACCAATAACAAGCAAGAGATGATTATGAAAAATGTAATATTGTAACGTAGATTGAAGACGGAGTCTTACAAAATAAACGCTTCTCTTTAATGGCGGACCAGAAGAAGAGCGTGCAGCTTACGCGCTTCGTCGTCTTCCATGGCGCCGGCCTTTGCGCGCGCCGTCCCGCGGTGCGGGAGCCCCACATCATTGTGTCAATTGCCCCCCATGCGAAAAGTGACCATCTCGATTGCATTTCTTTCAGCGACGACAAGAAATGGAGCTCCTCATGTGCATCTCGGCGTTCACGTACGCGTATAGTATGGTTTCATGCGCACTACATGAACAACTTCAGCGCGAGGACGGCGGCGGGGCAAACCGGGGTCAGAACTTCAGTGGACGACTTCGTAGGTCACCTCACTGAGGCGGCGTGTAACCTTGTAGGGACCAAAATACCGGCGGAGCAACTTTTGCGAGAGTCCACGGTGACGGATGGGCGTCCAGACCCACGCGAAGGCGCCGGTATTGTAATGAACGTCGCGTCGACCCTGATTTTACCGAAGGGTGTGGGCTTGCTGTTGGCTCCGGATACGATGCCGAGCAAGCTGGCGCGCTTCTTCAGCTCTTTGTACGAACTCTTCTACGTGTTCGCTGGTCGGGCTATTGTCAGCCAGAGGTAGCATGGCGTCAAGAGTGGACGTGACGTGGCGCCCGTATACAAGTTCGAACAGCGTATACTGTGTAATCTCCTGTACAGCAGTGTTATACGCGAAAGTCACATAGGGTAAAATCTCAACCCACGTCTTGTGCTCTACGTCGATGTACACGGAGAGCATATCAGCCAGCGTTCTGTTCAGACGTTCCGTTAATCCATCAGTTTGAGGGTGATACGCAGTGCTCTTGCGGTGAGAGCAATGGGTCAGCTGGAGAACGTCCTGCATAAGTTCGTCTGTAAATGCTGTACCGCGGTTGGTGATGACAACAGGCGGTGTACCATGTCGTAGCACGATGTGGCGTACAAAGAACTTGGCCATTTCATACGAGCCTGCTTGCGAAATAGCTTCGCTTTCGGCGTACCGGGTTAAGTAGTCGGTAGCGACGACTATTCATTTGTTACGCGAAGAGGTCACTGGGAATGGCCCAAGTGGATTCATTCCTATTTGTTGGAACGGTGCTTGAGGAGGGTCCACAGGATGGAGAAAGACAGCCGGTTTAACTGGTGGTTTCTTGCGGCGCTGACAATCGCGGCAGGTCTTCACGTACCGTTTCACAGACGAATAAAGCCGGGGCCAGTAATACTTCTGTCGTATCCTTGCTAATGTTTTAGCGAATACCAGGTGTCCAGCGCATGGCTCATCATGGTAGGCTTGCAAAATGTCTTGGCGCAGCGCCGACGGCACGACAAAGAGGTAGGTATTGGGACCGCTTGCGCAGTTTTTTCTGTAAATGACGTTGTTGTGCAAGTAGTACGATTATAAGCCGCGCACGAGCGAGCGGGGTAAAACACCTTCAAATCCTTGAAGGTGCTAGATCAGGGGCAGCAGCTCAGGGTCGGCGCACTGGTGCTCAGCCATCTTTATGGCGTCGATAGCGTCGACCCAGGGTCATGTTCAGGATCCGATGACGTCGTAGGGAGTGGTGCACGTGACAAACAGTCAGCCTCGCTCTGCTTCCTCCCAGGTCTGTAAACAACTGTTATGTCGTACTCTTGTAAGCGCAGGCTCCAACGGGCTAGTCTGCCTGAAGGATCTTTGAGGTTGGCAAGCCAGCCCAGGGCGTGGTGATCGCTGAGAGCCTTAAAGGGTCTACCGTACAAGTAGGTTGGGAATTTACCAATTGGCCACACAACCGCTAAGCCTTCTTTTTCAGTGGTTGAGTAGTTCTTCTCTGCCTTGGTGAGGCTGCGGCTTGCATAAGCAATGGGGTGTTCCGCACCAGCTCGCCACTGCACAAGAACTTCACCGGGACCCGTATTGATGGCGTCAATATGAATTTCGGTGTCAGCATCTTCGCCGAAATGAGCAAGTATCGGGGCCGCTTGCAAACGCTGGCGCAATTCATTGAACGACTGCTGCTGCTCGTCCGCCCAAATGAAAGGCACATCGTCGCGTGCAAGCCGTGTAAGAGGCTCAGCAATTCTCGAAAATCCCTCGACAAAGCGCCTATAATATGCGCACAAACCAAAGAGGCGTTGGACAGCCTTGTCTGTGGGTGGCGAAAACTCGGCAACGGCAGCTAACTTTTCGGGGTCTGATCGGACGCCTTTAGGACCAACGACATGGCCAAGAAATGTGAGCTCTTGGAACCCGAAGTAGCATTTTTCAGGCTTGATGGTGAAGCCGGCAGTACTGATCGCAGCGAGGAAACTCTCGAGTCGTGCGAGCTGTTCGTCAAACGTGCTCGAGAATACGACGACGTCGTCCAAGTATACGAGGCAGGTTTGCCATTTCAGTTCAGCAAGCACGGTATCCATCATCCGCTGAAAGGTGGCTGGTGCGGAACAGAGACCGAAGGGGAGAACTTTGAACTCATAAAGCCCGTCAGGTGTCACAAACGCTGTTTTTTCACGATCCTGTTCATCAACTTTGATTTGCCAATACCTTGATTTAAGATCGAACGAAGAAAAAAACTTGGCATGTTCTAGACGATCCAATGCGGCGTCAATACGTGGCAATGGATAAACATCGCGCTTGGTGACACTGTTCAACTTTCTGTAATCGACACTGAACCGTAGTGTGATATCTTTCTTTCTGACTAACACTACAGAGGAGGCCCACGAGCTTGTCGACGGCTGGATCACGTCGTCTTGGAGCATCTCTTTCACCTGATGCTTGATCGTTTCCCTTTCCACTGAAGACACTCTGTAAGGATGCTGAGGAACAGGATGTGCAGATTCGTCCGTAATAATGCGGTTCTTTGAGAGGGGCGTGCACCGTACTTTGGAGGACATTGAAGAACAGACCGCAAATTGATTCACGAGACTCAGTAGACGGTCTTTCTGATGGTCTGGCAGAGCAGCGTTAACGTGAATCCGGTAACTCAGATTGCTGAGACGATGTGATTTCCAATATTTCCAATGTGGCAATGTCAATAACATCAATGATTTCGCGAAGAAATGCGATTGTCGTTCCTCGCGGTATATGCCGATACTCTTTATTAAAGTTTGTTAGCAAAACGACTGAACATTTGTTTTTCACCTGAAGAAGCCCTCTGGCTATGCAAATGTGGCGCTCAAGAAGCAGGGGGATGTTGGCCTCAGTATTTCCTTCGGCGTCGTCTTCCATGTCGCATCGGACAAGGGTAAGCACGGTGCTCTTGGGTGACAATGTAACGTGTTCGTTAGCTACGCGAAGCGCGATGTCACTGTCGTTGTCATTACTGTTCACTATCGCTTGCGTAGCAGCGAAGCTGACTCTGGACTCTTGCAGGTCGATGATGGCACCGTTCGCCTGAAGGAAATTCATGCCGAGTATAAGGTCCATTGAACATTCAGGAAGAATGACGAAGTCACCGATGTACGTGAAGCCCCGAATGTTGACTCGTGCCGTGCACTGGCCCATTGGAGTTATGGGGTGCACTCCTGCAGTACGAATCTGAGTTCCGGTCCATTGCGTCGAAACTTTGTTGATTGTGCGCGCGAGATTCTGGCTCATAACAGACGTGTCCGCACCCGTGTCGATTAGCGCCGTGACTTCGCGGTCATCTATGGTAACTGGTACGTCGCAAGATACTGACACCGAATTACACTGCTTTCTCTGCGTCTCAATTACGTCATTTCGCGGTCGTCGTAGTGGAGGATCTTCAGCGTTCGCAACGTCAGCGACCTCACCTCCGCAGGTCGCTGGACTCAGTTTTCCCAGGAGGCAGGGCTGGGTGAGCGACGCCTTGTTGCACTAGGCGTGAAGACGGGGCTGGAAGACCTGTATCGGGCAGGTGACGGTGGCCGGGGGTCACGGAATCGTGGGGGAAACGAGCTCCTGGCGTCCGCGAGGTAGGCTTCAATCTCCAGGGGGCGTTCACCATTGCGTGGGCGCGGCGCATTCAGTGAAAATCCACGGAGCCCAGCTCGGCGGTAAGGACACGCCCTGTAGAGGTGATCGGCTTCACCGCAATGAAAACACAAGGGTTTCCGGTCTGCAGTATGCCATATGTCGCTCTTTCGGGGTGGTCGTGTTTGGCCATGAGTGGCGTGAGGCGAGTCCTGAAGTCATCAGTTGCTTGTTCAGCGGCGCGCACACCATGAAAGTCCGGGACATCGCACGCATCGTGAAAAGTCGGAGACAACGAACTTCGCGCAGCTTCCGCATACGACATGCGAGGCTGTGGCTGCCGTAACTCGTGCTGTGGTGTCTTGCTTCGCTCCGGGACTTGTACTGCCTGCCTGATTTCATCCCGGACGACCGCAGTCAGAGCGAGTCGCGGTACCGATACCGGAGTCACCTGAAGCTTTTGCAGCTCTTCTCGGACAACAAGCCTAATGAGCTCCCGCAAGGCGTCGGTATTGTCCAAAGAATCAACAGCTTCAAACATAGAGGGGGTCACGCGATAGGGTCGACACGTCGTGGTCGTACTGCCTTGTTCGTTGCTGCAGTGCCTTTTTCATTGATATGGCTTCCGCGAGAAACTCTGCGATGGTCTTTGGTGGGTTGCGTATTAGGGCACCGAAGAACTCTTGCTTGACACCGCGCATCAAGTTTCTGACCTTCTTTTCTTCCGGCATGGATGGATCCGCGCGTCGGAAAAGTCGGCACATATCTTCGACAAACATTGCGACGCTTTCGTTAGGCCGCTGTACTCTCGCCTAAATTGCAGATTCAGCTCGCTCCTTGCGATCGAGGCTGGCGTATGTACTCATTAGCTGCCGTCGGAATTCTTCCCATGTCGATAGGGCCGCTTCACGGTTCTCAAGCCTTGTCCACGCATAGTACTCGAGGGCAAAATAGGCATTGCGGAGCTTGCGCTCGGGTGTCCAGCCGTTGAATTCTGCGACACGCTCAAAGCGATCGAGCCAGTCCTCAACATCCTCGAAGGTGTCTCCATGGAAGGATGTGGGGATTCGCGGCTGGTTAAGGGCGACCTTGGTCGGTGCCGTTGAGGAAGAAGACAGAATTGATTTACTCATCTTTCCGACTCGACTTGGTAGAGGCTCGCGCTCATGTGGCAGTCCTTGAAGTCGACGGCTTGTCCGTACGTGAGCAGGACCTCAACCGGACTTCGTACTGGGCTTGTAGACGGCCTTCGATCTGGGAATGGTAGCATGTACCCAGCACCTCCACCAAAAAACTGTAGCGTAGATTGAAGACGGAGTCTTACAAAATAAACGCTTCTCCTTATTGGCGGGCCAGAAGGAGAGCGCGCTGCTTTCGCGCTTAGTCGTCTTCCATGGCGCCGGCCTTTGCGCGCGCCGTCCCGCGGTGCGGGAGCCCGACATTCTTGTGTCAATATTGTTTTTTTTATCTACAGGGTGTCCTAAGTACCATGAACCAAGATTTAGAAATATGTAAATGCAATGCAAATAGGCAGAACCAAGGTAACATTGTTTGCCGTCGCTTGGACATGCTCAGATTATTTTTGCATTATGCCTAGTAACATAATAATTCTTAATTAGTTAATGAATTGCTCAAATAATTAAATAAAATGTGTCAAAGACAAAATTGTACAGCGAAATGAGAACCTCCCGATACACCTTTCTGTTACTCATTGTGTGCTACAAAAAGTTTTTTCCAAGAAAGAAGCCTGCGAATACACGTGAAGTGCCTTGACTGGCCAGTCATGTGACAATTTTGTGTTGCAAAGCCACAAATACAAATTAAATGGGTTCTTTTAAGGAAAAGACTTAGCTCAGAAAATTATCCTTCTTTATGCAGCCTGTGGAGACAAGGTTTCTTAGACATGGCCATGGCCCTCAAGGAAGATGCCGAGGCCACAGCAGTTGACTGCAGAAGCCAAGGCTACAGGCAGTTCCTCTAGTTACCGTGAAAAGGTCCCCTGGGGCACAAGTCTAATTTGGCACTACCACCTTTCTCGTGCAGCTTTTCTGTTTACTTAGCTAACCAGGTGGGTCAAAGATGACAAAGGGAAAAAGAAGCAACAGCTTCAAACATAGAACTTGCTCAAGTTCAATGCATTTTAAGTGTGAAAGCATTCCCTTATTATTTATCACAAAACGGGAAAGGAGTACATGCTACGGTCTTCATATGGACACCTCTTTCCTGCAGAGAATTAGCAGTAACAAAAGCAGCTTATGAAGGCTTGAATTAATAAAGAGAAAATCAGATATTCATTGTGCAAAAAAGAAGTGAGGCATGCAGACAGGACACGAGAGTAGAGAAGTCGACAACACGAACGGCGTTCGTGTTGTCCACTTCTCTGCTCTTTTGTCCTGTCTGCACGTCTCACTTC
This sequence comes from Dermacentor variabilis, assembly GCF_050947875.1. Taxonomy (NCBI): domain Eukaryota; kingdom Metazoa; phylum Arthropoda; class Arachnida; order Ixodida; family Ixodidae; genus Dermacentor; species Dermacentor variabilis. Next base: position 18,237,178 of record NW_027460291.1, on the reverse strand, counting down.
TTTTTTGCATAATGAATCCTTACCAACTAGCTCAGCTTTCTGTCGTTCTAAGCTTCAGACATCCACCCATTTCGTAGCAATTGCTACAAGGGAAACCCCATACGGGTTCCTCGAAAGAAAAGCCTCAGAGTTGAAGAAAAATTATTTCTGGTCCGGGACTGAGCCTGGGACCACCGCCTTTCCGAGGCAGCTGCTCTACCATCTGAGCCAGCCAGGCGGCTAGCAGATGGCAGGACGAAGTCGAATTTGTCGACAACACGAAGCAAAGGCAAGTGTTTGACGTAGCAATTGCTAGGAAACGGGTGGATGTCTGATTTTCCCTTTATTAATTACTTTTCTCGGCCTTTCGGGTTTCCGTAGAACTACTACGTACGTTTCGTACTTGTATATATTTTACGAAAATTATCTTTCACCATTTTAGTGATGTATAAAATATCCATCAAAACTTGTGTGTGTGTGTGTGTGTGTGTGTGTGTGTGTGTGTGTGTGTGTGTGTGTGTGTGTGTGTGTGTGTGTGTGTGTGTGTGCATGTATGGTGATAATATCTGTATATGTAATATCTGTATTATATCTGTATATATCTGTAATCTGTATCTGTATCTGTAACATCTGTATATAATGTGTAATATCTGTATAATATCTGTATATGTATATTGTATGAGCTGCTGTTGCCTATGTAAACAAGGGGGGTGGGAGCTTGTCAAGCTGCTGTTCAGCAGCTTTTTCTTCCATATCCCCATGTTTCGAACAAACATGAAATAAATCGTATTCGTATTGTACTACGTCCAGGGCTTGATTATTGGCCAGGATGATTTGGCATAGATATGATATGGATTATGAACGTTTCTGGTGAAGGTAGTTGTAGAAGAGTGAATAATGAAAGACTTTAGATATAGATTAAAAGACATATTTCATTCCACTGCCAGAATTTTAAATCATCCCAAATAATTCTTTGTTTGATAGTCTATGCCCATCGAGCGACAGTGCTTCTTGATGCTTGCTTCTTGCTAACATCATTCTTATGCTGCCTAATTGACCTGTTTAAATTTCCTCTTCCTTCTGTACAAGGAAATTCACATTCTTCATAAGAAACCGTGTAGATGATTTCCAGAAACTTGCTGATGAGATTAGAGGGCGGCATGCATCCCAGGCTTAGATACGCACTCAAGAGCCTCGTATCTTGCAAATGTTAGAAATACTCCTGCTAAGCATGTTCTTGGTGTCATCCACAAGTTTATTTGGGAATTCAAATTTGCCTAAATTGGGCAAACAGTCAATGTAAAACATGTCAAGCAATATCGCTGACAATGCACACACATTCCAACTGAAATAAATACAAATAAATATAGCAGCAAATGCAAGAATCATTCGCATGATGCCAATCTTTCAGTGGAATAAAATGTGCCTTCCGTTGTAAATCTGGAATCCTTTATAATTCAGACTACTAAATTTATCATGAGGGTTGCGACGTGAAATGTACATGTAGTATTTATTCCTCATTTTTTACATTATGACCCGATAATGCTTAAACGATGCTTTACGATAGGTAGTGAGGCACTGGAAATAGTAAGGGTATACATCTACTTATAGGACAGGTAGTGACCGCGCATCCTGATCATGAGACTGAAATAATCAGAAGAATAAGAATCGGCTGGGGTGGCTTTGGCAGGCATTCTCAAATCATGAACAGCAGGTTGCCACTATCCCTCAAGAGAAAAGTATAGAACAGCTGTGTCTTACCAGTACTCACGCACGGGGCAGAAACCTGGAGGCTTACGAAAATGGTTCTACTTAAATTGAGGACGACGCAAAGAGCTATGGAAAGAAGAATGATGGGTGTAACGTTAAGGGATAAGAGCAGATTGGGTGAGGAAACAAACGCGAGTTAATGACATCTTAGCTGCAATCAAGAAAAAGAAATGGACATAGGCAGGACATGTAATGAGGGTGGAAGATAACCGATGGTCATTAGGGTTGCGGACTGGATTCCAAAGGGAAGGGAAGGGTAGCAGGAGGCGGCAGAAAGTTAGGTGGGCGGATGAGATTAAGAAGTTTGCAGGGACAACATGGCCACAATTAGTACATGACCGGGGTAGTTGGAGAAGTATGGGAGGGGCCTTTGCCCTGCAGTGGGCGTAACCAGGCTGATGATGATGACGAATGCTTAAACATCAGTGAAAGAACTGAGATCACAGTACTTAATACTTTATATTCCTCCAGAAATCAGTTTCTCAGACGATCGCCGCATCCCACTCTAAAAATTTTTGACAGGAAATGTGACACAGAAACCACATAACCCTTAGTGCGGTGCTATTCTCTTTGATTGTTTGGGAATGAAGCCTATAGAGTACATGTTATGGCCCTACGTGTCATTGCCTTTAAACAACAAAATGTGGGGGGTTTGCGTTTTGAAAAACGGCATTGAGGTTTCTACTGTGTGCAGTTTATATTGGCAACCTTCACAACTGATAGTAAATGCATTCTCCACAGCTTTTGGCTTACAGGTGCACTACTTTACACAGAACACACTCTCTACCTCGTCACGGCCCAGGTGGCCATTCAGGTTCTTCAAAGGTGTTTCATTGGATGCGTTGGCACATAGCACTTCACTTATTTGCAGAATATTGCATTCCAGTTGTGTCATATGAGATAAATTCATTAGAGAGCTTTAACTTGCCGTAAATGTATTACAGCTGTTTAACAGTAAAGTGGTAAAAGCTTGCAGTGCTTGTGGAAAAATAATTCTAAATGCCATATTATATGTAAATGCTAGTGCACAGGCATCGGCAACAGCAATGGTTAGGGTACACTAGTTTCTTCTACTCTGGAGTAGGCATCCTCCACCAGAAAATAGTTTTTTTCCTCTTCCTCCTCTGCCAGATTGTAATGTGAAATGGGGTGTAATTTGTAGGGTATACTCTAGCATAAACTTCATAAGCATTCCTCCTTGTCTGCGCCACAGATCATTGTTGCTACGACTGTAAAAGCAGGGCGTGTGTACAGCACCCATAGAGAACAGTCTGTGAATCTTTAACGAGCAGTAAACAGTTTGGCAGGCATTCTCAGATCATTAAAAGCAGGTTGCCATTATCGCTCAAGAGAAGTGCATAACAGCTGTGTCTTACCACCACTCACGTACGGGGCAGAAACCTGGAGGCTTACGGAAAGGGTTCTACTTAAATTGAGGACGACGCAGCGAGCTATCGAAAGAAGAATTATGGGTGTAACATTAAGAGATAAGAGCAGATTGGCTGAGGAAACAAACGCGAGTTAATGACATCTTAGCTGAAATCACGAAAAAGAAATGGGCATGGGCAGGACATGTAATGAGGTGGGAAGATAACCGATGGTCATTAAGGGTTACGGACTGGATTATAAGGGAAGACAAGCGTAGCAGGGGGCGGCAGAAAGTTAGGTGGGCGTATGAGATTAAGAAGTTTGCAGGGACAACATGGCCACAGCTAGTACATGACCGGGGTAGTTGGAGAAGTATGGGAGAATCCTTTGCCCTGCAGTAGGCGTAACAAGGCTGATGATGATGATGAAGCATTGCGAATAATCGAATAATTTTTTAGTAATTTTCAACAAATTTAGCATTCTTTGCCTTCCACTTTGGTGTTTTTTCAACTCTAGAGTTGACACAAGGTTTGACTGCAGGATGTCATTTTGTGTGAAAGAGTGCACTTGTGCGCATAACACCTTATTGGCAACGTTCTGCTACAGAATGTCATGAGCTTGCGTATGCATTGGTCACTATCTCACAAACCGGCTGCTCCTTCGTTAGTTAGAATGTAGCATGAATGTAAAGCTCATTTGATGTTCTAACAAAAAGAATTGTGCCCTCTTATCCGCTAAATTTCCTCACTTGATGCCTAGTGTTATAATAGCATGGTTGACACTATGAGAGTCAGTGTGGTTCACATGTGTGTGTATGGTGGGGTTGGGGGGGGGGGTTCTCACTACCCAGAAAAACGTTCAAACGTGAACTGCGGGCAATTTTGTTTTCCGCTGAAATTGTTTACTAATAATGATAAAGGTAAATTTGCGTTTCAATTGTTGACTTGTTTTTACGTGTTTTTGTGATATGAGCGAATCATATGATATGTGATATGAGCGAGACTGTCCATAGTGCTTAAGTACAGCCATATTGTATAGGATGTATGCATGTAGTATTAGTAACGCAGCTTCTCTTTTTTTGTACCAGCTCTCTGCTGCACTGCTCTAGACTGCTCCTTTTTTTTACGGGGGCAGAGACCTTGTCAGGCAACCATGCCTTTAGTCTCTGCCACCTGCAGGATGATGCGATTTTCCTGCAAATAAAAACTGACTGGCTGACCGACCGACCGACCGACCGACCGACCGACCGACCGACCGACCGACCGACCGACTGACTGACTGACTGACTGACTGACTGACTGACTGACTGACTGACTGACTGACAATAAATTCAGCAACTTTTCAGGATGACTTGAATCAGTACTATGGAATGCTGTTTTTTTCACTCATTGTTACCAAGCTTCACTTTGGTTTTGGCAACAAGTATAATGTAGTTAGCTAGCGCTCCTGCTAACATATATAATGTGCAGGCATCTGTGTTGAAAAAGACCAGCTCATGGTTTGCCAGGAGCTACGGTCCATTTAGACTATTATATTTTGAGCTTACACCCGCGGAAATTGCTGGTGAATGGAAGCCCATGCAGGAGAACTGCCTATAATATTTTCTTTCAGTATAATAAAGCTGAAGCTTTGAATAGCATTTGAACTTAGACTTGTTTAAAAAATGACTCATTTCCTTGTTCAAGTGCGACAAAATTTCCACGGGAAGACAGAAACTTGAAGCCGTCAACAGCAGCATGAATATAAACAGCGCGCAACGTTTCGCAATCTTGCACCTGGTTATCATATTGCCCATCCCATTTTTTTCCACAGACAGGTCTTTACTGCTTTATGGTCATATCCCGTTTAACTTTAATGTCCTGATTTTTTTAATATTTGGTCAATATATTTTGTCTTCATCGGCTTTCATCAAAATGTGTATTCATGAAGTGCCTTCATTTACCATTTACGCTGATCTTAGCCAGATGCATCTGAATACAAAATTCATTTTACTTCATTGTTCATTGCCTTTTTCCAAATGTGCAAACACTTTATCTTAATAACCATTTTGACTTCTGGGAACATTAAATCTACTGGATTAATGACTGCTTACATGTGGACATCGTTTTCTGTTTTGTCACCCCTACTCTTTACAAGAACTGACAGCAGTGCGCATACCCGCTCCATCACAATCTCCACTGCTAAGCACACCATTCCTGCCTTTATTTTAACACTTTGGCTTCTCTTGACCTATTATGTGCACCAGCTTCTTCTTCCCCAATGGGGCTAGGGGCCAGTGAGCTATGCACAAAAAACACTGCCAAGGAAAACATTGCTACCCTGATGACAAGCACCTATGTCGAAATGTCGGCTACAGCAACATCTCTTGTTCCAACAATGTTGGTCTACGTGCATGTTTTTCTAACACAGAAGTTAATGCTTTGTTGTGTTCTGTGATTATCCTTTTTTGCCGCTGTCTTTAGGATGAAAAAATCACGAATACTATTTGTCTCTCCTAACAGCAGCAAGTTTATCCTTGCAAGGCGTTGGGGTCAAGAACAACTTTCACCAGGAAAAATTGCAAGACGAGTCATTGAAGCAAATAAAATTGCTTCTGTCATCTAAGAACTTGAGGACTGAAACTTCGCACCTTTCTGTATATATGCTATGCAATTCATTCATATCGCAAAGTGGAAAGTGTTTTATCTCTGCAGCCATATCAGCGTGTTGGCACGACAATTTTCTCAATGGTGACCTGCTGCTTCGGCTATGACCTGCCTTCATGACATTTGCATTAAAGGAGATGTACTATCGTGAACAAAAGAACCCAAGAAGTGCGAACGTTGGCCAGATTGCATCTCTGTGTTCAAGACCGCTGGAAACAGTGCGTCACGTATGCATATTCCGAATGCAAATTTTAGCGCGGCTGATCCCAGCAAACAGCGCACCAATAAAATTCGGTCGACTCTCGCGCGTCCTGAGCAATTTTGGCCTCGATGGTACATTCTCCAAACAGTGGATATGCTGGGCAAGATTAAATACGGGAAGCACCTCTATTTTAACGGTTAAGCAGGAGACACGGTACGATTCGGCGTCTGATCCGACGTGCGGCGCCGCATGCTCCGGCATGCGGCATACGACGATTCGGGGCACACGGTGCGTGCATCCGAAAGATTGAGCGGAGCGTAAGCTCCGCGCAGATTCAGCCCCCCCAGCTTGACTTCATAGCCACGTCGAGAAACGCAATATAAACAACTTTGCACAACAGTACTTCGCTTTAAGCAAACACTGTCAATAAAATTATCCCCTGCGAGTGACAGAATACTTCACGACGGCGCGTTGTCCACTGACGACTCCGCTATCAGCCAGCGATAGGGCCGGTAGGCCTAGCTAGGCAGACAGCGCGGAAGACTGCGCTTACGATCCAACCCGAGCTCGCTGAAGAGCGCTTATGTTTGCCAAAACAATTAACACTGTACACTTAGGTCGCCCGTAATTAGATACGATTGGTTTACTCGACGCAGTCGTTGCGAAGGGCAAACGTGCAAGCGAAGCGACTAGCCTCGCTCAGACAGTGCCTGTGTAATGTCTGCCCGCGAAATGCCCTCACAAGTTTGTATAGGTGTTCTGTGCCTTTGCGTCGCGGCTCCCGATCTCGCCAGTAGCTTAGTGCTAGTGTACTAGGCACTGCTTTGCATAACAGGCATGCGTTCGAGATAATTTTACTGAACTGGTAACTATTTCATGTCGGAAACAAACTGCAGCAGGCAAGGAAAAAAAAAGACGGCGAGAAACCGGCCAGCCAGCGTCGCCTCCGTGGAGGCAACGTCAGAGAACGTCACATGCCAGCCGTGCTGTCATTGGCTGCGGCCAGACGACGGTGCGGTTGTCGGACGCGTCGGACGATGAAAATCTGCCCAGTTTATCGCACGTCGGACGTCCGATCCGGCGCTCCGGCACGGCAAAACACCTCGATTCCGGCTGCTATTCCGGCGCGTCGGACGCCGGATCGGACACCGAATCGGACCATATGTCTCCCGCTTTATAGTAAAGATTCAGCATACAGTGTGTTCCGTTTTCTGAATACGAGAAGCACCTGTACACTCTAAAAACAAAGAGAGTTCCGGGCACTCTATTTGAGAAAGTATCTGCTTGTCCCATATTTCCCTCTTTTCGAGAGTAGATAGACCCTCTGAAAGAGAGTAGGTGAACTCTTCCTGACAGAGTTTTGTTACTCTAGCGCAAGAGAGTGCTAGTACTCCTCCATAGAGCGCGAACACTTTCCCCACAGGAGTAATAATACTCCCTCGGACCGAGCGCTTCTACTCCTCCAAACCGAGTACTTCTACTCCCACAGAGTACTTGTACTCCTTCAGAACAGAGTGCTAGTACTCTTCCCAATAGTGTGAAAGCACGATGTAGATCCATGATCACGTTTGAAGGGATTCGCGATACTTGCGTGTGGGGAATATTTGATTCCTTCATAAGCAGCCTCTGCACTTATGCTTGGTGAATGGGATGTAATTTGTAGTCGCCGAGTTACTCAAATGAAACATTTTCTTTCTTAAAAGGTCAAAATCTTTATTGATCAGTCACTACACAAACTGAATGATTGAGAAACATACTGACAAACACATAAAATTAGATTACAATGATACCCATGAACTTCATAACACATCTTGTAATAACACATAAGTATATTCTCTAAAATTTGATCAGTATTACAGTGCAGAAATATCCTTTAATTTCAATTGGCTCCTTTTCAAAAACATACAATGGAAAGCTAAACATAGAACAAACGTGTGCAAACTCGCTAAGTGTTGACACTATGATCGAATAGAAATATGCGCCACATTACTGGCCAGCAAACGAATTTCTGGCACAAAACGTGTCCAGTTATATGGCAGAGGTTACCAGATGAGCTGCTAAGCATGGGGCTGGTAATATAGATAAATTGTGCAAGAAACTTTTTTGTGTGCCATATTCTAAGACAGCAGCTCATTTGATAACGTCTTGTACAGCATATGGATCTTCCTGATTGAGAGTACAGTGCATTTAGAAATGTGTTGTATATTCTCATGCGATGCCGCAGGTCTAGCTTCCTTTGCTGATATTTCACATAAAGTTATTGATGTATGGGCTCCACCCCATTGTTTAAAAGTGTGTCTTGTCGTAGTTCTGTAGCAACATCCTGACCCGGTCTCAAAGCGGTACGTAGGCGTATTATATTTCCTATTCGGTTCGCCTCCTCACAAAAGTAGTTTCCTGGTGATGTTGGGATTCATCCGTTACACTTTCTCACAAATAAAGGAATTCACAATATTTTCTAGTGTGCAGCAAATGAGTATAAAACTACGAGGAGCATTGGCATTAAAACCTTGCGCATCAAATTTCTTGTCATATATGGTAGCATTTCTTTCCCATTACGCTAAGAATGCTATACTTCTGGGGAGCAGCTTGCATTATTACATGATCAGTTATTGTGACTCGTTGCATATGTGATTTAACTAAAGTATACCATGGCTTCAGATGTGAACCAAGAATCAGATGTGACGAATATGATGCATCGAAGGTGACATAAGCTTAAGTGCACGCAGGGAAGTGCACGAAAAAAACAAAGAAGCAAAACATAATTTGAGAATGGCACCGCCCTGTTTCACATATTCCTTCCATGAACGTGGATTTTGCACAATACTTGCACAATGAACCAACTACCTGAAACCAAAGCTTTTTTCCTGCTGAAGTGGTTAAGATGCGCTAAAGTAAGAAAAATTATCGCACTTCACGGAATATTCGTCACAAAACAAGTACATATTAGTCTAGGAAGATTAATACATTGTCTCACTGTGCACTTTATGTTACGCCCAGAATGATGTCTACAGAAGCCATGGAACTAAGGCGCTTTTGCTTAACACTATATGTTCACATCCACCAATTGATGAACAAGTGTTTTACTCAAATGCTCTCAGTTCTTTGCATTGAACGGATCTCTACCTTCACAAGCATACTTGGTTGGCAAGTAGATTAGAGAAACCACAATTTAAAATTTTTAAAATAATGTTCAATTCCAAGTGACTCTCCGGCTTCTAAGACGTAAGGTGTGCACCACGGTGTACACAGTTAAGGGCATTAATTGCCCCTTGCTTTCGCTTAAGAAGGCACTTGTTGTTCTAACGAACTGGTTTCGTGCGCATGCGCGTAAACATGGGATTCTCTTCCCCCAATGCTTCCCCTTTCTGGAACCTAAAAGGAAGCCATAATTCTAAAATTAGGTGTAAAAATAGATAAAACGGAAGACATGAAAATCTACCTGCTTCATGTCAGCATTTAAAATACAGAATCACAGTGGTTTGTATTTACACCCTTGCATTCACATGCTGTTAAATGTAAGCTATTAAAGCTGCTAAATGTATGTAAGCACATAACCAAGCATGAGCTGTTGCTCCTTATAGTGAACACAGGCACTGTGCTTATTGCAAGTTTGTATCATGTCACTAAGCAAATATGCAATTTCATTGTACCACTATATTTTATTTATTTAATTATTTGTTTAGTTATTCAGCACCCACAGGCGCCAAAAGGCATTACAGTGGCGGGGAAGGTTTTACAATACAGTTATAAACGTTCACAAAATATTTTTTTTACCCGATCTGAGAAAAAACAACAGTTCTACAGAAGTTACAGAATATTCAAAACACGGTAAGTTATACATGGGCAATTCAATCTAAAGGTAAAAGAAACAGGCTAGTTGAGTCACTTCAACAGGGCAAAAAATACATCATTTGATACGACGTTGACGACACTGGCTGGTAATCTATTCCACTCTTGTATAGTTTTAAATGTTTTCTTATACAGTTCTGTCTTCCATGGAACTTCTCGCACCTTTAGCGCATGGTCAACGCGTTGTGATCGGCAATGAGGCGGCATTATATATTTGTCCCTTTCTATACCAATTCTGCCGTAGAATATGAAATGAAAAAGCTTCAGTCGCAGCCTTCTGTGTCGTAGCTCCAAGGTATCGCGTTTAAACTCTTCCTTAGCACTCGTAACGCTGAAATTAACTTTGTATCGACCTGACACGTACCGCACACCTAGATTCTGTACCCTCTCAAGTTTATCAATGTCACGTGGTGTCGGAGGGTCCCACACTACACAGGCGTACTCAAGGACGGACCTTACGTACGTTTTGTATAGCAACTCTCGTGTAGACGTGCTGAATGCTCTGGAGTTCCTACGAAGAAAACCTAACATTTTCCCTGCCTTAGTGGTTAAACAGTTAACCTGTTTCTGCCATAATAATTCTGGGGTGTACCAAACACCTAGGTATTTAAACTGTGTTACTTTAGCTAATAAATTGTTATTCAAGGTGTAAGAGAAATTTATGGAGTTCTTCTTTCGAGTGAATGTCATGTTGACTGTTTTGGTTAGGTTTATCTGCATGCACCAATTAGTGCACCATTCACTAATTAGCTTGAGGTCTTCCTGAATCAGACTGGCATCATCCATGCTGTTAGTCACCCTGTGTAGCAAGCAGTCATCTGCAAACAGCCTTAGCTGTGATGTAAGACCTTCGCCAATATCATTTATATACAATAAAAAAAGTAAAGGCCCCAGGATGGAGCCGTGGCGTACACCGGATGTAACTTCTTGCGGGCGCGACAGAACCCCGTTTACAACGACGACCTGCCGGCGCAGGGTAAGATGTTCTTTAACCCATGCGACAACCTGCGGGTGAATTTTGTATTGATGCATATTTTCTATGAGCAATGAATGGGGTACCGTGTCGCAAGCCTTTCTGAAATCAAAGAAGATACATTCAACTGAAAGCCTTTTATCCAAAGCAGAAGCAATATCATTGGTGCATTCTAACAACTGTGTAATACAAGAAAACCCTTACGAAATCTGTGTTGGGAGGACGTAATCACAGAACTAGTCTTGAAATGAGCTACAATGCTTGTGAATAGAATATGCAGAAGTAGGCGTTGAAGCATTCTGCTTTGTCAGTGCCGTCATGAGCTGTGACATCACCGGACACGAGAGGGGGAATATTTACTGTATCCTTTCCGTTCTTTTACACGTGTCTCCAAAATTCTTTTGGTTTATCTTTGAATCGTGATTTAATAGTTTTCGAATAACTGTATTTAGCAGTGCGTGCTGCTTCTTTAACCTCTCGAGCTATTTCTTTCAGATTTTCCTCTCTTTCTCTTGACGGTGTTCTGCAAAAGGCGCGATAAATCCTCTGCCTTCTTTGTGCGAGCTGGCGCAACCTTTTCGTAAGCCAAGGTTTGTTTTTGCGCCTTCGCGTCGTCAGTACCCAGGAAGGGACATATGGAATAGGACGAGATGGAATATATCTGTTGAGAGGCAAGACCAAAAGCAGTCACTTCTGACAACTAATCAGCTTTTTTAAACACATTTCTAACTTTTCAATGACATTTGCTCCTATGTGCTTGTCTCTAGAAAGCATACTTGATTGTAACTTTCCCATCAGAGACATTACATAAATATACATGTTAAGATGACTGCCTAGAGCACGTGAAAATTTTCATCTTGGTGTGATATACTGTATCTTGATTTTGTTGACATTTGGTCAAATGGTACACCCGATATACCCACATTGTAGTTTTCTTGTCCAAATTGCAAGGGAATGCATTTTGATTCTTTGGCGTTCACTCCTCTGCGCTACGTCAAGTCGCGCTGGGCGGGCTCTTTGACATCCTTGTGTCCTTGCAGCTGCCTTCTTGCGTTATATAAAGCGGGTGCCTGAGAAATATCGTGTGCAAAAGTCAACACAAGGACATGGTGTAAAACAACATCAAGACAGTCAAGTTCATGGCACTAAAAAAAAGTCGTAGCTCTTAGTCTTCCTACTGAGTGAGTGAGTGAGTGAAAACTTTTGAGTCTTTTAAGAGTTTCGCGGTTGCGAGGTCTCCGTCGTCTTCATCTTCTTGGCGCTGGCGACTTGAGACTTCTCTTCAGCAAGGGTGGGCCCCTATTCCAAGGCTCCACTGAGTCGCGCTGCATCGCTCGCGTGCTGCACTAGGGCCCTTTGGGCCGTGAGCTCGCTGCTGGTGAGCCGACTCTCCCATTGCTCCGCACTCAGGTGTTCGTGTTTGTGGAATGCTTTGTTGCGTTCGCACTCCCAGGTGATGTGGTAGAATGTAGGTTTGGCACCGCACCAAGGGCAGGTGGCCCTGTATTGTGTCGGAAACATCTTATTGAGCACGTGTAAGTTGGGGAAGGAGTTTGTCTGTAGTCTGCGCCAGCTGGTCGCTTCCTCCTTTGAGAGGTCTTTGTGTGGTGGTGGATATCTAATTCTAGTTCCTCTATGTAAGTTCAGGGTCTCTGTGTATCCCCCCTCGCAAGCCTGTCGGTGGGTCTCCGGGGCAATCGACCGCCCAGCTCGGAACGCTTCGCCTCGAGCTAGGCTGTCTGCCCTTTCGTTCTCCACTACGCCTACGTGACCTGGGATCCAGATTAGTTTGTGCCGGGGCTTTTCCTTCTCGGCGGAGGTGGCTCCGCTGAGTATTCTGAGGACAGTTTTGCTGATTCTGCCTCTCGTGTAGTTCCTGCACACCTCTTTTGAGTCCGTCAGTATGTTGAGAGATCAGCCTGTTCTATAACCTTCCGCTGCCACCAGCGCTACGGCAATCTCCTCGGCCTCCGCTGTGCCAGCGACCTTTGCCGTGACATACGTGATCGGGTTTCCTTCCCTGTTAACCACTACCGTCGCGGCCACGCGTTCTCTTCCGTGTGGATATACGGCGGCGTCCGTGTATACTGTATTGTCTAGCTAGGCTAGCGTTCTCTCAACATATTCGGCCCTAGCTTTTCGCCTGTTTTCGTGTAGGTTGGGATCCGTATTTTTTGGCAGTGGTCCCATATTAATGGTTTTCCTGAGGTGGTTCGGTACGTCCGCGGATATGTCTGTCAGTCCGCTCGTATCCCGACCCAACCTCCTCAGGAGCGCTCGTCCCGTAGGGGTGCCTCTGAGTCTCGCGGTTTGCGTACCCAGCAGAGCCTCGGCGAGCTCGCTGAAGGTGTTGCTGACGCCCAGCTGGAGCAACTTCTCGTTCGACGTGTCTCTCGGTAGACGCAGAGCCGTCTTGTACGCCTTCCTGAGGATGGTGTCTGCTTGCTCTCTTTCTGCCTTGGTTGTCACGTGGTACGGCAGGGAGTACGTGACTCGGCTGACAATTAGGCTGTTGACTAGCTTGAGAGTGTCTTCTTCTTTCATTCCGTATCTCTTTTGGGATACCCTATTGATCATACGGCCCACCTGTTCCGCCGCCTTGCTCAGCAGGCTAATGGTGTGGCTGCACTTCCGGCTGCCTTGTAGCCACATGCCCAGGATCCTAATCATGTTCTTCTCCGGGATGTTGTGTCCCTCGAGGGTCCCCTCGAGTGTCGCTTGCGTTGGGTGCTTGCCGACCCTCAGGAGCTCCGACTTCTCCGTGGAGCATCGCAGTCCCCTTTTTCTGGTGTAGTTTTCCACGCAGGTCGCCGCTTCCTGCAGTTTTTCTTGCTTCTCTCCGAGGGATCCTTGGGTGACCCAGATTGTGACGTCGTCGGCGTATATCGCGTGCTGGATGCCTCGGATCTCCTCAAGTTTTCGTGCCAGGCCAATCATTGCCACGTTGAAGAGGACGGGCGATATGACGGATCCTTGGGGTGTGCCCTTGCACGGCGTGGGGAAGACGTTGCTTCTCAGCTCGCTCAGCCCCACCGTCGCCGTTCTGTTGCTCAGGAAGCCACTGACGTAATCGTGCACTCTCTTCCCGCAGTTGGTGTTGTTGATGCCCTCCATGATGGCCGCGTGGCTCACGTTGTCGAAGGCCCCCTTTATGTCGAGGGCCATGACGACGTTTTCGCCCGTTTTCGGCATCGTCTCGAGCATTTCCTCCTTGAGTTGGAGCAGCACGTCTTCCGTTGAGAGGTTGGCTCTGAAACCGTACATGCTGTCCGGGTACCATCGTTCGTTTTCCAAGTGCGACTGCATTCTCTTCGTGATCACTTTCTCGTACAGCTTGCCCAGGCACGAAGTTAGGGATATCGGCCTGAGATTTTCTGTTTGGAGTTTCTTCCCTGGCTTCTGAATCATTACGACGACGGCGTGTTTCCACTCCGCCGGAACTCTTCCTTCTTGCCAGAGCTTGTTGAGGTAGGCCGTCAGTTGGTCGATGGCCTCATCGCCGACATTTCTGATTAGCGAGTTCCGGATTTTGTCCGCCCCCGCCGCCGTGTTCTTGGTGGCCGATCTTATCGCCTCGACGACCTCTTCTCTCATGATGGGTCGGTCCGTGGTAGGGTTTTCTTCGCCGCGGTATTCTTCCTTGTAGCTCTCGACCTGGTCTTTGCCGTAGCATTTGACCCGGACTTCCTCAAGGAGTTGTTCGTCCGTGCCTTCTTACCGGTGGACTAGCCTCTGTATCGACTTGCTGCCTTCGGATTTGTTTTTGCTCGGGTCCATGAAGGCCTTGAGGATCTGCCACGTTCTGGCCGTACTGAGGGTGCCGTTTAGCGAATTGCTAAATTGCTGCCACCCCTGTCTGGCCTGCTGCGTCGCGTACTCCTCCGTTTTCTTAGTGATGTCCGCAATTTTCTTTTTCAGCTGTCTGTTGAGCTTCTGTCTCTTCGACCTCTTGGTGAGCCCGCGTCTCGCCTCCCATAGCCTGAGGAGCCGCTTGTCCACCTCCGGCGTCTGTTCCGTCCTGTCTACTTCCTTCATGTATAGGTCTTGGACTCGCCTGAGTTATTGGCTCCAGTCTTCCGCCCAAACGATGCTGCCTTCGAGCTGCATGCAGTGCGCTCTAAAGGCGTCCCAGTCCGTCAGCCGAGCCGTGCCAATCTTCCTCCGGACGTTGTCCGCCACCGTGCTGATCCTTATTATGTGATGGTCGCTCCCAAGGTTCTCGAGCAGGTTTTCCCACTCCGCTTGTTTGGCGCCCCTGATAAAGGTTAGATCGGGACTCGTGTCTGGACTGACGCTATTCCCCTGCCTGGTCGGTTGGTTCTCGTCGGTTAGCAGCTCGCACCCTACGTTATCTGCCGCCGTGCAGATGCCGCGCCCCTTTTTGTCCTCGTTAGTATAGCCCCATCTCGGACTCTTGGCGTTAAAGTCGCCCGCAATGATTAGAGTATTCTGCCCCGCTAACTTTTTCGCCTCCGCAAAGAGCCTAATAAAGTTCCCCTTTGTTTGTCTGGGTGGGCTATATAGATTTACGATGTAAGTGCTCTTGGCTTTTCTTTTCTTTTTGGGAATTATCTCCGTGATTACGTGCTCTATTTGGGTATCCTCTATCTCTTTGTGTGCTATGGCTACTATTTGTTTGCTTATGAGGGTCGCGGTGCGGCCGCTCTCTTGACATGTGTAGCCCCTGAGCGTTGGAGTGCTGTTTGTTTCTTGCAACATGATTACATCTGGTGGGGTTCCTCTGGTTTATATGAATTGCTGTAGGAGGCCCTGCTTGCGCTTGTACCCCCTGCAGTTCCATTGCCAGATTTCTAAGTGTTGTTGTTTCCGTTCTGCCATGTCTGATTATTGTTGGTTGCGTTGGGGCTTTCTGCGCCGAACCTACGTCCGTTGTATAGTCTGTCTCTGGCGTCGTTGGTGGTTCTTTGCGTATTCTGATTCTTTACGTAATTTCGGAAACTCTGCTCTTGCAGGGCAAACTTTTGTTGTTTTTGCTGTATTTCGCTTTGCATCTGTTGCATTTGACTTTGCATCTGGCTCTCTAGATTCATTATGAGACTTCTGATGTCGTCAATGGGGTTCCCCTTTTCGTTGTTTTGTTGTGCCAGCTCCATGGTCTGGGGTGGCGGAGAAGGTGTGCTAGTCGGTGTATAACCTGCCCTCATTTCTTGTTTTTCCCTGATTAAGTCGTTTAGCTGTTTATTTAATTGTCTCGATTCCTCGCGACTTTGCTCGAGTTCGCGCCTGAGACTTTTGATTTCTTCAATTAGTTGGCTGTCTTGTGTTGTTTGTGTGTTGTTCGAGTGCGGTGCAAAAAGCGATTTGGGAGGGCCGTCTCCCCAGCTCACCTTAACTCCTTCGCCGCTCTTCTTTTGCTGCTGTTTCTGCTGCAGCTGCTTCTTGTCGGTGTTGCCCAGGGGTAGGTATGACTCGTCCCGGACGGACCCTCGGCTTCGGCTTCGGCTTCGGCTCCTGCTGCGGCTGCGGCTCCGCGATCCGCTCCGGCCCGGGCCCTGGCTCTCGTCCCGGAACCATCGTGGTCTTCTTCCTCGGCTTCGGCTTCTGCTGCGCCGTAGCTGCTGCTGGGTGTCCCATCGCAGCTCGCTCGCTGACTTGAGGCGTTGTTTGCAGTCTCTCGTAGCCACCGCGTGGTCGCCGCCGCATAGCAGGCACTTGGGCGTGCACTGGTGCACCTCCTCCGGGTTTTGCCAGCCGCACTGCCTGCAGGTCCTGGTTTCCGGGTTCGGGCAGACGTCCATTCGGTGCCCCTGTTGGCCGCAAGCGTAGCACACCTGCCTCGTTGGCCGATACGGGTAGCACCACATCTCCCCACCGTAGTACAGCACCTGCTTCGGGAGGATGGGTCATGGGTCCGTCGAAGGTGATGACGGCCGTGCTGGATCTCTCAAGCATTCTGGCTGCAAGGATCTTCACGCCTTGACTGCGGGCTCTGAGGTTGGTCTTGAGTTCTTCCGGCGAGGTCCCCTGGTCCACGCCGTGGATGACACCTCGCAACGTGCCTTCCGGCGCCGCCACGTGGGCGTTGACGGCGTAGGTCTTGCCCCGAAGCTCAGCTGCGTGATGCGCCTAATCGTCTGGGCCGCCTCTTCGTTGTCGGTGCTGCTGATGATGATATTGGATCCGTTGCGCAGTCGGATGATGAGGTCTACCGCATTACATCCTTGCTCGGTGGCCGCAACCACCGCTCGCGCCACCTGGTGCGTCTGCAGGCTTTTAACAGCCAGTCCCCTCAGCCAAAGGACTATCTTAAGGTCGTCTCTGGGGAGCGGCGGCAGTCTCCTCCTCGGCGCTCCTCCTCCCTCTCTCTTCTTCTCCGGTGCAGTTGACGCACCATCTGTGACCTTCGCCGCGCCTGGGGAATTTCCATTCCCCGACGTTCCCGCCAAAACTTGCTGCTTGTTATCGCTGCGTTGGCGTCTTTTCTGCCTTGTTGACATGGCGATTTCCCAATCTGTGTCGGTTCCGCCATTGTTACTTACTTGTGAGCTTTGTGTCGATGGGGTGCTGCTTCCTAGGGCTTGGTGGCTGCCTGCCGCCGCGGATCCGCCGCGGACTAGCTGCTGCTCGGGAGCCATCTCGGTGGTGTCTTGGAGGTCTTCCTCCATGTTTTCTTGCGATTCGGCCGAAAATCTTGTCGAGCCGGTCGCTGAGGGTCGGTCGTAGATGGGGTTGCTTGCTCGGGACATCGCTCCGGGTCTTCTCTACCTCGGGCCGAGGCCGGGGAGGCCGCAGAGCCCCGCTATTGCTCTAGGTTTTGTTAGGCTTACCGCCCGGTCGGCCACATGGCAAATTCAAATGCCGATAAAATCCAGAATATTGGACCCACCGGCTTGAATTTGGGGTCCTCGTGGTCCTCTTCAATTTCGGCGTCGATTCCAGCCAAAGTTTTGGTGGTCCAGTGGGGTTGAACGGGTCAAAAAGCCCAAAAACTACGGAAAACTAGCGCCGGCAGCAATGGCTCGAGCGTCGTCGTCTTCTTCCCCCTTCCTACTGAAATGCATGCCAAACATCTAAATGACAGCAACAGTCAACTGCTAAACTAATTTCAATTTTTAGATTTAAACAAAAACAAGTAACCAGCAGTACATCCTCGTTCGACACCAATGTTAGAATACTCCAGCTAATAAATAGAATATTGGTCATTGTCAGATGTCATAAGTCTGTCATTAGTCTGGTTTGTCGCAAACACCACTTGTGACACATCCTAAGCACGTGCCCAGTGAGCCCACCGCACCATATCTGGTTGCGCCACTGCTCAAGCCATAATTTTAGGATCATATCTGCAAACATGATGCTCAGTAGGGATGAGAATATGGCCCTCGAGTTCAATGAATATGACTGGATGTGCCTATAAGAAAGGGAAACAAGGCTTGTTATGGCAAGCTTACCCACATTTCAATAATAACAATAATAACAAGAAAGTTCACTGCGGCCTGCATCTAAGCTTACTAAAAGGCATGAACTTGTTCTCATTTATGAGGTGCGCGATGGAGTTCATTTTTGACAGACTGGACTACTGCTGCATTTTGAAATCTAGCATTTTAAATTCTTGAAGGCATGTAAAAGTGGCAGTTAGACCGCAGTTATTAGTTTATTAGACCAACGCTTTGTTCTGTGTACGACCGACAACTGGTAACACGGAATTAAAGCAACATTTTATTTTGATACTTTATTTCTCTACTAAAAATATTAAAGCGATAAACACATTTTTATCTGCCATGCAGTTGCAAGTTGCACATATTACGCTTGTAACCCCCAGAGGAAGGGTGATTTAGCTGTTCATATGATATAACTCTCAAACGCCAACTCATATTAGGGAATGCACAGGCATGTCCAAAGCAATACGCGTATGCAAAGCGCCCCTGCAATTGTAATTCCACACAGCAGACGTTATATTCGATGCCGATGCATAACTCGCTGCTTGACCGTTCACCGAGTTCGTAAACACAAGCACCCTTTCAGTTTCGTAGCGTGCTCGAAGACACCAACAGGAGCCATAAAACCAGACATATAACCACACCATTTTATTACATGAGCAAAAACAGTTCAGTGCTAGGGCTAAACACCATGAGAGCGATTTAGTGCGTGACGGCGACGGCTTCGAGCGACAAAACGGGCCGTCGCTTGAACAGATCGCTCGGTTCTGGAAATCTAGACATCGTCGCGCGTCTCCCAGAAGTGCTATGAGCAACTAGTCAATACACCGAAGCTGGAACTGGATGTACATCGCTAAAATACTACCCATTGTCGTGCGGAACGAGCAAACGATTAAATTTTTTTACGTGCGAGGATAAGAACCTATTGCAAGAACTTATGAAATATTTTATGCTACATTTTACAGTAAAATACATCAACTAAAATTTCTAAAGCACGCGTCACGCATGTTTGCAGCCCTCACACCGGCAACACCGTGAAGGCGACGCTCAAAATCGTCGCTCGCACGGAGTACGACTTGCAGGCGACGAGCGAACGCGACAGCCATCTCCACCGCATCGCTTGTAGCTGTAGCGCGCAAGATCGCTTATATGGGGTTTATACTTTATTCAGACCCGCCGTTGTTGCTCAGTGGCTATGGTGTTGGGCTTCTGAGCACGAGGTCGCGGGATCAAACCTCGGCCATGGCGGCCGCATTTCGATGGGGGCGAAATGCGAAAACACCCGTGTGCTTAGATTTAGGTGCACGTTAAAGAACCCCAGGTGGTCGAAATTTCCGGAGTCCTCCACTACGGCGTGCCTCATAATCAGAAAGTGGTTTTGGCACGTAAAAGCCAATAATTTTTACTTTATTCAGCATAAAACATGGATTACTCACGCGTTTTCAGTAAGTTCAAGATAACGCGCCCAATTGATCTCTTGCAGCATGCAGCTGAATGCCTGTGGCAAAGCTTCTAACTAGCACTGGTGCTGCACGTAACTTCAGTGGTCGCAGATTACGCATGGGCGAGACACCCTCAAGCACGCGGCTTATTTATAACGAAAGCATGCCGCCAGCAAAATGACGCCTTTTGTCATGTGACTCCTTATTTCAACAGCGTTCCGTACACAGTAGACTGCCAAACTGAATAAATTCAAGCACACAAAACGCACGCTACTCACGCTCCGCATAGGTTCGGAATCATGGGCTGGTGAACAAATTATTTTATGCGTCCTCTCGCCTGACGACTTTTTGACGTCATGGTTCTGGCAGCGTTTGCGATTTGCAAAGCTCTTACGAATAGCGGCAAGTGATAAAATCCCATGAAGTCATTGCGACGACTGGCTTTTTCGATTGACATCGAGAGACGCAGCGCCCTTGCCTAGTCCGTCGTCAATCGCGTCGGCTAAGCGCCGCGACGACCCCCTGGCGATAGCATGCATATACGGAGAATGTGCACCTAAGTTAGAATTCACTTACCGTGGAGGAATCGCTGTTATATCCAACGAATGACGAACAACTGTCGTGTCTTCGCGGCGACGCGATATGGCTGACACACGATCTGCCTTGGATGGCTTTCGTTGCAGCTCGCTGGATGGGTCACCTTTCTCCGGTGCTGTGCTGTTCCGCGATGTCGAGCGCGCGCGCGCGGTGGAGCAACTCCGAGTGAAAAAGTGGGGCGTTTGCTACGCGTTCCTTTGAACTGCGGCTGCCTGTTCTCTTAGAAGCAAAACGGTGTGTTCTTTGCTCAGCATGCTTGAGTGATACATCGCCATGTTCGGGGCCAGCCTCCTACAGTAGAAGCAGAAGATTACGCTAGGTTTTGTTCTCTATTGCTGCAAGAGTAGAACGGGTATTCTGCTCTCTCTCTGTAGGGGAGAGCAAAAAGCACATTTCAGTCTCTCTTTGGTGACGGAGTGAACAATGCATTTCACTCCACTCGACATTTTGCGAGAGTAAAACAATGCTTTGGAGAGTAAATGGGCCGCTTCACTCCTGCGATACCCTCCCTAGTTTTTAGAGCGTACTTTAACAGTTACAGAACAGATTCAGCATACAGAGTCTTCCGTTTTCTAGGTACAAAAGCACTCGTATCTTGTATTACGGTATTTCTGTTACAGCTGTCCGTTTTACGGAAATGACCGTTCTTTATTTACGGGATAACGTTCGGTCACACATTGACAGCATATTGTCTGTAAAGAAGGCACATTTCTTTGCAGTGTAGCAGTCGGCTGTGCCAGACAATAATATTGTCACGCTGTAATTAATGTAAAAAGCCACAGTGGCACAACGTACGTCACAAAATTAGCCGTTTATTGGGAAAAACTGTGCCCAGTAAAACCAATGAAAATCACCTCACGCTCAGCAAGGTCATAGCGGCGAGAGCACTCTTCAATTGTCGAAAATCTAATCTGCGCTTCAAGCGCGTCGGCATTTAGCATGACTCGTTGAAATTTACAGCGTGATCGCTGGTCCTCGCATTCCTTCCAGAAAGTACAACACAGTTCGCGTCGCGTATGCAATCTAATTACACAAGGTTCAGCGAGAACATATACAACAGATAGAAACAGCGATAATATTCGAGTAAGTTCCAAATAAAAAAAATTAAATTATGGGGTTTTACGTGCCAAAACCACTTCCTGATTATGAGGCACGCCGTAGTGGAGGACTCCTGAAATTTCGACCACATGGGTTTCTTTAACGTGCACCTAAATCTAAGTGCACGGGTGTTTTCGCATTTCGCCCCCATCGAGAAAAAAGTTCCAAATCATGCTTGCGCGTCTTGCGCTGAACGGTAACCTTGTGGTTTCTTAGTGGCCCTAGCGTTGCGCTATTAACCACGAGGTCAAACCAAATCAAATTAAATTAATTCAACATATAAATGATGTTGGGGAGTGTGGACAAAAATTCTTCAAGGCTTCACGTGAACCACGGCCCCGTTTTACAAGCAGCAACAAAACAACAAAGGAGTAACATAGTTTAACACAACAGAATAGAAAAAATAGGATTTACACACTAATAACTGTGAAGCTGTTATCAGGTTGGCTATCAGGAAGTACTAGAAAAAATGAAAGCAGAAATTATGAGTAATTTTCATAAATACAGCTTTTGATCAATATATTACAAAGAAACTCAGGCAATAATCCCAAAAAATGGCAATTTCTCATGAGTTATGAATATATATATATATATATATATATATATATATATATATATGTATGTATATATATATATGCATATATATATACAAGTGTATATATATACGTTTTATAAGACATAATCTATTGAACATTTTGTTCAGCAGCATATGCAGAAGGACTTCGTAAGCCTAGCACCAAAAATAATTAAACGAGAAGTCCACCTCATCAAAGAACCTTCAAGCATTTATATGCACACTTCTATCTAGATGTATGTTTATTCTAGCACAGAAATAAGTATTACGTTATGTTTGCCTTGTTTAAATGATAGGCTAGTCGTAAACCCAGTATTTCATCAGCGTAATTTGTTCTCCTCGGTAATTCCCATATTTCAGAGCTCCTTGTATTGCCTGCCTTATGCTATGGTATTGGGAATGCGCTGTAGCGCGTCATATTTGAAAATTCTAGGCATGGGTAGTAAATTGAGCTTTTCAAATATAGGACTAGCTTGTGTTAAAGGGCCCCTCACTAGGTCTGGCCATTTTGAGCTGACAGGCGCAGAGCATACATTGCGCAATAACGATCGTGTATGCAAAGTATCACATTGCTGCGAGCCGCGGAAAGATCTGATATTTCAATCGCAACGCGGTTTCTCTCTTCACTCGCGGCCGCCACGCTCCAAGCCGGACTGGCGCTCTTTGGCCACACCAGGCCCATGCGCCATTAAACATCAAATATTACTTCATTCAATCCAAGCCGGACGGTGACGTAAACGTGCCCCTGCGCCTACGCAATTGTGTCTGCAGTGTGACGTAGCTCAATTCAAGACAACATCTGTTATTTGTGCGATCTGTTGCTTGAATTGACGAATTGAAGTTTAGAGAAATATTAAAACACACAAACGAAATGTCTGCGTGTTTTTGTGTTACTTCAAGCCGAAGCAAGAGAGATGTACTTCCGCTTCGTCTGCTTGTTCCGACGGTCGTGCGGTCAGGTGCGCAGGTACCGAAACTATGCCATTTTCTACCGTGTTGCAGCGCGTGATCACGCTCTGCGATTTGCTTGTTCTGCCTCAGTATTCGTGTAGCACTAAATTATACGGCTAGTCATGTTTCCTTGTGCATAGCAAGCAAAATCGTGCGCTGCGCAAACGAGACAACACCTCGTGCACGACGCCGTCGCCAGAAGTGCTAGCGCCGAAAAAAAAAGCAAGGAGCAAAAGCCAGAAAAAAAAAATAAAGGAAAGGACGGCGGCGCCTGTGACGTATGCGCCTCGCTATCCTTAAGGTCCGGTATGGGAGAACGCAGGGAAGAATTTCGCTTGCGTAGGCTATAGTCGGGTACAACTTTAGAAAAAAGGGGCATTTACTCCTTCAAGGCGGATGCACACGAGCCTCCACCAATGGGCGCGCACTCTAGACTGACGTCACGAGCCGGACGGGCGACGACCACACCGAAGAGGGGCTTCGAACTGGGCCGAATCGCGTCAGTCGTCGGCCCCCCGTCAGAGTATTTTCCTAACTGTTTGTAGTAGTCTATCATGCCGGAAATATTATTGCGAGCTTACGATGCGCAATTTCTGCAGCGTGCGCTTATTCTGAGCCGTGATCCAGCGACGAGAGATAGCAACGACCATCGCTGAGGGTACGCTACGCGAACTGGCCAGACTGCAGGCTTGCAAAAAAAAAAAAAAAACTCCGGGAAAAGGAACTTCAATATAATCCTTGAGAAGAAGTTTGTGAAAAGGCAAAACCAAGAAAATATGTAAATCTTATGCTATTTAAAACCAAGAGTATTTATTGAAAACGATGAATGAAGGATTTTTGTATCTCTCCCGCCTCGATCGTCCTCTCGCCCCAGATTAGTAATGGCTTTGATAAATGCATTGTTTTTCAGAGTACTTCTTAAATGGCAAATTGATTCATTTTAAACTCGGAAAAAGAGCAGTAAGTGCGCCGTGCACATGTAAACCAGGGCAAAAG
Source organism: Dermacentor variabilis (assembly GCF_050947875.1). Lineage (NCBI taxonomy): Eukaryota > Metazoa > Arthropoda > Arachnida > Ixodida > Ixodidae > Dermacentor > Dermacentor variabilis. Next base: position 18,213,334 of record NW_027460291.1, on the reverse strand, counting down.
CGATGCAGACCTGTTCGTTCTACTTTTGTCCTTCAAAATGAAGCTAAAAAGCAGACGACGCGCAACGTTGTAGAAGGCACAAAGATATTTTTTTCTCGCGATCCGGCATGTGCTGTAGCATTCCAATCACGATAGCTCTACCAAACCAGTCATCAAAACACAAAAGTCTTTATTTATACCGAGAATTACGCGTTTTCGAAGCACAGTTTTGGGAGTGAGACTATTTTAGCCGCGGAGGAAATCGGCTGTCGCGCTTCGGTAATATCTCGGTGGGGCCTCCCCTTTTTTCTAAAGTTGTACCCGACTATGAAAGAGGCGAGAGGAGAGAGCGTTTTCCTTGGCAGTGGAGCCCGCCTGCTGAAATCATGGGTTCGCCGCACTGAAATATTTCTATACCCCATATTAATGAGCCGATTTGAAAAATTGGCTCATTAAGGAACATCTAGGATACAACGTGTGACCTTTTTATGTATTCCATGCACTGAATTGATGTTAGAAAGCGTTGTAGTGCTCCAGACAAGATGACAATAGTTTATATATTGACACGTGTACATATCTTTATCGGGCAACCACGTTTCGCCGCCTAACAAATGTAATCGCACAGCGCGGGACGCGCCTGCATGTATCCGAAGTTTCTGGAAAGTTATCGATGCTTCTACCCGATTTGGGCTGCTGAGCACGAGGTCGCGGGATCGAATCCCGGCCACGGCGGCCGCATTTCGATGGGGGCGAAATGCGAAAACACCCGTGTTCTTAGATTTAGGTGCACGTTAAAGAACCCCAGGTGGTCAGAATTTCCGGAGTCCTCCACTACGGCATGCCTCATAATCAGAAAGTGGTTTTGGCACGTAAAACCCCAAATATTATTATTATTATTCTATCCGATGTCTGTTGTCGCCGAACCTTATGTTATCTGATTTCATCACCTGACGCGAATCGTATAGAACTTTGTGGAAGGCACGCGGGTCCGAACGATTAGTCTCGAACATTCGATGACTGCTCTATAAAAGCCGACGCGCTTGACCCGCTGATCAGATTTTCCACGATCGCCGACCGTGATCGCCGCTATCTTTGTGCTATAAGTGTAGCCTCTTTTGTGGGCACAGGTCTGCCCAATAAAAGTTAGTTTTGTGTTTAACAGTATTGCTGCTGTGTTCTTTGACGTCACGACCACGTGACATCTGGTGGAGGTGCTTTGCGTTCATGTACCGGACGCCCCCACAAAGCCGTTACCCAAGTCCTCACGCGGAAGACACCAACGTCGCCAAGAACCAGCGAGGTAGCCGCAGGCTACAAGGACTGCCCCCGGAGCACGGACTTTTGCCTGAGACGACTAGGAAGATCGCCACCAAGTCCACCCAAATGGCAGCCCCAGCGTCCCCCGTCGTGCTGCAGCAGCCCAGGGAGCCTCCGACGTTCCGCGGTTCAACTTTCGGGGACCCGGAAAGCTGGCTTGAGACGTATGAAAGAGTCGCTGCTTTAACAACTGGAACATCGACGACAAACTGCGACATGTCTTCTTCGCATTGGAAGACGCAGCCAGGACGTGGTTCGAGAACCGAGAAGCCACCTTAACGACCTGGGAACTTTTCCGTAGCGGCTTCCTGCAGACATTCGCAAGCGTCGTGCGCCGAGAACGAGCCCAAGCGCTATTAGAAACCCGGGTGCAGCTATCTAATGAGACAACCGCGATCTTCACGGAGGAAATGAGCCGTCTCTTCCGCCACGCCGACCTTGAAATGCCCGAGGCGAAGAAAGTCCGCCTACTCATGCGTGGTGTGAAGGAGGAACTTTTTGCCGGAATGGTACGAAGCCCACCGAAGACCGTCGACGAGTTTCTTCGTGAGGCCACCAGCATCGAGAAGACACTCGAGATGCGAAACCGGCAATTCGACCGCCGCACGAACTCGACAAACTACGCCGGAGTTCAGTCACTGGCCACCGACGACCTACGCGAGACTATCCGAGCTGTCGTGCGGGAGCGGCTACAGAAGCTGTTCCCATCATCACAGCCTCAAGTGGCTTCGATTGCCGACGCCGTACGTGAGCAGCTCCAACAACAACTCGGAGTAGCCCCTGAATCACCGCAAGCGATGACCTACGCCGCCGTCGCCCGCCGTCAGATCCCCTCCACGACCGCGCCAGGGCCCCGTAACGCCGCAATTCCGTCGACCACCACCGCCACCACCAGCACGCCCACCCGTCACCCAGCGCAGCTACTCGAGGAAGACAGACGTTTGGCGCGCTCCTGACCACCGCCCGCTCTGCTACCACTGCGGAGAAGCGGGTCACATCTACCGACGATGCCCATACCGAGAGATGGGACTGCGAGGTTTCGCCGTGAAGGCTCCGCGCCCGCAGCAAGGTGAACGCCCTCGCGATATGGCCGACTACCTCGCCGCTACTCAGTGGAGCTCTCGACGACCGTCGCGTTCGCCATCACCAGGCCGCTACCTCTCGCCGCAGCGCCGACCATACACTGGCCCAGCCCGGGGCCGGTCAGCGAACCCGTATCCGGAAAACTAAAAGCAGCAACAGATGGAGGTGCGGTTGCTGTTCGTCGAACTGACGAAGATCCTCCACCGCCGACGAAGACACCGAAGAAACTACCTCGACGACATAACGACACGCCGCCGTCCCGACGAAGTCTGGAAGCAAAGAATACGACGACGAAAGACGACCTGACGATGCGACGTTCCAGCTTCAGTTCAACACGACGCAGCCGTGATCCGACGCCGAGACCTAACTGCAACGCCAGACAAAGAACCACCGACCTCGACGTGCTTCTCGACGGCCACGCAGTCACCGCTTTAGTGGACACAGGAGCCGATTACTCTGTCATGAGTGGACCCGTCGCCGCGCAGTTGAAGAAAGTTAAAACTGCATGGGAAGTCCCTCAAATTAGAACCACTGGAGGGCACCTCATCACGCCGACTGGAATCTGCACGGCAAGAATAACCATTCATGACAGGACTTACCCTGCTACCTTCGTTATCCTCCAACAGTGTTCACGAGACCTCATTCTCGGTATGGACTTCCTGAACCAGCACGGCGCAATAATCGAGCTGAAGTCGAAGCCCATAACGCTGTCGGAAGATAAAGCGATACTGCCGGAGAACCCTCGTATTCACCACGCCTTGAGTGTGCTCGAAGACCAAGTGAGCATCCCGCCTCGCTCCAGCATTGTTATTTCGGTCGGCACCGAAACACCCGCTGCCGTAGAAGGCGTCATCGAAGGCGACCAACGTCTACTGCTAGACCGTGAAATTTGCGTCGCAAGAGGGATCGCTCGACTGCATGGAGGGAAAACTGAAGCGTTGCTGACAAACTTCAGCCAGGAGTTCAAGCACATCAACAAGGGCACGACGATCGCGTACATCGAGGAAATTCTGGAAACCAGTAATGCGTTTGTCCTCTCCGATTCCGCCGCATCTACCCCGACGACGATGGTTCCCGAACCAGACTACGACATTAATCCAAGTCTCCCCGTGATTAAGCAACAGGAGCTCAGAAGTCTGCTCCGACGATACAAAGGCTGCTTTTCGACGTCATCGAGGATTCGACAAACACCAGTCGCCAAGCATCGCATAATCACCGAGGAGTGCGCTCGACCAATCCGCCAGAGCCCTTACCGAGTTTCGCCGCGAGAATGTGCAGCTATAAGAGAACAAGTCGACGAAATGCTGCGCAACGACATCATCCAGCCGTCGAAAAGCCCGTGGGCATACCCTGTTGTCCTGGTAAAGAAAAAGGACGGAACCCTACGTTTCTGCGTCGATTATCGTCGTCTGAACAAGATCACGAAGAAGGACGTATACCCCCTCCCACGAATAGACGACGCATTGGATCGGCTCTGCAACGCTAAATACTTCTCGTCGATTGACCTCAAGTCTGGCTATTGGCAAATAGAAGTCGACGAAAGAGATCGCGAAAAGACGGCCTTCATCACCCCAGACGGCCTCTACGAGTTCAAGGTTATGCCATTCGGACTGTGCTCGGCGCCTGCAACGTTCCAGCGCGTCATGGACACGGTGTTAGCAGGATTGAAGTGGCAGACCTGTCTCGTTTACTTGGATGACGTCGTCGTCTTCGCCGAAAATTTCGACGATCACCTCAAGCGGCTTTCGACAGTACTAGAGGCCATCAAGTCGTCAGGGCTTACTCTGAAGCCGGAAAAATGCCGCTTCGCTTACGATAAGCTTCTGTTCCTAGGCCGCGTAATCAGCAAATCTGGTATCCGTCCAGACCCGCACAAGACAGCTGCCATCGCACAGTTCCCGCAACCCAAGTAGAAGGCAGTGCGTCGATTCCTTGGCATGTGTGCCTACTACAGGCGCTTTGTCAAGGACTTTTCACGCATCGCCAAGCCGTTAACACGTCTAACTAAATGTGCTGTTGAGTTCAAGTGGGAAACGCCACAGGCGGACGCATTTGAAGAACTCAAACGACGCATGCAGTCGCCGCCGGTACTTGCGCACTTCGACGAGTACGCCGATACAGAAATCCATACTGACGCCAGTAGCCTAGGCCTCGGTGCCGTTCTAGTCCAGAGGAGAAACGGAGTCGAACAAGTGATAGCTTACGCTAGCCGGTCGCTGTCAAAAGCGGAAGGCAACTATTCTACGACCGAAAAGGAATGCCTCGCCATCGTTTGGGCTACAGCTAAATTTCGCCCTTATCTTTATGGCAGACCATTCAAAGTCGTCAGTGATCATCACGCGTTGTGTTGGCTAGCGAATATAAAGGATCCTTCAGGACGACTGGCGCGGTGGAGCCTCAGACTACAAGAATACGACATCACTGTAACCTACAAGTCCGGACGAAAACACTCCGATGCCGATTGCTTATCACGCGCCCTCATTGACCCGCCGCCGCAAGACGACGAGAATGACGACGCCTTCCTTGGAATTATAAGTGCGGAAGGCTTCGCTGAAGAGCAACGGGCAGACCCGGAGCTAAAAGGCCTCGTCGAATATTTGGACGGGCACACCGACGTTGTCCCGAGAGCATTTAAGCGCGGATTATCTTCGTTCACGCTTCAAAACAATCTACTCGTGAAGAAGAACTTCTCACCAGTCCGTGCCAACTACCTTCTTCTTGTCCCGTCAGGACTTCGTCCAGAAGTATTGCACGCCCTACATGACGATCCGACCGCTGGACACCTCGGATTTTCCCGGACACTATCGAGGATACAAGAAAAGTATTATTGGCCGCGCCTGACCACCGACGTCGCCCGTTATGTCAGAACATGCCGAGAATGTCAGCGACGCAAGACACCTGCGACAAGGCCAGCCGGATTACTACAGCCAATCGAGCCTCCTTGCCGACCATTCCAGCAGATCGAGATGGACTTGCTGGGACCCTTTCCGACGTCAACAATCGGAAATAATTGGATCGTCGTGGCGACGGACTACCTCACCCGCTTCGCTGAAACTAAAGCACTGCCGAAAGGTAACGCAGCCGAAGTGGCGAAATTCTTTGTCGAAAACATCCTGCTGCGACATGGCGCCCCAGAAGTCCTCATCACTGACAGAAGAACGGCCTTTACAGCGGAGCTCACCCAAGCCATTCTGAAATACAGTCAGGCAAGGCACAGGAGGACAACGGCCTACCATCCACAGACGAATGGTCTTACGGAGCGGCTGAATAAGACCCTCGCCGACATGCTAGCGATGTACGTCGACGTCGAACACAAGACCTGGGATGCCTTCCTGCCGTACGTAACATTCGCTTACAACACGGCGATGCAAGAAACGACACAGATCACGCCGTTCAAGCTGGTCTACGGCAGGAACCCGACGACGACGCTCGACGCCATGCTGCCGGACGTCACTGACGAGGAAAGTCTTGACGTCGCTACCTATCTCCAGCGCGCCGAAGAAGCCCGACAGCTCGCCCGCCTGCGAATAAAGAACCAGCAGAGGACCGACAGCCGACACTACAACCTCCGACGACGCTTCGTCGAGTACCAACCCGGTGACCGTGTTTGGGTTTGGACCCCTGTACGCCGACGAGGACTGAGCGAGCTTTTGCGTCGCTATTTCGGATCGTACAAAATCATCCGACGTATTGGCGCACTGGACTATGAGGTCGTGCCAGACGGCATTTCGCGATCACAGCGGCGCCGCTCAGGAGCTGAAATAGTCCACGTTGTGCGACTCAAGCCGTACTACCAGCGTTAATGAACTTTGGGGCTTCGCGTAACTGACCTTTGGACTTTGCTTCTTTTCGTTGTTTTGTTACTTATGTTTATTAAGTGTCCTTTTGTGCTTCGCTCTCATATATTTGTAGCATAGCGACGATGCTTTTTAAAAGGGGGGTATTGACACGTGTACTTATCTGTATCGGGCAACCACGTTTCGCCGCCTAGCAAATGCAATCGCACAACGCGGGACGCGCCTGTATGTATCCGAAGTTTCTGGAAAGTTATCGATGCTTCTATCCGATGTCTGTTGTCGCCGAACCTTATGTTATCTGATTTCATCACCTGACGCAAATGGTATAGAACTTTGTGGAAGGCACGCGGGTCCGAACGATTAGTCTCGAACATTCGATGACTGCTCCATAAAATCCGACGCGCTTGACCCGCTGATCAGATTTCCGACGATCGCTGACCCTGTTCGCCGCTATGGTTGTGTTATAAGTGTAGCCTCTTTTTTGGGCACAGGTTCGCCCAATAAAAGTTAGTTTTGTGTTTAACAGTATTGCTACTGTGGTATTTGACGTCACGACCACGTGACAATAAGATAAGAACAGTGATTTGTACAAAAGTAATAATAATATTTGGGTTTTTACGTGCCAAAACCACTTTCTGATTATGAGGCACGCCGTAGTGGAGGACTCCGGAAATTTTGACCACCTGGGGTTCTTTAACGTGCACCTAAATCTAAGCACACGGGTGTTTTCGCATTTCGCCCCCATCGAAATGCGGCCGCCGTGGCCGGGATTCGATCCCGCGATCTCGTGCTCAGCAGCCCAACACCATAGCCACTGTGCAACCACGGCGGGTTTGTACAAAAGTAGTTCATTACTTTCTGGAAGGAAAAAACAGAACTTGCATAGTATTTCAGTCACTCGGGAGAGCTTACCCACGTGAGCATTGCACGACAAATCTTGTTCAAATACAGTGCCAAGACACTTAATAGCAGGAACAAGAAGCAAATTGAGTTATTAAGCTGTATAAGGGTACAAGTATTAGTATTTAGGTTTTTCGCCGGAAAAGTACAGCCTTTGTTTTATTCACATTTACTGTTAACGAGTTCGCGATACTCAAAGATGATAACTGTTACAGCACCTCGGCGGCTTTAATCATGACATCTTCAGCATTTTTTTGTGGTTACAAAAACTGTAATGCCGTCTTCATATGGAAGAAATTTTGCGTTATTGTAAACACTCACTAAATCATTATTATAGATATAAAAAAGAAACGGGACCCGAAATACTTCACTGTGGTACTCCTAATAAAGTGGTTTCAAATAGGACGCATCACTCTATATAACTACTTACTGCATGTCGTGGTGAAGATACGATATTATTATTAAAAAAGACGCCTCGAATAACATAAGAGTTACTTTACCATAACAGAGTACCATAATAATACTTTTCTAGCAGCGTAGTACGATTTATGCAGTCGAAAGCTTTTTAGTAGAGGGCAAAAATAGCCAATGTACACAGGTAAAGTTCGAAAAAATCTATTATAATTTCCTTTTGTGTTAGACGGGCAGTTTCAGTAGAATGACCTCTCGAAAATCGAAACTGCATATTTGTTAATAATTTTTGCTTATTTGTTGCTTAATAGTTGCTGTTAGTTGCTTAATTGGCAAGATGGATATTGATCAACAGTTAAATCGTTTTTATCGCCGTCTTTGTGTAACACTTTAACTTCAGCAATCTGGAGGCTTCTTGGAAAAGTACCACTAGAAAAAACAAAGTTGTAAATATGTGTCAACACCGGAGTGACTGCATCTAGTACGTGCTTTGCAGACCACAATTCCCAAACTGTTGGCATCGCAACATTTACTACTTGTGATAGATAAGAAAGGGTCAGCTATTTCCCTATTTGTCGTAGGAGTCAATGCAGATTGGCAGGTCTTTGAAGTTAGATAATATAAGTAATGTGGATCGTGAGTACTTTACTAAAACGTACAAAATACTTGTTCAAAGACAGTGGCGTACCAACTATTTTTTGAGGGGGGGAAAGGCTCCCCCCACTGTCTCTCTCTCTCTCTCTCTCTCTCTCTCTCTCTCTCTCTCTATATATATATATATATATATATATATATATATATAGAAGCCTAATTTTATGCCAACTGCAGGACGAAGGCTTCTCCATGATATATCCAGTGACCCCAGCCTTGCGCTTGCTGATTCCAACTTGCACCTGCAAATTTCCTAATTGCATCAGTAGGACGATCTTGCTGGGTAGTTGGTTCATAATTGAAGGAAGGTTAAAACTGCGCCGAAAAACGAGAAGCAGAAGAACACACAATACACCACGAGAGCAGACTGCCAACAGTTTATTATTGGTCAGCAAAGCAAAGGCTATTTCAAGCATGAACGCAGACGGGTGACCACATCATCATCACGCTTGTCGAGATAAAATCATCACCCCACCTAGCCTTCTGTCGTCCTCGACTGTTCTTTCCTTCCCTGGGCACCCATTCAGTAACTCTAATGGCCCGCGCTAATCTCCCCTACACGTTACATAGGGCCTGCCCGGCTCCGTTTTTTTTCTTAATGTGAACTAGAACATCGGTTATCCCTCATTGCTCTCCGATCCACACCACTCTCTTCCTGCCTCTTAATGTTACACTTAACATTTATCATTCTATCGCCTTTTGCGCGATCCTTAAAGGACACTAAAGGTAAATATTACGTGAACTGAAAGTGATAGATTAGCGCTTGAGGAGCTCTAAGGCGCCAATATTATTTTAAACAGAGCTTTAGTAATCAAGGAACAGGTAAATGCAGGCCGCGATTACCCACTCCCCCGGGAGAGTCAAGTACTAGCCAATAATGAAGCCACTCCTCAGTATAATTCTCTCACTAGTACTCAACCATTCGTAATAGCACCATTATTGTATTGCACAATAAGACGAAACAAAATGCTACTTGCCCAGTTCAAATAGCAGTTTCAAAAAAAAAAAGAAAAAAATCATGCAGATCCCACGCACTGTGACAATCGATGTAAGCGAAGCTTTCCGTGCTGGATGATTTCATTTACGATAATTGGCGGTGATGTTGACGGCTAAAGCTTGATTTCTTCAACCTTTAGGCTAACACGAGAGTGGTGAGTTGATCTTAAACGTTACCTTGCGTGCACTACTGCTGTTTGTCTGCGTAGTACACAGGACACACAGGGAGAGGTGTTTGCTTGAGGCGTTGTTGTGCACCATATTTTATAACCTTTGAGACGGTTGAGCGTTGTCATTTACTGATATGGCACATCGCATTGTGGCAGAAGTACTAAACTTGAATGGGATTATTGGCTGTACGTGCCAACACCACACTCGGATTATGAGGCATGCTGTAGCGGCGGACTCCGAATCAATTTTGACACTAGGATGTTATTTAACGAGTCCCAAAATCTAAACGCACGTGCGTTTTCTATTTCGCCCCCGTCAAAATACGGATGCCGTGATTGGGATCAAACGCATCACCTCTAACAATGATATAGAAGTGTTGATTTCACGGTCGACCACTTCGTAGTGTCTCCTCGACCACGCGGTGCGCTTTAATTATTGCAGCTCTCCTTCTGCACGCCCTGCGTAAGTTGGCCGCTGGACATATTTGCATGGCGTTTATATTTCAAAAATTGAGACAACATACTGTACCGTGCAGTGCTTATCCTGTGTATCCGCAACCGCTGTCGAATCACTTGTATCACTGAGAAGCTGTCGTATCACTTATATCGTATCACTTATATCACTTACATCGTATCACTTATATCGTACCGCTGTCGTATCAGTTGTATCAACCGCTGTCGTATCACTGAGAAGGCAAGGAAACCCGCAGAATGGTTTCCTTGCCTTCTCACGTCATCTGCCCTCATCTCTTGCATGGGAACTGCCTATTCAGCTACCTTTCCTTTGTCTCTTCTCCTCTCTACAGTTCTGTCTGCGTCCCCTCTGGCCTCGCACGTTATTAGAAAGGGAAGCGCCGCAGGCGGCGGCGGCGTTGGCGGCGTTGGCGGCGGCAGCAGCAGCGGCAGCGGCAGTAGCGCTAGCGGCGGCGACGGCAGCAGCAGCCCCAGCAGCAGTGCCAGCAAGCAGCAGCAAGTAGCAGTAGCAAGCAGCAGCAGCAAGCGGCAGCAGCAGCTGGAGCAGCAGGAAGCAGCCGGAAGCAGCCGCAGCAAGCAGCAGTAGGAGCAGCAGCAGCAGCAGCAGCAGCAGCAGCCGCGGGAAATTCGAATGAAGGGACGAAAAACTGTTCGCTTTAAAAGAACTCATGGACGCGACCCTTGACGAAGACCCGGATTGCCGAAAGGTTTCGTTTTCTCCACTTCGCGCCCTCCGCGATTTTACGTTTCAGTAGTTTAAATTATCGCGTAGTCCTGTGCTGGTATTGCTGGCTCGCGAAACACAAATTCCAATTAACAGTGAATGTCACGTCCATGTGATATCGCAGGATTCCGGAACGTTCCATGCCGCTTGACAAAGAGCAGCTACAGCGACGCATCCACCGCTCTGTCTTAGCATGATTTCTGCTTGGCTGCGCGTTTGCGTATTGCGCGGAAAGCCGTAGCACCGTCTCGGGCGCCGTTTGCCTCACCGACGGCAAAAGGGCGGTGATGGCGCTTGGAACAAACACAAGATGAAGTACGCAGCGTAAGGTGAAACTTGTTTTTGGACTGCGCGGCGGCAGTCTCCGCTGCGTTGCAGGCGTACAAGGCGCGTCTTACAGATGGTCAGTAGCGCTAGGAACTGTGTAAAAGTAACTGTTTCGAGAACTGAGCCGATCGTCATCTGCTACAGCGCATAACAGCGAGGTCCGAAAGGCAAGTTGGGAAGATATATGTAATAAGAAAAGCGTACTTACGCGGTCGCTATTGTGAAAGAAAACTTGGCGTCAGGTGTTGTTGGATTTGTCGTTGTGCATATGAAAGTGCGTGCTTGCAAAAGTGTGTGTGGGGGGGGAAATAGCCTACTTTGCCCCTATTACTTCGTACAGTGGGGGGGGGGGAGGGGGGAGAAGTGACCCTCCCGGTAGATACGCATATATTGAGAGATTCTACTACTTCCTTTTCTGATATTATATTGCCAGTAATTGCAATTTTTATGGCGGTATCCTTACAGCCAAAATCTATTTAATACGCTTCCAAACAATTTCTTAATTTATTGCGATAGCAAATATATGGACACTCCAGACGTATTTCTGCCATTGCCGTGAGCTCCGTACAATGTCGAAGGGCGATAAAGTTGTGGATACGTGCAATAATCTGCATGTGCGGGTGAAAGTGTACTAGCGTGAGCCGATACCAGTGACCCGGTGAGCAGCAAGAAGCAGCAGTAGTAGGAAGCAGCAGCAGCAGCGACAGCAGCAACATCAACAGCAGCAACATCAGCCCCAAGCAGCAGCAGCAAGCAGAAGCAAGCAGCACCTAGCAGGAGCAGCAAGCAGCAGCAGCAGCAGCAGCACCAGCAGCAAGCAGAAGCAGCAAGCCGCAAGCATCAGCAGCAAGACGCAAGCAGCAACAGCGGCAGCAAGCAACGTCAAAGAGCAGCAACAGCACCAGCAGCAAGCAACAACCAGCAAGCAGGAGGAGAAAGTAGCAGCAACAACAGCAGCAAGCAGCAGCAGAAGCAGCAAGCAGCAACAAGCAGCAACAAGCAGCAGCAGCAGCAAGCAGCAGCCGCAGCAGTAAGAAGCAGCAGCAACAGCAAGTAGCAGCAGCAGCAAGCAGCAGCAGTAGCAGCAGCAAGCATCAGGAAGCAGGAGCAAGCTGAAGCAAGGAACAGCAAGCAGCAGCACCGCAAGACGCAGCAGCAAGTAGCAGCAGCAGCAGCAGCAGCAGCAGCAGCAGCAGCAGCAGCAGCAGCAGCAGCAGCAGGAAGCAGCAGTACCACTTAGCACCAGCAACCATCAGCACAAGCCGCAAGCAGTAGCACCAGCAGCACAAGCAGTAGCAGCAGCAGCAACAGCAAGCAGCAGCAGCAAGCAGAAGCAAGCAGCACCTAGCAGGAGCAGCAAGCAGCAGCAGCAGCAGCAACAACAGCAGCAAGCAGAAGCAGCAAGCCGCAAGCATCAGCAGCAAGACGCAAGCAGCGTCAAAGAGCAGCAACAGCAGCAGCAGCAAGCAACAACCAGCAAGCAGGAGGAGAAAGTAGCAGCAACAGCAGCAGCAACAACAGCAGCAAGCAGCAGCAGAAGCAGCAAGCAGCAACAAGCAGCAGCAGCAAGCAGGAGCCGCAGCAGTAAGATGCAGCAGCAAGCAACAGCAAGTAGCAGCAGCAGCAAGCAGCAGCAGTAGCAGCAGCAAGCATCAGGAAGCAGGAGCAAGCTGAAGCGAGGAACAGCAAGCAGCAGCACAGCAAGACGCAGCAGCAGCAGCAGCAGGAAGCAGCAGTACCACTTAGCACCAGCAACCATCAGCAGCAAGCCGCAAGCAGTAGCACCAGCAGCACAAGCAGTAGCAGCAACAGCAGCGGCAAGCAGCAGCAAGCCGTAGCAAGCAGCAGCAGCAAGTAGCAGCAGCGGCAACAACAGCAAGCAGTAGCAGTAGCAGCAGCAGCAAGCAGCGGCAAGCAGCAGCAAGCAGCGTCAAGCTGCAGCAAGCAGCAGCAAGCAGCCGCAAGGAGCAGCAAGCCGCAGCAGCAAGCAAAAACAAGCAGCAGCACCAAGACGCGGCAAGACGTAGCAAGCAGCAGCAAGCAGCAGCAGCAAGTAGCAGCAGGAGCAAGCAGCAAGCAGCAGCAAGAAGCAGCAGCAGCAGCAGCAAGCGGCAACAGCGAGCAACGGCAAGCAGCAGCAGCAAACAGCGGCAAGCAGCAGCAAGCAGCAGCAGCAAGCCGCCGCAAGCCGAAGCAAGAAGCAGCAAGTACCAGCAGCAAGTAGCAGCAGCAGCTAGCAAGCAGCAAGCAGCAGGGGCAATCAGCAGCAGCAGCAAGCAGCCGCAGCAGAAGCAAGCAGGAAGCAGCAGCAGCAGCAAGTAGCAGCAGCAGCAAGCAGCAGCAAGGAGCAGCAGCCGAAGCAGCCGCAACAAGCAGCAACAATCAGTAGCAGGAAGCAGCAACAGCAGCAACAAACACCAGCAGCAAGCCGCAGCAAGCCATGGCAAGCAGCAGCAAGTAGCATCAGCAGCAGCAGCAACAACAGCAGCAGCAGCCACAGCAGCAGCAGCAAGCAGCAGCAACAGCAGCGGCGGCAGCAGCGGCGGCAGCGGCAGCAGCAGCAGTAGCAGCAGTAGCAGCAAGCAGCAGCAGCAGCAAGCAGCAGCAGCAGCAAGCAACAGCAAGCAGCAGCAGCAGCAAGCAACAGCAAGCAGCAGCAAGCAACAGCAAGCAGCAGCCGCAGCACGCAGCAGCAGCAGCAGGAGCAGCCAGCAGCAGCAGCGTGCAGCGGTAGCAGCAAGCAGCAACAGTAGCAATGGGAAATTTGAAGGAAGAGATGAAAAAGTCTTCGCTTTAAAAGAACTCATTGACGCTACCCTTGACGACGGCACGGACTGCCGAAAGGTTTCGTTTTGTCCAGTGTGCGCCCGCCACGATTTTGCGTTTCAGTAGTCTAAATTATCGCGTAGTCCTGTGCTGGTATTGCTGGCTCGCGAAACACAAATTCCAATTAACAGTGAATGTCACGTACATGTGATATCGCGGGATTGCGGAACGTTCCATGCCGCTTGACCAAGAGCAGCTACAGCGACGCATCCACCGCTCTGTCTTAGCACGATTTCTGCTTGGCTGCGCGTTTGCGTATTGCGCGGAAAGCCGTAGCACCGTCTCGGGCGCCGTTTGCCTCACCGAAGGCAAAAGGGCGGTGATGGCGCATGGAACAAACACAAGATGAAGTACGCAGCGTAAGGTGAAACTTGTTTTTGGACTTCGCGGCGGCAGTCTCCGCTGCGTTGCAGGCGTACAAGGCGCCTCTTACAGATGGTCAGCAGCGCTAGGAACTGTGTACAAGTAACTGTTTCGAGAACTGAGCCGATCGTCATCTGCTACAGCGCATAACAGCGAGGTCCGAAAGCCAAGTCTACCTGTCCCTCATAGCAAGATATATGTAATAAGAAAAGCGTACTTACGCGGTCACTATTATGAATGAAAACTTGGCGTCATGGTGTTGTTGGATTTGTGAGTTTCCATATGAAAGTGCCTGCTTACAAAAGTGTGGAGGGGGCAAATAGTCTAGTTTGCCCCCCCAACTTCCTACACTGGGGGGGGGGGGGGGGGGGAGTGCTACTCCCGGTAGATACGAATAACTTGAACGATTCTGCTTCTTTCTTTTCTGATATTACATTGCCATTAATTGTAATTTCTCAAGTAGTATCCTCACAGCCAAGAGCTAATTAATACACTTCCAAACAATATCTGATTTTATTGCGATAGCAAATATATGGACACTCCAGACGCATTTCTGCCGTTGCCGTGAGCTCCGTATCGTGTCGAAGGGCGATAACGTTGTCGCCAGCGCCATAGGCTGTATGTGCGGGTGAAAGCCTACTAGGGTGAGCCGGCTCAACCGGCTCAAGAGTTCCTTACCACTTTTACGACGTGCCTACCCATTTCTCCACGGCACGTACTTCGGCCCGAACCGCCGCCTCCAGCAGGGGACCCCCGAGGCACCGCGTGCGGCACGGCTGGCCTCGAGGCCCCGGCAGGTCGGGTTCCCCAGCTCCGGAGAGACGCTCAGCCGCCGTGCTAAGCCTCACTCGGACTCCGCCGGCACCGCCGGCGACGCCAGCTGTTAACATGAAAATAACGGTCGAAGGCCGCACCGCAACCCCACAAACGCTCCAGTCATACGATTGGACACGAGTTCTATGTAAAGCCTATGTCTCCCGACCAGCCAGTTCGCCGAAACCACCTCAACGACCCGGCAACGCTACCTCCGAGGCAGCAAACCCGAACGCCAGGAACGCGGCGCGCGACGCAGCAGCCGCAACCAGCAGGTGCATGGCGCCGGCCCGCCTACCACCTGCGACCAAGGAGGCTCCCCTGGCCGTGCAAGGCAGCAAGCAACTGCCGCCGCTCCCACCCAACACTATTAGAGTGGTCGTTCGCGCGCGAGGTGAAGTGCGTCTCCGAGACGTCCCAACACCTCCACTTAGGAAGGCAGTGCCAGCCCAGCTACCAATCACTCTACCGGACGACTTCTGCCTGCGCATCCACCCGACCGAAAATACTTCCACCACAGCAACAACACATTTTCCAACAGCCGAGACTCTGAAGACGCTGACCTCCCTCACCATTGGAGAGCGAACCTACCCGTGCGCAGCTTACTCCTCTGGTAGCCCCCACCGGGGGGCTACCAGAGGAGTCATCACAAACGCCTATGACGACGAGACCCCAATGCGACTCTACCAAGACCTGGACAGAAGAAATTCTGAGTACACCATATTAGCAGCCCGACGCATCGGAAAGACGCACTCCATCCTAATCACCTTCGACGCAAGCGCATTCCCAACTCCATCAAATACATGGGTGCCATTCACCGCTGCACCCCATACCGCGGCATTTCGGATGCCTGTACAAATTGCAGACTACCGGATCACCGTCATGACGTATGCCCAAGCCCCAAGACCAATCTTTGCGCCCGCTGTGGAACACAACATCCGCAACAAGAACCTCCTTGCACGCCTAAGTGTATTCTGTGCGAGGGCCCTCACCTTACCAGCACAGAATCATGCAAGGGACAAAACCTTCACCAGACTCGGAAACAGCCGAGCCAGCCACAAACGCAGCATCAAGAATTGGTCACATCCGGGGACAATTTTCCCCAGCTGTCGCCTCACCAACACATGAAAGTCTGGACAGCGCCGTTGAGGCAAGCCTGGGACACTCCCCTCTCTTCTCACAAGCACATGCCATCCATGACAGCGACTCCCAATCTACAACACGCCCTTGCGAAATCCCAGGAGGGGGCGGCGGCGACCAAAGCAGAAGCTACAGCAGCCCGAAAAGAAGCCGCCTCCCTTCGTCAACATATCGCCAAACTGGAAACCCAGATAAGTGCTCTTGCCTCTGGATCTCACATTCCACCTGCCCCCGCTCCTGCCGCATCCAAGCCTGCTACCCCCAACCCACCCACTGCCTATACCTTCACCAGTCACTCCAACCCTACTTCCTCTCCTGATTTGCTAGCAATGGAGGGTGACACGCAACCCCCTATAAATTCCTCTCCGTGCATAACACCCCCTCCCTCCACCGCTACCTCACGAGACGACATTCCAACCCTACTGGAGTCCTTCGCTGCTCGCTTTGAGGCAAAATTGCAGCACGCTATTCCTCCCATCAACCAGAAATGTGCAACCCTAAAAAACGCGGTAATCCTCATAACACAAGACAATGCTGCTTTTAAGCAACGATTAGACTTGCTAACCTAAGGATTCCCTGACCGTTGTAGCGATCTTGAATCGCGGCTCAATTCTTACTCAACCGCGCTCCCGAAGCGGGACTCCACCCCAAATAGACGTAAGAAGGCTGAAGCAACGGAAGGAAAGGACAACCCTATGCGTGGCATAGCTCACGACTCCCACCCCCCGTTATTCCTTCCCCTCCTACCGACTCTCATGATGGCAGCGCCAAGCCGTAATCTTAAACTCTGGCACTGGAACTGCCGGGACTTTTGCCAGAAGTGTCATGTGGTCCACCAATTGCTGTCTTGCGGAACGGGGCGCGACATTCTTGCCTTGCAGGAACCCTCCAACCCACTTACCCTTCCTGGCTATATTCCTATTCGCCCACATCCCCCCTCCCTGCCGGGTAGCGTTTCTGGTTAGTCGCTCAGTAACCACCATATCCCATACCCTAGCGATTCAAGACATTGATCACCTTCTAATTGAGCTTGTGCCGCAACACGCTCGAGCGAACAGTCTCTTCATCCTAAATGTATATAGTCATCCAAAGTGCCTACAAAGCAATTTCGAACGCCTCTTTACACTTGCGAAGCGCATAGCAAACCAGTGCCCCTTACTGGTTGTAGGAGACTTAATGCCCCGAATACGGCCTGGGGTTACCCACATGACACACCGGAAGGCCGTCGGGTGTGGTTAGCAGCGCAACAAGCCGGTCTCTCCCTATTCACCGACCCTACCTCCTGCACGCACGGGAACCAGCATCTGTAAAGACACTACGCCAGACCTTACGTTCGCACATCGCCTCCCTCAGGCCACATAGTGCAACACACAAGAGAATTTGGGTAGTGACCATTACATCATCGAAATTATCCTAAACATTCAACTACCCCGCAGACCTCCCAGAGGCTCCACTTTCACGAAGTGGGATTGTTTCCGATCATGTACCCGCACCTCAGCCCCCAGCAAGGACATCACCGAATGGTCGAAATAACTACAAAGGGATGTCCGATTCGTAACACGTCCCCTATGGGAGGACTACCCCAGCGACACAGTTGACGCTCACCTCCTACATTTATGGAAAGCTAAAGCAGGCCTAGAACGACGCTGGTAAAGACAGCGTTGGAACCAGACACTTAGGTGCCACCTCGCCCGTCTCAACAAAGGGATAGAGACGCACGCAACGACTCTTTCGTGAAACAAGTGGGAGTCACTATGCAACAAGCTAGACGGCAATATAAGCTTACCTCAGACCTGGAACCTCTTTAGACACCTAATAGACTCCACACAGTCTAAGACTAAACAAAGACACAACCTCCCCAAACTTCTACATACTTCCGATACACCTTCATTGGAACTCCTCCAAGAATTTCGAAATCTGTACTTCCTCATACACCCTCCTTCAGCACACCCCGACTATGCAGGCCCCCCCTGACGACTTGCTCGACCAATCGATTACCGAAGCAGAAGTTCAGTCTGAACTCCAGAGACTTAATGCGTCCTCAACCCCCGATGCAGACGGGGTACATAACAAGGCACTCCGGAATCTCGGCGCCGAATCCATTGCGGCCCTTACCGAATACTTTAACGGGTGCTGGCAAATGGGCACCTTCCCATCGCAATGGAAAGAGGCGAAAGTCGTTTTCATTCCTAAACCTGGAAAACCTCTGCTCACCTCTAACCTTAGAGCCATCTCTTAGACATATTCTGTGGGCAAACTGATGGAACACGTACTCCAGACCAGGCTCTGCCGCTACTTAGAAAGCAATGATCTGATGCCGACCTGCATGTTTGAATTTCGTCCTGGGCTTTCCACACAGGACGTCTTCCTACAGCTAAAACGTCACATTCTAGATTCCCAAACCAGCGACACCAATGCTATCCTAGGTGTGGATCTTACTAAGGCATTTGACAACTGTTATAACTCAACTGGTAAGACTGCTACCGGGCGGGAATGGCATCTGGCCGGACGGCCAGGAGCATAATAACGCTCACACAAGAACGGGAACACTGCGCCCGTTTATTCAGTGACAGCCCTTTTTTCCGACTTTCTGAAGCCGCTCCGGCGCGTGTGATGACGTCAGTCTCGCGCCACGGTAAACGCGATTTTTCTATATTCGTTGTCGTTTTCACATTGCAGCACTCTTCCCTCCCGTTGTACGAATTTTCTTATACGGGTCGATCTACGAAGCGCAGCTGGTCCAGCTTCTTCTGGTAGCATCGGAACACGAGCTGGTTGATCTTGCGGTGGTTGTGCCGGCACAGGACTGTATAGAGGACGGACTTGATCCATGTGACGCTGAAGCTCGCCTTCTGCCGTTTCAACGGTGATCATTCGGAATCCTCTTATTTCTTTTACTGTGGTTGGCAGCCACCTCCCTCCCTCTCCGAAGTTGCGAGCCGAAACAGGATTGCCCGAGTTCAGCTTGCTTCCTTGATCTGCCTGTGGACAGATAGGAAAGCTTACGGGCGGTGGAAGGCAAGTGTCTAACCGAGAACGGATATGATAGCCCAAAAGAAGTTTAGACGGTGATCGTCCATCATCCAGGGGCGTTCTACGGTAGCTAAAGAGGAGTTTAGCCAATTGCTCAGCCAAGTCACCTGACCGAACCTTCTTGAGGCCATCTTTCAGCATCCGCACGGCGCGTTCAGCAAGCCCGTTCGATTGGGGTGATACGCTGCCGAACGAAAGTGCTTTATGTTATCTCCTGTAAGAAACTTCGTGAAAGTCTCTGACGTGAACTGAGTTCCGTTGTCTGTTACAATGGTTCTTGGTATGCCCAGCCTGCTGGATATTTCACGCAAGGATGTAACGGTCGATTGCGCTGTGGCATGACGCACTGGAATTGCTTCAATCCATTTCGAATGTGAATCTAAGGCCACTAGGATCATGGTGTTATGCACTGGACCAGCATAATCCAAATGTACATGTGACCAATTCTCGTGTGTTAGTGGCCAGCTTACTGATATTTTCGCCGGTGGCATTGCACTTGCTTGTATGCATGTAGTACAATTCCTACATATTTGTTCGGTAGCTCCGTCGATGCCGGGCCACCACACGACCATGCAGGCCAATGTCTTTATTGCAGACATTCCGTGGTGGGTCTCGTGCTGGAATTGCAGCATGTCACCACGAGCAGCCTCGGGAACCACGACTCTGTGACCCCAGTAAATGAGACCTTTGTAAACGGTTAGCTCACTCTTTCGCGCGAAGTATGGGCCCAACCGCGGATCGGATTCTTTGCGCTCCTTTGGCCAAGCATGAAGCACGTAGGACCTGAGATTTCTAAGTACTTGATCTTTCTCGGTCAACTGTCTCATTGCTTGCGAAGAAAGAGGCGTCTCATCCAGCTGCTGCAGCGAGTGTACGTACTCGTGCAGCTCCTCTGATGTGTCGTTGGTGGTTTCTAGAGGAAGTCGACCCTAGTGCGTCTGTATTCAGGTTGTCCTAGCCATGTTTGTACTCTATCTTGTACTGGCATGCTCCCAGCAGCAAGGACCAACGCTGAATTCTTGCGACAGCCATGATGGGCGTGGGACGAGCTTCGCGAAATAGATCCACCAGCGGCTGCGATCTGTGATCGGTGAATGTTCTTCCCAGTAGGTAGTCCCGAAACTTCCATACTCCGAACACTAGGGCCAAAGCTTCACGCTCAAGTTGGGAATAATTCCTTTCCGCTTTCGTAAGTCTTCGAGAGCGAAAACCTATATGCTTGTCAACATTGCCAATGCGATGGAACAGTACCACCCGGATTCCGTTCGGTGACGCATTGCACTCCAAACGCAGCGGTAGTGAGGGATTCAAGTGAGTGAGCATTTTGGCATTGCATAATGCGTTTTTTTTACTTCTGAAACGCTTCCCGTTGTTGACATCCCCAATCCCAGCGACGTTCTTTCGTTAGCTAATCGTAGAGTGGGGATAGCGGACTGGCCTTATAGGGAAGTAACTTGCTATCATACGTGAGAATACCCAAGTAGGAACGCAGTTCACTCACGTTCTTGGATGTTGGCGACTTCATGATAGCGTCCATGTTCTTCTCCAGAGGTTGCTGCCCTCCCGTACTGATTTCGTGGCCAAGGTACAAAACCTCAGGCATCCTGAAAGTGCACTTGTCCTTCCTTAGCTTCACGCCATACTCTCGAAAGCGCCTGAGAACTGCTTTGAGGTTCTTTCCGCCGTCATTCCCCTTCTCGGCAATCAGAATGTCGTCCAAGTACGCCTGGACTTCCGGCAACTCGATCAGGACGCTGTCCATTATACGCTGAAAGATAGCTGGGGCAGAAGACACACCAAACGGCAGGCAATTAAAGCAGAACAATCCCCGATGTATGTTAATGACCGTCAGCTTCATTGACTGCTCATCCAGGGGAACTTGGTTGTAGGCGTCTCGAAGGTCCAATGTGCTGTAAACGTCAACCTCGTGCAGTGCAGCAAAAAGGTCATTAATCACCGGGAGTGGGTACTGCTCTGTCACGCAGCTGGAATTTACCGTTAGCTTGTATTCGCCACACCACACAAGCGAAGTGTTCCGTCTTTCTTCATTACCGGAACTATCGGCATCGCCCACTCCGAGTGAGCCACCGGGGACAGTACTCCGGATTTACCAAGCCTGTCCAGCTCGTCAGAAACCCTCTCTCGCATTGCACATGGAAGTGGCCTGGCTTTGAAGAACTTTGGAACCGCATCCTCATTTATGTATAGATGAGCTGGCGGAACCTTTAACAGACCCAGTTCAGGTGCAAACACGTTCTCGTACTCACACAGGATGGCTTGCAAGTTTAGCCCTTGCTCCTTAATGCTGGGCACGCTCAGAACCGCAGCCTCTTCGTTGGTCAGTGCCTGAATGAGGCCAGGGCCGCACAGGCTCGCTCCGGAGACGCGAACAACGGTCAGTGACGCCGTAACAGTCGTGCTGCAGTATGAAACTGGGAGCGTTGGCTTCCCGGCTATAGGCAACGGACCCAAGTAGCATGACAACTTCAAGCTGGATTTTTCAAGGCAGGGCCAGCTTGTGCGATGTTGGCAGTAGACGTCCCAGGACACCAGGCACACGGGTGACCCGGTGTCAATTTCCATCACGATGTCGGCTCCGCTCCAGCAAAAATTGCGTCGTACTGGGCCGTCGATTCCGTTTTATGCGGTTGGTTGCGGCTTTAATGTATACAACTGTGCGAAGAGCTCGGCTTCGGCATTTTCCGTTGAGCCGCTTGCTCAGCGCCAAGCTCTGCTGCGGTAGCTTTCCTTTAGGTCGACACACGGCAGCTAGGTGCCCCTTTTTTCTACAGTTGAAATATTTGGCGTGCATAAAGGCACAAGTTGCCTCACCGTGCTCGCGGCTTCCACGCTGGTGACAGCCTTTAGACGATCCACTCGCCTGACTGCAGGTTTTTCCTGCCTGTCACTGCCGTCTATCGCCCGCTAGTCTGTGAAGCTCAGGCTCTTCCTTCGGTTCCGTCTGCTTTATAAGCCGAAAACCCTGTCGTGCAGCCTCCGCTGCAAGCACGATGCTTTCTGCCTCCTGCAACGTCAGTTTCGGGTGACAAAGCAGTGCCTTCTCCACGTCACTGCTGCGAATCCCCCACACTATCCTGTCTCGCAGCAGGTGGTTTAACATGGTCCCGAAGTTGCATTTATCAGCCAGGCATCGAAGCTCCACGATAAACTGCTGAGCTGATTCCTCTTCCCTTTGAATGCGGGTAAAGAACTTGAAGCTTGCGGCTATCTCATTTGGCGGGCGTGCGTAAAATTCTTCCAGAATGGTAACCGGTTCGGCGTAGGTTAACTCGCTCACCTTCCGCGGGGCACAACGCCCACTCAGTACGTCGATAGGCTTCGAATCCAGTGCCGAGATGAGATGAGACCTTTTTTTTAGCGTCGTCGACGATGTCGTTACCCTCGAAGTACGACTTTGCAGAAGTTTTGCAGACAATACGTTCGAATGACAGGGACGGTCATGAATCTACCCCGCGGACAAAACTTAAGTGCAGCTGCAGTACGCGGTGTCGATGCCCCGGCTTCCGAGACGTTTGCGGTCTAGAGACGCCATCGGGGTTTGAGACGGCCTAGCAATAACTTGTACGGGCCTGGTGCGTTTTGCTGAGGCCGTCACTGACTACGTAGAAATGAGAGGGCAACAGAGTTTTAGGGAAGAAGGGAACGAGATTTGTTTTCCAATATGTAAATATTTTAAGAGTAAGCCCACCCCTTTCGGTTGTGGCTTAACAAACGCTTGACTCTCATTGACAACTGAATCTGTGGGACAAGCCAACGGCCCTACCGCCCTTTTTCATTATCTATTCGGGCTATAAAAATCGGGACGACATGCTGTCCCTCAGACTTTGATGAAATCAGGATTGCTGATAGATCAGTGACGTTCCGTATCATGCACGTTAGACTTGGCTGAAATCAATATTACTGATAGATCATTGAGCCTCCGAACTATGTACGTTAAAACGAGTCCCGGGCTCTAACAGTCATTGAGACAGTCGAAGAGTGAGACTTTGTTATTCAATTGTTCAAGTTTGTAATGCATTCGTTTTACCTGCCATCTATATAGAAAAGTTTACCTATAAATATTTTTTGTACATCTGAACTCCATCGCTTCCTGTCTGCATCTGATCAACAACTGCCGATCCTCGTCCGAGAAACTTGACGTTCCAGCGGAGAAGTGAGGACAAGAGAATGAAAGAAAACGTTACTCACACCCAGCCCGAAAAAAACAAACGCCCCAGGGTGCCATAGAGTACAGACGTGTCTCACATGGGCTCCCGCTTCTCGTGCTTCTCACCCCGGAACAAGGCCAATGATGAACCCAAGTTTTGTACCGGTGAAACTGGTAAGACGAGAGAAACCGGCGGACACTAGCCACTTTCGGGTGAGTCCACCTTATCTCAAGGTATGCAGCGTTATTCCCGACGATCGCCCGCCCGCCCGGTTAAGCCTAACGCCCAGAACCAGCTGCCGCAATCTCACCGGCAGAAACATCCTCGCGCCGCGCGCCGCGTGAGCACGAGCTCACGAGCGCTGGCCCACGCTGCGGCGAACAGCCCCTACGATGAGCCGAGAGGCAGCCGCTGCAAGCGAAATGTCAAAGAACCAGAAAGAAGATGAAGCATATGCAATGCAAACAGACCGGAGGGAAGAAAACACCGGGGAAGGTACCTGGAACTATGACGCAGAAAGCGGCTGAACAATCGAAGCGGAAAGCGCCTGGATCACAAGAAACAAGAAAGCCGAGAAGGACACCTCGAATTTAAATTATAGGGTTTTACGTGCCAAAACCACTTTCTGATTATGAGGCACGCCGTAGTGGTGGACTCCGGAAATTTCGACCACCTGGGGTTCTTTAACGTGCACCTAAATGTAAGTACACGGGTGTTTTCGCATTTCGCCCCCATCGGAATGCGGCCGCCGTGGCCGGGATACGATCACGCGACCTTGTGCTCAGCAGCCTAACACCATAGCCACTGAGCAACCACGGCGGGTACACCTCGAATTCAAGGACGCCGACAAAAAAAAACAACAACTCATGAGCAAACGCCCAATGCAGCACCTTCACAGCAACAACGCAGACCCAGGATGCCGCCCCTGCCACTTGACAACTTTAACATCGCCTACCGCCCGCAAGCAGGTCTCAACCTCGCCAAATGGAATACCGTCGCAGTCATGCACACCATCGGTAGAGCGAGTGGACTATCGCAGCAGGACTTCAATGACAATGTACGCGTACAAGTACAGAGAATCGAAAATTTAGTCATCGCAAGCACGGCCGACAAGAAAGACGCGAAGATGCTGGTCAGCATCAACAGAATACAGCTCGAAGGCACTTACCATAACGTCAAAGGCAACATACGAACCCCTGATGACGTCTCCCGAGGCGTCATCAATGGCCTCATACCAGGAACAAGCACCAGGAATCCGAGAACCGGCACGATACACCGTTCTTCGCGCCCGAATGACGGGTAAATCGACCGCGGCTGTAGTATTCTTCGAAGGACCGCACGTTCCCTACTACATCATCTTCCAGAGCATAGGCTTCCATTGCAGACCATATCGCAAGTCAGTGCAGTACTGCCGCACCTGTGGCAACACGGGACAGCGCCAAGACGTCTGTCCCAAACCGATCCGTTGTTTTTGCTACAAATGCGGCAAGACTGGACAACCAGAAGAAAATGACTGCAAACCGGCCTGCAAGCTCAGCGGAAAAGCGCATGAAACTGCAAGTACAGAGTGCAAGAAAAGACTGAAGCCGAGCCCTCCATCCTACAATATACGGCAACAGCGCCTTAACAGAATACAAGAAAGAGACAACCGCTGGAGCTTCAGCAGTGTAGAGTTCCCGGAGCTGGACACCTCGGCCACCAGCTCGAGCAGTATCAGTGCGAGCTGCTCCCCCAAGCGCAGCAGCTCCAAGCCAATACTGCGAAGTGCTTCGCGCTCAAGTTCACGCTCTCGCTCCCACTCAGTCAAGCGCGCGAGCTACATCATCATCATCATCATCATCATCATCATCATCATCATCATCAGCCTGGTTTCGCCCACTGCAGGGCAAAGGCCTCTCCCATACTTCTCCAACAACCCCGGTCATGTACTAATTGTGGCCATGCCATGCCTGCAAACTTCTTAATCTCATCCGCCCACCTAACTTTCTGCCGCCCCCTGCTACGCTTCCCTTCCCTTGGGATCCAGTCCGTAACCCTTAATGACCATCGGTTATCTTCCCTCCTCATTACATGTCCTGCCCATGCCCATTTCTTTTTCTTGATTTCAACTAAGATGTCATTAACTCGCGTTTGTTCCCTCACCCAATCCGCTCTTTTCTTATCCCTTAACGTTACACCTATCATTCTTCTTTCCATAGCTCGCTGCGTCGTCCTCAATTTGAGTAGAACCCTTTTCGTAAGCCTCCAGGTTTCTGCCCCGTAGGTGAGTACTGGTAAGACACAGCTATTATATACTTTTCTCTTGAGGGATAATGGCAACCTGCTGTTCATGATCTGAGAATGCCTGCCAAACGCACCCCAGCCCATTCTTACTCTTCTGATTATTTCCGTCTCATGATCCGGATCCGCCGTCACTACCTGCCCTAAGTAGACGTATTCCCTTACGACTTCCAGTGCCTCGCTGCCTATTGTAAATTGCTGTTCTCTTCCGAGACTGTTAAGCATTACTTTAGTTTTCTGCAGATCAATTTTTAGACCCACTCTTCTGCTTTGTCTCAGTGAGCATGCATTGCAATTGGTCCCCTGAGTTACTAAGCAAGGCAATATCATCAGCGAATCGCAAGATACTAAGGTATTCTCCATTAACCTTTATCCCCATTTCTTCCCAATCCAGGTCTCTGAATACCTCCTGTAAACACGCTGTGAATAGCATTGGAGATATCGTATCTCCCTGCCTGACGCCTTTCTTTATTGGGATTTTGTTGCTTGCTTTATGGAGGACTACGGTGGCTGTGGAGCCGCTATAGATATCTTCCAGTATTTTTACATACGGCTCGTCTACACCCTGATTACGTAATGCCTCTATGACTGCTGAGGTTTCGACAGAATCAAACGCTTTCTCGTAATCAATGAAAGCTATATATAAGGGTTGGTTATATTCCGCACATTTCTCTATCACCTGATTGATAGTGTGAATATGATCTATTGTTGAGTAGCCTTTACGGAATCCTGCCTGGTCCTTTGCTTGACAGAAGTCTAAGGTGTTCCTGATTCTATTTGCGATTACCTTAGTAAATAGTTTGTAGGCAACGGACAGTAAGCTGATCGGTCTATAATTTTTCAAGTCTTTGGCGTCCCCTTTCTTATGGATTAGGATTATGTTTGCGTTCTTCCAAGATTCCGGTACGCTCGAGGTCATGAGGCATTGCGTATACAGGGTGGCCAGTTTCTCTAGAACAATCTGTCCACCATCCTTCAACAAATCTCTTGTTACCTGATCCTCCCCAGCTGCCTTCCCCCTTTGCATATCTCCCAAGGCTTTCTTTACTTCTTCCGGCGTTACCTTTGGGATTTCGAATTCCTCTGGACTAATTTCTCTTCCATTATCGTCGAGGGTGCCACTGGTACTGTATAAATCTCTATAGAAATCCTCAGCCACTTGAACTATCTCATCCATATTAGTAATGATATTGCCGGCTTTGTCTCTTAACGCATACATCTGATTCTTGCCAATTCCTAGTTTCTTCTTCACTGCTTTTAGGCTTCCTCCGTTCCTGAGAGCATGTTCAATTCTATCCATATTATACTTCCTTATGTCGGCTGTCTTACGCTTTTTGAGTAACTTCGAAAGTTCTGCCAGTTCTATTCTAGCTGTAGGGTTAGAGGCTTTCATACATTGGCGTTTCTTGATCAGATCTTTCGTTTCCTGCGATAGTTTACCGGTATCCTGCCTAACGGAGTTACCACCGACTTCCATTGCACACTCCTTAATCATGGCCACAAGATTATTGTTCATTGCTTCAACACTAAGGTCCTCTTCCTGAGTTAAAGCCGAATACCTGTTCTGTAGCTTGATCTGGAATTACTCTATTTTCCCTCTTACCGCTAACTCATTGATCGGCTTCTTATGTACCAGTTTCTTCCGTTCCCTCCTCAGGTCTAGGCTAATTCGAATTCTTACCATCCTGTGGTCACTCCAGCGCACCTTGCCGAGCACGTCCACATCTTGTATGATGCCAGGGTTAGCGCAGAGTATAAAGTCTATTTCATTTCTAGTCTCGCCGTTCCGGCTCCTCCAGGTCCACTTTCGGCTGTCCCGCTTGCGGACGAAGGTATTCATTATCCTGATATTATTCTGTTCCGCAAATTCTACTAATAACTCTCCCCTACCGCGAGGTACGCCGACGCGGTAAGCGGCTCGAGCGACTCGGGTGGTACAAGCAGCTTGGATGCATCGGCCGAAGCTGCAGTCATACGGGTCCTAGAAAACAAACAGCAGAACCAGCAGAGCAAACTGCAGAATCAGCACAGCCAATTGCAAAGCCAGCAAAACCTAATAGACAAGCTACTCCGTAGTCAGCAGAAACAGCAAGAGCTCACTGATAAACTGCTTCAAAAATGCAAGGAACAACAACAACTCACAGACAAGCTGCATCAAAAATGCCAGCAGATCGAAAACATAAACAGACAGTCGGAAACGACGTTGACCAAGACCGACGTTGAAGTCATAGTAGATGCAAGGTGCCCGTTATTACAAGAAGCCTGTATGAAGATTATTCACGCCACAATGGAAAAAATTGTCCAATCAGCAGTCGAAAAAACAGCCGGTACCTTCGAAAACAAGATCGCCACGTTAAACGCCGACATAGATAGGATCGCGCCACAGCTCAACAATTTTATCGTGCACGTAAAGAATAACTACATCGCCAAAGCACAGCTCGACAATTTGCGCCCCACGACTCGGAAGAAGGCACGGGCGAACAGCCACAGCGACTCTCGCTCGGTCTCGCCCACTCGCGATCGCCGACGCGAATTCGAATCCATCGACAATGGTGACCCCTATCCACAAGGCAAAGAACCAGCATTCAACTATACGCATATGCCAATGGACCTGTCGATCATACCGCCCTCGAATCGCCAGCCTACAAGAATTCGTCAAACTCAATCAACCCGACGTCATAGCACTACAGCAAACCAACACGCAGAACGTCCCATTGCAAGGATACGCCACATATGCACAAACCCGACGAACTGCCATACTGGTGAAAAAAACTCTGACAGCCCAAAAACATGACGTAAAGAACACCCAGACCGAACGCATCTTAATCGAGGTTTTACCGGAACGAAAGACGCAGAAAAGCCTATTCGTGGCCAGCGTGCACAGCCCGCCTCGCGACCAGCTACCGGACTTCGATCACTTTGTACGAGAAATCAGGAAATCCACGAACTGACGCCAACTCGTCATAGTGGGAGACGTCAACGCCTCGCACACGGCATGGGGCTATCATACTACCAAAAAGAAGGGTGCTAAAGTGCACGATGCGGCCCAGCAACACACCTTTCGAATGATCCTCCCCAGACCACGAGAATCGGAAACAGCGTCTCCAGGGACACAAACCCCGATCTTACCTTTACTGCGGACGTCCCCTGGGCAGACTGGAGTCGACTGCAGGAAACCTTAAGTAGCGATCACCATATCCTCCAATTAGATGTAGCACACACTCGTAAACAGACCGACTGGAATTGCACGGCTAACCGAATGGAAATCCTTTAGGGACAAGCTAGATTCCGGAGCAAGCATAACTGACATTGACGAGTGGCTCATTGACATTGACATTGACGAGTTCTCCTGTGTATTCAACACAGCAGAACATCACACCAAGATTATACAACTCGATGCCGATACACCCGCGGTCGATGCGCACCTCCTCTATCTCTGGCACGCAAGATGTGGCCTCCTGAAGAGATGGAAGCGACAAAAGCTTAACATAAAGCTAAAGACACGTATCGCTCACCTTACCAAGCAGGCTCAAGACTATGCGGACCACCTCGTCAGGCAGAACTGGCACGCTTTCTGTGACAAGCTACAGGGGACTCCGAGTACGAAAAGGACCTGGACCTCCACGCGCACTTCTTGCCACTGAACCCACCAAAACGAAACAGAAGCAACATCTTCACAGTCTTATCCACAACCACGCCGGATCAGAAGAACACCTCCTGCGAGAACTACAAAAGAACTATGCGAAGAAACTCTACCGCACCAACTCGCAGCAAAGAATAATCTGGAAAACCGAATCCAGAACTCGACCAGCCCCTTACGCGGGTCGAAATCCACGTAGCCCTATCCAAGCTGACTAGAAATACGAGCCCTGGCAAAGACCGGACCGTTAACAAACACCTACGCAACCTGCGACAGCAGGCCACTGAGGCTCTCCTCCGTTACTTCAACGAATGCTGGGAGAAAGGAGAAATTCCTGCTCTGTGGAAACACTTGGACATCACCATGATCCTCAAGCCCAACATAGCGCTCAGCTTGGAGAACCGTCGCCCGATCATCCTCACCTCGTGTGCGGGAAAGCTTTTCGAACATATAGTGCACGACCGCATTACCCAGTGCCTGGAAGACAACGGCCACCTACCAGACACCATGTTCGGCTTCAGGCAGCACCTCTCAACGCAAGACGTACTCTTACAACTAAAAGAAGGCCTTCTATATCACCTAAACAATCCAAGCAAACACTCCATAGTGGCAGTAGACGTCAAGGGAGCCTTAGATAACATTAGCCACGACGCGATCCTCAACAATCTCGAAGGCACCGGCTGCGGCACTAGGACCTACGCATACGTCAGAAACTTTCTGATGGACCACACGGCAACAGTCGGCATCTGCAACATCCGCAGTGAAAGCTTCCTACTTCCAAACAGAGGCACATCGCCAAGGGTCGGTCATTTCACCTCTCCTCTTTAACGTAGCTATGATTAAGCTACCCCCACTCCTCGAGACCATACCAGATCTGCGTCACGCGATGTATGCTGATGACATCACGCTCTGGACCTGAGCTACGAACGTGAATTCTTGTTTCCTGCGCATAAGTTACCTACTTCGCAAGGCGAGAGATAAGCAGGACAAGAGGGGCTGGTAGATATGACGCCATCGAAAGAGACCAGCCTTTTCCTAGTGGATCTTATTAAGATCCGAGACGTAAGCTATACGCAGTGCTTGGCAAGACTCAGTTTTCCTTGCGAAAATTTCGCCGTCTTTTGTCCGTGTAAAACGCCAATTCTTTCCTTCCTTTTGCCGATTGTCATGCCCAGCAGCTTTTTTAGTTCGAAACATAAGTGCTCGTTGATATATACTGCGGCAGACTGTGCGAAACCAATATGAGCCGTCCGTTGAAAACCTTTTCTTTCTAGCCGTTCCCAAAACTGCATCGCGTTTCGATCTGCTGTAAAACTGTACAAGAATGTTTGACTATAATGAGTCTTTTGTTGGAATCCTGTGGCATACTTCAACATAGCCCCGTGCAATGGACTCACCGACAGCGTCGCCAATGTTTTGCAAACTTTGCGGGAGGCTTTCATCCTCCGAAACTGTAATACCTTTGATTTGCAGATTTTTATTTCTTGAGTACTGCTCCAGTTCCACCATTCTTAGCTCACTCGCTTGCTCCTGTTTTCCTTTAGCGGTGCAAACTCAGTCAAACAGCCGGCAAGCATTTTGAACCTCAATATGTGAGTTTTCATTGTAAATGGTCATCATGCTAGCTTTCGCTTCTTCAAAACATTGGTTAATAATTTTCATGGTAGCTTTCACTTGTATAGTTTCTTTTCTAAATTCTTTTTCCAAGGAAGCGCGCATGTCGCGAATTTGCTGCTTCATTTCCCTCAACATTTTCAACATTGCAGGATCAGGTATCATGTTAGAACAAGAGAACAAGGCGAGAAAACAAGAACAAGGAAAGATATGGCAGCGGCAACAGCAATATTTAGATCATTCATAAAGCGTAGATAGTGAGGGGATTTCTAATGTGTAAGGAGGTAATGGGATACGCAAGCGTAAGTCACGTGCTTCCACTGCTGCCGCCGCTGCCAAGTGAAGCATCAATATGCCAGGAGCGGCTAGTGGTGGGTGTCACGGCAGCTGACGACCGTAGGCCATGATGCGCAAGGGCAGGATGTGCGCAGTCGCACGATTTAATCACGGTCGTCGACTCGTTGTCAGCGCGAGTGCAGTATCTGTAAGGGCAGAATAGGATGCACAAGCGCAAGACGTGTGTTCCCACTGCCTAGTCGCTACCAATGGGGCCACCACATTTCGATGTTGGAGAGAGAGAGAAATAAAAGACAGGAAAGGCAGGGAGGTTAACCAGACGCACGTCCAGTTTGCTACCCTGCACTGGGAGAAGGGGGTATGGGGATGAAGAGAGAGGGCAGAGAGAGAGCACAGTTTCGGGCACAGTGGAAGGTTCGCACCGAGTCGGTTCCATGGGAGCGAAATGAAAACAAAATATATGCCCGTGTAGCGTACATTGGGCGACCGTGAAAAAAAAAAGGCAGGTGATCAGAATTAAACTATGGGGTTTTACGTACCAAAACCACGATCTAATTATGAGGCACGCCGTAGTGGGCGACTCCGGGTTAATTTTGAACACCTGGGGTTCTTTAACGTGCATGTAAATCCCCACAGGTGTACACGGATGGTTTTGCATTTCACCTTCATCAAAATGCAGCCGTCGTGACTTGGATTTGATCCCGCGACCTCTTTCTTCCAAACACCAAAGCCACTAAGCAACCACGGCGGGTGAGGTAATCGAAATTAATCCTGAGCCCCCACTACGGCGTGTCTCATTATCAGAACTTGGTTTGGGCGCGTAAATCCCCAACAATTTAATCTTTAGCCTTAGCTTCTTAGGGGGTGAACTGCAGTCTCCTAAAGAAGGATAAATAAATACGCTTGTGAATATTCGCAAACTCAAAAGAAATCTAGGCAATCGATATCACTATCTCTCTAGCCTATATAAAAGCAAGGTGGACGCAAATTAACGAAAACTCTGTCGCAACGTCAATGAACTTGGTATATTGGTACGAATGAAAGCCTTGCGGGTTCTCATAGCGTCGCAAACATTAATCCTGCTGCAATAATTCCGCGCTTGACAACTTCCGCACCATGGCTTATTACGACAAGAATGTAGAACGCAGCTCAAACTAGATGGTTGCCACCAATGCCAACTTTCGAGCTTTGACGTCCGCATTTCGTTTCGAAAGTGACAACAAACTTTCCTATGGAGTAGGCAAGCTCGCGCACGAAAAACAAGTGGGACCGTTACGCACGAGGAGAAATTGTTGACGGCGTGCGCAAGCCGTCTTCCTGCTCGAAGCCAGCGAACAGCTTTGTCCACAGCATTGCTACACGCCGAGACAAAAGCGTGGTCGTCCGTGTGGCAAGTGCGCAGCCGCTCCGGCCGCCAAGCGCGAACAATGGGGTGTCGCAAAACATCCAGCGGCACCCAAGCTTCGGCGCGTGGACAGCAATGCGGGCAACGCTTTCGCAAAACGTGGCCGGCAATATCTGACCAGGCGCGCCACTCACGCGGCGGGGTCGGAGGGGAAGGACGCAGCGACCCGCACGCACCCGCCATAGCCGGGCAAATTCGCGAGAGAAAAAAGTTTGAGTTACGGGGTTTTACGTGCGAAAACCATGATCTCAGTATGAGGCACGCCGTAGTGGGAGACTCCGGGTTAATTTCTGACCATCTGGGGTTGTTTGACGCGCGCGTAAATCGAAGTTCAGGGGTGCTGTTGCATTTCGCTCCCATTGAAATGCGGCCGACGTGGTCGCGATTCGATCTCGTGACCTCATGCTTACCAGCGCAACACCAAAGCCGCAAAGCAACCACGGCGCGTCTTAACGAGAAAGACAAAACGGAATTAGCACGGGTGCAAAGCTTTGTGGAAATGCTCTCTTTATGTCGCCTTCAACGGCGATAAAGGTACATTTGAGGGGTTGCGATGTCGGCCGATTATTTTTCATCGGCACCTCACTAGCAACATAGTGTCCTACGTATTTTAATATGACAGGTTTCCGAACAAAGCCGTCACACTTACACTGCGGCTTCTTCAACTGATTTGACGAATGAATTTGCATAATCAAGTAGGTTCTTGTTCTGATAGTGGGTGCGGAAACGAGAACGTTTATGTTTTTGGGCGCCTTGGGTGGTACGGTAATAATCTGACAGCATACTTTCTACAGCAGCACAGACGAACGACTCTTGGTGCGCCAGGTGCGAGCGAACAAAAACCGTCAGCGGGGACGCTGTGATGTGTTGCGCGCAACGCTCCTGGCAGGCTTTGCTGCGAAGCCAACGCTCGTCTCGGAAGACCTTGAACCGTCGACAGCGCGACAGCAAGGCATGCCGACGGCGTGAATGCATCGCCCACATGATTTCCTGTAAACCAGGCATCCGGCGATTGTGCGTGTTTTAGATTTTGGCCACCGGAATACTTATTTTGAGCCGCTTGCAAACAAACCTGATTAGCTATAATCGATACCATGTCCGATTTCGCATTTTCAGCTTTGTTATAGCAGGAGAATGCTCTATCAAAATACAGCAGGACTAGCCAAATTTTATACTTAGTTCGTTATATCGGGTGAATGTCAGAAAACCTGGTCTCGTGGCAATTAAAGGGGTCCCGAAGCAGTGTTAATGGTTGTGTGTGCATGCAATTTTGTAGCTGAGGTCCTTGCGAACATCAACAGCTAAGTTGACGTGCTGTTCGTAAATCGTACGATTTGTAAATAAAGTTTGAAGATTTCAGCCTATAGATCAGTGACACCATGCGGCGTATATTTTGCTGCCTATACTCACGCCACAGAGAGGACGTGTGATGTCACTCATGCGTGTTAATATTCAAATTTTATTGGTGCGATAAAGTTATACCTATTCAGATGGGTGTCTTACACAGGAAGAGATCCCATGGTCGGAGACTGCATGGGGGCCTCCATGATGATAAACTTAGTCGAAATAATAAGTAGCAATGCGAAAGATTGTATGAGGTTATTTGTTGCATCGCGCAATATAACTTTTGAAATGAGTAGTACTATTCGAAATAGCGCTATACAGTGATTTCCAATGAATAAAATAAAGTTCTATAAAAGACTCAATTAAAAAGCAAGTGTACAGTACAAAGCAAAGATAAGCAAGGATCATATAAAAGGCAAATATAATAACAACATTAGCTAGAACTGGTTCTGGCGCGAAAGTAAGTCACTGCAGACGTTACTAAACGTTACATAGCTCAGCACTATAGAAGAAGCAGAGGCGGGCATGTTAGGAAGTAATAGACTTAGAAAACAAAAAGCGAAAAACGTTTAAAATATGTGTGAGATTTGTTTAAGAACAACAACAGCGCAAAGAAAAATATAAGAAAATATATTTGGCGTCACCAAAATGAGTCGCATTAAAACCGCTAAGTTGATTCTACATACATTATTAAAATTTATTTGCGTTTTTAACGAGTAAGTACCCTGGGTTGATTTTATTAGTGGTGAAATTTTGTTTCATAATGAAAGAAATCATAAGGTGACTGCCTGTTTACCGTAGTTAAGACGTATTTTCGGGAGAAGGAAGTTATTTCCTGAAACAAACCTAGTATTCTTATAGGCTACATATGCTCTTGGGCTGAAGTCGAGATTATGACGGAAGCCCGTCTGGTCGGGATGATACATGCTTAAAAGAAAGAGGTCCAGACACCGACCAAAATGGTTTGAAATGTACATTTACGAACGAGGCTTCCGTGGGGACCCTTAAAATAAATATATATTTTAAACCATTTTCGTCGGTGTCTGGACCCTTCCTTTTAAGCATGTTTTCGAGCTTAACGGAGTCGGAGCTTCATCCTTAAGATATCTGAATGAGTATATACCGAGCTTGCAGCTAACTAGCTTATAGACTGTGAGGATGGTATTGTTATTAGAGACTGTAGTAAGCATGCATTGCGCTAAGTGGAAGCCACCTTACAGCCTGGTTTTGCAATGTTTGTAATTATGTCAAGCGTGACCTGTATGCCTTTGTACAAGAAGACATGATGAAATTAATGCGAGTGAATTAATAAGTAATACACAAAATGCAGAGTGGTTAAAAGGGCAACGAGCTTTGATAATCGTTCGGATACCATACCCTATCTTCTTTTTTTATTCTAAAAACGAGATTGTAGTATTTCAGGTTACGATCTAGTTCAACATCTCTAAATCTGCAGTGGTCGTTTGCACGAAATTAAAATGACCCGATTGAGATACAACGAGTATGACTTGCCTGATTTTTGTGAGACGACTGAAACTTGCAAGGTTGTCGAAGCATTATATTCATCTAAAACAACATTAGGCATTGCGGTAAATGATTTTGGCAAATTAAGAATAAAGGTGGGTCCAGGCAAGAGCCCTGATGCACACCTGTGTTTTCACGGGAAAGTGAGCACGTTAAATATGAACTACCTCCGCTCTCTCTTTTAGGTAGTTCTTTAGTATGCACAAAGGAGGCCCATGTGTACGGATTGTATCAAGCTTACTAAAAAGAACATTATGATCAATATAGACAAAATCCTTGTAAAACAATAACCTATTAAAAGGAGAGCCTGCATAGTTTCGTTCATCAATACCTTCAATTGATCTTTTAGAGAAATTAGAGCAATGTCAGTCGAAAACACTGGGCGGAATCCAAACTGGGAAGGCGAAATTACGTTAAATTTTGTGAGCAATTTTGATAGGGGCACAACAATTATCTTCTCAATTACTTTAATGCGAAAAAGTAACACGCATATACGCAAAATCAGTATATTGCCGAATATTTTAATCAATACTTCCACAGTGTTTTTTTTCTAACTCTGATACTACTGCACTACTTAACCGTACTCCACGCAACTCTGCACCTGATATTGTGTCGCTATCAGATATTGTTCTTATGCTGCATAACCATAATACTAAGTCCTCCCCAGGTTCTGGTGATATACCTAACGTCTTTCTTTTTTTTTGAGGACGTATGCCGAAGTCTTGGCACCTTTTATAGTTGTTCTATTTCCAATGTCCTTGTCTTCAGCTAACCTGCCTAGAGATTGGCTATGGGCACGCGTTGTACCTGTACTGAAAAAGGTGACGCCACACTAGCAACAAGTTATCTTCCTATATCGCTAACTTCATCATGTTGCAAACTACTTGAACATATCATAGCTAGGACAATTATAAAGTTTATATGTGATAACAACATACTTTCTTCTTGCCAAAACGATTATCGCAAGGGTTTTTTTTACAATAACACAATTAACAACAGTTATTCACAATTTCGCTAGTGTTTTTGATAGGTCCTGGGAAACTAATGCAATATTTTTAGATTTTAGGAAAGCGTTCGATTTTGTATCCCATAGCGAGTTTATTAATAAACTAGAATCAATTAACGTTCCAACGTACTTACAGAATCGGGTGGCTGCTTATCTGACTAACCTCATCCAGTTTGTTTCAATTAATCAGCACCTATCCAATTAACTTCCAGTATCGTCTGGAGTGCCCCAGGGCAGTGCACTATTCTTTACTATTACTATTACTTTACTATTCTTGATATACATTAAGGGCATTACAAATTAAATTAGTTCCCCTGTTCAAATTCGATTTTTCAGCCCATTGTCCACTGTATAATTAAATTCCCCGCGATGAAGATCAATTAGTACTAAACTCTAATCGCCAAAGCATTCTTTCCTGGTGTTGTCGGTGGAGCATGCAATTAAACGCCAATAAAACAGTCGACATGTCACTAATTGAAAGCAACATTGAAAAACTCGTTTATTTACAAACTAGGTTCCGGACTGCTAACGGGACTCAGCGAGTACGAGTACTTGGAGATCACATTAACCAACCAACTCAGCTGCAATACTCACATTTATAACATATGTAACTCTTCGTTCAGGAAACCTTGTTATCTCTGACATAAGCTAAAACATACACCTCCTAGAACTAGGTTATCGGCTTATACTTTATTTATTTTCACAATACTGCGGACATCTGTCGAAGCAGGAGGGGCTACATGAGTAAATACCACAAAAGCAAACATAGAAATATATACAAGTGATACTGTCAACAAGGTACATCAAGTGAGTGGTTGTAACCAGTGGGAATTTCCAGGTAGGGCATCCCAATCATTGATTATTTTCGGGAAAAAATTAGTTTTTGAAAAGGTTTGTTCGTGCAAAATTCCTTTTAAATACTGGCTGTGTTTGTGGCGGGAAATTCGAGATGTGTCCTTAATAATATAGTCGCACGATTGTATTCCTAGTTTCCCGTAATAGAGCTGGCGAAAGAGGTTTAATCTGGCAGTTTTTCTTCAATCAGTTAGTGGTTCCAAGTTTGCCGCTTCCAGCATACTCGTTGGAGAATCACGTCGTGACGTATAAATGAAGCGCGCGGCTAACCTTTGTATTCTTTCTAGTTTTTCAATACCTATCACTGTGTGAGGATCCCAAACGATACTCGAATATTCTATGAGAGGTCTATCGTAAGTTTTATATGCTTTTAATCATAATGAGAATGTGGAGTCGCCTAATTTAAACTTTAGAAATCCTTATCTTTTTCGGGCTGCACAGGTTATATCGTCTATGTGAGGCCCCCAGGATAGAGGGGAAGTTATCCCCAAGTATTTGCAACTTTCTACTTTCATAATCTTATTATCCCTCATTTTGTACAAGTATTCTAGCTTTCTTAACTCATTTGTAATACTCATATGTACTGTTTTGAGATAATTAATAACCATATCCCATTCATCGTACCATTCTGCCAACCTATCCAAGGTTTCTTCCAGAAGAAGCTAATCAGAGACAGTTCGAATGTTGCTAAATATAATACAATCATCTGCAAACAATTTGACGCGAACAGGTGATTCCACAATTTTAACTAGGTCATTAATATAAATATTAAATAGTACTGGACCAAGCACCGATCCCTGAGGTACGCCTGAAGTTACCCCAAAAAACCGGGAGCATGATCCATTTATTTCCACATAGTGCTTACGACCAGTCAGGTATGAATTTATCCAGTTTATGATCTGTAGGGGTATTCCGAGAAGTTTCATTTTATATATGAGTTTTGTATGAGAGAGTCTGTCGGATGCCTCAGTATAATCTAAGAAAATCGCGTCAACTTGACCGCCCCCATCAAGCACGGAAGCGAGCTCATGAACAGTGACTACTAACTGTGTGGTTGTGAAGTATCCTTGTCTAAAACCATGCTGATTAGCCGTGAGTATATTATTTCTCTCCAAAAAATATTCAGTTAAGCAAGTATGATGTGTTCTAAAGTTTTGCAGCAGCAACAGGTGAGTGATATTGGTCTGTAATTACAGAAGATCGGAGACCTTAAAAACTGGTATTACTCGTGCCAAACGCCAGTCGTCGGGAACGGTACCACAGGCTAAAAATTTAGTAAAAATAATAACCAACAATCGAGCTAATACTTCCGAATATTGTTTAAGAAAAGCAGGAGGAATGTTATCTGGTCCTGTAGCTTTCTTTGCGTCTAACCGTAAAAGAAGCTCAGTCACACCTTCAATAGCTACGCTGATCACGTCTGGGCTGTCAAATATCTACCTCTCGGCAAGAGTACTGCATAAAGTGAAATAAACATTTTGAAAAAACGCATTAAACGCTTCAGCTATTTTCTTTTCATCTGTAATTGTTACTTCACCATCGCATATTTCCCACGAAAGTTGGGAATCTTTTTTAGATAGGAATTGCCAAAATTTTGGGGAGTTCTGAGAGGCAAATTGAGCAAGTGTTTCCGTAAAATAATGTTCCCTTGCCTCTCTCAGTTTTAGAGCCAAGTCATTCGCCAACGTGCTAACAATCGTCCTGTCATAATATTTAGATTTTCAGTATCGTTTTCTTCTACGTTTGAAATGAATGACGCCTCTGTTTATCAAAGGATTCTGTCTGCTGATCTTTTTTGTTATATCTGGAATGAATTTTCTGATACAAAAGTGGCACGAGCGCTTAAACTTGTTCCACAAAGAATTCACGTCATGGTCAGTATCAAGCTGTACAAGTGCTTCTTCCAAGCAATGCACAATTTGAAGGTCGTCAGCAGAATCATAATTTTTAACAGTTATATACTTGGCAGTACGTAAGTGTGATCTGGTAGAAAGCGCGCATGTGAAGTGCACTATTTTGTGGTCAGAGATCCCTTCGTTCACTTCACCTTTATAGTCAGAGATGCTAGCAGAGCCTAATACAAAATCGAGAATTGATGTCCCTGAATCGGTAATCCTTGTAGGCAGGTAAACAGTTTGGGTAAGGTTGTGCGCTAGTAATATATCTAGCTAGGCTTCAGAACTTTTAGTGTCCGTTGAACCACATGACATTGAATACCAGTCAATATGAGGTAAGTTGAAGTCCCCGGCAATAATAACATTTCGACTTTGATAACTCTCTAGGTAATCATACAACTCTAATAGGAAATCCGGATGAGTCCCGGGTGGCCTGTAAACGCCCCCGACGACAACTTGGTTACCCGACAACATCACCTTACAAAAAACACTTTCATGCTCCCTGCTAAAGCAGGCAAAAGCAGGCAAAAGCAAAGACATCAATTTTTTTTACTAAAACAACCACGCCTCCGCCGCGTATCAGACGGTCATTGCGACAGCAGTTATATGTTGGTGGAGAAACCCAATCGTTTGTTATGTTTGGTCGCAGCCACGTCTTGGTAATTACCGCAACATGAGGATCATACAACAGGAGCACTCGTTCTAGTTGGTCATATTTGTTGCATAAGCTCTGTGCGTTGAGGCAAAGAAGCCGAAAAAGCTTCTTTCGGCGTTTGGGGTGTTGGTATTACGTCAGTCTTCATCCCTGTTTTCAGAATTGGCATTTCGAACTTTCTGCGCTGGACTACTGGCCCTGCACAAGAGCACTCTACAATTTTTGCCTTCATCCCACGTGTAAGCTTCGTTGTTTAAGAACAGCTTATCATGCACCAGTCTCACCCTGTCCCCAGTCTTTCTAACGGTGCCGATTCATTGCCAAAGCTTTTTTCTGATAGCAAGGGTTCTTTACGAGTAATCATGTGATATCGACACCCCTGTATCTTTTAGTTTAAAGCAAACTTTCATGATAGAATCTTTTTCTCTGATGTTGTACAAAGGAAAAATTATGGGTCTGGGTTTGATACTCCGTAATCTGCCGATCTTATGTATGCGTTCCAACGATTTGACAACGATCCCCAGTCTGTCATGACAAACCTGCCGGACCACTATATCCTCGAGCATGTCGCTAGTTTCGTCAGGTTTTTCAGGAATTCCAAACACCACCAAGTTATTTCGACGTGCTCTGTCTTCGTAATCGTTTAGCTTTTTATCCTGAGCATGCAAAATATTTTCGAAATGCTTCACCGATTTCTCCAGAAGAGATATTTCCTGTTCATTCGCTTTTGATATTCGTAGCACTTCGTCCAACATTGACAGCTGAGAATTCATTTGCGACAGTGTTACATCAAGCTTTTTCTCGGATTCTTTAAGGTCCTTCAGAGCAGTCAAGATGGTATTCAGCATTTCTTTTCCTTTAGGGCCAGGATTTTCCTCCACATCTCCACACAAAGCGATAAGTATAGTAACCCAGCAATCAGCAATCATGTGAAAACACCTTTGGGGGCACGGCAGCACAAAAAGACCATAACGGCTTGCACGTACGTTAGAATAGGGATTATAAAAACTGACCTGTAACACAAGCCACGTATTGTTAGGCATGTTCTCAGAAAAGCTGCCGTGCCCCCTGAAGGCCTCGGGTGAAGCAGCTGCCTTTATAGCTGAACGCCGTGACGTCACGGAACCACTGGACCATCTAGCGTTGACTTCGTCAATGCAATCGATAACTTGATAATCTTGCAGAAACTTGGCAGTTGGCGATGCGTTGGGCGGTGCAAGATGCGGCGGGACATGTTTCGGGGTGGTTATAAACCCCGCACTTGAGACCATGCGAAGAAAAAGCACCTGTAACACAAGCCACGTACGTTAGAATAGGGATTATAAAAACTGACCTGTAACACAAGCCACGTATTGTTAGGCATGTTCTCAGAAAAGCTGCCGTGCCCCCTGAAGGCCTCGGGTGAAGCAGCTGCCTTTATAGCTGAACGCCGTGACGTCACGGAACCACTGGACCATCTAGCGTTGACTTCGTCAATGCAATCGATAACTTGATAATCTTGCAGAAACTTGGCAGTTGGCGATGCGTTGGGCGGTGCAAGATGCGGCGGGACATGTTTCGGGGTGGTTATAAACCCCGCACTTGAGACCATGCGAAGAAAAAGCACCTGTAACACAAGCCACGCATTGTTAGGCATGTTCTCAGAAAAGCTGCCGTGCCCCCTGAAGGCCTCGGGTGAAGCAACTGCCTTTATAGCTGAACGCCGTGACGTCACGGAACCACTGGACCATCTAGCGTTGACTTCGTCAATGCAATC
This sequence comes from Dermacentor variabilis, assembly GCF_050947875.1. Classification (NCBI taxonomy): domain Eukaryota; kingdom Metazoa; phylum Arthropoda; class Arachnida; order Ixodida; family Ixodidae; genus Dermacentor; species Dermacentor variabilis. The sequence goes on along the minus strand of NW_027460291.1, from coordinate 18,171,890 downwards.
GATAACTTGATAATCTTGCAGAAACTTGGCAGTTGGCGATGCGTTGGGCGGTGCAAGATGCGGCGGGACATGTTTCGGGGTGGTTATAAACCCCGCACTTGAGACCATGCGAAGAAAAAGCACCTGTAACACAAGCCACGCATGGTTAAGCATGTTCTCAGAAATACTGCCGTGCCCCCTGAAGGCCTCGGGTGAAGCAACTGCCTTTATAGCTGAACGCCGTGACGTCACGGAACCACTGGACCATCTAGCGTTGACTTCGTCAATGCAATCGATAACTTGATAATCTTGCAGAAACTTGGCAGTTGGCGATGCGTTGGGCGGTGCAAGATGCGGCGGGACATGTTTCGGGGTGGTTATAAACCCCGCACTTGAGACCATGCGAAGAAAAAGCACCTGTAACACAAGCCACGCATGGTTAAGCATGTTCTCAGAAAAGCTGCCGTGCCCCCTGAAGGCCTCGGGTGAAGCAACTGCCTTTATAGCTGAACGCCGTGACGTCACGGAACCACTGGACCATCTAGCGTTGACTTCGTCAATGCAATCGATAACTTGATAATCTTGCAGAAACTTGGCAGTTGGCGATGCGTTGGGCGGTGCAAGATGCGGCGGGACATGTTTCGGGGTGGTTATAAACCCCGCACTTGAGACCATGCGAAGAAAAAGCACCTGTAACACAAGCCACGCATGGTTAAGCATGTTCTCAGAAAAGCTGCCGTGCCCCCTGAAGGCCTCGGGTGAAGCAACTGCCTTTATAGCTGAACGCCGTGACGTCACGGAACCACTGGACCATCTAGCGTTGACTTCGTCAATGCAATCGATAACTTGATAATCTTGCAGAAACTTGGCAGTTGGCGATGCGTTGGGCGGTGCAAGATGCGGCGGGACATGTTTCGGGGTGGTTATAAACCCCGCACTTGAGACCATGCGAAGAAAAAGCACCTGTAACACAAGCCACGCATTGTTAGGCATGTTCTCAGAAAAGCTGCCGTGCCCCCTGAAGGCCTCGGGTGAAGCAACTGCCTTTATAGCTGAACGCCGTGACGTCACGGAACCACTGGACCATCTAGCGTTGACTTCGTCAATGCAATCGATAACTTGATAATCTTGCAGAAACTTGGCAGTTGGCGATGCGTTGGGCGGTGCAAGATGCGGCGGGACATGTTTCGGGGTGGTTATAAACCCCGCACTTGAGACCATGCGAAGAAAAAGCACCTGTAACACAAGCCACCCATGGTTAAGCATGTTCTCAGAAATACTGCCGTGCCCCCTGAAGGCCTCGGGTGAAGCAACTGCCTTTATAGCTGAACGCCGTGACGTCACGGAACCACTGGACCATCTAGCGTTGACTTCGTCAATGCAATCGATAACTTGATAATCTTGCAGAAACTTGGCAGTTGGCGATGCGTTGGGCGGTGCAAGATGCGGCGGGACATGTTTCGGGGTGGTTATAAACCCCGCACTTGAGACCATGCGAAGAAAAAGCACCTGTAACACAAGCCACGCATGGTTAAGCATGTTCTCAGAAAAGCTGCCGTGCCCCCTGAAGGCCTCGGGTGAAGCAACTGCCTTTATAGCTGAACGCCGTGACGTCACGGAACCACTGGACCATCTAGCGTTGACTTCGTCAATGCAATCGATAACTTGATAATCTTGCAGAAACTTGGCAGTTGGCGATGCGTTGGGCGGTGCAAGATGCGGCGGGACATGTTTCGGGGTGGTTATAAACCCCGCACTTGAGACCATGCGAAGAAAAAGCACCTGTAACACAAGCCACGCATGGTTAAGCATGTTCTCAGAAAAGCTGCCGTGCCCCCTGAAGGCCTCGGGTGAAGCAACTGCCTTTATAGCTGAACGCCGTGACGTCACGGAACCACTGGACCATCTAGCGTTGACTTCGTCAATGCAATCGATAACTTGATAATCTTGCAGAAACTTGGCAGTTGGCGATGCGTTGGGCGGTGCAAGATGCGGCGGGACATGTTTCGGGGTGGTTATAAACCCCGCACTTGAGACCATGCGAAGAAAAAGCACCTGTAACACAAGCCACGCATTGTTAGGCATGTTCTCAGAAAAGCTGCCGTGCCCCCTGAAGGCCTCGGGTGAAGCAACTGCCTTTATAGCTGAACGCCGTGACGTCACGGAACCACTGGACCATCTAGCGTTGACTTCGTCAATGCAATCGATAACTTGATAATCTTGCAGAAACTTGGCAGTTGGCGATGCGTTGGGCGGTGCAAGATGCGGCGGGACATGTTTCGGGGTGGTTATAAACCCCGCACTTGAGACCATGCGAACAAAAAGCACCTGTAACACAAGCCACGCATGGTTAAGCATGTTCTCAGAAATACTGCCGTGCCCCCTGAAGGCCTCGGGTGAAGCAACTGCCTTTATAGCTGAACGCCGTGACGTCACGGAACCACTGGACCATCTAGCGTTGACTTCGTCAATGCAATCGATAACTTGATAATCTTGCAGAAACTTGGCAGTTGGCGATGCGTTGGGCGGTGCAAGATGCGGCGGGACATGTTTCGGGGTGGTTATAAACCCCGCACTTGAGACCATGCGAAGAAAAAGCACCTGTAACACAAGCCACGCATGGTTAAGCATGTTCTCAGAAATACTGCCGTGCCCCCTGAAGGCCTCGGGTGAAGCAACTGCCTTTATAGCTGAACGCCGTGACGTCACGGAACCACTGGACCATCTAGCGTTGACTTCGTCAATGCAATCGATAACTTGATAATCTTGCAGAAACTTGGCAGTTGGCGATGCGTTGGGCGGTGCAAGATGCGGCGGGACATGTTTCGGGGTCGTTATAAACCCCGCACTTGAGACCATGCGAAGAAAAAGCACCTGTAACACAAGCCACGCATGGTTAAGCATGTTCTCAGAAATACTGCCGTGCCCCCTGAAGGCCTCGGGTGAAGCAACTGCCTTTATAGCTGAACGCCGTGACGTCACGGAACCACTGGACCATCTAGCGTTGACTTCGTCAATGCAATCGATAACTTGATAATCTTGCAGAAACTTGGCAGTTGGCGATGCGTTGGGCGGTGCAAGATGCGGCGGGACATGTTTCGGGGTGGTTATAAACCCCGCACTTGAGACCATGCGAAGAAAAAGCACCTGTAACACAAGCCACGCATGGTTAAGCATGTTCTCAGAAAAGCTGCCGTGCCCCCTGAAGGCCTCGGGTGAAGCAACTGCCTTTATAGCTGAACGCCGTGACGTCACGGAACCACTGGACCATCTAGCGTTGACTTCGTCAATGCAATCGATAACTTGATAATCTTGCAGAAACTTGGCAGTTGGCGATGCGTTGGGCGGTGCAAGATGCGGCGGGACATGTTTCGGGGTGGTTATAAACCCCGCACTTGAGACCATGCGAAGAAAAAGCACCTGTAACACAAGCCACGCATTGTTAGGCATGTTCTCAGAAAAGCTGCCGTGCCCCCTGAAGGCCTCGGGTGAAGCAACTGCCTTTATAGCTGAACGCCGTGACGTCACGGAACCACTGGACCATCTAGCGTTGACTTCGTCAATGCAATCGATAACTTGATAATCTTGCAGAAACTTGGCAGTTGGCGATGCGTTGGGCGGTGCAAGATGCGGCGGGACATGTTTCGGGGTGGTTATAAACCCCGCACTTGAGACCATGCGAACAAAAAGCACCTGTAACACAAGCCACGCATGGTTAAGCATGTTCTCAGAAATACTGCCGTGCCCCCTGAAGGCCTCGGGTGAAGCAACTGCCTTTATAGCTGAACGCCGTGACGTCACGGAACCACTGGACCATCTAGCGTTGACTTCGTCAATGCAATCGATAACTTGATAATCTTGCAGAAACTTGGCAGTTGGCGATGCGTTGGGCGGTGCAAGATGCGGCGGGACATGTTTCGGGGTGGTTATAAACCCCGCACTTGAGACCATGCGAAGAAAAAGCACCTGTAACACAAGCCACGCATGGTTAAGCATGTTCTCAGAAATACTGCCGTGCCCCCTGAAGGCCTCGGGTGAAGCAACTGCCTTTATAGCTGAACGCCGTGACGTCACGGAACCACTGGACCATCTAGCGTTGACTTCGTCAATGCAATCGATAACTTGATAATCTTGCAGAAACTTGGCAGTTGGCGATGCGTTGGGCGGTGCAAGATGCGGCGGGACATGTTTCGGGGTCGTTATAAACCCCGCACTTGAGACCATGCGAAGAAAAAGCACCTGTAACACAAGCCACGCATGGTTAAGCATGTTCTCAGAAATACTGCCGTGCCCCCTGAAGGCCTCGGGTGAAGCAACTGCCTTTATAGCTGAACGCCGTGACGTCACGGAACCACTGGACCATCTAGCGTTGACTTCGTCAATGCAATCGATAACTTGATAATCTTGCAGAAACTTGGCAGTTGGCGATGCGTTGGGCGGTGCAAGATGCGGCGGGACATGTTTCGGGGTGGTTATAAACCCCGCACTTGAGACCATGCGAAGAAAAAGCACCTGTAACACAAGCCACGCATGGTTAAGCATGTTCTCAGAAAAGCTGCCGTGCCCCCTGAAGGCCTCGGGTGAAGCAACTGCCTTTATAGCTGAACGCCGTGACGTCACGGAACCACTGGACCATCTAGCGTTGACTTCGTCAATGCAATCGATAACTTGATAATCTTGCAGAAACTTGGCAGTTGGCGATGCGTTGGGCGGTGCAAGATGCGGCGGGACATGTTTCGGGGTGGTTATAAACCCCGCACTTGAGACCATGCGAAGAAAAAGCACCTGTAACACAAGCCACGCATGGTTAAGCATGTTCTCAGAAAAGCTGCCGTGCCCCCTGAAGGCCTCGGGTGAAGCAACTGCCTTTATAGCTGAACGCCGTGACGTCACGGAACCACTGGACCATCTAGCGTTGACTTCGTCAATGCAATCGATAACTTGATAATCTTGCAGAAACTTGGCAGTTGGCGATGCGTTGGGCGGTGCAAGATGCGGCGGGACATGTTTCGGGGTGGTTATAAACCCCGCACTTGAGACCATGCGAAGAAAAAGCACCTGTAACACAAGCCACGCATTGTTAGGCATGTTCTCAGAAAAGCTGCCGTGCCCCCTGAAGGCCTCGGGTGAAGCAACTGCCTTTATAGCTGAACGCCGTGACGTCACGGAACCACTGGACCATCTAGCGTTGACTTCGTCAATGCAATCGATAACTTGATAATCTTGCAGAAACTTGGCAGTTGGCGATGCGTTGGGCGGTGCAAGATGCGGCGGGACATGTTTCGGGGTGGTTATAAACCCCGCACTTGAGACCATGCGAACAAAAAGCACCTGTAACACAAGCCACGCATGGTTAAGCATGTTCTCAGAAATACTGCCGTGCCCCCTGAAGGCCTCGGGTGAAGCAACTGCCTTTATAGCTGAACGCCGTGACGTCACGGAACCACTGGACCATCTAGCGTTGACTTCGTCAATGCAATCGATAACTTGATAATCTTGCAGAAACTTGGCAGTTGGCGATGCGTTGGGCGGTGCAAGATGCGGCGGGACATGTTTCGGGGTGGTTATAAACCCCGCACTTGAGACCATGCGAAGAAAAAGCACCTGTAACACAAGCCACGCATGGTTAAGCATGTTCTCAGAAATACTGCCGTGCCCCCTGAAGGCCTCGGGTGAAGCAACTGCCTTTATAGCTGAACGCCGTGACGTCACGGAACCACTGGACCATCTAGCGTTGACTTCGTCAATGCAATCGATAACTTGATAATCTTGCAGAAACTTGGCAGTTGGCGATGCGTTGGGCGGTGCAAGATGCGGCGGGACATGTTTCGGGGTGGTTATAAACCCCGCACTTGAGACCATGCGAACAAAAAGCACCTGTAACACAAGCCACGCATGGTTAAGCATGTTCTCAGAAATACTGCCGTGCCCCCTGAAGGCCTCGGGTGAAGCAACTGCCTTTATAGCTGAACGCCGTGACGTCACGGAACCACTGGACCATCTAGCGTTGACTTCGTCAATGCAATCGATAACTTGATAATCTTGCAGAAACTTGGCAGTTGGCGATGCGTTGGGCGGTGCAAGATGCGGCGGGACATGTTTCGGGGTGGTTATAAACCCCGCACTTGAGACCATGCGAAGAAAAAGCACCTGTAACACAAGCCACGCATGGTTAAGCATGTTCTCAGAAATACTGCCGTGCCCTCTAATCACTACATAACTAATGCGACCTAAACTCGAATATGCTAGCATTGTCTGGGATCCTATACAAAAACTAACATCGATATTCTTTAGATGACAGAGCATAAAGCTGTCAGATTCATCTAATCTAAATATTGTACAAGTGACTCTCCTCTAGTCTAATGACACAGCATAATATTCATGCTCTTCAATTACGAAGAAAAATACAGGCTAAAATTTCTGTTTTCGATCAGAAAGAATATCTTGTCTATAAACCCAGATGCTTGTTTAAAGTCACCTACAGCACGTAGAACACGGCATCTCCACGCTGACTCTTTAACACATCTTACAACAACCCGAACTAACCTTTTCAAGTGTTCGTTCTTTCCACGCACCGTAACAGATTGGATCAACCTACCATTTTCACAGTTATGTAATGCTTACTTTTTGGAATATATGACTTTCAGATCATTGACGTTAATGTAGTGTGAATTTATACCTACACTTATTAGTTTTCTTGTGCTCAGTTATCCTATGTCTCGTCAGCTGGAGTAACGGCTTCGCAAAGTGTTGTTGTTTCGTACATGTGTGTACGGCACACTTCTTTGGCCATTTGGCTGTGTTTCAAGTGCGAAAAGAACTTTATATATGATTGTGTGATGGCTACGCTTCATTTCCCTCGATGTTGCTATTTGCTAATAGATGTACGGTCTGTGCCTTTTTCCTTCTAATTTTTCTTCTGGAAGATTTATTACTGCGCTTTATTGCTAGTATGTGATCTTGTCATGTACTAATATTTGTGCGCATTACTTGGATCTATTTTTACGTACTTTTGCCCTCCTGCTTGGGCCCTCTTTCGGGCCTGCCGTATTCTGTAAATAAATAAATCAAATAGAATATACGCCGATAGTTTGCAACTATAGAATGGTCGCCTTTTGTATAAATGGCTGTAATGCTACCACGTTTAAGTTCTGGAGGAAGTACACCGGACTGAACATTAGGTCAAACATGGAAGAAAATTCATGTATATAATGTGTGCCATCATCTTCACATGGCTAGGGTAGACATCGCTACCAGCACTAAAAGGTTCTAGGTGGCGTATGATTTGACGGTGACTTCATTAGGTGTAGTGGGTAACAGGAAAATGAATGTGCTAATCGGTTAGGAAAAGATTCTACACGATCTATGTTATTAATAGGATGGTCATCAAAGACGGAATTGCAGAATGCTTCAGCAATTTCTACATGGTTGTTTCACCTAATGCCATCATGATAAATACTAGGCTACTGTTACGGTAGTTGTTCCTATTTAAGAATGAATTGACTGTCTCCCACTTTTTATTGGTGTTATTTCAACACTCAATTATCTTAATTTCTTTTTTCTATCTTTAGCTGCAGGCAAACGGAGTTGTAAAGTTTTTATAATGACCTAATAAGTTCTCTTGAAAAGGCTGTATTTAAAGGCATGCACGGCGTTCTTCTAACTGGTAAATGCCTTAGTTACAAAGCAGCCCAAGTGTTCGTGCTCCCCTTTTCCTGCACACTCGCCTGCGAAGACTATGCGATATTTGCATTACGCTCCTTGAAGGTTCTTCGAATAAAGAAGCCATGGGTAGCAATCTACTCAGTGAGGCTGGAACTTGAAGTTTATTTTCTTTGTGGCTCGATAATCAAAGTTAGTCAGAGGGGTACAGGGATACAGCAGCAGCCTCCCCATCGTCTCTGAATCAAGTACATGTTTAGTATGTGAGAAAAAGTCCCCTAGTTCAAAAATATCTGCGCTCGTCGCACCCAGGGTAGGCGGAGCAGAATGTGTCGCCGCCATGTCACTGAACTTGATTGGGAGTTGCTCCGTTGTTGAGGCGTCCCTTGGCGCGGCGCTGACTGTGGAGCCCTTAGCAGTTGCACGGCGGGCGCCATCGATTCCCGGTAGGGCGTGGGTGTCGTGCTTGTCGTTGTTTAGGGCCAGCTGCGATTCGTACTCGGGTGATTCACATACGCCTTCGCGTTTTCCCGAGTCGCTGCAGAAGTTTAGACGCGCCTACCTTTCCGGCTTTGCAGAGAGAGGGGCAGTTTTGCCCATTCATGAAAGTAGCTCTTCTCGGTCTGTTTCATCCGTTAGGACTTTCTTGAAGCAAGATGCAAGTGTCGTTTCCTTGGTTGATGCAGCGTGTCTTTTCATTGTGCTGCCGCAATCCTGTGCCCGCAAACAGAAGCGGCCAGGGACTGCCAAACAGACACGTTTACGGTTGCCTGGCGAAAACGGCGGACGAATAAAGAGAGAATGAACACGCAGAGAATTGACCATGACCAGTGGCGTAGCCAGAAATTTATTTCGAAGGGGAGGGGGGGTTCCGCCGACAACTACCGCTCCTCCCCCTCCTTCACCTCTCTCTCTCTGTATATATATATATATATATATATATATATATATATATATATATATATATATATATATATATATATATATATATATATATATAGGTTGTACACCACACAAAGAAACTCCTAACACTCCCAGGACAAGAATGCTTTCACAATGAGTGAGGTTTCTCGTTTTTGCATTGGCGAAACAGCACTTTCCTTAATTTCTGACAAATTTCTTTCATTGATGATGGGTGAGGCCCCTTCGCATCAAATTACATTATCATCCTTATGCTATTATTAAAAATGATATTAAATAAACTTAAATTTCATTTACGAATAGATGCATTCAATAATGATACCGATGACCTAGATGGTACATGACCGGGAGAAACGCACAGAGCTAAAATGGGGCCAAACAAAACCAGGACAGCGCACTATCGTGTGTTTTCTTGTTTGCAGGCCAGACTTGTTTCAGCCTAGGTAACAGCGGGCGATCCTCGTTGTTTTACTGCCAGTTCTTCTAATTATTGGTACGGCCATGGCCAAGTACGGAAGAGGGCGAGCTATAATTGCGAGTCGCCTCTAACTCAATCTCGTTTCGGCGTTGCGGGCATGCTATATTATTCTAGATTTTAAAATACAGGAGCAAAGCTTCGCGTTAGGACTTCGCTGGCTTCATATGATGCTTGTTTCACTCACTTTGGGCGACCTGCTGTCTGACTTGTTTGAAGAGTTGTTTGGAAGTAACTTGCGATCATTGTATTGTAGTCACCCCGCGACGCATATTGCTATTTGATCACACTCAGGAATTGATGAGGCATACAGTCTGGAGCAGGGCTGCTTCCTGTTTAGGACCCTTTGTGAAAAACTGCAGTTAGCAGTAAAGTAAGGGCCAGTAGCACAGAGAGGTTTGAAAGTGTCGAGTTTGCTGACACCCGGCTGTTATGAAAACTGCTGAGACGTTCAGTTAGGATGGGCTCTCCGCAGCAAGCAGCATGTGTTACGACGGGGTAGGCGAGCCTCAGCTAGGCGACTGGTCGCGACCGTCTGGTTTTGGCTTATCGGACAAGGACTAGAGGCGCTCCCTATGTACATAATTTTCTCCCAACTTCGTTCTTGACGCCTTTTTATGCGCCTCCTGCCCTCCTCGTATTCTTCACCCCACTGCCCTTAAAATTCTTTTCCGTGAATTACACTTCAACATTCGCCGGATTGCTGGACGGCGCAGTAGCCCCTAACATTCTAATATGTGTGTTCCTGCGTGGACTTCGAGGCCATGCACCTACCTGCCCTCCCACCTGTTTGCTCTGGTGATTTGTTAGCTTCCCTGGCACAGCACCTCTGTCCTTGATTTATTTTTCCGTGCTCAAAGCAGCGTTCTGTAGGTCTTTGTTTCGTGGCCTGTTTTGTGCCCTGCTTTCATTTTTAAAAGCAAGTAAAAACTAGCCTAACAGCAATCTCTTCTTCAATTTCTTACCATAGTGAAAGTCAGAGACAAGTGGGAAAAAAATACAGAAAAGAAGGGGGGGGGGTGCAGAGTGCTTATTACATGTTTCCTAAACAAGCGAGGTGCAATATTGCCGGAATGCTTTTCTTCTGCGCAGCGCGGTCCACAATTCGGTCAAGTACCAGAAATGAGAGGCTCTTCAATGACACGAAGGCCTGGTGGGGAGAATCAATGCCCCCGTTTTATGCCCGTGATCGTCCCATCTTTATCTGTGTATGGAATTTTTAGCACTGATCCTCCATCAACTGTTATGGTTAACACGATCCGGAATGATGTAGAGGCGCGCCATGAGTGCAGCCGCAATGTTCTTTGCATGGGAGAGGGGGCTGCCCCATGACCTCTCCCCTCCCCTGCCGAGCGTCACTAGCTCTTGCCTTGTTTCCGCATTCAAGCTTGCTCTTTCATCCATGTCGCTTTTTCAGAGCCCACTGAAATTTTATGTTCTGTGAAAAAGAGGATAAAGGGGGTGATTCGTCAAGATATTTCGGGGGCATGGTTCGACTCCCCTCCCCCCCCTGTCTACGCCAATGATCCTGAGACCCTCTCCTGCGGCGAGCTCGTATTGCACCTAAAACTGTAGAATATCCTTGGGCTCCGCATTTCAGAGCAACGGCCTTTATTTTTTCGATAATGCAGCAGGAATGGAAATGTTGGCTTCATTGCAGCAAGTTTTTGGTGGTTTCTTTTTCTCTGGTCATTTTTTTTCTTTTTATCTTATACGAATGCAAGGAGAATTTCTTCCCTTTTCTCCGCTCATGCCACCCTGCAGGTTTTCTTTATTGCTCAAAAACAGCGCTGAAACCGTGCACCAGACAACATAATACAGGATAGGACACACACGGCTCTCTTTGTCACAGCGCCATTTGGTCCTATTCTCTATACTGTTGTACGGTGTACGTTTTAGCGCTGTTTCTAAGCATTATGAAAACCGCCAACTTGCCCAATCTGTTTTCTTTTTCGGCATGCCACCCATACGAACAGAGGTGCTTGCTGTCGACAGGCCGGCAAAGCCCGAACCACTCGTGCGGCCTGCGTAGCGCTACACAGGGCTTGGGAACATTTGGCGCAACTTTTTTACTGTGTTCTTTACATCCGCGCATCGCCGGCGGCAGCAAATATCCTTTGACGGCGTGTGTGCGCTGCCATGTGGAATTGCTTGAAACGCTTTCCTCTCACCACAATCGCGCCTATCCTTCAACGCTTGCTTAGGCTTGTCTTTTTTTCTGTGGTTGGATCCGGGGAACAGGGAGCAGTGACATGTGTTGGTGAGTCGTTGTTCCGCAAACAACTACAGTCGGCCCGCCGCTACTATTGAAAGAGACGTACGCGTTTTTCGCGGGGACTCGAAGCGGACAAGCGCGGTCCGCACAGGCGGAGAACTCACACGGCAATGGACAGCATCTGGAACCAATACAGGCGCCGCCCCGGGCAGAAAGTTAAAAAAAGAAGATTAGAAGTGACGGAACGGGAGTGTGAATTGCAAGGCTGTGCAATGCTGTCGGATCGGAGAGGGAGTGCTGAGTTGGTCTTGCAATAGGGAAGGCGTGAGGAAAGGAAGAGGGAAGTAATATCAGGAAGGTTACAGCGTACGTAAAATTTTGGCAATTAGTGGTCGCTATGAAGGCGTGTATATATTGTTGCGTCGTATCCCCCATCACTGACGTGGTTCTTTCGTGCAGTATTGTGCTCCCGAACACCATCATCCGAATCCTCGAGAATTGTACTTGCCTTTCCACCCTAAATTGTGGATTTTCAACGCACGTTCTGCCCTACGACGTTGCCTTGGCGCATATCACGCCTAAGAAGAATTCCAGATTTTTTCCTTGACCCCTAAAGCAGCACTCCACAGCATCAGCGGATCCCTGCCGGCCGCTCTTTCGCCGTCATCGTCAACTGAGGACACTTGTAAAATGATTGCTCCTCATCCTCATTCGGAGCAAACAAAAGGACCTCGTCGCCTTCTCTCTTCTTATACAGATATTTTTACCTGGATGACCACCCTCTCGGTTAGACATATGTAGTCACCCATCGCATCAACACCGGTGATGCCAGTCCCATTATTAGGTGACGTTATCGCGTCGCCTATGAGGTCGACAAGATTACATGAACAATGACATTATTGAGCTCGAAAAGGACAACTTTCAGCGCTGATGTGTTGACTACCGTCCCACTAACAAGATAAAAAAAAGATGTATACTCACTGCTTCGCATAGAGGATGCCCTTGATTGACTTTATGGATCACAATATTTTTCGTCAATTGACATCTGTTCAGGCTATTTGCAGATTGGCATAGATCAGATGAACCGTGAGAAGATCGCCTACATTGCACCAGATGGTCTCTACCAATTCAAAGTCAAGCCCTTTGGTTTATCGATGCCCCAGCTACATTCGAGCTGAAGGAAACGAGTAACAGCGTTGAACAACGGCACGTGACTGAGAGACGAAGCGCTCAGTCACGTCCCGTTTTCACGTCCCGTTGTTCAGCCATGTTACTCGTTTTCTTCAGACACGTACCCAACAGCCCAGGTTAGCCCGCTAATACATTCGAGAGCATGATGAACTCTCTCCTGCGTGCCTTGAAGTGGTCACCATGTCTTTGCTATCTTGACGATGTGATTGTGCTTTCACCGACCCTTAATAGTCATCTTCAGCGCATCGATACGGTCATCTCTTTCTTTCGTGGTGTTGGCCTTCAGCGGAACTCACCGAAGTGCCACTTTGGCCCCCGCAAAACTAATGTGCTCGGACATTTCGTAAACGCTGCGGGAATACAACCTGACCCGGAGAAAGTTCGCGCACTTCGCAACTTTCTTGTTCCATGTTCACCTAAAGATGTCCGAAGTTTTATGGGATTATGTTCGTATTTCCGCCGTTTTGTTGAATTGTTTGCTGATATCGCTAGTCAGCTCGCCGACCTTCTCAAGAAGGATGCTCCTTTTTCTTGGGGACTACAGCAAGCCAAAGCCTTTGCTACCCTTATTTAGCGGCAAACAACTTCCCGATTATGTCTAATTTTTACCCCTCGGCACCCACTGAAGCCCGCACCGACGCTAGTGTTCAGGGCATCGTTGCTGTGCTCGGCCACGGTCAAAGGGGTTAAGACTACGTCATCGCTTACGCCAGCCACCTTCTCTCTGCGCTCGAACAAAATTACTCAATCGCTCAACGTGAATGCCAAGCACTCGTATAGGTGGTCGAGAAATTTCGACCATACCTGTTCCATCACATTTTCTGCGTCGTAACTGATGACTACACCCTTTGTTGGCTCTGCTCTTTGAAAGATCCAACAGACGTCTCGCTATTGGGGCTTACGTGTGCAAGAACACACCTTCTCCATCGTGCACAAATCAGGACGTCTGAATCAAGACGCCTACTGCCTGTCCCGCCATTCTGTGGTCCCGCCATTCTGTCGCAGATGCTCACACGGACATTTGCATTCTGTCCATCTCCGACTTGCTTGATATCGGTGACGAACAACGCCGCGATCCTGTCCGCACCTTTCAGCGTGCCGATCCGAGCATGTCGGAAGAGAAGAAGGTGCGTCATCTGATGAGAGGCATAAAGGAACAGCTCTTTGGCGGTCTTGTTCGGAATACGCCCAAGACTGTCGCGGAGTTCCTCACCGAATCCACCGCAATGGAGAAAACGCTTCAGCAACGGACGAACATGTACAACCGGCAAGTAAATGCCGTCTGCACTCCGGATACGCCGGTAGGCTTCGGATGCGACGTCGCCTTGCTTTGCGAGCTGATTCGCTCAGTAGTAAGCGACGAGCTGCAGAAGCACAACGGTACGTCGCCACCGCCAGTCAGCTCCCTCGCCAGCGTCGTACGCAACGAAGTACAGCAGGCACTGTAGGCATCTCTTTCCAGCAGTGAAGCGCCACCTCTGCCAAGTGAGTCCCGGCGCAAGACTTACGCAGAAACCTTACTGAGCCCCGCCCAAGCTTTCGCACCTACTTATGTTGCGTCGCCAGTCGCGTTGCAATCGGCGCAAGCCGCTCCGACAACTCCGCTACCGTACTTCGACGACCGACGAACACCCGCGAGGAAATCAGAGGTTTGGCGAGCGCCCGCTATGCGATCGAAGACCGCTATGCTACCACTGCGGCGAAACTGGTCATGTGTATCGGGAGTGCCTGTATCGACGACTCGGACTGCGGGGTTTTTCTATCGACTCGCCTCGACCGAGGTTTGGCCAGAGGCCTCCCGACATCGCAGAATTCATCGAACAACAGCGCAGGCCGGGCACATCGCAGCTGCAGTCACACTCACCCTTACCGCGGCGATATTTCCCTGCTCGTGATACCACCTCGAGGACGACGCAAGGAAGATCACCAAGTCCACGCCGGGAAAACTGACGTCAGCGACTTTCCGAGGCGGGGCCGCTGATACTCGACGCGCTGAAGACCTCGTGTCGTGCCGACTGCCGAACAACGAAAACACGACGACGCCAGAACCACTTCCCGCGAACAAAATCTCACTGGACAAACCTGCGTTGATCGACGGCAGAAAAATAAGTGCACTTGTAGATACCGGCTGCCGATTACTCTGTTTTCAGTGGCAAACTGGCGACCATTCTGAAAAAAGTTGCGTTGCCCTGGAACGGAGCGCCAGTTCGTACGGCAGGTGGCCACGTCGTCACACCGCTTGGCTTATGCACGGCGAGAGTAGAAATTCGCGGTGCTGCTTTTCCTGCCACTTCTCTGGTTCCACGCGAGTGTTCCCGCGATATCATTCTTGGGATGGACTTTCTCCGGGAATATGGCGCCATTATTGACCTTCGCGAGCGCTGCATCACTTTCTCAACGCAAAGGGCAACAACACAGACTGACGCCGTTGGACACAGATTCGCACTTCGCGTTTCGGACGACAGCATCACGATACCGCCGCGTGCGAGTGTTATGATTCCGGTCAATGGCTTCACGGACTTGCTACAAGACGGTGAAGCCATTGTAGAAGGCAACATTTCTATGTTGCTGACCCAAGGTATTTGTGTAGCGCGAAGCCTTATGGAACTTCGTGCTGGCCAGACAGCGGTCCTCATCACCAACTTTACCTTTGAGCATCGGCACATTTTTCGTGGCACTGCCGTCGCCTACGCCGAACCATCAACGGACATCGTCGAGTGCTTTGCTTCTGAAGTGGACACAGACGACGGTTCGCTCAGAGACATCGATGTTAACTCCGAGCTTACGGACGACCAAAAGAGCGCACTGCAGGAACTCTTGAACGAATTCCGCGCGTGCTTCCCTCGGTGTACTAAGGTGGGCCAAACGCCAATCACGAAGCACCGAATAACGACATCCGCCGACGCACGCCCCATCAAACAACAGCCTTATCGTATCTCGCCGAAAGAACGTGAGGCAATTCAAGCCCAAGTCAAGGAGATGCTAGATGATGGTGTCATTCAGCCTTCGTACAGTCCGTGGTCGTCCCCGGTCGTTCTGCTCAAGAAAAAAGACGGAACGCTTCGTTTCTGTGTTGATTATTGACGCCTCAACGATGTCACCAAGGACGTGTACCCACTACCACGTATCGATGACTCTTTAGACAGGTTGCGGCGAGCTAAGTATTTTTCGTCTCTCGATCTAAAGAGCGGTTACTTGCAAATTGAGGTAGATGAACGAGACCGCGAAAAAACTGCTTTCGTCACTCCAGACGGCCTTTACGAATTCAGGGTGCTTCCTTTCGGGCTCTGTTCGGCACCAGCAACTTTCCAGCGAATGAGGGACACCGTTCTCGCTGGTCTGAAGTGGCAAAGCTGCCTCGTCTACCTTGACGACGTGGTTGTTTTTTCGGCGACATTTGACGACCACCTGAAACGACTGCGGCAAGTTCTCGAAGCCATCCGATCGGCTAACCTCACTCTTAAGCCTCAGAAGTGTCATTTCGGCTACAAGGAGCTCATGTTTCTGGGACACGTAGTCAGCGCGGAAGGCGTTAGGCCCGGTCCCGCGAAAACTGCCGCTGTAGCCACGTTTCCAACAGCGACCGACAAGAAAGGTATCCGATGCTTCCTGGGCCTTTGCGCATACTACAGGCGTTTCATCGAAAATTTTTCGAAGATGGCGGAGCCGTTGACTCGACTCACGAGGGACGATGTATCGTTCGTCTGGGCCTCAGAGCAAGAGACTGCTTTCACTGAGCTTAGACTGCGTCTGGTGTCAGCACCAGTTTTGGCCCACTTTGACGAGGAGGCGGACACGGAAGTTCATACAGACGCCAGTAACGTTGGTCTTGGTGTGATGCTTCTACAGCGGCAGGAAGGTATTGAAAGAGTGATCGCTTATTCAAGTCGCACGCTCTCGCGTGCAGAGACCAACTACGCCACTACGGAGAAAGAGTGTCTTGCCGTCGTATGGGCGCTGGCCAAATTTCGACCTTAGCTCTACGGCCGCTCATTCAAAGTTGTAACCGATCATCACTCGTTATGCTGGCTTGCAAATCTGCGGGATCCTTCTGGACGACTGGCACGGTGGAGTCTACGTTTGCAGGAGTACGACGTGACCATCGTTTACAAGTCGGGCCGCATACACGAAGACGCTGACGCACTCTCGCGCGCCCCTATCGACACTACCAACCAAGACATTGAGGACGACAGCATTTTCCTTGGGGCCGTAAGCGTTACTGATTTGTCCACATGGCAGCGCGCAGACGACTCACTACGGCCTATATTCGAACATCTGGAGGCACGAAACCCATCAATACCCCGGCACATCGCTCGAGGATTGTTGTCTTTTGTTTACGAGATGGCGTCTTGTATAAGAAGAACTCTGCTACTACCAACAAGACATAGCTTTTGGTCGTTCCAGCAGACCTCCATGCCAAAGTTTTATTCGCCTGTCATGACGAGCCTCCGTCTGGCCATTTGGGTTTTACGCGAACGCTTCATAGAGTGCGCAAATCGTACTACTGGCCGAAACTTGCCGAGTGTGTTAAGCGGAACGTCCAAGCCTGCCGTGAATGCCAGCGCCGAAAGTCGCCAGCTGTGAAGCCTGCGGGATTGCTGAATCCGATTGACCCACCTGACAAACCTTTCGACCAGGTCGGCATGGATCTTCTGTGCCCGTTTCCACTGTCATCTTCTGGCAACAGGTGGATAATCGTCGCCACAGACTACTTAACGCGGTATGCTGAGACAAAGGCGTTGCCTCGAGGCACAGCTTCCGAGGTTGCCCAGTTTTTCATACAGAGCATCGTCCTACGGCATGGCGCCCCATCGCACATCATCACAGACTGAGGCAAAGCCTTTACAGTGCAGCTCATTGAAGACGCTTTTAAACTCAGCTGCACAGCCCATCGAAGGACAACTGCCAATCTTCCGCAGACAAACGCCTTGACCGAACGACTGAACAAAACGATGACTGACATGCTGTCTATGTACGTAGACGTACAGCACAAGACGTGGGACGAGATACTCCCATACGTAACGTTTTCCTACAACACTGCTACGCAAGAAACAACACGCTTCACGCCGTTTTACCTCGTTTACGGCCGCGAAGTGCAGACTATGTTAGAAGCAATGCTGCCGTGCGACAACATCGACCACCTTGATCTCGCCCAAGATACCGAACTCTTCAGAAGAAGCCCGTCAGCTTGCCCGAGTATTCATAAAGAAACAACAGAGCATCGATGCGCAACGTTACAATCTCCGTCATCGACAAGTCGAGTTCTAACCTGGCGATCAAGTTTTGGTCCGGACTCCCGTGCGCCGAAAAGGTCTATCCGAGAAGCTTTGGAGTCGCTACTTCGGACCTTACAAAGTGTTGCAACGAATTAGTGGCGTGAATTATGAAGTCCTTCCTGACGGAAGCCAGCCTCCCCGACGTCGACAACCGCAATCTGAGATTGTGCACGTTGTGCGGTTGAAACCGTACTACAGCCCCTAAAATTCGACGTTTTCAGCCGCTTACGTTAATTTTTGTTGTTGCTCGTCCCTCAGTGCCTTGTGACTATATCGCACACCACAGTGATTGTGACTACAGCCTATGTGTCCGTCCTAGGCTATCTCGGCGCTCTCACGTCAAGCCTATGTATGTTTTCATTCTTTTATTATTACCTTTTTTGGAGAGGGGGTAGTGCCACATGGTGTGGCACAGCAAGGGGACTGAAGAAGAGGAGAACGAGGTTCATTCGGCATCGCTCGTCAACGGTTACGTTTCGTGAAGTACAAACGCCTGGATCCCCATTCAGTGTGCATACTTCAGCAGGGTATACGCGACAATATTCTACTTGATTTTTGACCCTCCAGCAGGGAATTATGATATCTTCCTTATGACCCATCCTACTAATGAATGACGCTTCGGCTCCTTTCTGGCTGCAGCCATACGGCCCATAAGGCATATTTCACTAAAAAGTTGGGCCGAGCAGCCTCTGTCAGTTCGCCGAACAGATTCGTCATGTATATTCCTCAAGCAACAAACACCAGTAAATTGCTCATATGAGTTGAACGTGTAGCACGGAAAATGGAATATATATATATATATATATATATATATATATATATATATATATATGGGTACTTTCCTTTTCGTATCCTGCAAACAGCTCTAAGCCTGGATTAGCTTTACTTCAAATCACCGCCACTTAAATTAAACACGTGAGGAACCGCCTAATTTTTTGGAACAGTTAAAAAAGCAAGTGGTGCTGGTGGAATATCAACTGCAGTGTTAAATGCTCGTGTTACTGCCGAGCGTCTCTGTGAAGAAATGCAAAATTTGATATTATATCATAAACTACTCGTCGTCAGGAAACATGTTTTAGCGGGTCAAAATCATGGTAACTGTTGTAGAAGTCATGTATAGCCAGCGTTTGGGACATACTTAATGCACCGCGCAGGTACGGTATCATAAGTGGATTCTTATATGCTATGTTTTTGCGGTTGTCAATCCGCTCATGAAAAAAACCCGCAATGGGCTGGTCTGCGCTCCTACGGCTGGCACTGTAGGGTTGCCTTTGAGAACTGTATTGTGGTCTAAGAAATAAGCTCTTTGAATAAATTTTCGCTAACAAAGACGTCTTAAAAATATATTTGAGACGACCACCATAGTACACAAGCAGAGGGAACGAGAGCGAACGAAAGAAAACACTGCAGAAGGCGCCCGGACATCACCCGAACTGCAGCAGTCGACAGGCGCGATTGATTGACTGATTGCAAACATTATTATTCCACCGAGCTAGGGTGCTCGCCTTTTGACCTGCACGTAGGTAGGGGGGAGGACGAAGCAGTCTCCGCGCGTTGAGGACGGTGAGTCCTCAATGGCCAGGTGCATTGCTCGACGCTGGTCGTCTTCAGCCTCGCTCTGGAGCAAGGCCTCCCAGGCTTCTCTACTGTCAATGTTTTCCTTGGCCCCTGGGAAGCCAGCACACTCCCATATTATATGGTCTAGCGTACCTTTCTGCTTACAATTTTGCAAAGGGCATCGTTATAGTCCCTCATCTGTGTTAAGTAGATCCAATGTAGTGATGTATAATTGTTTCCCCGGAGGCGCCGCCAAATGCGAGTGTCCTCCAGAAAGAGAGACCGATGCGGAGGCGGAAAGCTTCTTCTTTCGGCTTTGCAATGATCTACAATTTTCCTGTACGTGATGATGCCATCTTTGATTCCTGGAACTGGCTGCTCAAGAGTTGCCCATCGGTAGACTGCTCGGGCGAGATCGTGAGAGGCTTCGTTGCCTGGGACTTCTTCATGGGCTGGATCCCAAATAAAGGTTATGTCCCTCCAAGAAAGGTTTTTGAGTAGAATTTAAAGGCCTGTTCCGAGATTCTCCCTTTGTTAAAATTTCAGATAGCTAATTTGTTATCGCATGATATTGTCACGCGGTAGTGACGGTGCAGAAAGCAGCAATACGGTGGAATACAAAACTAGCTTTTATTGGGCGAACCTGTGCCCACAAAAACAGGCTGGACTTATAGCACAACGATAGCGGCGAACACGGTCGGCGATCGTCGGAAATCTGATCAGCGGGTCAAACGCGTCGGATTTTATGGAGCAGTCGTGGAATGTTCCAGATTAATCGTTCGGACCAGCGTGCCTTCCACAAAGTTCTACACCATTCGCGTCAGGTGATGAAATCAGATAACATAAGGTTCGGCGACAACAGACAGCGAATAGAAGCATCGATAACTTTCCAGAAACTTCGGATACATGACGGCGCGTCCCACGCTGTGCGATTACATTTGTTAGGCGGCGAAACGTGGTTGCCTAGTACACGTGTCAATACCCCCCTCTTAAAAAGAATCGTCCCGATGCTACAAATATAAGAGAGCAAAACACAAAAGGACACTTATTAAACATAAGTAACAAAACAACGAAAAGAAACAAAGTCCAAAGGACAGTTACGCGAAGCCCCAAAGCTCATTAACGCTGGTAGTACGGCTTGAGTCGCACAACGTGAACTATTTCAGCTCGTGAGCGGCGCCGCTGTGATAGCGAAATGCCGTCTGGCACGACCTCATAGTCCAGCGCGCCAATACGTCGGATGATTTTGTACGGTCCGAAATAGCGACGCAAAAGCTTCTCGCTCAGTCCTCGTCGGCGTATAGGGGTCCAAACCCAAACACGGTCACCGGGCTGGTACTCGACGAAGCGTCGTCGGAGGTTGTAGTGTCGGCTGTCGGTCCTCTGCTGGTTCTTGATTCGCAGGCGGGCGAGCTGTCAGGCTTCTTCGGCGCGCTGGAGATAGGTAGCGACGTCAAGATTTTCCTCGTCAGTGACGTGCGGCGGCATGGCGTCGAGCGTCGTCGTCGGGTTCCTGCCGTAAACAAGCTTAAATGGCGTGATCTGTGTTGTTTCTTGCACCGCCGTGTTGTAGCCGAATGTTACGTACGGCAGGACCGCATCCCACGTCTTGTGCTCGACGTCGACGTACATTGCTAGCATGTCGGCGAGGGTCTTGTTCAGGCGCTCCGTGAGACCATTCCTCTGCGGATGGTAGGCAGTTGTCCTCCTGCGACTTGTCTGGCTGTATTGCAGAATGGCTTGCGTGAGCTCTGCTGTAAAAACCGTTCCTCTGTCGGTGATGACTTCTGGAGCACCATGTCGCAGCAGGATGTTCTCGGCGAAAGATTTCGCCACTTCGGTTGCGGTGCCTTTCGGTAGAGCTTTAGTTTCAGCGAAGCGGGTGAGATAGTCCGTCGCCACGACGATCCATTTATTTCCGGAACTTGATGTCGCAAACGGTCCCAACAAGTCCATCCCGATCTGCTGAAAAGGTCGGTAAGGAGGCTTGATCGGCTGTAGTAGTCCCGCTGGCCTTGTCGGTGGTGTCTTGTTCGCTGACAGTCTCGGCATGTCTTGACATAACGGGCGACGTCGGCTCTGAGGCGCGGCCAGTAATGCCTTTCTTGTATCCTCGATAGCGTCCGGGAGAAGCCGAGGTGCCCGGCGGTCGGATCGTCATGTAGGGCGCGCAGTACTTCTGGACGCAGCGGCGACGGGACAACAAGAAGGTAGTTGGCGCGGACTGGTGAGAAGTTCTTCTTCACGAGTAGATTGTTTTCAAACGTGAAGGAAGATAATCCGCGCTTAAATGCCCTGGGGACAACGTCGGTGTGCCCTTCCAAATATTCGACGAGGCCTTTTAGCTCCGGGTCTGCCCGTTGCTGTTCAGCGAAGTCTTCCGCGCTTATCATTCCAAGGAACGCGTCGTCATTCTCGTCATCTTGCGGCGGCGGGTCAATGGGGGCGCGTGATAGGCAATCGGCATCGGAGTGTTTTCGTCCGGACTTGTAGGTTACAGTGATGTCATATTCTTGTAGTCAGGCTCCACCGCGCCAGTCGTCCTGAAGGATCCTTTATATTCGCTAGCCAACACAACGCGTGATGATCGCTGACGGCTTTGAATGCCCTGCCATTTAGATAAGGGCGAAATTTAGCTGTAGACCGAACGATGGCGAGGCATTCCTTCTCAGTCGTAGAATAGTTGCCTTCCGCTTTGACAGCGACCGGCTAGCATAAGCTATCAGCTGTTCGACTCCGTTTCTCCTCTGGACGAGAACGACACCGAGGCCTAGGCTACTGGCATCAGTATGGATTTCTGTATCGGCGTACTCGTCGAAGTGCCAAGTACCGGCGGCGACTGCATGCGTCGTTTCAGTTCTTCAAATGCGTCGGCCTGTGGCGTTTCCCACTTGAACTCAACATCACATTTAGTTAGGCGTGTCAACGGCTCAGCGATGCGTGAAAATTCATTGACAAAGCGCCTTTTGTAGGCACAGATGCCAAGGAGTCTACGCACTGCCTTCTTGTCGATGGGTTGCGGGAACTGTGCGATGGCAGCTGTCTTTTGCGGGCCTGGGCGGACACCAGGTTTGCTGAATACGTGGCCTATGAACTGAAGCTCATCCTAAGCGAAGTGGCACTTTTCTGGCTTCAGAGTGAGCCCTGATGACTTGATGGCCTTTAGTACTGTTACAAGCCGCCTAAGGTGACCGTCGATATTTCCGGCGAAGACGACGACGTCATCCAAGTAAACAAGACAGGTCTTCCACTTCAATCCTGCTAAACCGTGTCTATCACGCACTGGAACGTTGCAGGCGGCGAGCACAATCCGGATGGCATAACCTTGAACTCGTAGAGGCCGTCTGGGGTGATGAAGGCCGTCTTTTCGCGATCTCTTTCGTCAACTTCTATTTGCCAATAGCCAGACTTGAGGTCCATCGACGAGAAGTATTTAGCGTTGCAGAGCCAATCCAATGCGTCGTCTATGCGTGGGAGGGGGTATACGTCCTTCTTCGTGATCTTGTTCAGACGACGATAATCGGCGCAGAAACGTAGGGTTCCGTCCTTTTTCTTAACCAAGACTACAGGAGATGCATACGGGCTTTTCGACAGCTGGATGATGTCGTTGCGCAGCATTTCGTCCACTTGTTCTCTTATAGCTTTACGTTCTCGCGGCGAAACTCGGTAAGGGCTCTGGCGGAGTGGTCGAGCGCACTCCTCGGTGATTACATGATGCTTGGCGACTGGTGTTTGTCGAATCCTCGATGACGTCGAAAAGCAGCCTTTGTATCGTCGGAGCAGACTTCTCAGCTGCTGTCGCTTAATCACGGGGAGACTTGGAATAATGTCATAGTCTGGTTCGGGAACCATGGTCGTCGGGGTAGATGCGGCCGAATTCGAGAGGACAAGCGCGTTACTGGTTTCCAGAATTTCCTCGTTGTACGCGCTTGTCATGCCCTTGTTGGTGTGCTTGAACTCCCGGCTGAAGTTTGTCAGCAACACTTCTGTTTTCCCTCCATGCAGTCGAGCGATCCCTCTTGCGACGCAAATTTCGCGGTCTAGCAGTAGACGTTGGTCGCCTTCGATGACGCCTTCTACGTCAGCGGGTGTTTTGGTGTCGACCGAAATAACAATGCTGGAGCGAGGCGGGATGCTCACTTGATCTTCGAGCACACTCAAGGCGTGGTGACTACGAGGGCTCCCCGGCGGCATCGATTTATCTTCCGACAGCGTTATTGACTTCGACTTCAGGTTGATTGCGCCGTGTTGGTTCAGGAAGTCCCTACCGAGAATGACGGCTCGTGAACACTGTTGGAGGATAACGAAGGTAGCAGGGTAAGTACTGTCATGAATGGTTATTCTTGCCATGCAAATTCTAGTCGGCGTGATGAGGTGTCCTCCAGCGGTCCGAATTTGTGGGCCTTCCGATGCAGTTTTAACTTTTTCAACTGCGCGGCGATGGGTCCGCTCATGACTGAGTAATCGCCTCCTGTGTCCACTAAAGCGGTGACTGCGTGGCCGTCGAGAAGCACGTCGAGGTCGGTGGTTCTTTGTCTGGCATTGCAATTAGGTCTTGGCGTCGGATCGCGGCTGCGTCGTGTTGAACTGAAGCTGGAACGTCGCGTCGTTAAGTCGTCTTTCGTCGGTGTAGTCTTGGCTTCCTGACTTCGTCGGGACGGCGGCGTGTCGTCATTAGGTCGTCGAGATTGTTTCTTCGTCATCTTCGTCGGCGGCGGAGGATCTTCGTCAGTTCGAAGAACTGCAATCGCACCTCCACCGGTTGCTGCTTTTAGTTGTCCGGATATGGGCTCGCTGACCGGCCCCGGGCTGGGCCAGTGTATGGTCGGCGCTGCGGCGACAGGTAGCGGCCTGGTGACGGCGAAGGGGACGGTCGTCGAGGGCTCCACTGAGTAGCGGCGAGGTAGTCGGCGATGTCACGAGGGCGTTCACCTTGCCGAGGGCGCGGTGCATCGACGGCGAACCCTCGCAATCCCAGGTTGCGGTATGGGCATCGGCGGTATACATGGCCGGCTTCGCCGCAGTGGTAGCAGAGCGGGCGGTGGTCGGGGGCTCGCCAAATTTCCGTCTTCCTCGCGTAGCTGCGCTGGGCGACGGGTGGGCGTGCTGGCGGCGGCGGCGGTGGACGACGGAATTGCAGCGTTACAGGGCCCTGGCGTCGTCGCGGAGGGGGACCTTGACGGCGGGCGACGGCGGCGTAGGTCATCGCTTCCGGCTGAGGTTGCGGTGATCGTGGTTGCACCTCAGGGATTCCAAGCGATCGCTGAACCTCTTCGTTGACGATTTCAGCGACTGGATCCACTTGGGACTGCGTCCTTGGGCAGAACTTCTGCAGCTCCTCCCGTACGACCGCTCTGATAGTCTCGCGTACATCGTCGGTAGCCAGTGATTGAACCCCGGCGTAGTTTGTAGAGTTCGTGTGGCGATCGGATTGCCGGTTTCGGATCTCGAGTGTCTTCTCAATGTTCGTCGCCTCACGAAGAAACTCTTCGACGGTCTTCGGTGGGCTTCTTACCATTCCGGCGAAAAGTTCCTCCTTTACACCACGCATCAGTAGGCGGACTTTCTTCTCATCAGCCATATCCGGGTCGGCGTGGCGGAACAAACGGCTCATTTCTTCCGTAAAGATGGCAACGTTCTCTTTTGGTAGCTGCACTCGGGCTTCCAGCATAGCTTCAGCCCTTTCCTTGCGCACGACGCTGGTAAAGGTGCGCAGGAAGCCGCTACGGAACAGGTCCCACGTTGTCAAGGTCGATTCCCTGTTCTCAAACCAAGTTCTGGCGGCGTCTTCTAAGGCGAAGTAGACATGCCACAGCTTGTCGTCGGAGTCCCAGTTGCTGAATGTCACGATTCGTTCGTAGGTTTCCAGCCATGATTCCGGGTCTTCAGTCGCTGCTCCATGGAAGGTTGGTGGGTCCCGAGGTTGTTGTAGGATAACGGGGGACGCTGGGACAGCCATTGGGGTTGTCTTGACCACGATCTTTGTCGTCTCAGGTAGAAGTCCGTGCTCTGGGGGCAGTCCTTGCAATCTGCGGCTAGCACGCTGGTCTTAGGCGATGTTGGTTCTGTCCTCGGGCTTCGGGCTTGGATCGCGGGTTTGTGGGGGCGTTCGGTATATGAACGCACAAGCACCTCCACCAGATGTCACGTGGTAGTGACGGTGAAGAAAGCAGCAACACGGTCGAATACAAAACTACCTTTTACTGGGCGAAGCTGTGCCCACAAAAACAAGCTAGACTTATAGCACAACGATAACGGCGAACACGGTCGGCGATCGTCGGAAATCTGATCAGCGGGTCAAGCGCGTCGGCTTTTATAGAGCAGTCATCGAATGTTCTAGACTAATCGTTCAGACCCGCGTGCCTTCCACAAAGTTCTACACCATTCGCGTCAGGTGATGAAATCAGATAACATAAGGTTCAGCAACAACAGACAGCGGATAGAAACATCGATAACTTTCCAGAAACTTCGGATACATGCAGACGCGTCCCACGCTGTGCGATTACATTTGTTAGGCGCCGAAGCGTGGTTGCCCGATAAAGATAAGTACACGTGTCAATATTACTCCCGCTTTTGTACCCGCACAAGCGAGCGCTACTGCAACTTCCTCGGCTGTACAGGCGTCCCTCGTGCACGTGGAGCACGCTATCTTAACGCGCCCGTCGCTATCAACCACCGTCGATACCGCAGCCCCGGCTCTGCCGCAAGCTGCGTCCACGTGCGCTACTTTATGCGCCGGTGTGTTTTTAAGTTTATTTACTAGAGCCTTAGCCCTGTAAGCTCTCCTCTCCTTGTTGTAGATAGGATGCATATATTTAGCTAGGGGGGCAATTCGGGAGGGTTTACGCACGTCCAACGGAATGTGCTTCTTGCCAGTCGGGGCACCCCTGTCACATTGTATTCCTACCCATTCGATGATTTTTCTGCCTGGTTTATACTGGGCTAATCTTTCTCACTGAGACACACGTACTGCCTCAGTGAGCTCAACTAGCGTGTTGGGAACCCCCCCCCCCTCCTTCGTGGAGGTCTGTTGTGGTCGAGTCTGGGAGCCCTAGGGCTCTCGTAACGCTCTTCCTAATGATCGCATCTCTTTTCTCCTTTTCTTCTCGTTTGAACACAAGATACGGTGTGTCATACGCTATTAGGCTGGCAATGAAGGCTTGCATGAGTCTGAGGATGCTGTTCTCTTTGAGGCACCTGCCGTTGAGTGCAACTCTCCTAAAGATCCCCGTGACCTGCGCCGCATATCCCTCTAACTTCTTGATTGTCGTGAGGTTGCATCCATTTCTCTGAATATACATGCCCAGAATTCTGATTTCCTCCACCTTGGGAACCTCATTTCCGTTTACGAAAACATTGATGGGTCTGCTGCTCCCAGCGTGTCTCCTTTGATGTTTTTGCTCAATGATTAATAGCTCCGATTTCTGTGGCGAGTACGCCAAGCCTGTGCTGGCCGTATACTCTTCCACCATATTCGCCGCTATCTGTAGTTTAAGTTTGATGGCTGCGTCACTCCCACTATTAACCGAGATGTTGATATCATTCGCGTACATGCTAAATTTTATCGATTTAATTTTATTGAGTTTCACCGGGAGACCCCTCATCGCTATACAAACGTTAGGGCTTACGCTACATACAGACCCATGGCGGAAACAGTAACGTGGAAAAAGCATAGGAGAAAATCTAGGCAGTGACCACTTTGTCACTTCGCTCACGCTAGGAAAAGGCGTCAAGATTCGCCTCATCAAACAACCGAAATTAACGGAGTGGGATAAATTGAGAGAGATAAGAAAGGAGGCCTCACTGCCGGACGATACCTACAATATCGACGAGTGGACACATCTTAAAACGCACATAGGACAAGTGACTACAACTGAAAAGGATGGGGACGCACCCCCAGCGCTAGACCGCAAACTGCTGAACATGTGGAGCAGAAAGAGTAACCTGGAGAAAAGACTCAAGGCACAAAGATGGAACAGGAACATTCTGCGCGAACTAGCCACAGTCAACAAAGAAATAGAAACATATGCGATTAAGCTCAACGACCAGAATTGGTACAGTAAGTGCGATGAGGTCGAAGCCAATATGACTCTCTCCAAAACCTGAAGCCTTCTCAGACATCTCATCGACCCTAGTAAAAAAATGCAAGATAGTACAAACCAGGTGAGAGCGAGGCATGGCTTTGTTGGCACAGATGACGAGCTCATTAGCGAGCTCCAAGAGACATATCTTGGAAAAGCATAGAGCGAGGTGTTTAAGGACTACGAGGGACCTCCCAACCCAGACCTCGATGCCCGCATCACCACGACAGAGGTTAAAGCAGAGATTAATAACCTCAGAATGAGGTCGGCCCCGGTCCGGACGGTATAACGAACACAGCTCTCCGGAATCTAGAAGATGAGTCC
Organism: Dermacentor variabilis; assembly: GCF_050947875.1. Taxonomy (NCBI): domain Eukaryota; kingdom Metazoa; phylum Arthropoda; class Arachnida; order Ixodida; family Ixodidae; genus Dermacentor; species Dermacentor variabilis. The sequence goes on along the minus strand of NW_027460291.1, from coordinate 18,144,209 downwards.
ATCATTGCATTACCCAAATACATGAACCAGGTATGCGGGCAAGGAGAACTCCCAAAAGATGGAAACATGCGGACGTAGTTTTCATTCTCAAGCCAGGCAAAGTAGCCGGCTTGAACAACATGCGACCAATCTCACTCACCTCGTGTGTAGGGAAATTGATGGGTCATGTTTTTCAAAGGAGACTGACCAGGTACATGGAGGAGAATGATCTCTGGCCGCATGAAATGGTTGGGTTCAAGCCAGGGCTCAGTACACAACATGTTATGCTCAGACTTAAGCATGATATCCTAGACCGATACGGCTTAAATGACACCAGGGCGACCCTACGCCTCGACCTCACTAAGGCATTTGACAACGTTGGCCATAAGGCTATCTTGGTAGGCCTCGAAGAGGTAGGTGTGGGACTGAGGGTATATGCATACGTCAAAGACTTTCTGTCACAGAGGGAGGCGAATATAAAATTTATGGATGTAAAGTCCCCTTCCATCACAATTGGGAGCAAGGGAACCCGCAAGGGTCGGTGCTATCACCCTTCCTATTCAACATACCGACAGGCGCGAGTGCGTGCCCTGACGCCATGCTCTCGGCGCCCCTCTAGTTCGTTCTCGGGGCTAATACCGTAGCCATGTACTGTAGCCACGCTCTTTTAACAGCGGAGCTGTTTAAGCTTAATTCTGCCGCGGAGCGTTACCCGAAAATTCAGGACAGCTTTGCGTCGCCTCGCGTTGCCTAGCAACCACCTGCGAGAGCACCAAGCTAACACCCTCTAGGGAACGTAAGGCCGTCTGGCTATACCCTCTCCCCCTGAGCTACGTCACTCAGAAGAGGCCCACATGGAAGTTCCGTGCAGCGTACTGCGAAGCTATGAGCGGCGAGCCTGTGTTGAAAATGAGGCGAGGTAGACCGAGTGAACAACGACGGCGTTACCAATTCGATTAGTGCCGGGAACCCTGCCGCTTCTTGGATAGCTTCGGGGTTAGAAATGTCTTGGCATGCTGCGACATGCTTCCTAGCGCACTTTTTAGAGCGCAGCTCTTTGGCGTCCGTTCCTGGGTTTCGCGTCGTCGTCGGCGTTGTCGTCGGCGTTGTCGTCGGCGTCGGCCTCGTAACCAGCTCCGCCCCCCTTTCATCCCCCCAGCGCTAGCAGCGACCGACTGATACCGCTGGATGCCGCTGACGCCGCTAGAGAGTCAAGACAACGTGACTGCATAGAACACCGTCGCCGCCATGCAGAAAGAGTATCAGTCAAAGGCATCAGTCAGTCGCTGCTATCTCTTCCCTCCTCCCTTTATCGTGTTGTCCGCTTGCTGCGCGCGCTTCTGCCCCCATCGTTTGCCGCTGGGTGTACACGCCGCCCCCCTCCGCTTCCGCTTACTGCTGGTTGCTCTCGACGGCGGCGATGAGCCTCCGCTTCGGCGGCGCGAACTGCAGGGTCTTCTCGGCGGCGGCGATGAGCTTCTGCTTCAGCCTCGCTTACTGCTGGTTGCTCTCGACGGCGGCAATGAGCCTCCGCTTCGGCGGCGCGAACGGCAGGGACTTCTCGGCGGCGGCGCTTAGCCTCTGCTTCCCCCACGGCTGTGACAACCTCGCGAGGCACTTGTATACATCTCGTCTTTCAGAATCAAGCATTGGTGTACCAAGTCGAACATATATCAGTCTATTTCTCCGACCACAAAGCTTCCTTCATGACTGTCAAGAACTGTTAGTGGAGTCTTTGTTAAAGGAATACGTGTGAAAAATAAAAAAAAAATTCTGTGATAGCGCATACATGTGTTGCTCGATTTCTTTGCCTCAATCTATCCAAAAGGTGAAACAGCTTATTTGCTGCGCTCAAATTTCGCATTAGGAAGTAACGTAATCGTCGGTAATTTTTTCTAGACGTGAATCGTGCATGTAGTCTCTGTGCTTGTGTGTCCAGCAAGCCTTCATTGCCACGGAATGTGGATTACGTTCATACCAGGACATGCCTAATAAGCGCTGCGTGCCCAATGGCTGCAGTAATCACAAATCGGGGCGGAAAAATAATGTGTTCATGTTTCCGGAAGATGAATGACAGAATATTGGGTGCCAATGCTAAGGCAAAGAAGAGAAAAACTGGAACACTGCGGAGTAAGGCAGCTGTTTCTTTATAAATAGTGGCGCGAATCTGTTTTGTATCTACATTGCTAAACTCATTTGAGGTGTTGTAAATATGTGGACTACGTTACTGTATGTAATAATGCCTCGAAAACGAAATTATTCGTTTAAAGCCAAATCTCCATTGGCATGGTAGCTCTGGGCATGGTAGCTCTGCTGGAACGATGTGCTCAAACCCGTTTGTTTTTGCCATACAGATCGCCGCCCTACTGCTCACACCAGCCGGGTACGAAGGAAGAGGCCAGGATGTGAAAGCAAACTCGACCTATCTTCCAGGGTATCTTGGATCCCAAGTGCCTACCGCGCCATTCTATCTGGTTAAGCCCGATATACAGCACCATTACAGTGCAACAACAACGCTGGATGACGTCACGGACTTCAGCGCCACCACAGCGAGTCTATGGGCACCACCGACCATAAAAGGAGGCGACAGACTGCGGCGGACCACTGGGCATGGTAGCTCTGCTGGAACGATGTGCTCAAACCCGTTTGTTTTTGCCATACAGATCGCCGCCCTACTGCTCACACCAGCCGGGTACGAAGGAAGAGGCCAGGATGTGAAAGCAAACTCGACCTATCTTCCAGGGTATCTTGGATCCCAAGTGCCTACCGCGCCATTCTATCTGGTTAAGCCCGATATACAGCACCATTACAGTGCAACAACAACGCTGGATGACGTCACGGACTTCAGCGCCACCACAGCGAGTCTATGGGCACCACCGACCATAAAAGGAGGCGACAGACTGCGGCGGACCACTGGGCATGGTAGCTCTGCTGGAACGATGTGCTCAAACCCGTTTGTTTTTGCCATACAGATCGCCGCCCTACTGCTCACACCAGCCGGGTACGAAGGAAGAGGCCAGGATGTGAAAGCAAACTCGACCTATCTTCCAGGGTATCTTGGATCCCAAGTGCCTACCGCGCCATTCTATCTGGTTAAGCCCGATATACAGCACCATTACAGTGCAACAACAACGCTGGATGACGTCACGGACTTCAGCGCCACCACAGCGAGTCTATGGGCACCACCGACCATAAAAGGAGGCGACAGACTGCGGCGGACCACTGGGCATGGTAGCTCTGCTGGAACGATGTGCTCAAACCCGTTTGTTTTTGCCATACAGGTGAGCAAACGTTTTGGGAAATGCCTAAAATCCAATGAATTGTGCCTAATTGTGCTGCCATGCCCAAGGCTGCTTTCAAATTTGTTATGTGACTTTTGCGTGCATGTTTCTAAATTGCTGCTTATAGCAGGGGATGTGGAAAGTAACCCTGGGCCTGATTATGATCAATTTTCCAAGCAGCTAAAACAAATTGCAGACGACCTTCGTGTTATTAAGGAAGAACGTTTAACATCCATCGACTTAAAACTTGACAGCCTAAGCAATCTCGATACCAAGGTTTCTACATGCATGGAACAAATTAATAACCTCCAGAAAGCACTAATATCACTTGAACTAAAAGTGGACGATCTTGAAAATCGCTCAAGAAGATCAAATCTAATTGTTTACGGTCTTCCCGAGGAAGCTAAGGAAAACGAAGGCTCACTTGAACACAAAGTGCACGAAAAAATTCTTAAAAGTGTCCTCGAAGTCGAAGATGTAACGATTGAAAGGATTCACAGATTGGGCAGGCCAGCAGCTAAAAAAACCAGACCGGTTATCTTGAAGCTCCGGGACTACCGCGACAAAACACAAATCCTAAGCAACTGTTATAAGCTGAAGGGGAGCAGTTTTTCAATCGGCGAAGATTTTTCATGGCGTGTAAGAAACATCCGGAAGAAACTGTGGAACTACGCGAAAGCTAGAAAAGAATCTGGGGACAAGGTATCGCTGTCCTACGACAAACTGCGTATCAATGATGACCTCTACCGATGGGATGACGAAACAAATGATGTGGCTCTAATCCAAACGCATTCAGCTACCTCGAGCAAAAAAAACCAGGAAGCAGAAAGGCAAACAACGCGCACTCGGCGCAACGCGCCACGTCAGAAATAACTTTCTGCAATATTAATGCGCGTAGCATACTAAAGAAAACTGACTTCCTTGAGGCATTACTTCTTGGTATCGAACCAGATTTTGTTGCTCTAACTGAGACTTGGCTAACAATCGATATCAGGGATGCTGAAATCACACCACCAAACTACGTAATCGTACGGAAAGACCGATTAACACGTGGTGGCGGCGTCGCCTTATTGATTAAAAAGGATATCCCTTATATCGTATTACCTGATGTCACAGGAGTGGAAGGAATCTTTTGTAAACTAACATTTTCTACAAGCAATATTGTCGTCGGCTGTATTTATCGTAGTCCCTCATGTGAGGTTGAAGTGATGGAAAGACTGTGTTTGTATGCGCAAAATAACGTTTTGGGGGCCAGACTAATACTTCTAGGGGATTTTAACTTGCCTGATGTGAACTGGCAAACATTTGAACACCACTCACCAAGTGCTGATATGCTTTTCGAACTCATGCTTTCATTGAATCTTAGCCAAATCGTAACAGAGCCCACACGTGTTCAAGGAACTACTTCCAACACACTTGATTTAATTTTTTTGAGCCATCATTTTCCTTTAGAGCAAACGCGCCTTGAACTCATTAATGGCATGTCTGATCATAAGATTACTCTATGTGTTGTACCTGCTCAGAATACATTTTCTTCCCAACCACGCATCACTTACCCGGACTTCAGTAGAGCAGACGATACGAGTATTATTGACTACTTATCTAACGAACTTACCGCCTTTGAAGAACTTTCAATACGTTCCACTACAAACATCGAAACGTTGTGGCATGGTTTCAAAAAAATTATGTTTCATTGTATTTCTAAGTATGTACCTTCTAAAGTTAAAAAAACGAGAAAGCACAATCCCTGGATCTCACGTGACATCATTCATGCCAAACGTAAAGTCAAACGTCTGAAAAAATCAATGAAAACAGCACCTAAACCTTCATCTCGAAGTAATCTTACTCTGGCTATCCAAGACATGAAATCTAAAATAAAGACAGCGAAGTCAAACTTTTACACAAACACACTTCAAGGATTTCTAAGAAATTCACCGAGCAAATTCTGGAACTACCTTAATCCTAAGGCATCAAGTGATCCCCAAGTGTCACCCGAAACTAGCAAACAAACCGCTAATTCACTAAATAACTACTTTTCTTCTATCTTCACATCTGACGATGGGAAACTACCCCAAATTGACATCACCGTTAACAGCACACTAAGCCCCCTCACCGTCACGGAGGCCGGAGTACTGAACCTTCTCCTAAACCTGGACACAAAAAAAGGGCCAGGCCCGGATAAAATACCCAACGCTTTCTTGAAACGATACGCAGAATGGATGACGAAGTACCTTTGTATAATATTTAACAAATCATTATCATCATCTGTTCTTCCACAGGACTGGAAATCCGCAAAAGTTGTCCCAATACATAAGTCAGGCTCCAAAGACGACCCGTCCAACTTTCGGCCGATTTCACTTACGAGTACCGTGTGCAAACTTCTAGAACACATCATACTAAAACACATAACCGTTTTCTTAGACCAGGAGAGTATCATATCACCATATCAACATGGCTTTCGCAGAGGCCTTTCTACAGTCACTCAACTACTGGAACTAACCCACGACATATCATTTAATATCGACCAACACAGACAAACAGACCTCATCCTACTCGATTTCTCGAAGGCATTTGATCGGGTATCACACAAAAAGCTCATAAGGAAACTTCAGGCTACATTAGGTACAGGCCCCATAATTGACTGGATTTGCGACTATCTTACTAACCGTACCCAGTTTGTGGAAGTGAATGGACAGATTTCCCAGACAGCCCGGGTAACATCGGGAGTCCCCCAAGGAAGCGTTCTGGCTCCCCTTTTATTTCTAATTTTTATTAATGACCTACCCGCAAAAATCACAGGAAACATTAGGCTATTTGCAGACGACTGCATCCTTTATCGAAATATTAACTCATATGATGACCATATAACATTAAACAACGACTTGAAAGCTGTGTCTAACTGGTGCGCCCACTGGCAGATGACCATCAATACTAAGAAATCTGCTGTTCTTTCAATCACCAGAAAAAAAAATAACTCGAGCTTTATGTATACCGTTAACGACGTGCCACTAATACGAGTTCATGAACACAAGTACCTCGGATTAACGTTAACACATGACTTCAGATGGAACTCCCATATAAATAATGTTACAGCAACTGCAATGAAACGCCTTTTCTTTCTTGGAAGACACCTCCGACTAGCACCACCCGATACAAAACTTCTTGCTTACAAAACTTTCGTCAGGTCAGTCCTTGAGTACGCAAATGTTATCTGGTTTCCACATACTAAACAACTAATTAAAAAACTAGAAGGTGTACAAAGGAAAGCTCTACGGTACATATACAATAAACATAAATTAACAGACTCGCCCACCGAACTACTTAACAAAGCCGGAATCCTAACAGTACAAAACCGAGCTGTACTAGCCCGTTCTAAACTTATGTACCAGCTGTTACACAACAAGCTTAAGATTGATACCTCTAGATACATCTCCAGAAATGAAACACGGCCAACGCGGCATAAGAACACACAAACACTCAATGAGCATTCTTTTCATACCGATTGCTTTAAGAATTCATTCTTTCCTTTAGCGATAAGAGAATGGAATCAACTGAGTGAATCCATTAGTAACAGCTCCTCATTAGATACATTTGCTAATTCAGTGGAAGAACACCTTCTTGCCTTACAGCTCTGACTTACATAGTCAGGTTTATTACCGATCTTCATAGCCTAACACTTTAATCTATGAGTGTTCCTTTTGTATGATGCAACATACGCATGACTGCATACTGTTTGTCATGTTCATTAGGTATTGTATATCACAGGTGATTTCAGGTGTTTCTTTTTCTTTTTTCGTGTTTGGTTTCTTGTTTCCTCAGATTCTTCCTTGTTATAGTATATTGTACCCAAATATTGCATTTGTGATGAACTGCTTCATTCTTTTGTTTAGTGAAACTAAAACCTTTGCAATAACACACTTATGATTATATAATCTATATATACACTTGTTCGCAAATACTACCATATGTACTTGCCCTTCCTGTTATAATCCCATGAGGGATTGACAGTATGTGAAATAAATAAATAAATAAATAAATAATTACACGTATCCCGAACGTGAAGTACACACCAGTGAAGTTGTCATGAGGTATGTTTTATGGTTCAGTGCTAGCATTTTGTTGAAGAACTTTTGTGGTCACATGAACGGCAACCTCTTTGACGCCGACGGTACATCAAGGCAAAGAAGCTACTCTGAAGAAGAGGGCAGCATCGTGACTTTTCAATATAAGCCATGCTTCCTGTCACCATGTACCCGGAATTCGTTCTCATTCCTTTGGTTCAGCAATCTTTTTTTTGTGTGGACGGGCTTTTAATAAAGCAGTGCGAAAATAGTTTTGCATAAATAAAATAATCATGGAACACCCTCTATGCTCTGTGGGCCATCTGTTCAACTATACCTAAATAAACAATAACTATGCTCCGGTTAACGTTGCACGTAGGTGCGCGAGCCCTTCATTCGAGCCGTAGCCCCAAGCGCGCCGCCGGCCTCTTCTCCGTGACGTCACTCGCCGAGCTCTCAGGCCATCTCTTGTCTAGGGGGTTTCGACCAAGCCATGTAACCTCCTCGCCCCCCACACGTGTAGGGTGGAGTCGTGACGTCACGGCGCGGCGACACACCTCTCCGTGCGTACGTGCTGCTACCATGGGAAGACCGAAGAAATCCAGGACGCCCGAAGAAGGGGCTTACTAGGAAGAGCGCCATACTGCCAAGCGAGAAGCGATGCGGCTGAGAAGATGTGATGCCAAGTCGAGGATGCCGAGTTTCAGTCTAGGGAACGCGAGAGTCGGCGCCTGAACGCTCGACGTCACCCAAAAAGCGATCCCGACATACGACTGCTCGAAAACTTACAGGGTCAAGCCCGCCGAGACAACAAATGAGCAAAACCTAGAAACACCTTAGCCCCAAGCCTACCATAACCTCGCAAAACCTAGAAAGGGCTTAGCCAATCCTACCAGCTTAGCAAAACCTAGCACAATCTCTCAAAAACCTACAAACTTAGGCAAGCCACGTAAAAGCTAGGTGAACACAAGCTACACTGTTGACTCCAGCCTTGCACCACTGGTGTAAGCCGTTTTTAGAGCGAAGCTTTCTTTACCATTTCCTTCGATTTTACAACTGCTGCTGCTGTGGGCTGCTGTCACGTACACTGCGTCGGGGGGTGGTTCAGAAGAGCACGAGTAAACGAGAAAAGGAGACGGGAGAAAATTGTTTTCACCCCTCCACGTCAAATGTGCACAATGACCTCTAGAGCTCCCTTGTCAGTGCTGCTTTAGCTGCTTGACTGCTGTAATTATCCGTGACTTTCCTCGGAAGCATTGCAGAAACTGCAGCGCTTCCCTTTCAACTAATGTGCGAGGCCAGAAGGGACGCAGATAGAACTCTAGAGAGAAGGAGAGCTAGAAGAGACAGTTCCATTATAAGAGGTGACGTGAGAAGGCAAGGAAACCCCACTACTATACGTCAGCAGTTGCGGGGAAACAGGATTAGCTTAAGTTCAAGATACGGTACAGTACGCTGCTGCTATTTCTGAAAAATAAACGCCATGCAAATATGTCAAGCGAGCAACTTACGCAGTGTGTGCAGAAGCACAGCCGCATCAATTGAAGCGCACCGCAGGGTCCAGGAGACACTACGGAAGCCGTCGACTGTCAAATCAACACTTCTGTGGCCGCCTCGTTAGCTCTGCGGCTATGGCATTGCTAGAGGTCGTGGATTCGAGCCAAATCGCGGCAGCCGCATTTCGACACGGGCGAAATAGAAAACACGCGTGCACCTAGATTTTGAGACAAGTAAAGAACATCACGATGTTAAAATTAATCCGGAGTCTGCCACAACGGCTTGCCTCATAATCCGAGTGTGGTTTTGGCACGTACAGCCCCATAATATAATTCAAGCTTAACACTTCTGCCACAATGCGATGTGCTATGTGAGAAAATGACAACGCTCAACAATCTCAGAAGTTATAAAATGTGGCGCACAACAATGCCTCAAGCAAACACCACTCCCGGAGTGTTCTGGGTACTACGCAGACAAACGGCAGTGGTGCACGCAAGGTAACGTTTAACATAAACTCACCACTCTCGTATTAGGCTAAACGTTGAAAAAATTAAGCTTTAGTCGTCAACATTGCCACTAATTATCGTCAATCAAAGCATCCAGCACGGAAAGCTTGGCTCACATCGATTCCCACGGTGCGTGGGATCTTAATTTTTTTGTACACTCTTAAAATGTTCACACACTTATGGGTATAATACGGGTGTACTTATCTTTTCATCCTTCCACACACTCTTGAAACGCCCTTCCTTATCGGTAAAGGGTGGTCAATAAAAAACACGCTTGGAACACCCCAGTCTTTCCAATTTACACCCTAATTTTACGGGAGTAAGTGAACAAGCTTACGGTATATGATAAATGAATTGGCAGTTTACGCTTTGCTATTGGCTATACATAAAACGCGCGCTACCTGCGCTTGAATGAGGTAGCTGGAATTATTAGATAGGGGCATCATGGGGAAAAAATTTGACAGTCACTTTGGAATGCCAAACTTAGTGACTTCACGGATGTACACTTGGAATTATCACGTGACCGTGATACGTTAGTTCATACATTGTCACGTGTCCTTCACAATTCTATTTTAATCTGCCGTAATCCACCTTGGTATAGTTAGTACGCACCTTAATCCAATTAATTCCACCCTAATTCACATTATTTCACAGTATTCACCCATAATTGCTCATAATTAACATTGCTCTATTTACTACCTTCTGTATCACAACTGATGTCATACAAGACGTTGATGACGTCACAATTTATTTATTTGTTAGACGTACTTTCAAGGCCTAGTAGGCACAAAAGAAAGAAGTGGTAGAAAAATATAAGATATTTGCAGTGCAGGGCAAGAATAGAAAATAAAACTGTAAGACACTTTGAACGGCGATATTGAATTAGTGGTGTCACAAATTGAGACTGTGGAGGCGGGAAGGCGGTTCCATTCAGTGGCTGTTCTTGGCAAAAAGGAAGAATGGCACACCAATTTTGTGTTCATGGTCGATGCGAGACAAGATATAACTTGCTGTGGTGCAAATATTTTCTTTAACAGAATGGTTAAAGTAGCATATTCTATGAAAAAGACAGAGGCCAAAGTGCCTACGACGAAGCCAAAGGTCAGGTAGACCTAGTGTTCTTTTCATGGACGTGGCGCCAGAATTACGTGAATTTGAGAGAATAAAACAGGCGGCGCGGTTCTGATTGCTTTCTGAACGCTTTCAAGGGAAATGGCAAGATTGGCATCAGCAGGGTCTCGTATACATTGTTGTTGCAGAGAACACCAGCTTTTCTACCTGAAAGTACATCAAATGCTTTCGCATTAAAAATGCAATACATACACCGATTGCTCAATGCGCAGACGTGTACACGTTACCCAGATTTATGCATCAATGCGTTCCACGCATTGGGTGAGGGAACAAACGCGAGTTAGTTGAAATCAAGAAAAAGAAATGGGGGGGGGGTCATGGGCAGGACATGTAATGAGGAGTGAATATAACCGATCGTCATTAAGGGTTACGGACCGGATTCCAAGGGAAGGGAAGCGTAGCAGGTTGCGGCAGAAAGTTAGGTGGGCGGATGAGATTAAGAAGTTTGCGGGGACATGGCCACAATTAGTACATGACCGGGGTAGTTGGAGAAGTATGGAAGAGGCCTTTACCCTGCAGTGGGCGTAACCAGGCTTCTGCTGAGGATGATGCGTTCAATACCCTTCCGTCGTCGATTTAACACCCTTCTTCGAGCTAAGTCACACCTTATGTGTGGTATACACCCTCGTGATAGGGTGTTTTGGCCGAACAGGGTGCTAGGAGGGTGTGAACATGGGTGTAAGTGCAGAAAACACCCATTTTACCGCCCATAAGGGTGTTAAAATGTTTAGTGCGTACTCTTCAATGTCCCGTGGTCGCTGGCCGTATCGGGGCGGCGGCAACTATTCGGAAAAGCCGCGAAGTCCAAGTATGAAAGTATGGACACTGATAGTACAAGTGGCCAGCTTCACCACAATGGAAGCACAGAGGCCGGCGATCGGGTGTGCGCCGAACATCCGAGGGGACGTACGCTGTCGTTGATGTAATGGACCGGTTGCTCCGGATGATGGGCTACTGGGGCGGGATGAGCAAAGGCCAGCGGCGTGTACACAGCTTCACAGTGTACTTTATATCAGGGTGCGCAAAGCATTTGCAAGCGCACACTTAAACACATGGGCACGACAAACACTTGAACAAGTCTAGGGCCGGCTTTGTGCCTCGAATGGACCGTGGTCGCTCGATTGGCTGTCTTGAAGTGTCCTTCCTTACTCACCCACGCATGGCGGAGTCCCTAAGGTATTTCGAACGGCCGTGACGTCAGGCGAAGTTGCCGCGCCCCGGGGAAGCGTGACAGGCTCGTTGGCGGCGAGCTCCGCTGGGTCCGGACCCCGGGTCCTCAGCACTGCTGGCGGCCACACGAGTTGGAGCCAGGCTGGACTGCTCTGGCCTTCATCAAGCCCTGGCGTTCAGAGGTAGCAGGGGGTCATGTACAACTGGAGGTTTTCTAGCGCAAAATTGGGGAGACCACAAACAACCGAGGAGTACATAAACTGGGTTCCCACTAATCTTTGAAAAATTTGATCCGTCCGTCCGGCGCACGTGCAGGCGGCCGTATAGGTAGAGCACGCGAGATCTCAACATGCGCGTTGCCTCTAGTTTCACGAGTGGCGGAAGATTTTCACAGGATACCAGGTAAATCTTTCCGCTCTGCATTCAACAGTTTGACGTCCGAATCCATTAGTTTTCTAGTACCCTTTATTTCTTCCAGAACTTTTCCATATTCTTATTCAATAACTTTGCTGTACTAATGTTAGATAATTTTGCTAAACAAATTATGTCCGGGTATACGCACCATTTATTGTCTCTGAACGTGTAGCTTAAATACCGTACGTGGCAGAGGTTAAGTGTCGTTGCCTGGTCTTGCTTTATCTTCGTTTTATTTTTTGCACTTTCCATTGCAATTACCGCCTTGTACGCGTACTCTGTAGTGCGAGGATATTCGTGTAAAATTTACTAGCATGTTGCCATGCGTACTTTTTCTTGATTTTAGCTTTCATTTAAATTGTACTTTTCGTCTTGACGGTATTGATCTTCCATGGTATTACGTTATGCGAATAAAGCTTTTGTTACGTTGACGCCTTTGTTGCCTTGTGGCATAACGTTTGTATTACGTTGATCCAAGCATAAGTTTTTCTTTACCCAATGCGTTCTTGGAAGCCTGTGAGGTATCCATAAATAAATATACTTTCTTGCAATTAGTGAAACAAACGTGCCATATGCAGACACGCAAATGAGAGCCACACGGATTTTAGTGCTTGGCGTAATTACCATTTCTAATATAATTATGATAGTGCCTGCTTGGGTGGTGACGTTATATACCATTAAACAATAAACACCTGCATAAATTATTACTTCGGGCTTAGCGCAGGATTTCTCAAACCCTGGAGCCTTGAAACTGCAGCTACCAGCAAGCAATCGAACGCAAACGCACCTAGAAGAGACGGATTGTCTTTATTCAGCAATGGAAGCATTCTTCAAGATTGCTGCGCGTTCGCTTTAACATTCATACTGTGTTTGCACCTTCAGTGACACTTCACCTTGAACATTTTCATTTGAACTGGCACACATATTCCTGCGAGTTAAGTTCGTTGGTTCGCCAACAAAGCCAGCACTATATACATACTTGTAAATGTCGATTAAAAGGGCTAGCTGCCGACTGCTGATACTTTCCAGCTGTCTCTTGACGAAATCTTGCACAGATATACTACTCTACAGATACCCACGTGAATGCAGTTGGAGTGTGCAGAAAAAAAAGTTAATGTGCTCGAGAATAAATGGCCACCAGCATGCGGTTTGCGGCTTCTACACCTTCAGTCACCATTTCTGATTAGAAAGGCAGCATATAGCAGCGCAATAAGCCGCCTAATCTAAGCCGTAGCAACTGTATCGGAGCGCCTGAAAGCCTCTTGACGCACGAGAAGCCTTTGCCGACATGAGAAGTAACATACTCATTACACTTTTAAGCCAAATTATTTTATTTATTTTTTATTTATTTATTTCCAGCATACATGACACCACCGATCTCAAGACTATACGGTATGTGTGATTTTGCAGAGCCCGAGAACATGTTTAATCTATTTCAGGTACCCCCTTGATTGTTAATTCAATTAAACAGGCTTAGCTGATACTAGTTTTCCGCTTTCCTTATAACGGCGTGTAATTTATTGCGAAGCGCCTTAGATGCTCCATAATCTAAGGGATGACGACTCAGCAGAAATTTCTGCTATAGCTTGTTCTTCGTGGACATCGACTTAATAGTGTTCTAGTTGAGCGTCCTTACGGACCGCTCCGCTTCGAGTTGCCCCGGTAAGCCACAGTGGAGCGGCGGGCGATTTTCACGCTTTAGCTGTGCGTTTAGCTTAGCGGAGCGGGCCCATCGTGGTTGCGGCGTCCTCGGACCAAATACGGCATAGCGAAAAAAATAACTTTATGTCAATTTTACAAAGCGAAAAACAAATATATCTTACATGTTTATAAAACAAGTACACTCTAAAAATGTGAACACCCTTATGGGTGTAAACGACTTGTCCCATGGGTTACAGCCTTTTGGGTGTATGCTGCACCCCAATCAAAGGGGTGTAGATTAACACCCGACAAAAGAAAGTGTGTTAATATGACGTCACCTTGCTTATGGGTGTAAAACAAACAACACCCTTCCTATATGGGTGTAACACAGACATCATCCTTTCAATATGGGTGTAACATAGACAACACCCTTTTAGAAGGGTGTTGTCTATGTTACAAATATTTGCAGGGTGTTATCCCTGCAAATATTTTAGCGTTCACTATAGCCATGTAGCTAATGGACAGACTAGCTGTTGTGAATGCTGCCTAGCCTTAGCTATGGTACTACCTTGTTCAGTATGAGCGAGATTGTGGGAGGCGTCGTCATATTGCGCTTCTGGTCTGTCATGTGGTAGCATATATAACGTGCGACCCTCTCAGGCAAAAAAAATTACGTTTCACGATGAAAGCAATGCGCACACGCCATGCTTTTCGTCATCTTCCTCTGCAGTGATAGTACACTGCCGGCAGGATGCAGAGCGCAATAACAAAGCGCGCTGCACTAAGGACACAGGATCTCCCGCACCTTGGTGCACCAGTACTTATCACCCCATGGAAACAGCACACAGCCAAAAGCATGATGTTACATGCATTTCTGAAATAATTAAAAACTTCCACTTTTCTTAGTAAAAAATTTTCTCAGCAACACCAGCTCGACCAGGAGGGAAACCCACCACAACTCGTTGTTGTAGCTCATATTGAATGCAATAGAGCGCACGCAATGTATGTATTGGCAATGGTAACCAGTGCAGTACTACAGAAGCATACGTTTGCCTGTCAAGCAGTTTTCTGCTATTTTAAGCATATTTTATACCTCTATTCATCAAAGTTGTCATTTATCTCCACGGGATGCTTCTACTAGTACCTTCACATATATAATGACTTAAAGGTAGCACTGAAAGCCAAAGAACAAAGTGCAACAAAGCGCTTCCACTTAGAATAATGCATTTACAAACAAAACTGCATGTGTAGCTGTGCATGCTTTTTAATATGTAAGCATGCACTATTTCCTGAAATTTATGTATGCTCTATTTACTGTTAGTGACCTGGTTGTACCCAATAATTTCGTTTATTTTTGACCATGTGCTTGCACTGAATATCCCACAGGCATTGCAAGTTAAGCTACCAGAATAACAATCAGCTAGTCTAAAGTTACCTAACTCAACAAAATCATTGTAAAACTTGTGACTAAATGTCATAAGAAAAGTTTTTATTATTTTATTAAGGAGAAATGGTAACATAATAATGTTTGCACATTTTAAAAGTAAAAAGGAAGATAAGGAGTAAAACCATACCAATACAGACATAAGCACCGAATAATGGCACACGCTTGTTCAATGAAATTTTAAGCAGAAAAGCTTTTTTAAATAACCTCACGACAAACTATCACATGTTTTCATTCGAAAGGCACTGCATCTTATCATAAAGTACGAAAATAACCGGCCACATAAGAGAGAACAAGCCTGAGTGTGTCTATGCGAACAAAAGGATAGAAAGTTGGGCGAGTTGGTACGGTAACATGATCTTCGATTGCAGTGCGAAGTGACACAGACACAGACTAAAAGCAGACAGGACGAGCGCTAGCTCTCAACTGCATTTTACTTGAAATGAAGTATATATATAGGTGATTGCAAAACACCGCCGCATAAGAACATGACAAGGTATGAAGACATCAGTTGAACATATCAGAAAGTAGGGAAGTCAAAAAGGAAGCGACAAAAACACTACCTCAGATTACGTGTTGTGAAGATACTGAAATTCGCATTCTAACAGACAAATATGCATGGCTAACACAAGTTTCTCATAATCATTTAATGTGGAATGCGTCGATTATTTCTCGTCTGGTTTGGCATTTGTGTCTTCAAACAAAGGTTTACAACCGCAATTGAAACAATGTGACGCTAGATCTGAAGCATTAGGGTTGTTACGTGAATGTTTGTGTTCTTTTAGTCTAATATTAATGCACCTGCCGCTCTGTACAATGTAAGCCTTCCTGCACTTGAGAGGAATCTGATAAACTATACCAGTGTCACAAGGCACAAACGGGGACACATGTCTAACGCCACAATTATCTTTTCTTTTTTGCCACCCTGTTGAAGTTTCCAATTTATCATAGGGCATACGACAGACAACTTGCGGGGACCCGAGAAAACTGTATCTATTGGCCACGTTCCCTAAACCATGGAATATTCTATGTACATAGGGCACCACAGCAAACCTTTCTTTCCTTCTTTTTTTTCTTAGCGGGGCTTTTTACTCATTTTAAAAGCTTTTCGCGGGTTAGTGATAATAAATGCAGAGGATAACTAGCCTTCTCGAGCCTATCTATTTGTTGTGGAAAACTGTTTCATATTGCGTGGACATGACTAGCTTACTCAGCTCTTAAGTCTGCCATTACTAAGTCATGTCCACATAATATGAAACAAAGTTTTTCACAACCAATAGATTGGCTCGAAAAGGCTAGTTATCCTGTGCCTTTATTATCACTAACCTGTGGAAAGCTTTTAAAATGGGTAAAAAGCCCCACTAAGAAACAAGAAAAACAGAAAAAAGGTTTGCTGAGGTGCCCTATGTACATAGAATATTCCATGGTTTATGGAACATGACCAATAGATATGACGTCGATACAGTTTTCTCGGCCCCTGCAAGTTTTCTATCATGTGCCCTATGATAAACGGGAAACTTGAACAGGGTGGCAAAAAAAGATTATTGCGGCGTTAGACATGTGTCCCCGTTTGTGCCTTGTAACACTGGTATAGTTTATCAGATTCCTCTCAAGTGCGGGAAGACTTACATAGGAAAGAGGGGCAGGTGCATTAATATTAGACCAAAAGAACACAAACATTCACTTAACAACCCTAATGCTTCACATCTAGCGTCACATTGTTTCAATTGCGGTTCTAAAACTTTGTTTGAAGACACGAAAATTCTTTCAAGACAAATGCCAAACCCCACAGGAAATAATCGAGGTATTCCACATTAAATATTAGGAGGGACTTGCATTCGCCATGCATCTGTTTCTCTGTTAGAATGCGAATTTCAGTGTCTTCACAACACGTGTGTAAATCTGAAGTACTGCCATTTCGTTGTTTCTTTTTTGACTTTCCTACTTCCTGATATGTTTAACTGATGCCTTAATACCTTGTCATGTTCTTATGCTGCAATTTTTTGCAATCAGTTATATATATATATATATCTTCGTTTCAATAAAATTTAATTGCGAGTTAGCACTCTTCCTCTCTGCTTCTAGTCTGTGTCCGTGTCACTTCGCGCTACAACCCAAGAACATATGTGAAGAAAAGATGGCTGGTAATAACGAGTGAGCACTGCACAAAAGTTGAACATGAAAACTAGTAATAGTAAAGACACATACTTCGCTCAGCTGAACTGCAAAATATTGCAAATATCACAAAGACAGCATAAAAACTGGGCAGGACAGAGCACTGACTCTTAGTTATAGTTGCAATATATACACAGAATCTACAGATAAAAAGTGAAAACCAAACTGCCGGAAACAATCATGTCTCTCCAAGATACCACTGAGGAACAAAAAGTATACTTTTTATATTTCCCTCTCAAAGATTACTGATCTAATTAAACTTTTGGCACATGACCCCTTGTGTGTCACAAATGCCCTGTTCTCAATACCTATGCATGATTACCAGCCTTGGTGAAAGAATGACTTGCACTGCTGTTTTGAAGAAACACAAGTTGTGAACGCAGTTGCCTATAGGGCTCAAACACCATGTTTTGGCTGCACAGGTACCGCCTACCGAACACCTGGTTCAAGATAGCTTCGATCTCGGAGTGTACAGCCACACTGGTAGCACAGCATTCTTTTTTCGCCTTACCAGTTGATAAAGCCTCAGCAGCTGCAATGACCTGCGACTGCTCGTAAAGGTGCCATAAGGTCAGGCAGCAAACCCAGATACCACGTAGCAAAACTTTCAGAATGCATTGTGAGTCGAGGTGTGTAATTTGTGCTTTAGTTCGGCAGCACTGCCACAGTCGCAAAAATTCATTGCAGCTGCTAAATTTCAACCACATCAACAAAATAAATTAGGAGAGTTCCTTCAGTATGGTGGCAGATGCTCTAGGCTTTCTAGAACCATGCATTATCTTCAGACAGTGCCAGTACAGCCCGTAGCACATCTTTCAAGCACTCCAGACAAGTACACTGATTACATTGTACACGGAGCACCTGGTGTCCATTTACCTATAGAGCCAAGGTAGCCACTATAACATATTTTATGACAGGTATGCTGGACACTGAAATTCTCCCCTGAAATTCAAGTGCCATTTGGTACTTTAGTGCCTGTGGTGTCCTTTACATCTAACTGAATATTGAATACACAGTAGTAACATAAATACGACAAAAAAGCCATCAGCCATCAACTGTGCGGCAAATCTGGGTGCAAGCTATACTCTTATCAAATATACCTGTAGGCATCGCGACCAATGTGCTCCCAAGATGTATGAGGCATTAGCCATTGCAAAGCTGTAAGTACATGACAATCCTAGTATGATTATATTCTTGAGGATTTTTTCCCCACTTTCAATATTTTGAAACGTGTATACTGTAGTCATGAAAACAAAAATGCTACAACTGGCGTGTGGTAAGTTTTGCGTCTTATTTCCTAGCAGCTCACTGTAAGAAGCCGCTATGCCAAATTCAAATGCTGTTACCTCATCAGACATTCAAATTTCTTAAACACTAACAAAACCTGATAGGCATTAGAGTGAGTATCACTTAAATATATTACACCACATTGTGCCAGGTAAAAATGTTAGAAACATCGAAAATGTTGAGATTCTATGACCAACCGTGTAAAGTAAATAAAAAATCATTAGGCTTTCTTAAAGGGGTTCAGAAGCTTTACAACTGACAGTCTTGGTGATGGACACACTGATAGATGAGCAGCCATTCCACTGAGACGAGAATGTTCAGGGCTTCGCGTGGAAGTCTGCGAGACACTGAAGAGCAGTTCTTGGTCCACATGAAGGAGGTTGCTTGCATACACATCTGGGCCACCATACTGAACGCATGGTGTTACCGGAAGTTTTTCTCCCTGCATTGTGGTAAAAAAGCATGATTAAGTTTAGACGATATTTAATATGCAAAAAGAAGAGGTGAGGCGTACAGACAGGACACGAGTAGAGAAGTGGACAGCAGGAACGCGATAACACGAAAAATTATGAAATTATTTTGATACTTAAAATTTTTGTACTGTATGTCATTCATTATGAGGGTTCATAACCGCAACATATTTCATATATAAGCAGGTAGAATTATCAGCTTGGCCAGTTTGTACAAGCTCGTTTGAGGCAAGAAATCCAGTTTCACGACAACCTCAACATTCTTGATTGAAAAAGGAACACCTCAGATGACATGCAGTCCTGTGAATGGGAATTGCACGGTTCAAGAAAAACAAATTAAAACTGGTGCACCGATCCTAAAAAAAGAATAAGCACCTGCTACTGCAAAAAGATAATTAATTGATAGGTTTTCATAGGAAGAGAGCATCGTTGGTGAAAGAGCGCCAAGTCTATACTGCAAAAGATAAACTTAGCGCATCTTTACAAAGCAAATATATAAAGATGACTGACGCCTGTCTGCACTACAGTAGCTTTGCTCTAGCATGAAGTCATTTTAATGCATGCACACGTACATACACACGCTACACCCAAGTGTAACAGCTGCATAATTAAAATTGGGCAGCAACGAAGTCGCTACCTTTAACCCTTGATCCCGAGCTGTACTAGTGACTAGAGGTAGTACAACTATCGCCAATGATGAGGCACTCTTTCTGCCCGATGTTATGTTGCTCTGATTGTCAAAGATGAGTTACAGTCGGCATTGAGGGAAAGCTGCCCTCAAGAGCAGCTTTTATTTTTGTGCTATTTCTAACCAGAGACCAATTAAGTATTATATTTTTAGAATGAGAATGACACCGAAAAAATGAGTACATAAAAAATTTCGAAAATTTAGTACATTTTTTTAAAAATTAACTTGGGGGTTAACGGGTAAAGCGGCAAATCCAGAAACTAGAACAACTTTTGACATGTTTATTACCAATGAATGCTAGAAAATATGTTGGCATTCTGCAGTTTTGTCCAACAATGCAAAAGGGATTCTTAATAACTAAAGAAATAAATGGAAAGGTATCATGAAGTATATTTCGTGAATGTAATGCAGAATCACTCAACTTCTGTTACTATACAATCTCCACTCGATTCACCAGCACTTTCTGAACTAGTTCAGGAGGTGTTGCATTTCACTACTCGTTCCACCAGTTCAACATGGCAGCAACTGCACGTTGTGATTCATTTTACTTAGTGCAGGCTTTGTACAGGGCGAGTTCACAGCATCCCCTGCACATGGCCGAAAGGCATTGCATGTTTACGCAGCAGGTGTGGTGCCGCTTCTGCACGAGCGAGGTGCATAAATCATAGTTTCATACAATAATTACTAGAGAGAACTCTGACGCTAGTGTCTACAGGAGATGAAACAAGAACGGTTGTACCAGCATGGGAATTATGGGAAGTACATGGATTTGCCTAAACTTCGTCTGTTTGGCTTCAAAGGGCTTTGTGACTTTGTAAACTAGTCATTTTAAACAATATACTGTGTATTAAATAAATAAACATCATTAAAATCGTCCGACGACAGGATTCGAACACAGCAACTATAGAACAGAAGTCTTATATTGAAACCATTGGGCCGCGGAGGCATGTAACGACAAGTCAGTGCAACGCCCTGATGAATTTATCGCGGGCATACAAGTGCCTTGAGACGCTTGGCAGATTTCGATTTGGCCACCTGGACAAGCTCCATCGTTGCAATTAATAGCAATTATGCGTGTTGGCGGTGTCTTCTGCACATCGAAAAGTATAGACTGCGCTGAAATTTACAATAAGATTTAAGTAGCGTATAATATACAAAGCCACAAGAACGTCTGAATTCACAAGCACGAAGATCAGACAAATTCATGTGCTTCCCATCATTCCTATGGTGGTACAATGACTGCAGCGCCAGAGTTCCCTCTAGAAATTACTGTAAGAAACTCTATGGCAGAAATAACCGAAGTGCCTGACATTTTGTTCTGGAGTAATAAACTAACTTCTGCTGTCCCATAAATCTTACTGGTCATTAATTCCAAGTTTTAGTGCAGTCCCATGTCTAGTACGAAATTGTGGTATTTTGCATAAACATTTCCAAGCCAACAGTGATGAAAGTTCACTCTGGTAAATGGGTTATGATCGAGTAGCACAGACTACTGAAGTAATGTCAGCAATCTTTGGAAGACTAGTGAAGTAATTTTCTTATTAGCAACTTTTAAACAGCATTCGAGCCTATGACACATGCACCTCAGATATGCAGATAAGATTTCCTTGACTCAGCAAGAAGCAATCCTTCATGTGCCACGAGGCTACTTCAATCGAAGCAATATTGGTGCTCTCTGAAAACAATGCCAATGCAGATGGCCCAAATGTTTTTCAGGGGCAACAGTTATGCCTGAAATCATGTTAAAGTTTTTTTAAACACATGATCAGACCATGTTAGAAGTGCTTCTTAAAATTCTCATATCTATTAGACTAGTCATATCTCTGTACACAAACGCTACAAATTAGGTCCCACGCATGCTATATTATCATGTTAACAAAAACTTCATTTAGTAATACACATGCTATGATAAGATTTCTTTGTGAGACCACATTGAGATGCTGTACAATGTGAATTTACCATATTTAACATGAAGCTCCCGTTCTTCCAAACGAGAAGAAAGGGAACTGAGTGTCCCGATTTTTCTTAATCACAGCTGGAAGAAGCCAGAGAAGGCGCATGGAAATTTATGTCATTTTCTATCGAAATGTAGCAATGATAAAGGGAAATGAAAATGGTAAAAAAAACCGCCACGGGTGTAGAACGAACCTACAACCTTGGCATTAGGCACGCGATGCACTAAACATTCTGTTACTAAGGCAGCATTCAACCGTCCACAATGGTCCCTCAGATTGTCGACGCTGGGACGCGGCCGTAGTCCCACAGTGGTTAGTACATCACATGCGTAATGTGAACGTTATGGGTTCGTTCCCCACCCACAGCTGGATGTCTTTCATCCACTTTCAATTCCCTTGAATTTATCATTTCTATACTTCATATAAGGACACTTAAAACATGTTCCTGTAAGCTTTCCCTGGCCTCATTATCTGCTGGCTTCCAGTTGTTACTTCAAACACATATACATATTCTCATCTGGTAATAAACAGCTTCTGCATGATGCTGGAATGCAATATAAAACATTATCGCAGGGCCGTGTTACGTAGAAAGCCTTATATTG
Source organism: Dermacentor variabilis (assembly GCF_050947875.1). NCBI lineage: Eukaryota > Metazoa > Arthropoda > Arachnida > Ixodida > Ixodidae > Dermacentor > Dermacentor variabilis. The sequence goes on along the minus strand of NW_027460291.1, from coordinate 18,121,908 downwards.
CCCAGGAAAGGTGTATTAATGTCAATCTGAAAAAAAAATATTGCCACTCTAGACAGCGCTGCTGTGTGCAACAGGGTTTAAAGAAAACAACGTGTTCAGAAATAAAGCCCCACGAGGAAGTATGAAAACTAGATGAAAATTTGTGCAGTTGCATGTTGAACGTTTAGCAGAGCAACAAAGACATAATGAAGGAAATGCGAGGATGGTTTATTTTGGAAACACGAGGCAATATACTTCAAAGATGCATATGAGCTTTCATGCGCAGAAAAATTGTTTATGTAGTAGCTAAACTACGAACAGGCCTGGAACACGCGGATACAAGGTGTCGAGCGTGTAAATCTTATCGTGCCCTTAAGTCAAACAAACATGGCCCTTTCTCGTGATTCGCTACACATGGCTCGATCAAACAACTTAGCTGCTTCTATATATGCCTTGTAAGTACCTGGTGGCCTGTCTTACTTGTGAATGCTTAAAATATGCACAAGTGCCACGTAGCTGGACAAAACCATGGTAATTTTGTTTGCCATCGTTTTGAGAAAGTCAAACCAATTTTCCCATTTCGCCGAATTGGGTAATTAGTTATTAATGATTATTTAACTGCTCAAATATTACGTTCAAAGCAAAAGTGTCAGTGAGAAAATCGTAGAGCATACTGCAAAATTCTCAATCCAGCTTTTTAGTGCTCAATAGGTGCAATACAAATGCTTTTTTTTTTCAAGTTTGAAAGAAGCCCGTGAATACATGCAAGTACCGCCTAACTAACCGCTCGTGCACCTGAAAACCTTTTGGCTCCTTCTTCCAGGCTTGAAAAAAAACTTTTTGAGAAGAATATTCCGAAATTTATTATTTATTATTGCCTATGTTTTAGGCAAAATGCATAAAACAATGTGACTGCCACCTCCATTTTCGGCGACATGAATTGACTCCATTTTCATGTCCAATCCATACTATACATGGTGCGTGTTTTGAGCTGGTTGTGTAATTTAGGCTGGTTGTGACTAATTAAAGCTTCGCACCCTAATAATGGAGTCGACAACCTAAAAAGAAATCGATACATAAACGGTTGCTGTCAGTACTCCACACTCCTTTAACCTAGTGCAATGCGCTTGTGAGCCAAGAAGTTGGTAGTTCTAAGCAGCATTTCTTATCCTGACCTGGTGTTACAGCCCAGTTACTATGGTGCCATGCTGCTCAGTCATGCTGGTCACAGCTTCAATATAGGCCATGGAAGCTGCCCTCCAATGTGGGTAAAATGCAATAACGCTTATGCACTTAGATTCAGGTGTACATTAAAGAAGGCCAGATGGCCAAAACGTCAGCTTGCGACTTTGGCATGTAAAACCCCAGAATTTAATTTTAAAATCTAAAGGTGCTTTATTGGGAGCAGGACATCATCTTGAGCTTTTACTGTACTGCCGTGGCACCAAGAAGCTCCAGCTAAATAAGACCAATTTCTTAGACAATGTCCTTATCTTGCAAACATTTACAAACACTTCTCTGCATGCACCTCTGTTGCTATTACATTTAATTCCGTATGCCAAGGCGGGTTAGGATGCTAGAACATCTATCAAACCTGTTTGTTTCTTTTACTGCTTTAAAGTTTTTGGTTATTTTGCACCTTTGTATGTACCGAATGCACATTTCAGTGCATCAATTTCTTCAGAAAGTGCACTCCTCTTCATTTATTTGTGCATGCAAACAGGGTTCAGAAGTATTGCTTTCCGAATATCTGTATAACAAGCAAAAACAATTCTATGTAGGCTGCACGAAGAGAAAGAATTGTTTTCGTAAATATGTTACTGAGTTCATCAAAAAGAAAAAGGCCGTTGTCAGTAGTATGTTACACAGTGAAAATTGCCCCTACCTGCTCTGCTTCATTGTCTGATGTTGATGGTCCATTCGGGGGCACTCAATTGACAGGCCGTACTTTGGCCATGTCGGGTGTGCTGTCACCAGGCCTAAGGTCGATCGACATCCTCACCAAAAGTCGAGTCCAAACTCTATAAAAAAACATCTCATGATTTTGCTATCAGTTTTGTGATCTTGTGTCTCACACACGGCCGTCAGTGGAACATTCCGTCAATGGGATACTGAAAAAAATTCTAGCATTTTCTGACAGCCAAGCTGAATACACAATAAAGGGAGAAAATTAAAGAGCAAACATAGTTGTCACATTAGATTGATCAAGTACAGCAGAAATGGAAATAGATCAGTGATTCTGTGTGCGTTGGCTTTCAATGCAAGAAACGCAAAAACAGGAACTTGCAGCCACGCCACTTTTAATTTGCCCCGTTTGCTACACCTCACAAGTTTGGCATCGTCCGGTACTCTGGGATAGTAATCACTTAAAAAAATAAGATGAACGAGTGCCGGCATATATTAACAGGATACGTAACCGGGCAATATTACCGCATAATACGACTCATGTGGCGAAGTTACTGTCAAATACCCGATGACGCATCTGCCAGGGGCGCACCGCCCCTGGCAGATCAATTGGGCGAACACTTGAAGGAATGGAGTTTCACCTGTCTCACGGCTACTAAGCCAAGATACAATTTGAGTTTCCTACTAAACTATATTGGATATTTACGCTCCGAATAAAACGCTGGAAATTTTCTCACGTTACATTGCATACGTATGAAAGTGAGGAAATTGGTTTCATTTTATTCTGCCCAGGTGACACGTAGCAGCTACCACTCTCATGCAACAAAACATGAAAGTGGTACTCGCGGCACGGAAAACAAACACATACAGCCCCAACTTTACGCCCGTTGAAGTTAGAACTAAGCCCCACCAAGCCAGTTAGTGTGCTAGCCTTCATAACGCCATGAACAGGACCAAACATCGAGCGAAAGAACTGTCTGCTCTCTAAAATTATTACCGCTTCCCATTTACATACCTATCATTGCCACGAGCAATATATTACGGCAACGTAAAACAATCTCCACACTGACTTAGCAGCCGCAGTGTGCGCTAAGTGCCGCAGTTCTCGTTTGCCGCTCGAAATTCACACGATGACGGGCACTGCATCTTTCGCTTGAAATATTGCACGCTCTTCTCCGGAGCTTAATACGAGGGCGAAAGAGATTTGCACGTACCTGAAATCTGCATGCCGAAAACCCGACGATGCTTCCGAGAACGGGGCCATCGCCACAGCACCCGTACAACGGTGGAAGATAGGCTAGGTGAAAGAACGGAGCGCTGTCAGCGCTCTGTGGTATTCTTCCATCGTGACCCGTGCGGCCGCTTCACTTGGACGTGAGGCACTTCTATCAAACATTTTACGTGCGACATGTCTCACACCGAGTGTGCGAACACGAGAAAATGACGCAGGTCGCAATGCGACGACGTGCATCCACCGCTGAGCTGCGTGCGCGGACTTGCACAAAAACAAAACCTCAGGAGCGAAGCGCGAAGAGATGGCAGCTCTCATTGCGGAGACGAAGCGGAAAAGCGCGAATGAATGTTGCCAACTGTTGGTTCCGCGTTATGCCGGCGGTGGTGGCTTTAGTGGCGTGTGTTGCGGCTGTCCAATATTTTTATTTCTTTTCCGCAAACAGTGTGGTTCTTTTGTTTGGAGACACAATGCAAGATGTAAAAAAAGATCAGTTCTTTGTTTACGCTTTTTACTGTGTCGCTTGGCATTAATTTTTTGTCTTTTTATGCGATTAAGTGGTCAATTATTGTCTCCGAGATTTGCGCGCGTCAGCTTCGCATGCAAATCTCGGAGGCCATAGGACAGCGCGTTAGGAAAAGCCGTTCTTGTCGTTAACGTTTCATCATCGTTTCTTCAACTGAGATAGAGGCGTAGTGTCCCTTTTCCCAGTGGCGGAGAGGGGGAGACCAAGACAGCATCCCTCAGCGAGGGGCGGGGGAGTAGGTTGGTAATACTTGTTGGGGGGCTAGTTGGTGCATGTTTCCAGAAGAGGGTTGTAGCGTCGAAAAAGACAAGACATAGCAAGCGAGACAGGACAGGCGCCTGTCCCGTCGCGCTGTCTGTCTTGTCTTTTTCGGCGCTACAACCCTCTTCTGGAGTAGGTTGGTGTTGGTTGTTATAGCGAAATTGCGGGCTCTGCGATTTTTTATTACGTTAGCATTTCTACACTTACTCGTCAAGAAAAACCATCCGTGTGTCAGTCCGTACCGCACGATATCTTCCAACACAGAACCCGCAGCAGCGAATGAATTCACCTTCGTGCTAGCTCTCGCTTCAACGCGACCGAAGCGGCGAGAACACAGCGCTCACGAAGCTCTCAGCACATGCCGCTCTATGCGCTTCTCGCAGATCACTTTCAAGATAGATGTACGCGCGTGTGTTTTCAAAGCGAAGTAAACGGTGAGAACACAGCGCGTGAGGTTTTCAGCAGTGTGCGCACTCTGTCCACATTGCAGTTCGCTTTCAAGATACGGTTCGCGCGGCCGTGTCACAAGCAGACGCCGCCGGAGAAGGGTTGATAATGGTTCGACGCGGATGAGTGAAGCGCTAAAGAGTGATAACGGCTCAAAATGAACGGAACGTCATCAGCGCATCAGTCACCGCCACTTGCAGTACTTTGCTTGCTTCATTCACTTTGCGTCGCTGACCACAGCAGCTCGTGTCGCCGCAGCGCTGTCGCTTATACTCGTCGTATCAAGTGTCATAACATTGATGACAACATCGGACTACGTGTAGATGAGCAAGTGTCACAACGCTTACGCATACTCAGACAACTCCCAGAGGAGTTTCTGTGTGATGTTCTTTTTTATCGGAAATGTGCAGTCGGTGGTGATCCAGAGCTGAGAATGCATGTAAGAGGGTGCGAAACTTTTCATGAGATTCTTGCCAAGCTCCCAGAGAACTGCTCAAGCTAAGGCTTGTTGATAGCTGTATGTATTTTTTTTTATTTTCGCATGCGCTCCAACCGCCACGAATCATACTGTGCTTACTTAGAGCAGTATTCACGTCCAAAAGGAAATGCAGCCGGTAATTGGGCTGCCTAAGGTTTCCGGCCCGGCGGCAGCTCCCCTCCCCGCTTCCTTTGACAAGTTAGGGGAGGAACCTAGAGCAACATTAGACTCCCTCCAAACAGTGGCGTAGCCAGAAAATTTTTCGAGTGAAGGGGGGGAGGTCGCAATCGACCGTGGAGGGGAAAGAGCTGGGCCAATGCCATAGTAGCAAAATTTTACTATTAGTAAGCGTTAAAAGTGCCTGGCGTGCCCCGCTTGGCTAATCCCCCCTCCCCGCAATCGACGTAATCGAGCTTTCAGAACGTTCATGACACGCATGCATGACATAACATGAATGACGTGCCCCGAAGCTGACATAGATGTCGTGACATCGTCATCATCAACCTATCTTGATGTCCATCGCAGGACGAAAGCTTCTCCAGCGATCTCCAATACGCCTGTTTTGGGCTAACTGGTTCCACGTGTCTTCAAATTTTGTAATTCCATCACGCCCGCCTCATTCTCTGCCGTCCTCGACTGTGCTTCCCTTCCCTTAGCACCCATTGTGCAACTACAATAGATTAGCGGTTCTCTCCCTTACACATTGCATGGTCTGCCCAGCAGGACTTCTTCCTCTTAATGTCAACCAGAATATCAGCTATCCCCGTTCGCTCTCTAATCCACATCGCTGTCTTCCAGTTTATTATCGTCACGCCTAACATTTTTCATTGCGTCTATCGCTGCGTGGTCCTCAACGTCTTCCGAAGCTTCTTTGGTAACCTCCAAGTGTCGGCCCCATATGTTAGTAACGGTAAAAAGCAATGATTAGCAGTAAGCTCCATGGTCATGATTTAGTAATGCCTGCTGTAACCTCTCCAAATATCTTTTATTTTTGCTAATTTCCTTGATCAGATGCCCCTGCGAGTAATTAACCTAAATAAACGTATTTCTGCGCAGGTTCTAGAGGCTCATTGCCGATCATGACATTTCGTTCTCTCGTCAGGCTGTGAAACATTACTTTTCTCTTCTGGATACTAACCTTCAATCAGGCTCTTACACTTTCTTCGCTAAGGTCCTCAAACGTTTGTTGCAAATAGTCTGCAGCGTTGCTGAGTATGCCAATGTCATCTACAAACCGTAAATTGGTGAGCTATTTACCGTTAGCCCTCACTCCTAACCATTCCCAGCCAAACTGCTTCCATACCTTTAAGTATTCAGTGATAGCATTGTAAAGATTTTGCATTGATCATACGATGTTCTTTGCAGATATCTGGCTATGCAAAGTCGGCGCGTTAGTGTGGTCCGTTCGAAATCAACATTCGCGGGAAATTTCAATTATGAACGCTGTTCGGAGTCAGTGCCGTGCTGCCTAGATGCCCCGATCTAATCATTCCACTACAGTTAAAACGCAGGGAGCACGCGTTTCATGCATAGCCAATATCAAAGCGTAAACTGCCAATGTTAATTTATCATATACTGTAAGCTTGTTCACTTACTCCCTTAAAATTAGGGTGTAAATTAGTAAAACTGGGGTGTTCCTAGGGTTTTCTATTATTAAACACCCTTTTCTGTTAAAAAGGGTGTTGCAAGGGTGTTTACAAGGATGAAAAGATAAATACACCCGCATTACAGCCAGAATGGTGTGAAAATTTTAAGATTGTAGGCATGGTCTTTCAAGGCGTAAGTGCTAGTTTCCAGAGCAGAAAATAAAGCGTCGACAAGTGCTTTCCGGTCTAAACATTGTCGACACAATGCGGTGGCGGCGCTTTTGTGGAATCTGTGCTGCCAAGTGATTCGCACTCGTACGACAAGTGATGCCAAGTGTACTCGAGGACCTTTTGCCGATGTCCACGTTGAAGTGGTCGGAAACAGGAAGGTTTGCTGTGCCTCGAATAGAAGCACCCAGACCCACTCTGGATGTCCACGGCTACCTAAACATAGACAGGACGGACAGCGGGCAATTCCGCACATACTTTCGTTTCCAACAAACATCATGTGCGAACGCTGCAGAGTGCACTACTGCTGCCGGAAGTTGTGTCGACACCGAGGTGCGTTAAAATTCCAGAAGATGAGAGTATTCGCCTCACTCTGCGGCGTCTGGCATATCCGAACAGGGTGCGGGAACTGGAGCCGGACGACGCTGACGACTCGGTGATTTCGTCAGCGACAACTGCGGTAGTTTGAGAGTACTTTTCGCTACCTTCTGCAATACGTGAATAACCAATGTAGGTGAAGCTTTCTGTGTTGCTTACCGTCATTCACGATATTTGGCGGTGATGTTGATGCCTTACGACAGTCGTGTTGGGATGTTAAATGTCACCTTGCGTGGACCACTTGTGTTTGTCTACGTAGTGCACCGAACACACTGCAAGGCGCATGTGCTCGAGGCCCTGTGCGTCATTGTTCATACCATGGGAAAAATCACTGAGGGGCTCATCGCCTCGTGGCTGAAGCATTCATTTGCTGGAGAGCCGCTTGCGTGCTGTCGCCTTGACGCGGTAGTGCTTTGGTGTGCCTTTGGGTCGGCACGCCCTGCGTCAGTTGCCCACATGTGGAAACTATATCACGGCGTTTATTTCTCAGAAATATCAGTAATGTGCCGCATCACACCTGGAATTAAAGTTCGTGCAGTTTGTCTGCAACGGTTGCCATATTGGGTAGTAGCGTTTCACTTATTGAAGCGATGTCAAACGAAGCATGCTTTCTGACGGCGCCTTTCTTTTCACCGGGGATTTTCCCACGTATACAAGCTGCCGCGAGCGAATAGCGGTTATTATTCACCCATTTCATCAAGGCGCTGGCTTTACGCATTCTCTAGTAGATCTCCTCTTTCTACCATACTATGAACCCTCTGGGCTATTACATGTGAGTACAAAAGTCCCCGGCGGGTTCTGCAATGCTTTTGCGGGGGAATAGCGCGTAATTACAGTCGTTGAGAGGGCACTGTGTCGATGGTCAGGAAGTTCCAGAGGACATTGTTACAACTACCCGAGAGCTCCAGAGGGCACTTTGGCAACACCCACGAAGTTCTCGCTGGAAAGTGCTCACAGACGCATCTCCCGCCGTCCCTACCATTTGCATTACACACGTTCTCAACCTCCCCCCGACATGACGTGCAAGACGACGATGGCGGCAGCAGTAGCTCACTGCTTTCAGTTACCAACCACGTACCATATGCACGACTAGTAATATTATGGCTATTCTTTAAGCAACAAGAGTGTTGAGTAACATTCCACCTTCACTAATAATAAATACATTAACAAGGTCTAAAAATCAGATTGCGTATTTACTGTGCACAAATCCAGTAAACCATGATAATTTCCTTGAGCAATCATGATGGCTGTATTTATACTCCATTAAGACCACAACTGGCCACGCGTGCCTCATAATCAGAAAGTGGTTTTGGCACGTAAAACCCCAAATATTATTATTACAACTGGCCAGAACAGAGCTGTCAGATGGGATGGAACATAATGTATTTACGTGTTACTGTGGGTGACACGAGCAGCAGCACTTTTACATCCAAAACAAATATTCTATGGTGGACAACATAATCCATATCAGTGGGGCAACTTCATTCTTTTTTCTTAAGCAACGATAAGCTAATTGTGTGGAGTATAGCTATGTTTTTTTCATGTAAACAGAAGAAATAAAGTGACATTTCTAGAGTTTGAAAAAAATATTTTTTTTGCTTTTGGTTGATTTTGTCTAGCAATATTTGGTCCGGCTATGTAGTAAATTTATGCCAAATATTCGGCTTGCGGGCGAGCTCAAAGCGGCTGAAGTCAGCAAAAAATGCTATTCAGCAGCGTAGCTGTTTGGGCTTGTTGGCGCATGATTTGAATAGCGTTGAATAGCACGCATGGGACGGGGCAGTAAAATTCAGGCACACACGAACAGTACGAGCGTTAACTTCCAACAATTAGCTGCACGTTAAAGAACCCCAGGTGGTCGAAATTCCGGAGTCCTCCACCACGGCGTGCCTAATAATCAGAAAGTACTTTTGGCACTTATAACCCCATAATTATTTTTAAAAAACTACCAACAAATGTTGTTTTTCACCTAAATCACTTTTATACGCCCGAAGAAGGACCTATCGCTTCTACAACCGGTATCAGCGTCTCAGAAGCGCCAGCTCTTTATCGCGGAGGAAAATAGAAGGTGTGCTCACCAATGTGCGGCCTGCTCTGTTTATCTTTTCAGCTTCGATGATTTCTAGAGTGCCTTTGCTGCTTCCCATGACAAGAGTACTCCCTCTGCTCTTTGCAGCATCAAACGTCTACATTTCCTCACACATGCCTGGGCTCCGTCGGACTACATTGCGCAATCACTCCCGCCTGGACACAGCGGATTTCCTGCGGTACCTGGGCCGCAATCGGCATCCAATCGGCGCCAGACAGCTGCCTTCTGCGAGCTTAAAACCAGCGACACTCCTGGATCTGCAACAGTTTGGCAGCGGTGCGCAAACGGAAAGCACGTCGCTAATTCCCTCTGCTCTTTTCAGGTGAGCGATTTGAACCGCCTTTTATTCAGTGCATAGTTCGTTGCGCACTACTGCCAATCTTGAACATTTGCGTATTTGCTTTCCTGCTGTTCTTGTGCCATGTCGAAAGAAAAAGAAATTATGAAGGCTTTAGAAGATTTCAAACGCGAGATGAGGGCTGAGCTGCCTTCCGTCAAGGAAAACCTGAAGTTCTGTAGCGACACTTGTGACGAGACGAAAGCTATCAGCTCTGATATCAAGGCGCTAAGAAAGCAGATTAGTGATCTTGTAAGCTGTAATGAGAATCTTCGATCTGAAAATAAACGCTTGGCTCAAGAAGTGGAAGAACTTGAACAATACAGCCACCTAAACAACCTAGAAATCAAAGGTGCGAAGTCACGATATTGAACCCAGAGAAGTAATTGAGAAACTTGGCGAGGCCATCAATGAACAAGTTTCTATCGCCGGCTTAGACACGTGTCACAGAATTCCCACAACCAGTAAAGGCGAAACCAACATTTTGGCCCTCTTTGTCCGCCGAGATAAGCGCCATGCATTTCTTTCTAAGGCTAGAAAGCATGCGCTATCTTACAAGGATCTTGGACTTACTGATAGCGGACGCATCTATGTAAACGAACACTTGACTTACGGCAACAAACAACTGCTGGGAGCAATCATTTCCCGTAAGAAAGAAGTAGGTTGGAAATTTGTTTGGACGACAGGAGGCAAAATGTTTGCGCGCAGGGATGAAACATCTGACACAATAAAAATTTGTGCACGGTCCGACTTCAGTAAAATGACCGAGTAGGCATCCACATCTTTGTCAGCTGGTGACCAGCCAGTCATTGTCATGGATTGCCCGCCCCACTGTATTCATTGTGATACTTCTTGCCTTAACAATAAGTTTACTCCTCTCACAGAAATGTTCTCTGCTATGCGTATAAATGTCCGCAGTATGAAGAACAAACGCGACAGTCTAGATATGTTTCTTGGGTCAATAAACCGACCGTTTGATGTGATTTTGTTTACCGAAACATGGCTTACAACACATGATGATCACCTTCCATTCAAAAATTACCAGTATCATGGCCTCCTTCGTTCGAATGTGAGAGGTGGTGGTTTTGCCCTGTATGCAAAGAGTTGTTATCCACAATGTGTGTTAGATGAAATTTCTGTAACAAATTCCAATGTTGAGTGTTTAGCCGTATCACTGTCCAGTGTCATTGTAGCTGTTGTATGCAGACCTCCCGCAGGGAACAAACTACCTTGTTTCAAGTTTCTCAAAAGCTTACTCTTGAACCTCGCCAATTCCCTGTTGCCTTTTGTAATAATGGTTGATATTAACATTAACCTCATGCACGATGATCACAGTACGCGTGAATTTAATAGCCTTATAGCATCTTGTGGATGTTTAAACACTATAAACATGCCGACTAGAATTATCGTTGCCACAGCTTCCCTGCTGGATGTTTGTGTCACAAATATGGTGTCTCCAGAAACGGAGTCTGGCCTGTTATCTTCTGAAATCAGTGACCACATCCAGATTTTTTGTTTTCTTCCTCTCAAGCGCATTAGGTCAGTATCAAAAAAATACCTCCAGGGTAACTAGGGTCATTTCCGATGAAAATCTCGCCAAATTTATGACTCTTATTCAGAATATGTGTTGGCAGAACGTATACAGCATATCTGAATTTAACGCGGCGTATGGTGCTTTTCTTGCCAAGATTATGGAATGTTATAATGCTGCGTTTCGAGGTAAAACACAACTTCTGAAAATATAGAAAGCCGTGGGTTGATAAAGTGTTATATAACAGAATACGTATTAAAAATAAAATGTATCATGGCTTTGTACGTACTCGCGATGCAGCCCTTTTTAGAGAGTTCAAAAATTTAGGAATAAACTAAATAAAGACCTCAAGTCTGCAAAATCAGCTTACTATACAAGACAGTTCTCCAGAGTTTATTATGACCGCAAGAAAGTTTGGAGTGAGATAAACGAACTATTAAACAAACACAAGTGCAGGAACCACTCACAAATCACTGCAGCCAATTCCCAAGCTAGCGGAACTCAATTAGCTAACGCCATAAACCACTTCTTCATTGAAGCTCGCAAGCCTGCATTAGATCAAGCTCTCTCTAATGCTCCCGTATGCAACCTCATTATCACTTTACCTAACTATATTTCGTTGCTGCCTGTGATCCCACAAGAAGTAGCTACCTACATTGGGAAAATAAAAAACAATGTCTCAGCAGGCCATGATGATATCAAAGCGATACCATTGAAGTATGTGTCTGCATTAATATGCGAGGTTCTAGCTTATATTATAACTCTGATGTTCACAAGTGGTACGTTCCCAGATGAAGTGAAGATTGCTCGTGTTTGTCCTATATATAAAGGAGGAAATAGAAATTAAATCACGAACTATCGTCCCATCTCCGTCTTATCAGTGTTATCGAAGGTATTCGAAGGAGTCATTAATAGTAGATTAGAAAAGTTCTTTAGCGCTCATAACATTATTAACCCCTCTCAGTATGGCTTTTGGAAAAATAAATCGTCTGAGTAAGCTTTACTCGCCGTTAAAGAAAAGATCATTGACAACATTGAATCCAGAGCATACACTCTCGGCCTGTTCTTAGACCTCCGGAAAGCTTTTGACTGCGTACAGCACGAAATTCTTTTGAGTAAACTGAACAGTTACGGGATATGCGGAATAGCTCTGAACCTGCCGAAAAGTTACCTAAACAACAGAATACAATACGTTAAATGGAATAAGTTTGTTTCGAACCGTTTGCGCATTACCCAAGGGGTTCCGCACAGATCTATATTACGTCCACGTTTGTTTTTATTGTATATAAATGACATCTGTAACATGCCTGATTCTCCAGATTTTGTACAAATATTTTTTCACATGACGTACTCTGACGGAATTAGAAACTATCGTGAACGCTTATTGAGTAAAATTATACGCTTGATGCAGGCGAATAAGCTTAGTCTAAGCTTGTCAGAAACCATGTACATAATTTTTAGACCTATTAATGCCTCTGTTCATTACACACTTAACCTAATATACGCCAACACGAAACTGCAACAGGGAACAACTCAGAAGTTTCTTGGTGTCTGGTTTAATGAACATTTATCATGGAACACGCATATTTCAAAACTTCTTACAGACCTTAGTAAAACTGTTGGTTGTCTTTACCGGATCAGCGATCTCTTGCCCGTTTCCCTAAAAGTGTTCATATACTATGCACTATTAATTTTCCAAATTGTCCTATTGGCGCACTGGTCCGGGCACTACAACAATAAGTAATTGTCCGAAGTTATTGCTCTTGCAAAAGAAGGCATTGCGGGATATTGAGGGTTACCATGTTAGGCCGGAAAACCTACCAACATTACCACTCTATCATAAGCACAGTTTGTTTAAAGCAGACCATATTTACATATTTCGCCTGTTACAGTACATCCATAGTAATTGTTTGTATTCCATTGCTGCAAACCGCCCTCCTACTAAATACCCCCTTCGGCAACACAGAAACTTGGTCCCTAAAACGAGGACAAATTATGGCGACCTCATGCCATGTTTATATACTGCTTTTGATTTATGGAGCACTGTTTTTGTATCAAAAGTAACATTTCTCATGGTAATACTGTCGTTTGATGCAATGTATTTTGTTCACTATCATACTATGTTAATATTTATTTCTGTGTTGCTCACTGCTGTGTCGACTGTTTTGGGGAACTGTGATCTCGTCAGGCTTACCGCCTTTAGTCGCAGTTCCTTCTTTCATCTTTGAAGGAAAATAAACTTCAACCTCAACCTCAAGTTTCTTCGTGTTCTCGGCCCCGAAGAAACGTGCCACATTGTGCAATATAGGAAAGGCGGACAACAACAAAGAGCGAGGATGTTTGGTCAGGCATCAGAAACCTTACGCCACTTGCGATGAAGGTGTCGTGTACCGAATTCCTTTCTCATTCGGGAACCATTATATCGGACAAACCGGTAGGCACATGAACGAGTGCCTTATAGAACATGTTCGCAATATCAGGTGTGGGCGAGGGTGAACACTTGCTGATCACATGCTCTCCTGCGAGTCAAAAACGCGCAAGCTATTCCTTGATGAATGTGCTGTCAAAGGAAGGAGCAAAGACAGGGTAACTCGACAAATCATTGAAGCTGAAAAGATAAACCGAGCAGGACGCACATGTGTGAGCACACCTTCTATTTTCCGCTCCGATAAAGCGCTAACGTTCCTGAGAAAATAGAGTGTTTTAGTTGAGCGTGTTTACGCTCCGCTAAGCAGCTAAGCGGAGCGTAAGCGCGAATGCGCATGCGCCGTCCGCTTAGCCGTAAGGGGGATAGCGGAGCGAGGAACACGGTCCGCTTAGAAGCTGCCAGAGCGGAGCGTGCCGCGCAGCACTTTGGCTAGCGTTGGCGTCTGAACGGATTGGATTGGATGCAGAAAGCAAGCGCGCTGGCTAACACGTGGCGTTCCCCAAGGCGGCGCTTTATTTTCCATTGGATAAAATGGACCGGTAACGCATTACAAGCGCACGTCTAGATATTTCATGGAGAAATAAGTTATATATATACATATATACATTTTACTGTATAAGAGTGATTATGAAGTGTTTTTATTTTCTTTCATTACCCTGAATTTAGCCAGGGGGCGCTGCAACTACGAAAGGTCCGCTCCGCTACGCTAAACGTATAACTAAAACGTGAAAATCTCCCGCCGCTCCGCTGTGTCTTAGCGGGGCAGCTTGGAGCGGAGAGTACCGTAAGGACGCTTAGCTAAAACACTCTAATGATACCGTTTGCATAAGCGACAGCTCCTTCTTCGGACGTGTAAAAGTGATGCATGTGAAAAATAAAATTTGTTGGAAGTTAGCGCTCGTAGTGTTCGTGTGTGCCTAAATTTTACTGTCCCGTCCCCTGCGCGCTATTCATTGCTATTCAAAGGCAGCTAATCGCCTTAATAAAATGTAGCACCTCGAACAAACGAGGTGGCTAATATAGCGGGTATATTAGTTTACGGTCATCAGAATGTTCGAGAATCGCCTGTGGCATTTGCCACAATTTCACTTATTGCTAAGGAATAATCGAAGAGCTATACACTACTTACACTGACAATTATTACGCATAACGGACTAATTAACAAAATTACACTAATTACTTGAGGGCACATATCGCAATACACAAGTTGAAGCTGGTGATTTCACAAGGCAAATCATTTGAAACAAATTTTTAAACTACTGTGAAGTGGTTTATAGGATACGGACTGAGAGCGGCTAACGCGGCGGTCAAGCAGCAGCAAGAGTCCCAGACAGAGCGGCATACCCCGCGCCCAGCGTTGATGATTATAACTGGCCAGCTTTCGTTGTCGTCACTACAATTAGTCCTGGGAACGAAAAGGAGCGGCCCTGAAGATTTAAGCGTTCACCACAATGAGCATGTCATAGTACGCCTTAAGCCGCTGCACATGGACAATATCTCGTCCCCGGCGGCGCAAATCCGAAGACGGCGGGTCCTTGCGCTGCTCGGAAGCGATGGTTGCAATGTCAATGGGTGAAGTGGTAGATTGAGACGCCGAGGAACAGAAAATGTCATCGGGGAAGGAAGATTGTTACAGGTCGTCGGCGTCAGAACGCTGGCGTCTGTTTCGGCACACGATGCCGATACCAAAGCCTTGTAGCGAAAGTGCCCAACAAGGAAAGCGGCCTAAAAGATCTTTCAATGATGAGAGCCGACAGAGTGCATGATGACATCGAATGGGCGCGCATACAAATAAGGAGGAAACATAATAATGGCCCAGATGATGGGTAAAGTTCCTTTCTCCGTCACACTGTAGTTGATTGCTGCTTTTGCCAGTGTTTGACTTGCGTATGTAAGGATATATTCACCGAGGCCGGCACAATTGGCATCCGGGTGCATATTGGTAGGGGCTGTTGGGTCGTAATGGGAAAAAATGGGGGTGAAGAAGACGGCGCCGACTCGTTAAAGCGTCCTCGCACTCCAATGACCATGAGGAGAGAGTGCCATTGCTTCCGAGCAGCTTCATCAGGGGTGATATGATGGCGGAAAATTTTCGACTGAACCGTCCAAAGTAGGAGCAGAGTGCACGAAACCACGCAGTTCTTGTATCGATGTTCATTTGGGGAATTCAGCGACTGCGTGAAGTTTGGTCGGATCGGGGATGACGCCCTCCTCGGATGCAACATGACCGAGTATTGTAAGCTGTCTTGCTGCAAAGGCGCACTTTGCAGTGGCAAGTAAAGCTGTAAGTTGGCATTCTTAGGGTATGGCAGGACACATTTGAGCCGATGGAGGTGCGTGGTGAAGTCTCGAGCAAAGACAACATTATCGAGATAACACATGCATGTATGCCACTTCAAGCCACTCAAATATCTGTCCATCATGCGCTGAAATATTGTCAGCACATTACAAAGTCTAAAAGGCAAGTGTCAGTGGCACTTCTGCCACTGGCGCTTGCCAATATCCCGACGCAGATCTAATGAAAAAAAAAGAATTCTGCGCTTTGCAGACACTCAATCACGTTATGTATACGTGGTAGGGGATAGACATCCTTGTGAGTGATCTTCTTAAGACGTCGGTAATCTACACAGAAGCGAACAGAGCCATTCTCCTGAGTTACAAGGACAACAGGAGGCGCCCACGGACTACATGAAGGTCAAATCACTTGGCGGCGAAGCATGCCATCGACCTGCTCGTTGATGACATGATGCTCTGAAGCGGACACGCGATATGGACGTTGCCGCAATGGCGGGTGGGAGCCGGTGTCAACGGCATGCGTAACGGTGGACGTGCAGCCCAGAGACGTTTGCGTCACGTCGATAGAAAAACTAAATTCGTGTAAAACGCATAGAAGCTGTGAACGCTGAACCATTCTAAGTTCATCGGCGATAGAGGGACCAAACACATATCTTCCTACAACGCTGGAGGCATAGATAAAGCACTCAGGGTAGCGTGGCCGCCACAGCTGCGTCATTTGATAGGTCAATGACTTACTTGTCAATAGCTTCCATATTGCAGACTCATTTGTCTCGAAGCAACGTCACAGGTTACGGAAGCGGGTACGAAACAAAGAGATTGCTGCAGTCTTGCGTAATGACAACAGAAGTGAAAGGTAGCACAACAGCTTTTCGTTTGAGGGACAGGCCCGATGGAGAACACAGTGTAACTGCGTCGGAGAAGCTTCCCCAGCACACGGGTAGACGCGCTGAGGCGTTGGGGGAATGTTTCTATGGACACATGCACTTGTTTATCTTTGTCGAGTGACCGTTTCCCCCTCTAACACTTGTTATCACTTGTTAAGTGCCGCTTCGCTTACTAGGAGCTTCTGTTCCTGGGCCATGTCATCGGAAAATCTGGCGTCCGCCCCGACCCGCAGAAAATAGCTGCCGTCGCAGAGTTCCAGCATCCCATGGATAACAGCAGTGCGTAGATTTCTTGGCATTTGTACATACTACAGGCGCTCTGCCAAGCACTTTTCACGCATCCCCGAATCGCTAGCACAACTAACTAAATGTGATATCGAGTTCAAGTGGGAAACGCCGCTGGCTGATGCATTTCAAGTACTTAAACGACGCATGCAGTCGCCACCGGTACTTGCGCACTTCAACGACCACGTCGATACAGAAATGGCACCGAGCCTAGGCCTCGGTGCCATCCAAGTCTAGAGGAAAAACGGGTTTGAACGGTGATAGCTTACGCTAGCGGGTCACTGTAAAAAGCAGAAGGTAATAATTCTATGACCTTAAAAGGAATGTCTTTGCATCATTTGGCCTACAGCAAAATTCCACCCTTGCCTTTATGGCAGGCCATTCAAAGTCGTCAACTACCAACCGCGTTTTGTTGGCTAGCGAACTTAAATGGCCCTTCAGCACGCCTGGTGCAGTGGAGCCTGAGACTGCAGGAATATGACATCACTGTAATCTACAAATCAGGCCGAAAAAACTATGATGCCGACTGCTTGTCTCGTGCTCCCGTGTACCCACCGCCCCAAAATGAGCAAGACAAGGACGCCGTTTTAGATACGAAAAGTGCAGACTACTTTGCCGAATAACAGCCAGCAGACTCAGAGCTCAGAAGCCTTCCTGAATACTTAGAAGGCAACACCGACGTTGTCTCTGGAGTATTTAGGCAGGGATTGGGTTCATTTTTCTTACGAAACAACGTCCTGGTGACGAGGAACTTTTCGCCAGCCCGCGCAAACTGTCAGCTTCTCGTGCCCGCAGCACTCCAATCAGAAGTGCTGCACACCCTGCATGATGATAAGCCAGCCGGGCACCTCAAGGTTTCCCGTACGCTCGCAAGAATAGAAGTACTATTGGCCGCGCCTGACCGCCAACGTCGGCCGTGACGTTGTCGAGACTGCCAGCAACGCTAGACACCAACGAAAAGGCGGGCGCGATTATTACAGCCGATCGAGCCTCCTTGCAGGCCGTTTAAACAGATCGGGCTGGATTTGCTGGGTTCTTTCCGACCTCAACATCTGGAAACAATTGGATCGTCGTGGCTACAGACTACATTAACTGCTACGTGGAAACAAAAGCTCTGCCTAAAGGTAGTGCGGCGGAACTAGCTAGATTTTTCGTCAAGAACATCCTGCTGCGACATGGTGCGCCAGAAGTCCTCATTACTGATAGAGGAACGGCTTTTACTGCTAAGCTTACTCAAGCGATTCTGCAATATAGCCAGACAAGTCAATGGAGGACCACTGCCTAGCAGCGGCACACAAATGGCCCTACGGAGCGACTGAACAAGACACTCGCCGACAAGTTAGCGATGTACGTCGACGTCAAACACAAGACCTGGGATACAGTGCTTCCGTATATCACCTTTGCTTACAACACGGCAGTGCAATAAACAACACGCATCACGCCATTCAAGCTGGTTCACGGAAGGACTCAGACGACGACTCTTGACGCCATGCTGCCGCACGTTGTTGTATATCCTCTATTCGGGAGCCAAAGCACCACCGCGTTGGGGGCCGCCGACGATTTGGCGAGGACGACTCCCCCACTTAAAACGGCGCTGCTGAGGTCGCTGTGGCAGAAGCGTCGGACACTTGACACCCTTCAAACTGCGTGAAAATTACTGGCGGGCGCATTCTACGAACAGCGACGGGCAGTGCAGTGGTGGCTGTATGGTTTGGAGCGCGTTGCTTGCGCGTGCAGGGTGCAAGAAAGCCTGTTTGGCATAGTGTATGGTGACTTTCCCTTTCAAGCTACTCTCTCCCCTTTCCCATACCTTCTAGTCGAAAATAAATGGGTCTTCTTGATGCGCTCGAAGGGAACAGAGGTCTTTGATTTTTCCATAAGTTCTCCGTCTCTTATTCCCCAACATTTTGGTGCCAAAGCCCGGGAATAGCGACGCCAAAAGATAATTATCGACAGAATCAAGCGAAGAAGGGCCGTGGTGCCAACATCTACAGCCAAGCTGCTCAACGAAGTATGAACCATGGGCGGCAGTGCATCAATTGGTGAGCTGGAAGAAAAGATAAATCTTGTTTCTCTTAAAGAGGACTCACTGAAAGAGCTATATCGGGACATAGAAAAAGGCGCTGCAGATGAAGCTTTCGAAGAGGAAGTTGCATGCTCCGAAATGTACAAAGAAAAGATCAGCGTGGCGAAAACAAAGGTACAGCGCATGCTACACGACTTTAGCTGCACAAATGCTTCATCAGATCGCGCACTACACTCCTCAGATCAAACAGAATGTAGCACAAACAATTCGCAAATACGCCCCACCGTAAAGCTACCAAAGCTCGAAATCAACAAATGCAACGGAGAGCTTCGATAGTGGCAAGGATTCTGGAGTCAGTTTGAGTCGACTATCAACGCTAACCAGAACCTCTCAGACCTAGACAAATTCAAGTACCTCAACAGCTACTTGACAGGAAAGGCGGCGGCTGCGGTAGCAGAACTTGGCTTGTCGGAAGGCAATTACAAAGCTGCTCTCTCGCTATTAGAAGAGAGGTTCGGCAGAAAGGAAGTAATTATAGAAGACCACATGTCACGGCTACTTAACATCAAGCCAGTGCGTGACTCACGGAATCTCGGTCAACTGCGCAGCCTCGTCGACAAAGTAGACATGTGTACGCAGCCTCACTTCTTTAGGCATGAGTGTCGGCACCTATCGAACTTTGTTACTGACCGTAATAAAGAAAGCGATGCCTGCCGACCTTCGTCTGGAATACCAACGAAAAAACGAGGCTACGAACGAGGGGAGTGAGCTGGAGGTGCGGCTGCATTTTTTGAGAAATGAGGTTGCGACGCGGGAGATCATAAAACGGGCCGAAGCACCGAGAGACAACAGTGCCGAATTGGTAAAGGACAGGCGCAACAGCAACATTAAAGCGGCGAACATGCGTGCTGCAGCGGGACTGCATGCACACCACGATCAAGGACCGTACAGGATGTCTATTTTGTAATTCGAACGGCCATGAGACTGGTAACTGTAACGCAACGATGTCTGTGGCGGATAAGAGAGAGGTGCTGAAGCGTGACAGTCGGTGTTTTCGGTACAAGGGGCACGCCGCAAGAGAATTCCGTAAAGCTAAATAGCCCAGGTGTGCACATTGCAACGGCAGACACTTAACGACAATGTGCTACCCTGACTTTAGAAGACACCGCAACACTAATGATGGGGATACATCTTCGTCACCGGTGATTGAGCAAGCCACGGTTTTGAAGTCCTCATTAGGCACGGGAGATAACTTGATGTGCACTGGAGAGCAGCAGTTTCTCCTACAGACAGCGCGAGCTTGGACAGAGGTTCCACATGAACGTATACTTGTCAGGCTTCTCGACGGTGGCAGTCAACGAACCTTCATCCATCGCAAGCTATCCGAAAAGCTGCAATTAAAGGTGTTGGCGAAGAGGAGCTTAAAGTATTTGCCTTTGGTGACAAATCAGCCATGACACTCACAAAACGCATCGTGTGGAGCTGTGGCTCAGAAGCCAGTACGACGGAATCGGGGTGCGAGTGGAAGCGCTGGAAGTTTCTTGCATCTGTGCAGATATCATGGCTACTCCATCAAATTCTGTTCTGCTTCCACTTTCAAGAATTCACTTCAAGTCGCAGAAGCTTCGCAGGGCGGCGATAGTGAAAATATTCACCTTTTCATAGGCGCTGATCATTACTGGGAAACTGTCACGGGATCCGCTGCGCGTCTCAGCTCCAAATTGATGGCAGTGGAGACTGTATTAGGATGCACAGTTCAGGGCCAGGTTGACACAAGTAAGTCAACAGGAGTCTGCTCCTCGGCTGCTGGCGTGATGCGGGTAGGAGTGAGTGAACAAAGTGACAAGGAAATATCGGCACAGCTAATGCCTTTCTGGGAGCTCGAGCACATCGGATCACATCGCTTTTTTCTGTTTTCAAATTTTCTTTTGATGTAATTATGTTTACCGAGACCTGGTATCAAGATGACGCAAACTATTTAGTTCTAAGTAACTATACACATTTTGTTCTTAAAGGGACCCTGAAACGCTTTTGACGATTTTCTACAAACGTACTGAGTCGTTAGAGTAGGTCCTTCTGAACATTAATTGACACATCTAAGTGCTCTGCGTGAAGCGTGTAACTTGTTATAAGGTTTTGAAAATGCACATCGCTGCCGATCGCAGCGCACTGCTCGGCGGAATTTTAAGCCGCCCCTACCCATATGACCAAAATCACCCATATGGCGTCAGTGGGGCGAGCTATCCGATTGGCTGACCAGGGCGCGTGATCGATAATTTTTCCTACTTTATGGTAAACAAATGATCTTCGTAATAGTTGGAATGTTAGTTAATTTGTTTTTATAAAAAGAAAGTAGCATAAAGAGAATGCACAAGAACAATTTTTCAGTACACTTAAGCACTTCCGGCACACAGCAAGTGTCGTCTGCTTCTGTTACAACGTACTCCATTTTGACGAGAGCTCCGCGGTCAGAGTTGATCTCAGTCTTTTCGCGAGCACTATGATTCGACTTTGTTGCCTTGTGGACTGCAAACGTAGCGACTGGCAATATATCAAGCTGAGAATCGTGTCCCTCTGCAAGGCAGCGTACGAGCGAACTGGCTGCTGCGCATAGGACTGCCGCTATACGATCGGCGCCAGGATTTGCGCGTTTGTGGCCGTCACTTTACACCGGAGATTACTAACGCAATAGCGTTTCGCGAGTCCCGTATTAGGGCAAACATAAGCGCAAGGGGACAGGGTCTGGCCGCTTGACTGTGCCGTAACGGGATGAGCCGAGATGAGCAGAAGGGCAAATGTGAATGGTCTGCACGGTGCAGCCACCTGGTGGCATAGAGCTCAACCATACACAGTAGCAGCAACGAAGGGTATTCTTCTTTGCTGCTGGTGCGTATATTTCGCAGGAGTGTAATCATCAACACGTTGTTTTTATAAATGTTTAAAATGTTTTACACTTGGTTAGAGCAATATTAGCGCTTTGTTTGGCTGGTTAAGCGCTGCGACAACAAGTGTCTGGACCGTGCAGACCGATCAGGCCGCTCACGTACGTCTATGCCAAAGTTCCTTCATCAGCTTGAGTTTATGCCTCCAGTCATTTGCCGAAATTACCAGCTTGCCTGTGGTTAACGGAATACCAGACACGTTCGGCGCTACGACAGAATGCTCGCAACGCACGCTGCTTCGATAGCTCTCGCTTGGGGTCGACAGCCAAGCGGCTAGCGGAGAAGTTTCGCGCAGGCGGGGCGGGCTCCAAAACAACCGGAAGTGGACGATGTGACGTCGCATCGTGACGCAGGACCAGTGAAGGCGGAGCTTAGCCCCGCTCGCTCGGCGAATGAGTTGAGGAGGAAAAGCGTGGCTGGGGAGGAGGGTAACTTCCAATCGCTTGTAGCTCCATTAATACGTAACGCTTCACTTAAATTGTGGTGCGAATGTTCTACTTAAGCTGTACCCTACGCGTCTACAAAATTTGTCCGAACTGTTTCAGGGGCCCTTTAATAGACCTGGGCGCCGACGCATCCCGTGCTCCCACATCTTCCTCCATCGATATTCTAATCACGAACGGAGAAAAATGCGAGACAAAAAAAACTGGCACTGTACTGTCCGACTTAAGTGACCATCTCCCTGTTTTTGCCTTTGTCCCAGCTGAACGCCCTTATCAAGTTCCCGCAGCACCCTCTCCACATTTTCGATGCATTCATATCACCACACTTGACCGTTTTCATTCGATGCTATATGAAACAAGTTTGGACGATGTGCTATCTTTAAAAGACGTGAATGAGGCGTATAATGCATTTTCGTTCAAAATAAAAACTGTGCATCACAAATATTTTCCGCAAATCTGTCCGCGCAAGCGCAATCCTAAGAAGCCTTGGGTTACGCAAGAACTGCTGCGCAAAATAAAAACCAAAGCGATAATGTTTGCACAATTCATAAAATCGCGTCAGCCTACCAAGCTAAATCGAGGACTAAGAACTGCCAAGTTAAGGTATTTTAGTAATGCATTTTCCGAGGGATACAAAAGAAATGTTCACAACCAGTGGGCCCAATTGAGCAAATTACTAAATTGCACCTCAAAAACAACTATTATAACAATAATGAAAGATGGTATACCTATAAGTGGGGAGGAACTCTGCAATGAATTCAATAATTTCTTTGTGAACGTAACCAAAACATTGTGCTGTCCCTCTGACACAACTGTGGGTTACGTGTATAACATGCCCTGTATTCCGGAATCCCTGTTCATGTATCCTACGCATGAACGCGAAATCATGACAGTGTTTAGAAATCTAATAAATAGCAGTGCTGAACGTAAAGATGGATTTCAGTTCAAGCCCTTCAAGTTTGTAGTTGACATACTAGCCCCAATAATAATGCATATCTATAACCTAGCTTTAGCATCTGGCGTCTTTCCAAGCGAAATGCAGGTAGCAAAAGTGGCTGTTATTCACAAGGGTGGTGCTACCTCGGATATGGCTAATACAGGCTTATTTCAATTCTTCCGATCTTATCCAAATGTCTGGAAAAGATTATTTACGTGAGAATTCATAGTTTTATAGTTAAACATTCAGTTTTATCTGACAGTCTATTCGGTTTCAGAAAACAAAGGTCTACTGAAATGTCACTAATTAAGCAAAAAGAGATAATAATCAATGCGTGTGAGCAAAAGCTCCTTGTACTCGGAATATATGTTCATTTTTCAAAAGCATTTCACTTGCTTAGTCATGATTTACTGGTACATAAACTCAATTACTATGGCATTAGAGGAATGAGCTTATCTTTAATTCAGTTATATTTGAAATACCGTAAATAAATGATCTCCCTTAATCACGCTATATCAAACTCACAACCTATCCTCTCTGGTGTACCCCAAGGCAGCATTCTGAGGCCGCTATTATTTAATATCTACATTAATGATATATTTTCTGCTCCTCTTCCTGTACACATAATACCGTATGCAGACGACCTCACAATGCTTGCCTCAAGTAATACAGAAACTGACCTACTAGCACTTGGCAATTAGTTCTTAGAATTCCTGCGTCAATGGTCCTTTAAGAATTTCCTAAAAGTAAACGTTACCAAGACGAAAGCAATATTATTCCCAGCTAAAAACAGAACTGTGCGTGCAAACCTCGACCTTTGGTTAGCAAACAAAAAAAATTGAGGTCGTGCCAGTTGTGAAATGTCTTGGTGTTGCTTTGACCGAGTCTCTTAATTGGGAAAACATATCGAGAATATCTGCGCTAAATAAACAGGATTAAAGGCATCCTATGTCGCCAGAGGCACACACTTCCCCCTAAATTGAAAATATTAATTTACAACGCATTTATATTGCCACATATAACTTATTGTTTCATGGTGCGGGGGACAACAACCAAGCAGAACCAAATGAAAATTCTAATTGCTCAAAAACGAGCAATTAGATTAATAGATAATGTACCGTGGTGTACTCATACGGGTCCCTACTTTGCAAGGTTTAATATCATCACAATATCAAAGTTATTCCCATTCAAATTGATCTCTATGTATAAAAAACGTTGTTTCCACTAAGAATGAGTTCCTTTTATCAAGTCTCAAAATAACTGTTCGATTCTATCCTACAATACACGGAACAAAATGTGTATCTTCCTACTGCACAACATACGGTAAGCAGTCACTGACATATAATTTATCACATTATCTCAATATTCTGCAAAAGAACAACATCATACTTGAAGAGACTTCACGGCATAAATTAGCGAAACTTATTCCCATGTTTGAATGTATATAGTTCGTGATTAGAACATATATATATATATAGCTTCATTTTACTTGCATTTTATCTCGGTTGATTGTAAATGAGTTTCCTGTGCATAGAATATGTCCAATAGTTTTTGTCAAATAACGTCCGGTGATAGTAGAGGCGTAACTTCACGCAAACGTCAGATGTAGATTTTTGTGGCTGTATTTCTTTTGTGTTTGTGAGTGCGTTCTTCCACTGCTGTTGTGATCAACTGCTGGGCTATGCACCCCGGCAGAAGGCGCAGGGTGGCTCTCAAGCTGCAACAACGCAGCTTTCTGCCTTGCTTCCTGTCTCCTTTGTTGTTGTTGTAACCTTGAGAGAGTTAATAAAATATAGTGTATTGTATTGTAAGTCACATGAGCCAGTTCGTCACCAGGACGCAGTCCTTCAGCACTATAAAGAAAATGTCAACTTTGAGAATTGCCGGTATAAGGTGTCGTTCCCTTGGAATTCGACGGTTTACGAGCTTGGCGACAACTACGAGTGCATAGCAAGACATCTTAAAGAAGAGAAAACGCGCCTCTTCAAATGACATTCGCTGATTAGGGAATACGACGCCTGCTTAAGAGACTACATAGAAAAGGGCTAGGCAGAGCCAGCCAGCAAGGATTACGGCACGTCGGAGGGTCCGGTATGCTACGAAAGCTAGACGACAAAACTGAAGGTTGTATTCGATGCATCATCAAGTGCCAAAAATCGCCTTTCATTGAAGAATGTTTTGCAAAGTGACCTAAACCTAAACCCAGAGCTCATTGATCTGCTGATCAATTTCCGCACTTGCAACATTGCCATCGTTGCGGATAAATTAAAGGCCTTTCTCCAAACATCCCTATTAGAGGGCGATCGGAACACTGTGCAGTTCCTCTGGTACGCTATGGCGCCAAAGAAAGAGGAAGAACTTCCAGCTCTGGTGACTTATCGGATGACTCGCGTGCCTTTCGGTGTCACGTCGAGCCCATTTCTCCTGGCTGCAACGTTGCATCATCTGGAAGGCCTGCCGGAACAGTATGCTGAGACTGTGGGTATCCTGGACAAGCATCTTTAGTGGATGACCTTGTAACTGGTGTTGACAGCCTTGACAAGGGTAAAAACTTGTGCCAGGAATCAAAAGATATATTGTCTCAAGCAGGGATGCAGCTACACAAGTGGATGTCGAACGACAGCGATCTCGTCAACTTCTTAGAGAATGGCATTGTGGAAAGAACGTACGCTATGCTGGACATGTTGCAGCTACAAAGGTATTGGAACTCGGTTGGAATCCTAAGACTGATCACTTTGAATACAACCTAACTTCACTCATCGACTTTTTCTCTCTCCGCAAGAGCCTACAAGAGATTTGTGTTGCAGGTCCCGGCAAGAATTTTCGACCCTTTTGGATTTATTGCGCCCACAACATGATGCGTAAAGGTAATGTTCCAGAAGTTGTGGGTGTTGGGAATTGTTTGGGACGATCCCGTGCCCGAAACATTGCAGCCTGAGTGGGACTGCTGGCTTAAGGAGCTTCGATGCATTGAAGGAGTGTCTATTCCAAATCTGTTAGCGGCAGACTTTAGAAACTATGTTACGGAGAAAGTGCATATTTTCTGTGACCGAAGCCCGAAGGCCTATGTGCTGTCGCATATATCGTGACCGTATATATCGTAAGAGTTCGGGATAACAAATGTAATCTTGGTCATGGCCAATTCAAGAGTGGCCCCTTCGAAAGGCCTCTCGCTACCCCGATTGGAGCTGATGGGAGCCCTTGTTGGCGCGTGACTACACCACTACGTTACCAAGGCCTTGGATCTGAAGACCGTTGCTACCATCCTCTGGACTGACTCTACAGAAGCAATGTACTGGATCAAGGGAAACGCTGCCAGATGGAAGCCCTTCGTAGCTGTGATAACAGAGCGCGACTGAGTTGGCTATCTTGTGCGCATGACTTACGTGTTTAAACCCATCGCACGTGTGCCGATAAACGATGCACCGTGCCTACATAAACCCTTCTTTTTCGTGCAATAATCTTCCAAAAGCTGTTGCTGCGTCCACATCGGTTATTACACTGGCGACGAGGCACGGTTGTGCCTATGCGGGGAGGGCGTTCCCGGCAAGGTGGCCTTTGGCGTCCGTATCGGCGAATTTCATTTAAATGGTAACTCTTCATGGGAAGATTACGTCGAACGTATAGAGCTATGCTGCACTGCAAACAAGCTCAAGGAAGACGCCGACAAGAGGGCAGTATTGCTGAGCTGCTGTGGGGAAGCTACATACTCCCTGATAGCTACCCTCGTCAAGCCTCTCCGACCAACGAACGCTGACTACCAGTCCATCGTAAAAGCCGTGAAGAACCACATCAATCCGAAGCCATCCGACCTATATTCACGGTACGTGTTCTCGAAGCGGGATCAGCACGACACCGAATCTGTCGCAGACTACGTTACAGCTTTACGTAAGCTAGCCGAGAACTGCGTGTTCAACGACAACCAGCTTGCTCTTGACCTAATGCTGAGGGACCGGTTGGTTTTTAGAATCTCCGACAGTATTGTGCAGCAATGTTTGTTGGCAGAGAAAGACCTAACTTTTAAGACTGCCTACGATCTAGCAGTGACGGCAGAGGCTGCGGCAAAACATCAAAGGCTTATGGGCGGCCTACGTCAGGACGTCCCAGTTTTGACAGCTAAAGTGGACAGGCAACACATGAAGCAGCATAAGAATGAGCAAGATGAGAAAATTTCAAGCGAGCAGCCGAAACGGCAAAGTTTCCGGTGCTTGGGCAACCACGCTGCATACCGTTGCAGGTTTAAAACCCCAGTATGCTTCCACTGTTCCGTGGAAGGGCACTTGGCCAAAGCGTGTCGGAAGAAACAAAGAGGTCAGGTCAACCACTAGTAGGAAAATATGCCAAACGCAGTGCAAACTGAGTATGATGCCATGCTAAATATTAGTCAAGTGACTAGCGGTTGCCCCAAGTTTATGGTGGCCGTAAGCATAGGCGGGGAAAGAGTGCCCATGGAAGTCGACTCAGGAGCAGCTAGATCGATTATCAGTCAAAACACGATCTGCAAACTGAAAGTGGCAAGGCACATAAAGCTTAATGAATCGGACGCCAAGCTCGTAACTTGGACTAAGGAAGGATCGGACGTCGACGGAAAGGCACACTTCCTGTCAAATTCAAAGAACAAGACTTCGAGCTGCCGATACCCGTAAGAAACGAAGGTAGCACGCTTTGGGTTGTGATTGGTTCAAGGTCTTGAACATTAATGTCACTGGGCTTCACAGCATCGATCAAAACGCAGAAGCCCTTATCAAAAAGTTTCCGGATGTTTCTGTCGAAACATTTCCAGGCGCTGCTCTACCACCACTACACATCGAGCTGAAGCAGGACGCCCAGCCCAAGTTTTAAAAATGCCGCAGCATTGCGTTCGCGCTCAAGGATGATGTCATCACAGAACTGGAAAAACTTGAGCGTCAAGGGGTTCTGCAACCGCCGCAGTACTCAGAATGGGCCACCCCTGTGGTCATCGTCCGAAAAAAAAGATGGGTCATTAATAATATGCGGCGACTATCGAAGTACAGTAAATAAAGCGCTAAGGAACGTTTGCCCTTTACCTACTAGCAAGGAACTTTTCGCAAAGTTGGGGAAAGGCCGTATTTTTTCTAAAATTGACTTGACGCAAGCGAGCCAGCAACTTGCAGTTGATGACGCTACAGCAGAAGTGCTCACGATAAATACAGTAAAGGGCCTGTACAAAGTGGTACGTTTGCCGTTTGGTGTGTCGGTAGCACCCGGATTATTTCTAAGAGCAATTGATACAGTGCTTTCAGGTTTATTCCAGGTGGCGGCGTACCTGGACGACATCTTTGTGGCCAGCGAAACAGCAGAGGAGCACAACGAAGTCCTCATGGAGGTTCTCAACCGACTGTCAAAAGCGGGACTGCGTATACAAGGCGACGAGTTTCAGTTCTTCAAAGAGAGCCTGGAGTACTTGAGGCACCGGATAGATGAAAATGGCATCGACTCGTCAAAGGCTAAAGTCGAGGCAATTCACAAAGCACCTGCACCAAAGAACAAGGAGCTCCAAGCTTTTCTAGGTATAGTGAATTTCTACAATCGCTTCCTAAAGGGTCGGTCTGAAGTTGGAGAAGCACGTGCTCTACTGCCTATTGAACAGCGACAGTACGTGGAAATGGGGTTAACAGCAGCAACTAGCTTTCGAAAGGCTAAAAACGTTGCTGACGTCCTAGTCACTTTTAGCGCATTTCAACCCTGATGCACCCTTAATTCTGTCTTGTGATGCATCACCCGTCGGTGTGGGAGCTGTATTAGCTCACAACGATGCTCAAGAACGCGGGCAACCTGCTGCTTATGCGTCAAGAACACTCACTAAGGCAGAACGTAATAATGCCGAGATTGACCGCGAGGCTCTAGCTATCGTCTATGGCGTCCGTCAATTTCATCAGTACCTCTGTGGGCGAGAATTCCGCATCTTGACAGATCATAACCCACTACTCGGTATCTTTCAACGAGACAAGCAGATTTTCGCTGTTTTGTCACCGCGCATGTTGCGATGGTCTTTATTGTTATCTGCTTACGAATACAAACTGAAGTATAGAAGGACGGAAGATCACGCAAACGCTGACTGTCTAAGTAGGCTACCGATACCCGGTGACAGGAGAGACATCGAGCCTCCTGGCGACGTCCTTTTGTTGGAAGCTGTGGAGTACCCTCCTGTGAGCGCAGCAGACGTCGCATCAGCCACTGTGCGTGATCCTTGCCTGTCGCGGGTGAAGAAATGGGTCGCAACTGGCTGGCCAGAACAAGGTGTGCCCCCAGAATATATTGCCTTTCAGGTGAGGCGCGGAGAGCTGTCTTTTCACCGTGACTGCCTTCTGTGGGGTAATAGGGTCATTCTGCCAGAAGAACTGAGAGAAAATGTCCTCGCCATTCTGCATGCAAATCACCCTGGCATAACGGCCATGAAAGCTCTGGCAAGGTCATATGTGTGGTGGCCGAAGATCGATGCCCATATTGAAGAGTTCGTGCGTCGTTGCAAGCTCTGTCAAGAGAACAGGCAAAGCGAACGTAAAACGCCTGTGCATTTTTTGACGAAACCCGAAAGCCCGTGGAGCAGAATTCACATAGATTTTGCAGGGCCGGTTAAGGGCGTTTTCTTTCTTGTTGTCGTGGAGGCGTTATCAAACTGGACCGAGATCGAGATAATGCCATCGCTTCATGCCTCAGCTGTGATAAAAAACTGCGAAGAATGTTTGCTTCATACGAATTGCCGGAGTTGGGTTGTTTCTGATAACGGCACAGCCTTCCCGAGCAACGAAATGAAATCTTTCTTGAACAAAAATGGCGTGTGCTACATGTATACAACGCCATACCATCCCGCAAGCAACGGAACTAATGAACGCATGGTTCGCGAGCTAAAGTGTGCGCTTCGAAAGCAGAGCCAGGGCACTAGGGCGTGTAAAGTTTCTCGTTTTTTATTCAAGCAGCACTGCACGCCCCACTCGGAAACCGGGAGGACGCCAGCAGAACTCATGCTGGGCAGGAGCTTCCGCTCTGTGTTGTCGAGACTGCAACCTGACGCGAAAGGCCCTGGATGTACCAAGCCGCCATCCTTGAGGGAGTTTCTACATGGTGACCCCGTGTATGAGCGGAACTTCTCTCGTGGTCCGAAGTGGCTGGTCGCACGAATACCGAGTCGCTTGCGCTACGCCATTTACAAGGCACAGACTTCTGATGGTTCAGTACACCGACGTCATCGCAACCACGTGCGGAGAGCATACGATGCTGTAGCGATAGTCTCTCACGCTAACCCCAGCTTCAAGCTTCCAGCGACTGAAATTGCAGTGCAGAGATCGCCTAGTCCAGAAGTTTTGCAAGCATGCCGTAGGTCTACTCATGCACGTCGACCAGTGCTTCGTTATGGCATTTACTAATAGGTAGGAAGGGATGTGATAACAGAGCGTGACTGAGTTGGCTATCTTGGGCGCATGTCTTCCGTATTTAAACCCATCGCACGTGTGCCGATAAACGATGCACCGTGCCTACATAAACCCTTGTTTTTCGTGCAATAAAGGAATCTTGCAAAAGCTGCTGCTGCGTCCACATCGGTTATTACAGTAGCAAATCGAGTCTCAGAGTTACAAGCGCTGACAGATCCCAAGGGTTGGAAACACTGCCCCGGGTCAGACAACCCCGCTGACCTATATTCACCCACGGAATTCTCCCATCAGCCCTGAGGGAAAGCGAATTGTGGTGGAGAGGACACCGTTGGCTTCAGGTGGATGACACGCATTGGCCAACGATAAGTGAGCCGAGCTCGAAGGTTGGGGAGTGCCAAATGCAAGAGCGAAAGGTGACGGTGATGCCCATAGTATCATGGTCATCCATGGCAATTATCAATGTTGAGAATTATAGTTCATTAAGCACAGTCGTGTGAGTAACCACGTGGGTTCGCCGCTTTGTCGTCAAGTGCCACAATAAAGAAGGAAAGACGATCGGCCCATTAGGAGCTGAAGAAGTAATCGGCGCCGAAAGATATTGATTGGCTAAAGCTCAAGGAGATGCGTTCATCTAAGACATTTCAAACCTAAAGAATCGAAGACCGCTGCACAAGAGCTCCCCTGTTTTGCCTTAAAACCCGTACTTCAACAAAGTGGGCCTCGTGCGAGTTGGTGGACGCTTCCAATTCAGTGATAACAACGAAGAGACTGAGCATCTGATCGTTCTCCTTGGCAATCACCCCCTCACGCCACTGCTCATACGGAAGGAACGCTTGAGAATGCTGCACTGGGGCATACGCGATACTCTGGCACAGCTGCGAGAATCGTATTGGATTATCAGAGGACGTCAGGCTGTAAAGAAAGTTATCAAGCAGTGCCTAGTTTGTCACAAACAAGGTTGCCCTCCAGCTACGGACCCAGTAGCACCATTTCCAGCTGACAGAGTGACAAAACGAACCCCGTTCGATATCGTTGGCAACAATTTTGCAAGGCCCTTGATTTGTCAACAGCCACGCGACAGCAAAAAATGCTACATCGCTATTTTTGCCTGTGCTGTGACATGGGCCGTCCGCCTTGAGCTCGTCGGCGACCTGTCAGCTACAGCCTTCCTCTTGGTCTTTAAACGCTATGTGGCACGCCGTGAAATCTGCTCAACGGTGTATTCGGACAACGCGCCTATATTCAAGCATGCAGCCAGGGATCTAAAGGCCATGTTCATGCTGTTGCAAGTCGAGGAATTGCGGTCATAGTTCGCCGGAAAGCAGATCAGATGGAAGTTTATTGTTGAACGGGAAGCTTGGTGGGGCGGATTCAGGGAGCGGATGGTGTGATCTGTGAAAGTAGCATTGTGAAAGGTGTTAGGTCGGAGCAGTTTGAGTTTTGAAGAGCTGACCATCGTTCTTTATGAGGTGGAAGCCGTGATCAAATTATGCCCTTTGACTTTGATATATGATGATGTTCAAGATCCAGAACCACTGTCACCGGCGCACTTCCTTGCCGGTAGAAAGTTAGCGACCCTGACTCCACACCTGCTGCCGGACGAAATTCCAGATGGAGGCATGCATCTCTCACGACGCTGGAAGTACTGGTTACTGGAGACAGTGATGGAAAGGGTACTTATTAGAGCTCAGATTGGTACATATTGTCACGTGATGGTGACGTTGAAGAACACAGTAGCAATACTGTGAAGGACAAAACTATCCTTTATTGGGCGAACCTGTGCCCACAAAAACAGGCTACACTTATAGCACAACGATAGCGGCGAACACGGTCGGTGATCGTCGAAAATCTGATAAGCGGGTCAAGCGCGTCGGCTTTTATAGATCAGTCGTCGAATGTTCCAGATTAACCGCTGGGACCCGCGTGTCTTCCAAAAAGTTCTACACTATTCGCGTTGCGCATATATGCAAGCAGATTACACAAGTTGCTGTGAAGATAGTGGACGGAACCATCGATAACATTCCAGAAACTTCTTTTACATGCAGGCGCGTCCTCCGCTGTGGCATAACATTTGCTAGGCGGCGAAACGTCGTCGCCCGATAAAGCTAAGTACACGTGTCTCTATGTGCCAACCAACGACATCGATCGATCTGAAGAAAGACGGCTTGGTGCCCCTGATGGAAGACCGCTTGAAACGCCACATGTGGAAGACCGCCAGAATTAAGGAAGCATTTAAGGGTTGAGACGGCAGGGTGCGGTCCTGCAAATCGGTATTAAGGGGGAACAGAGGTGAAGCGACCGATACAGCTGCTGTATCTCTTGGAGATTGTGGAGCAATGAGCGGATCCGGATGAGGTTGTTGTTATATCCTCCATTCTGGAGCCAAAGCGCCCCCGCGCTAGGGGGCACCGACGATGTGGCGAGGAGGAGTCCCCCACTTAAAACGGCTCTGCTAAGGTCGCTGTGGCAGAAGCGCCGGACACTTGACACCCCTCAAACTGCGTGCAAATTACTGGCGGGCGTGTTCTACGAACAGCGACAGGCGTTGCGGTGGTGCCTTTCAGGTTTGGAGCGGATTGCTTGCACGTGTGGGGTGCAAGAAAGCCTCTTTGCACAGTGTATTGTGACTTGCGATTCTGTACCTTCTAGTCATAAATAAATGAGTCTTCTTGATGCGCTTGAAGCAAGCGGACGTCTGTCATTTTTCCACAAGTTAAAAGTTCTCCGTCTTTTATTCCACAACATACGTCACCGAGGAAGAAAATGTTGACGTCACTGCCTATCTCCAACGCGCTGAAAATCCTGACAGCTCGCCTGCCTGCGCATCAAGGACAAGCAACGGACCGACAGCCTGTATCACAATCTTTGACGGCGCTACGTGGAATATTAGACCGGCAACCGTGTTTGGGTTTGGACCCGATATGCCGACGAGAACTCAGTGAGAAACTATTGCGACCCTATTTCGGACCCTACAAGATGATCCGACGCCTTGGCGCACTCGATTATGAGGTCGTGCCAGACGGCATTTCGCTACCACAGTGGCGCTGCTCATGACCTGAAACAGTCCATGTTGTGCGACTTAAGCTGTTCTACCAGCGCTAACGAACTTTGGGACTTTGCATAGCTGAACATTGGACCTTCCTTTTTTTTGGACTGCGTTACTTTGGACTTTGTGTCTTTGTTGTTTTCTTACTTTTATTTATTAAGAGTCATTTAGTTTTTCGCTTTCCTGTTTTGTTTGTAGCATGTGGACGATGCTTTTTGAGAGGGTGAATTGACACGTGCACTTGTTTGTCTTTTTCGGGTGACCGCTTTTCACCGTCTAACAAATGTTATCGCTCAGCGCGGGACGCGCCCACATGCTTTGGAATTTTCTTGAATGCTATCGATGTTTCGATCCGTTTTCTATTGTCACCAAAGCTTGTGCAATCTGATGGCATGTGGGACGCGAATCGTGTAGAATTTTCTAGGAGACACGCGGGCACCAGGGATTACTCTGGAACCTTCGATGGCGTATGTACAAAAACTGGTCATGTACATGACCGGAAGATCAGATTCAGCCGATCACCGACTGTTTTGGCCGTTATCGTTGCGCTTTAAATGTAGCTTGTTTTTGTGGGCACACGTTCAACCAATAAAAGTTAGTTTCGCCGTTCATATTATTGCTACTGTGTTGCTTGCCGTCACTACTACGCGGAACTATCTACTTCACGAGCAGTTTGCAGGCAATGGGCGAAACGTCGGCTAAGGTCCCATTTACCATCGGTGACAGGTCATATTCAGCACGTGCGCAATAAATTGCGGTAGTAAGGTCCGAAAGAAAGTCCCAACCGCGGATAATGTCATGAGAGCACGAACAAATAATGACGTCAATGGTATACAGGACGTGCTCAGTGAACCCACGCGCGTGCTGGGAGGCCTGCTGGTGTTTGATCGCCACGTAAGCCGCTCTCAGTCCTCAGCCAATAAAGCTCTTCACAATTGGGGGAGGTATTGTGTATCTTAAATTGTGGGGTTTTACGTGCCAAGACCACTTCCTGATTATGAAGCACGCCGTAGTGGAGGACTCCGGAAATTTCGACCACCTGGGGTTCTTTAACGTGCACCTAAATCTAAGTGCACGGGTGTTTTCGAATTTCGTCCCCTTCGAAATGCGGCCGCCGTGGCCGGGATTCGATCTCGCGACCTCGTGTTCAGCAGCCTAACACCATAGCCACTGAGCAACCACGGCGGGTTAGTGTATCTTGAACAAAATTATAGCACGCCACGAGAGGGTGAACATGCTGAGCGCTTGCTGTGCTAAGGGAGAACCCCGAAAGTGGCATCTTAACTTTCCGAAGTGACCGACAGTTTTGCGTCCATAACAGAGACGGCGGCTCCAGTGTCCGCGAGAGCAAATGCCCGCACACCTTCAACCTAAACTTCTATAACAAGTCATAGGCGACGGTGACGACGTGGACTGCGACAATCATTTGTGAACTTCTCGAGCCACAGAACGAGGTCGCACCGGCAATTGTGAGCGGCGACGTTGAGGAAGTGAACGGTAGGTGTCAGGCATCCGTCGAGCAGCTGACGAGGCCGAAGATGAGTCGTAAGAGCTGCAAAGTGGCCGTGGCATGCCTGTATCACGGGACGGCACGGGCGATGCGGTTCAAGTCGATTGAGTGCGTCGACAAATGCGGGCGATGTGACCAACGTAGCCACAGGCAAATCGTATTGGACGATCGTCGGACGTACACCTCGAGTTTTTGAGTAAGCAGTTCCAGTCAAGGTCATAGGAGGCGGAGGACGTGGCGTCTAGCGAAACGACGGGACGCAACTTGTGGTCGCGGCCTAGGTACCACGTCGGCGTAATTTAGGGGCGTTGCTGGTGCCAAAAAACGTGCACTCGCCAAGAACACATGACTATAGGGGTGGGGCTGTAGCTTCATGAAATGGTCGGGGCCTGGTGGCGGCTTCAGTATATCTTAGAGTCGCCACTGAAGGAATGTGTTGGCGTTGGAGAGGCAATACTCCGGCAACTTCTTCATCAATCGCGTGGCAGAGTGAGAGCCCAGAATCTGGAGCAGGCTGTTGAGTGTGCTACGGCTGAGCGAAGGGCAGTAAGGAGAGCTCCCGGGCAACTTGCTCGCGCACAGACGCCTTTATCTCAGCGAGTAGCCTTGAGTCCTCGGACATTCTGCCAGGTGTTGGTCGTGCGCAGGTCGGCGCGTCAACGACTGCTGCATTCGCAGCTCTTCGTAGCTTTGGCGCAGAGTAATTATTTCTGCCACATTGTGCGGATTCTTCGCAAGCAGCACACTGGCAGCGTCGTCCTCCACTCCCTTATATTCGAGATTGCGTCTGACGTTGACACGGTGGCGTCGGCTCTCTTGCGCAAGTCTCGAATGTCTTCGATGTAGCTCATGAATGATTCGCCCGGCTGCTAAGTTTGTTCCTGCAAACCCTGCTCTGCATGCAGCTTGTGAACAGCACGGTGGCCAAACACGTCTTCAAGAGAGGTTTTAAATGCTGACCACGTCTGGAGCTATCTCACATGGTTACTGTAACACAGGCTGGTCACACCCACGAGGTAGAAAATCACATTCTTCAGTTTTGCGGCATCGTCTCATTTGTTGTGCACGCTTACTCGCTCGTACAACGCCAGCCATTCTTCCACGTCGTTGTCAACTGCGCTGGTGAAAATAACAGGGTCCCTTTGGCGGAGCGCAACGGAGCACACAACCGATGGAGGAGGAGGCGGGGATGCGTCGTCGGGCATGACAGATGGTAGTGTGGGGATCGCAGTTCCAGTGTGGTCGTTTTCAAGATACACAGCACCTCTCCCAATTGCGAAGAGGTTTTTTGGCTGCGGACTGAAAGCGGCTTACGTGGCGATCAAACACTAGCAAGACTCACAGCACAGCGATGAACCCCGTGTCCAGCGCTGGTGATGACGATTGGCCAGCGTTCGTCGTCTTCACGAGACTAGCAACAGTTTTGAGATAGCCCCAAACTTGCCCCGAAATGCGCTGCTGTTCTACTTATGTTTTTTATTCAATATGCTTTTTTATGCAGTGTAGCTCAAAAGGTGCTGAAACACCAGTGCGTTTCGTCGTACTTAACTTTGGGAACGCATGTCTCGAAACCGATGTCATCCTCAGAAATCGTTCCCAGTGGACTTTTAATGTCACGACTACACTTCGCAAATTACAATAGGTTGCTTAAAGTAAATAGTTTTAAAGTTGGTTTGCCTAGTTTGTTAATTATTCGAATATTCGATCTATTTTCTGCACATATAATGTTTTAAAAAAGTTAGGGTTTTACGTGCTAAAACCTCTTTCTGATTATGAGGCATGCGGTAGTGGAAGACTCCGGAAATTTTGACCACCTGGGGTTCTTTAACGTGCACCTAAATCTAAGTACACGGGTGTTTTTGCATTTCGCCCATGGAAATGCGGCCGGCGTGGCCGGGATTCAATCCCGCGCCCTCGTTCTCAGCAGCCCAACACCATAGCTACTGAACAACCACGGCGGGTACAAATAATGTTTGCCTTGTAGAGTCATCTAGCCCATTAAGTAGAATTGTGCCACTTTTCTCGGGTATTCTGAAAACTCTGTTTACGATAATACACAAGAGCCAGTATAGCGAGCGGATGCGCGGCCAGCAGCCGCCAGAGTCAATGGAATGAAAGTTCTCCAGCCATTTGGCCTCACTGGCTGACTTCGGTGATGTCACTAATGCCGGCGTATTTCGGAGAACTGCGGCCCAGAATATTTTCGCTGCAACTGATATTGTGATCAGTGGCATAGCTAGGTCGTCTGGCACCCGGGGCCCATAGGTCTTCTATACCCCCCCCCCCACCCGCGTCTGGTCGAAGAAGGCGAGAATATCGACAATTTCCGGGTTTCAGCACCAGTACAGCCACCTTGAATACAGCGCACGTCCCCCGGGTCCCCCTCTCCTTCGCTTTCTTTCCCAGAGATCACGAAGGCCGCAGGTATACACGCTGTTTTTTCTGCGCCGAACAACACAGGTTGCTGCACCGATAACTTGGGATAAGCGCATGTGCACAACTTCTGTCAGACTGTAAGGCTTGGCAGCCAATACAAATGCGGCATCGTGGAAAATATGGCCCCCGTCACAAGTTACAAAAATATCTTTATAAAGTTTTAATTGCCAATTTTAGCGGCAATATTGCATTTGCAAAATTCAAGCCCGACATTCATATCTTGCCCAACAACAACTTCACAAAAATTGTCGTAGGTACTATGGCGCGCAGTATTTTGGCTGTGGGCAGCCCTGAACGAAAACGAAAATTAAATTGTGTGTCAGTGGCGCTGATCTCCCCACGCTATTAGAAAAACAGCAAAGGCCACCTGCCTCCCTGCTGCGCGGACGCCGATGCTATGACAATTACGAGTTCTCTTCATTCTGATCAATAAAGCCTTGTTTTTATTTGCTGCTATACGGACAAATGTGATTATGCGAGCAGCGGTACCACCACAAGATTGGGAACAGTACAGAGCACGCTTCGCGTCGATTCTTGGCGTCAGCATAAAAAAAAAGAAAAGGCCGCGATGAAGCCCGTGCCAGCAAAAGCTTACACTACCGTTGGTCTGCACTCACAAGGGAGAGGCAGCCTATCGA
The DNA here is from genome assembly GCF_050947875.1 of Dermacentor variabilis. NCBI lineage: Eukaryota > Metazoa > Arthropoda > Arachnida > Ixodida > Ixodidae > Dermacentor > Dermacentor variabilis. Next base: position 18,083,665 of record NW_027460291.1, on the reverse strand, counting down.
GTCATACAGCCTGTCGAGTCATATGCCGCCAAACTCTTCGGCCACACCGAAGACAATCCAGAGAAGAATCCCATTCGCGACTTTTGATGGCCGCACTTATGCAACGTCGCTCTCAACGAACGCTTCGCCGTAAACGCGAGCGCCGGGCGCGCTCGTTGAACGCCCTCTTGCTGCTGTATTTGTTCGCTGCGCGTTCTGAACGGAAGAGCGAGCCTCAACGCCTTACAACGCTTGACTGTATGTTTAGCGACGCCTGCTCCCAGCATGAATGTACGGCACGAGCGCACCCCACATAAAACGTTCCACTAAGGCGAATAGTTTAGTGACCATTTTGCGAATGAAATTTTTTAGCGCGCGCATTGGTGCAATTATTTGGTGGGAGGTTGATAGAGCTGCAGTCGACAATTCTGCGGCGCAATGCATCGGCTACGTGAACTCGGGCTACTGGATACCGGAGCATTCTTCGCCATTTGCGCCCAGTCAAGCCGGCGGAAATAGAGATGTCTTCAGACGTATGAAATCTGTACCGCCGACTTCTCCCATATATTGTCGCTACCTGACGCAGATGTTGCGTACAATGCACTAATGACTGAGTTAAACCACATATATCAAAACTGCTTTCCTTTAAAATGCTGTCGCAAACGAGAATCGAAGAAACCATGGATTACGAATGCCTTATTCAAAAAAATAGAAAAAAGAACGAAACTATGGGCCCTATAACGTAAAACTATTCCAATATGTTTCTATTCCAATCTCCTGACGTCAAATTTGCGTAACCACCGACGCAAGCACCGGGCGGTCACCCGCAGGGTTGTCTGAACAGACCAATCAAACGCTCTCCTCGTTCATAGGAGGTAACTTTTGTTTGCTTGAAAAACGAATAACATTGCCTACACTGAGCGGCTTGTCGTATCTAATAGGCTGACAAGGGGCGAGGAGAACGCTCAAGTGGAGAGGGATTCACTGGGGCAGAGCCAGTGCACTGAAAATCGATAACCGGACGAAGAGGGTGGTGCCGGCGTCTGCGATTGGTCGGCTTTCCCTTACTTAGCTTCTGGTGGCTGGTCAAAAAACATGGCGGCAAGCAACGGAAGCTTAAGAATGACGCTAAAACGGACCCTCAGCAAAGAAGAGTTGGCAGAATGAGGTGGCAAACGTGCCGAAAGGGCTCGAAAACGTTACACGGCCACGCAAAAAGTTTTATTATACGCAAATACACCCATGCTCTTGGGCAGGTGCGAGTAGCCAGCGTCTCAGCGATTGGCGGCAGCCATCTTTTATTCCTTTCGGAACGGGGCAGCCTGCGGTTATTCCGAAGAAAATTCAGTTTTGTTCGGCATATTAATGCATCTTTATCGCGTACATGTCACTTTGACGCGGTTTGTTTGTGCGGTTTTGTGACGTCGCATTACAGGCAGGTGAAGTGGGTGCAGCCCGAAAACTTTTTACCAATAGCCGAGGGCTAATGGCGAAAAGGGGTCGAATCAGAAATATATGTTTTTCTTTTTTCGGTCAAATCATGCATAATCAGTGTGCACACATTATATCATATGGGGAGATATCGCGGTTTTCGTGACGTCGCGTGACAGACAGGTGAAGTGGGCGTGGTCGAAAAAAAGTTTTGTCCAATCGTGGAGGGCTGATAGCAGAATTGGAATAGAAAAGTTTGGAATAGTTTTACGTTATAGCGCCCTATATGCGCAATTCATTAAAGCCAAGGATCCCGTCAAATTGTCTCAGTATAAGAAATATCGCAATAACTTGAACAAAGAACTACGTCAAGCCAAGTACGAATACTTCAGCTATTCGTTCTCAGACAATTCTAGCACGAACTCTCTGCATCGGTGGAATCAACTAGGTAAACTACTTGGACGTCACTACAACAGTGGTACAAACTGCATTATGCGTGATGGTGCTGTGCTGACAGGGCAGGATCTCTCGAATGCCTTTAACGATTTCTTTGTGAATATTACAAATACAGTATTCTCTCCTATTAATTCAACAAACACATCAATTCACCCAGCACCAGGAGTCTCGATGTCGATGTTTATGTCTCCTACAACCGAACATTCAGAACTCTTAAAAACAGTAGGGCTTTAGATAATAACGATTTTCAAATAAAACCTCTGAAGTATGTAATTGATTTGTTAGCCCCTATCTTAACATACATATTCAACCTTTGTCTCAGTAGTGGAGTATTTCCTAAGCAGGATGCAGGTTGTAAAAGCTATCGTGATACAGAAAGGAGGCGATACCTCTGAATTGTCAAATTATAGGCTAATTTCTATTCTACCGGTAATTTCTAAAGGCATATAGAAAATTATTCACACGAGCATAACTAATTTTTTAGATAAGCATTCCGTTTTGTCGAATAATCAGTTCGGGTTCATACCAAAAAGATACACTGAGTTGGCACTGCTCAAGCAAAAGTAACTCATCATAAATGCATTTGAAGAGAAGCTTCTTGTCCTCGGAATTTGTATTGACTTTTTCAAAGCCTTTGATTTAATCAATCATGACTCGTTAGTAAATAAACTAAACCACTATGGTATAAGAGGGATTCCTAATTCTTTGATACGGTCATACCTTCAACATCGTAAACAAATTGTAGCACACAATGGTGCTCTGTTTGATGGCCAATGTATAAAATCGGGCGTGCCACAAGGCAGCATCTTAGGCCCTTCGTTGTTTTTAGTTTGCTTAAATGATATATTTTATACTAAGCTACCAGTGAACCTGACTGCCTACGCTGATGACCTTACGGTGCTCATTACGGGTAGTAGAGAAAATGACTTATCCTCCACAGGTAATGAGTTTTTGCAATACATGTGTGAGTGGTCGCAGGAAAATTACCTAAAGGTGAACACAAGCAAAACTAAAGCCATGGTATTTCGAGTGAAAAATAAAGCTGTAAAAGATATAATGCTTATGTTTGGGGACAACTATATGTGCGTAGTATCAAATGTCTGAGAGTAACCTTCTCGGAATCGCTTAATTGGGATGCCCAAATTAATAACATACGATACAAAATGAACAAAGGGAATGGGGTGCTATGTCGTCAACGGTATGTGCTATCAACACGAATTAAACTATTAATCTACAACACTTTCGTAGTTCTAATACTTAACTATTGCCACACTGTCTGGGGCACAAGTATGAAGCATAATTTATCCAAGATTATTGTTACTCAGAACCGTGCGAAAAGATTAATTGCTAGCATACCATGGTATGCCCACACAGAAAGCTATTATTCCGAGTTTAACATCATTCAAGTGCCCAATCATTATGCCTGCAGGTTAATTCTTATGTGCAAGAATGCTATTAGAACAAACAACGCAGATATGTTGACACTATTCAACCTTCAAAGCCATGTGAGCATGTACAATGTACGCCGTTGCACCGCTTGGTCTACACGGTTTTCCGGACTGTGTACCGATTTCAATGAAGCGCCTATAAACTTCCCTGTTACCTTACAACACTTGAACGGAATAACATCTCACTGGAAGAAATATCGAAAAATAAGTTAGTGTTTTGCCGCTTCTGTAGTAACGTATGGTGTTTCATTCTGTTTTTTGTATGTCGCGCTATTGTTTCTTACATCACACAATGTTAACAAATGCACTAAGGCTGTTCTCAATTTTGTACGTATATTTTCTTACTGATCCCTACTGTATCTTTGCCCTTCAACGTTCACAAATTTCACAATCTATTCCAATGTTTCCAGTATTTCTCGGCGTTTGTCATGACTAAGCTGTTTCCTCGTCATACTGTCATGTGGGGCGTAATGGGGTTTTTTCAAGCCGCTGCATGCGGCTTTTACCCTTACGTCCGCTCTCATTCTGTATTCCGTGGAAAGAGAGAAATAAAGAATATTATTATTATTATTATTATTATTATTATTATTATTATTATTATTATTATTATTATTATTATTATTATTATTATTATATGACACGCCCCCCACTGGCCCCTTGCACCCAGGGCCCATGCCCCCACCTCTCCCCCCCCCCCCCCGTTGCTGCGCCACTGATTGTGATAGCGCCTGAATTCGCAGGCGCAAAGCACCGTGGCGAGGAACCTGCCAACTGATTAAGAGGAGCAAGCGTGTCTTTGCTGCGTCCAGTGGCACCTGCACATGGCTGGGTTAACAAGCGGTACCCCAGCTTGTGTAAAGTGATTGGGACAGTCACATAGAGCGTCCAGCATGCTACAGCTGCAAGTGGTAGGCCAACGGCATGCACAGAAACCAATTTGAGTCTAACTAATGAAAACAAGAGAGATGAAAAATTCCCAAAAAGCCAGTTTCTTAGCCTGTTGTTCAAAAAGCAAGTTTGTCATTCTTTGCTCGTGTTTAGACCACGCATACGCAATTAAATTTATGGTATTTTCATTAAGAAAGCTGTTGCAGATATCTGTAATGTGTCTAAAAGCAGAGAAAAGTTAATATTTGGCACTTTCCTATAATTCCAATATCGTGGAACTACGTAACCTGTATTTCCCGCCTTGTCTCAGTCAAGTTCTTCTCATGCCAAAGAAAGAGCGGTGGTGCGAAAAGTTCGGCTTAGTGTGAATGAATTTCGCTATTACACAGAAATTTAGTTGAAATAAAAAAATTTGTCGCGACATTTGACTGATCTGACCTCTGACTGTTCAACATTGAACGCGCCCGATTGCTAATATAACAGAGAGCTTCAGATGCACTAAACCTAAGTTGAAGGCTCGCGCAGGCGCCTTTGGTTGCCTTTGGTCAGTTAGCACCCACTGAAGCTCTCATTCAGGACAAGGCGACGCTTTACAGGTCGCCAATATCGATGGATGATTTCTTCCAAAGTAGAACTTCGCTAGAGAACATTGTACCAACCCTCCAAATTAATCTTTTCATTCAATGCTTCTCCTGTAGTCGGGTATTTTGTGCACTTTGACATTTGTGTAGTGATTCCCTACAAAGTTACGTTTTCCTTGATTTCACACTCTGAGCTTCAGCGTAATGTAGCTGCTATTATTAGTGAGGAAACAGTAGTAGTAAAAGTTGGCAGTCACCTTAGCACACGCAAAGAGGATGAAAGCGAAAGACTGCGCGCTCACAAGACATTCATTACATCACTTGACATTTTCATTGTAATGCGTTGTTACTTTCAATTAGTTGTTTTCTGTCAACAAAAGTCATGGGTTTGAGAGTCTTCATTAATCCAACCTTAATTAACTGTTTAATTAAGTTCCCACTAATTAACACCAAAGGTCGCAGGGTCAACTCCCACCAAAAGTCGTGGGTACGATTGCCTTAATTAATTATATTTAAGTTACCTGTGACATAATTAACGCTGGCTTAAATCACGCCACAGGTAATGGGCTCGACTCCCAGCAAAGGTCCTGACTTCGAGCACATTAATTCAGTGTATCTTAATAAACTATGCCTTAATTCACTTTGCCGTATTTAACACCAAAGTTCATGGGTTCGACTCTCACCACAGGTCGAGTGTTCAACACCCAATTTTGGCGCCATAACGCCGGACGGTCAAATTTTCGTCTCATAATCCATCTAAGATTTTCGCCTTAAAGGGCCACTCCGGCGGTTTCAAGTTCAAATTCAAGTTTATTCATCAACGATCTCAGTTTTACAAAGAATTGTATACAAAATTAGCACTACACAGGGAGCTCTCAAGCTAGAAACTGTCAGGGGGACTCCCATACCTGAACAAAATGAAAAAAAAGAGATACAAATCAAGCATTGGGTACGGTGATATTACAGGCAATTGGATAACATAAGGAACAGTGGAAAAAAGAAAATATAAAGCTGTTTAGTAAGACAAAAATTGCAAAGAAAACTTCTATAGTGAACAAGCAATGAAAGTATCCAATACAATAACAATAGGAGTAATATAATATGTAATATTATAGCTATGTCAATTATTATTACAATCACAAAAGTCATTTGTTAGGATGAAGAGAGTTGCTGCATAAAATATTTCTTTACTTGGTTCTTGAATATATGCTTTGTGGGGGATGATTTAATGGTAGGTGGTATAGAATTCCACAGTTTGATTCCCGTAAATGTTGTAGTGAATTTACCATAGTTTGTGCACACTTTAGATAAAAACGATTATTGAGGTCAGAGAACCTAGTAGTGTTAGTATTTACAAAGGTTTCAATAACAAAGCAATAACAATAACAATATTGCGAAGTAACTTATAGATCGCGATTGTTAACTTCAACTGAAACAGCTGATGAAGAGCATGAATGTTTAAACTGCAATAAAGTGTGTTGCAGCGGATAGGAAATAGCTAAAAGTCATGAGACGAAGCGCCGAATCCTGCAGGCGTTGAAATTTGCTGAGGTGAGCGAGCTATGTGTTACCCCAGACTGATACGCAGTGAGGTAAACGGCTGTGAATGTGTGCATAATAAAATGAATGGATAATGTGCGGATGAAAATATGAGCGGGTTCTGATTATGGCGCGTATTTCGAAAAAAATCGTCCGGACATGTGAGTGAGCATGAAGATTTAATTTCAGGTGCGTGTCTAAAACTACGCCAAGAAACTTTGTACTATCATATATTAGTGTTAAGTTGTCAAGACACACAGATATGAATTTCGAAATTATTGTCGGGAAGGAGTGAAAAACCACAACAACCCTTTTTAGCGAATTCATACACAACACGTTCTTTCGACACAAGGAAGTTATGTTATACAGATCAACGTTAACATTTCGCTGTAGCTCGTCGACATTATTAGCGCAAGTAAAGATGGTCGTGTCCTCTGCATATATAATACAGTCGGTAGTGGCGAGAAGATTAGGTAAGTCTTTAATAAATAGTAGAAACAGCAGATGGGGGGCCAAGGATCGAGTCCTGAGGAACGCCTTGATATATTTTCTTAGAAGATTGGAGTTTGCGTCAATCTGAACAACTTGAGTACGATTGGTTAAGAAACTAGAAATAAACTGAAGTGGCGGGCCAGTTGTGCCGTAAGATTCGAATTTATGTATTAGAATTTTGTGATTAATGGTGTCAAAAGCTTTCGGTAAATCTATAAATACACTCCCAACCAGCAAGCCTTGGTCGGTTGCCTTCTTGACTTTATCGGTGATGATTAGAAGCGCAAGCTCGGTTGAGCAGCCCTGCCGAAAGCCACACTGTTTAGGTGACAGTAGATTAAATTTTGCTAGGTAGGATGACAAACGTGTATGAACTAGTCGTTCAATTATTTATATTAGAACATTGCATTTTCAAATAGCATTAACAGCATTAACGGTAGGGTGGTTCAATTTGCTTACAATATCATCAGAAATTTTAAATAACCAATGAAGGAGGTACCGAAACCGAAACGGGTAGCTGCTTGGTATGACGTGACGATGAGTCGATGACGTCAGCTCGTACACTGCCGTAATGTCAAGACGCAGAGCGCGTACTATGCACGTAGTACACGTGGTGCTAACGCCAAAAGAGCGAAGCTGTCTTCTGACAACACGGGGAGCTTTTCCAGTTATTTCGAAGTAGACAGCTGTGATTTCTGTGACGATATGAGCGCTCAAGGACTCTCCGCTGCCGCGGGAGGCAGCTGTTGAGCCCCAAGCTCAACGCATTGTGCTGCGGCAAGGCCAACAAGAAGACCGGTCATCGAGTCTGTCAAAGCGATGATTGTCGGCCATCGTCTCTTGGAAAAGCGGCCAGCTTCGCCGTTTCTGGAAGGTGTAGGCTCTGACGGTACAAACACATGATGGCAAGTAAAAAGTGATACATTCGTGCGCATGAGAGGGGAGCATGCAAGCAATCTTTAAAATTACTTTTCCGGAAGACTGCGGTAAGTCACATCGTTTGGCACAGATAACCAAACTGCAAAAACAACCTATACTCAAAATTTTATTAAGGTCAGTGGACATCAAAAAGGTCGGCAGAATGCTACACTACTGTAACACGTGAAAGAGAAAGGCTGCTGCACACTTCGTAATGCTATAAGTTGTACGATCGGAGGGATCAGACTTCTTGCAAGACATAAGGAACCGCAATGTAAGATACACGCTTGGCGCTTTAGGTCGACCTCCTCAACGACACATGCGAGAACTTAATGCACTACCTAAAGGTGCATCGCGTTGCAATTACGTTGCGTCCTATCAGCAGGGGAACGCAGCACTCGCAGTCAAACGTCTCGCTCCCGCCGCTTCACAAGTGGACCCTTGGTTCTCCCTTGCCGAGCATCCTCTGCAGCAGCGTACTTCCGCGACATACCGCGCAATCCGCTAAGACCCGTACGAACGAGCCTGCCCTATCGCTGTATCTCTCGCTTCGCTGTCGACTGTCACCACAGCCGCCGCCGCCACGTGACTTCAGCGGCACAACACCCGTTTTTCTGTGTGTGCGCACCGCTTGTTCCCCTGTCCACCCGCCGCTCACTCGGAGAAGGTGACCTGTTATTATTTTTTTGTACTCGACTAGACACCGCGTTTTAAACGCGACAGCGTTAAGGAGCTCGTGTCGCAGAAAAGCTGATTTCGTCGGCTTTGGTGGCGTTGGCCGTGAGTGAAAAATCCGGGAAGGCAATTCATAAATAAAAACAATTTGCAAGATGGGCTGGGTGGGAATCGCACCAGGGTCTCAGGAGTGTGAGACGGAGACACTATCACTTGAGTTTGATGGTTCAAAGTGGGACGAAAGCGCCTCTAGTGGATGCGGTGTTACCTTAGAAGCGTGCCGTAGAAAGTTATACTGCGGTGTATATCGGTAATTATGAGCATGTAAATTACAGGAGCCTCAGTAAACGAGTAGCGAAGTACGTTTCCGCTACATTTCTTCTGCGCTTGGCGCACACGCAGAGCCATCTTGCGGCAAATACAGAAGACCCCCTCCTGGCAATGCGCGGCGCTGCCCCGACAGATGGCGCGCCACTCGCCCGCTTCTCCCCTTCGTCTCGTCAAGAGTATGCCGAGCGAATGAGTTGGCGGTGCGAACTGGGTGTGATAACGCTATCGCGTTCCACTCTTGAAGGCCAAGCTTAAGCGTCCTCCAATTTTTTTAAAAGTCATCGCCCAACAAGCCACTTGAGGCTGCCACCTTCAAAACAAACGGAGTTGCCCTTAATCAAACATTATCGAACAAGCAGGGGAAGTCTTCAGCCTAGGTGGGCAGTGTCCTCAGCCCAAGATGCAGTGGAATCTGGCCATCCACCGCACCCTGACTATCAGGGTCACTACTCCTCAAGCTCGGGGCTGATCAGCCGGGCATTCCACTGCTCGACAGTTGGTTCCTTTAAGGGCTGTACGTGGGTGCCGTCACATTCCCCTAACATGTGTCAGAGTGCGGTAGCCATTTTGCAGTGCTTCCATTCATTGTTGTACCTGGTTGGGTGCATTCTGTTTAGGAGCATGGGATGTGTTCGTTTTAAGCTTTCTAAAATCGACTGGTTCGTTTCTGTCCATCATGGGGTGTGGTGGAGGATAGTCTTCTGTTCAGTCGGTAGTGCTCAATTATGTCCGAGTACTTCTTGGAGACGGTGTCCTATCTCCGCTAGACGGACTTTGTCTGCAGCATATAAGTACTATAAAAATGGCTATTCACTGTTATTTTAGCGCGAGAAAGCCCTAGAATGTGTAAACAACGTGTTTGAAAGCTAATGCGTTTCTCCATGTGACAGCTGATGTCATTAAAAGATTGAAATGTGCTGCTAATTTCTTTAACCTCTTGTTAATTGTTTACGAGGACATTGCAATTTAAAAAACTAAACAGTTGTAACGTTATTATGCTGCATTTCAAGCCGACACCTTCAGTGCACGTTTCACAGACACTAGGTCTCTGAAATATTTTTCAGACAGACAGCCGTGAAACTTAATTCTTGCGGGAAAATGTTCTCCTATTACTTCACATCTAATTACGTAAAAAAAGCAAATTTCTGAATAAAATTTCTTTTTAACTTGGTATCACACCTTAAGGAAAGCAAGGAAGACTCGAAAAAAGAAAAAAATCTTCGAGTATTAAAATGAATTCCATAACGACAAGGCACCCGCACGAAGCGTCTTAGTTGATCTGAGGAAAAATAGGACACCATCGTGGGTGAAGAGTTACGAATACTGGTGCGTACTCAAGTGGACAGGCATAACGATACCTCGGCAGGTTTTCCGAAGGAACACGATTGACTAAACTAGCGCTCGTTTTCCTAGCTATTTCTTTTATTTACTAAATGATAGGGCATTGGCTAAGATCCTCTTCTTTCCGGGCGTCAAATGATCATTCATGAATATCGGATATTGTCGTAGTCTAGCGAGGCTGATGTCCATAATGTTAAATTTAGCTTTACGGCCCTGCCCTAGAAATTCATCCTTCTTTTGAAACGAACAGGACCCAGCGAGGAGGGCGGCGACCTGGGCGTTGCCAGTGCTCGTTCTGTTCAGACCTGTATTAACGTAGCTGCAAATTTTCGCCCCGTTTGTTGGTTCTTTCCCCGTTACTGGAACCCTGTTGTTATAGACCACTTTGGCAGTTCCTAAACCCTACTAGCACCTATATCCAAGGTTCGTCGGCGTCTACGTCCTCCTGCTGCTGCGTTCAGGCCGCCTTCTTCTGCGGCTTCGCGAGTGCGAGTGTCCCCGCGGCACTCGCCGGGTCGACACGGAGCATCCAAGCTGCCGTACGCTGTGTCGAGGTAGCGATGTGTCGTCCGCTGTGTCAAGGGAGCTGTGTCGAGCGAACATGACCGATGCAACCGTCATCCATGCCAGGAGCGTCTCCTACACGCGAAGGATTGCAAAGTGCAAAGACGGCACGCTGATGATGGATACCACCAGTATGGAGCAGAGCAAGCGTGCAGACACGGCACGCAAGTCGGCGAAAAGAACGACGGGAGCGTCAAAAAGACCTCGCTCATCACAAGACCTGCCCGTACGACTGGCACATAAGTCTCCGGTGTCGCCAACGACATTTGTTGTAGCAAGTGGTTATCAAGCCTCTTTCTATCTATGAAATGTCCACTTTGCCCAACCGTATCATTCAAACGGCCCTGGACGCCTGCCTCGAGGCTTCCAGATTTCACAACCCTACCAATGCAGTCTGACTATGGGTGTCTGCTATGGCATTAGTTCGTAAGCTCGAAGAACTGCAACAGATACAAGTTTCAGAAGAATGTGGCCTTGCAGTGCAGGCGTACCTCAGCAGCGGTACTGATTTAAGGCTCTACGTTGTTAATAGCGCTCGCCATGACGAAGAACCTGGAAGGCACCTGCAGGAGTTGTCCTACCCACGCACGCTGTTGTGGGTTCTCGTTACGTGGACAGCGAATGTCCATTGAAGCCCTCCGTTGAGTATCGTCACTCATGCCTGAAACAGGGACGCATGAAGTCATCCTGCCCTTCCCACCCAAGGACGACACCATGGACCCTGAACAATCATCATCGTTTCGATGCGGCCTATGACAAACAAACGATCATGAGATCACGTGCACGACATGCCCTACGAAGCTGAAGGCCACTAAGAAAGCTAGACAACGCTGTTATGGGTAACGAGCAAGGACCCCTGAAGAGCCATCGATGAAACAAGTCTCTGATCGCTATGCCCTTCTGGCCTCACTGGAAGAGGACGCTTAGCCAGGTGATAACATCAAGTACAATGGTACGTGATTCCGCCACACCTATATATAGCGCAGCTGTTAGGTCGTCCACTTCGTTACCACAACGGGCATCATCACACTCAATAGAAGACACGCCGCTTCCCTTGGCGGACGAAGAGTTCGAGATCGACGCTCACCTAATCACCCATTAAAAGAAAACTCGGCGTATCAGGGAACGCGGTTCAGTGCTCCAGCGTCGTGATGATAGAACGCAGCCATCGCATTGTTAGTCGAAGTCCTTTCCAGCTTATATGGCTAAACCGGCGTCTGTGTTTCACCAGAAGAACTCAGGCGCTTCGTGGCGCAACAATTCCAGCATCTCATCTACGTTCTACAGGTTAACCTCAACCTGGGATAGCTGTTACGTCTTCAAGTTCACCAGAAGGCATTTCACCGTGGAATAGTCACGGTATCGCTTGGAAGGCGGGTAAGCTGCGCCAGCGTCTTATATATTGGAAGCTGCGACTTTGGGCTCCACTACTTCAAGAATCAAACGCCTGCCAGCCATTAGAAGATTTATGGCATATTCATCGTCTTCAATGTTCCCAAGAAAGCCTTCAGCTTATATGTGATCCACTCTTCATCTGACGCGTGTTGGTCTCTCACAGTGGTGCCCTTTATGGCAAGAAGTATTGGCTGGATTAGTTTGTCTTGAATCCACGGACGTTATCATCGTTTCATACTTCACCCGTGATGCCGTATATGTGAAGCTGAGGCCAAAGAGGTGTGTTGCCTCCGCCGGGGGGCCTTACAGGTCCGAACACCCGGCATCAGCTCAACCCCCAGGATCCCGCTTTTTCCAGACACGGCTAAGCCACGCCTGGTGTGCTCAAATACTTGGCTTCGCAACACACTAAACGCTTGGTTACGCAGACACCCCTGCGAGGCCACCCCAATGTATTGTACGTAGATGCGGCCAGCACACAAGTAGCATCGCATTTGTTACCAGCGTAGTCGACAATCACGGGACCGAAATAAACGCATCATCGGTTTCCAGAGCAACCGCTGCAGAGTCAGAGGAACAAGCGAGAGCGTTAGCCATCACCACGAGACCGCACTGGGAGTGTGTCATAGTTCAGACGGGCTCTAAGACGGTCCAGGGCCAAGGTTTCTATGGCCGCACATCGCATTCTGATTCGAGCGCGCCAGCTTCCGCCATACATACAAATCCTGGGGACTCCGGGGCATAAGTCCTTGCGCGGCAATCAGCAGGCACTCATCTACGCCCAAGCGCATGCACATCGGGAGTCGCGAGAGGGTCACGCGGAGCAGTTCCACCCCGAGCCCATACAGTTAACCTACGGGCACATCCTACTACACTGTCCCCTTTCGCGAGGACACTGCCACCGCCTCATAATGCTCTGACTCGAGAGGAAGCCGTAACATGGCGAAAATTCTAAACATATATCCACATTTGAGTCTCTACCACGCCATACACACTGCACGGTATTCCTATAAATGTCCTCACTGCGAACAATGTGCAAGGCTTTACCACACGGTATGGGCTTGCGCTACCACACCACAGCTCACAACCATAACACACCTCACCAAACGACAATGGAAGGCAGTGCTGTCGAGGTCCGACTCGACGGACCATCTCAACCTGGTAAACCGAGCGAGGAGGGCAGCTAAGGTCGCTGGACTCCTGGGCTGAAGGGCTGGGCTGGGCTGGGAAGGGCTGGGCTGGGCTGGACTCTGCACAACGGAAGAACTACCTACGCTCGTGTGCTCTTTTTTTATAAAGTTTACTCTCTCTCTTTCGCTCGTGTCCCTCCAGGCCAACGAACACACCAGGGTCGTGATGGTGGGAAACCGGGACGATTGGAGCAGCCTGACGAGCCGCAGCCGTTCCTGGTGCGATCTGTTCAACTGGAGCAATGGTTAAAACTCGATGTATTAAACGCTGCGGAACTCCTTGGCGAAGATGGGGATCGCAAACCTCCACCACAATGTTACTTGCGGAAAGACCGCCAAAAGAGACTATTCACACTATATTTGCACTGGAGCCAGTTATACATACAGTCATCGTTAATTTCGCGACGGCTTGTCGCTTGAGCATCTGTTGATGGTATCGTAATAATATATATATATATATATATATATATATATATATATATATATATATATATATATATATATATATATATATATATATACATATATGCACTTGTGCTTTATTCGCTTTATTTCTCTTTATTTGCTTTAATATATGCATTATTTTCGTACGTGCATCCTCAACCTGCAAGTGCCTGTTCAACTACCGGATCCAGGACTCTCACTTTATACATATTTTGTAAACTCGCTCGAACTCAGAGTCGCTGGAATTCTCAGCCAGGATGACCTGGACTCAGATGCAGTTAAATTCTACTCGGCCGGACTCACACGAGCTCGGAAATACGAAAATTCTACTCACAGGTAGGTCAGCGCTCTTGGGTTGGTCTGTGTCTTAATAAATTATTGAGTCGGTGAGTCGACTTCTGAGTGAATTTGGCTACTTATGCTTGTAATTAGTTCGTCAATGTATAATGTTTATCCGCTAGCGCATCTAATTCGCTACCAACAAAAAATGCACTGCCTTGAAATCACTGCACTGCAAATGTACATTTTCTTCTGTTTATGCATGTGGAGCGCAGTCAGTGGCTGATCCACAGGAGGAATATGTAAAGGTTTCAGAACACTGTCGAGCTCACATAATTTATCATGCAGCTAGAGCAGTTAACACACAATCCTTAAGGAAGTATAGCTACCCTACCCTATTAAAAACCCTATATGCCCTCTACCATAATTCCTGTATGTTCTTCTGGGGCTCTATAACGTAAAACTATTCAAAAGTTTTGTATTACAATTCTGCAATCATCCCTCCACGATTAGTCAAAACTTTTTTGGACCACCCCCACTTAAGCTGCCTGTCACGCGAAGTCACGAAAACCGTGATAGCTCCCCATCTGATATAATGTGTACACACTGATTATGCAGGATTTGGTGGAACGAAAGAAAAATAGTTATTTCTGATTCGACCCCTTTTCGCCATTAGCCCTCGGCTATTGTTCAAAAGTTTCCGTGCTGCACCCACATCACTTGCCTGTCACGCGACGTGACAAAACCGCAAAAACTCACGCGTCAAAGTGACGTGTGCGCGATAAAGATGCATTAATATGCCAAACAAAACTGCATTTTCTTCTGAATAACCGCAGGCTGCCCCGTTCCGAAAGGAATAAATGATGGCTGCCACCGATCGCTCATGCACTGGCGACTCGCACCTTCCGGTGAGCATGGGTTTATTTGCGTACAATAAAACCTTTTGCGTGGCCGTGTAACGTTCTCGAGCACTTTCGGCGCATTTATGACCTCGCTTTGACAACTCTTCTTTGATGAGGATCCGTCTTAGTTGCAATCATAACTTTCCGTTGCATGCCGTCGCCATTTTCGACCAGCCACCTCAAGTCAAGTAAGGGAAAGCGGACCAATCGCAGACGCCGGCACCGCCCTCTTCATCCAGTTATCGATTTTCAGTGCAGTGGCTTGGCCCCATCAAATCCCTCTCCTCTTGAGCGTGCTCCCAGCCTCTTGTCAGCTACACTGAGCGGCTTGTCAGATAAGACAAGCCGCTCAGTGTAGGCAATGTTATTCGTTTTTCAGGCAAACTAAGTTACCTCCCATGAACGAGGACAGCGTTTGATTGGTCTGTTCAGACAATCCTGAGGATGAACGCCCGATCCCTGCGTCAGCGGTTACGCGAATTTGACGTCAGGAGATTGGAATAAAAACATATTGGAATAGTTTTACGTTATACGGCCCCTGTAAATCATATTGGAACAAGCAGGTTCTTGCTAGATGGACCATAAAATTTTGCAAGGGGGACTGCCACACGTACGCGCCTCCCTTTTTCTTAGAAAACTAGGTACCGCGAAAAGAGGCTGGTTGCTGCGCCACCTCTGCGAGCAAGGCAGGGAATAATAATGCCGACACATAGAGAAAGTCTCGTTTCCTTTACGGAATGGCACCGTTAAGTGATGCTCTACATCAGCACGCAAAGATAAAAAGAAGAACGAAATCAAAATTATCAGTGCAAGCTTGCGTGGTCAATGGGCTAACCGAAGAAAATCTGCAAAGCTATGCCACAGCACACTGCACTAATCAGTTCAGTCTCGCTATGCATATGGTTTACTCCATCATTGTGGGTGTGAAGTTGCCTGCGTTTGCGCATACAACATCCCCAACATCAGCTAAATGCGGCCTCACCTGTTTCTCGAAGCGATGGGGGCAGTGCCCGGCTCCTACCTGCCGACAAGCTGCAGTTCCTGCATAAGTCACAAGAGAGACGCTGGGACACAGAACCCTGCTAAACGTGCGGTCGCATCATCGTCGACAGCAACGAGTCCACCAGCCATAAAAGAACAAGTACAATCGGTGGAACGCTGTGGGTTTGATGACTGTGCCACTGTAGGATCACTAATCAGTTCACTGTGGTTGTGAACTCCCCAACATCCCCAACATCAGCTAAATTCGGCATCACCTGTCCTCAAGCGATGGGGGCAGTGCCCCGGCTCCCACCGGCCGGCAAGCTGCAGGTCCTGCATAAGTCACAAGAGAGACGCTGGGACACAGAACCCTGCCAAACGTGCGGTCGCATCATCGTCGACAGCAACGAGTCCACCAGCCATAAAAGAACAAGTACAATCGGCGGAACGCTGTGGGTTTGATGACTGTGCCACTGTAGGATCACTAATCAGTTCACTGTGGTTGTGAACTCCCCAACGTCCCCAACATCAGCTAAATTCGGCATCACCTGTCTTCGAAGCGATGGGGGCAGTGCCCCGGCTCCCACCGGCCGGCAAGCTGCAGTTCCTGCATAAGTCACAAGAGAGACGCTGGGACGCAGAACCCTGCCAAACGCGCGGTCGCATCATCGTCGACAGCAAAGAGTCCACCAGCCATAAAAGAACAAGTATAATCGGCGGAACGCTGTGGGTTTGATGACTGTGCCACTGTAGGATCACTAATCAGTTCACTGTGGTTGTGAACTCCCCAACGTCCCCAACATCAGCTAAATTCGGCATCACCTGTCCTCGAAGCGATGGGGGCAGTGCCCCGGCTCCCACCGGCCGGCAAGCTGCAGTTCCTGCATAAGTCACAAGAGAGAGGCTGGGACGCGGAACCCTGCCAAACGTACGGTCGCATCATCGTCGACAGCAACGAGTCCACCAGCCATAAAAGAACAAGCACAATCGGCGGAACGCTGTGGGTTTGATGACTGTGCCACTGTAGGATCACTAATCAGTTCACTTTGGTTGTGAACTCCCCAACATCAGCTAAATTCGGCATCACCTGTCCTCGAAGCGATGGGGGCAGTGCCCCGGCTCCCACCGGCCGGCAAGCTGCAGTTCCTGCATAAGTCACAAGAGAGACGCTGGGACGCAGAACCCTGCCAAACGTGCGGTGGCATCATCGTCGACAGCAACGAGTCCACCAGCCATAAAAGAACAAGTACAATCGGCGGAACGCTGTGGGTTTGATGACTGTGCCACTGTAGGATCACTAATCAGTTCACTGTGGTTGGGAACTCCCCAACGTCCCCAACATCAGCTAAATTCGGCATCACCTGTCCTCGAAGCGATGGGGGCAGTGCCCCGGCTCCCACCGGCCGGCAAGCTGCAGTTCCTGCATAAGTCACAAGAGAGACGCTGGGACGCAGAACCCTGCCAAACGTGCGGTCGCATCATCGTCGACAGCAACGAGTCCACCAGCCGTAAAAGAACAAGTACAATCGGCGGAACGCTGTGGGTTTGATGACTGTGCCACTGTAGGATCACTAATCACTTCACTTTGGTTGTGAACTCCCCAACATCCCCAACATCAGCTAAATTCGGCATCACCTGTCCTCGAAGCGCTGGGGGCAGTGCCCCGGCTCCCACCGGCCGGCAAGCTGCAGTTCCTGCATAAGTCACAAGAGAGACGCTGGGACGCAGAACCCTGCCAAACTTGCGGTCGCATCATCGTCGACAGCAACGAGTCCACCAGCCATAAAAGAACAAGTACAATCGGCGGAACGCTGTGGGTTTGATGACTGTGCCACTGTAGGATCACTAATCGCTTCACTTTGGTTGTGAACTCCCCAACATCCCCAACATCAGCTAAATTCGGCATCACCTGTCCTCGAAGCGATGGGGGCAGTGCCCCGGCTCCTACCGGCCGGCAAGCTGCAGTTCCTGCATAAGTCACAAGAGAGACGCTGGGACACAGAACCCTGCCAAACGTGCGGTCGCATCATCGTCGACAGCAACGAGTCCACCAGCCATAAAAGAACAAGTACAATCGGCGGAACGCTGTGGGTGTGATGACTGTGCCACTGTAGGATCACTAATCACTTCACTTTGGTTGTGAACTCCCCAACATCCCCAACATCAGCTAAATTCGGCATCACCTGTCCTCGAAGCGATGGGGGCAGTGCCCCGGCTCCTACCGGCCGGCAAGCTGCAGTTCCTGCATAAGTCACAAGAGACACGCTGGGACGCAGAACCCTGCCAAACGTGCGGTCGCATCATCGTCGACAGCAACGAGTCCACCAGCCATAAAAGAACAAGTACAATCGGCGGAACGCTGTGGGTTTGATGACTGTGCCACTGTAGGATCACTAATCAGTTCACTTTGGTTCTGAACTCCCCAACATCCCCAACATCAGCTAAATTCGGCATCACCTGTCCTCGAAGCGATGGGGGCAGTGCCCCGGCTCCTACCGGCCGGCAAGCTGCAGTTCCTGCATAAGTCACAAGAAAGACGCTGGGACGCAGAACCCTGCCAAACGTGGGTCGCATCATCGTCGACAGCAACGAGTCCACCAGCCATAAAAGAACAAGCACAATCGGCGGAACCCTGTGGGTTTGATGACTGTGCCACTGTAGGATCACTAATCAGTTCACTTTGGTTCTGAACTCCCCAACATCCCCAACATCAGCTAAATTCGGCATCACCTGTCCTCGAAGCGATGGGGGCAGTGCCCCGGCTCCTACCGGCCGGCAATCTGCAGTTCCTGCATAAGTCACAAGAGAGACGCTGGGACGCAGAACCCTGCCAAACGTGCGGTCGCATCATCGTCGACAGCAACGAGTCCACCAGCCATAAAAGAACAAGTACAATCGGCGGAACGCTGTGCGTTTGATGACTGTGCCACTGTAGGATCACTAATCAGTTCACTTTGGTTCTGAACTCCCCAACATCCCCAACATCAGCTAAATTCGGCATCACCTGTCCTCGAAGCGATGGGGGCAGTGCCCCGGCTCCTACCGGCCGGCAAGCTGCAGTTCCTGCATAAGTCACAAGAGAGACGCTGGGACGCAGAACCCTGCCAAACGTGCGGTCGCATCATCGTCGACAGCAACGAGTCCGCCAGCCATAAAAGAACAAGTACAATCGGCGGAACGCTGTGGGTTTGATGACTGTGCCACTGTAGGATCACTAATCAGTTCACTTTGGTTCTGAACTCCCCAACATCCCCAACATCAGCTAAATTCGGCATCACCTGTCCTCGAAGCGATGAGGGCAGTGCCCCGGCTCCTACCGGCCGGCAAGCTGCAGTTCCTGCATAAGTCACAAGAGAGACGCTGGGACGCAGAACCCTGCCAAACGTGCGGTCGCATCATCGTCGACAGCAACGAGTCCGCCAGCCATAAAAGAACAAGTACAATCGGCGGAACGCTGTGGGTTTGATGACTGTGCCACTGTAGGATCACTAATCAGTTCACTGTGGTTGTGAACTCCCCAACGTCCCCAACATCAGATAAATTCGGCATCACCTGTCTTCGAAGCGATGGGGGCAGTGCCCCGGCTCCCACCGGCCGGCAAGCTGCAGTTCCTGCATAAGTCACAAGAGAGACGCTGGGACGCAGAACCCTGCCAAACGCGCGGTCGCATCATCGTCGACAGCAAAGAGTCCACCAGCCATAAAAGAACAAGTATAATCGGCGGAACGCTGTGGGTTTGATGACTGTGCCACTGTAGGATCACTAATCAGTTCACTGTGGTTGTGAACTCCCCAACGTCCCCAACATCAGCTAAATTCGGCATCACCTGTCCTCGAAGCGATGGGGGCAGTGCCCCGGCTCCCACCGGCCGGCAAGCTGCAGTTCCTGCACAAGTCACAAGAGAGACGCTGGGACGCAGAACCCTGCCAAACGTGCGGTCGCATCATCGTCGACAGCAACGAGTCCACCAGCCATAAAAGAACAAGTACAATCGGCGGAACGCTGTGGGTATGATGACTGTGCCACTGTAGGATCACTAATCAGATCACTGTGGTTGTGAACTCCCCAACGTCCCCAACATCAGCTAAATTCGGCATCACCTGTCCTCGAAGCGATGGGGGCAGTGCCCCGGCTCCCACCGGCCGGCAAGCTGCAGTTCCTGCATAAGTCACAAGAGAGACGCTGGGACGCGGAACCCTGCCAAACGTGCGGTGGCATCATCGTCGACAGCAATGAGTCCACCAGCCATAAAAGAACAAGTACAATCGGCGGAACGCTGTGGGTTTGATGACTGTGCCACTGTAGGATCACTAATCAGTTCACTGTGGTTGGGAACTCCCCAACGTCCCCAACATCAGCTAAATTCGGCATCACCTGTCCTCGAAGCGATGGGGGCAGTGCCCCGGCTCCCACCGGCCGGCAAGCTGCAGTTCCTGCATAAGTCACAAGAGAGACGCTGGGACGCAGAACCCTGCCAAACGTGCGGTCGCATCATCGTCGACAGCAACGAGTCCACCAGCCGTAAAAGAACAAGTACAATCGGCGGAACGCTGTGGGTTTGATGACTGTGCCACTGTAGGATCACTAATCACTTCACTTTGGTTGTGAACTCCCCAACATCCCCAACATCAGCTAAATTCGGCATCACCTGTCCTCGAAGCGCTGGGGGCAGTGCCCCGGCTCCCACCGGCCGGCAAGCTGCAGTTCCTGCATAAGTCACAAGAGAGACGCTGGGACGCAGAACCCTGCCAAACGTGCGGTCGCATCATCGTCGACAGCAACGAGTCCACCAGCCATAAAAGAACAAGTACAATCGGCGGAACGCTGTGGGTTTGATGACTGTGCCACTGTAGGATCACTAATCGCTTCACTTTGGTTGCGAACTCCCCAACATCCCCAACATCAGCTAAATTCGGCATCACCTGTCCTCGAAGCGATGGGGGCAGTGCCCCGGCTCCTAACGGCCGGCAAGCTGCAGTTCCTGCATAAGTCACAAGAGAGACGCTGGGACGCAGAACCCTGCCAAACGTGCGGTCGCATCATCGTCGACAGCAACGAGTCCACCAGCCATAAAAAAACAAGTACAATCGGCGGAACGCTGTGGGTTTGATGACTGTGCCACTGTAGGATCACTAATCACTTCACTTTGGTTGTGAACTCCCCAACATCCCCAACATCAGCTAAATTCGGCATCACCTGTCCTCGAAGCGATGGGGGCAGTGCCCCGGCTCCTACCGGCCGGCAAGCTGCAGTTCCTGCATAAGTCACAAGAGAGACGCTGGGACGCAGAACCCTGCCAAACGTGCGGTCGCATCATCGTCGACAGCAACGAGTCCACCAGCCATAAAAGAACAAGTACAATCGGCGGAACGCTGTGGGTTTGATGACTGTGCCACTGTAGGATCACTAATCACTTCACTTTGGTTGTGAACTCCCCAACATCCCCAACATCAGCTAAATTCGGCATCACCTGTCCTCGAAGCGATGGGGGCAGTGCCCCGGCTCCTACCGGCCGGCAAGCTGCAGTTCCTGCATAAGTCACAAGAGAGACGCTGGGACGCAGAACCCTGCCAAACGTGCGGTCGCATCATCGTCGACAGCAACGAGTCCACCAGCCATAAAAGAACAAGTACAATCGGCGGAACGCTGTGGGTTTGATGACTGTGCCACTGTAGGATCACTAATCAGTTCACTTTGGTTCTGAACTCCCCAACATCCCCAACATCAGCTAAATTCGGCATCACCTGTCCTCGAAGCGCTGGGGGCAGTGCCCCGGCTCCCACCGGCCGGCAAGCTGCAGTTCCTGCATAAGTCACAAGAGAGACGCTGGGACGCAGAACCCTGCCAAACGTGCGGTCGCATCATCGTCGACAGCAACGAGTCCACCAGCCATAAAAGAACAAGTACAATCGGCGGAACGCTGTGGGTATGATGACTGTGCCACTGTAGGATCACTAATCAGATCACTGTGGTTGTGAACTCCCCAACGTCCCCAACATCAGCTAAATTCGGCATCACCTGTCCTCGAAGCGATGGGGGCAGTGCCCCGGCTCCCACCGGCCGGCAAGCTGCAGTTCCTGCATAAGTCACAAGAGAGAGGCTGGGACGCGGAACCCTGCCAAACGTACGGTCGCATCATCGTCGACAGCAACGAGTCCACCAGCCATAAAAGAACAAGCACAATCGGCGGAACGCTGTGGGTTTGATGACTGTGCCACTGTAGGATCACTAATCAGTTCACTTTGGTTGTGAACTCCCCAACATCAGCTAAATTCGGCATCACCTGTCCTCGAAGCGATGGGGGCAGTGCCCCGGCTCCCACCGGCCGGCAAGCTGCAGTTCCTGCATAAGTCACAAGAGAGACGCTGGGACGCAGAACCCTGCCAAACGTGCGGTGGCATCATCGTCGACAGCAACGAGTCCACCAGCCATAAAAGAACAAGTACAATCGGCGGAACGCTGTGGGTTTGATGACTGTGCCACTGTAGGATCACTAATCAGTTCACTGTGGTTGGGAACTCCCCAACGTCCCCAACATCAGCTAAATTCGGCATCACCTGTCCTCGAAGCGATGGGGGCAGTGCCCCGGCTCCCACCGGCCGGCAAGCTGCAGTTCCTGCATAAGTCACAAGAGAGACGCTGGGACGCAGAACCCTGCCAAACGTGCGGTCGCATCATCGTCGACAGCAACGAGTCCACCAGCCGTAAAAGAACAAGTACAATCGGCGGAACGCTGTGGGTTTGATGACTGTGCCACTGTAGGATCACTAATCACTTCACTTTGGTTGTGAACTCCCCAACATCCCCAACATCAGCTAAATTCGGCATCACCTGTCCTCGAAGCGCTGGGGGCAGTGCCCCGGCTCCCACCGGCCGGCAAGCTGCAGTTCCTGCATAAGTCACAAGAGAGACGCTGGGACGCAGAACCCTGCCAAACTTGCGGTCGCATCATCGTCGACAGCAACGAGTCCACCAGCCATAAAAGAACAAGTACAATCGGCGGAACGCTGTGGGTTTGATGACTGTGCCACTGTAGGATCACTAATCGCTTCACTTTGGTTGTGAACTCCCCAACATCCCCAACATCAGCTAAATTCGGCATCACCTGTCCTCGAAGCGATGGGGGCAGTGCCCCGGCTCCTACCGGCCGGCAAGCTGCAGTTCCTGCATAAGTCACAAGAGAGACGCTGGGACACAGAACCCTGCCAAACGTGCGGTCGCATCATCGTCGACAGCAACGAGTCCACCAGCCATAAAAGAACAAGTACAATCGGCGGAACGCTGTGGGTGTGATGACTGTGCCACTGTAGGATCACTAATCACTTCACTTTGGTTGTGAACTCCCCAACATCCCCAACATCAGCTAAATTCGGCATCACCTGTCCTCGAAGCGATGGGGGCAGTGCCCCGGCTCCTACCGGCCGGCAAGCTGCAGTTCCTGCATAAGTCACAAGAGACACGCTGGGACGCAGAACCCTGCCAAACGTGCGGTCGCATCATCGTCGACAGCAACGAGTCCACCAGCCATAAAAGAACAAGTACAATCGGCGGAACGCTGTGGGTTTGATGACTGTGCCACTGTAGGATCACTAATCAGTTCACTTTGGTTCTGAACTCCCCAACATCCCCAACATCAGCTAAATTCGGCATCACCTGTCCTCGAAGCGATGGGGGCAGTGCCCCGGCTCCTACCGGCCGGCAAGCTGCAGTTCCTGCATAAGTCACAAGAAAGACGCTGGGACGCAGAACCCTGCCAAACGTGGGTCGCATCATCGTCGACAGCAACGAGTCCACCAGCCATAAAAGAACAAGCACAATCGGCGGAACCCTGTGGGTTTGATGACTGTGCCACTGTAGGATCACTAATCAGTTCACTTTGGTTCTGAACTCCCCAACATCCCCAACATCAGCTAAATTCGGCATCACCTGTCCTTGAAGCGATGGGGGCAGTGCCCCGGCTCCTACCGGCCGGCAATCTGCAGTTCCTGCATAAGTCACAAGAGAGACGCTGGGACGCAGAACCCTGCCAAACGTGCGGTCGCATCATCGTCGACAGCAACGAGTCCACCAGCCATAAAAGAACAAGTACAATCGGCGGAACGCTGTGCGTTTGATGACTGTGCCACTGTAGGATCACTAATCAGTTCACTTTGGTTCTGAACTCCCCAACATCCCCAACATCAGCTAAATTCGGCATCACCTGTCCTCGAAGCGATGGGGGCAGTGCCCCGGCTCCTACCGGCCGGCAAGCTGCAGTTCCTGCATAAGTCACAAGAGAGACGCTGGGACGCAGAACCCTGCCAAACGTGCGGTCGCATCATCGTCGACAGCAACGAGTCCGCCAGCCATAAAAGAACAAGTACAATCGGCGGAACGCTGTGGGTTTGATGACTGTGCCACTGTAGGATCACTAATCAGTTCACTTTGGTTCTGAACTCCCCAACATCCCCAACATCAGCTAAATTCGGCATCACCTGTCCTCGAAGCGATGAGGGCAGTGCCCCGGCTCCTACCGGCCGGCAAGCTGCAGTTCCTGCATAAGTCACAAGAGAGACGCTGGGACGCAGAACCCTGCCAAACGTGCGGTCGCATCATCGTCGACAGCAACGAGTCCGCCAGCCATAAAAGAACAAGTACAATCGGCGGAACGCTGTGGGTTTGATGACTGTGCCACTGTAGGATCACTAATCAGTTCACTGTGGTTGTGAACTCCCCAACGTCCCCAACATCAGATAAATTCGGCATCACCTGTCTTCGAAGCGATGGGGGCAGTGCCCCGGCTCCCACCGGCCGGCAAGCTGCAGTTCCTGCATAAGTCACAAGAGAGACGCTGGGACGCAGAACCCTGCCAAACGCGCGGTCGCATCATCGTCGACAGCAAAGAGTCCACCAGCCATAAAAGAACAAGTATAATCGGCGGAACGCTGTGGGTTTGATGACTGTGCCACTGTAGGATCACTAATCAGTTCACTGTGGTTGTGAACTCCCCAACGTCCCCAACATCAGCTAAATTCGGCATCACCTGTCCTCGAAGCGATGGGGGCAGTGCCCCGGCTCCCACCGGCCGGCAAGCTGCAGTTCCTGCACAAGTCACAAGAGAGACGCTGGGACGCAGAACCCTGCCAAACGTGCGGTCGCATCATCGTCGACAGCAACGAGTCCACCAGCCATAAAAGAACAAGTACAATCGGCGGAACGCTGTGGGTATGATGACTGTGCCACTGTAGGATCACTAATCAGATCACTGTGGTTGTGAACTCCCCAACGTCCCCAACATCAGCTAAATTCGGCATCACCTGTCCTCGAAGCGATGGGGGCAGTGCCCCGGCTCCCACCGGCCGGCAAGCTGCAGTTCCTGCATAAGTCACAAGAGAGACGCTGGGACGCGGAACCCTGCCAAACGTGCGGTGGCATCATCGTCGACAGCAATGAGTCCACCAGCCATAAAAGAACAAGTACAATCGGCGGAACGCTGTGGGTTTGATGACTGTGCCACTGTAGGATCACTAATCAGTTCACTGTGGTTGGGAACTCCCCAACGTCCCCAACATCAGCTAAATTCGGCATCACCTGTCCTCGAAGCGATGGGGGCAGTGCCCCGGCTCCCACCGGCCGGCAAGCTGCAGTTCCTGCATAAGTCACAAGAGAGACGCTGGGACGCAGAACCCTGCCAAACGTGCGGTCGCATCATCGTCGACAGCAACGAGTCCACCAGCCGTAAAAGAACAAGTACAATCGGCGGAACGCTGTGGGTTTGATGACCGTGCCACTGTAGGATCACTAATCACTTCACTTTGGTTGTGAACTCCCCAACATCCCCAACATCAGCTAAATTCGGCATCACCTGTCCTCGAAGCGCTGGGGGCAGTGCCCCGGCTCCCACCGGCCGGCAAGCTGCAGTTCCTGCATAAGTCACAAGAGAGACGCTGGGACGCAGAACCCTGCCAAACGTGCGGTCGCATCATCGTCGACAGCAACGAGTCCACCAGCCATAAAAGAACAAGTACAATCGGCGGAACGCTGTGGGTTTGATGACTGTGCCACTGTAGGATCACTAATCGCTTCACTTTGGTTGCGAACTCCCCAACATCCCCAACATCAGCTAAATTCGGCATCACCTGTCCTCGAAGCGATGGGGGCAGTGCCCCGGCTCCTAACGGCCGGCAAGCTGCAGTTCCTGCATAAGTCACAAGAGAGACGCTGGGACGCAGAACCCTGCCAAACGTGCGGTCGCATCATCGTCGACAGCAACGAGTCCACCAGCCATAAAAAAACAAGTACAATCGGCGGAACGCTGTGGGTTTGATGACTGTGCCACTGTAGGATCACTAATCACTTCACTTTGGTTGTGAACTCCCCAACATCCCCAACATCAGCTAAATTCGGCATCACCTGTCCTCGAAGCGATGGGGGCAGTGCCCCGGCTCCTACCGGCCGGCAAGCTGCAGTTCCTGCATAAGTCACAAGAGAGACGCTGGGACGCAGAACCCTGCCAAACGTGCGGTCGCATCATCGTCGACAGCAACGAGTCCACCAGCCATAAAAGAACAAGTACAATCGGCGGAACGCTGTGGGTTTGATGACTGTGCCACTGTAGGATCACTAATCACTTCACTTTGGTTGTGAACTCCCCAACATCCCCAACATCAGCTAAATTCGGCATCACCTGTCCTCGAAGCGATGGGGGCAGTGCCCCGGCTCCTACCGGCCGGCAAGCTGCAGTTCCTGCATAAGTCACAAGAGAGACGCTGGGACGCAGAACCCTGCCAAACGTGCGGTCGCATCATCGTCGACAGCAACGAGTCCACCAGCCATAAAAGAACAAGTACAATCGGCGGAACGCTGTGGGTTTGATGACTGTGCCACTGTAGGATCACTAATCAGTTCACTTTGGTTCTGAACTCCCCAACATCCCCAACATCAGCTAAATTCGGCATCACCTGTCCTCGAAGCGATGGGGGCAGTGCCCCGGCTCCTACCGGCCGGCAAGCTGCAGTTCCTGCATAAGTCACAAGAAAGACGCTGGGACGCAGAACCCTGCCAAACGTGGGTCGCATCATCGTCGACAGCAACGAGTCCACCAGCCATAAAAGAACAAGCACAATCGGCGGAACCCTGTGGGTTTGATGACTGTGCCACTGTAGGATCACTAATCAGTTCACTTTGGTTCTGAACTCCCCAACATCCCCAACATCAGCTAAATTCGGCATCACCTGTCCTCGAAGCGATGGGGGCAGTGCCCCGGCTCCTACCGGCCGGCAATCTGCAGTTCCTGCATAAGTCACAAGAGAGACGCTGGGACGCAGAACCCTGCCAAACGTGCGGTCGCATCATCGTCGACAGCAACGAGTCCACCAGCCATAAAAGAACAAGTACAATCGGCGGAACGCTGTGGGTTTGATGACTGTGCCACTGTAGGATCACTAATCAGTTCACTTTGGTTCTGAACTCCCCAACATCCCCAACATCAGCTGAATTCGGCATCACCTGTCCTCGAAGCGATGGGGGCAGTGCCCCGGCTCCTACCGGCCGGCAAGCTGCAGTTCCTGCATAAGTCACAAGAGAGACGCTGGGACGCAGAACCCTGCCAAACGTGCGGTCGCATCATCGTCGACAGCAACGAGTCCGCCAGCCATAAAAGAACAAGTACAATCGGCGGGACGCTGTGGGTTTGATGACTGTGCCACTGTAGGATCACTAATCAGTTCACTTTGGTTCTGAACTCCCCAACATCCCCAACATCAGCTAAATTCGGCATCACCTGTCCTCGAAGCGATGGGGGCAGTGCCCCGGCTCCTACCGGCCGGCAAGCTGCAGTTCCTGCATAAGTCACAAGAGAGACGCTGGGACGCAGAACCCTGCCAAACGTGCGGTCGCATCATCGTCGACAGCAACGAGTCCACCAGCCATAAAAGAACAAGTACAATCGGCGGAACGCTGTGGGTTTGATGACTGTGCCACTGTAGGATCACTAATCACTTCACTTTGGTTGTGAACTCCCCAACATCCCCAACATCAGCTAAATTCGGCATCACCTCTCCTCGAAGCGATGGGGGCAGTGCCCCGGCTCCTACCGGCCGGCAAGCTGCAGTTCCTGCATAAGTCACAAGAGAGACGCTGGGACGCAGAACCCTGCCAAACGTGCGGTCGCATCATCGTCGACAGCAACGAGTCCACCAGCCATAAAAGAACAAGTACAATCGGCGGAACGCTGTGGGTTTGATGACTGTGCCACTGTAGGATCACTAATCAGTTCACTTTGGTTCTGAACTCCCCAACATCCCCAACATCAGCTAAATTCGGCATCACCTGTCCTCGAAGCGATGGGGGCAGTGCCCCGGCTCCTACCGGCCGGCAAGCTGCAGTTCCTGCATAAGTCACAAGAAAGACGCTGGGACGCAGAACCCTGCCAAACGTGGGTCGCATCATCGTCGACAGCAACGAGTCCACCAGCCATAAAAGAACAAGCACAATCGGCGGAACCCTGTGGGTTTGATGACTGTGCCACTGTAGGATCACTAATCAGTTCACTTTGGTTCTGAACTCCCCAACATCCCCAACATCAGCTAAATTCGGCATCACCTGTCCTCGAAGCGATGGGGGCAGTGCCCCGGCTCCTACCGGCCGGCAAGCTGCAGTTCCTGCATAAGTCACAAGAGAGACGCTGGGACGCAGAACCCTGCCAAACGTGCGGTCGCATCATCGTCGACAGCAACGAGTCCGCCAGCCATAAAAGAACAAGTACAATCGGCGGAACGCTGTGGGTTTGATGACTGTGCCACTGTAGGATCACTAATCAGTTCACTTTGGTTCTGAACTCCCCAACATCCCCAACATCAGCTAAATTCGGCATCACCTGTCCTCGAAGCGATGGGGGCAGTGCCCCGGCTCCTACCGGCCGGCAAGCTGCAGTTCCTGCATAAGTCACAAGAGAGACGCTGGGACGCAGAACCCTGCCAAACGTGCGGTCGCATCATCGTCGACAGCAACGAGTCCGCCAGCCATAAAAGAACAAGTACAATCGGCGGAACGCTGTGGGTTTGATGACTGTGCCACTGTAGGATCACTAATCAGTTCACTTTGGTTCTGAACTCCCCAACATCCCCAACATCAGCTAAATTCGGCATAGCCTGTCCTCGAAGCGATGGGGGCAGTGCCCCGGCTCCTACCGGCCGGCAATCTGCAGTTCCTGCATAAGTCACAAGAGAGACGCTGGGACGCAGAACCCTGCCAAACGTGCGGTCGCATCATCGTCGACAGCAACGAGTCCACCAGCCATAAAAGAACAAGTACAATCGGCGGAACGCTGTGGGTTTGATGACTGTGCCACTGTAGGATCACTAATCAGTTCACTGTGGTTGGGAACTCCCCAACGTCCCCAACATCAGCTAAATTCGGCATCACCTGTCCTCGAAGCGATGGGGGCAGTGCCCCGGCTCCCACCGGCCGGCAAGCTGCAGTTCCTGCATAAGTCACAAGAGAGACGCTGGGACGCAGAACCCTGCCAAACGTGCGGTCGCATCATCGTCGACAGCAACGAGTCCACCAGCCGTAAAAGAACAAGTACAATCGGCGGAACGCTGTGGGTTTGATGACTGTGCCACTGTAGGATCACTAATCAGTTCACTTTGGTTCTGAACTCCCCAACATCCCCAACATCAGCTAAATTCGGCATCACCTGTCCTCGAAGCGATGGGGGCAGTGCCCCGGCTCCTACCGGCCGGCAAGCTGCAGTTCCTGCATAAGTCACAAGACAGACGCTGGGACGCAGAACCCTGCCAAACGTGGGTCGCATCATCGTCGACAGCAACGAGTCCACCAGCCATAAAAGAACAAGCACAATCGGCGGAACCCTGTGGGTTTGATGACTGTGCCACTGTAGGATCACTAATCAGTTCACTTTGGTTCTGAACTCCCCAACATCCCCAACATCAGCTAAATTCGGCATCACCTGTCCTCGAAGCGATGGGGGCAGTGCCCCGGCTCCTACCGGCCGGCAATCTGCAGTTCCTGCATAAGTCACAAGAGAGACGCTGGGACGCAGAACCCTGCCAAACGTGCGGTCGCATCATCGTCGACAGCAACGAGTCCACCAGCCATAAAAGAACAAGTACAATCGGCGGAACGCTGTGGGTTTGATGACTGTGCCACTGTAGGATCACTAATCAGTTCACTTTGGTTCTGAACTCCCCAACATCCCCAACATCAGCTAAATTCGGCATCACCTGTCCTCGAAGCGATGGGGGCAGTGCCCCGGCTCCTACCGGCCGGCAAGCTGCAGTTCCTGCATAAGTCACAAGAGAGATGCTGGGACGCAGAACCCTGCCAAACGTGCGGTCGCATCATCGTCGACAGCAACGAGTCCGCCAGCCATAAAAGAACAAGTACAATCGGCGGAACGCTGTGGGTTTGATGACTGTGCCACTGTAGGATCACTAATCAGTTCACTTTGGTTCTGAACTCCCCAACATCCCCAACATCAGCTAAATTCGGCATCACCTGTCTTCGAAGCGATGGGGGCAGTGCCCCGGCTCCTACCGGCCGGCAAGCTGCAGTTCCTGCATAAGTCACAAGAGAGACGCTGGGACGCAGAACCCTGCCAAACGTGGGTCGCATCATCGTCGACAGCAACGAGTCCACCAGCCATAAAAGAACAAGCACAATCGGCGGAACCCTGTGGGTTTGATGACTGTGCCACTGCAGGATCACTAATCAGTTCACTGTGGTTGTGCAGATGGTCTCCTACACTGAACCACGACCTCGGCGTTAGTTGATTTGCCGCCGTCGCCTCTACGCTCCGGCAGCTTCGGTACCTCGTCGGCCAGCGGCCAACTTACACAGTGGGCCTTTAACATTACGACTAGGCTGGGAGAGCGAGTGATATAAGGCTGGGAGAGCGAGTGACCAGCAGTATTTATGTAGTTGTTTTACAGTTTTCACTGTCTAATGAGCTAGCGATCAATTGGTGGAAGCGATCCGTCGTTAATGAGGCAGAAGTGGCTTCGCTCGCTTGCAGGGTGCCTACACAATCCCACACGATGTTTTTCTTTTTCGTAAACTTCAGAGGCGTGGCAGCAGTCATCTCGCATGTGTGTATAAGGCTGCTACTGCGCATCATATTGCCGCTTGCATGTGTTGCGCGGGGGCGCGAGAAATTCTGCGCTGCGTGTTCTATCCACTGACTTCTCGAAATGAGCATAGAGTAGCAACGAGGAGTGAACCTCTAAGCTTGCAGCGACCACTGACAAAGCCACGCAGTAATTAATTTAATCTAGAATCGAGGGCCTTGACATGTGGATAGCGTTACCAGCAGCTTTTCTGAGGGATTGTTCATCTTCGAGTATTAGATAACTGAATGAATGCGCCTGCAACACGCGATCTGTCATTTGTATGAAGTGAAGTAGAAGCCGTCACAAATCAGCCCGACTGATTCTTTGAAGCTAGGCCTTCCTCCGCGTCGCGTCTCGCTTGGCAGATGGAATGCGGAAAAGTCGCTTGCCGCCAGTTTCAAGCCTGCTGCATGCGAAGGCAGAGCAACACGGCGTCGCGAACACGGAACTACGCCGGAAAAGCACGAAGGAGGCGCGAAACGTAGTGTCTGCATACGCCGCTCGCAATGTTTGGCACCGCGATGTCGGCGGAAGCAAAAAAAAAAAAAACAAGAAAGAAAAAAAGCGCAGGACAATATGTGACGGCGTTCAGCCAATGGCAGGGCCGAACGTCGAGAGAAAGCGCAGGCGAAGAGGACGGTGGCAGTCTTCAAAAGGTGGTGCTAATATTGTTTCGTTTAGGGATTTTACTTATCAAGTACCCAACGTGGTGGAAACCGGGAAGATCAGGCAGATTTTCTGGGGGAACACTTTCAATATATATCTAGTTCATGGCACTACACGCAAGCCTTCCTGGCGCTCATAGATCGCACAGAGCGGCAGCCCGTCGAACTCAAATGCGCATGAAACAAGGATGCAATCGACCATTTAGTTTCGCTGAACTTCAGGCATCCCAAAACTGTTGCAACAACTCGTCCTCAGGTGGCAATCATATCATGTACGAAATGATTAGGCACGTACACGCTGAAACTCGAACAACACTCTTGTCTTATTTCAATACTATTTGGGCAGCTGGCTATAGTGCATCCTTTACGAATAATGGTAGTGTTATTCGTGTATTTACACGAAATTAATTAAATTATGGGCTTTTGCCTGCCAAAACCACTTTCTGCTCATGAGTCACGCCATAGTGGAGAACTCCGGAAATTTCGACCACCTGAGGATCTTTAACGTGCACCTAAAGGTAAGTACACGGGTGTTTTCGCATTTCGCTTCCATGGAAATGCGGCCACCATCGCCGGCATTCGATCCCGCGACCTTGTGCTCAGCAGTCCAACACCATAGCCACTGAGCAACCACGGCGGGTTGTACTTACACAAGGGCACGCATGACTAGTCAGTAATTGTAGGCCAATAGCTTTAACAAACAGTCAGTGCAAACTATTTGAAAGATATCGTGAACTAGCACTTAATCTGTGTACTTGAAAGCAACAAAATCCTACACCCCCTTCAATGTGATTTCAAAAAAGATATGTCCAAAATAGAAGACCTTGTTTGCAATTAGCCGTATATTAGGGACGCTTTTATAGACGGTTGCGCTCGCGCGATAACAGCGGCGAGAGAGCGGCCCCAAGAAACTTTGACCTTATCAGTCTACTGCGCCAGAACACAAAGTGCGTTGTTATGTTGTTTCACTGTGCCGAAAGTCTATAAGTGTTTAGTTAAAAGACATGCGCATTATGTTTCTAGACTAATACATATCTTTTTTTTGTAACTTACGGCAACGTTGGCTTGTAAAATAGTTGTTACGCACAGAGGAAGTGTTGAAAATCTGCTGGCTTAGGTTTTAACTCACTCCTGCTACTCAATATCGTCATCAGCACCTTTCTTGCTCGCTGCATTTAGCGGTCTACGTCAGTAAGCAAAACCGGAAGCCGTCCAGGGCCTATGTTTGAAAAAACCGAAAGGGTCTAAACAATTCCTTCTCTCCCTATTTCATGACCTAGAGAAAGCTTACGACAGGACGTGCCACTTCAGAATTCTGCAATGGTTTTTCTTGGCAATATGCTAAACTGAATTGAAAGTTATCTGTCTAACCACACGTTTCACGTAAGAATGGGAAATGCCTTGTCTGTACTATTCACCTCATCGACGGTTGTGCAGCAAGGGAGCGCGCTTAGTTGCACACTCTTTATTGGTGCAAAAGCATTATACGTCCCATTAGGCAGAAAAGCCAGCGTCCCCCTCAATGACTGGCAATGAAAATCATCATAACCAGTAACGTCATCAGCGTCTTGTATGACGTCAGTAAGAACACAGAATTAAAGTTAGAAGTTAGAGTAAGGAAAGAAAAGAAGGGAGTTAACCGAGGGCCCAGTTTTTATTAATCATATCATAAGAAGCCAACAAAGACACCAAGGACAACACAGAGGAAATTACTTGTACTTACAAAATTGAAACATCGGCTCCCGCTTTTACTTTGTTTTCGTTTTGCTCATCGTCTTGTTTGAATTCTGGGTTTTAAGTATGTAAATTAAATTACCTGCGCAAAATAGCAATATCATAATTCAAATTCAATAAGCAGCCTTCTCGCTACTGTAAATTTGGGACAACTACATGATGTTAGCTGAATGAAGTACGCATAGTACTCAACATATTTCATTATCGCGTAGCCTTCAATGAACACCGGGTGCAGTTGCGAAATTTGCAATAGCTAAAGCAAAACATCACATTAAGGTATAAATATTTCAAGAAGAATTTAATAGAACATGAATTATACAGAGGTATTTTTGAATTGAATGTGCTGCTAACGGTATTACAAAAGTGGACGTATAGTCTAAAGCATACCATTTATGGAACCCGGTTGCAACTATTTAAACCACTTTTCTATGTACATCCCCCTACCCCACAGTAGAGGAATTAAACTAGCCTCGCAGATTTTCTGTCAGGTGGGGTTAAAGCACACGATTTTAGTCATGTGTGCAGTTTTTGCGCACCTCCATCTCAAGCATATTGGTGAGGATAACGTTTTCATCCATCAATCCGCCTTACAGTTTCAATAATGTTCACATCTCCGTGCATGCACTCTGTTTGTAAAAGCAGGTGGCTTACGATTGACGATACACTGGGGGTACATTTCAAGAGTGCCTAAGTGCTAACCGCTAAAGCGCATTACAAAATGTGGCCCAACGATTCACATCAAGCGCTCGTAGTCGTGCTAAATAACTGCTTTATTCATACCACCTACCAACATTTAATACTGTTACAACAGACGCTTAAGTCATGACACAAAGGAAGACGAAGACGGGCGACTGAACTTGGCACGACCTGGTTCCCATGTTGGTCTCTGGCTGGGCTGCACTCGTATATAGACTCTAAAAAATTTTCTTGTGTGGGCCTCTCGGCACGTAATATTACGGTGGAGGTCTGCGATGCCCGTCCCCGCTACGGAGCACCGCAGCGGTTGCTACATTTAATTCGTTGCCACGCCTCCCCGAGATGACACCCCGTCAGCGTCAGCCACAACTAGTCAGACCTGCTCCAGTCGTGACGCTTTCCCGGGCTCTACCCGCCGTGGTTGCTCAGTGGCTATGGTGTTGGGCTGCTGAGCACGAGGTCGCGGGATCGAATCCCGGCCACGGCGGCCGCATTTCGATGGGGGCGAAAGGCGAAAACACCCGTGTACTTAGATTTAGGCGCACGTTAAAGAACCCCAGGTGGTGAAAATTTCCGGAGTCCTCCACTACGGCGTGCCTCATAATCAGAAAGTGGTTTTGGCACGTAAAACCCCAAATATTATTATTATTTCCCGGGCTCCCGACCCTGCTGTTTTCTGGATTGGACGGCACTGACAACGAACTGTAGATGAACTCTTATGAACGCATCAGCACAAATAACAGGTTCGATCCAACGACCATGCTGGCTAACGTCATTTTTCACCAGAGTGGCACCGCACGCTTGTGGTACCGAACCCACGAAGACGAATTTTCAAAGAAAGTCTTCGTGAAGTGTTCGGCGACCCCTTCGAGAGCACGTTCCCAGCAAAAAAAAGGGACCTTCCTACCCGTCTTCCGGGCCCTACAGATCCCTACCACTCATATATGCAAGACGTCCTTGTTCTTTGCCGCATAGCTGACGACAAGATGAGTGAAACGAAGGGGCGCAGACATTAATGTTTATCGCAGATGACGCCTTGAACTTCCAGGTTTTCGGGAACGTTTCTATTATTGACGCCATAAGCTAAGAGCTGACGCATCAAGCCCCCACATTGTGGGCCTGCCAAATACCGCCACTATGTCGACTTGTGAGGACCATCCCTGCCAGTCAATCCCGTGTGACAACGTACCCAGCGTCATTCGCCACGAGCTTGAGACCACCTATTCACCATTTTACTCCACCATGCCTATCGGCCTTCTCGATTCATAATTGCTACGATCCATACCATTGTTCTGCAGGAACTTGAAAAAAATGGGTCTCAACTCCATGTGCTCGTGGACCCACGTACCAAGCATGCAGTACTTATCTCGCTACCCTCCTCGTCCCTGACAGTCCTTTCCCGCTAAATGCCGCAAGACTCCTAAATAACGCAATTCTGACGACAAGCCCATCTGCTTTCACTGCTGCCACATTCGTCACACCACTCATCGCTGCCGCAACCAATGGCCAACTCTGTCTGCGACATGCAACAGTGCATACTTCCTTAACTCTGCACATACTGCTACCTGTTCCACTCGCCCAGATCGTAATGCCACTGGCTGCCCTGTTTCCAATCCTCACTACGGCCATTCGCCATCACCGCGACGTCATCAGTTTCGTTCGACCTTCGCTTCCCTTCGTTTCCAGTCGCTGTCCATTCCGGTGGGGGGGGGGGGACAGCCTTAGTCTCAAATCCTTTACTAACTTTGCCCACGAGCTTTCTTGAAGTTGACCTTGAAGACACTGCTACAACTGCGCTGATTATGAGCCCTCCCTTCCGACGACGAATTAAAGAGCTCCTTACTCCTACAACACGCGTTGTTGGTGTTGCGGATGGGGGCAGTGTGCTGTCGTTGGTATCGGTACAGGAAGCGTCAGCATCGCCTGCCCCCCACTGCTGTCTTTCTTAGTGATTTGCCGTTACCCGCACGACGTAATTCTCCCTCTTTATTTTCTCTATGTGCAATCGGCTGTTATTGACTTCTCCGCCAGCACATCCCGCCTAGAACTGCCTATTCTGTCGTATACTTGTGATACAACCACCAGCCGCTTAAGCCTCGCCAGCTTCGTATGACTGCCGACCAAATCATTATCATACATCGAGCTGTCATCTTGCCCGCTCGTTTTTGATGAAGAATACCTTATTACTCCGTTGCCCGGCATTCCACTGCAGTATGGCGCATTTGACCAAACCACTGATCCTCGCCCACTTCTACCCAATGCCCTAGAGAATTGCGTACGGATGCCAGTGTTTATGGTTTAAGCGCTGTTCTAGCCTATCGAAAGCGTGTCCGCGATCGTGTTATTGCTTATGCCAGCCGCCTTTTCTCACAGTCAGAGTGAAACTATTCTATCGCAGATTAGGAATACCTGGCCGTTGACTGGGCGGTTGCCATTTTCTGTCCTTACCTTTATGGCCGTCCTTTTCCGCAGTAACTGACCATGACGCTCAATGCTAGCTTCTTCCATGAAGGATCCCAGGGGCGGTTGGGCCGCTGGGTTTTGAGGTTCGAAGATTTTCATACGCTGTGACTCAGAAGTACGGACACCTGCACTAAGACGCAGATATGTTGTCACGTTGCCCCATCGACAGCTATGACTTCCCTGACATCGAGAATGCCACGTGTGTATTCTCCGTGTCGCAGCTCCTCCATATCGCCGACGAGAAAGGTTCTGATGCCTTACTCAAAGTGGTCATCGATCATTTTAAATCCATTCCCGACTACGCTTCTACGCCGTTTCGTTCTCCGCAATGGTACTTTGTACCGTCGTAATGTCCATACCGAGTGCCCTGGTCTCCTTGTCGTCATCCCAAAGCAGCTCCGTTCGACCGTTCTAAAGAAATTTTACCACTCGTGCACCACTGGCCACCCCTGCGTGTCTCACATTTACGGCAGAGGGCGCCGCCACTTCATCTGTCCCGATGTAGCTCGTACTGTGCGGTGTTACGTCGCAGCTTGTGAGCCATGTCAACGCCGCAAGAAGCCATCCCTGCTTTCCACTCGTTATCTGCAGCCTTGAAATCACTGTAGAACCATTAGGTCGTGTCGGCTTGGACATCTTGGGCCCTTTTCCGGTATCTGAGTTGGGAAACAAATGGGTTGCCATCGCTGCTCACCACGCGACCGGATACGCCATTACGGGCGCTCTTTGAAGCGGATACGCAGCTGATGTAGCTGATTTCCTGCGACACGACATCATCTTGAGGCATGTAGTTCCACGTCAAGGGCTCACAGGCCATACCCTCTTGTCCAAAGTCATTGGTGACACCACGCGCACCTGCTCTACCCATCATTAGCTAACGATCTCCTACCATTCCCAAGGCAGCAGCTTGACCGAGCGATTACGCCGGACCCTTATAGGTATGCTGGCGAAATACGTTTCAGCTGATCACCGCTATCGGGACTCCCCTCTAACTTGCATTACCTTTGCCTTTAATTCTTCTCGGCTTGACTCTGTCAACTATTCACCGTTCTACCTTTCGTATGGCCGTGAACCAACGCTACAGGTAGACAGCTCGCTACCATCGATAACGACCTCGACAAGTAAATATGCATATGATGCTATCGATCGCGCTGACCACGCTCCACTACGTGCACGCGCTCACCAATAAGTGTCTCTTATTTTGTTTGCTTAGGTTAATGCTTAGGTTTGCTTAGGTTTGCTTAGGTTTGCTTAGGTTAATGCGGAGTTCTTTGCCCTGTAGTGTATCCACATTTGCACCATTCGAATTGCTCTGCCCACCAGTGAGGCGACTCCACAGTGGGGAAATGAAACAATGAAGCCGATTGTAAACGAAACAGGTATATAATTAAAACAAAACATCCCACACACCAACCCACTAAACAAGATTACAAGACTAACAGAAACGTTTATGCAGCTCAAGATGTTCTCCCCCAAATAAACAACTACACGAAATAGTAACGTCCGTGACCGGTCACAATTACTTGAACTGTGGTGAAATGCAGCTGCCGGGCGTCGGTCACGTGGGCATCATTCGCTGCTTGCTTCTCTAGGATCATCCGCAGCTCGGCCAAAGAGTCGTAGGAGGGTAATATGAAGTTCTTGCCTTCAGCACCATGTCACCAGGAGCCGAGAACACCACCGGCTAGAGGTTGGACAGAGCGCGGACTGTCGCTGAAGTCTTGAAGCTCGGGCGCGCTGCCCGCCACTTTCGCCTCTCCGCTTGGCGCTCCTGACGTCTTGAGATTCGCACCCGCAGTCCGACAGCCTCGCCTCCTCCGCCCGGCGCTCCTGAAGTCTCGAGGTTCATACCCGCAGCCTCACAGCCTCGCTTCCTCCGCCTGGTGCTCTTGACGTCTTGAGGTTCGGACCCGCACCCCGACAGCCTCACTTTCTCCGCCCGGCGCTCCTCAAATCTCGAGGTTCATACCCGCAGCCTCACAGCCTCGCTTCCTCCGCCTGGTGCTCTTGACGTCTTGAGGTTCGGACCCGCACCCCGACAGCCTCACTTTCTCCGCCCGGCGCTCCTCAAATCTCGAGGTTCATACCCGCAGCCTCACAGCCTCGCTTCCTCCGCCTGGTGCTCTTGACGTCTTGAGGTTCGGACCCGCACCCCGACAGCCTCACTTTCTCCGCCCGGCGCTCCTCAAATCTCGAGGTTCATACCCGCAGCCTCACAGCCTCGCTTCCTCCGCCTGGTGCTCTTGACGTCTTGAGGTTCGGACCCGCACCCCGACAGCCTCACTTTCTCCGCCCGGCGCTCCTCAAATCTCGAGGTTCATACCCGCAGCCTCACAGCCTCGCTTCCTCCGCCTGGTGCTCTTGACGTCTTGAGGTTCGGACCCGCACCCCGACAGCCTCACTTTCTCCGCCCGGCGCTCCTCAAATCTCGAGGTTCATACCCGCAGCCTCACAGCCTCGCTTCCTCCGCCTGGTGCTCTTGACGTCTTGAGGTTCGGACCCGCACCCCGACAGCCTCACTTTCTCCGCCCGGCGCTCCTCAAATCTCGAGGTTCATACCCGCAGCCTCACAGCCTCGCTTCCTCCGCCTGGTGCTCTTGACGTCTTGAGGTTCGGACCCGCACCCCGACAGCCTCACTTTCTCCGCCCGGCGCTCCTCAAATCTCGAGGTTCATACCCGCAGCCTCACAGCCTCGCTTCCTCCGCCTGGTGCTCTTGACGTCTTGAGGTTCGGACCCGCACCCCGACAGCCTCACTTTCTCCGCCCGGCGCTCCTCAAATCTCGAGGTTCATACCCGCAGCCTCACAGCCTCGCTTCCTCCGCCTGGTGCTCTTGACGTCTTGAGGTTCGGACCCGCACCCCGACAGCCTCACTTTCTCCGCCCGGCGCTCCTCAAATCTCGAGGTTCATACCCGCAGCCTCACAGCCTCGCTTCCTCCGCCTGGTGCTCTTGACGTCTTGAGGTTCGGACCCGCACCCCGACAGCCTCACTTTCTCCGCCCGGCGCTCCTCAAATCTCGAGGTTCATACCCGCAGCCTCACAGCCTCGCTTCCTCCGCCTGGTGCTCTTGACGTCTTGAGGTTCGGACCCGCACCCCGACAGCCTCACTTTCTCCGCCCGGCGCTCCTCAAATCTCGAGGTTCATACCCGCAGCCTCACAGCCTCGCTTCCTCCGCCTGGTGCTCTTGACGTCTTGAGGTTCGGACCCGCACCCCGACAGCCTCACTTTCTCCGCCCGGCGCTCCTCAAATCTCGAGGTTCATACCCGCAGCCTCACAGCCTCGCTTCCTCCGCCTGGTGCTCTTGACGTCTTGAGGTTCGGACCCGCACCCCGACAGCCTCACTTTCTCCGCCCGGCGCTCCTCAAATCTCGAGGTTCATACCCGCAGCCCGAAAGCCTCGCTTCCTCTACCCAGCGCTCCTGAAGTCTCGAAGTTCAGACCCGCAGCCCGACAGAGTCGCTTTATCCGCTCGGCGCTCCTGAAGTATCGAGATTCGGACCCGCAGCCCGACAACCTCGCTTCCTCCACTTCGCGCACTATGCTTCTCCCTCAAACAGAAAAAAGGTTCCGTTTTCTTTCTTCTCTTCTTGTCCTCCCTCTTTGAGAACTCGTTTGTCTTCGTGACTGTGTTCGTGATTGCCTGTTGGCCAAGGTGCCACGTCCGGCGAGTTCGCGCTGAATCCCACTATTGCTTCTCTTCTTTTAGAGTGACTGGCCTTCCAGGCACGTGCACATTAGTCTTTATACTCGAAAAAAAGGTCCCCCTTTTCGAAGCTGTTCCTTTTTTGATGAGAGAAAGAAAGAAATCAGAAAAAAATCACCGGCCAAGCACTCCGTACAGATGGTTAACCAGCGAAGCTGAAACGTGCGGCCCCGATGTTTATCACTGGGTTTATTTATTTATTTATTTATTTATTGACAGCACCCTAAGAGTATGTATACAATATAGAGAGGAGAGGCTACATAAAGGAGGTTAAAAATCAAATTGCACAGAAAAGGCATAGGATAAGTAAGAATTAAAAAGTATGCTAGCTCACTAATTACACATAATAATAAACAAAAAGGATAATAGTGGTAGTTCACCATAGAAATTTGATGATAAAATTTTCAATACACAAGTTAGGAATGATAGATCAATGCCAACATGGTTAAGTTGTAAACATCGTGTTTATACAATAAAAAGTTACATGATATATTAACCACACGCTTCATGATTTAGATGTAGTTAAATAAGGTATCTCTAAATTGAACAGGATTACTTATACCAACAATAGATGCTGGCAGACCGTTTCATTCGTTGCATGTTTTTTGACAAAAATGAATGTGAATGTGCTAGTGTGTTAGAGCGAGGCACATGTACCTTATTCGTATGATCTATACGTGAGGAGATTAACGGTGCTGGATTAATCCATGCCGACCGAAGCGCTGAGTTCTTCTAGTAAATCTTATGAAATAAGTATAGGCGTGGTTGTTCCGTGCGGATTAACAGCGAAGGTAGGTTCAGTGTAGTCTTCATTTCTGCTACGCTTGCCGTACGATGGTATTTAGTATAAATCGAGCGGAGCGATTCCGGACGCTTTCAAGGTAGTTAATTCAGATGGCATGATGTGGGTACCATACTGATGATGCATATTCCAACTGTGGACGAACATCTGTCGTGTAGAACAATTGTTTGCACGATTAAATGTATTACAACTAATGGTGCGAGCGAGAAGTTTCTGTGAAGTTATCCAAGTGTGCGATTAGCTTTTCTCGTTATAAGTCGATATGGTACTTCCGGGATAAGTTATAGGTTATATGAACGCCGAGATGTTTTCAGTTTCTTACGCACTCTAAAGGAATGTGATCAAGTAAATAGGCAAGACAAGCTTCATTAGTGCGGAATATTTGCGTCGATTTATATTTCTTGATGTTAAGTTGCATGTGCCATTTTTTAGTCCAATTAAGCAGTCTGTTTAAATCGCCCTGAAGAGTCGAAATATTAGCGTCATTAATAATTTTGCAATCTATTACGGAATCATCTGTAAAAGATAAATTTTAGACGAAATGTTATCAGGTAGATCATTAACGTAGATCAAGAGTAATCGCGGCTTAAGTACATACACTTGTGGAACGCCAGATTTGACAGGTGTTAGAATTGAATTAACTTCATTAGCGTTTGCAAAATGCATGCGGCGTGATAGAAATGCTTTTATTTAAGTAAGTACATTAGTATCAATGTTTAGTGCGCTGAGTTAGGTAGCAGTAATGTGTGGTGTACTTTTTAAATGCTTTAGCCAAATCAAGAAAAATACAATGCGCAAGAAATCCTGCGTCCAAGTTGCAATGCTAGTGGTTTGTAAAGCAAAGAAGCTGGGTATCACAACAGAATGTTTTACGAAAACCGTGTTGGCTAGATGCAAAAAAGTTGCTAGATTCAAGATGATTGATTACCTGAGAATAAATTACATGTTCCATTATTTTACAGGGCACTGAAGCCAAGCTAATGGGCCTATAGTTAGACGGGTTACGCGTAT
This sequence comes from Dermacentor variabilis, assembly GCF_050947875.1. Taxonomy (NCBI): domain Eukaryota; kingdom Metazoa; phylum Arthropoda; class Arachnida; order Ixodida; family Ixodidae; genus Dermacentor; species Dermacentor variabilis. The sequence goes on along the minus strand of NW_027460291.1, from coordinate 18,041,644 downwards.
CAACAGATTTATGAATTAGAATAATCTTAGCCGTTTTCCAATCCTTAAGGCAATGTGTTGTGGTGAAGCGACTGAGAAAAAATTAACTCTAAAATTATAGACCGATACTCACAGTACTGCGTAAAAACTTAACGTTAATTGCATCAACCCCACATGACGATTTTAATTCCAATTTAGTTATGATTGATTTAATACCGTTACTATTAAATGCTATAGGATCCACCTGGAGGAATTTTTAGGTCGTATTTCGGGAGGAGGAGTAACATGCGAAGACAGCGAAAAGGCCTGTACGAACTTGTCATTTAGCACATGAGCGCATGCATGGTCGCGATTGTGTTACCAGTTGGTAAAATAATAGTTATCTTTGTAGTGCTATCGCCTTTACTACAACTCCAGAGTGCCTTACTGTGAGTTTTCTGTCGCTTGGGAAGGGTAACGTTGTAGTAGGAAAACTTCGCAGACCTTACGTTAGAAAAGTACCTGATTCTAATGTGGTTTTAATGAACCCGACGGTTCAATAAACGATGGATTGGTAGGCAGCCGGATCCTCGGCAGGCCGTTGCTGCTTGCGCTCGGATGCACGAGCCCGTTCTTGTACCCGGGCTGCAGCGCTGGCACGGCGTAGACGAGCTCGTTCCCGGTTCTGCCAGCGGCGTTGCTGATCGAAGGATGCCCGCTCCCAAGGAATACGTTAGATGCGTGGCCTTCCCATTTCGGAGCCGGAGAGAAACTGCTGTGCGCGCACTCAGCTGCGACTCAGAGCAACGACGTCACTACTGGCGCAGCTAAACTGACAACACTTAGCATAAGGCCTTTTCACTCCGGTAAATGACGTCCTGTTACCTGGCCTGACTGCCAGAGTCTAATGGGGATGTTCCCGAGTAGGCAACAGTGATTTTGACTTCACCGCTTTCATCACGTCAGCATTGTCAATGCAAATTTAGGGTCAGGTAGCGTGACGTCATGGATCAGAATAAACAGGCCTTGTGCTATCTAGGAGGTGCTGGCTAATCGCGCGTCTCCTTTTCTCTTTATTTTTCGCGCATGCGCATGGAGTTCCGCCGGAGGAGTTTTCAGCGTACAAGCGACCTACACACGGACGGACGGATGGACGAATCAGCTAGCGATATACAGCTTCACTGTAAAATACCTTCAGAGATGCGCATGGACTCGTGAGACTCCAAACAGTACATGTATAACACAAATTGAGCGACATAGAGAATTCAAGGAAGGAGGAAAACATGAAAGCATACAGAATCATGAACTTACTAAACGCTAGATTCGATGGACGATCCTGACCTACTCAAATAGTCAGGTACAACACTCTCTGAACCTCTTATGTGCTCAACCTTGGAAGAATATTTTGAAGAGCTAAACTCCATCGAAGAACCCTCCTCTTAAGATGCTTGGCCTCCGACAAATAGAACAGAGTTTGGTTGTCCATTTGGATTGTGGATGCAGTTCCGTAAGAAAAACGTGGAACTTCTCGATAGCCCATATTAATGTTACTCACTGCCTTTCAATGGCAGAATATCGCGTCGCACGTGGGAGACACTGCCTGCTTGCATATAAAACGGGATGAAGGACTCCGTCATGGTCTTGCATTAAAACTCCACCCGTACCTGTGTCAGAGGCATCTTTGTGGAGAATGAATTCCTTCTGGACGTCAGGCGCCTTTACAATGAGTTTAGACATTAGCGCGTTCTTCAGACCTTGAAATGCATTTTCTCTGTCATGGGTTCAAATCATCCGGCTACTTTATCGTTTTCGCGTTAGCTCAACTAGAGGTCGGGGCTTCTCAGCGTAATGAGGAATTTTGTCTGGGTAATAACCAGCAAGTCCACGAAAAGAGCATTCTTGTTTCTGGGTGCTGGCTTTGGAGCATTCAGTATCTTTTCTATCGTGCGGTCGATAGGCTCTATCTAATTGCTTCCTAACCGATAACCTAAAATATTATTGAAGTGGTTCCTATTTCAGACTTCTGAGGCCGCGCTCCGAATTCTTTTGAAGAGCTGCCACAGAGTGTTGACATGTCCTTCCCAGGTAAAGGTGGCTACTCATGCATCATCTATGTAGTGCACAATGTTATTCAAGCCAGCTGGAAGAGTATGCATGAGGCGAATGAAAATTGCCGAAGTTGTCACAAAGCCGAAAGGCATAAACAGAAATCGGTAGTGTCCGGATTGTGTGGTAAATGCAGTCTTGTCTCTACTTCTCTTCGAGTGGCACTTGCCAATGGCCATTTGTGAGACCGAGTTATGAAGAATAGGTCTTGTTTCCCACTTCCGCGAACATTACGTCTTTCCTTAGTATTGGCTCGGCATCTGAGACTAGCACGCTTTTAATACGCCGCAAATCAATGCACGCTCGATACGTTTTCTCTGACGTTTTAACAAGAACCAAAAGAGAATTGTAGCGAGAATTTGAACATTCGATCACACCTAGTTTCAACATGTCATTCCCTTTACCTTGAACAACCTCCTTAAGGCAAAAAGGCAAAGGATATTGCGGTGTGTGAATCAGTTCTGAAGTTGTCAGCTGAAGACAATATTCGACCTTAGACCTTTGTCTTTCATCAAGGGCATCACATGTGCGAATGCTTTCGATCCACCGCCTTCTTTATCTGTAAAGCTTGGTAAGGGGGCCTCAGATTCTGGTTCTTCTGCCACGACAAATAAGGAAGTGGGGAACGCGGACAGTGGTTGGCGCTCTTCATACCACTTCAGCACGTTGATGTGGAATAGTTTAGTGGTATTGCCACCATCCAACCAGTAGTCAAAGTCGTTTTCCTTTCAAGTGCCTACAGTTGGTACCTTCCATTGTATCCTGAGTTTATTATCACTGGTTGAGAGCAGTATGAGCGGGCGACCTCTCATCTTCAGCTGTCGGCGGCAACTGTCCCGGTCGCAGTACCCATTCTGAGTCCTCTGAGCTTTGCACAAGTTCTGGAGAACTAGCTTCAAAGTCACTTCTAGTCGGTTTCTGAGATCGAGAACATATGCGTATGTTGTTTTAACCTATTCCTTAAGCCACTCTCGTGTCCGGAGATCCTTGAGTATGGCCAAGGGTACTCGTACTTGACGTCCGTATATCAGTTCAAATGGCCAAAAGCCGAGGCTCGTTTGTAGAACCTCAGGGTACGCGATCCCAGGCTTTTGGTTTTTCTTGGCATAGCTTCCGCGGCATCATCTACAGGGTGCCGTTGAAGCACTCCACCATTCCAATATGCATAGGAGGATAAGGCGTCAAGCTCAGGCGCTCGACCGCGAGTAAATAACTTATTTCTCTCATCAACACTGACGTAAAACAGGTTGCTTGGTCACGAAGAATTTCGCTAGGGAAATCGATCCTTGAGAACGTTTCAACCAGCCCTTCGACTAAGGTTACTGAGTCGATGGAAGGTAAAGGGATGGCGTCCGAGAATCGTGTTGCAAACTCCACAAGAGTGAGTGCATACCGGTTGCGCTCACTCGATGTTGGACTCCAAGGGCCGATGATATCTACCGTGACCCATTCGAATGGGGCATCAATAAGCGGTATTCGCCCAAGCGGAGTTTTGCCCAATCTACTTTCTTGGAAAGGTTCTTTAATATGCATCGTACTATCTGACAAATCTTTTAACGTCCTCTTGGACGCAGGGCCAATGAAATGATCTAAGGACCCGTTCCATGGTTTTCCGAATGCCTTGATGCTCAGGCAACGAGTTGTCATGGGCCATGTTAAGAAATTCGAGACGTAGGCACTTGAGTACCGCTGTTTGGTCTATTATTTTTGCCGGGCACATTTGATAGGCTCTGTACATTACGCCCTCAGTGAGGTACCAGGAATGGGCGGTTGTACCTTTTCCAGGAAGATTTTTTCGGGCGTAGTTTCTACAGACTCGAAATGTTGTGTCTTCTTGCTGTTTTGTCTGAAATATTTCTCTCGACATCTGGAATGCTCCAACGTTTACCGGCAAACATTGCACCTAAATATTGGCGCCCACTATAACCTGCAGTGGACTGCTATCTTCTGTCGGTGTATTCATTTCATGTGGTGCACTTGCTATAGAAGTTAACGAGGACTCTTTCCAATTGGGAACTGCTTCCATGGGTTGGCGTGATCCCAAAACACTATCAATGGTCACATCATGCAATGGTTTTTCCGCGCACTTTGCGACCGAAACAACGCAGAAGTATGGTGAGGAATATTGACCTCTGCTTCCGGAACAACAATGGAGCTACCATGAGCCAGTAGTATCATAGATTGAGTGCCTAGAATTGCTGCGTCCGGTATGAGAGTTCATGGCACAACTATACTGTTGCTTCCTGTATCGCTGAGTAACCATATGATCTCTCCAAAAAGCTGCCCTTTCAACACCGGCATTTCCTCGGCGAGACTCCCAAAGCGATGGGCGAAGGCCCGTCATCTCGCTGTTTGGTACCACTTTCAGAGCCTTCCCATACACCTTTTTGCTGGTGGGGAGGTATTATGCGGCATGTTGATGATCCCTTGGCACCAGGTTCTCTCCATTTGCATGATTGCCCGTCGTATTCATACTTCCAGCAATATTCACAATGTGGCTGCTTTACCTTCGCACGGCAATCCGGTGTCTGCATATACAGCAACGCACTCGCGACTTCACCGCTTGCTTATCATCCGTCCCCTTTCCTGAGCTTTGTTCAAGCTTCTGCTTGCACACCAGCAAATTACACTGTCTCTGTGCCTCCAAGTAGTGCAGTAAAAGACAAAAGCTCAAACCAGCACGACCACAAAATGAGAGGGGACACACATAGAAGCGCCACTAACGACTGCTTTTATTCTCCCGCCAAAACGCACATACATAAACAATGGCCACACATGCGGAAACCTAATCAAAATGAACATATACGTATATATGTGCGTTTTGGCGGGAGAATGAAAAGAGTTGTTATTAGCGCTTCTGTGTGTGTCCCTCTCATTTTGTGGTCGTCGTGGTTTGCGCTATTCTCTTTTACTGGACATGTACCAACTCGGCCCTACATAAATTTTACTGAAACTCCAAATAGTGATCTGCTGTTTCTGAGGCCTCATCCACAGTCTTGGAGTTTTTCTCATGAAGGAAAATCGTCAAACAACTATGTCATGAACGAGAATAAAGGGGGTTAACCGAGGGGCCCGATTTTTTTAATCATATCATAAGAAACCAACAAAGAAAGACACCAAGGACAACACAGGGGAGATTACTTCTACTGATTAATTGAAATAAAGAAAGTATAAGTTAATGGAATTGAAAGTGGATGAAAAAACAACTTGGCGCAGATGGGGAACGATCTCACGTCTTTCGCATTACGCGTGCGATGTTCTACCAATTGAGCTACCACGGCGCTGTCTTCTCATCCACTTTCCGGGATATGTATGTGTCTCTACTAGAAATAACCCTTAGAGTGGAAGCCAGCGCCACCTTTCACAAACTTTAGCGGCGGAGGTGGAACATCCTTTCTGCCACAGGCGTCACGAGTACGTGATCTTTTTCGGGTGAGGGCAACTGGTCAATAAACCCACACCTGCTGCCTGAAGACATCAATGTTGGGGGACTTCAGACCCTCGTTATGTAATGAACGACAAGAAAGGGGGTTAACCGAGGGGCCCGATTTTTATCAATCATAAGAAGCCAACAAACAACGGCACCAAGGATAACACAGGGGAAATTACTTGTACTGACTCATTGAAAGAAAGAAATTATAAAATCATGGAATTGAATATGGATGAAAAAACAACTTCACGTCAAAAAACGACATCAACAAATGCTCGGATAGAGGGCACATTTCTCAGGGAGGTTCCTGTAATCAAAGTAAATTAGCAGCCTTTAAAAGTAAATTTCGTACATTTCGGTCTAGGTGGGAATCGAGCCCAGGCCTTCTGGATGCTAGACGAGCACTATTCCATGAAGCCACAGATGCTTTTTTTTATTGTTACCGGCTTGGCAAAAGAAAGGACAATGTGAATATTACATGGCCATAAAAACAACTAGTCAATGCCGGATCAGTGTGCTGTGATAAGAACGATGTAGGCTAGTCACTTTGTCCAAAGCACTTAGCCAATCAGTAGGATCACTCTGTGCACAGAAAAATTCGCGTATATATAACACACTTTCAATGAAGTATTCATATGCTGGGGCCTGAACAATGCGCTCATGTCTAATATTCATACGCGTTCGCCACACACTGTGCATGCACGGAAGCATTAACAGATCGACAGGCACTCCCTCTGGTTCCGCGCATGGCAGGAAGGGTATGCCGAAAGCACTTAACGGCAATTTCTTTTTAAAGCTACGTTTTAAAATATCCCACAAAAACACTGCGTCATGGCAGTCAAGAAAGATATGCTCAATCGTCTCCGGTTTTTTGCATATAAAGCAATTCACAGACCAAGGTACAAAAATGCCTTTGCTTTGCAGCCACGGTTTCACTGGGAGAGTGCCTGTGTGGAGTTGAAGAAAGAAAGATTTAACAGAAGCTCTTACCGGCATTCGTTTAACTCTCTTAAAAACATCTCGTTCTGAACCTAAAACAAATACTGTACGATACAAAGTACAGGCAAGAATACATCAACAAGATCTTTATAAATCTTCTTACTAGTAACAGCGGCCAGATATTCACAGCCACTGATGCTGCATGATTCTGGCTTACTGAGGGCGTGCCTAGTGTGTGCTTGATTGCACACGTCACGTGGTCGCAGAGACGCGCTCATTCCACTGCTCGCGCGTTCGTCGCCTTCCACCGCTGGTTCCGATGCCGCTCATCATGCTAGCGTTCTCATACTGCCCGCGCTGACGGCACTGGCCAAATACCAGTAGGTGCAGCGATTTCGGTGAGTTCTGTCGTGCCCTTCGATGGACAGTCCACAATTCTTCTTCAACATATCTTAAGCGTGACAAAGTGTGCCTAGTGAGCAATCAGGCTTTCGACTTAACATTTTACAAACGTGTTGCACTTGCTTAATTTTTCTTCATAATTAGATATTGTGTTTCAGCTGCACGCCAAATTATTTATTCGAAAGTTCAAATGAAAGTTATCTAAGGTCTGACCAGAATGAAATAACTAAGTAATTTAATTTGATTCTTGTATTTCGCGTGTCTAAACCAGGAAAGCACTGAGGCAAGCCACAGCGGAGGACTGCGGATTAATTTCGACCAACTAGAGTTCTTTAACGTACACAGGATGCACAGTCCGTGGGCGTTTCTTTTTATTTCGCAACTGTCGACGTGCGGTCGCATGGCCAGGATTTGATTCCATGACCTTGTGCTTAGCAGGGAAACGCCAAAGCCTCTAAGCGACCAAGGCGGGTAGAGAACTGAAGACTACGCACAGCTGTATTGAATTTACGTCATCCTGCAAAGAACTCCTGTATAAAATCAAACAATGTGAGATCACATTATAGCAGTCGGCCAAATCGATAATTATTCGCAATGCACTATGACTGAGATTACGATTGAGACCGAAAATGTCATAGGACCAAGAATAATTGTTTTATGATTATATAATTTATAAAAGTGTAAAAAGTATTTCTATTGCTTGAGGCTTCTTGAAAGCGACATTTAAGCCTCGCCCAATTTTTAAAGCATCCACTTCCTGCGAGAGCAGCAAACTTGCTTGGCCAAACATTGCGCTTTAAGTATTGGGAGCTTAAGGTATCAAGAGGCACAACATTCGTCCCACGCCAAGTGTTTCACTAAACTACATCACTACATTACACACAGTTTTACTCATAGAAGGAGGCGCAATATCACGCAATCGCAAATATGCACAGGCCTTTAGATAACTGATTATTTCGTACTTAATTTCCCAAGCACAATGCACAAAGAGTCAGTTATAAGGCAAGATCTCAGGGCTCGTTCAAGCATTTCGTTAATGGCTCTGTTGAAGTTTAGTGGCACTACACGCATAAACAAAAGCGTCGTCAAAGCACGATGTCTGGTGCAAAAACAAATGTATTCATTGGACGAAGGACTCTGCAAATTCTGTAGCACTATGGCTAGTTACCAATGCCCTTCGGAATTCATTTCTAAGCCTCGTCTCAGAACGAGATTTCGATGCTATTGCTTATAACTCGCCTAAAGTGGATAGGACCTCGAGAGTTATATTATCCAGGGGCACTAGCAAGTGAAAAAACACAGCTGGCAGCTCTTGAGACGCTGCGCTTCTGGTCGAAGACGCAAAAGCTAGCTGTGATGAGGGAAGACTACAAATAACGCTTCCCTTATTACCAGTGGCACCACTGTGTGGTGGTACTGCATGGTCGTGCCACCGACGCTGCTAATGCTGCCGATACCATATGGTGGTGCAACTGCTACCAGTACCACTGGTACCACCAGTACTGGTACCCCCTGTACCACACAGTACTCCCACAGATGCCACTGACTGCATGGTGGTACAAAAAGTAGCGAATTGCGAGCACTAGTGCCACCGGTAATAAATTTAACCTAGGGATCGACGCACCAACGGTACCAATGGTATCAAGGGTACCAATTTTACCAGGAGCCCCGATACCCATACCACAGAGAGACCGGTGCCAGATCTACGAGATCGGCACACCACTGGTATCACTGGCACCAGCGGTACCGATATTACCGAGAGAACCATACCACCGGTACCACATATACGGAACTGGCGCATCCCACCGATACCACACGTTGGCACCATCTGGAGCAGCATATGACCCGTACGAAATTTATCTTGGGGATCGGATAGGAGCTGTCACTGAGGATAGGAGCTGTCACTGATTTAGTTAGCGTCGGTAGTTTTGGACAGATGTTTTCAGGTCCGGGGGCTCAATTATTTGGCAAACGATCAATAGCTTGCTCAATCCCTTCCTGCCTAATCAGAATGTTATTCATGACCACGTTAATAGTAGCAGCATTAATACCTGGGGGAACCGGTATTTCGTTAGTAAACACTGAGCTAAAAGATCAGTTCTATTTGGTAGCAGCCTCAGATGTCTGAAGAAAGTCGCCGTGTTTTGCTACCGTATATAAAACTAGATGAAGGGGCTTAGGGTATACTTTCCAAAACTTTTGAGTATTCGTTCTCAGTAAGGTTGAGAGATTATGATTAAAGAATTTGTCTTTCAATGTCTCAATTTCTATTTGACATAGTTTTGACCGCGCGCGGTAGTTATTCCAATCACCTTCAGGTGCCGAATGTTTTGCCTTAGTGTAAAGATGCTTGTTCTTCCCGATGCATCGTTTACCGTTGCAAGCGAACCACATGCTCTTTGATAACGTCGTGAAAGTTATTTTTGGAATGTGTCTTTGCTTGAGTTCGGTCAGTTTAGCGCTTAGTAGATTCCAGTTGTCCTTCGTGCTACGGGTTGGCAGCGATTCCATGAGCTGGTCACAGAACGATGACTATGCACTAATCAATCCGTCAACATTTAGCAAATAGTTTTTAGGAATTTCCGAGTTCTCACTTTCTAATGAGTATTCACAATGAAGAGCATTGTGATCACTGATCATGCACTGCCATTTTTTCAGGATGCGTTGTCATGACAAAGTATATTTAAGGTATAAAGGGGACGATGGAGTCTGGGGGCAATGGATAGCGTATTTGGAAGGCAGTGGTTTGGTCTTACACGCCTCGCTAGTTCGGCGTAGGCGTTGTGGGAGCACACAGTTTCTCCTCAACGAGTTTCGGTTTTGCCTCCGGCGTCTGCCAACCATGAGCGGCCCCAGTGAGCCGCTGGAGGGCACGGGTAAAATAAACATTGCATCATGTTACGCGCTGATTCGGCGAGCAGACGAGGTGCTTCCGAAGGGAGCAGATGCGCTCGTAGGGCTTCTGCCACGAAGTCATGTATTCGTATTATAATGAATAGTTAAACACTTTAATGTGGCCACATAATTTCCTCCACATAATTGGTGACCCGGTGTTTCTAAAAGCAGGCACTACAGTCTTCAAATGTCCTGGGCAGCTGAACAGCTAATCGCGAAACAGCAACGCTAAGTGGATTGGCGACCACCGACGCTACCCCGACTGAGAGACCACACGAAGACCAGGAATATCCTGCCGTCTAGCCATCGCTCTGAAGCTCCCGTGTTTCTGGCCTGCAGACCTGCGCTTTCGTTCGCACAAGTGGAAGCCCAATTTTCAATGAGGAGAATTGTGTACCAAGAAACAAAGCTTCATCACGTTATTGCAGCTCTAACATCAAGCGAAGCCGCCGAGGTACGCCAAGTTGTCCTCGCCTCCCCAACCGAGGCACGTACGACGCGCTGAAACGCGAGCTCGTCTGCCACACTACCCTCTCCGGGCAGAAGCGCCTGCAACAGCTCCTAACGGCGCAAGACCTGGCCGACAGCAAACCATCCCAGTTACTACGCGGCATGCGTCAGCTTTTGGGGGAGAAGGCGTCGAAGATGAACGACTCCCTTGTCCGCAAACTGTTTCTCCAGCGCGTCCCAGCAAATGTGTGCATAGTTCTGGCAGCGGCTGTGACTTGCTCCTCGATGACCTCGCCCCTCTTGCCGACAGGGTGCTGGAGGTCGCGGCACCGGCGATTTCTGCTTTTGACATCATTGCAAAAGTGAGTGCAGCTTCCGATTTAGTGATGGAAAATCCCACCGCGGAGTTGAAGCCACTTAAGGAAGAAGTCCAGCGGATATCGCGCACTCTTGAAGCATTGAAGAACCAAAGAGAAAGACGCCTGCGCTCCATCTCACGCAACCGCGCGTCATCTCCCTCTCCTTACACTCCATGCATCTGCTGGTACTATTATCACTTAGGAGAAAATGCAAGCAAGTGCACAAGCCATGCGCCCATCAGGGAAACATGCCAGCCGCGCACTGAATGCGGCTGGGGCACCAAGCCCAACCCCACGCGGCTTCTCATCTGCTACCGGCTGCGTCAAGAAAGCTCATTATCAGCCACCTGTGAAATTTCCACTACCAAAAAGTTAACCTTCCAACATATCAGCAAACGCCGTCTAAAAGCGATAACCCACCTACTGCACGGAAGTTTTTGTCTTAAGGATTCGGCCAACCCGAATCTCGCTTACGTTATGTCGCGGACAAAGTCTCAAAAACCCACTTGAACACAGGTGCCGAGGTCAGTGCAAATCCGGTAGCACGTGCGTATCGTCCCCACATACAATTTGCTAGCCGTCAACGCCACGCGAATTGCAACGTATGGGCAGCGATCTCTAACGATGCACTTTGGACTGCATCGAACCTTTCATTGGACATTCATTTTGGTATATGTGAAGCACGTGATCATCGGAGGAGATTTTCTTTCTTCGCCACTTCGGACTTCTTATGGACCTTCAGAACTCCCGGCTAAGAAATGCTACAACGCACTTGAGCATTCATGCGGCATTACTTCCTGTACGGAAATGATGATGTCAACGCTCCTTCGAACGAAGAACCGAATGTTCACCCCACATTCACAGACTTATTGAAAGACTTTCCCTGTCTCACAACTACTGTCAGCGTTACGCATTACATCGTGGCATCGGGACCCCCAGTGCACGCCCGTCTTACCGGCCTGCCACATGAGAGCCTCAACATTGCCCGACGAGAATTTGAGCACATGCTCGAACTCAGTATTGTGCGCCCATGCTCAGGTTCATCCCCCCTCCACTTAGTTGCAAAGTCTGCTCCAGGCGACTGGCACCCACGCAGCGACTGCTGTTGCTTTAACAAAGTAACACAGCAGCAGCGACGCAGTGACTTGCCAGCAGCGACGAAGTACCTGCTGCAACGCTGAGCGCTTGTCTGCCTTTTTGCTGCAGGTTTGTGTTTTGAGCTCATTACTACTATTGCATACAGTTGCACCGTCGCTGCTGCCAGGCCTTGTGTTTTTGCTTCATTTATATATCTTCTCTGTGTCGCAGACTGTTTCTGTTGATACAGCATGACCAAACAAATAGCTAAACTGAAAGATGAAATAAAAGCTGAACTTGTTCAGCTTAAGCAAGAGTTCAAAGATCAACTAAGGCAGTGTCGAGAGACAATGGAAAGGGACATGCGTAATGAGATCCGACAACTGAAGGTAGAATACACAAATCGTACTCAGAGCATCTAGTTAAGTCACACCTCATTTGAAGAACTGAAGGCGAAATTAAGAGCTTAAGAATCCGCAAGACAAAAAACTAGAAAACGAAAATAAAGTACTTCAAGTAAAATGCCATGCTCTCCAATTCAGGACACGAGACCTTGAAAAGAGGTTTGTGCGCCCAGAACAGTATTCAAGAAACAAGAATCTTGAGATACAAGGCATTGTTAAATCTGACGATGAATGTGGGCCTAACATTGTTCGAAAAATTGATGAAGTCATCAAAGAAAAAATTACGGACACTGACATTGAAATACGTCATCGTATTCCAACTCGAGAGTCCAAAAATTCGAACATTATTGTAGAGTTTAAGTCCCGAACCAAGCGTGACGCTGCGCTGAAGAAGTATTACGTGACGCAATACCAATGAAAGACATTGGTACTGATAGCTCCCAGAAAATATATGTGAACGAGCACCTATGGCCTACACTAAAGTGGTTGCTTGGACTTGCTATCGGTAGAAAACGTGATCATGAATGGAAATCCGTCTGGTCATACAATGGCAAGGTAATAGAGCCTGACGAAGATCTTTCTAAGATATGCTAAATGTTGCGTTACATTCCTGCGCCTTCTGTTCAAATGAAATGCCTGGATTATGTATTACCACAAAATATTGATCTGCCAGATACTACACATACCTCTGTTTTGCATTTCAATTCCCGTTCCGCTGTTGGCAAAGGCGACAGCATTACTTGTTTTTGCAATGAATTTTCATTTCAGTTTGACGTCATGATGATATCTGTAACTTGGTTTCAAAGCAGCTACGATGCTGTTCAACTGGAAGGCTATATCTGATTTTACACGAACCGTCAGAATAGGCGAGGAGGCGGTGTCACCCTTTATGCTAAAAATAATTGTGATTATGGAATGGTGCCAGAATTTTCATTCAGAAGTCATGACTACGAAATGCCAACTGTCAAAAACACCAAGAGGGTGTCGTCAGTAATATAGTGCCCTCCGAATGGTAGTATCGAGAAATTTTAGGTTGTTTTATTAAACTTTTGGAATTCTGCTTAGTCGAAAATGTTCATTTTTTCTGTGGAGGTGATTTCAACATAAATATTTTGGAGGATAATAAGTATGTACACGATATAAACAGCCAACTACTTTTATCTGCCTCTACTAATCTGATTACTACACCATCCTTATACTTCATCTACCCTTGACCTTGTAATTACAAAAATAGATACACCTCTATGTACTACGCGTACAATTTCCTATGATATTAGTGATCATTGTCCAGTTTTTGTAGTGTATTCTATGAGTAACAAACAACACAATGAATTACTTATCAACACATTTCCAATGATGCGCTGGATTTATTTAGTCAGGATGTAATCACGCACGGCTGGAATTTCGTGTTAAGAAAAAAGAACGTAAACGAAGCACATAACGGGTTTATTGAATCTATGGTGCGCATTTACATTGCGCATTTTTCATTCAGATGGGTCAGACGTTCAAAAAAGATACGAAAACCATGGATCACGAATGAGCACGTCAAGCTGATGAAAAGCAAAAACCGCCTTTGTCATACGTTCCTGCACTCGAGATCAGAAATTGAACTTTAGGAATTTGAGAGAGAAAGAAATAGATTGAATAAAATACTAAGGCAAGCGATAATAGATTACTATCAACGTGTGTTTTCTGAAATTAACAAGAAGCGTCCGGATGCGCTTTGGAAAGCAATAAATAGCGTCTTAGGTCGTGAAATTAAAGTAAAATACATAAATCGATCATTGATAGTTATCGCGAACTTAGCGGTAAAGCACTGGCTAACCACATTAATACTCATTTTGTGAACGCAGGCATAGTGTACAGCCCTGACCCCCGATTTGCTTATTCACTTAATAATAGTATTGCTAATACTATATTTACGGAACCAACAAATGAACATGAGGTGTTTACAGCAATAATAAATTTAAATAAGACTTGTGCCGCCTGATTGATCCGGATGACTCTAAAAAGTAGGGTGTTCTATTCAACATACGAACCCTTTTGTTAAGTGTGAAGAAGGGGTAGTATACCACATTCCACTGAAGTGTGGAAAAGAGTATATCGTCCAAACTGGCCGATGTATTAATGAACGCCTGCGGGAGAATAAGCTTTCATTGAAAAATGGATATGGTTCTAACTTGCCGCTTCATTGCAAGGCCTGCGGAAATGAGGATGAACGGGTATGTGAAGCGAGGCTTCATGATACGACAATCATGTATAAAAGTAAAGATTCTGTTGCGCGTGAATTGTTGGAGGCCAACGAGATTAAGAAAAGAGGGGACAACTGTGTCAGTACCCCGTCTTTGAATATATACACGAATGAAGGCATGTTTTTAGATAAGTTTTATATTTAGATTAAGCGCGATTCCCTTTATCTTCAGTGTTCTCGCACGTGCGCATACACATATTCAGTGTCCCTCTTTTTTCGTTCTCCTCTCCTCATGGCTATATAATCAGCCACCTGTCATTTCAATAAACAGTTGCAAGTAGCGCCTTGTCCTGTCTGTATTTCTTCTTGTGTACTGTCATTTTTGGCGCTTAATCTATTGAAAGAGCAAAGCATTAGATATGGATAAGTTACAAATCTAGCCAATAAGATACGTTATGGAACACTTGCCCTTCACTCGTGCGTCGGTTTACATATTCAGTTTAACAATAGCGTCGACTACTTTCCCAGATCGTATGAAACGAGCTAGAATACCGGTGTTATTTAAACACGGTGATGTAAACAAGTTACCGGCCAATATATGTACTACCATTTTTTTCCAAAGGACTAGAAAAAAATAATTTCTACACGCCTAACAAAGTTTCTACACAAACATGACGTTGTAACAAATTCGCAATTTGGCTTTAGAAAAGGAAGATCTACGGAGACGGCTTTTTTATCTTTTAAAGAAAGTATTATGGTTGCTATAGACGGTGGGGGATTTCGCCCTCGGGATTTTCGTTGTTCTTGGCAAGGCGTTTCATCGCCTCAATCTTGACATTCTTATATCTAAACTTTCTATGTATGGAGTTCGCGGCGGTCCCCTCGCCTTGATGAAATCATACTTGAAAAGTAGGACTGAATCTGTATGAATCGATGATGTCCAATCTTCTTTCTTGTCAATGGAGGGAGTGTTTTGGGCCCACTATTATTTAACTTATACGTTGAGGACTTAGTAAACATTGACGCTACAGTTGATTTCTTTGTATATGCAGATGATAGCACTTTAGTCTTTGCTGCAAAGGATGTGAACGAAATAATTATTAGGTGTAACCCACTACTACGTAATTTGTCTGAGTGGTCACAGTTAAATGGAATCAGAATTAATCCTGTTGAGACGAAAGCTGTTCTTTTTAGAGCAAGAAATAAAAATTTTAAAGTGGAACATTCAATATCTAATATAGATAAAGATATTGAGCTAGTTAACGAAGATAAAATACTTGGTATAACTTTTTCCTGTCATCTAAGTTGGGATGCTCATTTTACCCAACTTCACAGTAAATTTTCCGCAGTAGCCGGGGTGCTGGCTCGCTGTAGAGCGCTCATGCCGGTAAAAACCAAGCTACAAATTTATCATGCGTTGTTTATCTCCCAAATTAATTTTTGTAGTTTAGTATGGGGAAATACAACACAAACTAACATGCATAAAATAATGGCATCATTACAAATGGCGCTCCTCCAGCACATTGCCATTGCCAATCCCTTATCGACGACAAAAACTTTTTCAGATAAATACCAAGTTATATGGTAGACCACTATTACGAATATCGCATTCTACAGATGTTTTATTTTGCAAAAGAAGAGTTCAGGTATTGGCTTACATCCATAGCGGCCTTGCAGCGCCATAAGATTACCAGTAAATCTAAGAAACCCTGATCCTTGGTATATATTACGTTTTCGCACTGAATACAAATTAGAATCCATTAAACACAATTGACCAAAGATCCTTAATTATTACGCAGACAGTTCTCATTTTTCACGCAGGGAATTGAAGATGTGTTTTGTTCATATGTAAACATACGTATATAGTTCATGTATGACGATTCCAATTGTGTGGTTCCCTTTGAATTTTTTCTTAATCTTATCAGATATGTTTGAATGTTGTCTGTTTCTATATCGCAAGACAATTATCCTGGCAATAGACTTCTGTTTGAACAGGTTACAATTATCTTTTTGTGTGGGTTGAACTGATTTTGAACTGTTTGATGTTACAGAATGCTCTCTGTTATCGCCCTGCCATGTAGAACAACGTCTCTTGGGTTCAGTCAAGCTGCTTATGGCATCTTCTAGCCAAGGAGGACGTTTCTAGTGTATATTAGAAGAATTAATAAAGTTGAGGTTGAAGTTGACCGCCATCCAGTTGCCCATTTGCATGACTGTGTCAGAACACTGCACGGAGTCACTGTGTTCTCCAAAATTGACCTCATCAAAGTTAATCAGCAAATACTGGTGAAAGAGGCTGATATTCCTAAGACAGCAGCCACGATACTCTTCGGTTTATTTGAGTACACCAGAATGCCAATCGGAGTGCGTAATGCATGCTTTCCAGGGGTTTATCGTTAAGGTGAACCGAGGCTTCGATTCCTGATATGCATATGTCGACAACATCCTGGTCAGTGGCACGTCCGATGGAGAACGTAATAACCATTGGCCACAACTATTATCTCGCCTGGACGAATTCGGAATTATGATCAAACCAGACAAATACCTCTTCGGAGCAGCAGAAATCAACTTTTGGGGACGTCGCATCACGCGCAACGGTATGCAACCACTCACTGACAAAGTCCAAGCTGTTAAAATCTTCCCTCTGTCGGTAAACAAGCGAAAACTGCGTTAATTTCTTCGATGGGCTGATTTACATCGCCGTTTCATATCAGCTTGTGCGCGCACACTGATGCCATTAAACGATTTTCTCTCAACACCCGGACCAGGCACATGACCAGGCCGATGAAGCTCGCGCCGCCTTCAACACAATCAAGGATCATCTGGCGACTGCAGCTCTTCTCACACATGCGCAGCCTGACGCACTGACCCGCCTCATAGTAGACCCTTCCAGCAATGGTGTAGGTGCCGTACTGCAGCAAGGCATTGGGGATGGAAGGAAGCCTCTCGCATTAAAATATTTCCGCCACTTTTTGGAGGGCACAAGCCACTGACTCACGCTTTCACGGCCCAATCAGATAGATTGTCCCCAAGAGAAATTCGACAGCTGGCATTCATATCAGTATTCTACACTGATATTCGCTGCGTCACCGGCTCCCAGAACGCCGCAGCTGAAGCACTTTCACGTGCACAAATGAGCAACTTGACTTTGCCTTCAAATTCGATCAGCTTCGTCAAAATGGCATAGGAACAAATGAACGAGGACGAACTCCGAAAGCTAAGAACGCCTTCAACGATTCTCGTATTTCAAGGAGTGCCCTTGCAAATGTCCACGCAGCTACTTGGATGTGACATATCTACTGGCATACCACGTCCATTTGTACCAAAATATTTTCGCCACTGTGTATTCGACTCTCTACGCTCTCTTTAGCAACCGGGCATTCGTGGAATGCAAGCGCTTATGACCACGCGATGCCTGTGGCCAGGCATGAATAAAGACATCAGACATTAGTCACACAAATTAGTCGCACAGTTTTTTTGGGTATGGCGCCACATTTAGGATGGGTGACTTACGTCATCTGCTGTTACGAACTGCGGTCACCTGGGTACGTTTGCTCCTGGGTCCCCGGATCCTGCGAGCTGACTGACCCTGATCGCCTGCCTCTTTCCTGGCCTACTGCAACCCTTCTGAGGCCAAACTTGGATGGGATCGGCGCTTCAATCTGGCAACACGGAACTTCGACATCGACACGTGGCTTCAGCTGTTGTGCATATAATCGCCAGCCTTCATCCGCCTGCTTTGGGTACGGCGCCGCATCTGGTATGGGTGACTTACGTCCTCTGCTGTTACAGGTTAGTTATATGAGGGGTGCCTCCTGTACCAAGTGCAGTCATTCCTGTCTTATTACGGTGTCGTGCCCACCAGAGCTTTACGATGAATTGAGGCGATTGTTGTGTATTCCGTACAACCTGTGTTCTGACATCCTAAACATATTGCTTATGCTGACGGGCGATCTTGAATCGAACCCGGGCCCCATGAGTAAAGCGGAAGCTGATACCTTTGCTTCGGCCTTAAAAAGCATTGACGAACTAGTAGATGATCGTGCCACAATGTTAGCTCATCTGAAAAAAGTAAGTGACGAGCAAGAAACGGCTAAAAATCAGATCAAGTTACTTAACGCTAAAGTCTGTGCCCTCGAGGCAACAATTGCATTGCAGCGAAACACCGAAGGTCCTACTTACGACGGACTGCTAAAAGTTTCAAATCAGTTGGCAGAAATTACGTCTCGTTGCGACGAAGCTGAAAGCAGGCAGTGACGATCAAATCTTCTCTTTTTTTGGGATTGAAGATAATGTGGAAGAAGAATGGGCCAAGGCCGAGGAAAAAATAGTAAGCTTTTGCTCTGAACGATTGGAAATAACGACCACTAGTTCACAATTCGAGCGTGTTCACAGGCTCGGCAATTTCACCGAAGGAAAAAACAGACCGATTATCACAAAACTAACCTTCTTCAAAGACAAGTAGCAGATTTTGTCTGCGGCACGAAAATTAAAAGGAACGACATTTTCCATCAGCGAAGATTTTTCTCCAGCGGCACGACAAGCAACGCGAAAATTGGTGGGCTTTGCCAAACCCCAAATCAAGTCTTTCAAGTATCAGTCAACCGTCTTTATATTCACAAAAACACCTATATATATATCAACACTGACTCAGTTGTTCTAGCTAGCAGATAGCTAAAGTTTAACACGTGCATGCAAGATCGGAATAAAGCTGAGTTCCATGAAGCCATTTCCTCATTATCGATATCATGTTGTAACATCCGCAGCCTACTACCGAAACGCGATTCGGTCTGTTCTTTCCTTGACGACAGTGACTGCGACATGCTTGCCCTTACCCAAACGTGGCTATACCTTGACATCACCGATAGCGAAATTCTGCCTGATCGTAACAATTTTCACAGATACCGAAATGACCGTACAAATAGGCGAGGCGGAGGTGTTCTTCTTGCAATAAAAAATACTGTACAATCATACGTAATCAATGCACACTCTAACATAGAAATTATCTGGGTAGCCTGCAAAACCAAGTTTTCCACTCTGCTCATCAGCAATTGTTACCGACCTGTTACCGACTGTAGCCATTCATTTGTGAGCGAACGGCGCAGTAGCATCACTGAGGCTATAAAGATATGTCGCACCAATGCCATTTACATTTTCGGCGACTTTAATTTTCCTACAATAGACTGGAACCAGTTGTTTTCCCCCTGCCGCATGTCCACAGAATTTATCTACCTAAACTTAGATTTTAACTTGTTTCAAATAGTGAAGCAACCCACACGCGGTTCACACATCCTCTACCTAATCCTTATGACGGCTCCTGAAACCATAAGTACCCCACAACACATGAATGGTTTTAGTGATCACAAACTCCTTCAAGTTTCCCTTAACATTCCGCCACCATTCTCTGGCACCGACAGCAAAACAATTCGCGATTACAGTAAAGCCAACTACAGCAAAATTAACGCCGAACTCGAAACCTTCTACACTCACACATTCCTACCATCCTTCGACAGTCGTCCCGTCGAAGACAACTGGCTACTTTGCCGAGACAAATTGTGTGTGCTAGCAAATCAGTGCGTCCCGCAAATAACAGTCAAAAACGATAAATCAAACCCCTGGTTTACAAAATCCCTCCGGCAGCTTAGAAACAAAAAGAAATGTTTATACCGCACAGCAAAATGACATAACACGCCTTCCGCGTGGAAGGCATACAAATATTTTATGATAACTTACTGTTCCACAGTAGATTCTGCTAAACAAAAATATTTTTCTTTTGATTTACCTTCCTTTCTGGAATCTAACTCTAAGAAGTTTTGGAAACTTGTATCCCCCGAACACGATCCGCAACAGATATCTTTGCTAGACGACAATCATGTTCCACTTTCAGACAGTCATTGCACCTCGGCATTTAACACATTCTTTTCATCTGTTTTCACCCGA
Source organism: Dermacentor variabilis (assembly GCF_050947875.1). NCBI lineage: Eukaryota > Metazoa > Arthropoda > Arachnida > Ixodida > Ixodidae > Dermacentor > Dermacentor variabilis. The sequence goes on along the minus strand of NW_027460291.1, from coordinate 18,021,493 downwards.
GAATACCATTTTGACGTTCCATAAGTACCCGATTTCGACTTCCCATATATGGAACCGATCAAGATAACTGCCGAGGGCATAATACTTCTAATTAAAAACCTTCAGTGATCCGATTCAGCTGGCATTAACAATATTAACTATAAAATTCTTATGAAGACTGTCTCCATTTCTCCTAACATTTTATACCACCTTTTCAGGCAATCTTTAGCGACAGGTCAACCTCCCTCCGATTGGAAAATTGGTAAAATAGTGCCTGTGTTTAAAGCCGGTGATAAACATACTCCCGAAAGCTACCGTCCAATTTCTTTAACTTGCATCTGCTGCAAACTTCTTGAACACATAATCGCTTCTCATGTTTACCGGCACTTAGAATCTAACAATTTCTTTTTCAACAACCAACACGGATTCAGGAAAGGTCTCTCTTGCGAAACCCAGCTACTAGAATTAAGTACAGAACTACATTGCAACATGGACAATAACCCCCAGACTGACTGTATTTTTCTTGATTTCTCAAAAACCTTTGATCGCCTCGCCCATTGCCGTCTGATTCCTAAATTATCTGCCCTTCGATCAGACTCGCTAACCTTATCTTGGCTCCGTAACTTCCTTTCACTCCGCCAGCAGTTCACGATTATTACCAGTTTCCAATCCTTCCTTTCTCAAGTAACTTCGGGCGTACCACAGGGGTGCGTCTTTGGCCCCCTATTGTTTTTAATCTACATAAACGACTTGCCATAAAACATTTCTTCCTGCATTCGAATCTTCGCTCACGATTGCATCATATATCATTCAATAACATGTACTGACGACGACTTAACGCTGCAAAACAACTTTTACCGCATTAACAACTGGTGTAAAAAATGGCTTATGTCGCTGAATACACGAAAATGCGAAATAATCTCCTTCACACGCAAGCAAAACACTTGCAACTACTGCTACACCATTAACAATTACCAACTGTCGCAGGCATCATCTCATAAGTACCTTGGTATTCATTTCACACCCAACCTCTCCTGGTCTCACCATATTAGCACCATATGCGCAAAAGCTTCAAAACCTTTAGGATATTTACGTCGAAATTTACATAACTGTCCCACTCACGTTCATCAACTAGTTCATCAGACCTTCGTTCGCCCACAGCTTGAATTCGCCGCATCTATCTGGTCCCCCTACCACAATTATTTAATTAACATGCTTGAAGCGGTTCAGAATAGGGCCGCCCGTTTCATTTCACACAATTATGACAACCATAACAGCATAACGCAAATTAAGCTCGATATTTCAGTTGAACCCCTTAGTGCTCGTCGCGACATTGCCCTTTTATGCCTTTTTCACAAACACGCATACAGCAACAGACCATTCCCACTTCACCTTGATGCTCCTTCCATCACATCACGTCGGTTGCCTAATCACTTAAGTTTCACGCGATTATATGGGTCAACTCACGCCTTCAACTCATCTGCTCTTCCTCGTGCCATACGTTTGTGGAATGGTCTTCCAGACAACATCGCATCCGAACCAGACCACGATAGTTTCCGTCAACTTCTGCACTCTTTCTTTTCGCAATAAAAACTTGCCACTAGTTTTCCAATTCTGTTTTACTTCTGGTACCATGTTTTGTATACCACCCATGTATTTATTTATTTGTTATTTTGAGAGCTTTAAGACCGAAGACATCCGTCATTTTTGCTACCACTGCACGTGTTTTGTGTTTCCTTTGTTAGTGTCCCACTTTGGGCTCGACTGCATTTCTTATATTGATAAATGTTTTTACTGTGCACGCAATTAGTTCCTGCTTTGTTATCATGCGCTACTATTGTGCGTCTTTGAAACCCTGCCAACTGTTCCTGCGCCTGGAATCCGCATATTTGGCAGTCTGTCTTTGGTTGTAGACTCTTTTCTTTTTACTGTTCTCATTGTGATTGGTATACATTATAGTTCTTGTGTGCAGTTTGGCCATATGTATAATACCAGCCAATATTTTTTTTCGTGTTAGCCTTTTTGCCGCGCAACCTTATATTTGCCGTCATACCACATTATTGTCGATTCCTCTCCTTTGTGTTAAATTGCAAATTTGAGCCGTATGTTTGTACACTGACAAGTTATTTTCCAATTTTTATTACCCCCCTTACTCAATGCCCTGTCAAGGGACCTGTAAGGTATGTTCGATAAATAAATAAATAAATGCACTCAGTGCCAACGTTCAAAGATACACCGTCACACTGTGACTCCGTTGTCCCCCTTTCTACCACCAGACGCCCGGTCCAGCGAAGTCCAAATCGACATAATTGGCCCTTTGCCACCTTCCCAAGATTGTTGCTGCATACTTACTTGTGTCGATCGCTTCACTCGCTGGCCGAAAGCCGTTCCTATGCTACATAAGTCTGCTGAGACCGTCGCAAAGGCATTCCTGCAGACATGAATTGCACGCTTCAGAACATCATGCACCATCACAACAGACGCCAGTTTGAGACTGTCCTTTTCAAGGAACTTGCTCTCCTCGGCACGCATCGTTTTCGGGCCAACGCGTATCATCGAGCAGCTAACGGCCTGGTCGAGCGTATGCATAGGCAGCTCAAATATTCTACAACTGCCTACGAAGAGCCAACTCAATGGACCGAAGCGCTGCCACTACTTCTGCTCGGCATGCGCACAACGCTGAAAAGTGTATTGATATGCGTCAGTGCTGAGTTGCTCTATGGCATCATCCTTCGCCTCCCTGGCCAACTTATAGAAGTGAGCAAAAACGAGCACTTGCCTGACCCTCTGCAGTTCGTGTCACGCTTGCCGACTATGATGGACGGCCTCCGTCCCACACCGACTCGAGCGAAGCAGGCTACTCTTGCTTACGTGTCCAAATATTTGCACAACTGCGCCCACGTTATCCTGCCCCCCGCCGCTGTGAGGAAACCCCTTCAGCCTCCATAAGACGGCCCATTAAAGTACTTCGTCACCACCCGAAAACTTTCACTATTGAAGTTCGTGGATGATCCGAAGTCATCTCTGTGGTCCGACTGCAACGGGCACGTGGAGAGCAATAGCTCAACAACACCGAGCCATGTCCAAGACTCACACTTCCGTGCATCACGCGTTCAAGAACTGTGCGTCAACTTGTGGGACTTGGGGCTTGACTGACGGTTCGCCTATACCTGTGTGCCGACATCCTTGCTTAATATACTTGTATCTTCATTTTACGAGGAAGGGGAGCGACATGGGAGCACACAGTTTCTGTTCAACGAGCTTCGGTTTCGCCTCCACCGTTTGGCAACTATGAGCGTCCCCGGTAGCGCGTGTAAAATAAACATTTGGTCTTGTTACACGCAGCACCGGGGAGCAGACGAGACGCTTCCGAGGGGAACAGACGCGCTCGCGGGGCTTCTGCCAGGCAGTCATGTATTCGTATTACAATAAATAGTTAAACAGCTTAATGTGGACATATAATTATCCTACACAACGTCGTCACAGGGGCATTCGGAAGTGACGCGTCCCTTTGTTCTCGAGGCGCCGAAAATGGCATCTTGGCGTCTCGGACTTTGGAATGTATTGGTGTGGGTCTTTGAAGAACAAAAAGTAAAAACATAAAGTAAAAAAAACAGCCGGAAGGCAAAAAGAACGGATGAACAAATAGGAAAGCGACAACAAAAAAAAACGGTGCAGCTGTACATGCGGAATGGCTAGTATTGTTGGCATATGCGTAAAAGCGTGGAACACAATAATGAATTGAGTGTTAAAGGGGAGGCAGGGAACAACTGGAAATGGAAGGATAGGTGAGATCGAGAATCGAGCTTAGCTGGCCGTGTAACGTGTTTGTGTCTTTTTTAATCATACGAGAGTGCCGTGTTCAAGTTACAGATTTTAGCGATTCGAAATTGCCACGTGCCAAATTGATCCCCGTCGGGTATAGGCATTTAAACTTATGTATGAGGCATGATTCTGTATATTTCCTCTCGCGAGGTGAACGAAAACTTGTTTGTAGTACACAGATCCTTGCTTTATCGAATATATGGCAATGTTCATTGAAGAGGCTGGCTACTGCTTTACGTAAATTGTGTTTCGTATCTGCGCGATGACGGTTGAGTGCTGTATGAAATTGTTGTCCAGTGTCAGCCATGTATTGTTTGTTACAAGCGGCACCTTCTAGACACTAGACTACGTTGCTTGACGTGCATGTGAAACTCGAAGTCAGCTTGCGAAGGCAACCTGACGCTGTACTTCTTACTGTAGTAGTGGATTGAATATGTTTGCATGTAGAGCACCTGGGGCGGCCACAGGGACCAGCCATTGGCTCCGTTTTTGTGTTTAGCTTGGGATGTAGCAGAATGTCCTTGAAAATACTGTTACGTTTGTAGGCTACTCTGGGTGGGTCGGGAAAAATATTACTAAGTTTGTGGTTGCTGGTGAGAACATGCTAGTATGTGCTAAAGATCTTAACATTTGAGAGTGCGGTTGAGAACTTAGTTGTAAGAAGAGATGTTGTTGTTTTTGTAATCTTAGGGCGGGGTTTGGGAACCTCGGCTCGATCAAGTTTGGTTACATTGGTGTAGGCTTTTTGAAGGGCAGTGTTCGGGTGGTTCCTGTTTGATAGGGTTCCTTTAGGGTGATCGAGTCTATCTATGTAGTCATGGTTTTCAACGCAAATGCAACGTAGTCGTGTTTGCGTTGTTTGCCTTTAAAGATGCCTTGTTTTCAACGTCTTGGATGGCGGCTTGCATATTTTAGGCATACTGTTGTTTATCAAAAGGTTCCCTCTAGAGCGTTGCCTTTAGTGTCCCATTGTCAATATATAGTGTTCTGTCCAGAAAGTTTATGTTCTCGGCTGAAGATTCCGACGTGAATTTTATTGTTCGATGAAAATAATTTAGGAATAAATTTATCTAGACTGTCCTGACTACGTCCCCATATTATGAATATGTCGTATATGTGTCGTGTGCGTCTTGTCAGTGCAACGAGATTGGAAATTTGTTTCTAGAGGGCCCATAAATATGTTCGTGTAGGTTGGTGCAAAAAGTTTACCCATACTTCTCCCACGTATTTGTAGGTAGCAACTCTCCTCAAATTCGAAGTAGGTTTTTGTCAGAACTAATTCAAGGAGAGGAAAGTAGACCTTAATAGAGTGTTGTGCACTGTGCTTAGGCACCATTTTTTTATCGGAGATATCGGGGATCGCAATGTTGGTGTACAGGGCCATGACGTCTAGTGTTGCGAGAATTGTGTTTTGGGTAGTGTTCCTTTATATCAATGTCCTCCATAATTTTAGTAGGTGGGGCATATCTTGTACAAATGACGCAATTGTTTTGGGAAAGTCACCAAGGAAGTGGTTAAGGAATGTGGAGATGCTCTCTGTCGGGGTGGTGTTGTTTGATACTATCGCGCGCCTTGCGGTATTAGCGGTGTATAGTTCAGTGGATGGAACTTTATAGATTTTTGCAAGGAGTTCGAAGCAGACTGCAGTTTTGTTGCTTGGTTTAAGAAATTTTTCTTCTGACAGTGTCATCAATTCATCAGCCAAAAGTGATTTCAGCCTGTTGGTGATTGTCAGTGTGTATTGTAACGCCACACTGTCGTCTAGCTTACGGTAATGTTCAGGGTTGTTTAGCTGTCTGCAAGCCTCGTGCTTGTACTTATGCATTGGCGAAACAAGTATACTTCCACCCTTTTCTGCTTCCTTAATGACAATGTCATTCCATCAACTAAGATCTGAAATGATACGACTCTGTGAGGAAGTTATATTTTTATGTGGCTCAAGTAAAACTCTTGCTTGGGCTAGTTGGTTCATGCTCGAAGTAGTAAAGGCAAGGCGCAGAAGACCAGGACTCAGGAAGAAGAACACAAACGACAGGACCGGCGCCTCCTGTCGCCGGTCCTGTCGTTCGTGTTCTTCTTCTTGGGTCCTGGTCTTCGGCGCCTTGCCTTTACTACTTCAGTTATGTGACTCAGCTGTCCTGGATTGGCTTATAGTTCCTTCAGTAACAATTTTATGATATCGGTCGACTTCTAAGCTCGTTCTGGGTCACGAGTCCAAGTGGGTTGGGTTCCAAGTGGTGTCGTCGCATTGTCTGGTGCGCTTGTGTCTGTGAAAAAAATTTTATACACATTCGTCGGGAAAACTCCGAAAGGTTCTTGTGAAGCTCGAATTCATTTATTGTTTTGTTCGTGAGACGAAAGTTTAGGCCCTTGCTAAGTACGCCTATTTCCTTCCTATTTAGTATTTTCGAAATGTCGACAAAATTAGGTTGATCTAATGTTGTGACGACTTCAGCCATACCTGGTCTTTCTGGATTCGAGCTCCCTCTTGTGGGCGTGAGGTGGTTTTTTGCATGAAAGGTTGTTTTTTTTATTAACGTTCGCTTTTTCCTTTGTTTTTGCACCAATTTTCTACAATGTATTTCGTAGTAATGTTCTGAATGTTTCATCTCATCCGGTCTCAGAACTCTGTTCTGATGTCTGTAGCTGAAACTTTGCAGTTGTTCTTCGCAGGGTTCCTTGAGTATATTCACAAGAGAGAGTGAGGCATTGTTTAATGTTGTTCGCCAGTTTGCATGATGGTGTGGTGGCAGTATTCCAACAGCTCGTAGAACCTTCAGTGTTAACCCTTTAGGGATTACATTTTTCTGTGTGCAGTCTGCGTACCTTTTCAAAAGGAAGGTGCAGCTCGCACGTTTCTTGGTATGTTTTCTAGCCTGTAGAAATTCGGTGCTTCGTGACTAAGAAGGTTGTTAACTTGCAATGGCTGTAATTTATTTGGCTTTTGGCGGGTAGATCTGCGTGGCGCGTGTTTCTGTTTCGCGCGTTTCTTTCCGCATGCCTCACTTAATTCCAGCTCTGTTTCCGTTTAAGACTGTGCCTGTGCACGCGGTCGTGTGGCTGTCTGTGTGAATACTTCAATAGTGGATTTTGTGTTGTCTGTAACGCCGTGTCTGTTTGCGCTGTCCTTGATTTTGTCTTTGGACTAGTATGCGCATTATGGCTCGTACCACATTGCGCTGTCTGTGTTCCTGATGTGGTTGTTGCAGTTGTGTTGTTCGGGGTAGCACACTCGGCAGAGTCAGTTTCTGGGGTAGATGTAACAAGTATTTTCCTGTACTTGTCCTCAATAAAGGATTTGATATGTTGTGAAACTAGCCGTATCTCTGTGGTTCAGGTGGGCCCGTCCCTGGCTAGGTGTTCGTGCGGTGCTTCGCGCATTTCTGCCTGGTGCATTGTGGACGTTTTTGTGAAAATGCTCTAGGTTGAAGATTACCAAGTTGAGTTTGTTGGTCTCCTTATTGTGTTTCGTGAGTGCATTAGTCTGGTGAATTAGTGGGTGGTGTTTGTTCTGTAAGCGGGAAGGAACACTTGTCACGGTTACGTGTGCGTTGGGGCGAGCAGCTTACATTATGCGTATTACGTCATTATCGTGATCATCTTCAACTTTCCCATCATTTTTAAAAATCGCATCTTCCCCATCACATAATTCTAGTCCTTGCGCTGCAATATTCAGGGAGGCGGGCGTTGCTTGCACGAGAACCTGATGGATTATTTTACGGCACATATGGCAATCTGCAAATTGTAGCCAGCGAGCTTGCAAGGCGTGTCTACTTGAAATGAATTTACAGAATGACATCAGTTTAGGTATAGGCGCCATCAAACTCGCCGTCAAAATGGCTGTTCGCGTCAGTGCCACCACATGACGTACTCACATTAAACCTTTAGCGCTCGCGCTCCGCGTGAGATTTGATGGTGGATGGACGTGTTTTTCCAGCGCTCCGTGGCGGCGACGAAATCATAAGTTTTTGTGCATGCTTTGAGCTTGCTTCTGTTCTTTATTTGCAGAATTTTTTAGCCTTTAAATAATAATTGGGCAGTTTTCTTTTTTTGTCTCTCTTTTTTCGTGTGCGTGGGTGTGTTTCGTGTACATTTGGTTTTGAAGGATAATCAGAGCGTCCTTTCGCGCCATGTGCTTCAACACGTGCAACCGGGTAGAACGATAAGCCTTTATAGTCTTTAAATAGTACCTTGGAAAGGGCCAGACTGATAGCTATCAGTGGTTTTACTATGCGTGCTTTGGTATCGTGAATATTGCTTTGATAGGAAAGTGAGAGCGTGGCCGCGTATTTGAACACATGCGAAAACGTGTCATACCCTAAGTCTGTGCGGCATTGATTGCTTTTAAAACATTGGTGAGAATTAATTTGTGACATTTTGAGGATTTAGATCCTGTGCGTATAGGATTTTGCTAGAAGACACATGCTCTGCATTGACGTAGTCGTTCTGCGGAAACCCGCAAGGTGGAGAGAAGCAATGAATAAAGGGAAAATGAGACATCCACCCGTTCGTAGCAATTGCTACAAAGGAAACCCATACAGGTTCCTCGAAAGAAAAGCCTCATAGTTGAAGAAAAATTCGTCCTGGTCCGGGACTCGAACCCGGGACCACCGCCTTTCCGGGACAGCCGCTCTACCATCTGAGCTAACCAGGCGGCTAGCAGATGGCAGGGCGAAGTCGAATTTGTCGACAACACGAAGCAAAGGCAAGAGTTTGACGTAGTAGTTCTGCGGAAACCCGCAACTATGAGGCTTTTCTTTCGAGGAACCCGTATGGGTTTCCTTTGTAGCAATTGCTACGAACGGGTGGATGTCTCATTTTCCCTTTATTCATGCTCTGCATTATTATAGTAATATAGCATTCTAGTATTTATTTGGTTATTTATTTATTTATTTATTTACAATACCTTACAGGGCCCAGAGGCCATTGAGTAAGGGGGACGAACAAGGATATTATAAGAAATGCAAAGTATACAGGTAAAAACAAAGTTGCATTAGATAAAGCCATCCAATACATGGCAAAAAAGCCGGGAAAGTGTGCAGTGTGCGTGGGGTCCCTCAAGAGAGACGAGGGCACGGATAAGAATGATGAGGGAATCGAGTTAATCGGCACACACTGTGATGTCGATGCTAGGCTGAAGAAAATGGAGGCTTTCCAGGAAGAGCTTGTCAAGCAGGTTGAAGTGCTCAAAAATGAGCTAAATAGGGAGCGTGATGTACGAAAGGTAGTGGAAGAAAGGCTTCAAGCAGCCGAGGAAAAGCTGAACAGGGCCGCGATTGCGAAGGAAAATGGTCGTGACAATGAAACGCTGTCCCCCGATTTGACAGGAGTGGGAATGTCAGCAAAACATGCGGAATGCGTGCAACGTGGGGACGAGGTAGCTGCAAAGGGAGGCACCTACCTTGAGGCCGCCACACTCAAAAAGCAGGAGCGCAGGGGTCAGTGCCCCTTATCGAGTCCGAATCGCGCGGTAAAGGACAAAGGGAAACAGGGAGAGGTAGGAGAGAGTGAAATGGCGATTATCGCCGCCGACTCAAACCTAGCTAAATGCTCAGAAGTAATTGTGGGGAAGGTGAAAGGTGATAAAAAAGTGGCTGTAGGGACATTTCCAGCGCGGACGCTGGGTTCTGTCATGGTGCGAGCAAAAGCAAAGCTCGCGCAAAATGCCCACGGGTGCAACCTTGTCATAGTCGGGTGGGCTAAATGACGCCCTAAACAGGAAAGGGATATCACTAGCCCAGCGCTTGGCGAAGCGGGTGGACGACTTGCGCGAGCTATCCCCTCAGGTGCAGCTCGTGGTGTGCACGGTGCCGGAGGTGCCTGTACGTGACAGTAACGTACAAAAAGCCGTAGTGGCTGCTAATGAGGCGATATGGAAAATGAGCCGAGAGAAAGGTTTCGAGAATGTCGAACTAAACAGGGAAGTGAGAAGGTGTGGTGGTTTTGAACGATACGGGATCCACTTCAATTGCAGGCTTGGACGGGAAGTGCGCTGACGATTTGCAGGTTGTGCTGTAGCTTTTTTTAGGGGGCCCACGGACGCTCAGGAGGCCGGAGTAGGTAGTAATGAAGAAGGTCCCCTAAGGGATCCTCAGAATAGCGTCGCTGTCAATGAGAAAAAGTAAGAAAGCAAGAAAAACACCTCGCTATGCAATAGGCTACATAAACCTGCAGGGCGGCACAAGAAAGGAAAAGTGGACAGAGATTGAGGAGCAGTTTACTAGAGAACAAATAGGGGTATATGTGGTTACGGAAACGAACCTTAGAAACTCGGAACACCCGCCAGTGCTTGAGAATTATGTTTGGGAAGGGTACAACCAAACTAAGTCAGAAAGAAAGGGAGGGGCAATCGGAATGCTCATCTATCAGGGAGCGAAATTAAAAAGAGTAAATTCAAAATCTCAAGAGCATCTTTGGTTATCAGGTACAATGAGTGGGAAAAAAACTCGGCTCGGCATTACGTATCTGTAGACCGCGAATAATTGCACAGAGAAGAATAAAGAGTTAATGGAATGCATAAGTGCTGATATTAAGGGTTTCGGGAATGATGACAAAATTATGCTACTAGGTGGCATGAATGCGCACATTCGGGATTCAGATTGCTATGTCAACAACAAAGGGAAGACAATGCTTGACCTTTGTGAGCAACATAACCTCGTTATCGCGAATACATGGCCTAAGTGTGAAGCGCAGATCACGTGGGAATTGGGAAACCGGCAATCAACCATTAATTACTGTCTGATGACGGATAAGTGCCCCCGAATGGACCATCAACATCAGATAATGAAGCAGAGCAGGTACGGGCAATTTTCACTATGGAACAGAATACTGACTGCTGCCTTTTTGAATAACTAAATAACATATTTACAAAAACAATCCTTTCTCTTTGTGCAGCCTACATAGAATTTTTTTGCTTGTTATACAGACCTTCAGAAAGCAGTCCTATAGAACCCTTTTTGCATGCAGGAATAAATAAAGAGGAGTGCACTTTCTGCAGAAATTGATGCACGCATACATAGAGATGCAAAATAAACAAACATTTTAAGCAATAAAAAAACAAAAAACTGGTTTGAAAGATGTTCTAGCATCCTAGCCTGCCTTGACAACGGAACCAAATATAACAGCAGCAGAGGTGCATGCAGCGAAGTGTTTGTAAATGTTTGCAAGATATGGACATTGTCTAAGAAATTGTTTTTGTTTACTCAGAGCTTCCTGGTGCAGTAAAAGCTCAAGACGATGCCCTGCTCCCAATAAAATACCTTTAGATTTTAAAATACATTCTGGGGGTTTTACATGTCAAAGTAACTGCCTGCAGTTCTGGCCACCTGGCTTTCTTTAATGTGCACCTAAATCTAAGTGCATAAGGGTTATTGCATTTTACCCCCGTTGGAGGGCAGCTGCCATGGCCTACATTGGAGCTGTGACCACCATGACTGAGCAGCATGGCACTATAGTAACTGGGCTATACCACCAGGTCAGGATGAGAAATATTGCTCAGAACTACCAACTAGGCTCACAAACACCTTGCACTACGTTAAGGAGTATGGAGTACTGACAGCGACCGTTTATGTACCAATTTCTTTTTAACATGTCGACTCCATTATTAGGGTTCGAAGCTTAAATGTGTCAAAACCATCCTATGTTAAACAAGCAGCTTAAAATGCACACCATGTATAGCAGGATTTGTACATGAAAATGGAGTCAATTCATGTCGCCGAACTTGGAGGTGGCAGTCACTATTTCATGCATTTTGCCTAAAACTTTATCATCATCAGCAGCATCCTGGTGAGGCCCACTCCAGGGCAAAGGCCTCTCCCATACTTCTCCAACTACCGCGGTCATGTACTAATTGTGGCCATGTTGTCCCTGCAAACTTCTTAATCTCATCCGCCCACCTAACTTTCTGCCGCCCCGTGCTACGCTTCCCTTCCCTTGGAATCTAGTCCGTAACCCTTGATGACCATCGGTCATCTTCCCTCCTCATTACATGTCCTGCCCATCCCCCATTTCTTTTTCTTGATTTCAACTAAGATGTCATTAACTCGCATTTGTTCCCTCACCCAATCTGCTCTTTTTTATTCCTTAAACTTACACCCATCATTCTTCTTTCCATAGCTCGTTGCGTCGTCCTCAATTTAAGCAGAACCCTTTTCGTAAGCCTCCAGGTTTCTGCCCCATACGTAAGTGCTGGTAAGACACAGCAGTTATATACTTTTCTCTTGAGGTATAGTGGCAACCTGCTGTTCATGATATGAGAATGCCTGCCAAACGCACCACAGCCCATTCTTATTCTTCTGATTATTTCAGTCTCATGATCCGGATCCCTAAGTAGATGTATTCCCTTACCACTTCCAATGCCTTGCTGCCTATCGTAAACTGCTGTTTTCTTCCGAGACTGTTAAACATTAGTTTTCAGCGGATTAATTTTCAGACCCACCCTTCTACTTTGTCTCTCCAGGTCAGTGAGCATGTATTGCAATTGGTCCGCTGAGTTACTAAGCAAGTCAATATCATCAGCGAATCGCAAGTGACTAGGTATTCTCCATTAACTTTTATCCCCAATTCATGTCTCCGAATACCTCCTGTAAACACGCTGTGAATAGCACTGAAGAGGTCCTATCTCCCTGCCAGACGCCAGTCTTTATTGGGATTTTGTTGCTTTCTTTGTGGAAGACAACGATGGCTGTGGAGCCACTATAGATATATTTCAGTATTTTTACATATGGCTCGTCTACACCCTGATTCCGTAGTGTCTCCATGACTGCTGAGGTTTCGACCGAATCAAACGCTTTTTCGTAATCAATGAAAGATTTATATAAGGGTTGGTTATATTCAGCACATTTCTCTATCACCTGATTGATAGAGGGAATATGGTCTATTGTTGAGTAGCCTTTACGGAATCCTGTCTGGTCCTTTGGGTGACGGAAGTCTAAGGTATTCCTGATTCTATTTGCAATTACCTTAGTAAATACTTTGTAGGAAATGGACAGTAAACTGATCGTTCTATAATTTTCCAAGTCTTTGGCGTCCCTTTCTTATGGATTAGGATTATGTTAGCGTTCTTCCAAGATTCCGGTACGCTGGAGCTCATGAGGCATTGTGTATATAGGGTGGCCAGTCTTTCTAGGACAATGTTCCCACTATCCTTCAACAAATCTGCGGTTACCTGATCCTCCCCAGCTGCCCTCCCCCTTTGCACAGCTCCCAAGGCGTTCTTTACTTCTTCCGGCGTTACTTGTGGGATTTCAAATTCCTCTGGACTATTCTCACTCACATTATCGTCGTGGGTGCTACTGGTAATGTATAAATCTCCATAGAACTCCTCAGCCACTCGAACTATCTCATCCATATTAGTAATGATATTGCCATCTTTGTCTCTTAACGCACACATCTGATTCTTGCCTATTCCAAGTTTCTTCTTCACTGCTTTTAGGCTTCCTCCTTTCCTAAAACATAGTCAATAATAAAGAGTCAATTTCTAAAATATTCGTCTTAAAAAGTGCTTTTTTTTCAAGCCTGAAAGAAGGAGCCAAATGGTGTTCAGGTGCACGAGCGGTTAGTTGCGCGGCACTTGTTGCATGTATTCACGGGCTTCTTTCAAGATTGAAAAAAAAAGTCATTTGCATTGCACCTATTCAGTAGTAGAAAGCTGGATCGGGAAATTTTCAGTATGCTCTACATTTTTATCACTGACACTTTTGCTTTGAATATAATGTTTGAGCAGTTAAATAATCGTTCATAACTAATTACCTCACTAGGTGAAATGCAAAAATTAGTTTAACTTGTTCAAAACGATGGCAAACAACATTACCTTGGTTATGTGCAGCTACGTGGCACTTGCACGTATTTAAAGCTTGCACAAGTCATAAAGGTCACCTGGTACTTACAAGGCATATGTAGAAGCGGCTAAGTTGTGTGAGCCAGCCATGTGCAGCGAATCATGAGAAAGAGCCATGTTTCTTTGGCTTAAGGGCACGATGAGATTTACATGCTCGACACCTTGTATCAGTGTGTTCTAGGCCTGTTCGTAGATTAGATACTACATAAAAAAATTTTCTGCACATGTGAGCTCATATGCATCCCTGAAGTATATTGCCTCGTGTTCTCAAAATAAACCATCCTCGCACTTCCTTCATTATGTCTTCATCTGTTGCTGTGCTAAATTTTCGACATGCATCTGCACAAATTTTCATATAGTTTTCATATTTTCTTGTTTGATGGCTTTATTTCTGAACAAGTTGTTTTCTTTAAACCCTGTTGCACAAAGCAGTGCTGTCGAGAGTGGGAATTGCTTTTTTTTCAGATTGACATTAATACCCTTTGCCTGGGCAATGTAAGGCTCTCTAGGTAATACGGCCCTGCAATAATCTTTTATTTTCCATTCCAGCATCATGCAAAAGCTGTTTACTTACCAGGTGATAATATGATTATGTGTTGAAAGTAACAGAACTGGAAGAAGCGAGCAGATGAGGCCAAGGAAAGCATACAGAAACATGTTTTAAGTTTGTTTATATTGCGACCATTGGTTTTATTGCGACTCAGCAACCATGGAGTATAGGTCTACCCCACAAACGAGAGGGACCATGAGCTATCAAGGTCATGACTACGGCCAACACCCACGCCGCACGCAGGCCTCCCGGCGGCCGATGCCTAGCCATGTTGAATGTCACCCACCTGCTGTCTATGCAGTCGACAGCAACATGCGCGACTACATGGAAGAACATCGCAATTCGAGGCATCTGCCGGTGTGTTTGCAATGCGGTGTCGCGGGCCACATAGCGAGGTTTTGCAATCGTCGTCCAACAAAGTGGAATGGTCGATCCGGATTTTCAACAAGGCCCACTCCTCCTACGAGGACAACTCAACAGCCGTACACCACCTCTTGGTCAGCTGGCGTCCCTCCTGGCAACGATTACTGGCAGAGAAGCTTCAGGAGGCGCTCGCGCCGGCATCTGACAGTAGTTTGACGCCACCGCCAACTTCTCGTGCACCGCGTTTACGTCAATCGCCATCGCCAGTGCGCCGCTCCTCCTCGCCTTCACAACCGGAAAACTAGCTAGCGCGGCCGATGGGGGTGAGGTCGCTCGACACGTGCTATCGACAGAAATGCCCCCCGCAGTTGCTATGATTAAGAACAAAGTGCATGTACTTGTTGATGGTGTTCCTACAATGGCTTTAGTGGATACCGGAGCAACTGTATCCGTAATGAGTCTCGGTTTTAAAGGTCGGTTGGGGCGTAAAGTTGTATTTCGGTGGGACCAGGTGCAACGTTTTGTGGAGTGAGCGGCGAGTCGTTGCGCCCTGTTTGTGTGTGCACTGCTGACGTATCCTTGGCTGGTGGAATTTTCGCGACGGAGTTTGTAGTTATTCCCCGATCGACGCACGAAGTGATTTTGGGCATCGACTTTTTGCGATAGTGTGGTGCGACCGTCGATTGTCGCACGGGGGAAGTTTGCGTCGATGGCCATGTTTCGTCCGGGCTCTTAGAGGAGACTTGCCTTCAAGGTGAACTTTGTGTGTCTGCAGATACTGTTGTGCCTGCGTCCACCTCTGTGTGCGTGCCGGTTGTGTGTCGCGGTGAAGTTCCAGACAGTTTTGATGCCTCCGTAGAGCCAATGCATCTCAATTGTATGAAGAAGAACGTTTTTGTCCCTCATTGTGTGGTATCCATCGGCAACGGGCGCGCTGGCTTGTGGACGGCCAACTGCTCGGCAGAACCCATCCTGCTTCCAGACGGCTTAAAACTCGCCTACTTTACAGAATACACGTCTTCGTCCGTAGCCGTACTAACAGATCGGCCGTGTGAACCTGCTGACCTTCGCCACGTCTCAGACAAAAAGCTTCTGTCTATGATAAACAAGTCACTCAGCACAAGGGAGCGCCATACCTTGGTGGATACGCTTTCTAAGCATCTGTCAGTGTTTGACTTTGCGCAGCCGGACAAAGCGTTCTCGATCCCCGAGTCACGAACACGCCATACTATCGATACGGGATCTGCGCGCCCGATCAGGCAAAAGCCTTATCGCGTGTCGCCTAACGAGCGGAAGATAATCGGGGAACAAGTGAATGACATGATGAAAAATGGAATAATACAAGAGTCCTCGATTCCTTGGGCAGCTCCGGTCATACTTGTCAGAAAGAAAGACGGTAACTGGAGATTTTGCGTCGATTATCGAAGATTAAACGCCGTGACTAAGAAGGATGTCTACCCCCTGCCGCTGATTGATGATGCAATTGATTGCCTGCATTCGGCCTCTTATTTTTCTTCAGTGGACCTGCGCTCAGGATATTGGCAAATCCCGATACACCCGGCAGACAAGGAGAAAACAGCCTTCATAACCCCGGAAGGATTATTCGAATTCAATGTGATGCCATTTGGGTTGTGCAACGCTCCAGCAACTTTTGAAAGGTTCATGGACACCATTCTACGTGGGTTAAAGTGGAACATCTGTATGTGCTATCTTGACGACGTTGTTATATTTGGGCGCACATTCAATGAGCACAATACGCGCCTGGATATTGTCCTCGACTGCATCAATAACGCTGGCCTGGTTCTGAACTCCAAGAAATGTAACTTTGGTGACCGTCAAACACTTGTGCTGGGTCATCTTGTTGACAAAGACGGTATCCGGCCTGATCCCCTCAAGACGGCAGCTGTCGAGGCATTCAGTGCACCGCAGTCAGTGAAGCAACTTCGTAGTTTTCTGGGTCTTTGCTCTTACTTTCGCCGATTTATTCCTGGTTTTGCTGACGTCGCTTATCCTCTGACAAATCTGCTACATAAAGACGCACGGTTTGAGTGGACACCCGAGTGCGATTCTGCATTTCGTCAGCTGAAGTTCCTGTTAACCTCCCGACCTATCCTTCGCCACTTTAATCCTACTGCGCCAACAGAAATCCACACAGATGCTAGTGGCGTTGGTCTGGGTGCCGTCTTGGTCCAACGCTATGACGACCGTCAGCACGTGATTGCTTATGCAAGTCGCTCATTAAGCAAACCTGAACGCAACTACACGGTGACAGAACAAGAATGCCTCGCTGTAATCTTTGCGGTTCAGCGATTTCGCTCGTACTTGTCCGGACGCCCATTCCAAGTCGTCGCAGACCACCATTCCCTGTGCTGGCTCGTGAACCTTCGCGACCCTTGTGGTCGCCTTGCGCGCTGGGCTTTGAGGTTGCAGGAATATAACTTCACTGTTTCCTACAAGAGTGGCCGAAAACACGCTGACGCAGACTGCCTTTCCCGTATGCCGCTTGCCACGACGGACTGCAACGCAGACGATTTTGATCATCTCGTCGCTTCTGTGACACCCGCTTTTCCAGATATCGATGCATTCAAAGCAGAACAACGGACAGACACTAAATTGGAGCCACTCTTTACTTCTGCCCATTCAAGTGCAACAAGCAGCTACTGTGTACGTGACGGGCTCCTGTACAAAAAGAACGACTCAAGCACGGGTGCACGCTTCCTTCTAGTGGTGCCGGAGCGTCTCCGGCCAGCAATCCTTCAGGCTATGCACGATGACCCTACCTCCGGTCACTTAGGCACTGTGCGCACACTTTATCGCATTCAAGAACGCTTTTACTGGCCCCGGATGCGACATTCGGTTGAGTTTTATGTCGCCAGCTGCATACAGTGCCAACGTCGGAAACGCCCAACCACTGCCCCATCTGGTCTCCTTCAACCTGTGCCACCTTCCAGCTCACCCTTTCGGCAAGTTGGAATTGATCTGTTAGGCCCTTTTCCAAAGTCATCTAAGGGGAACCGCTGGATAATTGTCTGCGCCGACTATTTCACACGCTATTGCGAGACGGCGGCTATACCATCAGCAACTGCCACCGAAGTGTCGCTTTTCTTACTTCACGCTATTGTTCTACGACATGGACCGCCTGGTGTTATCATAAGCGACCGGGGACGTCAATTCACGGCGGATATCGTGGAAGAGCTTGTGCGTTTATGTAACTCGCACCTCCGGCACTCGACGCCGTATCATCCGCAAACGAACGGCCTCACTGAGCGCACTAATCGAATAATCACTAATATGCTTTCCATGTATGTTGCGTCCGATCACAAGAATTGGGATGAAGTTTTACCGTTTATTACTTACGCCTACAACACCGCCAAGCACGAGACAACCGGCTACAGCCCCTTCTTCCTTCTATATGCTCGGCCGCCCCAGTATACGCTCGACACTGTCCTCCCCTTTTACCACCACGAAAATCCTACGGTCGCCGATACGCTATGCCTCGCTGAAGAGGCTCGGCGACTTGCGCGTCTGCGGACTTTGGCATCACAAGAAAACTCCAAAGCCCGCTACGACGCACGACATCGGCCTGTTACATATCATCCTGGTGATCTCGTTTGGCTTTGGACTCCCACAAGGAAGCGCGGTTTGTGTCAAAAGCTGCTGGCAAACTACGATGGACCGTATGTTGTCATCGACAAAGTCAGCGAAGTGAACTATACTCTCGCGCGCCTCACGAACACTGGTAGACGTTCTGCTAGGACACAAGTCGCGCATGTCGCACGGTTGAAATCATGTACGCCACGACAAGCTAGTTGACTCGCCCAGGGGGCTTTGTCTGCGAGGGGAGGTATGTTACGTCCAAGCGCGTCAAAGGGACGCGGGGATCAAGAAGAGAGGGGAAGAGGAGAACGAAGACTGTGCAGCGGCCATTCCTGTTCTTCGTAGCCTGCCGTTCCTGCCCTCGCAGGCCTAAATAAACCCCTTTTCCCCGTGCTTGTAACAATATGAAGTATAAAAATGATACATTCAAGGGAAGTGCAAGTGGATAAAAGGGCATCCACCTGTGGGTGGGGAACGAACCCATAACGTTCACATTACGCATGTGATATACTAACCACTGTGGTACAATGGCCGCGTACCAGCGTCGACAATCTGAGGGAACATTGTGGACGATTGAATGCTGCCTTGGTAGCACAGTAGTTAGTCCATCGCATGCCTAATGCACAGGTTGTAGGTTCGTTCTGCACCCATGGCTGGTTTGTTTTATCATTTTCATTTCCCTTTATAATTTCTACATTTCGATAGAAAATTAGAAATAAGTTGCCACGTGCCTTCCCTCGCTTCTTCCAACCTGTGATTAAGGAAAATTGGGACCCACAGTTGCCTTTCTTCTCGTTTGGAAGAACATGAGCTTCATTTTAAAAATAATGAATTCACCTTGTACAGCATCTCAATGTGGTCTCAAAGAAATCTTATCACAGCATGCGTATGAAGTGAAGTGAAGTGAAGTTTTTGTTAAAATGATGACATAGCATGGGACCTCATTGGTAGCCTTTGTGTACAGAGATATGACTAGTCTAATAAATAGTCGGATTTTAAGAAACACATCTAACATGGTCTCATCATGTGTTTAAAAAAACTTTAATCTAACATGATTTCAGGCATAACTGTTGCCCCTGAAAAACATTCAGATCATCTGCATTCGCATTGTTTTTAGAGAGAACCAATACTCCTTCGATTGCAGTAGTCTCGTGGCACATGAAGCATCGCTTCTTGCTGGGTCAAGAAAATCTTATCTGCATATCTGAAGTGCATCTGTCATATGCTGGAATGCTGTTTAAAGGTGGCTAATAAGAAAATTATTCACCAGCCTTCCAGAGATTGCCGAGATTGCTTCAGTAGTCTATGCTACTCATCATAACCAATTTACCAGAGTGAACTTTCATCACATTTGGCTTTGAAATGTTTATGCAAAATTCCTAAATTTCCTACTAGTCAAGTGACTGCACTGAAACCTAGAATTAATGACCAGTAAGATTTATGGCACAGCAAAATTTAGTTTATTACTCCAGAACAAAATGCCAGGTACTTCGGTTATTTCTGCACCTCGCTCGTGCAGAAGCGGCCTCACACCTGCTGCATAAACAAGCACTACCTTTCTGCCAAGTGCAGGGAATGCTGTGAACTCGCGCTGCACAAAGCCTGCACTAAGTGAAACGAATCACAACGTGCAGTTGCTGCCATGTTGAACTGATGGAATGAGTAGTGAAATGCAGCACCTCCTGAACTAGGTCATAAGTGCAGGTCAATCGAGTGGAGATTATATAGTAACAGAAGTGGAGTCGTTCTGCATTACATTAAAAAATATGCTTCAGGGTATCTTTCCATGTATTTCTTTAGTTATTAAGAATCCCTTTTGCATTGTTGGACAAAACTACAGAATGCCAACACATTTTCTAGCATTTACTGGTAGCAAACATGTCAAAAGTTGTTCTAGTTTCTGAATGGCCACTTTATCCTTTAACCCCCCGGTTAATTCCGGAAGAATGTACCAAATTTTCCAATTTTTTATGTATTCACATTTTCTCTGTTCTCATTGTCAAAATATATTACTGCATTGGTCTCTGGTTAGAATTACACAAAAATTAAAGCTGCTCTTGAGGGCAGCTTTCTCTCAATGCCGACCGTAACTCATCTTTGACAGTCAGAGCAGCATAACATCGGGCAGAACGAGTATTACTCGTCATTGGCGATATTGGTACTACCTCCAGTCACTAGTACAGCTCGGGTTAAGGGGTTAAAGGTTGTCACTTCGTTGCTGCCCAATTTCAATTCTGCAGCTGTTACACTTTGGTATAGCTTGTGTACGTACGTGTGCATGCATTAAAATGACTTCATGCTAGAGCAAAGCTACTTTAGTGCAGAGAGGCGTCAGTCATCTTTATATATTTGCTTTGTAAAGATGCGCTAAGTTTATCTTTTGCAGTATAGACTTGGCGCTCTTTTACCAACGATGCTCTCTTGCTATTAAAACCTATCAATTATCTTTTTGCAGTAGCAGGTGCTTATTCTTTATTCAGGATAGGTGCGCCAGTTTTAATTTGTTTTTCTTGAACCGTGCACTTCCCCCTCACAAGACTGCATGCCACCTGAAGTATTCCTTTTTGAATAAAAAGTATTGAGGTTGTCTTGGTTAAACTCGATTTCTCGCCTCAAACAAGCTTGTACAAACTGACCAAGCTGATAATTCTACCCGCTTATATATGAAATATGTTGCGGTTATGAATCCTTATAATGAATGACACACAATACAAAAATTTTACATATTGAAACCATTTCATGAAATGTTTAAATAGCACCTAAACTTAACCGTGCTTTTTTACCACAATGCAGAGAGAAAAAGTCCCGGTAACACCATGCATTCAGTATGGTGGACCAGACGTTGTGTATGCAAGCAACCTCCTTCATGTGGACCAAGAACTACTCTTCAGTGTCTCGCAAAGACTTCCACGCAAAGTTCTCAACATTCTCGTCTCAGTGGAATGGCTGCTCATCTATCAGCGTGTCCGTCACCAAGACTGCTAGTTGTAAACCTTCTGAACCCCTTTAGGAATGCTTACTTTTTATGTTTAGTTTTCACGGTTGGCCGTAGAATCTGAACATTTTTGATGTTTCTAACATTTTTACCTTACGCACAGTGGTGCAATAACATTTACACAAGCGTTTAATGTATTTAACTGATGCTCACTCTAATGCCTATCTGTTTATGTTAGTGTTTAAGAAATTTGAATGTCTGATGAGGTAACAGCACTTGAATTTGTCGTTGTGGCTCGTTTCAATGAGCTGCTAGAAAATAAGACGTAAAACTTACCACAAGCCAGTCGTAGCATTTTTGTTTTCATGACTACAGTACATACGTTTCAAAAGATTGAAAGTGGGAGAAAAGCCTCAAGAACATAATCATCCTGGAATTGTCATGTCCGAGTAAGAAAGAGCTTTGTAAACAATAAGCGCATTTTCATTTGACCTTAAAAGTACAGTCCTTCATTACTAGTCGCTCCATATGAAATCATGCTGACAGCTTACAGCTCTGCAATGACTAATGTCTCATGCATCTTGGGAGCCCATTGGCTGCAATGTCTACAGGTATATTTGATAAGAGAATATCTTGCACCCAGATTTGCCACACACATGATGGCTGATGGCTTTTTTGTCGTCTTCATGTTACTACCATGTATTCAACATTCATATAGATCTTGAAAGCATTTAGCATTGAAATACGAAATGGCACTTGCATTTCAGGGGACAAATTGTCCAGCATGCCTGTCACAAAATGTTTTCTAGGGGCTACCTTGCGTTTACAGCTCAATGGACACCAGATGCTCTGTGTACAATGTAATCGGTGTACTTGTCTGGAGTGCTTGAAAAGTGTGCTACTGGCCGTATTGGCACTGTCTGCTGATAATGCATGGTTCTATAAATCTTGCAACTGAGCATCTGCCAGCGCACTGAAGGAACTGTCCTAATTTATTTTGTGGATCTGTTTGAAGCTTTAGGAGCTGCAGTGAACAGTTGTGACTGTGGCAGTGCTGCCTAACTAAAGCACAAATTACACACCTTGACTCACAGAGGGCACTCTGAAAGTTTTGCTATGTGGTATCTGTGTTTGCTGCCTGACCTTATGGTACTTTTACAAGCAGTCACAGGAGATGGCAGCTGCTGAAGCTTTGTCAACTGGCAAGGTGAAAAAAAATGCTCTGCAATCAGTGTGGCCGCACAGTCTGAGATGCAAGCTATCTTGAACCAGGTGTTCGGTAGACGGTACCTGTGCAGCCAAAACATGGTGTTCGATCCCTACTGACAACTGTGTTCATAACTGCACACAAGTGTGCTGTCACAAGAGAAAGTTGAGAAAAAGCAGCATTTTTACCGGTGTTTCTTCAAAACATTAGTGCAAGTAATTCTTTCACCAAGGCTGGTTATCATGAACAGGTATTGGGAACAGGGCGTTTGTGACACACAAGGGGTCATGTGTCTAAAGTTTAATTAGACCAAGTAATCTATGAGATAGATTGATAAAAGGTATACCTTTTGTTCCTCAGTGGTCTCTCTTGCAGAGACATGACAGTTTCCGGCAGTTTAGTTTTGTCTGTCTATGTCTAGATTTAGTGTGTATATTGCAACTATAACTAACAGTCACTACACTCTCCTGCCCAGTTTTTATGCAGTTTTTGTGATATTTGCAATATCTTGCAGTTACTTCAACTGAGCGGCGTATATGTCGTCGCTATTACTAATTTTCATGTTCAACTTTTGTGCAGTGCTCACTAGTTATTACTAGTCTTGTTTTATCCACATAGACAAACTCAGACTTGTTCTTTCTTATGAGGGAAGTTATTTTCGTACTTTATGATGAGATATGCAGTGCTTTTCAAATGAAAACATGTGATAGTTTGTACTGACGTTATTTAAAGAAGCTTTCCTCGCTTAAAACTTAAATGAACAAGCCTGTGCCATTATTCGGTGCTTATGGCTTTGTATTGATATGGCTTTACTCCTTATTTTCCTTTTACTTTTAAAATGTGCTGTTCTTTTTGTAACCATATCTCTTTAATTAAATAAAAAATATATTTCTTCTGACATTTCGTCGGAAATTTTACCATGATTCTGTTCAGTCAGGTACACGCATAAGTACACACGTCAAACACGTATTTTTGCCCAAGAAAAGTTAACCATGGAGGTTGCGAAACGAGTCGAACAGATAGAGAATTGGGCCAGTGCACCGCTCGATCTGAATGACATAGAGTGGCTCAGCCGTCGTGTTACATTGAAACTCTCGAAGACTGATGACGAAGATTAGATGAAGCTTAATGACATAGGTATGAAAGTGGAGCTCAAGCCACTGTGCTCGAACCATATAAGAGCCATCTAACACAGGCTTCCTGCTAAGCCAGGCAAAACACGGGGCGTAACTGTTCGCTTCGCAAAATCGGAAATTCGCGATGCATGGCTTAAAAAAAGGAAGGTGCTACATAATGATAATACCGACATCTTTATCTGCGAAAGTATGAATCGGTTCTCTCGTACTCTTCTGGTAACTGCAAAAACTGCACAAAGGAACCCGGCTACGTGTTCGCTTGCCACGTTAATAGAAATGTACTTGTATTAAAAAAGGCCCGCGCGCGAGCAGTTGTTGCGCGTGACAAAGATGATCTCGCAAATCTGAAATAATTGCGCAGTCTGTTATACTATCAAGAAAGGGCCACTGCGTTCATGTCAAATTTCGCTCATAATAATGTGCAGCTGAGGGATGAGTGCATGCATTCTCTATTTCATTTCAACTGCCAAAATTTGGATAACACATTTGATGAGGCTACTTTGTTTTTATCGGATCTAAACCATGAGTTTGACCTCATTTACTTTACTGAGGCATGGTTAACATCGGGTGGTTGCTTTTTACTGCCGGCATATGAATGTGTGTAAGCCTCTCGTCCATTGAAGCGTCCATTGAAACATGCTCTTCATGTTCGTTCAAATGTGCCGCACCAAATTCCACCAAATTATATTATCCTAAACGGAAATTTTGAGTATGATATCATTCACTCTTACAACAAACTTTTTCCTGTCGTTTACCGACCGCCATCTGGGTGTGTAAATCAATTCATGCAGTTTGCAGAAGTTGTATCTCAACATAGGATTGAACTCAACCGTTGATGTGTTTTTGTCAGGACTTTAATATAAATGCATCTCAAAATGATACAATCTTTTTGCATTTCAAAGACATTTTCGAATCATATGGCTGTTCAAACGTAATTAATGAGGCTACCCGTGTCGCTTCAAATACCGAAACTATATTGGACTTTTGTATAGCAAGTTCTTCCTCTGATGAAGTTAAATCAGGTGTAATCACTTGCGATCTCACCGATTATTTACCACTTTACTCTCTGATACCACAGTAAGAAAAGCGTATACTAGAAAAAACAAATCCTGGTTAGAAACTACCCGGAACAAAAAATGTTAAGGGATAAAGAACTCATTGCACAGCAGAAATGGGACATTGTCATGAAATAAGACGATCCTAATGTTGTATATAATGTCTTCCTGAAATATTTTACTTCTGTCTACAATAGCTCTTTTCTGCTCGAACATCCTAAAAAGCACAAGAAATGAAGAAAACCGTCGATATAGTATAAATTATTTAACAGAATTAACCACTGGCAAAATCTTTTCCAGAAATTCTTGTACACAAGATGTTAAGGTGATCTTCAAATATTTAAGAAAGTGAGGGGCATATTAAGTGCTGATATCTACAAAAACAAAGTGCAAATTCTACGTAAAAAATTTCTGAAATTGTGGTAAATGCTCGTTTTGTGTGGCAAACCGTCCGGAACATTATAGGCAACACAAGTTCACCAGGACGTGTTCTGTATGAGAGTGAGTGTGCGCGTGACATGGAGGTCGCAAAATTGTCTAATGAACGCTGTATTGAAGTGGGTGCTGCCGCTGGTGACAGCGCTAAAATACCTCGCGAACATTTTGTGAAAACGCACTGTGAGAGTACTATATTTATGCCACACACTGATCAAAATGATATATCCGGTGTCATATTGGGCTCAAGAAACGATTGCGCCACTGACGATATGTTAAAGCTAGACCACTGAAAGTGCGAAAATAGTAAGTATCCACCGATGCATATTCTCCACCACATTCCTTCAGCCGCAGTGTTCCCAGATGCAATGAAGCTAGGCTGTGTGGCCGTAATACATAAAGGTGGTTCTGTTAAAGACAACAACAATTACAGAGCAATCTCTTTGCTTCCTATCTTTGCGAAGCTAGTGGAGAATATAATACATAAGAGGCTTTCCGGCGGTCTGATGATAAATAATGTAATAGTAAGCGAACAATTCGGGTTCAGAAAAAACAAATAATCTAAAAGTGCACTTCTGGAAATAAAAGAGCACATACTAGAGATTATTTAAACAAAATAGTTGGACTGGGAATATTTCTTGACTTCAGCAAGGCTTTCGACTGTATCCCACACGATATGCTTTTAAGGAAATTGTCATGCTATGGAATATGTAACACAGCTTATTCTTTGATAAAAAGCTACTTCGAGAGCTCAATTCACATTTATAAATCACGGAAACTCTCTCGCAGGATCTGTAAAATTTGGCGTACAAGAGAAGTATTTCGAATAAGATAGGTTTAACGAATGGCTAACAGGTTTGGATTTGTGGCTTCAGTCTAAGTGACTGCAATTAAACATCAGTTAAAGCCAAATACTTACTCTTTCGGCCGCAAATAACTTACCCGACTGTAAGCTTGTATTTAAATTTTCAGAACATTACCATCGAACAATCTTTATCAGTCAAAGTTTTGGGGCTATCATTTCAATAAAACATTTCAAACGTTGATACGCTCCGAAGTGAGCTCGGGCAAGCTGTTGGAATTTGAAATAATATAATATATCCCGTCTCCGGTGAAAAAAATTAATTACATTAGCTGGTTTTACGTGCCAAAACCACCTCCTGATTATGACGCACGGCGTACTGGAGCACTCCGGGAATGTCGACCACCCGGCGTCCTTTACCGTGCACCTATATCTAAGTACATGGGGTGTTTTCACCCCCATTGAAATGCGGCAGCCATGGCCGGGATTCGATCCCGCGACCCCGTGCTCAGCAGCCGAACACCACAGCCACTGAGCAACCACGGCTGCTCCCGTCTCCGGTGAAAAGGCTGATATACTGCGCGCTTATTCATTCCCGCTTGTGTTACTCGATTTTAGTTCGGCCAACAACCACTAACCTAAACTGTCTTTTCCTTTTTGCAAAAGCGAGCGCTGAGTGCAACCGAAAATTTATAGCTTTCGGAAGCAGCTACACACCTTTTTAAATTTTATAGAATACTGCTTACTGACAAATTGAATAAATACAAAGTAGCCTGAGAAATTTCGCACCACCACGCAACAACTACTGATTTTCAAAGAAAATAACTAGCGAACCTTGGCCCGTAGTAGCTGCGAAAAAAGTTAATACCCAGGGAACCTATGGTGATAAAACTAAGTGTTCTGATTCAAAATCTACTAATAGAATATCCGAAAATATTTGAAACACTTGTAGAAGCTACCTCGGTGAAGCGATTCAGAAGAAAGATTAGCGAATTTTTTTCTTAATACAACCTAAAGATAGTGCAGGATGTATTTAGTTGGCTTCTGCTTACTGTGCGAGTCTTTGCTTTCATTCAGAAAAAACTGAAATCTGTCCTGTACCCGGATGGCTGCTTCTTCTACATACTTGTGATTGTATCATGTACCTGTATGTGCCTGTATATACCTGCATTCGTATATTGTAAATTTCAGGAGTCCCCCACTACGGCGGGCGTCATAATCAGGAAGTGGTTTTGGCACGTAAAACAAAGTAATGTAATTAATTTTTTAACCAGAGACGGCATATCTTATCATGTTTGAAATTCCAACAGCTTGCCCGAGCTCACTTCGGAGCGTATCAACGTTTGAAATGTTTTATTGAAATGATAGCCCCAAAATTTTGACTGACAAAGCTTGTTCAATGGTAACGTTCTGAAAATTTAAATGCAAGCTTACAGTCGGGTAAGTTATTTGCGGCCGGAAGAGTAAGTATTTCGCTTTAACTGATGTTTAATTGCAGTCAATTAGACTGAAGCCACAAATCTAGACTTGTTAGCCATTGGTTAAACCTATCTTATTCGAAGTACTTCTCTTACGTCAGCGCCTGAACAGAATACATTCGTATTGTCTGCAGATATGAATAACTTCGAATTTTCATTTACCCTTAAGATATCATTAATGTGTATTAAAAATAATGTCTGTCCAAATATTTATCCTTGTAGTACGCCAAATTTTACAGATCCTGTGACGGAGTTTCCGTGATTTATAAATGTGAATTGAGCTCTCGAAGTAGCTTTTTATCAAAGACCAAGCTTTGTTACATATTCCTAAGCATGACAATTTCCTTAAAATCACATCGTGTGGGATACAGTCGAAAGCCTTGCTGAAGTCAAGAAATATTCCCAGTCCAACTATTTTGTTTAAATAATCTCTAGTATGTGCTCTTTTATTTCCAGAAGTGCACTTTTAGATTATTTGTTTTTTCTGAACCCGAATTGTTCGCGTACTATTACATTATTTATTATCAGAAAGCCAGAGACCCTGTTATGCATTATATTCTCCACTAGCTT
The DNA here is from genome assembly GCF_050947875.1 of Dermacentor variabilis. NCBI lineage: Eukaryota > Metazoa > Arthropoda > Arachnida > Ixodida > Ixodidae > Dermacentor > Dermacentor variabilis. The sequence continues at coordinate 17,993,723 of NW_027460291.1, read as the reverse complement.
CGCGAAGATAGGAAGCAAAAATATTGCTCTGTAATTGTTGTTGTCTTGAACAGAACCACCTTTATGTATTACGGCCACACAGCCTAGCTTCATTGCATCTGGGAACACTGCGGCTGAAGGAATGTGGTGGAGAATATGCATAGGTGGATACTTACTATTTTCGCACTTTCAGTGGTCTAGCGTTAACATCACCAGTGGCGCAATCGTTTCTTGCGCCCAATATGACATCGGTTATATCATTTTGATCAGTGTGTGGCATAAATATAGTACTCTCACAATGTGTTTTCGCAAAATGCTCGCAAGGGATTTTAGCGCTGTCACCAGCGGCAGCACCCACTTCAATACAGCGTTCATTAGACAATTTTGCGACCTCCATGTCACGCGCACACTCACTCTCATACAGAACACGTTCTGGTGAACTTGTGTTGCCTATAATGTTCCCGACGGTTTGCCACACAAAACGAGCATTTACCACAATTTCAGAGAGTTGTTATGTAGAATTCGAACTTTGTTTTTGGTAATGTCAGCACTTAATATACCCCTCACTTTCTTAAATATTTGAAGATCACCTTCATATCTTGTGTCAACGAATTTCTGGAAAAGATTTTGCCAGTGTTTAATTCTGTCAAATAATTTATACTTTATCGACGGTTCTCTTCATTTCTTGTGTTTTTTAGGATTTTTGAGCAGAAAAGAGTCATTGCAGACAGAAGTAAAATATTTCAGGAAGACAGTGTATACAACATTAGGATCGTTTTCTTTCATGACAATGTCCCTTTTCTGCTGTGCAATGAGTTCTTTATACCTTGCCATCTTTTGTTCCGAGTAGTTTCTAACCAGGATTTGTTTTTTCTAGTATACGCTTTTCTTACTGTGGTATCAGACAGTAAGTGGTAAATAATCGGTGAGATCGCAAGTGATTACACCTGATTTAACTTCATCAGAGGAAGAACTTGCTATACAAAAGTCCAATATAGTTTCGGTATTTGAAGCGACACGGGTAGCCTCATTAATTACGTTTGAACAGCCATATGATTCGAAAATGTCTTTGAAATGCAAAAAGATTGTATCATTTTGAGAGGCAATTATATTAAAGTCCTGACAAAAACACATCAACGGTTGAGTTCAATCCTATGTTGAGATACAACTTCTGCAAACTGCAATAATTGATTTACACACCCAGATGGTGGTCCGTACACGACAGCAAAAATTTTTTTCTAAGAGTGAATGATATCATACTCAAAATTTCCGTTTAGGATAATATAATTTGGTGGAATTTGGTGCGGCACATCTGAACGAACATGCAGAGTTCAATGGAGGCTTCAATGGACGAGAGGCTTACACACATTCATATGCAGGCAGCAAAAAACAACCACCCGATGTGAACCATGCCTCACAAAAGTAAATAAGGTCAAACTCATGGTTTAGATCCGATAAAAAAACAAAGTAACCTCATAAAATGTGTTATCCAAACTTTGGCAGTTGAAATAAAATAGAGAATGCATGTACTCATCCCTCAGCTGCACATTATTATGCGCGGAATTGACATGTACGCAGTGGCCCTTTCTTGATAGTATTACAGAGGACTGTGCTATCATTTCAGATATGCGAGATCATCTTTGTCACGGGCAGCAACTGCTCGTGCGCGGGCCTTTTTTCTTACAAGTACATTCCTATTAACGTGGGAAGCGAACACGTAGCCGGGTTCCTTTGTGCAGTTTTTGCAGTTACCAGAAGAGTACGAGAGAACGGAGTCATACTTTCGCAGATAAAGATGTCGGTATTATCATCATGTAGCGCTTTCCTTTATTTAAGCCAAGCATCGCGAATTCCCGATTTTGCGAAGCCAACAGTTACGCCCCCTGTGTTGCCTGGCTTAGCAGGAAGACTGTGTTAGATGGCTCTTATATGGTTCGAGCACAGTGGCTTAAGCTCCACTTTCATACCTATGTCATTAAGCTTCATCTAATCTTCGTCATCAGTCTCCGTAAGTTTCAATGTTCAGACGACGGCTGCGCCAGTCTATGTCATTTGTGCACTGGCCCGATTCTCGATCTGTCTGACTCGTTTCGCAACCTCCATGGTTAACTTTTCTTGGGCAAAAATACATGTTTGAAACTCGTCGAGTTTATCACAGAGTAGTTGGACGGACGATTCAAGTGGCACAAGCTTGCCAGACAAGGCCAGGAGGGAGTCCACCTTACTTTCCTTTGCAAGATGCCGAGTGATCAGCTCTCGGTGAAACTGCTGTTCTTCGTGTGCAATATGGGATTTACTTGTACCCTTACATGACAAATACTTCCAGGATTCATATGCGCTTCCTCGTTCATATTTGTGCGCATCCTCGGAAACGTCAGAACAGGGTCTCAAGATGAAACGTAAGGTCATACTCAGAACAGCATACCGACGGACAGTGGTCAGCAATGAACTGTCGGCACGCGCAGAAGCGTAACATATATGACTGCATGGCCTACAACAGTTGGCATCATCGGTAGCAACAAAGAGCTATGTAAAAATAAATAACCAGTCAGTCTGCAAACACAGGGAGCACAGATTCCGGAGACGGGCGCTCTGGTTGCTGCCGCTGTTGCCAAGGAGCCGCCCCTCATCGGCTTGTGTCACCGGCGTCGGTGATATCGCAGACGATTGTTTTTCCGTGAGGCCGGGAACCAGGCGGGACATATTGAAATTGTTCAAGGTGTTCCTCGGGCGTCACTGGTTCGGCACCCCGTTCGGCGTACAAGAGGCGGGCCACCGTGTTAGGCTGCAAACACACGGAAGTTCAGGAGCCGTGCGCGCTGGTTGCTGCCGCTGCTGCCAATTGCAGAAAAATATGCGTTAAAATTTTAGTCGTGTTGTTATCAAGGACACCAGGAACTACGCTTGGTGAGCATAATTGCCAACGGCTTTATTCACAATTTCCTAAGCTTTTTTTTTTCATTACTTTCACCTCTTCGGTTTGACGTGCATAACAATCATCTTTACTCGCTCTCATTATTACAAATGATTTTGTATGCACAGATTAGAACTGACATAAACAAAATTCATTATCTTTATGACGTTTCCATTTGTCATATCAGTAATCCTTGATTTTGACTTTCAGAACTTCTTTATTCATCCAGGGACATGTACACCTGATGTACACCAGTGGCGTGTCACGTGAATAGACTGACACTTTTCTACTGCTTCTTTCAATTGCATTTTTAAAGCCGAAATAAACTTTTAAAATTTTCTATTAATGTCGTCCTGGTATATATCACCTAAACTAGCTCTTCGAATAATATTTCTAAAAAACGCGTAGTCTATTTTTGTTACAAACCCCAGCTCATCACGTTTTCTGTACGTTGTTGACAGAGACAAATATTGGCATGTCTGTAATAGGTTCATCCTAAATACTAGCAATAATATTCTCCTCAGAATTTTTTAGTGCATGATCCATGAAAGTAGCCTTGGTGGTCGTTATTCGGGTGGGTATTGTGATGACATTGCGAGGAGATTACGAAAGTGATATGATTTTAGTAAGTACACACAGTCACCATGGGCCGAACTACTGCTAGCAAGGTTCATATCGCGAACAAAAACAACCACTTGTTTTATATTTCTTCGTAGTACGTTAAATATCGTTTCAATTTTATCAAGAAAGGAGACAAAGCAAGCATTCGTGGGACAATAAACTACACCGACTGTAATTAATAATGGGGAATTGAGACATCCACCCAAACGTAGCTAAGTGCTACAAAAGAAATCCACACGGGTTCCTGTGAAAGAAAAGCTTCGCAGTTGAAGAAAAATTCATCCTGGTCTGGGACTCGAACCTGAGACCACCTTCTTTCCGGCTTAGCCGCTCTACCATCTGAGCTAACAAGGCGGCTTGCAGGCGAAGTCAAGATTATCAACTCAGAAGCAAAGGCAAGAGTTTGACGTGATAGTTCTGCGGAAACTCGCAAGGTGGAGATAAGTAATTCATAAATGGAATATGAGACACCCACCCAAACATAGCTAAGTGCTGCAAAAGAAACCCATACGGCTTCCAAGAAAGTAACGCTTCCGGGACTCGAACGCGGGACCGCCACCTATCCAGGGCAGCCGCTCTACCATCTGAGCTAACCAGGCGGCTAGCAGACGGCAGGCAAAGTCGAACCAGGACAAATTTTTCAGGACGAATTTCCACCTTGCAGGTTTCCGCAGAACTACTACGTCACACTCTTGCCTTTGCTTCTGAGTTGTTGAGAAATTAGACTTCGCCTGCCGTCTGCTAGCCGCCTAGTTATGTCAGATGTAGAGCGGCTGCTCCGGAAAAACGGTGGTCCCGGGTTCAAGACCCGGACCAGGATGAATTTTTCTTCAACTGCGAAGCTTTTCTTTCGAGGAACCTGTATGGGATTCCTTTGTACCACTTGGCTGCTTTTGAGTGGATGCCTCATTTTTCCTTTATTGATTACTTCTCTCCACCTTGCGGATTTCCGCAGAACTATTAAGTCACACACCGAATGTATGTGAGCATTCGAAGATTCAATGGCACGTGTGCTGCATGAAAGTGACGGAAGGATTGTAGATGAATGCTCATTTTTCACAAAGAGAGCAACGCCTCCCGCACGGAAAAGAGAATCACGCGATAACGTGTAATCAGAATTGACAATATTTTCGCCCTTCTTTAGCCACGTTTCAGCGACAGCGATGACGTCAAATCGTTGTTGCTGCTCAGTTACAAACGTGAGACAAAGATCGAAATTTTTTCTTAGGCTGCGATTGTTGCTGTGGAATATTGACATACTTCTGTGAGTACATATGTTGTCATCTTGCAATTTAGTATGAGACAGTTAGTAGCACTTTGTATTAATGTAGCGCTACGGCAAAATTAATTACGCCACGTTGTAGAGGTCGTCCTCCCTTGTCACAGGAAAATGTTTATTTTCCCCCGTTAGAATTTTGCAATCAGCCACCCACACAATTTTGCAGTTTTTCTTCTCCCGCTTTGTCTGTATGGCGTTTGCTAGTAGCACCTTGTTTTTGGGGTAGAGGTTTTCGTTCACGAACGCCGGCTCTTTTTCTTTAAAACCAATGGTCCACCTATTCAGCCTGTGTTCTTTAGCAGCCTTCAAGACGCAGTCCCGTGTTGACCTAGATAGAAGCTGCACGAGCACGTTCGGTTAGTCCAGTCCCTCGATGCTCTACGCAATTAACAGCATTGACTGCGTTGTTGTTGAGCTTTATGCTGAACGACGTTGCAATATTGTTGACAGTCTGGGCAAGGTGTTCATCAGGTGTCTGTGGGATTCCTCTTAGGTTCAGTATTTTCCTCTCTACTATACTGTTTCAGCTCAATTAACTGCTTCTTAGTTTCTTTCAGTTCCTTGCTTAGCTAGAGGTTATCTCTTTGGCAATCTAGGCTACAATTCTTTACTTCAGAAAGTTTCGAACGTAAGGTCTTAATTTCGGTTCTGAAGTCTTACAAACTCTCATTAACTTGTCCCCTTGACTCTGTGACAGCGATAAATTCGGCCTTGATAGCATTGATCGTTGTATCCTGATTCTTAATCGTGTAGACAGATCACGCAGAGCTTTAACAAACTGCGCAGTCATTTTCGTCAAAGTTTTCGTGACTTCCTTGATGCTGCCAGGGGGTTTATCGGCCAGGAACTTAGCAAAGTCAGACAAATCATCGGGTGCTTGCGCTACTTGCGCTTTTCTCTGGGACAGAACAACACCAGCGCCGAAGTTAGAAGCACCTGTCGTAAGTTAAACGGGAAGAGTGAAATCCGGCATCGTGAAGACGGGGTCTGATGATAAGGCTGATACTAAATCATTGTACGCCTTTTCACATTCGTCAGTCGGAACAGAATCTGTGTTCTTCTGAACCATACCATTCAATGGCTTCGCTCGTGCTGCGAAGCGCTTTGTGAAGTTTCTATAGTGCCTGGTGAGCGCTAGGAAAACTCTGAGTGCGTGTACATTATCTGGCTTCATATTTTGTCGTACACGTTCCATGTACTCTTCCTTTGTGCTCTTTGTAGATTTGTCCAGAACGCCTCCAAGGAATGTAATTTTTGCCTTGACGAACTCACACTTTTTAAAATTCACTTGAAGTTTGCCTTCGTTCAGTGCGGTAGCAGGAGGAAAATGGATTTTTGAACAACTATAGATCGCCAAAGGTAGGTGGGATTTCCCAATTCCAGAGAATTGGGAGTGAAAATGGGTCACTTGGACTTGTAACCTGCAGAAGCGTAAGCTAGTTAAATTTTTTCTTAATCTAATTTTCTCAGCAGCAGATCAGCCAAGGAAATTTTATCTGCACATCTTTTGCAAAGCAAGCCGTCAGGTATGTGGTGGTGTTGCCTGCGTCCGCTTTAAGAAAGAAGATGGAACTATTCGCAGAATCCTTTTGCTTTCTATGGCCAGAGTTGTTCCCATATGAAGACGTTCACAGTATCAAAGCTGGTGCTAACGGGAGCACTAGTTGCAGCCAGGATGACTAAATATATTGATGAAAGCCTATTCCATGACTGTGGAAGCAGCCCAGTTTGTACTGACTTTTTATATCATTGGCATGAATGAGATGACATAAAAAGAGGGAAAGATTTGTTTTGAATGCAGTTTCTTAAATTCTAAAAATCCCTGATCCTAAATAGGAGAGATAGAGAGATACTAACCAGCAGAAACTAAAGCGACAGATCTGCTGACTAGAGAAAGTAGACCGTACAGCTAACTAGGTTCTAAACAGCACTGGTTCGGAGCAAGGACCCAATTGGCTTTCCTCAAAAATGTTCTGCCAGGTCACGATTCTTTAATACCAACAACAGTTGTTCATGTTACAATTACGACCTTTCGGAAGTAGATTCAATACCTACTGATAAATACAGCAACCTGAACACGCTCCTCAGGATTAAAGCACGGATACTACGATTTTGCAAGAAGGTGATGTAATACCTCAAGGTCTCTTGTCAACGGGAGAAATTCAAGCTGCAGAACCATTTTTCATCAAACTAGAACAAACTAAAAACTACCACTCACAGCCGAGCGACCTTCTACACGCTAGATTGAGGGCTGAATCAAATATTGCCATGCTTCCACTATTTCTAGGTTGTGATGGACAATTAAGAGCGCGAAGACCGTTTTTACCACTTATGCGCGTCGGAACGTACCAAATTTCCCTTCATATCACCACCAAAAGTCACTTGGCCTATCTCATCAACGACGCTGCTCCCCACAGATTTCTATACAGTGGTTTGCAAGATATATTAGTTGATTTGAGGGCAAGATTCCGCATCTCCAAGGCGAGACAGCACGTCATGAGTGGAAAAATTTTATGTGCTACATGCAGAAGAGACAAGGCAACATCTATTGCAGCTGTTACTACGCAAGAACGCGCCGAGAGGCTTGATGTCGTTGGCTTAGATTTAGTTGGACTGTGGTTGGTCACTGACACCTCACACCTATATATTTTGATGATCACCTGCGCAGTCATTATAACTGTTCATTTCGAACGGGTCTGGAGTCTGGCTGAACAGGTCTTGAATCTGGCTACCAACAACGGAAGACAACTGACTCGTTTATGCCCGCCTTCAACAGGTTCATAACACGCAGTGTGATCTATTCAAAGAACAGCCTTACATTCAAGCGCGCCAACAAGGAACTTCAGCTACTGCAATGGCTATGTTTTTGGCCTGAACAACGAAAGTTCTCTGCTTAGCATGGCGCCGTCTGGAAGTTCAGTGCTAAATCAGTGCGTGGTGGGGTGGTTTTGGGGCGCGCCTCGTAGTATCTGTAAAAGGAGTGCTGAGAACTACCTTAGGAAAAGCCTCTCCGACTTCGCAGCAACTCGACACAGTGCTCTGTGAAATCCCAGCACTTATCAACTCCTGCCCGCTCACCTTTGTGAACAGCACCAGCATCTACTGAAACTCGTGAGAGTGGACAAGACGATAAAGAATAAGATTGCGCGTACCAAAGACGCGCGCAGTAAACGTAATAAAACAAAGAATCTTGATTCCATTCACCTCGAACACAGCTGTCTCGTCTCGTTTCTGCGACATGGTGCCATCACCACGTTAGCGGCTACTCATCTTCTGACTGGTCACGAACTACCAGGATCATTGACTGGCCACAGAACATGGATGAAGAGGAGGCCAGGGCGAGAACTGACGGCAGCGAGACAGGACAGCGACGGCAAGGAGCGGCACCAACACGAAGGATGACTATGCCATGGATGACGTCTCGCCAGTTGAATCTGTAAGCAAACAGCAATTTGCTCTGCTATTCAAAACGAACAGAGAAGTGATATCAAAGAAAAGAAAGACGCTGAGGACACAAATAACAAATATAGTAAGCGATGCGGAAAAGAAACTGTAGTAGAATCAAATCCTACAGCGATATCGCTGATAGAGAGCCAGAATAAAGAAATTTCGGACTCGCCAAAGGAAGTGGACGAGCTGATGGAGCAGTTCGTTGCACACGAAACAGCTGGCTCATAGTTTGCGAAAGCTCTTGAGTACGAATTAAATTAAAAGTAATACGTTATCTGCACAGCATCAACCCGTACCTTTCTCGTCAAAAAGTGCAGGAAACAGCGAGAAAGCAGCCCAACATTAATGACGTAGATGACAGCTGATATAAAGAAAATGTTTCTACAGATTTCAGCACATGAAGAGGTTCGAGGCGCATTGCTTTTTCTTTGGTGGAACAGAACAGGTGGAACAGAACAGAAGGTGAGTTGATAGTCCAGTCGTTGTGGTGTGAACTTCTCCTCTTGTTCTTTGCGTTTTTTTACTGGTTTTTTTACTTCAAGTACGTACCAACAGGCTCGGATTTCAACCCTTCTGAACAGAATTCCAAGTGGTAACGATACAGTAGGCAACCGCAGAAAGCAGCAATAGTGAAGCTACCAAAGCTAGAAATAATGAAGTTTGGCGCTGATAAAATGAAGTGGCAAAGATTTCGGCGGCAATATGAAACCACTGTACGCGAAACAACCGACTTGAAGAAAAATGAGAAATTTACGTACCGACAGCAACTATGGGAACACCACTGATCCACTCAAGGAGCGGTACGGAAAAGATGACGTGCTGGTAGAAATGCACATGAAAGAACTAACTTCAATACAGTAGCAAGCTGCAACGACCATGATGATTTAATTAAGCTGTCACAACCTGTGCACGTGCACCTTCGCGTATAAGAATCACTAGGCTTGAAGAGCGGGTTCTGTGCATCGATGTTGCTTCCGACCTTGAAAAGAGCGTTGCCAACGCACATTTACCTTGCCTTACAGTTAAAACAAAAAGAATCAGTAATTAGATCTTCAATCCAAGATTAAAATGTGACTTCACATCAAAAAGATACTCTTAGGCGTTGCATCAAATACATTGAATATGAAGTAGAATACAGGAAATTGTCGACAGGAAAGAAAGGAAGCTATGGCAACGGAACAAAGAGTAAGCAGCAGAGAAGAACGTTTAATTGCAAAAGTACAGCTGCAATATGCTGCATATTTTGCAAGAATACCGCACATTATACTATAACTGCCCCCGTGGTTGCTTAGTGGCTGTGGTGTCAGACTGCTGTAGCACGAGGTCGAGTGATCCAAACCTGGCTACGACTGTAGCATTTCGATGGGTGCGAAACGCGAAAACACCCGTGTATTTAGATTCACGTGCACGTTAAAGAGCCCCAGGTGATCCAAATTTCCGGAGTGTCTCCCTACGGCGTGCCTCATAATCAGATCATTGTTTTGATACGTGAAACCCCATAATTCATTTTATGCTGATGGTTGTAAGAAAACGATACCCTATGAAGACAGGAACATTGAGCTCCAAGAAGCAAATAGATGTTTTCGCTGTAGCATGCTGTGCCCTACTGCTAAAATATGCAAAGAAAGCATTAGGCGTAATATATGGCATGCGACGTCTGTGCGCCAAAGCAAAGAAACGACCACAGTCTACAGCAGCTACTCTTGGTGAGAGTGAAAATCAGGAAGAGAAGGCGTCTACTTACCAGTTCATGAACGTTTGATCGAGTGTTTTTCTATCGACTGCTGTTTGGAGCATTAGCGGAAGGTGAAAATGCAATAATGTTATTCTCGTTTTCTGCTAGACACTCGCAGCCAAAGGTCTTTCATTGTGAAAAGTTCGTTTGAGACACTTGGCTGTAGAGTTAGACAAAAAGAAAAACATGAAAGGCTTGTTCGGAGGAAGTCCAAATGTAAGTCGTGAATTCGGTTGAAGTTAAACTGAAAAGTGCTTGCAGTAGAAAAGAGTTATTAGCATTGAGGCAGTGGCGTAGCCAGAAATTTCGTTCAGAGGCGGGGGCTCACCTTGCAGCTCGGTCTCCTCCTCACCAAATTTCTTCAGGGATCACATACATTAATAACTGCATTGCCATTGCCAAAGATGCTGCAAACGAATTTTTGAACGCTACGCACTGTCAAGGCAAGTAAAATATGTATGTATCTTTTATTAAAAGAACATACCTGGGGACGGGGGGGGGCATCGTCGTTGAGCAAGATGGCCCCATTCGTCAATTGTCCACGTCGTTTGTTCTTGATTGCCGCACGCAGCCGATTTGGCTTTCTACAATATCGGAAACGATTGATAGTATCTCTAGGTTTAGCACATTCGATCAGTAATGGCCCCTGACGATCGAAAGGTAGTCAACAGCACCTTTCCGGCGGAAATGACGGTTATTGCTTTCTTTGGGAGTAGTGAATTCGAATGTTTCCACGGTAACCATTGCCGTCGTGTTTCAGGCTCGTAATAGTTGCACCATGATTCGTCCACGGTGACAACTGCAGAAAAGAAGTCGTCATCCTCATTGTGATACCGGATCAGATGAGTCAAGGCAGCGCCGGACCTCTCCATCTTCTGGCGGTGGTTCAAAATATTTGGCATCCAATGCGTATATAAGAGCCGATAACCGAGATGTTCATGAATTATGGTGTGAACCAAACCGTGGCTGATGTTCACACGTTCTGCCAGTTCATCGATGCGTATCCTCCGTTCTTGTCTAATCATCATCAACCTTTGCCATTGTGGGGGGGGGGGGTGATTGCACGGTGGCTTTGACCCGGTCTTGGACCGTCTTTCGAGCTTCCACGTATTTCATTGAACCGTTTGCTCCAACGCTTCACAGTGGCCAATAAAATGCAATGTTCAACGTACACGGCAGCCAGACGGCGACTAATTTCTTTTGCGGAAACACCTTCAGCTTTCAAAAACCTCACGACACCAGGCTGTTCAAGCATTGTAGCGTCCATTATGTCACGCAACCGTGTTCAGCCCAGTGTATGAGAGCATTAAAGAATATTTATCCTCCCACCTGCGCGTCACTTTTGTAAATGAGGGATGCCTGTGTGCTACGCGCATGCCTCGCATATAATGAACCGAACCATTATTGCGCGGAGTGAGTTGGCTCACTTTCGCTTGACTCGCCCTCGTACATTAAAGATGCGAAGATGTAACAGAATGTACAAGTGTGAACATGCGGTTTGACCACTGGAAACAAAGTTCTATGCACGTATACACAAAACCTCGCTACAAGATATTTAAATACAAGTATAAATCCCCAATAAATATTCATATCTAAGAAAAAGTCACTCTATGTAATGCATCAAACAGGGCAAATCAACATGGTAGGCAATCACAGATTCACAAGTCACAGAATCCTAAGGAACGCCCCTTCCTCCCTCCACTCCACCCGATGTATCGCGCACGACAGAAAACGCAGCGCTTCCTCCCCGCTTTTCTACCTTGCGCAAACAAGAATGCGCCACCATCGTCGGCTCACCCATGCCACCCCCCCCCCCCTAGTTTTCACTCGCGCATGCAGCATGCGGCGCGCTGCCAATGTTATCGTGTAATAGATGCGTCGATGCGGTGGTCGCTATGTTATCGTCGATGGAATTTATACGGAACATGGGGACGACGGCAGGAATGCGCCTTGAGTGTCGATGTAATTGCTATCGCAATAATATAATAAGAGTATCCGGAAACTGAAGCGTCCCGTGGCCCATTACTTTCTGCAACAGAAGTAACGAAATCGAACTTTTACCACGCAGAAATTCGCCGCGCCTCAACAATGTCTTTCTTTTTCTTTTGTGGGGCCGGAGCACTTATAAATTTAAAAAAACGCAAAGGAGACTATGTTGGCCAGAATCGAATGCCTACTTTGGGCACCTGATGTGGCTACCGAAGGAATATCGAATAAAATGCGAGACGCTTGGTCCACACAGAACCATACGCATACTGCTAAGTATCCTACACCGGTGAGACAAGACTTTCCGGGGAGGTTGCGCTCAAGCGAACGCATTGCAATCCGTCGAGTCCCAACAGTGATTGCGGCGAGCGTCCATTGTTTCTTTCGCTCGTCTGCTATCCAGAAAGCGTCCAAAACTCTGCCACGTGAAAATCCACTCGGCCAGACAAAACCGAACGCACACCGAAGGCGCCGCGCGGTGGTTAGGGCAACACGAGAAAAACGCACGCGCTCTGGCTGGCTCTGGCTGCCCGCGGGTAGTGAGAACAAGATAATTGAAGACGCTCAATGTGTCCTCGCGAATAAAAGTCAAAGTAGAAAAATAAGCAGGAACGTAGTTACTTTCGCTGGCTTCAGTGTCTTGACGTGGATGCTTTGGCGCAGGTGAATAGTTGATATTCTTTTTTGTGACATGATGGCACAAATGAACCACCACAACGCTTCGTCTCTTCGGACCTCGCTGCATGATTTGTCAAAACGTCTGATAGTGTGTTTATTTGGCTTGTCTCATTGTATGACCAGATGTACGACTTTAGAAAAGTTCATTCACCTTTGGCGTCAAATGTCTATGAGAACATTCAACCCACAAAGTTGCGGAACTGAAAATCTAAAGCACGACTTTGGAAATGTCAAGGCATCTTTGGCATTAAAAGTGTAGGAGAACTTTGCACCCATAAAGTTTCGAAATTGAAATCCATGCGCACCGTAGATTCCACAGCCTCCGCGAGATGCGGCGACGAGCATACTTGCCATCAAACCGCTCTTGAATTTTTGTGCTCGGATGGAGCTCTTTGCGTTACTTGACTGCCGGTGCATAGACGTTGCCGTGAAATCCAGCCCGACTTTGCAATGTTCGCGCTGAAATGTCTTTTCCGGCGCGAGAAAGACATTCTAGACACAATCCAGAATGATTTACGGCGGGAGGGTTTGGTCGGCGGCGCATGATAGCACGCAAAAATTTCAGGGGGGGGGGGGGGCTGAAGCCCCATAAGCCACCCACCCCTGGCTACGCCCCTGCACTGACGGTAAAGGTGGTTTCTAAAGAAAAAAAATTCCTTTCTGACTATCTCACTGCAAAAAAAAAGTATGAAGACGCATTCAAGATGGCTTACGACTTATGTAGAAGTACAGCCTGCATGGAAATCTGTACACTTATTGGATCAGACTAGTGTTCTCAAGTTCAAGTGACAGGTGTTCTCAAGTGACAGTGTTCTGAAGTGACAGGCGCTATCTTAAATTTAAAAAAAAGTGGTGTACAGCCGCTGTAACTTATTCGGCTGGACAGTACCGGGTAAAGCTATTATATGCGCTACAATAATCGAGAAGTCAACCGTAATGGTAATTCGCGTTAAAGTGTATAACTGTGACATATTGACAGAGATAATAAATTTCAGAGATATTAAAACGCTTGGCAGAAACTACACTAAAAGTGAAGCTCAGAGAGAACAATAAGCGATTCAACACGTCAGGAGGCGCTTAAAATTTGTAGGAAAGCGATATTCATTCTGACTTCGATGGGAAGCTAATGCGGAACTTGATGCAAAAAAGGATGTGGCTTTTACCAGATTGCGACATCACTGGACGGCTACGGAAGGACGAAAATACACTCCAACGTCACGACGGTGCCATTAGAGATTATTTAAACAGTAGAGTAGCAAAAGCGGCCGTGGAACAAAGTACAGCGATGGCGCACTGCTACTACGTGCCACAGAAATAAGGGAAGATCGACAAATCACAATGATAAGAATAGTGTTGGATGCCTCTTCATCGACGACAAAAGGGTCATCTTTAAATGATAACCTCGAAAGAGGAGCGAATCTCAATCGTGATATGGTGCAAATGCTGATCAACTTCCTAGACCATCGCATAGCAATGAGAGCTGATCTAGAGAAAACATTTCTGCAGATTTCAATACATGAAGAGGTTCCAGACGCATTGATTTTTCTTTGGTGTAACCGAATTCGAAGTGGTAACGATGCAAAAGTTGTGACATGGAGAATGCCAAGAGTAACGTTTAGTAAGGCTTCGAGTACTTTCTTACTTGCAGCAACAGTCGAAATGCACTTAGCAAATTGCAATATAGCTTGCCGGAAACAATTAAGCCGCTGAGAACAACATTTACGTGGACGACGTCATACCGGGAGCCGACTCGCCACAGAAGCTGGAAAACTTTATAAAGAGTCCAAGGACATTTTTCAAGAAGCATGAATGACCCTGAGGAACTTCTAGACGAATGAGCATCGACAGCACTGAACTATAAACATACAAGAGATAAATAGAGGCACGCAAATCCCCACCCAGTTAGGCATTAGATGGAACTGCAATGATATACCATACATTTTTTGACATAAAAATGTATCGATACGAGTGGTGAAATTACGTAGAAAGAAATGTTACAAATCAAAGCAAGAACATACGATCGGCTGCGCTCCTTCCCTCTCTTCACCGTGACAGCTAAGCGAGAAATTCAAAACATGCGGAGGAAGGGAACAGCCTGGCACGACTGACTGTTAAAAGATGAACCGGTGTCGTGGAGCAAATGGATTCGAGACCTAGAATTCACCCAACACATCAGCATGGTTTCGTATTAACCAGGGCAGCCGGCCTCTTCGCGTGGGTCTTCAATTCTTTTCTGATGAAAGCCCGTACCTTTATGCTTACCTGATAAATGCCTGCAAAATTTTAAAAAGAGGCTCAGCTACTCCTCGCAAAAGGACGAATAGCTCCAATGAAAAAAATGTCGTCTCTAAGACTCGATCTAATGGCCATAACGCTACCTGCACCCCTCTCTGAACATATCAGAACATATAGTTGAACTGTTCCTCACGAAATTGAGAGCTATGTCTGAATGATGCATTTTTTTCTGTTTTCATATCTTTCTAGGGAACGTCTACACTCTTAAGCAAAATTACACCCTTTTGCCCCACAACAATCATCATCATCTGTCTTGTCCGCATTTCCTTTGCTTAACACGGCCTGCCCGGTACTTTCCGGTAACGAACGGCATGGGTGTTATCAGCATGACATAGCATTCCCAACAGGAAAGTAGCGGGCGCGGCGTTTTCAAGAAAGGAAACGCAAGCAAGGCAGATGACCGTTATTGTTGCGTGGCAGAGATACACCCCAAAGGGTGTAACTTTGTCTAAGAGTGTATGTATGTGCTCACTCCTGCCTGAACTCAAGATAGTCTGCAGTATTGTAAATAAAAAAATATATATCAGAGGTGAATTTGTAAGAAAATTAAACGAAACAAGAATTGGACTGACTCGACATTGTTAATTTCACGGAAAGAAAAGAAAGGCACATATTTGTAACAGAAAGAAATGAAACTGTCAGAGCGGAAGTACGTTGCAAGTAAAGAAAACAGAGGTGATTTGATTACTGGAAGTGGGATTGCAGCGCGTTTGACACACTAAGAAAAATAACAATTGTGGCGTGGTCCAAAATGGTTTATTAAGAAAAAGAAAACTACAGAGCAAACAGCAGCAGAAGACACCTAGAGTTGCGAGAGTTCTGCGACTAACAGTTTCACACTAAGCACTAGATAATGCAAGGCAGACAGTTGGTGAAGAAGGTAATTTATGAATGTTTAAAACGCCAGCAATTTGGCGCCAGACCACTGGACCAAGAAACAGCCCACTGCCTGCAGACAAAGTCAACGAGCAACAACAATTTGAAGCGATTGGTGGGGATTTCGCAGATCCGATGCTATAAAAGACATGATGAAAAGCCCTACAGTTTAATACGTTGCAATATTTCTGTGTGCTAATACACGATATGTACAGCTCGAAGTTCTGCTCACTCCAGCCCACTTCCTAGACGGCAGAAGGCTTACTGTGTTGCCCACGTGTTACATCGAAACGCCTAATTTGTCATGCACTGTAATCAACCAGAAGTGGTACTGCCTACAGACCTTAATGAACGCTTTCTGGGAAAGATGGTTGAAGTAATACGTTCTTCAACTTGCATCATTTCACGATTGGGACTTGGTTATGGAGTTTAACGTGCCAAAACCACGATTTGATTATGAGGCACGTCGTAGTGGGGGACTCCAGATTAACTTTTCCCACCACGGGGTCTTTAACGGGCCTCCAATGCATGGGACACGGGCCTTTTTGCATTTTTTCTCCCATCGAAATGCGACCGCCGCTGCCGGGATTTGGTCCCACAACCTTGTGCTTAGCAGCGCAACACCATAGCCGCTAAGCCACCGCGGCGGGTCATCATTTCACCTCGTCACATACAGAAAGACTGTAATTGAAAGTTCGATACGTTATTCTACTCGAAGGGAAATCCAATTCAAGAGAACTCTCAAAAAACAGCAATTGTAAACAAAAAATATTGAAGACAGGACAACATAGTTCGTAGCTCCAAACTAGCCGACGGAAATTTCTTGACGCATCCAATGCAGGAAACATACCCGCTAGAAGCTGTCAAGAGCCCCCATGAGGATGTCGTGGAAAAGAAAGAAGCAGCAAATACCGCGCGAGTCGAACAATAAAGAGGAAGAAAGATTCCATTTCAGCACCGCATCCAGTATAGGTTATGTTCTCCTTTCTTTAGGGTTCGTCTATTCCGTATTCAATGCACACGCATAGGTCCATTCTCGACTGTTACGATTGCACAGTTTGCTTTTTTGCTTCTCGTGGTGACACTTCTACATGCGGGTGGAAGGATCAAAGAAAAGCTTCGCTTTAATGAATTCGCTGAATTTCACGAACTCAAGGTTTAATTCGCATCTTTTTGCCAGCCGACACGTCTTTGAAGAGACGAGAGAAGATTGTCGGCTAAGCTTTCGAAGCGGGTTTTTTCAGAACCCCAGTCAATGAAAACAACAGCAGGAACTGTTCTCGTAGTATGTCAAACCTTTTTGTCATTTTTTATGCATAACGCACGTGTCTTATAGGCCTAGCAGACGTGGACGAAATAGAGGAAGTACACCGGATACCTTATAGGCCGAACTAAATCTCACTGCCTCTGCTTGTCAATTGGATGGCTATCACCTTGAATCTGTATAAATAAGCAGAACAGTAAAAATAGTTTGCAGCACAGAAGCCACACACGGCCGAAAGATAAACGGAAGCGTAGGCGTATGTAAGAAAACTTGGAGGATAGCAAAGAAAGTTGTGAATGAGTTGAGCATCACAGTCAACAGTAAACACGAAAATATTAGGCGCATATTTTACTGATAGGCAGCCGCGCATGGACTAGAGATGAAACACAGGAATATAACATTCTTCCCGCGAGAAAGAATTGGTGCTTGGCCGCTGACTTCATGCGCGCAATGGATCGACAGTGGTACAAAAGAGCAGTAATGAGATTGTGCAAATCGCAGACAACGGGTGGTTTCCGGGCAAGGCAGTTCGAAGAAGTCAATATAGTTACCATCTGACCGCTGGGTCAGATGGTAAGAATGGTTTCGAATTTCACGATAGACAGGGAACAAAGAAAGAGAACGCTTACTTCCACATGAGTTCACTAGCAAACGACAGATGGCCCTACCAAACTGACGAAAGTATCGTATCGCAAGAAAAAGATTCCCGAGGCAAAACAAAGAAGAAAAATGAATTCCAGCAGAACTTTTTGTTGGGCTAGTTGATGCATGTTACTGAAGTACTAAAGCGCCAAACTGATGACACAAGAAACACGGACGAGCGCTTACTAACAACTGATGCTTTATTGTCAGAAACACTCAATATATGCGCAAATCTGGCGGCGCAACTCAGACGTTGTCGAAAATCACATGGTAACCAGGCAAAAGGCGATAAACCGATTGTAAAAGATGACGTTCGTGACAATTACACGTGGTGTATAGGGCCAAAGGACCATAAATGATCATGGTTACGCGATACACAAAATACCGCCGTAAGGCAGTACCCCATTAAAAACTAAAAGATTAAGATTTTTCACCAAGCGCAGGTGGCGCAGCAATGTGCTCAGTTCTAACTAAGGGCTTCTAAAAAGGACATTACACTTTAATACAGAATTTTTGATGGTTCGCTTACACATTCAAGGCCCTTCCCTTTAATGTGGAAGGCTTCCTTCAGCTCACGGGCAACGCTGTCTCGACTTCTGTCCAGAACAATGGTATCTCTTAGGCGAGGCTTGCACCCGCGCTCTTTGCAATGGATGGCCATATTGTAACCGGTTCCTTTTTCCTGTGAGCGTTCATGTTCTTTTAGCCTTTCATTTAAACATCGCCCCGTTTGTCCAAAGTAAACCTTTTTGCATGAGAGCGGAATTTAATAAAGTACCCCTTCCTTGAAACTGACAAGTGGATCGGTATGCTGGGCTCCGCAGGTCGTGCGTTCTGTTTTTTGGTTAGCGCGGGGGCACAATGTAGCAAGTTTTCAAGGGGCACAGAAAACAACCGGGACTTTGAATTTACTCGCGGCCTTCTTCAGATTGTGACCTACGCGGTGAGAGTACGGTATTGCATAAGAATCGAACAAACAGCGACACCAAGGACTGCATAGGATAAATTACTTGTACTTACTGTTTAAATTAAAGGAATGACAAAATTATGGAAATTAAATTGGATGGTGAAACAACTGGCTGCAGGTGGGGCACTAACCCACGTCTTCGGATCACTCTTTGGACGATCTTACGAACTGAGCTACAGGGGCGCCATCCTCCCATCCACTCTCTGGGGTATGTATGTGTTACTACTCGAAATAACCCTGGGAGTGTTCGCCAGCGCCACCACTCACAAACCTTGGCGGCGGATGTGAAACATCCTTTCTGCCGCAGGAATCACGAGTACGTGATCTTTTTCCGTGAAGGCAACTGCTAAAAAAAACACACACGCGCTATGCTACCTGAAAGCATCAATGCTGCGGGATTCGAGACCCTCGCTGTGTAATGAACCAGAAGAAAACAAACCGAACGCCCAAGCTTTATTAGTCATATCATAAGGATCCAACAAACCACGACACCAAGGACCGCATAGGGAAAATTGTACTTTCATTGCGATAGGAATTATATGGACACTCCAGACGCATTTCTGCCGTCGCCGTCGCCATGGCGTTCCGTATAACGTTCAAGGGCGATTGCAGCGTCGCCGCGCGCCCTACGATGCATGTGCGTGTGAAAGCGTCCGAGCGGAGCTGCCGATCGCGACTCAATCTCGCCCGCGCGAAAGAGAGCGGGGAGGAAGCGCGCGGTCTTGCGTCGCTACGAGGCACCCGACGTTTCGAGGCACCGTGGGGAGGGAGGGGTGCGCCCTTCTACTCCGGCTGCAACCGCGTATGTGGCTGCTGCATGCGGTGGCGCGGCCGCATCTTGAGAGCGATCTGTGTTGGGGCAGCGTCTAGGTGCACCGACGGCCCGTAGCTTTGTGCATGATGTGTGTTCCCGGCGCTCAGTTTCCGTTGAAGCGATGGACAGCGCGAAGGCCACGTTGCTCGCTGCTCTGCTGCGCTTGCTCACGCCACCATTAGGACAGCGAGTGTACGCGGCCATCGAGTGGGATGGGTTCATGTTTGCTTTGTGCGCCTGCACCATGCTTCTTAACTTAATTAGGAAGCGAATGTTACCAAGTTGATACGGCGGATAAAAGTGCTATCCTTACTTCGTTCGGCTGTCGGCCAATTTGCTCTCGCAATTGACGCTTCCCCTTTCGGGTGAAACTGCGAATTTCTAGTTGAATAACTGAAATGATAAATAAATGGAAATTTAAGTGGATGAAAAAACCACTGGCCGCAGGTGGGGCACGAACCAAAGTCTTCGCATTGTGCATGCGATGCTATTTCCAAGGGAGTGACTGCGGCGTCGTGTTGCAATCCACTTTCCGATGCATTTGTGTTTATCTGCTAGAACTAAACTTGGGAGTGTTAGCCAGCGCCACCACTCACGGCCTTGACGGTGGATTTGGAGCATCTGTTCTGGCGCAGGCGTCACGCGTAGGTGATATTTTTGGATGAAGGGAAGTAATTAATAGACCCACACTTGCTACCTGAAAGCATCAATGCTGCTCGATTCGAGGCTTTGCTCTTTAATGATCGAGACAAAAGGAAACAGAGCGCCCGATTTTTCATAGTCATATGATACGAAGCCAACAACGCAGACAACAAAGACAACGTAGCAGTCACCTGCCGTGATTGGTTAGTGGCTATGATGTTGGATTTCTGCGCACGAGGTCGCGGGATCGAATCTCGGTCACGGTGGCCGCATTTTAATGGGGGCGAAAAACACCCGTGTGCTTAGATTTAGGTGCACGTTAAAGAACCCCAGGTGGGCCAAATTTCCGAACTGCCCCACTACGGCATGTCTCATAATCAGATCGTGATTTTGGCACGTAAAACCCCCCAAATTTTAACAGCGTAGAAGGTGCAGCATAACATAAATCACCATTTCGCCAACACTTCGGGAAAAGGAACAGATATCTGATTTTGTATAATGCAGCTTTTGGTGCAGCCATTCATGAAATAGTTTGCATCTTTCGTATAGTAATAAATTAATGTCACCTGTGAACGATGGCTTTTGCTGGATATAATTTTGAAGGGAATAATTTCTCTGATATGTATATACGTTTTCTTTTGAATTGTTGCCATTATGTATGACAGCGAAAAAAGCATCACAATATTTATGAGGACCTGTGCTATACTGCTCCCAACTGCCCTTTTGAAAGTTTTATGTTTGTCGAGTCAAAGCGTAAGCATTCCGCAGGGGTTTGCACAGTACTTGGGCTATGTCGTAGCGTTATTGCCACTGATGCCTCAAATTGTCACAAACAATTCCGATAACTTGGCTTAACTTGAAAACAATAAGTCTTGTGTCTACAAGTTTTGCAGCTATATTTCTTCCAAACGCCACACAATATTGTTCAACCTCCAATTCTATTGAGGGTGGCGCAGTAGACGGCAATTCGCTAAAGAAGTGAGAAGAAATGTCACCACGAGATCGTTAGCGAGTTAATAACGCACGCACAATATTCCCATGGCTATCAACGGAAACATCAAACAGTGATTTAATGGCAACCACTAAGCACTAGTAGTCTTTGGTCTCTATAGTTAATGTGCTTACCTTTTTCTACTACGTTATCGGTAGCCTTCAATTAAACACGCACCATCATTATCACTCAAATCACCTCTCAATCAATCATCAAATAACCCCATAATAGAACTAATCATTATGGCTCAGACACTAGTGATCGCTAGTTACTGATTTACTATGTTCAGGTCTGTTTCACACAGCGTGGATGCCGAAGGAAATGTCATAATTACGCCTACTACGAATTGATATGCTTAAGTCACTAGTATGAATTACACTTATTTTGATGAGACAGTGCAGCTTTCAATTGTGCACTTGTGCTTTCAATTGGTAGTAATCAAACTGTCAATGAATATCATTTTGCTGATCGTTACTAATTGTATAACGCCGAGTTATTAGTGACCACTAGTGGCGCGCTCAATTGGATGTAGGCGTGTTTTCACAGGGTATAGCTTCATTGATATCAAGTGAAAACTAAGTCAAACGGTCATTGAAATATGACAATTAGGAGATGGAAGCATTGAGTAGCTGTAGTGATCACGAATTACTCTAATTATAGCAGTATGACAGTGGTCGAGACCTTCGGCTGCCGGCGAATTGGCGCGCCCGGACGTGGGCCGTTCCTGAGAGTTTCCCAAACGGTGGCGTTGGTGTTAGCGCACCAATTACGCACGGGAATTTTATTGTTAATTACTACGCACGCCCAGGGTTGAAACATTTCCAGGCTTGTGTTATAGGTTAGGTGGTTACGATATTATGCCCAACGTATACGAGCAACGTTGCTTGCGACATCGTCCAATACGTAGATCCTCGTCAACAAAGACGCTGTTTCCATTATTGCGAATTTTAACATAACGCAACTATTCCGGGCACTTGAAAGCTTCGAGCGCGTCAATGATTGCGCATCAAGAGCACTGCTCGCACGCGGCAGCACTGGGTCGCAGTCTCCCTGTGTCCTGGCGCTATGACCAAATCACGCAATCCTTTCGAATATTACTCCGTCGTGTCACGTGGTGGTTTTACGACCGGCACAGCTGCTGTGGGAAGGCGGTGCGCTAAACTCGCAAAATGGTCATCCCGTCACTGCAAAGAAAGCCCGCCCGACCATTGCTTGCTAGTTGCGGGCGCTTATTATATTTTTTTGCCTGCATAGGATAAGTTGTTTTCCCTCGTAACAAAGCTGCGACGCACGGCGACTCGGACCAAATGTAATTTGTTTGAATTGGATAATGCGACATTTCCTACTTTAAAAATATCATTTTCTTTGTAATGAACTGATTGATTTGGCCGCTTCACACGACATACAAGAGAACCGTTGCGGTGGCGATGCTAAACTTAGAAGGCGCGTGCTCCAATGGCCACAGGACCATCTACTGTACTGTCGACGATGCTCACATACCGCTCACTCTTCGTAATAGCCTCGCGTAAGATGCGCCTTTTATCACTTGCAAATGTTCAGCAATCAATGAATCACACAAACGGAAGGCCGAAACTGCTCGAACACGTGCAACACCGCCTGCGTTCACGGCGCTTCGTGTCGAGCGCACCTCATGTCGGCAGTCGCCAAGTCCCGTCACCATCCTGTTCGCCACTGGAGCCGATGCACGTTACGGTCGTTCATGTGTTCGAGTAGCACAGCGTCCGTGATTCCTTTCGAGCTGAGCGAATGTCTCTGTTCCTGAGCTCGAATGGGACGCGCCGGTTGCCACGTGCACTTCCTTGCACGCGCGCGAGCCTTGTCCGAACCGTACGCGTGGCGAAAACGTGTGAAAGGAGCCCGATTTCGTCCGCCGGCAGGCCGGTGAACCCGCTCCGTGTAGAACGACTTGTCCGGGGGCACACGGTTAATTGCCGGGGATCGGTCGCCCCGTCACACGTGACCCTTGGAGATTGGCAAGGACGGAAAGTGCCGCACAATGGATGTTCTTCCGAGAGGCGTCGTCAGGCCGGCGACAAAAGCCGTGATTAGCGTGGTGGCGCGGAGGAGAAAGCGCCCCCCTCCCCGCCGCGCTCACTTTCGTCCCATATTGTCTGACCTAGATCGGCGTCTTGTGGGGGGCGCATCCTCACTCAGGTGAGGGCTGTCACCTTTGGCCCGGCGGAGGTATTAAAGCGACAGTTGGCTCCGGAGAGCGTCGCACATTCCGACAGCGCGGAGCCCGGGATACGCACGCTCCTGTGCATGTGCGCGTCTTCGCTGCCGATGCGCGTCTGATCTCCGCCGTCGCGTCCAGCAACGATGAAGGTGAGCGCCGGCAGCACCACGGGCGACTGGTGCCGTGCTCGCCCGTGGTCCCGCTCCAGTCCGTGCGAGAGGAGCGGCTTCTCGCAAGCCGCTTCTCGGCAGGCCGGTGTGCGAGCCGATGTCACGCTCTTCTGTTAACCGTGCCTGTGAACCATTGTCAATTCGTTTGCCTGTTGTGCGCTGTCAACGGGGCTCGTCTATGTGATCGGCAGCAGAGCGCTTTTGTCCCCGGGATAGTACGCTTCACGGCAGAGCACAAGTCTAACTGATGCGCCTCACTTGGACGGCAGAAACTGGTGCGCCTCGTATGCTTGATGCTTCGCGGTTTCTTTATTGTTATTGCAAAACGAAAAGAGAATAATGTACGTCAATGATTCGGCCTTACAAAGCGCAGTCAGTGGGCGTAAAGGCATCATTCGAAACAGAATGGAGGAAACTTATGCGAAAGCCTGCAAGGATGCCGAATGCTGAAGCTTTTATTAATCTCAGTATAAAGATTCAGTAGGTAAGGCCCTGTTGCCATTATTTCGGCATCTTTGCAGCGGCATACGCGTTTCAACCTAAGATTCTTATTTACTTTCATTTTCCTCTTCTGTTCATCCCATCTTCTTAGATCTCCTGAGAGGAGCTTTGTGACCTTTCATTTCATTTCATATCTAATAATTGCTACCAAGTTCATCTACCTGATAACCATAGTCGCTGCACGCTAGGCGCACGCCATGCATGACAGTCACTATGCTGTGAAAGTCGAGCATTATAAGCAACGTTGCAGCCACATTGTTTAACGGCGTTGTTTGGTTCTGATTGCTACTACCACCACGCACGTTCAATGGAAGCACTCACCGGATTAGTCTAGTGCTTTTTTAACAATAAAGAAGTCAATCTGCAGAAAGAGTGCAACCTTCTCTTCATTCCCTGCTTAGCGGCGGCAGGTTCGCTCAACTTTATATTACGTGTGCAGAGGTCCAGCACGCTTCATTCTCGAAATACTTTCGTACATTTGAAAACCGGTGGTTCACAGACCCGCTACGTATGTCGTCAATTGCTGCGTGATGTCCCTGCATTGTTTCGTGATGGGGTGTGATAAATTGTTTTTATCTATTCGAGTGGTATCAAGTTTTTCGTGTTTTTGTCGTCACTACTGTTTTTATTATATTTGGTTTTAGCCGACAGTGAATATTCCTACGGAACATTGATAAGGTAAAGGAAATTTTGAAGCCCACACCTTGCTTTCTTTTTTTTTCGTGTACATTCACGCCACTGACCATTATGGCACAAAATAAGGTAACAAGGTGGGGACGCGAACTGCTTGAGAAATCACTCAGTTCGTGCGTTACCGCATAAGCTTTGATTGCGAGTTTCTAAAAGCTTCCTCATTGAGCGTGCCGCTGGGAAGGACACTTTTAAGTCATAGGTTTATTGGTGTAACGCATGTTTCTTTCTGCGACTTCTTCGAAAATCGTTAAATGTTTATGTTGTCCTGTGGTACGATGGCTGGCGCATTTACTTTCAAATTTTTATTTTCTTGCTCACAAAGCTGCAATTTTTCAAGGCCTACGCGCAGGCGCATTGAGCTAACACGGTCGTCCAACTCTTACCCCGGTGACCATACCGACAGCCGAAACTATTAGTGCCGCATAAGAAGCCGGACCGCCATGGCGAAGTTCCGCCAATGCCTGCTACTAGCAGACAAGCGCCACGCGATAAAGCGAACGTGGCGCTGGAGTTATCCAGTCGTCTATGCCCCCATCGTTGAGCTGTTGCGCAATGTTCAGGAGAGGTCACAAGTCTGCCGCTGAACAGGGTGACAGTCACGACGCTTGATTAACAGTCGTTCGTCCTGAGCGAGCTGAGATTCCTTCGAGCCACGGCGTTCAATCGCGACTCGTGGCCTCTTTTGCTCGGGGGAGCCGAGTGACTGGTGTCCCGCCTTCCGCGAGTTTGGCCACCGCGAAATGCTTAACCAGCGTTTGCTTTGACAACGCAGAAAAACGGCTCTACATGCTGTAATGAGGCCAGTACGCGGATGCCGTCCAAAGAAGAAAACGCCACAGCAGCAGCTCACATGCGCGGGATTTCTCGCAGCTCGTGCGGCCAGGAAAACTTGGCGGCAGGAAGGAAAGCCCGCGTCGGCCTCTTCCCGGTCACGCCGCGGCTCGGCTGCTGCGAATCCACAAAAGGTTGCAACAATGCGGCCAGCAGGGGTCACGCTTTCACTCGGGTGCCATCCACAAGGTGCTCGCAGCCTTTGAGCTTTCGCAACGCAGCATTGAGGGCAACTTTTTTGACAACCGCGCTCCGGGCTCGCGTCCCGGCTGTGTGGAAAGGCGGCCCATGTTGAGATCGACGCTGTGTAGTCTGTGCAAGCTTTCTTTCTTTATTTTTTTTGTAGCGTTTATCTATCAATGAAGAAAGCTGTATTTGTATGGTTCCGGATTGTGCTTACTTGAGTTTGCACATGAATCCTACATTGTATACCTATCAATGGACGCATCCACGCCGATGCCGTTGACCTTAACCCACCAATGCTAAAGGAAAGCACATGCAGAATGTGTTGAATTATTGGTATCGCTATTTTTTCCTCCCAGCGCATCCGCACAGTTTTATGAGTTATGGTTTATTTCTTGAAAACTTTAGGATGCTACATGTGTTAATGTATGCTGGGCATTTAAGGCAGGAAAACATAGTGCCCCTCCTCGAAGGCATGTGATATTTTGGGGCTTCCTGTAACAGAAATGTTTCGCACAAAGAATAAAATGAGGCTTTAAGGGTAATCATTTAGCGCACCCCTGGAGAAGGTCGCGCCTCAATAGTAGCGATTCGTTGATAGTGAAGTGTTGTTTTTTGCTTATATATGTATGGTACCAGGCACAAGTTACTTGGGAGGAGTTCAGTGTTGCTTGAGGAAGCCCAGGCAGTGCTCGCATTTTAATTCTTGCAGATAACGTTGCCAGATCTTCTGATAAATGCAGGTATACAAGAATAAAACATTAGGCATTTGAGTCACCACATTGGCGGTCCCTTCAGAGATGCCAGTCGAGTTATTGTATTTAACTTTGCTGCAGGGCTTTCCATGACAACTAGGAAAAATGTATCTTGGATTTTCAGATATATCAAGGATGAGCATCACCCAAGATTAGGAACGGGGATCACACAAATTTTACTACATAGCTCATCCCTCTCAACGCAGAGTGTCACGTCGTCGCTGTCGTTTTCTTCTTCTTGTTCCCACTCCTTTTGCCAATAATATTAAAATGGTGCCTAATGATCTCTATCTATTAAAGAAGTCTTGATCATTTTATACCTTGTGGCACTTACATACGAAAGTTTAATGCAACACTGTGTGGTATTTTACTGAAGAGAAGTGCCTCGAAGAATAATGATGTGATCTTTAATTTCTGTACTTCAGCGTGGCACCATTTCTGTGTTCATGTAGCCAAGGAAAATATTTCGCCAAAATAGACATAAAAATTATTCGTATCCAACGCACATGTTGGAATCCATGTGAAGGGAAGCTTAGCGGTTAAAGAAATTCTATCAATTGGGCTCGTTTTATTCACTCCCGCGTCTCGGTCGTGGAAGCAGCTGGCGCTGGCATTAGTTCTCGTGCTATACGCACACCGTGATCGCCTCGTCGGAAAGCGCGGTAGTGGTCTCCTACCGGCCACACGATTCATTTTCTTTTTTTCGGTCCGCGAAGCCACGATGAAACCCCGCGACGAAGAGGGTGTCGCTTTAAAACCAACCGCCCCGTGGTCTTTGAGAATTAGCAAGCACTTTGAGCATACACAAAATCGCATTGCATAGTTTGTGAATGGGAACTGCGGTTATTGGCTGCTATATAAAAATTCCAAGTACAGAAAAAGTGCTATGCTTATCATCAAGGGCCTTTCTCGTGAAACTTGCACACAAAAATCGGCTTCTAGCAGGAAATAATGCGCGTGACAGCTCAATTATTAAGTGGCTAGGACAACAGTGCCTATCCCAACCTGTTCCTCTCCAAGTATGGTGATGAATTGATCGAAGACACCCGGTCGGCAAGAAAAAACACTATGTTGTCAAGCTAACAACACTAGGGAAATTGAGATGCTACGAAAAAGTGTGTTTATTATTTAATTACTTACAACTAAAATCTGTCCGATGGGCTATAAGTAAGCTTGACGATAATGCGTTAACATTGATTTAACGATTGTTATGGCGAAAGAAAATAAACTACACGATTCACTCCTTATTTAACGCAATACTTGGAAAACAACACTTGTTAACTGTGTAGATGCGGCACTATAGTTGAAGTTGATACGAACTTTGTGTCAGCGTCCTAATCTTTACTCTCTCATCGTGCATGGATTCCTCAGAAAATGGCTCTTGCAGATTGCCACGCGTATTGAGTACGTACGCCTTAATCAGCTTGCCAAAAACCCGACACGAGACAGTATTATATTAGACCTGTTGCTGACAAATCTCTTTTTTAATTCTCAAACTCACGTTCTATAACTAAGCGACCGTAAAGCAGTGCACAGCGTTCATCCAGCTCCGACTCTTGATAAATTGACAACTATGCTACGAGAAAAGAACTACTCTAGAGCCGACCGTGGTAGAATGAAAAGTATGCTACAGGAATTTGTCCTGATCCATGGAAGTACCTACCTCACCCGTACAGTCAGTCAAAACTGGTTGCTTTTTCGTGACAAACTAAAAAAAAGATCAGTGTGCCTTCATACAGAAGCTCACAATTAAAAGAGCGACGATGCTCCTTGGTTCGCTAAAGAGGTAAAGAAGTGTATAAATAGAAAGTAATGAGTATACCACAGGGCCAAGCAAAAAAAAAAACGCAAACCGGGACTACGAAAACTATAAAGGGACCTCGATTAAGGCTTTGGCTTTAATTATAGCAGCTAAATACCGGTATTTTAGCCAAACGTTGGTCAATTTACTGAAGACTAAACCAGCAAAATTTTGGCAATGCAATAATCCCAAGTCTGAATTTAAGACACCTGCGCGACAGGATGAAAATGGTAATGTGCTATTATTTGAAGCTATACACGAAATATTTAACATTTTCCGCAAGTATTTACACACGAGGCTCCGCTGAGCGCGTTAACCGACGACGTTGACGCAATAATACTTCACCAATTCCAATCAATTTTAATAAACGAGTACGGTGTAGCACGCGCCATCGAGAGACTGCCGCAGATTGTCGTAGCCCGGGTGGCACCAGCAGTAAGCGACTAACTTGTCGCATGCTCCATTAGCACCAACACCGCAGTCCTTGGAGTCGGCACGTTTTCCTGATGACTGGAAGATAGAGCACGGCATTCGGGTACTCGATCAGGCGAAATCACGTGTCCCAACAATTATGCACCGATTTCGCTTATATCAGTGTGCTGTAAACTGTTTCCAGTTACACGCAGATCATGTACCACCTAAACGGAAACAGTCTGCTGCTTGATCAACAATCACGGATTTAGATACAAAAAGTCCTTTCAAACAGAGTTATTTCACCTGGTAACTGACCTTCATGACTCCTTGCGTGTTTTGCCCTACGTTGATCTCATATTTGTAGATTTCTTGAAAGCTTTTGATTGGGTACCCCTGGGAACAATAAATAAGAAGGTTCGTGAGCTGCAAATTGACCATAATACCGCGCTTTGGATTGAAGAATTCTTGCGGAGTCGCTTTCAACACGTCAAGATTTGAGAGCACATTTCTAGCTCTACTGCAGTAATATCAGGCATGACAAAGAGGTCAGTGTTAGGGCCGCTTCTCTCTTTAATTTGCATTAATTGCATAGCTAACAACACAGTTTCTAGTGACCTTTCGCAGACTACTGTGTGACATACAGATAAATAACAAACCTTCAATATAATTACATATTATGACTACCATACCAAATTAATCCGCTTGACGCAATGTTCCTACAGGCTGATATAATATACCTACATGAGTGGTGCATACTGTGGCAAACGGAGATAAACATCGACAAAACAAGGCTGCTGACGTTTTCTACGCTCGCTGATACTCCTGCGAATACCTATTTGATAAGCAACGGCATAGTCGTAAAAGACAGTCATTTAAGTTCCTGAATGCGCACTTCTCGCCTGATCTAACGTGGAACGTTCACACGCAGCATATAACAAATAAATGTTTTAAAAAAATTGTCTTTTAAAGCGCCGTCTGTCGGCTGCCAGTGCCGAAACAGATGCGTGCAACTAATTAGGTCAACATTACGATACGCGTCGACAACATGGCATCCAAGTAGCGCTGGCACTTCAGGCCAACTTTATTCTATACAGAACAAGGTAGCCAGGTTCATTTCATCTACATGTTCATCTTATCAAAGCGTATCGGTGTTCAAGCAAACACTTAATCTCTATAAGCTTGACACACGACTCAGGATATCTTGTATGTCATTTTTTCACTCGATGTATCACAGCAATACAGGTTTTGCTACTAGGAATATTCTTACGGCACATCACATCTCTTCACGCAGAGATCATCGTCTGAAAGTAGAACCAATTTTCGCAACAACATTGGAATAGCAGAATCCACCATTTGTGTCAGGGGAATGATCTGTCGGAACAAACAGTTATACCCTTACTGATGTATCATCCTTTAAGACAGAATTGCTGATACATCTGGATCAAGTCGGCATTCAGCAACCCTAATTCCGTCAATGCGCCTGGAAATAATATTTGATATACTATACCTCTTTCTTCATTTTGAGCTGGACATTGTAAGTACTCTCTTGCTTTGATTTGTAAACGCTCCATTTTTATTTTGCTTATCATATTTTGTTATTTTCTTTGATATTTGTAACCTTGTTGAACCTTTTGATTCTAAAATAATCCCCCCTATGTAATGCGTCCTGGGCGTTAAGGGTCTTGAAATAAATAAACATAAGAATAACTAATTAAACTTTGCGTTTCCTGGGTGTCAAATACAGACACTGCTCTACTTGAATTGTGTAAATATTGCATGCAATCTACTGAAATACATCTGAATCTGAATAGGAACTCTACAGCCAGGAGAAGGCTGGGGTTTCGCTACATAAATTTGGATAGATCATATCTTTACTGCGGTTAATAGCTTAGACATTAGAGCCTTGCTTGAATAAGCCAGTATGGTTCTGTATCCCCACGGTACTCAAAAACTAGAAGTCGAGAATTACATGTTTATCAGGCAGGTTTACGGGCGCTTTCAACCAATCGCTTCTGCAACTGAAATGCTGCAAGCTGTTAGCTTGAAGTCACTAGCCGATGGGAGCAAACTCACCAGATCAATGTTTTTCGCCAATTTTACTTGGGAAAGTTTCGAATCCAGTCGGTTCCCAAATCTGCACGAACCAACGCGTTAGGTAGTCGTTAGGCAATTTTTGTTGATTGTCAACGCCGGTCTGATTTGTTTCTGTTTACCCTGTTGTTATTTTCGGTGTTCTTCGTAGATTTTCGTATGCTCACTTTAACTGTGTTCACGTCGTAGCCGTCTCCTGCTTGGAGGCTATGTCTGTAGCATTGTAAACGTATTATTGAAGAAACGACCCCAAGGAACTCAGAAGGAGCTTCGAACGTTCAGAGGAGGCGCGATCGTCAATGAAGCTGGCAGTGAGCCAGCCAGCACGGCGTTCATGCATTCGGCGATGGTGAGAATTCCTGCATGCCAGGAGGTGGCGGCCATGTAGCAAACCGTCATGCATCGCCTTTCGCCACAAATTCTTATTTGTAGACGAAGGTGCGCGGCACCCTCACAAGTACCGATGACAGCGGGTAGAGAAAAAATTATAAGTAGGTCGCATAAGGAAACGACACATTTTAGCATTAGAGTTCTTGCGATGTTCTTTTAATTTTGGGCGTATGAAGGCAAACATGGTAAGATGCTGCTAATTTGGGAATTTTGCGCGACCGCATGAACGCTAATAAATGTACGAGGGCTGTTTACTATTTAGAAAAAAAATCAATTATTTATTTTCCCACGAACAGCACCATATGATTATGATGCACGACGTAATGGGGGACTCCGGATTAATTTTGACAACCTGGGGTTCCTTAACGCACACCCAACGCACAGCACACAGGCGTTTTTTTCTTTACTTCGCCCCCGTTGTAACGTGGCCGGGATTCGAAACCGCTCCATCAGTCACAGCAGCGCAACGCCAAAGCCACTACAGCACCACGAGAATTACTGTCTGCAGGAGACTGGACCGTGTGCTCTAGGCTCAGGGAGAGACCGCTGTGTAACGCGCAACCCTTCTTGCTTTACCGATGCGTGACCAGAACACTTGCTCAAATCAAATTTTCTCCCCTCTCTAGCATTTCGTGACATCAAAACAGGATCTTTGTGATTGCGAGTAGCACTAAAAAAAAGATCCATATATTTACGGGCATAGAGATAAATCACTGACATGAAAGTAAGGGGTCGCAATGTTTTTCAAGTGTTTACTCCCAGAACAAAAATACCCAGCACCAAAGTCGCCGTTTTGACACTCATTGCTAAAATTAAGCACGAATCGCAGAAGGTGCTTGATTCGTGCAGCAAGAATATTTACCGTAAATATTTGGAAAATACTTGCAACGCTTAATGCGCTGTATTGCGGCGGGACTATTCCGAAGGTTGGAGTGCTTGAATGCAGGCAAATAAATTGAATTATTAAAAACAGAGGCAGTCTCCTAGCTTTCTTTTACAACCTTATATATTTGGCTCTGTTCCTTCGAACATGCCAGGTGTGTCTTTTTACCTGCACCAAATTAAAAACAATGCTTATGGCAGTAGCAGAGTCATACCCTTAAACTACATTACTCGCAGAGATGGTCATTAGTTCTATGAGAAATGAAAGCGCTTAACTGCATAATTATTATGATTTTAATAATTGCCGTTTTCATTCATTACTTTACTGCACGCATTTTACTACCGATTGTAGCCGGTGAGTTCGCAAGGCGTACTCACCGACTACACGAATTCTGAGGACTCGAGATAATTAGAGAAAATAATTTTCAAAGTGTCCGACGAAATACATTAGCATTCCATTTACTTCTGTGCTTCATTGCATAAAGCGTCGTTTGATAAAACAGTGTGTGGAAAAAAAGTGCATTATTATCGAAAGTTTCACGGCGCATATCTCGAAACCAGCGCCATGCTGAGATAGCGTTCCAAGTTGATATGCCTTGCAAACTCACCGGCTACAATTTGTAGATGGAAATAGGTGACGTAGTGGAGCTAATAAAAAGAGAATTAGTGTTACTATATTATTGTGTTAATTTTTCACTTCAGCATTTTGATCTTTTGTGTAACGATACGTCCACCTTCTCGAGTAATTTCGCTGATCTGCCACAGGCAATTTAAAGAAAAATTTGGTGCAACTAAAAAAAAGACTCCTTATCCTGTATCGCCTTTCCTCTCCACTCTTCTTATTACTTATCTCTACCTATGTGACGCAGAAGGTCATTTGATGCTACGCCGTTTCCCTGCAATTATAAGCGTCGGCGGAAAATATCATGTTCGATTGCATGCGTTTTCCTGTAGCACTTGGTCATTAAGCAGACAGCGCTAAGCCGAAAAAAAATACCATGCCTCTTTTTAGTAGCACCAGAAATCTCTCTCCTCTTGAGCCACGCCTTAAAGTTGTAAGGTGGTTTTATTCTGCGTCCCATTTCGCCACTAGCGGACTGTCCCGGACGCGTCTGCTTCTCTTCTTCGCCACCAGAGGCCGAGCCACCCGAAAAGCATGTCCTGTGCACCCTCGTCTTGCTCACAACTAGCGACCACCGCACGCCTCCTTCGATTGCCTCGTTGGTGATGCTCCGACGCAGTCTATGAACAGCCCCAGGGATAGTTTCGAGGCTGCGATTACAGTAGGGTAAACGGCAGAACAATGCATAAGCAAACGTGAGGCCAGCGCTCATTGTGACCCATTATGTGTTATGCGAATTAGCTCATACTCGTTAGCCTGTAAAATCTCATGCGCTACATCAGAGTGACAATCCTCTTCTTGTCTCGAGCAATTCTTTGTGATTCTTTCTTCCTTTTTATCTGCACCGGAAACGCGTCGACGACATCAAGCAAGAGCTGCTCCTCTGTCGGGACGTGAAATTATTCGGCACTCGTCGGCTCACGTGTGGTGCGCGCAGGTCGCCGCACACTTTCGTGACTGGGCTGGTGAAATAAATGTGGTTGACTAGAACCGCCACAGCTAGCGAGGCGGCCTGCCAGTTGGCCTGAACTTGAATGTGCATTCGGTGTAGAAGACGCGCACCACCAGGTTAGCAGGGGGCGGGAACTGGCCGTCCGGAGGCTCAGACCAGCGAGAACTCTGGGAAGACCAACGCAGTGCACGCCACGGTGTATGCATACTGAGAAAAAAAGTTGGGCTTCAATTACCATGGAGAAAACGCGCGCTTAAAGGGACGCTTAAGCGCAGTGGTAAGTTAAACTGGAATGGTAACTTCTGGGAGAGAGTGGTTCCATGCGCAAATAAGAGCGCTGGAAGTAAAAATACTGCCCTTTATTCTTATGCCCTCGTAGCATGCTCTCGTGGCACTTGGACTGCGTCTACTTGCGCCTGCCTTATATTTAAAGGAGGATTAAATTCCATTTTACAGTACGAAAGACTCACCAAACTTGGTTTTGACAAACTTTTCTCAACCGAATCGTTCAATACGCGCAAAAGCTTTTATATATACGTAACGTGACCCGAACGCGCGAGGGCATGGTTCGCCGCGAAATCCACCTTTTCCTGTCATTTTCTCTATTTAATGTTAACCTTTTGCGGCGATTGGATCGAGCCTTAGAGAAATATTTGAACAGATGAAACTACCTTCTTGAGGGTCCCTGCAGAATTGGGCGCCGCTAGAACAATGTGTTTTGCTGATCACGCGAGTGCCTGCAACATGAGGTCTTCAGCGAAGAAAGCGCTCCGCAGGAGACGCCGTGGCTGCCATTGTGCGCGCCCAAGAGAGTCTGCGTGCAAAGCGGTCTCATTGTTTCGCGTCATGGCTGGCAAAAGATGGCGGCGGCTCCCGCACTGCAAAGGACGGCGTCGTTGCTGCAGGCTGGAGCGCACCATCGATGCGACCATAGGTTACAATGGACATTGGAGCATCAATCACTTGGCGCTATTCAATAGCGCTTATGCATGCACGCACTCCTTTGGTGACGGCTCCTGGCCTCAATGGTTCGGCACACGCCCGGACAAAAGAAGCAGGCAAAGACACCAAGCTTTGCCCCACTTGTGCCCGCATAACCTTTCAGTTTTGATGGAGTTGCGTTGCACACCGGCAGTAACGCTCTACGCACGTTCTGGCTTTTTTTTTCTTTTGAGCATTGACTGCGTTTGTTGCAACAGTGCCAGAGTGACTTCCTTCTGACATCCCGAACGGCACTGTGATACGAACAGCCTTTAATGCAGCAAGTGGGACCGCGTTGATGTATAGGCACCTACGTGGACTACTGAGCTCCAATTTGTATTAACTACACGGAACGTGGGCTTAGCATGAAAGCATTGGGCACAATAAAATCGTGAAACTTTTGAATGGAGCGCTAAGAAACGAAAGTTGTACACGACGGTCTCATCAAAAATACTAAGCTCATTCACGTGAACGCTGGTTCGCGGGTCTTTGCTACGGCAGAGACCCTAGAGCTACCTGCTTGAGGCCCTTTTGCTAGAAGAAATGGAAAAAAAGAACACAGCATGTATTGGCGAGATTGTAAATTGCAAGAAATGTTGCGGCGATGCTGCTATTCGATGAATTAGTTTCATGATCACCTGTGGCGATGTCTGTTTTTTTTTTCTAAGTGACCTGACTGACGATGGCCAACTGCACGCCCAACTGAATCTGCACTAAAGTGCACCGGCCGAAATTTGTGGGCCGTCCGCCTCGTCGACCTGCCACTCGTGATGCGCAGCACTGCTTGTCTCGACCCAATTCCGGACGGCGAGCGCCTGCCGCGAATTCGTGCCTTCGTGTTCGTGACTGAGGCGCACGCTTTCCGTGTTCGTGGCTCTTCGCTGACCCCCAGGGGGGGAGGTGGTCAGCCAATCGCCACGATATCTCCAAAACGCTTCGGATGAACCGGCGGCCTTGCCCTCATTCCAGCGCCCCGCCGGACGAAGATTACAAATGGGTGGTTGACCACCAGAGGTCGCGGTTTGTTCCCCACGTAGCTCGACAGATTACGCTCCCAGCAGGAGGAGATGTCCCGCAGCTTTCGCTCTCGATGCGCCATGGTGTGTACTTTCTTCCAATTCTGCGGGTCACAAGCCAAGGCATCAGTCTTTCTTAAAGAGCCCCAGCTCAGCGAAGATAATGACGCAGCCATCATTGCATGTGTCGCGATATCCAAGGCCTCTTCCACTTGGTTTGGTTGTTTGTATTCACGGCGTTCTTCAACAACTGCGGGGCGCGACCTGTCGCTGGGCCATGCGACTGAAACGAAAGCGCCCCTCTTTAATTATTTAGGAAGTCGGCAGTCAAACTTCACCGTGGTAATCGTCACTTCGTTGGCGGCCGGGACACGCGTGCCGCTGTAGCCGGCGTTTTATGAGTTGCTTCTTTTTTCTTCTTCGTTCGTCTTGAGCGGTTCAATAACAAATTCTTTTCCGATGCATCACTAGTTAGAACTGATGCCACAGCTGATCTCGTTTTAACTGAGGAGTTTATGGAAAGAAAATCCAAGGCTTTTTTTTTTTACGGGGCCGACGATGAAAAGCGGGAAGGTCTGGAATTTCCGTCACACGTCCCTCACGGCCGTCTGCGATGGCCGCTTGCGCAGCACTTAAGCTTTCTCTGCAAGAACAAGAGCAGTGGCTTCCGTCGGACGCGGTGAACGCTGGAGCTGCGTTGAAAGTTCTTGAAGCAACAACGAGTCGCTCCGGTGGCTGAATAGGGTCATCACGAACTTCTCGTGCTTCAATGTCGGAGAAAATCTCCAGCCGCAGCAAGGAATTCTAGAAAGACGCATTCAGCCAGTGGTTTAGCTGCAGGAAACCCACCGGGCAGTGCTGTTCAACAGCGGTCCGAAAATGGGACGCACTTGTGGCAAAATTGCCGCCCTGTCAAGATGGCTCTTCCTGGGTCACGAAGCAGCTCGCCGGCACGCTCTTTTTTCCGCCGGCGACCTCTGACATTTCTTTTTCTTGCTCCTTTTTTACGCCACAGACCACTGTTCCTGGTTTCTGCTTGTATTTTCTTATCCATTGTTTATTTGTTCCTTTTACTGGCTTACATAGGTTGCTGCCTTACCTGTGAGCCTTTTATAACCCCTCCTCTTTCAGCATTATATTGTGCCGGTCTGTATTTTTGGCGCTTCCCATTCGAACTTGGCATCCTTGATTTTTCTCTTGATTGGCACTTTCACGTCTAGCTTCTCTGTTTTTCTTGGTATTCTTGCCACCAAACCGTCACCCGCTATGGGCGCCGCTGCGCTGTTCTACATCGAAAATACGACCACTGCGTCAGGCTGCGTTCAAGAAACGACAGAGGCGCTCTCGCAGCTGCTGCTCTCCTCGTGGAAGCACTTCGTTGCCGCTGCTGCGCCTTCCTGTGGCTTTAACAGATAACGAAGCCGCCAATTGATTTAAATGCCAAGACAGTAAATGCTGTCCCAATGGAATACTTCGGTACATATGTATTCAAAGCCAGATATCACAAAAGTATTAGCAACTACGCAGGGTGTCTCTTTTGAACTCGCAAATGCAAATTTCTCTTCGAGCGCAAGTGGTCTTCTCAGCTCAGTACCGGCGCATTAGCGTCGACCTCATCTCAGCTTTGACCTCAAGCCTGAGGTTGAGGTTCACTGCTGCGCATGCACTGCTTCGTTTGCTGCCATGCAGAGGAAAACAGCAAGACACTGAAAATCCTCGATGGCGATCATCGAGCTAACGATCTCATGAGACCTATCGGCTCTTTGAGGGATAAATGTTTACAACGGCTCAAAAAATATGATTAGAAAAAAATACGATAGTTATTGCTGCTCAAGTTTAACGGCCAGCGGCAAACACAAGAAACGAAAAGCGTTTCTGATATTCGCAAACGGGCTCCTAAATTAGTTAAACTTAAAGATTATATTTTACGCAATAACTTTGGCGCGCACTGAAATTAGGAGCGGAAGGGCATCAAAGCGTGAGGCCATGTGTGCTTAGTGCAAATCCAGAGATGAGCACTAGTATCGAAATATGCGCCCACATATACTGCGCCAAATGCACGGGTGTTCCATGCATAAATTTTGCAGCAAGCACTTGATCCGTTGCGGAGCAAATGCATATCAATGATGTGTCGCCTATGTTTCCAGATATTCGAGAAAGACGACATTATCTGTTTTTCCGCATGCAGATTGTGCTGTCTTCTACTTGACTATGGGCTCTGGTAGTAAATGATATGGTGGATTCTTGCCAGGCTTTGGCTCAGAAAAGCGCTATTTCTGGGGCGAAGCTGAACCGCGTGCGGAGCACAAGGATGCGCGTTGAAGAAGACGCTGTGCGCAGCGACGTTGCGGGCGCGTGCCCACTTCGCGTTGCTGCTTCATCGATCGTGGCGACGGTCATTTTACCGTCGCCAACATGGCGCTAGACATCTGATGGAACCGCGAGTTAAGTTGTTGGCCTATTTGGCCTATTCACTACGATTCTGTGAAAGAAAGGTAAAGCAAATAAAAAACTGCCTTTGTAAAAAATGTTTCATTTTGGAACCTACATTGCTACCGAAACGAAAACTTAGCAGGCGAGCTACCACGAGGAGTCTAACGAGCCGCCTCGTGATTGGTGCACCGCTGCACGAGCGTTTATGCAGAGAAGAACCCCCGAATATGGAAAAACAGGGATATGAAAAACTGGCGCGTGTTCGGCATGGACAATGTTTTACCTACGTGATCGTGCCAAACTCGTGCCACACCAAACAGGCAAGAAAACAGCTCTTGGCGGAATGCAGGTTCTATACCGAAGCGAGAAAAATTCCCAGCTTCGTTTCGCTTCTTCGCGCCAGCCATGAAGCAACTGACTTAGTGGTCGCATAAGTGCGACAAGGCGCTCTCATCTTATAGGTCTGCACTTAGATGATGCTGTAGCGTGCGATATGGGAAACGTGTGACGGGTCAGAGGGCGGGAGGTTGCAGACATCGCCGCCGCCGCGACACGGTGAATATGTCGGAATAACGCTGCCCCATTTGAGGCCCATCAGAAACTTTCGGCCATCACACGTGTGACTATAAGCGAGCCAGCGAGTCGTAACAATGCATTTGAAATATATAGTAGTGCAGAAAACGATACAGTGCCTTGCTTCAGCCACATGACATTATCGCTAATGGAGACGACAATTGGGCGTAAATGAGCAAATGATGAAACACGGAGCAGAGAAGAAAAAATAAACTTTTCCCTGCATCGGTTTTCATATCTCTGTAGTTTCTTCGCCAATTTGGATACGCTAGGTGTAACAATGTGGTGACACAGACAGCTCATTTACACAGCTTTGTTTGGACCCGCAGCTGATAAAACTAGATGCGCAGCTAACATAAACCACGCTTGGAATTAAACTTTCCTTTTTTGTATAACATTGAAGCTATATCGCTCGCCTAGTGACGTCATTAAAGACAAAGACCTGCTCGATAGCCCTTCAAGTGCCTTTTCCACATACACAAGAAAAATTAAATTATAGTGGAGGACTCGGGAAATTTCGACCACCTGGGGCTATTTTAACGTGCGCATAAATCTAAGTACACGGGTGTTCTCGCAATTCACACCCATGGCGAAATGCGGCCGCCGTGGCCGGGAATCGGTCTCACGACCTCGTGCTCAGCAGCCCAACACCATAGCCACTGAGCAACCACGGAGGGTTCCACATGCACTAGAGGAACAATTTTGACCGAGATCTTTTTCATGCCCATCTAACAGAAATTTTGTCTATAGCTGATAAGCTTTGCTACTGCAATATTGTATCAAACATGAACTAAAGTTGTTTGATTTTCGTGGCACTTTCTTCCTACACATCTGAAGAGCAGGCTTTGTCCCTTAGAGATCGTGCCCAAAATAACTGGACCGATCTTTTTTCCACAATTAGGACTTACAATCAGCCATTATCTATAATTACTCCTTTATGCCTTGGTATGACATCGGATTCCTGTCGCTGTCGCCATCTTACTGTGCTTGTAGCTGAAATATGACACACCGCAGAATGTTTCGCAGAACCCTTGCATTTCTCTTGAGTGCCGATAAATGTATTCACAAACAAATTTTCATACAGTTTAGGGATACTTATTTTAACACGCATCAAATAGCTGGTATTAAGGAAAAAATGCACAATTGTCCGACATCTGCCCGTGCAAAACTGAAGCCGGCCTCTAGAGTTGACGCCGGAGCATGCTGACCTCATTGTGCCGACTCTGGCTTCAGCTCAACAAGCGTGCAGTGTGACTGACAGTCCTTGAATGCCATTCAAATCAAGAGTCCCGGTTTGTACCTGCACGGCCATATTTGACTGATTCACACATTCCCCTGCCTGTCTGTGGGTTACGATTATTGCTGCTCTCTTCGCGTTTCTGATTATGCGTTCCTGTTTTGAGCCTTTTTTGTGCTGATGACATTTTCCAGCGGTGCAGTTTGTACGTTGTCCATAGCTTGTCAGATGACTATCGTGTATCTTGGAAGAGTATAAGATATCTTGTTTTCGGCTGCGGTAGGGATAAGGTGTGATGATTCAGCTGCATGTTAGTTTTTCCTTCAGGGGAAGGAGGGCTACGTGGTGATAAATGTTTTTTACCGCGCCTTCGGCACGTTCAACTAAGGTGACTGCCGCGATGCCTCCTTTCTTCTTCGCACCTGCACCTTCACGGTATTGAGCGCGCAAACGGCGAAACGCTAAAGCCGGGCGAAAAAACAAAGCACACACAGGGTACCAGTGGCCCCGCCAGCCGTGAGTAGGGCGCGCCGCCGTAGGCAGCGAGAGAAAAAAAAATATTCAGCAGGCTGTATCGCAGACGTAGTTGCTGAGAGTGTATAGGCACTATGGTACAGAAATGACAAATATGAAAGTGACATTTATTCATGCAATGCCGAGCTCAGATGCTTCACTTATGCTATAGATAAAGGGGTTCATATGGTGTAATCTCGTAATCGTGCTCACTCCCTATTCGTTCCGCCATGGTCAAAGGCACTGGGCGCAAATTGGCATCTCTCTGTCTAGCAGCCCGTTTCTTCACGTCATTTCTGAGCCCCACCTGTCGAACACCTAGGCGTCATTGCTGAGCAATCGC
Organism: Dermacentor variabilis; assembly: GCF_050947875.1. Classification (NCBI taxonomy): domain Eukaryota; kingdom Metazoa; phylum Arthropoda; class Arachnida; order Ixodida; family Ixodidae; genus Dermacentor; species Dermacentor variabilis. The sequence continues at coordinate 17,953,012 of NW_027460291.1, read as the reverse complement.
CAGATTTCTGCAACATATCGCACACTTGTCAGCCTTATAACTCCTCTGAGCACAGATTTGAGTTTGATGGATTACACCTTCTATGCCAGAGTAAGCACTCTCAAACACGACCGCTGCCGCTCGGATCGACAAAAGTACTGCCGAGCTACGTCTTTCTCAGTGACGAGCGAAAAGCTAAATGTACCTCCGATTGTGTCATGCACGGCGCGACCACATCGACATAAGTGCACGCGACGCATGCATGATCGAGTAAGTTTCTTTTTCCTCCGCACAACGACACCAGATTAAGGCGTGCGGTTAGTACGGTTGGAAATGTATGAGCGATATTAATGTTGCGTCTTTTGGTTACATACATGAACCGTTGCATGCGGTTTTATCGAGTGACCCACGTATGGTGACCGCAATGAAAGACGTTTCACGTACAAATAATACTACTCGCCAACGAACCGTGCTTGTGGACCAGTCGGACAGAGCCGCGAAACCTGGGGGCTGTGCCATGAAACGCGTGCAACCGAATTATGTCACATGATGACCTGCAGGTGAGAAAAAGTGCGATATGCCAATTGCTCGCGCTGTTGGCGGCTTACGCGGCTGTTACGTGGGCTACAGACGAAACTTATCTGTTGCTCCAAGGAAAAAAAAACAGCTCGAACCGCCAGAACAATTGTGCCTCACTAAGTGAGCTAGAACTCCTCTATATCACACTCGGTGTATTTCGCAATATTAGTGAAGGGAGCAGTGGTTGCAACGATTTGTCTGAAAAAAGGTATTTTTAAGGTAAAACTTTTTTTTTCGGGGATATATAGACACCACGCTAAGACTGCGTGTCTGGCTAGCGGCAACTTGCCGAGCAGTGCTGCGGAAATCTTAAACCTGTGGTATTTGCAGCGCATGAAAATCAGCCGCGGTGCTGCTGAGGTAGCGAGGAGAACGCAACGCTTCGCTGCGATGCGCAAAACCGCTCGTGCAGATCAGGGGCATGACACTAGGTGATGGAAATGAACGTGGAGTCCTCCGCTGCGGCTTTCCCAATAACTCAGCCGCTGCCTTCTGACCCCACAAACTGATGGCAATTACGCCGCGAAAGTAGCGGATGCTCTGGTTTGCGTAACCACCGTAAGTAAGCTGAGATTCGTCCGGGAGAACGTCCTCTGGAAGGGCCACGGGGCTGTCGCGCAGGAACTAGGCGAGCGCAGTCTGGCACAGTTTTACTGCACCACATGAGGGGCACTCTTATGGCAGGAAAAGAAACATGGCGGCTTAGTCCGGATTGCACTCAATGGGAGGAAGCGGCAAGGATTACTGGCTCGCGAGTGATTACTGCTTCGAACGAGTCCTTGGCCGAGTTTTCAGGCATTGTGTGTAAAGCCATCATGAGCAGAGTGAATAGCATTTGATGGCGATTCCGGATCGCTAGTAATTGGAGAAGTCTGTTCATTGCAGTGCAGTTCAGCATACAGGAAGGCAGTGCTTGTTTCATGGACATGCTGTCGTCTTTTGTATACTACCCTGCGCTGCATTTACTACGTTTGTCCTGTATGCTTGAGCGTGGATGCATAAGGTGGTCATAAGATCTTATGATTTCATAAGTGACAAAGAGATACTTGTGAACACACTATAAATGCGCATAGCCATTGTACTTTGGTGTGGTAAGAAACGAATAAGAAGCGAGGAAACCGACTGTCACGAGCAACACTTAAAATATACAGTACTCTTTATGCAAAATGTGAGCTAAAGAAAATTAAATAACAAATTGCAAAAACGGCATCCATCTAACAAACAGATGCACTCCTGCCTCCTCCCCCCTCTTCATGCCTCCGAAATATACACGTCCTGGCGTTAACGTGGCTTGAATATTTTTGCATCAGACCAAAAGGCTTTCCGGAATCGAGAAAATTCAGACTTCTGGCAGTAAAGTGTTTAACTCGTCCTCAAGAAAATTTCTACTCGTAACAAGAGAGGAAGAACAAATCATAAAGGAACTAAGGTGTTAAGGAACGACACCTAAGCCACCGCGATAGGACGGCATAAAATCTTATGGCAGATAATCAATAGAGAAGTGGACAAAAACAATGTATCGATGCCAGTGTTCTTAGCTGGCACTCGCCTGAATTATGTTCAGTAGTAGACGACCATTTATCACAAGTGACTCGAGGAAACCGGCTGACATAAGCCGGCCTAATCATGCGAAAAAAGAACATTCCAGCATCGAGCCTATTGCTGATTTATTTAGGGAAGTGTTTAAGCTAGTAATCCAGTGCGCTTACCAGATTCAAGGGTGCCAAATTACAGCACAAAAGGGGGTCGAACGAGTTGTCCCCGTTTATACGCCGCTCTTGGAAGTAGACGGTGACAAGTGTGGAACGATTTATGTATTTAGGCGTCTTTTAGACGCACCAGGACTCCAAAAGAAGCCGGCGGTGGTTTTCTGTCTCCAATAAGGCGTCGGGGCTCATGTTGCGGTCAAAAGCGTTCTGCCACGGCTCTGCGTAAGTGGCCAAGGTCATTCTTGTGCTGAATTCTTTCAGAGAGTTTCTTGCTATCACCAATCTATGACGCGGGGCATTCGGTCCAAGTAACCTTGTACACAGCGCGCTTCTTTATTTTTTAATTCAGTGGTTCCCAACCAGGCGGATCTCTGCCGAATGTTTGCCTTGGAGCCTATAAGGTTATTCGCAACTAGTTTGGAAGAAAGATTAGAGGCGATGATGAGCATGGACTTGAGCTTTGTGCGTAAATGTTAATGATGCGCACTCAAAATGATCCTACAAAGTTATTCTCGCTATCACTGTAAACAAAAGCGATGTAGGTATTTACTTTCACGTATGTATTGTTAGTTGTAGCTTGCACCCAGTAACGGTAAAGTCAGCAAAGGAACAAAGTCGACATGCTCGTTCTATAAGCAAGGATCCTATTAGCTTAACTTGGCGAATTTCACGAATTACTTGCATATTTGGCTAATTCGCAATAGCACGAGCTCCGAGGCACGCTTCCGTACACGAAACATGCCGCACCTAATCGCACTAAATCGTCACCGGTCCGCACAGCGAGGTGTCCACCTCGCAGGACAGGCTAAATGCCACCTATAATCTTAATCCTGCGGATGGGGCTGTTACCACAGTGTCAGCAACGTATCAGTAACCTGTACCACAGTATTCTCAAACAAAGTCGTAGGTCATAAGAATTAAACGCTAAAATCATCTCCATACTTATAATACAATACAGATAGGAAGAGGCAGGTCGTTGATTTTTCCGCCTCGATGCAAAATAGAATACAAAAGTCAGTAGCTAAAATAATACAAATAGCAAATACAGTAAACTCTCTGTTGGACGAACGTCGCTTTAACGAATATTTCAGAACAACGACCTTTTATAAAATCCAAGTCGTTCTTTTCTATGCATTATATGCAAAAATCTTTCAGTTAAACGAACTTCTGAATTGCGGATATTTCAGTTGAACGAACCTGAGGCTCCTGGTGGATAGTAACACCTACTACAATTGCAAACTGATGGCATAAATTCGACCTTCGCATCCTGTGCGGTGAAAGGGAGCATGAGGAAAGCGCGACGAGCTGATCGACCCTGGGATGTGGACAGAGGTCTGTTACGAGCTGGATGTTGACAGCAACACTTCGTTTGAAGACTGCGGGCGTTGTGACAGTGACCTTGTTACCTGTGCTGGACTATAGAATCTGGAAAATGTTTTCAGTGTCCGTCCTGAAGATGAGTGCGACCAGGAAGATGCAATGGCAGAGGCATATTCAAATGCGGTAACTCTGGTCGAGGCTGTAGGATGCCTTGTAAAGTTGCGAGACTTCGCGTCTGCCAGAGCAAGTGAACAAAATTATAGACTGTCTGGACAGCTTTATTACTTCTTGCGCTTTAAGAGCACACGTTCAAATTATAATTGGATCTTTTTTTCAAAATGGTATAGGCAACAACGTAACTGTTACACTGTTGGTATATTTGTACTGATGCATATAACGCCATAAATTGCGTTTCAAACTTTTGACCCTATGTCGGTTGTGCCCTATGCTGCTCCATATTATAATGAATATTCAGTTTATTGCACTATAAAATAAGTGAACTATTTCCTTGGGTCCCTTAAAGTTGACTCAAGTGAGAGTTCACTGTAAAAGAAAATAGAGAAATAATGATAATAAAAAATTCAAGACTGCATCTCAGCGGCACAATACGATCAATTGAAGAGAGCGGTAGAAACAAGCACAACATGTTCACTGAGAATCGATGTCCTGGCGTTCTTACATGCTTAGTATATTCTTAACAACAGATGGAAATAGTTAGTACGCGAGCACTTACAACCTTGTCGCTAGACTGTCTCAAAAGAGTGGACGCCTAACGAGCACAGTCGCAATCAGACTGGCACTTTGTTCGCCGCCTGCAGTCACTCGGCGCTGCCTGTCGACGGCCACGCGTCCACGCTGACCGCCAACTGGACGCAGTCACGGATCCGGGCCGACGCGTATGCTCCCACAGCGCCGACAAACACCGCCGAAAGTGGGCTGCGCCCATTGTGCCGCCGAGTTCGCGGGGGTTAACCACTGCCCGGTCTGGCTATGAATAGCACCACGTTCCGGGTTCGACGCGAAGGAGGCGCGCGGTTCGCCGACTTCCGACGCGCCATTCTTGCAGACAAGATTTCAGGTCGTACGGGCGCATCGTTTGTTGGTCGTTTGTTTGTTTTCAAGTAAGGTGAGGCTATGACTCATACTACGAGAAAGTTCTTAGAAAAATACGCACCAGAACTAACCTTACCTCTACACAGTCGTATCCAAAATGTTTAGGGCAAAAACACCGATGCTTTCAGCGGCGTATCCAATTCTGTACTTATACCCAGAAGAGTGGCGGAGCAAATTTTTCAATTCTCTCGTACCCTGTGTATCTTCCTCATCGTTTCATGCCTCAAAGGCACGTCTGCTGACCAATGATGTTCCATTATCTCTTATTTCATACTTAGCGTTGTGTCAAGCAAAGCTTTAATGCCTAGCGACTCAACAAAGTGGCAACTTTGTTGAGTCGAAAAGCAACTAAATATGTACGAGGTCAACTGCCTGCCTAATTCGTATAAAACGTCTCAATACCTTCATAGTAAACTGAAATCGATAAATTAATGCTTGGCCTTAATAGCGTCCAAAAAAAGGCCATCATGTTGAGGCATGATAACTGGGTCACGTTTGGCAACCCGTTTACATTGCTTTCCGAAGGGGGCACATAATGCAGGGATTATGAAATCGAGAATTGCTTAATGCAATAAAGCGGAATTCCCTAAAGCGTTCACAACGCGAAGGGCTCAGCCTCCATGACCTCAGTTTTTGGCAATAATTACTTTTTGAGAGATGACACATATTCTGGCGCTTCTTGCACCGCAGCCTTTGTCGGAGCACGTCGATCTCGTTTGTAGGTACAAGTGAAGCCCCGACAGCATAATAAGGGATTATAGCAACGACTATATTCTCTCGTTATGCGGCCACAGTTGCCCTCCGCCCTAAAGTAGGTGGGCGTGTTCTTGTACTTCTTTTCATCTCAGCGTTCTTACTACTATCTCTGTGATCGACATGATTCGGCCATTATTTAATCAACTCAGATTTGTGCTTTGCAATGTGTTCATGCTCCTTTCTATAGGTAACTCAAGATTAGACCACTGTAATATTATTGAGACATTTGCAGTTAGAAACAATACTTCAAGCGTTTGTTTTTCCATGCATTCGGCAAGGGAATTGATTAGGCGGTCTGCCCTATAAGTGCTCATTTATTTTATTCGTTGCTTGTTTGGATGAATGAAAAATACAAATGGGGGAGAATGCGGGAGGAGTGGGAAAACATGGTACCTACCAGGTATCCTAGTGCTAAAACCACTTTTCATGCTAGGTTACAAAATGATGAAGTGAAGATAAATATCCTGAAGAATGATGGGGGGGTTGGCCTCAAGTTAGAACTTTCGCTTTGTTCACTTAAGTTTACAGGCGGTGCGCCAGCCACTGATGTCATTTTATAAGTTCTTTTTATGAATGTACCGTTGCGATAGTTCCGCTGCTTCGACAGATTTGATAGTAAGGAAAATATACATGTATGTCAATAAGTATATTCAAGCCGTATCAGCCGGGCATCTGCAGGATAAATTTTTATCAGATCTATATACTTTCAACCAAGAATAAATAAGAAAATTATGTGCACTCTACAACCGAGCAGCTCCTACTACGCAGAGGCCTCACTTTTTTGCGCAATCTGTTGCCGCTCCTTGCGGCGGCCAAAGAATATCAAAGTGTTGGCCCATGGCATGCATTCATGGAGAAACATGCCGCATTTCTGTATTGGCCGTGCACATACACTTCTGCCTCGAATTTTCGGGACCCTTAATTACATTGAATTACACACCTTCAAAGTGGACGTGAGCATGCGTTTCTTGGACGTATAGGCACTGTGAAAGCAGGAAGGCTGTGAAAGACTGAAAATGTTATAGTAATTTGATTTCTTCTCGGGTTTCAAATGACTCGCCGCGAAAGATTAGTTATTCAGTTTGCAGTGTACTAGTTTTCGTTGACATATGCCACCCCTGCTTGGTCTACGGACTGCAGTATTTTCTAAATAAATAAAATCAATTATCAGAGAGCCTAAACGCATACAGTGAACGAAATTCCTTAGTGTAACAATGCAACAGAAATAAAAGCTGAAATTTTTCACTGGTGGAAACAGATTGCTTTTCGCATTACGCATAGGCAGCGCGGCAGTTCAAATTGTGGGGACCGTTAAAACCCTACAAGTTTTTTTTTCATTGTACTTTGTCATGGAACCTCCCATTATTAATTTAATTAGTACTATTTCCAAATGTGTGGGTATACTTGCAAGAATGAGTTCCTTTCTTGCAGTTTCTGTTGAGATATCACCTTATAGTCGCTTACCAGCCGTGGTTGCTCAGTGGCTATGGTGTTGGGCTGCTGAGCACGAGGTCGCGGGATCGAATCCCGGCCACGGCGGCCGCATATCGATGGCGGTGAAACCACCCGTGTGCATAGATTTAGGTGCACGTTAAAGAACCCCCAGGTGGTCGAAATATCCGGAGACCCCCACTACGGCGTGCCTCATAACCAGAAAGTGGTTTCGGCATGTTAAACCCCATAATTTAATTTATTTAAAGCCGCTTCTTTTTGGTCGCACGTGAATTTTTTGTTTCTTTGTGTGGGGAAGTACAACGTCAACCACCTGTAGTAAGATGTTACACACTTCGAAAGAAAAGGAATTAACTTTACAGCTAATGCACGTACAGGTGAATTGTTCTAACGGTTTACCATTGGTAGAATTCACAAGTTTTACGACACCAACAACACACCAACAACATTGCATTATTCCACTCTGCAGTACACACATCTGCAGTACACACATTTGGCGACAAATTCTACGGTTGTCTGTTCTTGTGTTATTAAACGAGTTCCAGAGAAAGAGAACAATTTAGCAATGTAGTCCGCGTGAGATTGGGGAAGCACTGTAATTGTGAAAATAGATATAATGTTAATTTTGGTGTTAAAAAACTGTCTAGGTATATGATACTTTTTGTATATAGTATTGGTGTTCATGTATATTGTGACTTGTATTCTGCAAAACGGTTTTAATGTTCTGTTGTAGAACATTCGACATGGTTCTATATAGCATTATAACTTTACTCCTTAATTCTTAATGTCCATTATGTTCAATGAACTCATCTTGATGTCCTCATTGATTTCTATGCTTCAGAGAGGCTTGGGTTCTCGTCAACTGACAAACGACACTTTCTTCACGAGCCTACCATCGTCGTTGAGATGAAAATAAATTTGAATTTGCATCTTTATGTCTACTGCAGGACGGAGGCATCTCTCAGCGATCTCCAATGAACCCTGTCTTGCTCTAGCTGATTCCAAGTTGTGCCTGCAAATTTTCTAATTTCGTGCCCCCCCCCTAAAATAATTTTCCTCGGTCCTGGACAGACTCCCTTCTGTAACTCTAATGATTCACCGTTTACGCATCACATGGCTTGCGCGGCACCATGTTTCCCTCCTACTAAAATATCGGCTATGCCCTCTGGTGTACACGATTATGTACATGGCATACCAAATAGTGATCAGCCAAATATGGTGGCAAACAGCAGCTGCCGTGCTGCAATCGCCGCCACCCTAAAGCGGCATCTGCATGCAGGTGCAAAGGCCTTCCCGGAGCACGGGCTGCTCCCGCGCTCAACACCGTGTAGTAAGTCGCATTGCGTATGACGCTGTATACCGCCGACATGGCGCCCACGCCAGCAGTCAGCTTATTCTTTTAAAGAATCTGCGCTAGCCCATTTTTATTCCAATAGACGCTACTTATAGCTGGAAGACCTGTCTAAAACCACAGTTGCTCATTGGCATTGTATGTGTGTGTGTGTGTCAATTGGGGACTTTGCTGTCACCCCCACATATGTTCACTTTTTATTGCTGTTTTGTTTTGCGCTAACCCTATTTTGTATACCAAAGGCTGCCGCGCTGGCATGCTCTTTTTTCTACGCTACCTAAGCCTCAATTGCATTGGTCAGGCTGTACCTCATTGTCCTACTCCACCCCTTGAACCAAGTCGATTTTTAATCTCTCCCCCCCCCCATTACCATTCCTGTTTCTTTTGTACATGCAATGTTCACCTTGGGCATTTAGATTGCATTTTTTGTCGAGTCGCACGCTTCCGGAAAAAGAAGCTTTATTTGACAGATCAAGACGATTCGAAGGAAAACGCCCCTTTAAGTTTATTCTCGGTGCATACCAGGGTCACCAGCTACCTACCTTTATCAAGGTCACGTGTTGTTACAATGAGGGACACTGTCAACCTTGGACAAAGAGGTGAACATGCTACCGGTGGATTTGCCATTGCTTACTGCAGGTCGAGTTGGCTGATGGAAACGTATGAATAGTGCGCAAATAAAAGACACAATCCGTCATTATTATGTGGATTTGAATGCTTAGGCAGAGTTTGTAGCGGCTAGTATGTTCGAGAAAGCAGAAATACAGGTTAACAGAAGGCGAGGAAAACAACACAGCAAAAGGAGTGCAACTGACGATTGCCCACATACAGCCACGATGTGAAAGTATCTGTTTTCCTCCGCCTCCGTGCGAGAGAAAAAATTCGGGGCAGGAAAAGTGCGTCAGGAAAAGAAGATAATGTGCCATGTGGAGACGGAAATCTTCAGACTCAACAGGTACGCTGCATCGATTGCTGCCGTCGTGTGGCAGCGCTGTGCTGCAACAAAGGATATCAAAAACCTCTGCGAAAAAACAACCTGCCTGCGGGATCGCGTTGTGGCCCAGTTAGGTTGGCGCCAGGGCGCCACCGCAGTAGGCGAAGCGGCCTCTGCGTCAGCGTAGCTTTTCCACGAACGAAATGCAGCGTCCACTTTACAAGCGCGCATGCACAATTATTCGGCGAAGACCATGTCACAAATTCAGCAACATCGACGTCCCTGTCATCCCGGATTCAATGTATTACGTGCGGCGATAGAGATCCATAGTAAGAATGCCAGAGCAAAATCTAGTTTCGTTCAATCGTAAAGAGAGTGGGGAGCATAAGTAGATGGATTGTTTTACATCTGGCATGGAGTCCTTAAAAGCCGATGGGAGTCTCCTTCATGGCTCTTGCGATCCCATTGCGTCACAACGTTTCTTTATCGTGGTTAAACGTTTTATTTTCACAATTAATGCAGCTCATTACTGAATGAATAAATATGATTCATTAAAGTATTTGCGTGGTACCATTCAGGTGAGGTTTACGAACACTCATCATGCCTATTTATTTTTGTTATATATAACAGTAATTTGTGTTTGTATTGTTGAGAACCATTTAGTATGAGAAATTAGAAGCTGATGTGAATTATTGGATAAAAAATGGGCTCCAACAACAGAAGTTCATAAAAGAAAGGAAATTCATTTCCTCCTTTTAAATTTTGTTGTGAGCTTGAAATCGGTGGCGCTTGCATAACCAGACCTAGAAATACTCGCGAATGTTTCGGTTCCAGAAAGTGTCGACTTTTCATAATAAATTCTCTGAAACACAAATGTAAGTTTGAAGAGTGATGGTGACATGAGGCAAGTGATTACTTCCCACAACCGTGCTTACTTTCCGCGTTTGCAATGAAAATGAACAGATCCGTCCAGCATAATAAGAGCAAGCTATCGTTTCATTCAGTATCTTTTCCCCGATCCTCTTCTGAAAAATGAAGGCTGAAAATAGAAACGTTACAGAATATTTTAAGGATTCATCCTCGCATTTTTATTCAAGCATTCAATTAGAAGCCCTAAGCTTGTATAATCAAGTTTAGCAAGAAATATTAGTTTCGTTATCTATTTGCCTGAAAAGCAACAAATATGACGCATTTGTTACTCCTAATATCTACAAAAGTTGTTTCAACGCCTACTATACATTATACTATACTATATTCAATGAGAGGAAATGAAATTAGAAACTTTCGCTTCAAGCAGCACAATGAAGATATCGAACTGAAGCTTTCCACAGGTTGAGCTCAGTTTCTCTAGTAGCCCACGCGTGCGCTGAAAACTGCTTGGAGAAATTAGAAGTATTCTACAAGGCTCATTATTGGCGCTAGTGGTGGCGAAGGAGCAGACATAGCACGCAAGTGTGTGTCCCGAAAAGTAACATCATAACATCTAAAGAAGGTGGCGTGTCATGCTAATATGTTACCCAAATGTGTCGGCCTGTCTCTGGATTGAATGCGTAAGCACTAGGAGTCTCAAAGAGGCAAAAAATTACACTGAAGATTACGATACTCCCTAATACGAAATTTCGCGATATGTTGGCTGGCGCCGACAATCTGTCTTGTGCTGCACGTTGCAAACGGAGCGAAGTGTGGCGGGACTGCCTCTATAACCGGGAGATCGCGAGAGGCAGCGCGTGCGTGATGCGTGGGCGCGATTCACAGCAGCCGCCGCAGACAGACCTCCGCTCATGCAGTGCTTTGTTTCCATATATGGTATCGGTGGCGTCGTCGATGAACAGACGACGCGTGCTACTCTGGCGCCACCTCGTAGCCATCATCGAAGCAGAACCCGTGTTGCGCTGCAATACGCTTTACTTGTCATGCTTTCGTGATACCCTCCTCCTCCGCTTTCCTTCTAGCGCTGTCTTCGCTGTCGCCGTCTTTCAGACCCCGCCACGCTCCGCGTTAGTTCTTTCATCCTTAGCTGTGCCTGTTCGCTCGGTTACGAGAGACGCTGACGCAAGAACGTGCGCCTTAGAGCTGAGCTCTAAAAGTGTATGTGTGTGAAGTGTGGGAAACCGGTGTCACGTGGTAGAGCTATAGAGAGTGTGTGAGAGCTTAGAAGAGCGTGTATATATATATATATATATATATATATATATATATATATATATATATATATATATATATATATATATATATATGACTTGGCGAGATGAATTGGCTAGCTCCCCGTTGCACCTTCTTGAGGCCCCGCATCCATGGTTTAAAGCGCGTTCACCGCCATTCAGTGTGCTTACAGGAGCTCATTCGATACACGTCCAGCCTTTGAGGAGCGACGTGCAATTGACGGTTGTCCGGAGCAGGCCATCCTCAGTTGCACAATATATATATATATATATATATATATATATATATATATAGCGACATCGTGTTCGAATTCAAATTAGTGACACGTTGTATAGGGATTTTGGGATTCCAATTAATCTTATCTTCAAAGAGCTTCCGCCTGCATAACTGATCACGTTCTCGCGATATTAGGGTGTGCAAAGGAGACAATTGGCAACTTTCGCAACCTTTTGCTGCAATGGCGGCTATAGCTCAAGCCTATTTGAGGCTGAGCTGGTTGCCTTAGGAAAAAAAATATGCGGGAGCAAATATTCGCAACAAGATGAGGCTTGTGTCGCCTTCAGCAAAACTCCGGAGGCCACTCAACATATCCTAATGGAATGCGAAGGGATTCACCCACCCAGACCCTTTGGCAACCAACACCTTCTGGAAGCGCTTGGAATGACAGCGAACATACGCATCAACTGGTCAGCAGTTCAGATAAGCAAGATACGTTTAGAGTAGTGGTAGGGAAAAAGAAAGCAGGAAAGCAATTGATAATACCGGGTCCGTTGCAGGCTTAGGTAGCGGCACGAGGTAGAGAGGTTTTGCGTAAGAGAAAAAGATTAAGGAGGTATATACAAAAATGCTAAAATGAAAAACAAGTGCAGCATGCCACATTATTTCAAGCAGGCGTCCTGACTGCACCGTTTCGAAGGGGGTGCCAATGAATCGTCGGCATCATCACAATGAGATGGTCGTGACATTGCCGGGACCCGCGAACGACTGAAGAAGGCCGGAGTGTTGTGCTCCGTAACTCTTCTCCGATATATTCTATTTCGTCGGTAGTGAAGCGGTAACACTTTTTCGTAACTGAAGAATGTTGAATGTGAAGGTTGCTGCATTTTACAATTATATTAATATGTAAGTAGTGTGTGTGCATTATCCCGTAGGGACATTTATAATGTTTCGTTCGGTGTTGGTTGAGGGGCGAAAAACTTTGACTTGTTTTCGCCGCAGCGCTAACGTCCAATTGGAAAGAAAAAGACTCGCGCGTCTGTCAGGAAGCAGGAGCAGCACTTCAAGCAAGTGTGCGGCTCCTGAGAATGCACGTTCCCGTCGTTTCCTCGAATAATAAGCTGCGGAAGGCTCCGATAAAACGGCCAGCAGGGAACACAATCCGTGAATGGCCAAACTCGTAAGTTCTAGGAAACCCTCCATCTCTCTGCGTCTCTACTTGTGTGTGTGTTTTGCACAAATACAAGAAAAGAACGAGGGATACCAAGCAGGGGCGATGCGATGGCGACGCGGTGCCGCCGGCGAAGGCATTTCCTTGTACTTTCAAACATGTGCCCGAAAATGCGACAGATGCGCTCTTTTCATGATGCATTCTTGTGTATGCGGCACACTCCATATGCTTGGGGATTTCTTTTTGTCCCTCTGCATACTTAACACCGTTCACACTTCCACCTAGGCTTAAAACAACGTTGGGAATACGTTGAAATGACATTGACTGGCAAGTTGCTGGCACCGCTGTGTGCCCTGAAAATGCGTCCGTTCCGGCGGACCGCGTCGCTTATTGCGGGGAGCATGCCGCGGGGTGCCGCCACGCTCCGTGAAATTAGTTGCAGCGTGGTGTGGAATTTCAAGAGGGCCACTATAGCGCAAATAAGCGCATTGCTCTTCCATGTAGCGCCCTCTCGGGCCTCCTCCGCGGCCTGTGGTCATCCCGTGGCCTTTACCAGCGTCTGGCAGGCTGCTCTGTCGTTGTCATTATGACTCTGGTTGTCATTTTGCATGTGCTGTGGCTAAACCGAATGTATCGACGGTACAGCGTCCGTGTGCACGTATTTCGTTCGGATCTTTTGAGCAAGCACTGAGCACGACGTAAAGGAGGCCTGCTCGCGCGAGCTGTAAGAATGCTCCGTGAACTAGCGTCGTCCCTGCGGTGCCCGCCCAGGAGGAGGCTAGAAAATCCCAACAGGCCGCATCTCTCAGCCACTTGCATGTGAGAAAAAATGCAGCAGCCCTTTCATTATGTAAAGCAGGAGCGCTTAAAAAACTACACGCCCGAGAAACCGAAGGCGCCCAGTTGTCCCAGCGGCCGTCTACTTGGCATGCCGCTAGCGAAAGCCGCTCCTTCGGCTCCGGCAGCGCCGTATTGCGGCAGCATGATACCGGAAATGGCGCACGTCTATCCTTCCGCATGTACGAAGGCTGTCATTAGGGCGAGCACCAAGGGGCGGCCCCATTAATTTGCCACGCGCGTCGAGCCGTTTCGCGTGACCTTCCGGCCGCGATTCCGGAAGCGCCGGCCGGGTGAAAGTTCACACACTGACCTCCGGCAGCCACGACGAGCCAATTGACCTCGTCGTCCCGGAAACTGCAGAATCCCGCTGGGAGCAGCTTGTCGGTGGCTGAAATCGGGATGGCTGGCTCACAGGGACAAAGAGAGATTACAGGCAATGCACGCCGTGTCCGAGCCATTGAGATGTTTCGCCCCGCGAAACGCTTTGCAATAAAACGCTTAGTAAACCACCACACAAATGCGAATGGCCAGGCAAGAAGGGACCCTCGCTCAGTCACAGAATGAGACCTCCAGCTCTCGGGCGAGTGACACACTGAGGTCGTGGCCGGAATGAGTCTTCACACCATGCGCTTCCGAATGCCATTACGTATTATCTATCTATCTATCTATCTATCTATCTATCTATCTATCTATCTATCTATCTATCTATCTATCTATCTATATTTATATATATATATATATATATATATATATATATATATATATATATATATATATATATATATATATATATATATATATATATATATATGCCTGTTTGTTTGTGTGTTTGTTTGCTGGATTGTTTGTATTTGAGTTACCTTACAGGCTCTACGAGGGGGCATTGAGTAACGAGGTGATGCAGTAACATAAAGAGAATAAAACGTAAATAGAAAGATTACGTGAGATGCTAAAATGCGAATTAGTACAAACAAGTGTAATAAGGTAACGTGAAATCTAAGTAACATAAGAAACAAGAAAACGGGGCAACAAATGGTGCGCATAGCAAACATGTGGACGGAAATAGACAGTGGTAAGAAAAAAATTATGTTGTAACATTTCGCGAAAGGATATGGAGTCAAATAAAAAAAACATTTCTGGGAAGATTATACCAGCAGAGAACAGCTCGGGACAGTGAAAATTATCTGTGTGGAAGCGTTTGACCGAACATGCGTCTGAAAGCCAAATTATTGTAAGCTGCTAGATGGGTGAGGCCGGCTTTCAAGGAGAAAGGAGACGACAGTATATTATATTATGCATGAGTCTACTATAATATGTCTTGTCCATTAAATTATAATTGCACACGAGTGAAATATGACGTTTAACTTCACTGATACTATAGTGACGATCCTTATTGCGCGTTATGAATTGTGCGCCTCAATTTTTTAACTGAATATATCATGGAGGTTCAGTTCTAGCGCGAGGACCATATGGACGTATTCCAGCAACGGCTGAACAGACGTGCGTGCAAACTAATTTACTAATTTTTGCCGATCTCACGGAAAGTGTGTCACGCAAAGTGCGATCTGCAGGTGACTTTATGTGTGCCACCTTTATTGACGTGTACCAAGAAAAGCGTAATGTGAAATAAATTTGCCAACAGTGAAACACATGCAGCAGTGCACTAATTTACGGTGTAACTGAAATTTTGCTCGTGACTAACAGAGACCCAAGGGCCAAAACCACGATCTGATTATCAAGTGCGCCGTAGTGAGGGGCACCGGAATGTTTCTGACATGCACGGTACACAACCGCTCCTCCCCAATCCGAATGCGGCTGCTAGAGCCGGGTCTGAACCTGCGACCTCGAGCTCAGCAGCTTTAGCCATCGGGCTGCCGAGGCGGTTCGAACGGAGATAGCTCTGCATTTTTTCTGGTCAGTTTCCTTTCTTACTTCACGCATCACTAATGTATGACGTTATGGTCGTATTGTTATGTGATCATCTGAGGCAGTAATACTAAAACAAATTACGCAGTCGTCTGTAAAGAGTCATACGCGATAACAAATGCCGGACGGTAAGTAATTGGTCTATATACTAAGAAAAGGATAGGGCCTAGAGCGCTCCCATGAGATACACCAAATTTAGCCCAAAAAAAGGTGAGCTTAATGTTTCTGCGGCTTGGAACTACGAACGCAGGGACAAGAAAGTTTTGACCAAATTTAATGCCAAAGGATAAGTGAGGAAGCAGTTATCTTTGACGATAGCTGGCAGAGCAGTAAGGCCTTCAAAATCTTGCGAAATCAAAAAAGGATTTGTTTGATCTGTTCGTGGTTTTTCATAATATAATGAACGTTGGTTGTACTTTCGACCAGCTGGGCATCACAAGACATACATTTTATAAAACCATGTGGGTTGGCAGAAGTAGGTTATTTGATTCAATATGGGGCCAAATTTGAAAGTCTGCGATATGATTTATCACATCATCTCAAACCAACTAGCCCAAAAGCTTACTATTCTAATGTCTATGATATATTCAAAAACCATGCAGGAGGTTAATGCAAGTGAAATGGGGTGATATTTTTCATTAGCCTGTCGGTTTCCAAATTTGTATATTTAGGAACAACGTTTTTCATTTTCTTACATTGAAGAGTCCACTTTTACGGTATTCAGTTTCAGTTTCACTTTATTATTCTTGAAATACAATGCATTGGTAAGATACAAAATACAGAGGAGGGTTCCAAACTCAAAGACTGCAACGGGACCCTCCGTTAATAATAACAAAGTAGAGATGTATTATAGAAGAGCAAGCTAACTAAAACAAATGAACACAATCGCGAAAAGACAACATAGAAAAATAATATCAATGAAAACAAATTGTATTTATATAGGCCTATCGTGCACAAAAAAACTGTCAATACATACAAATGACACATATAACGTAATGAATGACGTAAACTTAGTTACACATATAAAACAGCTTGAGAGCATGACTAAATGTATGAAAGGATGAAGACTTAATGCTAATGGGTAAACCATTCCACAGTTTTATAGCAGCGAATGATGATGTCATTTTTCCATAGTTAGAATGAATCATAGTCAACAGAAAATTAGAATTACGTGGAAACCTGGTATTATTGTTATTGATGAGGTGCCTGGAATCAATTAATTGGTATGAGAGCTATTTAGTAAGTAATTTATAAAACATAATTACTAGATGATATTTGAACAAGTTCGTTAGAACAACGATGTTATTTTCACGAAATAGAGGTGTAGCGCTCGTGAAAAACACACTGTTAGTGATAATGCGTATAGCTTGGTTTTGTAAGTGCTAAATAGATGAGATATGACAGTTATATGGGTTTCCCCAGGAAACAATGCCATAATTAATGTGACTGTGAATGAAGGCAAAGTATAATGCTAATAATGCGTCTTTAGAGAAGTATGGTCATGATTTCATTAATCGTCTAATACCGAAGGTACACTTTTGCTTAATGAAGGCAATGTGTTGAGAAAACGTAAGGTTAGAATCTAATTTGATGCCCAAAAATGATACACAGTCGGAGACGGGAATGTGATGACCATCTAGAGTTATCTCAGGTAAGCCAGGTAGTATTCTTTGGCTAGATCGAAAAATCATGAATTAAGTTTTTGAAGGGTTGATAAATAATTGATTGGAAAAGACCAAGCAGCAATATGGTCAAGCTCATTGTGTAGTTTAAGGATTAAGGTTATTAATGTATTGTTACGCAACTAGACAGTAGTATCGTCTGCGTATAGTACACAATGTGCCGACTTATGACAAGTGGGTGAATCATTAATATAAATAGAGAATAATAAGGTACCTAGTATGGAGCCTTGTGGTACACCTTGGTTAATAACTTTAGTATCAGAATAAGCACCTCCTAAAACTGTTTGTTCTCTATCATGTAGGTAACTTTTTAGAAGTTCTAGTACTGGACCGGCAATTCCCAGGGCTTCAGGCTTAGTAAAAAGTATGTTATCATTAATTATATCAAAAGCTTTAGTGAAATCTAAGAATACCGAACCAACGAAGTTGCCCGTATGAATCGAGTGACGAATGTAGTCGGTTAGAGATATTGAAGCTAAGTTAGTCGAACTGCGAACGCGAGAACCAAATTGTGACGATTGCATCAAATTAAATTTTTTAAGTAATTATTTAGGCGCTTACGAAATAACTTCTCAACCACTTTACTCTTCGACGACAGAATAAAGATAGTGCGATAGTTAAACACCTCCGTTTTACCACCTTTCTTGTGTACAGGAATAATCTCAGCCCTCTTAAGCGAAGTGGGAAAAATACCACATTTAACAATATTATTAATTTTAATACAAAGTGTATCAGAAATACGCTGCGGCGCCACAAGTTTTAGATGAAATACAGAAATATTATCTAAGCCAGGGCTAGAATTCTTTAGAGCTAATATCATGGAACAGACCTCATCCACAGTTACGGGAAAGAGAAAAAAAGAATGATTGCAGGGATAAATGGGATAAGTAGTAGTATATTAGCAGTAGTAGTAATAGTATAGTAGTAGTATTACATAAAGGGTGGGTGTACAAAAGATTACAGGTTGGCCATATCAAGATCAGTAATGAGATCGTACAGCTTCAATGAAGGTGTGTGGGTTGGTGATGGCAACTATGTCGTACGGAAGGCCGTTCCAGTTTGCAGTGGTATATGTAAAAAAAAAGAATACAAAAAGGTGATAGTACGAATTTGAGCGTGAGCGATACTTGGAGCACCCACGAAGTACCCACACCCACGAAGTGATACACGAACTGGTGGCGAGATGCCTCAACTGCGACAGAATTTGTGAAATAGGCTGGCGATGTGACAGGAAAGGGGGAGCAAACCTGCTTTTCATGATGATATGCTTATGCTGGATGAAGTCAATGAGAGAATGAACCGAGTAGCGCGAATCTGCACCGACTCTGCAGCATTTATAGGATAAATTTGATTAGGCTTCCAGATTGCAGACGCATATTCTAGTTTTGGGCGAATTGTAGGGAGGGGAATATCGTAGGTGATGTCTTAAGAAACCTAAGTTTGTTTGTTTTTTTGCTAGATGAGATGATGCTAGACACATGCGGAAGGCAATTGATACCCGGAGATAGTGAATTTTAGATATTTAAAGGAAGTAGCTGCTTCAATAGGCAAGAAGAGGGAATTGCAACAGCCCGTAGCCAACATTGCTTTACATTTAAAGCCAGCGATTGCACCAGGTTAGGATATTGTTTACGTTGTTCTTCAGTAGGACCTGGTTGTTCGTATGTGTAGTTGAATGTTATATAATGCAATCGCAGGCAAAGATCCCAATGGGAAAGAAACCTGTATTGGAAGATCATTAATGCTTATAAGGAATAACAGTGGGCCCATTACGGAGTCTTCGGGAACGCCGGATGATACGGGAACATGGTTAGATACCGTATTGTTAATGTGTACACACTGTCAGCCATTAGTAAGGAATTCTTTAATGCATTGTAGCGAAGCAGGATGCCAGCCGAACTGAGAAAGTTTTATAAGTAAGCGTGTATGGGGGGGGGGGGGGGGGCAAATGATTTAGCAAAGTCAAGAAAATATTCGTCGGTCTGTACGTCAGTATCTAGATTTAAGTGTTAGTCATGAAGAAAGAGAGCTAATTCATTTTTTCAAGATAGACCTTTGCAAAACCCGTGCTATGATGAATGAAAATGTGTTAGAATCAAGAAAGTTTGTTATGTCAGTGTAAATGGCATACTCCATCGTTTTACAGGCTATAATTGCTCTGGACATAGGTCGGTAGTTTAACAATGAAATGTGGTTACCTGACTTGTGTAGTCTGGAATGACCTTGCCAACTTCCATTAATTTAGTAGTAGGCCCGAAGACAAAGCCCACGATAACAACAGCGTTAATAGTGAAGCAAAAAAAGGGCTTAGTGCTTTTTAATAGTTTTGAGTTGACTTTTCAGCACATGTAGACATAGATAATTTTAGTTTTTGAAATAGTGCTGCGACGCAGTTGGCCGAAAGATAATGGCTGGCATTATAGACATGGCGGGGGCAGAACATCAGGTTCTGTCGTGAAAACTGATACAAAAGCGGTATTAATAAGCGTATTAGTGTACTCAAAGCCTGAAATGTTTTCACCGTGTTCGCTATTAATCAGTTGTGTTAGATTATGGCTCAGACAAAAGTTCAGAATTCCGAGTTCTCCGAGCTACCTGTAGTCAATAGTGTAGTAGTACAATTATTACTAAGATAATTACAGTCATCAAAGTTCAATACGCATACATTAAGATATCTCAGTTCACTGGGGCTGTGGTTCAGCTTGCCAGCGAAATCGGAATGACGTCTAGGGGGTCTACTGCATATACCTAGAAGAATTACTTGTGGTCCGGCATGGCATCTGAGCTATAGAATTTCAAGGTCACATGGTATATTGACGAGGCCGCAAGACAGTTTGTTGCTTACGGCGTTAAGAACGCCGCCCCCTGTGGCACTTGGCCTGTCTTTTCGGAATAGACCAAAGTTAGGCGAGTTGTTCAAAAGAACCTCTGAGATGTCGTTCGAAAGGCACGCTTCAGTTAGTACATTGCTTCCGGGTAAAGATGACGCCGTGTCGCGTTTCGAAAAGCAGCCGCGTAAAAACAAGTGAAAAAGCGGACCGAGCTGCGGAAGCGGGACGACGATGCGATTGACAGTTGCGACGTGATAGCCAGGGCTTTTCGTGCACACTTTGTGATGACTTATCAACTATAAAACGTTGTGAGCCAACGTGAAGTGTTTTGTATGGGAGTCAAGGGGACACATACTTGCTTTTCGTAAATGCGATAAGATGTATGCGTGCATTGGTGTACTTGCCGGGAGGAATCCTCGCCAATGGTATAGGTGATTCCCTTTAGCCTACAAGCGTTATTACGGATGGCCTCTTTCGTCCTCCAGGAGCAAAATTAGGCTGTTTAGGGGCTCGGAACAGAGTTGAGTTAGTGTTTCTTCAGAGCGTGCGAACAACTGTGATGAAGAATCAGAGGTACTGCAAAATATTGGGTTGTTTCGCCGGGAGTGATCCTGGGCGTCATATATAGTTTCGGCGCTATGAGTCTACGGCTACAAGCTGCTGTCGTAAGTGTTCGATATGCTCACAATGCGCTTCGACATTCCCCATACGTTTGGCGAGGTAACCAATGTCATTATTTCTTGTAAGAAGTTAAACGTTAAAGTCTTTAATTTCATTGACTGCTGTCGACTGTGATCGGTTAGTTTCTGCAACTCAGAAAGAATGGCTGTAGTGTCTCATGTAATTTCATACAATATTTACGAGAGGGAACTCTGGCTCTTGTGTCTACGGGAACTGCAATGGGGGCGGTTCAGCTAGCATGGTAATTATGGAAAGTGCATGGATTTGCCTAAACATCGTCCTTCTGGCTTCAAAGGGCTTCGTAACTTAGTAAGCTCGCCATTTTCAACAAAACACTTTATAATAGATAATTAAGTAATCATTATTAAGATTGTCTGAGGGCAGGATGCGAACACAGGACTTCTAGCACAGAAGCCTGATATTGAAAAGATTACGCCATGGACGCATGCATCGACAAGCGACATAGAACGCCATTATGAATTTATCGCGGGCAAGCCAGTGTCTTGAGACGCTTGGCGTATTTCAGTTTTACCACCTCGACAAGCGGAACCGTTGCAATTGGTAGCGATTGCACGTTTTCGCAGCGTCTTGGAAAAAATATAGATTTCTCTTAAATTTACGACAATGAAGGCATATAAAGCGTTATCAACAAAGCCACAAAAACGTCTGAATCCACAAGCACGAAGATCAGACAAATCTATGTACTTCATATCAATCCCACGGGGGCTGAACGATTGCAGCACGAGAGTTCCCTGTAATAATTATGGTATTAAACTATATGCAATGTCTCGCCCGGGCTTTGACTCAGTTTCACCCTCGGCTACCAGTAGGGAATGCAAGACGGCAAAACATTCCCAAGCAGCATTAATCAAACACTGTGGGCTCCGCAGCTGTGCAAGTAATTGCTCGATTGTTTTGCGAACGAGCTGTGCGAAGGACCAACCTGCATGGCGAAGTGCCGCGAATTAGTGGGGCCACTCGTGCCGAACAGCCGCCGAGCCCACGATGCCGGCGGGAGTGGTGGTGGCCCCGTCAGGGTGCTGACGTTGACGGTGGGACCTTGGAAGCTCGACCGAGCGCCAACTGACGAAAAGCATGATGAAAGATGGCCATGGAGGCCCGCGGAATGGCTGCGGGCGCACAGGTTCTTGATTTTATAATCAGGGGGTAGTTTACAGGTGCCTAAAGGTTTCTGAGGAATACGGAATTGAATTTTACTCACCATGAAGTCGTCACGTTTAGGTTATGAATGATACTCGCGATACCCCGAACATTTATGTGATAGGCGTCATGAAGCAATGTGCGACCACTTCATCCCTTGCAAGCAAAACAAATTTACATCGACGTCCACTGCCAGCTTCAAGTACTGTAGTATTGTGAGTGAGTGAAAGCACTTTATTCGGTCCAGAGAAGACGCAAGGAAGACCCCGCGCCACCCACCGGAGTATTGTCGCTGAAAGTTAATATGGTCACGCTGTGACATATCGTTTGTCGAAACTTTTAGGATTGCATATCAGGTGAGAAAGCAGATGATGCGAAAAATACTTTCTTTGGCTGCGTGTATTACAAAGCAGTGGCTGTCAACAACCCTCACATTTAGCTTACAAAAGTTTACTGTTGACGCATGTTTCATGCTCACACAGGCGCTTCTTCTTGTTTAGTAATGAACCAAGTTGCTTAGAAAACCAATGCACACGTCATATTCGCTATGAAATTAAGTGGAACAAATTTGTCATGTTAGCTATTGTGTCCCCGAAGAAAATCCTCTCTTTAATCAACATGCCCACAAGAAAATGATGACGTAAAGATCATTTGCAAGCACGTCTAGCACTTCATTCACTCCAGCATTATTTGCTTTATCGTGGTGCCAAATATTTCTCCTTCCACAGCGTAACTATCGAGTTCGATCAACGTAATACCTGTACCATTCACCCGAATCATCCGTGATGTCTAGAGTAGCTTAGTGCTTGAGAAACATGCAACATGAAACTTGAGGTCGCACAAAGGCCGTGCATTGCAATTCTGAACTCACTGAGTCAGGTCTCACGCACATGAACAACGCATGGGGATAAGGACTAGTTTGTCTTGTTTCTGTGTTGCGGTGATTTAATGCTGAAACAGAAGGAACACCCGAGAGTAAGGCTGAGCAGAAGGGCTCGTGTTTATTTGCAGAAAGGTCCACGCATATGCGCGCATTCTCTGGCACCTTAAGAAAGGGAAAAAAAGAGAAGTCAAATAGGATCACACAAGCACGTCATAGCCAGATGTTTAGGAACTCATGTTTGGCCGAGCCCAATCGCAACAGCGCTGCGTCTCACAAATGCACAATCTGCTGTTCCTTGCTGTAACAAAAATTTCCATTACATGGACTTCTACCTACAATGGTCGTCGTGAAGAAGCACATCCCAACACAGTCACGTGGTCTGTGAAATGTGCGCTCTTCTTTCATTTCCTTTATTTTTTTCCTTTTCGTCATCTTCCCGTAACCCATTGTTTACGCAATGTCGTTCTGTCTGAATGATGTACACTTCTCTGCAAAACTGCATAGCTTATGCAATTGCTCCAGAAAATTTATGCTATGATGATTAACTGCATAAACAAACAGTTGGGAGCAGCGTTCCTGTTCGTATTTTTGTCTTATGTGTTCCTCTTTTATATTGTTAGTTAGCCTAATTTATTTCACCTGAATGGGAAAGGTTGCTTTGGAAGGTAAGCATTGATTCCAGACCTAAGGTGCAACAGAGAAAGAAGTTTGCGAGAACAGACAATCGCAGAGTTGATAGGTAATGGACGGTCATAGGCAGATAAAGCTGCAATAAGTAAGTACATCTAACGCATGTTTGGGAACGCGTGAGTCGAACGTTAACGACATTGCGAAAGAGAAGTCATAATGTAAAAATAGAAATTGCGGTAGGGAGTCCTGCGGCTTTAGCTGTTATATGCAAATATTATAGAAAATATTGCGCACCCAGGAAAATAACACCCTCAATCGTGGACACGATGTCGAAACACCCTTTTGGGGCCCCTAATTTTTCTGACAATCTTGAAAGTGGCTGCATCCGTTAGTAGAACCCCCTTAGAGCGCCCTTTGACTAATCTCAGGATGCTAGAAGGGTGTTTTGCACCAGACATACACCTTGCGGAATTTAAGGGTGCTCCAGCACTTCGACATTTAGGGCAAGTGAAAAGCTATACAGCTTTATTTCCAAGAGGTTTGCAACAGGTCATTGATGGAACATGTCACATGGTCAAAGTAGAATAGCAACCTGCTGCTTAATGTATACATGGCGTCCCCGCTGGTGAAGTGAGAAGACATTGCCTTTTTCTTTTATTTCGTACCCTGTCCATCGCTTTTTACCAGTAGCTTCTTTTAAGTTCTTTCATAGGTAATTTGTGCTACAACGTAAAACTCTTCCAAACTTTTCTATTTCATTTCTGCAATCAGCCTTCCATGATTGGTCACAATTTTTTCAGGCCACTTCTTGTTCAGGCCCACTTCGCGTGTCTGCCACCCAACGCCAGGAAAACCATCAGGGCTCCTCATCTGATATGACGTATACATTCTGATTAGACTGAGCCAACGAAAAATAATTATTTCTGAAAGTACGCCTTTTTCACCATGAGCAGTCCGTAATTGATCGAAACTTTTTGAGCTGCGCAAACTTGACCTGTCTCACGCGACGCCAGAAAACTCGCAACGTCAAAGTGATCTGCACGCATCAAAGATGCATTAATATGCATAATAAAAGTAGTTTTTTTCGGCATAGAATGCCCCGCACAGAAATGAATAGAAGTTGTACAATAACTTCCTCTTGGGTGAATTGGTGTTTGCTTTACATGATCTTTCTTTCATTGTAGAGTCACCCTGTGAATAGAAGCTGGCTGCCCGCCGATCGTTCTGGCACTGGCTACACGCAGCTGCCAGGGAGAATACATTTATTTGCGTAGAATGAATATTTGCGCGTGGCAGTATAACGTTGCCGAGCCCTTTCAGCACGTACACGACATCGCTCTGCCAACTATTTTTGGCTGAGGTTCCGTTTTAGCTGCATTTCCACCTTTGCGTTGCACGCCGCCGCGGTTTTCCACCAAAGCTGAGCCAGAAGAAGCGGGCCAGTCGCATACGCCACCCTCCTGTAACCCGGTCATCTACATTCACTGTGCTAGCCTCGCCCCTCCGAAAGCCTCTCTTCTTCATGCTACTCACCTCTGGTCAGCCAATTAGATGAGAAAGACCTGTCGAGTAAGGCAATGTTATTCGCTTTAAAGCAAACGAAAGTGACCGCCTGTAAACGAGCAAAGCGTTTCATTGGCCAGTTCTAACAATGCATCACCACCAGATGCTTGCATCGCTGGTTATGTAAATTGGTCGTCAGTAGATTGGAATAAAAACAGATTGGAACAGTTTAACGTTATACGGCTCTAGCTGCCAATCGTCAGTGAATCATCGCGCGTCAGCCAATCGTAGTTCTTCGGAAGCATGTTCTTTCGGGTGTGGCAGCGCGGCCTGCACAATATTATGCAAATTAAGTATTGCGCTGTATCACACAGTGTGGACTAGGTTAAGTATTCGCGGGTGCATGAAGAGAAATATTCTACCACTATGAGCGCAGCATTCATTGAGGATGTGGTTCACCACGGTCATAAATTGGAAAGACACAGTTATTCTTCTATGCTTCTTGGCTTTCCCATCCTAGTGCTAGCTTCGCTTACAGCTTTTAACCTTGGTGCTTTGGAAGAGCGTGGATTGAGCCTGTCAATGCAACCACACTCTTAAGGTGCTGTATCATTATTTGTATTCTGCGTAGGCGGAGTGGTCGAGAAGTGGCACTTCCGACCCGTCATCTGCAGATCCGCTCATCGCAATCCGTGCTGCACCGGTTCCTCTCTTCGCTTTAGTTTGTCATAAACTTCTCGGAAAACAATTCGCGGGTACATCGGCTGATGTCTGAAAGACCACGATAGTCATATAATAACAGGTATCATTGCAAAAATAAAACACAGTGTGCTATTCGCCAATACATACATTGGTAAAATGGTGCAATAAAAAAAACTGACCCTTAAGAATCGTTGTATTAGTTCGTCGAAACACAGTTTTCCATGAGTGTAAGAGGGCGAATTATAGGTGCGAGAGAAAAAACCTTAAAGGCACAATTTTTCTTGGTGTGCAGTCTAGATTTTTATGCCTAGTGTAAAACACGCGAGCGCATTAAATTTAGCTCCACGGTTGACTACGATTGAAACTAAGATACTCAACCAGGGTTCGTCGCTCGTACGGTTGCACTGATTCTGGCACAGCGAGATCACCCGAAGTGGCGCACTGGAAGGCCCGCCGCTTTCGCTCACTGACGTCCGTGTCGCAACTGAATCTGTGTCCGAAAGCAACGAGCCGCCACGACCGGTGAAATACTTAGCATGGAAAGTACGTCGCGATTTGCAGCCGCTAATACTTAGCAAATGTGAAAAAGCAAGCAATGAGCTCGTGATCAAGCTAGAGCAAATTGATAATTGCGGACCCTCAAGTAACTGTGAAAATGTCAAAAGGAAAATATTTGGAGTTTTATCGTGACGTTATCGTGGCCACGCCTGGTGAACATGTCCGAGCAGGCCATTTTGGAAAGGATACAAAGACTATGCAAGCTGTTGTCGTATGGCATAACCCGAGTTCATGTAAAAAGAAATGCTGGCACGTTATGATTAGTTTCACAGGTTAACACATAAAGTCGGCGGGGCGAATGTGAGCCTCCGCGTTCCAGCGCACTCGATTTGCTTGGTTATAATTTCTAAAGACATGCACGACAGGGAAAGATACCTGACCGACCAACAAGACGCATCATGAAGACCAAGTCGTTGCGCTGGAAAAAATTGGCGCCGGCCCCGTTTGAGGCGCGATACTGTATGCACGGAGACGGCTGTTCCGAGCGCGCGCGCCGCTTCCTCCTCGGCCGCAGTGCCATTCGAGTCACGATGTCGGAAAAAAATGCGGGAAGGCCGCAGGCCAGGCCGAATTTGTCGATCGCCTTGCGACGTTTCCTCGAGAGGCAGCGTCGGCTCTTCAGATCACGTACACTGCTGCTCTTGAACCTCTTGGGTGCGAAGCCGTATTTCCGGGGCGATGCATATTTCGCCTGTGCGGCTACACCGAGAAGGCACGCGACGCCAGGTCGGAGTCTCGGAATGCTCTGTAGTTGCCTGCTGCAGATTCTAATCCTCGAGTTCGGAGCGGCGGACAATACTTGCACGGCAAATCGAATCGCCCATTCAACGAATTAACAAACACTCACTTATTATCTTCTTATTGATTACGGCGGATTTTGTAATTTGCAGATTTTACACCCTGAGTTTGCAGGGGCTGTCCACTTGGAATAAATTTCCAGAATGACACCAGTTTCAATATATGCGCCATCAAACTCGCCGTAAGAATGTGCTGTTGCGCCGCTTGCTTTTTTAAGGAAGCGCTCTTGTATACATTCAAGTACTATGTAACTGGAACGTCCATTTATGTCGGCCCACATTCTTTGGAACTATATCTCGGTACTAGTTTCGTCTTGGAAATTCATATGTGGCGTTAAATAGATACGACTTTTATAAGTGAATTTTTGTGAGTCAGCTGAAAATATGTTTCGATTTCTCGTGCCAGTAACGTCCGCCTTTTTGAATACTCCAGTTCAGAAACAAAAATTATGCTGTCGGCCACAGACGACTTTTTTTTTTAATTCTGTAAAGCTTAGGCAAAGCTCACCTTGCATACGCTGAAGGATAGAAGTTATGGGATGAGCAAAGAAGCAATTTTGATTTTTTCGATCTCCTTTTTGTCCATTACACGCAGCTAACGGAAGAAATTGATACAAAAATTATTTTCCAGATACGAACGTTGCGCCTTTGCGTCTGGGGGTTGCGCAACCTATAAGTTTATGTTTCAGCGTATAGTAAAGATTCCGCTCAAGTCTGCCGCCGTGCGATGTGCACTTCTCGTTCAAGCGCTACTTAAATGTGTCCCAATTCAGAATTACGCATTAACTAGCCCAACTTTCTCCTCTAATTGGAAAGCGAAGTACCCGGTAAACGTCACGGAATACAATACATACTAAATTATTTGCACGGTATATCACCGTCTACAACTTTCTGGTCTACCGAAAATAATCCTGTGCCAACTTGTCTCTCTCAAACCAAGTACGTGAAAGAAAGGGAGGTTGCGGCAGCTCACAGATGCAATATTATAAAGAGAGATAGGTAGCTTCTCGCAAAGTCTTAGCTTTAAAATTTCAGACAAAATCAGCAGCAGTCCCCAAGGTTTTACGAGCCGACCTCCACAGATGAGCATGATGGCCATTAAAAAACTCCGCAGTGCACATGTGTCGCGCGGCTCCCTGCCGGGGAGCCGTGCGTATCCGAGCGCCGCGTTTACGAAGGGCAGTCCGAAAGCAGTACGTGGGCCGGACACGCACCTCGACACACAAACAGCCTCGGCAAAGACAAGGCGTCAATCAAGGCCTCGCTTCCGATCGCGTCCGGCCAGCGCTGCGTCGAACCTTGGAAACCTACGCTGCCGTCTGTCACCCAGTGCCGAGGGCGCCACGGAGAATGGCGCCACCTTGGACATCGCGAGCAATGGAAGGGCACGCTGCCTTCGAGCTCTTTGTTCGGAGCTCATTCTCGTCAGTTACGATCGGTGGCACGCATGACATCAGTTCTTTGGAAAAGTTTTTTCCGATAACGTTTTAGTTTCCTGTGCTCCTCTTTACTATCTTCCACCGGATATACGTTCTAATTTCGATTGAAATATTTTTATCGCCAAGGGCACCCGCCATGGTTGCTTAGTGGCGATGGCGTTGGGCCGCTAAGCTCGAGGTGGCAGGATCGAATCCCGGCAGCGGCGGCCGCATTTCGATGGGGGCGAAATATGAAAACATCCGTGTGCTTAGATTTAGGTGCACGTTAGAGAACCCCAGGTGGTGCAAGTTTCCCGAGTCCCCCACTGGGCGTGCCTCGTAAAGTGCTTTTCGCACATAAAACCCCATAATTAAATTTTTTATCGCCAAGGGCCTACTTCCAAGTAAACTTACGTCCTTATTTACCTCTAGTTAGACACGGTGACAAGAAACACCATAGTTTGTGCACTACATGCCACAATATTTCCTATTTTTCATTCATATATCTTCATATCCTAATGTTTTTGCATTGTTTCTTTTCAACATATTAAGCTATCTCTCTTTTTGAACCACAATCTCTTTTTTGATGTAGTTTTGGTTTGATATTCTTGCGACGCGTTGTTTTCCCGCTAGGCGTGATTTTTATCTCTGAGTGTGCGGCTCCGGCGTAGCCTCGGTGGTTTGGGTCAACTACGCAGAGATTAAATTTTTATGACGCCTGTGCTGTGGCTATGATTGGTCAATGCATATACACCGAGCATTCGGTATGTCCTGATTCTTTCCGTTGTCCGTCTTTTATTAGCGCTTCGCTTGCCTTAAAGCGTGTCCGTACAAACTAGCTCAGATACAGACCCTAGTTCAGTTTATGTGAATGCCTTAAAGGGTTTTGCAAATGTCATATTCATAATTTAGTCGTACATTTCAAAGCAGCATATCATATATCATTTTTGTCCACATTAGATGTATTAGGCGCGATTTTCGCAAAGATATTGAAAGAAAGATCTCAGCCTAAATCCAACAATTGCTTACGAAATCACTACATTTGAACTTTGTCTTCTAAATTCAATATAGTATCTCATGAAATTCGGCGCAGTGGTTGCTCAGAAAAAGGTTTGTCGATTTCCCATGCATTTATATAGGAGACCACGAGCGAAAGCTTCCCCATTAAGTTCGAGTTAGAATAGTATGACGATAGCTAGGCAGGTTTGTAAATCTGCTTGGGAAGGAAGAAGTGGAAATAAAGCGAGAAGGCCGTGGTGTGGATCAGAAGACCGTATTGTTGGCCAAAAATCTCTAAATGCTTACTTCTGAAATTCTATAGTGGTTGGGTTAGATAATTTAGAAGACGCTACTCCCTTGTTCACCAGAAAATTTCAAAATTCCACGCCACAAGATGCATTATAAACGTGATTGTCTTGTCTAATTATTCCTTATTTAGGGTTGAAATATTTTCTCCATATAACCTGACAACCTAAAAAAAAACGCACAGCCTTTGTGCTTGCTTACAGAATCCAGGAAAATTTTCATTGGCACTCTTTCCATCGAGCAGTTGCAGTAGGAATTTGAATTGCCGGTTATGGTAGCACACAGCCTCAAGGTACGCACGATTGAAAACCACTTGCTCCACATTAAAAGCCACAGCCATGTCTAATTCTCCCAAGAGCCTAAGAACATGAGAGTAATGCTTGTAGAATTCCGTAATTAACCGACACGAATGAAACTGCACGCACACCAGACGTTACGGGCGCCATCTCTGATAATCGTTGCCAAGCTGACGGAGGACCATGGCGACGCCTGCTATGCGCACGCGTATTAAAATAGAGAAAAAGTGTAATTATCTGTCGAGCATTCGCAATTAACCCAGAGATTGCTGAGTTCGTGCTCCGGGGAAGCAACTGCTAATTTATTTCACTACGCTAGTGTTATCGGCATCCACCAACTGTACCGCTATCGAATCGGTGCTTGATTTAAACCTAAAATTAATCGATATTTAAAGTATCTACCATCAGCTTCTCGTTTGAAAAAAAAACAAAACAAGCAACGTCGCTATAAGACAAGGTTCGGTGAAACGCAGTAAATGCTAATCGCAGGCTAAAATTTGGAAGCTTTTCTCAATTATTACGAATCCGTCTGTCTTGATTGGTGCACCTGCGACTCAAGCAAAAGGGTGTCTTTCTGTGTTTCTGTCCCACAATTTCTGCTGCTACAATCTTCCAAGACTTCGCCAAGTCAGGCTTGAATTTTGCATGCTAAACAGCACAGTGCGCTTACGTCAATATTCTTCAGCGCTCATATGTTCAACTGATGATTGAGTTATTTATACACAAATAAAAAAATAGAGAAGATATCAATAGAGTCCCCTCTGACCTTGGCGCCGTAATTGGTGCGACCAATGGCTGATAGAAATAAACGCTAATCAATGAAAATATATGTGCGTGTTGCGGAATACTTGAACTTTATTCTGCACTCTTTCCGTATACTTGAACCGCCGCGCCATTAAGGCTTTATGTGGGGTGCGGTGAAATACAAATACAAATAAACCCCAAGTAAATCTGACCTTCAATTTCAATCACTTAAGTGACATTTCATCGACACATATAGACAGATCGTGTTGCTCACCTTTATAAAGTAGGCATCAAATCTAGTCACGCTCCACTTCTTTCGCTCTATTTTGCATCGTACATCCCTTGATTGAAATCCCCTTCACACAGAAACACTAAACAATATTAATAATTGCCAGGTTCATGCAGCATTAGCTAGGGTAGCTTGTGTAAGCGGAATTTGTTCTTACTGACTAAGTTCCTTTTTAGTGTTTTGCAATATCAGGCAGTACTGTACTATTGCAAAAAACTGTCTTCCTGTTGCGCACTGACTTTTTTTTCATTCACCATCAGCTGAAATTGCATAAATGGAAAGTTGCTTTTTACTCTTTACATTATTTGTTTGCCTCACTCTAACAACCGCCTTCTGCAATGCCTTCCAGGCCTGATGGCGTAATTAAATAAACAAAAAATAAAAGAACAAACTGCAAAAGGTATTTCTTGGATGAGGGCAGACGCTGTATACAATATCGGAATACTTAAAAGTTCGATCGCTAAAGAGTAAATAGTTAAACTCAAAGTTTTCCTTTCCGAATTAACTAATCAGTTGTCACTCTTAGCCGCTTATGTTGTTTGCGCATGAAAGTTTCTCGTCTTCATAACTGAAATGGCATCGTAGTGAAGCAGCTTTTGAAACTTATATTGTCATTGCGGATTACCTCTGAAAATTAAGTGCTTATTCATTTGTGCACTCATGGGTTAAAATAAAAAAGTGTTCATTGTTTTACAAATGTAGTGCAGGAAATGGCCTGCGCACAGACAAAGCTGGGTAATGTATATGATATTTTCATTTCATGCACGCAGCCCGGAAGCCTATTTCTTTTATTTATTTACTTATTTATTTATTTATTTATTTATTTATTTATACTGCCATCTTGTACAGCAAGATATTGTGGGAGTGAGTGCATATATATGTCAATTAATTGAGGGATACATTTTAGTGGAAAAAAAGAAACAAACAATATAAAAAACAATATCAGGAAGAGCTAGTTGATTATTGAACATAATTAGGCAATAGGTCGGCCAATTCATCACTCGATAACTCTTGCAAGGACCCCTCAAGGCCATTCCAAATCGCAACTGTACGTCGAAAAAAGGAAAACCTAAAACAATCAATCGAGGCATTCAAAGGAACAATGTTAAGACGATGACTTCTTCTGGTGGGCCGAGAAGAAGGATTAGTGAAAACAATAGGTGCATTGACATAAGTTTTCCCATGAGCAATTTTATGTAGCAGAACAACACGGTCAGAAGTATGTCTATGGGCCAGAGGCTTTAGTAGCAGCTTACTAGCATGTGATGTCGGTGAGAAATGGAGGTCATAACGGTTATGTATAAACCTTATGGCTTTTTTCTGAATAGACTCAATCATGTCTATGCCTGTGAAATGATGTGGCGACTGCACTACCGACGCGTATTCAAGTAGGGGCCTTATTAGTGATCTGTATGCCGATAATTTACATTCTTTAGTTGCATCTCGTAAGTTTCTTTTAAGAAAACCCAATTTTCTCAACGCCTTGTTGGTTATACATTTAATGTCAGCATGCCATTTCAGATCAGGGGAGAAAGTAACGCCAACGTATTTGAACGTGCGGACGCTTGCAAGCTTGTGCGCTTCATTAAAAAATATAAATTGTAATGGTTGTTTTTCATTTGGATAAGTCATTGATACGGTTTTCTTAAAATTAAGAGACATTTGCCATGTTCTGCTACATTCGCAAAAACAGGCGAAGACTTGATTCACCTCCAAAAAAAAAATTATGGGGTTTTACGTGCCAAAACCACTCTCTGAACCACTCTCTAAACACCTTGGAGTGATTTCCGGTTCGAGCTAAGTCAGCCCGTTTTACATGGTTAATGTGGGATACGCTGCTGGTCAGATCGCCGCCTGCCAAATTCTTACAAATGCACCTCGCATCAAGCCTTGTGTTTTGGCGCTGCCTAAAAAAATAGATATAATAAACGACTCACAACCATCGCTATAGCACAGGGTCGAGCACTTCATTACTACTACACGGTGCCAACGGCCTACAGCGACCAAACTATTGACAGGCATAGTCAATGTGCCGCCAGATGCCTGAAATGTTTGTTACCAAATTAGTCAAGGCCGAGTCGCGATTCGATTCCGAAAGGGTGCTCTTGTCTCGCTTGCTTGCTAGGCGCGTAGAAGCACGCTCGAATAAGGGGCGCTGATATGGGTGCATCTCGAGCCTCGCGCCGAATTCCCAAAAGTTACGCAAGCTTTGCCGCCGACCAAAGCGACGTTTCCCGGAAATGCTCTGCGAAAGAGATTATGCGGTCACACAGCGCGTTTTGCTTCGCTATATTTGGACGAACGGCCACCGCGAGCGCCTGCCGCGAACTCGGCTGTGCGTCACGCAGTGCTGCATCGCGATGGAGGCCAACGCCGTGCTGCCCTTCGCGCGTGCTGAGAATTCGCGTACAGCCCAGCGTCCTCTAAATGCCTTTTTTTTTGCCAGAAAAAATCAACCTTTAATATTTTGCGGTGCAAAAGAAGTGCTTAAACGGCCTTCATGAGTGTGATATGATGCTCTTTTTATTGGCGTCTGTTAACTGAGCTTCGCAGTTTTCTGAATTCGGAGTTGCACCTGAGCAATTACTTTGTTTCATTCACCGCTATTTGAAACATATTTCCGACGTCAATGGGCTTTACTTTTCTTGCCTACTCCTGGTCCTTTGAAGCTAATACTTTACGACTCACTTGTTCGCATACAATTGCAATATGCGTCACATATCTGGGATTCTGTTCCGTGTTGCTTTATTACTCAATGAGAACCGTACAAATGTGTTCTGCTCACGCCAATGGTCCCGAGCTGTCACAGCGTTTAAGAGTAATTTTTTTCGTGACTCCACATACCCTCTTGCGCATTGATCACCACCGCAAGGGTCGCACGCCAAGTTTATCGTACCAACATATATTAGATATTCTCCATGCTCAAGACTACTGACTACGCTCTCAAAAAAGTTTACAGCCTTTGGGGCTTACTTTGTCTCGGCACATTAATCGTCGTCTACCTTGGTTGCGTTTGCTTTCTTGAAAACTCGGCGCTCGCTTCTTTCCTGTCGAGAATGCTGTGTCACGGTGATAACGCGCAAGACGCTCGAGAGTTGGAAGTACCAGGCTCGCTGCGTTAAAGCAAGGAAATGCGGGCAAGACAGATGACGATTGTTGTTGTGGGACAAGATACGACCCAAAGGATGTAAACTTTTTTAAGAGTGTGGAGCCATTTTTTGCAGCCATCGGCAGCAATGCTAACAAAAACTAATTTAAAATGGGCATGTGTGCATATACATTGTGTAATATTTTCTGTCCATCGACTCATGTCTAAAACATTAGACAGACTCGTAGAGTATAAAAGTTTGTTACCGCTAGGAAAAAACATGCCCACTTTTTTTTTAATTTTAAGCAGTTGCCACAGGTTTGCCGCTGACTCATCGACTCACCGTTACATTTGGCGCAATTTTTATCACTCGGCGAGACGTCGTCTTCGCTGCCTGGCAAAATTAGCAATGTTTTCGGTATATTGGTCGCAGCCTGCACATGCAATCCAATTCATAAAGTTAGAGACTGTTCAGTATGAGCAACAAAAGACGACTTGCAAGAAATTATTCGGGGTCTGAAATATTAAATTATAAGGGTAATTGGATAAATACCACAATGAATGCTAAGGCATGTCTTATAGTCTGACTATTATAGAATACATTTTGCTATATATCCAGCCTCTATAAGTAGTAAGGGATTAAATTTACTATGCCAAGTACACTCTAAAAAATCTACGCTTATCTAAGCTTGCGTTTGCAGTTTATTG
The DNA here is from genome assembly GCF_050947875.1 of Dermacentor variabilis. Classification (NCBI taxonomy): domain Eukaryota; kingdom Metazoa; phylum Arthropoda; class Arachnida; order Ixodida; family Ixodidae; genus Dermacentor; species Dermacentor variabilis. The sequence goes on along the minus strand of NW_027460291.1, from coordinate 17,918,227 downwards.
CACGCTTAATCTAAGCGTGATATTTCCCCCCCGCTTACCAATCACGCTTGTTAGGAGTGATCAGCAACCCCTCTTCATGCTTAGCAGACGTGATAAGGACCCCCATTTCCACGCTTACTATGGCGTGACCCATCTCCACGCTTAGAGAGGGTTCCATGGGGGCAAGGGGGATGGAGCATGCCCTCGCCTGCACGCGTTGGAAGCAACGGAGACGCACTGGCCGGCTTGGGCGTTTGGGTTGCTTCTCTGAAGCGAGCTTTGCTCACCAAGCTCTTCGAAGTCCTCTTCTTTAACTTCTGCTCCACCGGTACACGCTGTGACGGACCAAGAGGCTATGACAGTGGCAATATGCCGGTGAAGTAGAAGCTGAGTATGCTGCAGAGAGATTGTGCAAGACGCTCCCGCCGGTGACACTGAAACTAAGGCACTAAGAAGCCCTAGCACATTTCAACGACGCCAAGGAATGTAAAACGTAAACAAGCCCCTCGGTATCTCTTTGCACAAAAAGACGAATGACCTCTCAACCGGGCTCTGCGACGCGGTTTATTACACACATGTTTCTTCCTGAGGTAAATCTTTTACTCACAATATTCATTCCCAGAAAATATGATGCAATGGAAACGTAGGTGCTAAAAACAAAGCTTAGAGTTAAAGCGTTTTCAGATTCCTGAAACGTCTTTGTATGAGCTTGATTTAAATGCGCAACGCCGTGAACAAATACTTGATTCTTGTTTGCGCCTATGATATTTCTCTCCTCGTTCTTGGCTTTAAGTTCGTTGCACAAAAGTTGGCCACATGCCGCCGGATACCGTTACATAAAGGCACACCAGTGGTGCCTTTTCTAGGGACGTCACTGGTCTCAATGCTTTCCTGCTCGCAGCCGCAGGTGAGGAGCCGTGTTTCACCCCGGACAATGCATGGTCTCTTTAAGATCACTTGGCGCAATCTAAAAAAAAAATGTATTATTGCCCAAAGTACAACACTTTAGAGCTGAAAGCATGTTTCTTTCAGACTAAATGTGTTAACGAAGACCGCTTGGTTTTTTTCACTGCTTTGACACCGACTGCACTTCTTCTGGCATTTCTCCTACTGAATGCTCTTTAAATCTTGCAGTTTAGAAGTTTTTAGAAGTGGGCGACAGGGGAAAGAAGGTCAAATGACCGCAGCAATGAGAGCATGCATTGTAAGCCTGGGTCGGAAGCACGCTTCTAACGCGACTTATGAAGGCTCAGAAAATTTCTGTATTGATACGATCAGAAGGAGCTTTTTCAATATTTGTTCATTTTCATCAATTCTTCATCCAAACCTTTATTCTCTTTCAAATGTGACCTCAAAAACAAAAGAACAATTCGCAAAAAGCATTTCGATGAGACGCACAGTTGCAACTGATTTTATTCCATCATGCTCTTCATCAAAATGAAGTTTAAAAATTCCAACACATCTGGCAACGCCTTCGATAAAACATTTTAATGCCTAAACAAAAATGAGCTAGAAAAACGTAGTTACGCTTAATTTCCAAGCCAATCGAGATAGAAATTTTGACAAGAATGACATTCTACGTGAACTTATCACACGTGAATTCTCACTGCAGGCGCAGATGGGTTTGCAGGTGGAAATGAAGAGCTCCAACGAGCAGAGTAAATTCATGTTCATTGAACACAGTCACATTTCCTCTCTTTAAAGCCCAAAATGTAAAATATGCGGAGCTACACTAGATATCCTAATTCAGAGTGCAACTCAGGTTGCAAATTAAGTAGCACGTGTGGTTACAACCTCGCATGCAGCGCTTCGGAAAATGCTAGTTACTGTCAGTCGACAAATAACTCACAAAATTAAGAATTTTCACTTTATGGGCACCGGTATACTATGAGCGGCATACACGGCATACCACATTTATGCGCCACTGACATAGTTCTAAATCACGAGAAGAAGCACGGTGCAAAATGCAGAGTGGCAACTTCCAGCACGCCACCCTTGCCCGAGGAAAAATGTCAGCGGGCACAGAGAGAACTGTGAGGTGGCGAATATAAAATAAAAACAACAGAAGTCGTAGGAATTAGGCACTTCAGTACCATAAACTGAACAATTCTGAGGAATTAAACAGCCCGGTGTTAAAACTAGTTAAAAATGCACGAGGCTGATTACTCTCTGTTTCGATCAACGCTACCGCTCGCGTAGTTCTCGCTTTCCAATAAATGTACCATTACATCAAATTTTGCACCACACATCATAGAACCACATACCGTAATTCATGACAAATTGGAAGTTAGTCACTCTTTAATAAAAGCGAACCATAACTAATGTTCTTACCTGTATATTTCACTCGTCCTTGAACAGCAGGTGAGGGACCGCAACATATCCATTATCCATACGGAAATGCTGCTCTGAAGCCTTCAGACTGCGGTGGATTCTCTCTCGTAAACTCGGCGCACTGCACAATGTATGCATACACCACCCGCGTTGTACGCCATGAATTTCTCTAGACGTGGCGATGCACACCAACGCTGACACCGGAAGCTCTGCGCTGCAATGAACGAACGTCCCTCGTAGCAGTGCGCACTTTTCTCAAATATTTGTATTCGATTTGATTCGAACAACCGTAGTTGCCATCAAAAGTGGCTGGTCGGGAGAATTAAGGAATAAAGAAATCATGAGTAAACAAATGGTCAAGTTATACCTTCCCTTCAGATTGACATGACGATACGATTTTGTTTGGCCCAGTAAAGCCCAGAAATCAGATTCTAGCCGTGCGCAGTCCTTCTGAAAGTCAAGGGTGGGGTTGACTTTCTATATCAGTTACTATAATGCTTCCGCGCGCCCGTTACTATATTCATTTATACAGGATTTGAGCGACGTAAAATAAAAAAGAGGTTGCCATAAATAGCGCCCATATCTGCGTTTAAGATAGGCAAAAGCTTTCAATGACAAATCCAAAAAAAATATTGTTCAGCTGGAAGTTTTATATTCTGAGCGAACAAGATGCACTGGCCCATTTGGAAATGCATTTTCTCGTAAAAAAAATGTTGATTCTACTATGCTTTCGACATTGACACCGCACGCCGTACTGATTGCGAATTACTCGTAATGAGCCACTTTCTGAATGAGAACCATTCATGCGTAGCGACGTGTTGTACTAAACTTTGTCTCGTTTTTTTTTTCGCCAGCTGCTGCTCGCGGTGGTCCTGGTGGCAGCCGGAGTGAGCGCAGGCTCCTCCAAGCTCCCCGGCGGTGCTTCGGGGGCCCGCGTCTTGCAGAAGCGTGCCTCGACAGGAGCCCGAGCCACAGGAGCAGCGGGCGAGTGGTGGAAGGTCTGGTGGCAGAACTACATACCAGAGGTCACCGACCCCACAGCAGTGCCACACCTGACCACGCCCACGCCTGAAGGGTATGGACCGGAACCGAGGTAAGTTTTGCTTCGTCTCGCAGATAACGCAGGAGTACCTCACCAGGAATCGCATAGCAATGTCCCACGGGAACCAAACTTTTGCGGCTGGTACTTTCATCGGAATGAATTCCTCTGTGCATTCCTGTCATTTCCGAAAAGGAAAGCTTGCTCTCCCGTTCTAGCAGCGCTTGCCGCTACATTGCGTCACAAGACGCCCTTCAGACAGCTGGGACGTGGCTCCCGTTTCCGTCCCGTATTCAGCGCGACAGGGGAAAAAGAACCATGCTTTACGAACCTGGATTTTTTTAATGGCAAAGTGGCACAAAGAAGGTGCCGCATAGGCGCTCAGCTCCCATAAAAAATGCTAAAAGCGAGAAATACACAAAGAGTGGATGGCCGGAAGACGGCAATGGATGCACTATGGAAATGCCAAAAGCTCAACGGCAAACACCACCTGTGTGATGGTAATAAGAATACGAGGCTTCTTGCATCTTTTTAACGTTGGTGGATCCCAGATAAAACGTTCCTGCATAAATAAGTTTCCCAGGACACTGCGCGGATCACGGGAAAGTGCCATTTATCGCCAGGAAGGGCCGCCCGTTACTCACAACTGCCCCTATACAAGATGCTAGCTAAAGTGCTTCGCATGTGTCAGAACGGAAGCACGTTGCCGCCGAGTCGGTGCGAACGCGGTTCCTTGGCGCACAAGCAGTGTGGCTGCTTCCTTGCGGGCGCTCGCGCTTCGCAAGCGCCACTGCTGAGGTCAGCCTTTTGCAAGAAACTTGGTGGTTAACGCCTTAGACGGCTCGTGGGACGAAAAATCCGATGTCCGGGGTTATGGCGCCAACATTCGTTGCTTTAAAATACGTAGGGAGTCGAACCCACTACCTGTGATGTTGAATGAGGCGAATTTAATTAAGACCTTCGACCTTTGGTGGGAGTCGTGCCCTCGAAATTTGGTTTTAATCAGGGAGAATCAGGCCATCATTTTTTAGTGCGAAAGCAATACTGCTCGAGGTTTCCGCTCTTGGCCGTCGTCCCGGAGCATCCACCATTGACCTTTAGCGTCACCTATGTGTGACGTCATATCAGCTGTGGAAAAGCGGGGCCCCAACTCGGCTCGTCGCGATCGTCCCAGCGAATCCTCCACGGTATGTCGGATGATGTGTATAAGGTGAAGCTGCAACGATGTGCTGCAGCTAAGAAGCGGCGGCGTGCGGAAGAAACCGATGAAGAGCGGGAACAACGTTTAGCTAAACGGCGTGCGTATTATGCAGCCAGGCGAATGCGTTCAACATCTCTTGATCTGGGTGCATCTACAAGTATCATGCATGCTCTCAATGCTGACGCGACTTTGGCGACACCTGATCGTTCGACAGCAAGCCTTATGGATGCTTTAAATGGCGACGAGACTGCATCTACACGTCCGATGAGCAGTATGGAACTCTACAACCTGAACAGAAGATTGCTTTCGCAATCCACTAGGCTTAGCCAAGCTAAGCCTCTGCCAATATTTTAATACAAGGCGGGAAGCCGAGGCGAAGAAGTGCCTGCAGGACCTTTCGTGTTAATTAGGGTAATGTTATTTAATGTACAGTTAATTAGGCTGTAGCTAATTAGGGCACTCGCTCCCACTACCTTAGGTGGGAGAAAACAAGTAATAGGAAGTAACAACGCATTAGAATGAAAGTGTCAAGTAATATAATAAATTTCACTAGGGTTGAGGATTGGCCGAGTTGGTATTGCATTCGCGGAAACTCTATGTTACGCTGTACCAGTTTTGTATATAATGGATGTCTCGTGAGCGGGCAGGCCTTCGCCTTCATCCTGTTTGCCCCATTCTGAAGGGACTGTCAACTTTTAATAATGGGATCTTGCAAAAAGGGGCCACCGAAGGCCATTCTAATAATCCCAAATAAGCTTCAACGACTAAGGAATGTTAAAGAAGAAAAAGAAACAAAGGTGGAAACGGAAAATAGCGGGTACGTGAAACATCAAACGCGGTCAGGAATGGCCTGCTACGCCGCGCCCATAGCTCAGCGCGATGTGCCGGCAACGTAGTCACGTTCAGTGAGGCTGAAGGGGCGATCTCTGGCTATGCAGCTGCTGCCCGAAGAAAAAAAACACGCAGCGGAGCACGTCCCTGTAAATGCTGCAATATCGTCTTTCAGGACATTCCACCAAATAAGCGGAAAAAAATGGTGCTAGTTTACATGTTCATGCACAATATATTCACGGTAGTGTGTTGTAGCCAGGCCCCTCTAACTTTTAACGTTTGTTCAACGTATATTTTTTTTTTGTTCCCAAATAAGAGAAATCCGGAATGATGCCGCAACGACGTGTTGAACCATGAGAAAACACAGATGAACGACAAACTCGTCTAAAAATAACTTAATTTACCCGTAATTCAGACGCACAAAATCAAATTAACCAGTGCACTTGAAAGTTTGCAATGCAATGCTTGGACTGTAGTCTTCAATATTATGCTACATTCAAGGCGGAGAAAGACATCAGGCTTGTCCTGGAGTCTCTGGACCGTATACTATTGTTCGGGGAAGATATTGTTAGAGATGTAGAATTTATTTATTTACAGTGAAACGGGTAAAGAAGACATGAGATTGTCCGAAACAGCCGATCACCCAAAAACATAGCGCAGCTTCTTCTTCCTCTTCAGCGCTCTTCCGGTGCGACGTTACAATATATTTAATTTATTGCGTGACTAGGCACCATTTGTATCTAAAAGTATGGACAAAAATCTGCAGACTTATGCTGCACTGGTGCCCCACTACAGCGTGACATTGCCTTTCTTGCACGCTCAACCTATCGGGTGACTTCCGTGGACAAAGCCGGAAGGCTTGCAGCGCCTCTGGTTATAAACGTTGCAAAGCTACTTGCAGACCTTCTACAGTCTGCGCGCTACGCACCAGGGAGGGTGCGATTGAACGCTTTCTGAATCGAGAGCAAGCCGCTCCAGCAACGCTCCGCTGAAAGGCCGAGCATCGCTTATTACTATTCGCTTAAAATTTGGGAGACCAGACAGAAGACATTCTCCCCCACGAACAGCAAGCGCCCCGACGGTGTGGGAGGTGTGCGAGCTTCGGCCGGCCTCAGCTGCACTGTTCACGGCCGTTCTTCGGGCACGCAGCGAGTGTCGCTACGTGCTGACATGGCTGCTGCGTGTAATTCATGCAGCGACTGTAAATCAAACAGAAACATTCGTTTCATTTTTATTACCGTTTTGAACCCTGCCGAACCACCCAACACACGTAGCGCCCTGGAGCAGGACCTAGATTCGGAAGAGCTTGTGCGTGTCTAATTTCACGAACGTCTGCAGGGCAGCCCTCTTCGTAATTTTTCGGGTGACTCTTTTTTTTTATTTGTAAAGAACATGGTTTTAGAAAACAAAAAAGAAGTAATGCACGACTTGAAGCATGTACGTTAAATCATGACGATAGCGAATTTTTGCAAGCTCACTGCGTGTCTTGGGACAGCAACGAATCAATGCTACCATCACCTCGTTTGTCAACAAACCCGGTTTTTTTGCGATCGCGCACGTCAGCGTAGGTGGGCAAAATTTATTATTGGAACGCTAAGCAAAAATAAACTTAACGCAAGCTCATCGAACGTACTGTACCTCAAGCTAAGCTGTCACCAAGTCGAGCCACAATGCTACTCCAGTTCATGTATGGTTTCGCGACTACTCGAAAAGGCTTGCATTACAAATGTGAAGCGCTTCCAGAACAGAATATCGCATTAGGGAATGTCGTAATCGTCAGCAATTCTTGTTTGTCCGTAAATACGCTGACACATTTTAAATTGCGCTGTAAGAAATCAGAAAACCATTTCTAAACTACCTGATCAAGGCTGGCGACAAGAAGTTCGTGGTCGGAGCAGGTCGCAAACAGGCATTTCATGTAATAGGGCATCAAAGTGGGCGAGTCGATTGATCTTCATGGTAAAAAGCGGCGCGAAAAGACAGCAGCACAAGGCAGGCGCTGAACTAACAACTGGCTGGTTTATTGCACACAGAAACGAGTCAGTACAAAGCAGTCCGTCCGTGCGCGCACCCTCACGCTACTGGTATTTGCCACATCTTTCGAGGAGACTGATTCCTTAATCGTGCAGGTTGATGGATGGGACAGAAGTGCAGTGTTCAAGGTTTTTCTGTATGCGGAGAGCTTCAATGATTTCACGTGCTTTTTGATCCACGTGCCTGAAGACGACATGTTTTCTCTTTCAAAAACTGGTTTACAGTGACATGAACAACAATGTGCTGACAGATGTGATGAAGGAGTGCCCTTCAAATTGTTGCACTTGCGTAACCTCTCGGTAAGGCAGGCGCAAGTCTGTCTTAATTTTATGTGTAGGCATTTTTATGCACGAGCACACGCGCGTATTTCCGAACGAGGTTGTTGCACATGCAGTGAACAAGGACAACAGGCGTACGGCCGGGACAGTCCTCCAGGTGCGCAGCTGTAACGACTAGAAAAGAAGGGTAAAAGCAAACGTCAGGGTATACCATGTTTGTCGACTTGAGCCGGTAAGCTTGCCCCCTATTGAAACTGCAGCGCATACAGAATGGATGAATGGAAAATAGATAATTGGAATGAAATGGAAAATGGGTAAATGGAATGGGAAAGGTCCATTTATACTGCCTCTGCTGCTCTAGACAAAGTATTCTGTCATCTTCCTACTGATCAAATCCAGGCCACGGCGGCTGCATTTCGATGGGGGTGAAATGAAAAAAAAAAAAGAACACCCGTGTACTTAGATTTCGATGCACGTTAAAGAACTCCAGGTGGTCAAAATTAATCCGGTGTCTCCCACTACAGCGCGTATCATAATCAGACCGGGGTTTTCGCACGTAAAACCCCATAAATTTTTTTCTACGCAAGCATTCACGCTGCTTGTATGAACTCATAGCCACACGTAAAATATCGCGAAAAAAATTACGGGAAAGGGCACTGCCGAATCAGTGGGAGACTCAAGCAAGTAAAACTATATCTGAATCTACAGCGAAGCTGTGTATGTCTAAGACCTATTGTTTCGCGGCGCCTGTGTGCAAAAACTATCATATCATGCGCCGATCCTGGTGATAGTGCAGAAAGGGTCCAAGCTCAATGGCCCATACCCCTGTGGGCTCGAGGAGCTGTAACGCGCCCTTGAACTACTATTGTCATACCTGGGACCCAAACTATCATCATCAGCAAAGGCTCCAGCGTCGTTGTCTTCTTCGACAGCTGGCTCCGTTGCCGCTCATCGTTCCGGCGTAGAATTTCATTTCTCTTCTGTCTTCGCAGTGGGGAGGCCGTGTTTAGAGAGGCGTGAGCCACTGTTTGAGCGGGCATGAGCCACTCATTGTCTTACGTGAGGGACACATTTAATGACAGAGGTTATGCGCGAACGTGTGTGCGTATATACCTATATCGTCAGGATGACCACACATCCGGACAATAAGTACTTTCGTACCTTTGTTCGAAATTTTGTGTCAGCTCTTTGTCGTGCGCTAAAAAAGCTTCGATGGTCGTCCACTTCCACAGAGTGAAATGGCTCGTCAACTGTTTTTTTAAACCAACCAAGAGATATGAAGAGAACTGCAGATAGTGGCAAGCTGGTTGGTTGGTTGAGATTTTCAGAACAGGTACGGTTAACCTGACAGTCTGGGCTGGTAAAGTTCTAAGCAGTCCAAAGCATGAAGTGGGCTCATTTATATAATCCGAAAGAGTAATATTGCATTGAAGAAAAATATTTTGTCTGTAGTCTGACTATTCAGGTGTTTCGCCAATATATTTCCATTGCTTGTTCTCTGCATTGAATATCAAAATTGCCCGCCATAGTTGCTCTGTGGCTATGGTGTTGGGCTGCTGAGCACAAGGTCGCGAGATCAAATCCCGACCACGGCGGCCGCATTTTGATGGGGGCGAAATGCGAAAACACCCGTGTACTTAGATTTAGGTGCACGTATAAGAACCCCAGATGGTCGAAATTTCCGGAGTCCTCCACTAAGGCGTGCCTCATAATCAGAAAGTGGTTTTGGCACGTAAAACCCCATAATTTCTTAAATATCATAATGGATATGTAATTCCGTTCTGTGTACGTATATCAAACTCAAAAGCAGCTGTTTGACAGAGTGGAAGACTATTCGTGATAGCAATGTGTCAGCCACATGTAAACGCCTAAGAACGGACGCAACAGATTGCTGTGACTTCTCGTTTGTTTTTATGCATTTATATGTGCTATAACATGGCTAACCAGAATTCATCCCAATCTAGTTTGTCAGAAAACATTATTGAAGGCTATTCTTGGTCACTGTAAGCAACGCCAAGCCATAACTTGTTAATATTCACATCTCTGCTTTTCCCAGGACTAAATGAAATTGTTCTATGTAGAATAAACTACCCTATACGGCACACAAGCCGGTTGCTACGTGACCGAACAGTAATTGGTGTTGCCAATATTGCGATCGAGTTAGAAGCTTTTACAGAATGGTTAAAAATTTCGCAGGCCACAACGCCCTTCGCCACGACCACCACCTCCATACCAACCTCCACCTCCTGTCTCTAGACCTCCGTAAGAAAAACAAACTGCAGCCGAGTTTCACTTTTCACGTAATGACTAATGAGGCTGAGTCTCGCCGGGTCTTCCTCTTACAGACCACCCTCACCCAGACCCCCTCAAGGACCTCCACCGGTGGGAAGACCACCGTAAGGCCCTATCTTCATTCCGTAACACCTTGCTCACCAACCGCTTAAGCCAATGCGTCTGAACGTTTTCAGCCCACCTGGCCCACCGTACCAGCCTCCGGCGCCCGGACCTACACCACCGTACGAAAATATTGGCATAATTTTTCACTCCACTGTAAATAACAAAATATTAGACTACATTCTTTTTTGTTTCTCTCTTTTCTGCCAGAGCAACCCCTCCTGCTCCCAGACCCCCTACCAGTCCTCCACCTGTGGCGAGACCTCCGTAAGACAGTAGCACTCTCGGCTTTCTATTTCATTCACGTTCATTCACCAACCACTTCAACGCACATTCCCATCTTTTTCCCTTCCCAGACCTCCTGGTCCCCAGTACCGGCCTCCGCCAGCTGTGTCCAGACCGCCGTACGAAGACACTTGCCTATTCCTATTATTTTCCATAAGAAACGTTACCATGTGCACCCACCATTATTTTCTTTGTTTTCTCTACATTTCTCAAGTTTGTTTCGCATTACTATATCTGTTCGTGGCGCATTGGCGTATATAGTCAACGCGTTTCTTTATTACTCAGTATGCAATGCACGCTTGGAAGCCTAAGATCCCTAGCATTACGCAGCTTTAAGGCGAGGCTCAGCAAGAATTTGCGCCAACGATATTCAACTTAACTATAACCATTCTTCTTTTTGTGACCGCTACGGTACTAGAAAAAAGACATAGAAGTCTGCATGAAAGCGTGTCTATGCGGTCATTTTTACACTAATGTTGCAACAACTAGACACGGAATAGCTGTTGAATTACAAGCACTTTGTTGATATATGAACGTCTCCTAAGAGTTTATCTGAGCACGGTTCTGCTTGATCACGAAAAGATGCTTCCGCATTCTATTGCCCCTGTTTGGGCACATTCTGATGTCGAAGATAAGTATGCAGTCATATTTATTATCAAGAACCATGTTTCACATTATTTACATACCACTTTTAAAAGTTGATTGCATTTCCGCGTTTTCAATACATGTCAAACATTTTCAGCCCCCAACCCTAATTGATTAAGCACAAGAAATGCGTAAGAACAAAATCTAGCCAATTAGCTTGTTGCAGAAGAGAGACATGCGAAACAGGAATTATTGACCTCAGAAACCTGGAGCCACAACATATGCATGCATAGCGTTGTTCGGCTTCTGCGATCAATTTCTTGTGAATGAAATCAGCCGGAATTTATCGTTTGGCAGCGATGGCGTTTTCAGATTCTGGGCATGGTTACGATCTCTCAGGATTACAGGCCTCAAGTTCCCCTTAAGACCCTTCGTCAGACTCTTTCGCTCAATATGATGAGTATTTTCCTGTTTATAATTGCTTGTGTAATCATTAGCTCCAGTTACTTTGTTTAAGGAACTGCTGTTTTATTCATTGAAGCGCAAATGTAACTGAAACACCAATGCATTTCGTCTGACACTCTGAAAATTAATATCTTGAAACTGGTACAGTCCTGATAATACATTCCAAGTCAATACGCTTTGCGAAGTCACCGGCTATAATGCCTAGATTAAAATAGTGGCCGCAATATTAATATAAAGTTAATTAATGTAATTAGGCTAATTACTAAATTAGGTATTCTGTTTTCTCGTAGAAGTAATGGCCGCCTGATCGAGTAATTGAAATCATGTATTTTAATTGTGCTATCTGCCACAGGGAATTTACCTAAAGTTTGGCGCAGCTAAAGAAACACCCCGGATAGTGAAAAACAAAAAGGGGACATCGACTAAACGACCTGTTTGATGCGGAAACTACAGCAATAAGTTTGCTCGCAGCTGCTTTTGTAAAACGCGTGCTTTGTTTTCACAGCGATAGAATCGTACTGGAGGGCATAGGATGCCTTTTGGGGTAATAAAGTGTTAAGCTGTCAGTGCAAATTTTTGACGGCCTGCAATCACGTTCATGAGAACGTGTCGCAGCAGTCGTTCAACCTAGGCACTATGGCTAACGAGAAAAGATGCTACACTACTTACCTGATGTTACTTAAACGTGCTTAATTATAGTGAGATCTGCTCGGCAATGCCACGTTCTGCAGAATAGATGCAGCAGCGGCCATTCACAGTCGTTGAAAATTACAGTATCGTTAAACTAAGCATTCCCGATGAATGGCAAAATACAAGCACGAACCTACAATTTATTTCTAGGCCACCGTATCATTCTGAACTTTGTCTCATGTTTCAATCCCCCAGCAAGCAACCAGTGGCAGTTATCGCTTACATGAGTATTATGCGAACGTTAATAACTTTGTCTGCTGCGATTTTTTGACGACATATCCGCCCTTCCGGAAATGATACGATAAGTGGGAAGACAATTCCAAAACTGAAATCAGATACCCTCGAGTTTACCAACAAAGGGTCTGGTTTTAGGGTCATTTGGTCATTAGTCATCGTTGCAAGCTGCCCTCCATTTGTTTATGGAACAGCCTATGGCTGCTACGAATTTTTATTAAAGCAGGGAATTGCAAAGGATCACCCGTTCTGGTGTTAGATGTGATTCCTGAGGGACACTTGAGCGCCATGAAACAAGGGTTTCCCACAAGATATATCCCAAGTTAAGCAACACTGGGGAGTAATTTCACAAATTATTGAGGACAACAGAGAAAGTGTAAGAGTAGGGTTGAAGCTTATTAAGCAGAAGACAAAAATAATGTTCAATAACCTGGCAAGGAAACAGGAACTCATGATTGGGAGTCAGCCTCTAGAGTCTGTCCAGGAGAAATTTATCAAGGTCGATTGCTCACAAGGAACCCTGATCATGAAAACGAAATTTACAGAATAAGAATGGGTTACAGTGACATGGCACCCATTACCAAATCATGACATGGAGCTTACCACAGTCGTTGCGAAGAAAAGTGTACAATGATTGCATTATACCAGCGCTATCATATGGGGCAGAAACTTCAAGGTTGCCAAAGAAGCTTGAGAACAAGAACAAGCGAAGGAACGAAGAATGTTAGGCGTAACCTTAAGAAACAGGAAGACAGCGGTGTGGATTCGACAGCAAACGGGGATAGCCGATATTCCAGTTGACGTTAAAGAGCCCCTCACAAGGTCTGGCCATTTTGAGCGCGCAGAGCATACAATGCGCGCCAACGATCGTGTTTGCAAACAATTACATCCCTACGCGCCACAGAAAGGTCTGAAGTTTCGAACGCCGCTTTCCCTTCTCCTTGAGAGTTTCTCGCTATGCAGTGGAGCTCGCCTTGTGGAATCATGGGTTCGCGGCACTGAAATATTTCTATCTCGGCTATTAATGAGCCGACTTGAAAAATTTTTGCGGCAGAACGCTCCCTTGAGAACACGCAACAACTTTCAGCGTATAACCAAAATTTTCTATGGGGCCTGGTGAGGGGCCATTTAAGAGAAAGCAACTGAGCTGGGCAGGCCATGTAGTGCGTAGGGCAGACAACCGGTGGACCATTAGAGTTACAGAACGGGTTCCAAGGGAAGGGAAGCACTGTCAGGAACGTCAGAAAATTAGGTGGAGTGACGAAATTAGAAAATTTGCCGGCACAAGTTAGAAACAGGTAGCGCAAGATCGGGGTAATGGGAGAATCGCGGGGAGAGGCCTTCGTCCTGCAAAGAACATAAATATAAGCTGCTGCTTCTGATGATGAAGATGTCCTAAGTCGATACCATTTGTAAGGATAAGTATTGACTGGGTTAGAAATTTACGTCCAAATCTGCTCGCTATCGCAACGTTAAATTTTCTGTGTTTTGCTTCTGTGTAAAACAACGTTGGCAAACGTAGAACCACAGGAAGAAATGCGCGTTCATGCATAAAAACTTACAACCAAACTTGTCATTCCGTGTATTTTTCATAGGCCCCAACTTCCCTCGCCACGCCCCCCACCTGCGTACACGCCCCCACCTCCTGCGGCAAGACCACCGTAAGATGCTCTCGATCTTGCTAGTCAGCAAAACACTTGACATGTACATGCCAGAACTAATGAGTGTCTCCTCTTTTAGACCACCCTTTCCTTCCCCGAGACCGCCTCCAGGACCACCTCCTGTAGCCAGACCCCCGTAAGGAACAAATACGCTGAGTTATTATGGCCATCATTTCATAATTCCCAATGCATTCCACTCTTATAGACCACCACCTCCTCAGGCGAGGCCTCCTCCTGTGGCCAGACCACCGTAAGGCTCCATGTGCTACTCTAGATTCTTTATTACGGCTGTTGCTTTCATTACTCGACAACATTGAAAACCGACAAGTCTGCGCATTTTCCCAACTCCCAGTACACCTAATCGACCTCCAGTTGTTGGATTACCGCACGCACTTCTTTATACCTCTCTCTCCGGCCTTCTAGGAACGCACGATCACAGCCTTTTGGCCCAACTGTTAAAAGTGTAATGTGGATTTCACACTAAGACTGCTAAAGTGTAAATTGAAAGGAAGGACTGCAACGTCGTTGAAGGTTGATGGCATGCCAGTCGGAGTTCCTCATTTACAACCTTCATTACTCCTCCTTCGTCTTATCTACGAGCGCAGCAAACTAAATCGCTATGCCCAGTAGAAAGCAAATCACTTCAACTATTCTTTTTAACCTGCTACCTGACGTAGAAATATATGATTAGAAAAGAACGCTTTTCAATGGTAAATTGAAAAATATACACGGAAGATCACGATAATGATAATCAATACCTAAGCCAGGCAATGTTTATTACCTTCAGAGCATACAAGACAATGAAGAGGGAAGCGGGTTTAGCAAAAAAAGTGCAGTAGAATGCAACCATAACGAGTAAAAATTGATTGGAAATTTATAAGTATATGTTGCAATGACAACATAAATAATCTTATAATAACCATAATAACCAATGCAAAGAACCATTAACTAAATATTTAGTATTAAGAAGCCTATGGCTCATACTGAGACATGGCAATGTCGCTTTCAGTGAAAATATTTAATTCATCCTAGTACCCAAGGCAGCAATTCAAAGTTTTGTTATGACGGTTGCTCCTAAAGTTCTACAACTTAATGAAGAAATTATGGTGCTGTCTATGCACCTCCACTGTTCATGTGGCTAAAGCAGTGAAAGTGAAAGTTTCTGCGCAACCAATTGTGGTTAGTAAAAGATATAGATGATTGACCACCATTGGAACTTTCCCGTAAAATAAGTGAAAATGGGGACCGCAATTTGCCTACCTGCATTGAAACCGTCCAGACTTCCGTGACCATGCAGAAAAGTCGGAAAGCTGCTCTCTTAAAATATTCAACTAATTTTCTAAATGTCTACATGAACCTGAGACAAAAAATATCATTTTACAGAGCACGCCCTCCAGGGCCACTTCCAGTGGCAAGACCACCGTAAGACATTGCCACCCTTGATATCAGACATACAACATCGCCACGACGTTTCTGAGGCACCTAATCGCTCCACCTATAACCATTTCAGGCCACAGGTATCAGCCACCAGCGCGCCCGGCTAGGCCACCGTATGTTTCAGTTACCTTATTACAAATATAAAAAAGCAGACAGTTTTTTGTCTTCTACCAATGAGTAAAACATTCAATTAACTTATATTTTCTTCTTCGTTCTCTGACAGTGCCTCCAATATTGCACAACGGAGTAGTGCAGTCAACTTGATTCTGTTGCGTATAATACGAGTAGTTCTGGTGCCTGAAAGTGTACACTTACGTCGTGCTGTCAGCATCGCATTCCTTCGAAAATTGTTGGCGTTGTTGATGAGGTGTACAGAGGGTTCCGCCACCTATAACGGCATTTGGATTTCAACGCAAGATTTCTAACGCCATAACTAGAACTGCATTTTAAAAAATACATCTACTTTAATGACATGACAGTATTACCCAGCGCCACTGATTGTAGCCGGAGAATAAAGGGGGGAATAAAAAATTTATTAACGCTAGCTGTGTTTACCTAACAGTCGGACAACTAGTGATAACAAGATAGCGTTTGCCGCAATGTGTAAAATAAAATGACATCTGCATAAATTAAGCAAATACGCGTCCACATGGCCTTCACACAATAAGCAGACAGGGCACTTTAGACGCAATGTGGTACTGAAATCGGTCATCGACACCGTGTGCGGTAAATGAAATTACGATGTGTACACTCAAGGACTGGATCATTATCATACTCATAAGATTCGGGAAACACATACCCAGAATAAAATGTCACAAAATTACTTTAGAAAAAACATATGCTTCTAACTAGTTTCATCGGTTCAAATTAAAGGAATAAAGAAACCAAAAATTTATTCCCAAATCAATAAATACGCAATGTATTTGAGTATTGAAGCATATAACCGGCAACAATGAATAGCTAATACGCTAAAAACTTTCTGTGAGCAATTTTGAAAATCTGCGAGCCCTGGCGCATCAAAGCCGTTTACAGCAATTTTTCCCAAAGTATACTCAATGCATATTCCATCACACTTGCCTTTCATGCACGCCATATCTTTCGCCTCCACATTCACAGACCCCAGCGTCCTTCCCCACGGCCCCCACCTGCGTACCAGCCCCCACCTCCGCCTGTGGCCAGACCACCGTAAGATGTTAAGGCCTCCTTGTATGATGATCTCGCACGCACTAAATATTGGTTCTTCTTATAGGGCACAGTTTCCTTCCCCGAGACCTCCTCCTCCGGGACCACCTCCTGTCGGCAGACCGCCGTAAGAAAACATTACCCAAACTTTGTATCTGGGGAAACACGTAACGCTACAAAATGGCCGCGCACACTTTGAAAGCATTGCGCTCTTACTGACCACAACGACTAAGACAACTTGCACGCTCATTAGCATTACGTTGCCTTTGTGAGTTTTTATCGCATAGTTTGACGCACAGCTCTACTGGTAACTCGACATTCATGCCACCTTCAGCCTTCCTGGTACACCGTATCAGCCTCCAGCGCCAGCTCCTAGACCTCCGTTACGAGCTTCCTTATATACAGTGATATATTTATGAAAAAAGCAATCGGCATAGAAATTTAATCAAAACCATTTCACACGACAGATGACGAGTGAAAAACAGCCACTTCTCTGACGAACATTTGATAAGCGTTTTTCTGGCTGCCAGTTTTTTATTTCGGTCAATAAACTAAACCCATATTAATTCTAATGGACAATTCAGCAACGCGAGCTTTTTCCGAGTCTCGAAGTTATTTGACACTTAGGATTACCGGCTTCAATTCTCGCATTAGGTCTTCCTTAGAACTGCATGGTCGAAGACGTTTATCACTTGATATTTGCCGTTACTCCAACAATCATAAGTTTGAGTGATGCTTATATGACTGCCTAAAACTATTTGTGTGTGCTTTTGCGATTACTGAATTTATGATTAGTGCTTGTCACGGTTGAACACCATAACATGTAGATCTCTATTTCATACAAAATATCGAGAACTCATCTGCCGAGCAAACGGCAGCGAATTTTTTTTTATAGCAACACTGTTTAAAATCTAATATGTTTAAGAGCATTAAGCTAAATTTTTAACGTTGCGAAATTTACAATTTTTTTACAACTATTTCCATTTACAACTATTATCCCTGTTGAAATTCACACCAGCGGTTGTTTAGTGCGTTAGATGGTTGTGTAATCTTTGTAGGACATATCTATATTATTCAGCGAACATTTCGATCTTATTCTGGGTGTCTATATAAATAATACAATGCCAGCAAATTTCAATTATTACTCTAATATAGGTAAAAATGTCTATACCAACTTTGCCGAACCACCTTAAACAGTTTTCTGCTCCTATATTTATCCACATTATATAAATGAATTGTTGAGGCCAATGTAAAATACGAACAAGCAGCTCCTACTGAACCATTTCACTGCCGTAGACACTTCTATTTGGCAAACGAGTTTCCCTTGCTCCTTAATACGTATGGCGCAAACATTTTGCAGACCGCAAGTTCCCTCACCGCGACCCCCACCTGCATTCCCCTCTCCACCTCCTGTGTCCAGGCCTCCGTAAGAAACGTCTGCTCTCATTCACTGTCTAACCACTGCCTTATGCAATGCCTGAACCCGCATCAACTGTCCCTCGCAGACCACCACCTCCTCCGCCCAGACCCCCTCCAGGGCCCCGGCCTCCGGTGGCGAGACCGCCGTAAGACTTTCACGGGCTCGTCTGTGTATTGCATTTAAAATCGCGCAGAACCGATTAGACCAACATCCTTGTAATTTGCACAATTTCAGCCCCCCTGGTCCGCCGTACCAGCCTCCTGCACCTGCGCCTAGACCACCGTATGAAACCAATTCCATATCTTTCCCTTATTGTTGCAATATCTGATAGTCACTCTTAATGTTTTTGGCCTGCTCTCTATCTTATTCCGCGATATCTGGTTCTCTAATTGCGTAGTCTTGTTTTGTGCACTGTGGAAGACACTGTACGTATAGCCTAGCACGGATCATTGAGGCGATTCAGATGAATTAATCACAGCTCATGCGGGTATCCAGGTGCCTTCAACATGATACGCGCTGTGGCACAGTGGCGTTGCAGCTCGTGGAAGCATGCGCGCGAAATGCAAATACGTTCACGTACCTCTGCACTGGGCGCATGCTATGAAAAAAACAGTGGTGGTTAAAAATTTTCCACGGTAACCCACTCCACTCTCCTTCCCACCCCCTCCAACAACGCGCCTTATTCTAATAGTTAACATATTATTTATAAGAAGCCTCATTTTCCACGCAAATGCAATCTCCTGCAAATTTAGCATTGACTCTTGTTTGTGTTTTTCTGACATGAAAGCCGTTCGATATCTAAAATGCTGCCACCCAGTTGTGTCGAGCTACTCTTCGCACTAGTCTTGGGTGTGCCTGTTATTTATCGTCTCCACCTTCACAGACCCCAACGTCCGACCCCAAGGCCCCCACCTGCGTACCAGCCTCCACCCCCGCCTGTGGCCAGACCACCGTAAGATATTCCTGCTCTTTCCGCTTTCCATGCTAATATCGCACCCACCGAATACTGCTTTCTATATTGTAGACCACAGTTTCCTTCCCCGAGGCCTCCTGTGGGACCACCTCCTGTCGCCAGACCACCGTAAGGAAACATGACGTAGCAGTATGTGTTCAGACACACATCACTATGCTAAACATACCCGAACGCTTCGAGAGTATTGCACCATGCACCTCTTGTGCCACAACCGCTTATCTTGTGCACAGAACACAGCAGTGCTGATTAGGATTTACTTGCACAATGAAGCACCATTGATAAGAGAACGGCACCACTTTGGCGGCGCTGCTCCCGTCCCCAAGCGTAGCCGTCGTCCAGTCCCAATTCTTTCTTAACACTTCGAGGTGGCGAACGCCATGCGCGTTATCTGGCTGCCGTAAAATTTCTCCAAGCAAGTAGCGAGTGCAGTTTCCAGGAAAGTAGACTCAATTCAGAGAGATGACGATCAGTTTTTAGGCACAAGGTACGTCCTAAAGGGTGAGCTTGTTTGGGTGCGCAACCAGGTATCTCTCCCATATCAGACCTCCGGAACCCCCGCGCCAACCTCCGCCGGACGAGCTTTCGTTTATACCACATCTCACGAATCAGCGCGCGATACGCACTGCAGTTTGACAAACACGCTTGCTTATGCTCGAATGATGGTAGGCGGATCCTGCGGCGTCTCTCACAACGGTCTGATGGGACCATACAATATGCGGTTTTAAAGCGAACCTGTTTGGCTCTGGGTGGGCGGTATTTTAACGCGAAAGCGTTAAGCGCTCCTTGCCGCACAAAAACCGGTGTCCGCGGCCGGCTGCATTGTGCGTCAGCAGAGAAAATTCTGCCCGCACCACAACAACGCAGGCCCTCCGCGTGGCACACAGGCGCTGCTGAACAAATTGAATTTCTCACAGTAAAATGCGTAAGAAAGTTCGAGACATCCGACTTGCACAGAACCTACAGACGTGATAGCGTCGGAGTGTTAATTGAACGCGACGGAAAATAATTTGGGTCTACGAGAAAACATAATTCTCTTACGGGAAATCTCAAATACGAGCGCCTTTTTTCCTTACTGTATTTAGAAAAAGTTTATTTAAACAAGGGACGATACGAACACTCAGTCACAATCACGGCAAAAAGGCACTAGGACGATAACATATACAAAAAACTAAGGATTGTATACATGGCATGTTCTCAAAGGAGTGTCCGAGTCCTCACTCATTAACATATAACAACATAGATCCACGGAAAAGCACAGTTAAACATGAGCTAATTGACTCATGTATAAAATGATGTTCAGTATATACCGTGTACACAATGGTTATCTAAAATGAAGATGACACACAGACTTCACCTAATTTTGAAGTGATACTATGAGATGTGTATAAACAAAAATGATCATGCATAAGAGAACACGCACACACAGAAGTTACAGGCACTTAAATTCTGTGCACATTCAATGAACACGTGTAATGTCCTGGCTACAATAACCAGACTGGACGAAAATTAAGCTGTGCGCGTCCATCAGCAACCGACAGGAAATGGCATGACCGCTGTCGAAGGAACTCTTCTACCCCAAGGAAGAACAACACCTCTGACAGAAACCACAGCAGCTCAGAGTAGAGCCTCCCCGGGAGTGGATACAGAGCACGGCGACGATGCCCCGCCGCAACTGCCTCGCATCGGTTAGACCACAGACAAAAGGCCCCCGCAGCGATTACACGTCGCGCAAAGCGGCCACGTGACCAG
This sequence comes from Dermacentor variabilis, assembly GCF_050947875.1. Lineage (NCBI taxonomy): Eukaryota > Metazoa > Arthropoda > Arachnida > Ixodida > Ixodidae > Dermacentor > Dermacentor variabilis. Next base: position 17,897,459 of record NW_027460291.1, on the reverse strand, counting down.
CGACCAGATGTGATAAAGTGGTCAATTCCAAGGCCACGGAAACCAGTATGCACGGCCCTCCAAAACACCCTGGCAACGGCGCATTGCCGCAGCATATGTTTATTGGATTCCTGAAGGGGGCAATTGGCACACCGCGAAGATGAAACTACACCCCACCGCTCTAGCCTGTCCCGAGTTTGAAGCACTAGCCACCCTAGACGCCACATGAAGTCGCGTAGGTGGCCAGGCCGAAATGACGCCGTTATTGCATTCCACGACACATTATTGGAACGTGTGCAGCGCGCTGGAGGAACAAGAAGAAGCAGCAAGGCTAACATTGTATCCGCAACACGGTTTTCGAGACCGTCTTCGTCAGGAAATACCTGTTGTATGTGGCGATAATATGCCACGGCCGTAGAGTAAAACGCAGGTGCGTATAACACTTGTGGTCCGCGATTTAAATGTACGCCTGGTAACCTGTAACGAATTTTTGCGCCAAGGAAATAGCAGGCGAGTTCACGCGCAGGACACTGATCATGTCTTAACATACGGAGCAGAAATCGCAGGGCAAGCAGCCGGCAGCGGACAGGCACGGATGGGAACGCGAACCCACGGCGTTAGCGTGGTTGCCCATGTGCCGCCCGACAGACCAGTTCTGTACTGCCCGACCATAAAGAGGAACCAAGATTGGACTGCAAGGGCCTAGTAACCCGTAATGGTGGCTGTACATCGTGACAAACGTACCACACTCGGCCGCAAAATAGAGACTGTACTGAGTACCTTCTTTCTAATAGGGGCAACTCATACCCTTGACATCTGAATATTTTGTCTTACATCTTCAAGAATTGAGAGCCACACAGATTCTCATATGCCATCATAGGTGTAATCAAGATCTAATGTACGAAAAGAGTCGCTCTTTTGAAGACAGAAAGCGGGACTGAGGCGTGTCTGGGGTGAACCAATGAATAACGACATTTTGAGAAATTTAGCGCAGCACCTGCAATATTTCCGTACTCAGTGAATATACGAAGGCTGCAGGATAAGTTATCTTCATTCTTGAAATGCAATGTGATGTCATCGGCGTTCACTGCCACCTTCACAACACCGCTACCAGGCGGAGACCACACACGTAAAATTCTCGCACTACTGATCGCAGAAAAGGCTCAAGGCTGAGCACAAAGAGTACTGGGGATAGAGGGCATCCTTGATGAACACCACGAGTAACAGGAAATGGTGCACTTTCCCGACCATTAAGAAACAATGTACTTCGGATATTTAAATAGGCAGTCCCAATAAGTTCAACAAAAATTGATGACAAGCCGAGTGAGGTCAGTACATTAAATATGTAGCTATGTCCAAGGCGATCTATTGCCTTTTCTTGATCGAGGGAAACTAAGAGACTACGTGCGGTCGTGGTCAGCGTGTGTGTCATTATGTCACGCGTGACGAACGAGAGACTGTGTATCTCTCTGCCAGGGACTGAATATGACTCATGGTGTCCTATTAATGAAGGCATCAGGCTTCCCAGGCGTCGGGTAAGAACAGCTGTGAAGGTTTTGTAGTCAACGTTGAGAAGCGTGATTGGCCTCCATTCCTCTGGACGAACTGATGATGGACCGTGCTTAGCTATCATCACAATACGAACGTCACGAAAACTAGACGGGAATTCAAGGTTCTCAAAGCAGCGGCTGATAACAGACACGAAAGTGGCACCAATACTTTCCCATAATGTTAGATAAAACTCTACGGGTAACCCGTCCAGCCCTGGGGCCGAGCCACACTTCATGGAAGCTAATTCTTTCACTTCGTCAGCTGACAGTCGTGCACAGAAACGTTCAGCGATTTCAGGTGGAACCTGAGGCAACTCACTAAGGATTTCGACGTTACCATGATCAATTCGCATATTCGTACGCGCCATGTTTTCAAACTGCGATACAAAGAGCGAATAATCACGCGCGGGAGGCGACCTAACAGGAAGTGCTCTTGGGGCCACACAAACGAGTACATTCGGCTGCCTAAAAACAGAGTCTCTTGCTAAGCGCAGAACTTCAGGGTGTGCATACGGATAACGTCTGCATCGCCAAGCAGCAGCTGACAAATACGACGCTGTGATGTGGCGTTGGAAATGCCTCCGTAGCTCAGGCTGCCAAGACCGCATCAGTTGAGTCAGTTGATTGACCCGAAGGGCAATACGGAGCTTCATGGCAGTATCCGCCAGTTCTTGTGACGCACATCCTGTGAGGGCACGACCTTCAACTGAACAATGCAGACGCCACAGCACCTTGAGCGCGTCCCATGACCCTGGCTGAGATCTAGAAAGAGAAGCGCCCAAGACTCTTGACAAATAAGAGCGCGAGTGCGCGTCGTGTAGAACGCAGGTGTCGATCGCGCCAAGGTTTTGCTGATGAAGATGCAGGGAAGCAAACTTCAAGCATAACTGGTGTGATCGGAAATATAAACATGAGATGAAGGCAAAGTTATTACATCAGATTGGGAGACATACGGAGCTAAATTGCATGGCACAAAGGCACGGTCTAACCTGCTTGACGACGTGCCGCGTCGCCACGTCCAGAGAAATGAAGACCCATGAAAAAGTCGATATGCATCGCGACGCAACTCCCGTGCGTTTCAATCTGGGCGAACCCAGCCCGGGCCTTGCACATCTGCTCGCGTGTCTAAAACGCAATTAAAATCCCTAACAAGAACCACGTGACGACCCTCCAGGAAATACAGGTCCAGGTCACAAAAAAATCACTGGACTTAGAGGCTTGAGCAGGCCCATGGATGCACGATATACGTAGTTTAATGAGGACAGCACACAGTCAAATGCCAATATTCGCCCTGTCCCATCATAAAAAACATGAAGATCTCGGAAGAGAGCTCTGTTGAAAATAATAATACCGACTCCACTAGAGTGTGATGTCGCGAAAGAGAAAAAGCAATCTAGGTTGAAAGTGCGTTTGAAGGCAAGAACATGTCCAATAGTGAAAACATTTGTTTCTTGCAAACACACAATGTCAAAGTTTTTAGCACGGGCCACGCTGATAATTTAGACATTTTTATAGGATTTAGGGACCCCCGTGCGTTCAATGAAATAGTATTCAGGGTGTCAGCCACATTAAATTAAAAGTGTCACTGAACTGACCTGGTCATGTCGTTCATGTCGGCGCCTCGGGAACAAGTCCAGGGGACACGCAGCACACACGTCACTTCTTCGACCCTCTCGAAGAAGGCCGAGGTTTGGCCGCTGCGACTCGGCGGGGCGATCCGGGGCGCCGTCCGAGCCAGAGGCTGACTCGTGGGCTCGCTTTACGTCTCGTGGGGCTGCCACCTCTACGTTGAGTCCATCCAGGCTTGGTGAGAGTCCAACGCTACTATCAACTCCGAGGCTGAAGCTATTTTCAGAGGATGATGATGGTGGTAGCGGCTGTGCTGCGGGATCGATGTCATCGCCGCCAACAACTTCGGCAGTGGGGGGCTCATTCATGTGCATCGGCGGAGTGGATTTTTAAGAAGAGCCACAAATCGAATGTGGCATTGTAAGCGACGCAACTGAGGCGCATGAAACCACCGCAGACTTCGTTGGTGTAGCGAGCGCAGAAATTGCAGGGCCAGGTGTTTTAGCCGTGTCCAAAACTTCCGTGTGATCAGGACTGGTGGTAGCAGCCGAAGCGGAGGCGCCACCGACCCGAGCGCGCGTGTCCCTCGCTGGCTGAGAGGCCAGCGAACATGGCGTGCTGCGATGGGCCACGTCATCAAAAGCATGGTCCTCCCTTTCGGCCGACGAGCCCGGCGAACATGGCGTGTTGTGATTGCTCGAGCTGCATACTTCTTCTTTGTCATTTGCCGACGCTCGTTGATGCGGTGTCAAGGCAATCTCTGTCGTGACGGCATCACGCGCAGGGGCGACCGCAGTAGACGCCGGTGGTAAGGGGGGGAAAGGCACCAGCAGTAGCGTCTGAATGTGAACGCCGCACAAGGCACACGACTGTAGGGTGAACATCCCCGCAACGCCTACAAGGACGGTAACACCCGTCGCTTTCGTGGCCACGCATACCACAACGACCACAGAACCACGGCTGCTCAATGGAACGCACTTGGTGCGTTCGCCACCGCCACAGCGCCACTGCTCCGGCGCAGTTGCGAGGTGAGAGCTGTGCTCTCCGCCCGCTGCGGCCACGCGGTCAGCGCTTGCTTTGTTCCGATAAAGAGCTGTGTCGCGGTGTTTCACAAAATATGAATGGCAATGCCAAATGGCGATCTCCTACTGATAGCAGTACGTCACCGTCGCTGCAGTTGTTAGCGACAGCTTGTGTCGGAAGTTACCTATGTTACGTGCGCTTTTTCGAGCGTTCGCCTATTCAGTAACTCGCGTTCGACACACACGAAGCCGGATATCCGCTACATTAACTTGTTGCATATAATTAGCTGGTTAGCATACAAATGCTCGTTTTAGGAAGTCAGAACTCTGATCAGTCTCGTCCACAATTAGAGCCGTTGATTGACGCTGTTTTACGTTTCTGGACATGCAGAGTCTGGACATGGTTTCTGGACAGAGTTTCTGGACATGTAGGGCAATTAGTCACTTAAAGAAAGGATGAAATAATGCAAGCCTAATTCAATTTTTCAAACTTGTAACAGAACGGTACCTTTTCCTCACATGCACGTGCAACGTAGCCAGCCAGGCATGCGGTTGGTGGTAACTCAATCTCAGCTACTGGCTCACTCCACATAGCGGTGAATTCAAGCTCACTCGAGAGCTCCCTGGCTGCAGATAAGATGGCAGCTGGCAAGACACAAGTTTCACCATCCTGAATGGGAAGGTTAACAGTTGCTTGCGCCTCGGAGTTAATCGGAGCATTTGCTGCCTCTGCAGCTCGCAGAATTCCAACCTGCATAAAGAATGGCCAAATATTTCACTCTTCACCTGTCTAAATTTTTTTTTACATATGGTACCTTTCACTAGCAACTTCTCTGCATGCCTCTTGATCAAGTTCATCTCCACTCACATTTGGACTCTTCTTTCTTCTTTGTTCACTTTCTCTTTGCACCCGTGTGCTTAGATTTAGGTGCACGTTAAAGAACCCCAGGTGGTCAAAATTTCCGGAGTCCTCCACTACGGCGTGCCCCATAATCAGAAAGTGGTTTTCGCTCGTAAAACCCCAAATATTATTATTCTGTTTGCATGTAATGCGGGTAGTTCGGAAACACATTCGGAACCACGGTCCGATGCAGAATCTTCCGTTTCGTTTGTTTTTTGTAGTCCGCGTCCGTAAAGTGCAGTGACATACCAGTGATTTATCACGTGGCTGCCACTTGGTGCCTTTTCCCCCCGGGCCCTCCCGGGAAATGTTCTTCAACCATGCTGCCCGCCGTTGGGGATCGCACGGAAATTCATGATATCGGGTCGTCGGACTTTCCCTTGCGTTGGTGCTGCCCAGTGGCACACAGTAGTAGCGCGGCATGGCACTGTCTGTGCCAAAACATCTGTTCACACCGTACAGGATCACACACGTGCGCAGATCCAGTAGGGCAGTCGTATCGTAATGAAACCCACTGCGACACGTGATAACCACTGGTTCTGCGGTGCTCGGGCGCTCTTCCTCCTGCAAAGCGTCCCGGGGCAGTGGCGCCTCGACGGCGGAACTGTAAACTCTCGCATCACGCCCTCGCCCGCTAAAACCGGCGCGACGCGACGGGCCGCGCCAAGTGCGCTTCCATTGAGCGGCCATGACAGAACGCTGCGATGAACTGTGCACGCTAGTGGTCGCTGGAGCCGCAGCGACGGCACAGGCGTTGCAAGCCACGGTAGTCACACGTCACACGATGACCAGATGCTCGAAGATAATTGGGGACAGCGGTTGTGGTGCTCACTTCCATTCGAACGAAGCGGGTGCCGGTGAGCACGCCAGGTCGTCCGCTCATGAGACCAGCATTGACTGAGAGAACCTTGCCGTAAGGTGATAGTGCCTGGACTTTGTTCGAAACGAAGGACGGCAAGAAGAGGCAGGTTACGTTGGTGACCTGCGGGCCGACGTGAACGACAGGACAACGCTCGCCACCAATTACAAGGCAGTGTCCCTCATCGACGATTAGAGCCATGAAAGCCGTGCTCTTGACGGTGACTTGGAAGTTGAAGCGTCCAATGTGCTGAACGCAATAGACCTCAGAGAGGCCAACTATTGAGGTCGTCGCGTCGACGACGGTCTAAGGATCATTCCCAGTAGGGACAGCTACATCAAAAATCTGGGTCTTCGAAGGAGTCCACGGCACCGTAGGTATCATGGCGTGAGAGGTGGACGCCCCTGACGTGAAGCACGCAGGGACGTCAGCAGAAACGCTCCCCCTTCTTCCTCTTCCTCTTACTTACGGGCGCACAAACCATTGACGAGTCAATGCTTGTAACACATGCCTTTCGGAGGTACGAGCCGCTGCTCTGCCTTGCCCTGCCACCGGGATCGGCCCACCATTGTTTTCTATCGGATACCTTGTGGCAGGAAATCCGGTGTCGGTGTCAACGGTGCCGATACGCTATCGCGTTCCACTCGTAAAGGGGAAGCTTAAGCGTCCTCTAATTTTTTACTCAGAGCTCGTTGGGGCGGTTTGTGTGCGTAGCCAAAAAGATGGCGGCCACCCCAGACATAAAAAGGCAAAGCCTAAATCAAAAGCGTATCACCGGGCATGCTCCAACGGCGTTTATTCGCGAGAAGTGTCAAAACTTATTTCGACAAAAAATATCGCAATAGGAAAAGGTAGAACCAGAATAGACGCCTTTTAGTATGGATTGCGGTTTGGGCTCTGTAGGAAAACCAGGTAACCTTGTCTCAGTTCCCACGTGCAATGAGTAGGCCGCGTGCGGTGAGGACTGCGGAAGAACAGCGCGCCTACGAAGGGCCCCGTCGTGAACCGAAGGGCGATGTGCACGGCACGCGGCCCGTGACACCGACGAAGCTGGGGCCGCAGTCGCCAAGCGCATTTGGCTGGATCACCCCTGCCTGCTCCCATCGTAACTGCGGGGGATCTCAGCATAGGCGTGTCTCACACGGAAAACAGGGGCAAGCTGGGAGATGGAAATTCAAGACCAGAACGAGGTGAAAGCAGGAGCCAACGTTTCGTCAAGTCCACTTGTCGAAAGGTTGGCTCCTGCTTTCACCTTGTTCGCGTTTTGCTCATCGATCACATCGAAAAGGGTTCGTGGCGTTTCCCTAGGAAAGGTTCCGAATTCATTGTTATACAAACTTCAGTGTGTCCATGACTAGACATCGGTCCGGCATAAGCCTCACATTGGCGAACAACCTTTCCAGTGTAGCCACGGAGCCACTGGCCATATATCATGCCGATCATACAGCGATAGTCACCTCGAAGACCAAATAATAAATCGAAAAAAAAACATTCAAAAGAAGGTTAAAAATTAAAAAGAAGGCACTTGAGTATGCAATTCAATACAACGAAGAAATTGTGAAAATACAAAACTCATTGTGGCACGTGTCTTTTCAATCAACACCGACATACTTATCGCCATATATAGGGCACTGCTGGTCACCCCGTAAGGCAGAGGCTTCAAGCGTTCAGCAATGTGAAGCGAACAGTGCATACATTCCTTGAAATCACGCGTGCAACATGCAGAACAGCCTACGTTTCAATGAGGAACAAGCACCAACCAATCATCCGAGCCACATAATTGATGATAAGGCACTCCTCGTAACAATGCGAAGCGTTTCCCGGTGAAGGTTGCGCAAGCTGCCGCGCCAACGGCAGCTTGCGATGTGGGAAGTCAGTTCCTTTGCTTTTCGAAAATGAGGGAACCTGCCTAGCAACTGATTGGAATGATGCTGCAGCACCACTATGGCCGGCGGCGTCCTCTGAAGCAATGCCTCCTTTACTGGATGCCCGCCGCGTTGCTCGCTTTCCCATTGTAGCGGCGGTTCCCTTGGTTGAAGTTAGTTCGGCATAAATTCCGTGAGGCGGCGCTCGTTGCCTTTCAACTTTCGGCGGATGTGGCAGCGGCGGCTGAATGACTCCGCCGGCGCGTTATATGCGCGAGCGTCTGTTAGCGAGCGTTATCGCCGGCCTCCGAGCCGGTGACAGATGCCATGTTAATATCAGAGGCCGCAGCACGTGATTCCGAGTTGCAAGTGTTCGCCATGAGAGGCGCTGGTTGCCTTTTAGCGGAGGAGAGAAAAGGCAGAGGGCCCGGAACCGAGCTACCGGACAACGCGGCAGGCATCTAGTAAAGGAGGCATTGTGTAAAGTCAACCATCATTAACATCACTCTAAAGCACTAAAGCAACGCATCAACGGTTGTAGCGGCGGTTTTCAACAGCTTCGCAGGACACCTCCTTTTGCAGGGACGGCATGGGGAGTCAATATGCCTACCAATTCTTTAGTCTTCCAGTATGGATATTAATAGGTCAAGTCAGCCGCAATTTCTTGATCCGAAATGATTAACAACCTTAGCTTTCTGCGAGTCTAAAATTTGTTATCTGCGCTCTAGTTCTGCAATTCATTTGTTGTGTTTTACCGGTCGTCGCATTCTTTCGATTTAAGCTTCTTCAATTCACATACTGTAGGAATATGCAGATGCAGTCCGTTATTTATATACTGCTCTTGTATAGCAATCCCGCGCAAAGCTGTTCATTATCGGAGAGACCGATTGTTCATAGAATGGCCAATACATTTTTCTGAAGCAGCCTGAATGTGTCTACTTAGACGTTTTTAGCGTACGTAGAACTACGTACAATTATTAGAGCGTGTCGTAGCAATTTTCGCATCGATTTCTCACTATTCCAAAGAGTATCTATATCAGTGTTTTCCTCCATACCAATTTTGTTGTATGCATATACGGAACATTCAGCGCCAAATTTGTCTTCACATGAACGCCAAACCGCAACAAATGCTTTACAAGTGAACAGTGATGACTATGCCGCATGTTCAGAAGCATATAGCTCTGGAAGCGTTACGCAATGCAATAATCATTTACACAATGTTTACTTTGTATAGCGCAAATACTTATAATGGCTTGGCAAGGGAGATACTCAGCCTGTTACTCATCATACCTTGCTGGTGAACCAGTGCACTGACACGTACACAGTGAAGACACACAAGAAAAGACGACACTCCCAGCGTTTTCTTGTGTGTCTTAACTGTGTCCGTGTCAGTGTACTGCTTCAGCAGCAAGGTATGATGAATAATAACCAACTAGCCCAACTTTCCACATTACTGAGCTTCATCATCCTGTTAGACTTCTGGATAACCGCTACGTGAATATCGACATATTTCATTACTTCCTCTCTTGTGGGCACCGTGTTTAAAGCTTGCCGCGTATCTTGCAGGCAAATGCCGGCAAATTATAGCTATGCAATATTACACCAATGTTTTCAATATATATTCAAATTGCAGGCTACCTTTGAGGGATGAATATCATTTCTGATTTCATTGTGTGTAACATATCGAAGAACATTGTTTACGTAACAAAAGCTGAATATAGTTGATATAGAGTTATTATAAAACTACTAGACGGTAATCCTCTATCAATCACCTCTTCATGGCCACCCTAAAAACTAATTCCCTTCTATAAATATTACGTACCTGAGCATCTGACGCTCCATCTCGAAATCTCACGCATACAGCCCATTGAATCCATTATTTCGAAGGAACAAATCAACGTTCTTACTAAGCATAACCACCAGCGCTCGGAGCCCGCTTCGAACCTTAATATGTATTGCGCAAACGTTTTGCAGACCACAAGTTCCTTCACCGCGACCCCCACCTGCATTCCCTCCTCCACCTCCTGTGGCCAGACCTCCGTAAGAAATGGCTGCGTTCAATCATTACTCAACTAGTACCTAGTACAACACACGAGCCACGAATTCGTATAAACTGTGCATTACAGACCACCACCTTCCCCGCCAAGACCCCCTCCAAGGCCCCCTCCAGTGGCCAGACCACCGTAAGGCTTTCACGACCTCTTCATGTGTTGAATATTGCTTCATTGAATATTGCTAAGCAACCGTTTTGGCCAACGTCCTTATCACTTCCCCAATTTCAGCCCCCCTGGTCCGCCGTACCAGCCGCCAGCACCTTCGCCGAGGCCCCCGTATGAATGCATTTCCCAAATTCATTTGGAATTTCCCATTGCTTTGTCTCTGCTATTTTGCTTATCGGTGTTCTTTCCCGTTATGCCGCCATATCCGGCTTTCTAGAAGAATTTACATAATTTTAATCTTAAGGCTAACGCAAGTTTCCAAACATCGTTCCAAAGAGTTTTCTAGAATGCATTGGCGTGCCAGATAATTTGCCACGAACTACTTGGCAAGCGCTTTTGTGGCTGCAACGCCAAATTCCTATTGTAAGAGCATTTAACCCCACAAGACCGAACGTGTGCATATTGCAATACTCAGATTGGTAACTCGAAATGCTAACTCAATCGCGGTAAGCCGATCGCAATAGTAGGTCTACAGTAGCGTTTGCGATGCGCTGGAGTGAGTTTTCAGTCGTCCAGGGCACAGCGAACCAGTTTCAATTGATGAATAGTACAATGATGTTTTATTCAGGTTACATTTCGACATTTTCATTCGCACGAGTGTGCTCTCTGCTACCAAAAATATTGACACACAAGTTGTCGAAAGTGCTGCTGGGCGGTCGCCTTCTGCTGGAGAAACGCGCATTTAATACTGCTCAGCCTTAGTTTCGGAATAGTGTAAGTGAGTAAGTAAGTAAGTAAGTTAGTAAGTAAGTAAGTAAGTAAGTAAGTGAGTAAGTAAGTAAGTAGGCATTTTGTATACAGTAAGCAATATACAAAGCTCACTGCAGCGAAGAGGCCAAAGGCCATCAAGCCTCAACAGTACACAGTCAACAGTACATTGTACAACTGTACATCAGTTTCAGGAAAAGGGATAACTAGCAAATTGCAAGAGTGCACATAACAAATCACATAAACAAAAGAAAAAATTTACATTTTACAATGTGCCCAAAGGTGAAAACTTAAACAGACATTTAGTGAACCACTTTTTAAACTTTAAACGCACGCATTACACTACGAGAATGCCAGCAATGCACGCGTGCTCTTCCGCTAATTGCTTCTCGTTAGGAATCGGAAGCCGGATAGAACATGTTCTGCCCCTTTCACAGACCTCGGCGCCCTTCGGGACGGCCTCCACCTGCATACACGCCTCCACCTCCCTCGGCGAGACCACTGTAAGGAGCCCGCGGCCCTCGGCTACTGAAATATTAGTCGCTGTAATCCTGTGTGCGCTAACTGACGCTTCCTATTTTAGACCACCTCCTCCCTCGCCGAGACCGCCGCCAGGACCACCTCTTGTTACCCGACCTCCGTAAGAAAAGAAATATTCCCAACTTAACTTCCAAGCGAAGAATTATTTACGCGCATTGCCTTTAACACCCTAAATGACTTCTGCATTTATAGACCACCTCCTCCCCCACTGAGACCTCCTCCTGTGGCAAGACCACCGTAAGAGTCGCTCTAAGCTTATTTTTCCCGTGGCCTACATCCTCCGATGAATTTAATGGTGACGACGAATTTCTCCCACTTCCAGACCTCCTGGTCCTCCGTATCAACCTCCACCGCCTGTTCCTCGACCACCGTACGAGCTTTCCTCTACATTTATCCATCACTTGTTGCATATGACGACTCCATTGCTGTCTGACGCTCACACATGTTTGCGACATGAAGATGCAGAAACAGCATTTCTGCTCTTGGGACATACAAGCTTCAACAGTCGACAACTAATGCTCCGCCCAATTTAGCAGCCTCAGCTTTTTGCGAGTACCATAGGGATTATAGACATAAAAGTTCGGGTTCGCGGATTTGAAATCTCCCGTTAATTAGATTTTCGAGCTATTTTCATTCAAAGGCAGAATTGTGTACTTGCTAGCTTACTTCCAGTTAGTTCAGTTAGTTACTTCCACGCATCTCCCTACAACTAATACAGCATATCATGTTGGCCGTAAATAAAGACGGGCACAGCACAAGAGAACAGAAAAAAAGACATGGTCGGCAACTATCAACTGCGCTTACCCGTCTATATTGGCTGTCAATCTAATATGCAGTAAACACAAACTACGCCAAACTCAAGTTCTTCTGAACCTAATAAATCGTATCCTTTCCATAGGGCATTCATTTTTTAGTATTTGGCACAGTGAAGGAGCACGGCGAGCAGCCCCCATATCAAGTATTCAGAATGTGTCCACTGACCGCTATCCGCCCTGTTTTATTTTCTTTTGTCTTCCCAAGACACGTCATAATCACTTATGTATAGCAGCCACTATATTTTTTGAGACCGTCACATACTGTAATAATGATTTACACGATGATTAGATTGGGTAGCTCACAAACTTAGTTCGGCTTCTCCATGAAGGTATCATTCCTAAATTTTTATTTACAGCTTAACGTTTAGAAGTATATCTCACATAATACTCAACTGCTTCGATTGAAACTTCTCGATTTCAATATATGCCGGCAAATTGCAACCATATAATATATCAAAAAATGTATACCAGTTTAATCAGTTTTTGCCTACCACATAACACACCAATCAGGGGGATATATATGTTACATAAAAGAACTATCTGACAGCTAATGTCGAGTCCTCGTGTGTAATGCAGCTTGAAAAAACAATGAAATGAAGCTACGCGTGTATTTAGAAGACGTGCTTGCCCTTTGTATCCGCCATAGGAAAACATAATGTATGCACAATTACATTGCAGACCACAAGTTCCCTCACCGCGACCCCCACCCGCATTCCCTCCTCCACCTCCAGTGGCCAGACCTCCGTAAGAAACGGCTGCACTCATCCACCGTTCAACCACTGCCTAGTATAATACATGAACCCTCATCAACTGTCCCTTTCAGGCCACCACCTCCTCCCCCCAGACCACCTCCAGGGCCCCCTCCGGTGGCGAGACCGCCGTAAGATTTTCATGGCCTCATCTGTGTATTCCATTGAAAGACACTAACGACTCCTTAGGCCAACATTCTTATTATTTCCACAATTTCAGCCCCCCTGGCCCGCCGTACCAGCCACCAGCACCTGCGCCTAGGCCACCGTATGAAAGCATTTGCAAATATTCATCATATTTGATGTGTAGTATTTTTCCGCTTCTTCTTCTCTGGAATGTTTTAATGATAGTAATAGCGGTATTAGTAGCGTTACTAGTAACGTAAACAAATTTACAGTAGGCGGGAAGTTTTAGCGAGTTAAAATCGAGAGATATGTTGCAGAAGCTGTATGTAGCCAATAGCTTCTTACATGCTTGTTACCCCGCAGGAAGTGTTGCTGTTTTTATCACTTGAGCGGTGACACTTGACCGAATGTGGCCTGGAGGCAACACACCGGCAATAGTCCTTTTCTTGCTACGTGTCTGTATTGCGTACTAAGTTTCTGACTAAATGTCTTTTGACCAAATATTTCTGACTAAAACTCTCACACGCCGGCCGCCAGCGCTGTTTGTTTAGAGCAGGAACACAGGACGAGGAAGGAGAAGCTTGCCACGCGCCTCACTGTTTTTCTAAAGCACGATCAGAGGAGACAGACCAAAGCAGGATATCAGGCTGCCGTAGTGTCACACTCGAGATGTCAAGCAAACGCACATTTTCAGCTATGGTTCACGTTCTAAACGAATCCATAGGTCCTTTATGGTAAAGCCCACTTGCAGGTTTCTACCTGGTGTTCGCCCCCATTGCTGCAAAAGTTTCCTTGAAGTACATTTTCTTTACATTGATTACGCATATTCTCTATGAGTTCTGCATGTTTAGATAAAAACTAAAAATTCTTTTACGGTGTCAATATGTGCCGTAATGAAAGGTGTTCCGGAATCTTCTAGCCTATGTTTTCGGGACCTTGTCTCTCTACTTACACGTAAGCTGCCGCTGCGGAGATCATACAAACGCATGAAAAGTCCGGACCACGCTTAACTAAGCTCCGTCGGCCGGCACTGTGACGTTCCTCTTGAGAAATATACTGTTGCTTAGGAACGCCTGTTCTCATGTGAAGAAAGCTTCAGGAAAGAAAACACGGAAGTAATGCGTTTGAAAGGCCCGTCGAAATTATCAGAGAACGAGAGCGAACGGTCAAAAACAATGCAGGTGGAGCCCGGGCGACGGCAGAACAGCACAGCTCACGTGGCGCACGAGCCCTCGCGCTGACGTCACGCGAACGACGCTCGCTGCGTCGATGTAGGTCTCTCTCGACGCCAATCGAGAGTTGCTGTCAATACGACTGATGGCTTCTTTCTTTACCGCTGGGACGCAAGCCACAACCGGTTCGAGGTTACTTTTCACTAAGCGGGAATATTTGAGGTATGACAGGAATGCAGCTCGAACAAATGCAGGGTGTGGACGGAAAATTACTAATACGGAAGAACAGCGAATGACTGGAGCTAGCAGGTGACTGCGTGCGTTCTACCAGCCAGATCTCAGCGCGTGATTCACTTGCCCGTGGAAGGAGAGGAAGGCACCAAGTGATGCAGCAGAATTAATTTGTAATCAAAATAAAATTACTGAGTTCCCTTTGAAGCGAGTTCATCAGGGTTTAGCAAGTTAATGTTTCGGCGAGCAACCCGTGTCCAAGCCTAGCATAGCAACAGCGGCGCCCTGACACCCATCCCAGTGAGGTGACGGAACAGTATTCAAAATCACATGCAGCGATATCGCGCCAGCAAATTCAACGCTCGTATTGAACCACATGTGTCCAGCTTTCGACATGACTGGGCACTTGCCTGATGGAGCGCCAGAGTGAAGTCCGGCCTCGCAAAGCGCATGCCATCAAAAGCACTTGACCCAAAAACATTCAGAAGTATGCACATTTGGCCTGATTAATCAACGGCTTGAACAGAAAAGGGAAGCGCTGTTGTCTCGCTTTTTCTCGCGTCCTGTATCTACGCTTTGCGGTTGGATACTTCGCCCTTTACTGTACTCCCGATATAGGCGCGCAACGGTAATCGGTAAAGTGCCGTTTCATTTCTGGTGGCTTCCATGCCGGGCGATGGCTGCGTATTTTAGTTGCACTCCAAAACTGGTCCTAGCGTCTCCTGGCTAGCGCTACTTTTCCGCAGAGTTGACGCAGACTTAGTTGTAGAATGCCTCAGCATCATCATCCAATTTCTTTGGCAGCGGCGGGGTCTACAACAGCAATCATTGCATCTATGCGAAACTGAGGACATAACGAAATAGGAGTGCTCGACAAACTCCAATCAGAGCAAGATGTGGCAAGCATAATTTTGAAAGCCATTCATTTACTTTGTCTACGGGAACTTCCCTGAGGAATTTGACGCGAATTCATTTATATTATTCATGTTTCTTAGCCCTTGCGTCAGAGGCTATTTTTGTACCATCTTTCGGCCACTCCGACCATGATGGTTTTTCGCGTAATGGGACGTATACTGCTTTGCACTAAAGATAGTATACCCTTCGATGTCCTTTTGCGAAAGCTTTGAACATTATATTATGGCGCCTAATAAAAGCCATAACCTCCCGTTAAAGTATTTCTGTGGTTAAAGTATTTGCATGCTTCTACAACTAAGTTTGCAGAGTCGTCCATGCACCCAGCTACTACAACAAGCAATTGTACACGACGCGCGGTGATGAGCACTGAAGGGTGATCGGTGGTTCACATTGTCCTCTCGCAATATTGCGCATCGCGGATGAATTACCAAATCTATGTACAAGCTACTCAACAATAAAATAAAGCTAATTGTAGTACATGTGATGCTGAAGAAATCAGATTAGCAGTACGAGGTGTGTGAGCATTTAAAATATCTCAAACAATTCCTCGTTAATAAGAAACGAAAACAACGCTCAATAACATTCGATTCAAGCGTGCTTTCCTGTAAATTTAGCCATTCGACAATCATTCGTAGTTGCAGCTTGCCAAGAGAGTGCATCGAACACGGTGACGTGTCCGCCCACGCGCAATGTCTACTACTCGGTGTTCATCGCATTTAATGCACGGCATATCTTTCGCCTCCACATTCACAGACCCCAGCGTCCTTCCCCACGGCCCCCACCTGCGTACCAGCCCCCACCTCCGCCTGTGGCCAGACCACCGTAAGATGTTAAGGCCTCCTTGTATGACGATCTCGCACGCACTAAATATTGCTTCCTCTTATAGGGCACCGTTTCCTTCCCCGAGACCTCCTCCTCCGGGACCACCTCCTGTCGGCAGACCGCCGTAAGAAAACATTACCCAAACTTTGTATCTGGGGAAACACGTAACGCTACAAAATGGCAGCGCACACTTTGAAAGCATTGCGCTCTTACTGACCACAACGACCAAGACAACTTGCACGCTCATTAGCATTACGTTGCCTTTGTGAGTGTTTATCGCATAGTTTCACGCACAGCTCTACTGGTAACTCGACATTCATGCCACCTTCAGCCTTCCTGGTACACCGTATCAACCTCCAGCGCCAGCTCCTAGACCTCCGTTACGAGCTTCCTTATATACGGTGATATATTTATGAAAAAAGCAATCGGCATAGAAATTTAATCAAAACCATTTCACACGACAGATGACGAGTGAAAAACAGCCACTTCTCTGACGTACATTTGATAAGCGTTTTTCTGGCTGCCAGTTTTTTATTTCGGTCAATAAACTAAACCCATATTAATTCTAATGGACAATTCAGCAACGCGAGCTTTTTCCGAGTCTCGAAGTTATTTGACACTTAGGATTACCGGCTTCAATTCTCGCATTAGGTCTTCCTTAGAACTGCATGGTCGAAGACGTTTATCACTTGATAATTGCCGTTACTCCAACAATCATAAGTTTGAGTGATGCTTATATGACTGCCTAAAACTATTTGTGTGTGCTTTTGCGATTACTCAATTTATGATTAGTGCTTGTCACGGTTGAACACCATAACATGTAGATCTCTATTTCATACAAAATATCGAGAACTCATCTGCCGAGCTAACGGCAGCGAATTTTTTTTTATAACAACACTGTTTAAAATCTAATATGTTTAAGAGCATTAAGCTAAATTTTCAACGTTGCGCAATTTACAATTTTTTTACAACTATTTCCATTTACAACTATTTTCCCTGTTGAAATTCACACCAGCGGCTGTTTAGTGCGTTCGATGGTTGTGTAATCTTTGTAGGACATATCTATATTATTCAGCGAACATTTCGATCTTATTCTGGGTGTCTATATAAATAATACAATGCCAGCAAATTTCAATTATTACTCTAATATAGGTAAAAATGTCTATACCAACTTTCCCGAACCACCTTAAACAGTTTTCTGCTCCTATATTTATCCACATTATATAAATGAATTGTTGAGGCCAATGTAAAATACGAACAAGCAACTCCTACTGAACCATTTCACTGCCGTAGGCACTTCTATTTAGCAAACGAGTTTGCCTTGCTCCTTAATACGTATGGCGCAAACATTTTGCAGACCGCAAGTTCCCTCACCGCGACCCCCACCTGCATTCCCCTCTCCACCTCCTGTGTCCAGGCCTCCGTAAGAAACGTCTGCTCTCATTCACTGTCTAACCACTGCCTTATGCAATGCCTGAACCCGCATCAACTGTCCCTCGCAGACCACCACCTCCTCCGCCCAGACCCCCTCCAGGGCCCCGGCCTCCGGTGGCGAGACCGCCGTAAGACTTTCACGGGCTCGTCTGTGTATTGCATTTAAAATCGCGCAGAACCGATTAGACCAACATCCTTGTAATTTGCACAATTTCAGCCCCCCTGGTCCGCCGTACCAGCCTCCTGCACCTGCGCCTAGACCACCGTATGAAACCAATTCCATATCTTTCCCTTATTGTTGCAATATCTGATAGTCACTCTTAATGTTTTTGGCCTGCTCTCTATCTTATTCCGCGATATCTGGTTCTCTAATTGCGTAGTCTTGTTTTGTGCACTGTGGAAGACACTGTACGTATAGCCTAGCACGGATCATTGAGGCGATTCAGATGAATTAATCACAGCTCATGCGGGTATCCAGGTGCCTTCAACATGATACGCGCTGTGGCACAGTGGCGTTGCAGCTCGTGGAAGCATGCGCGCGAAATGCAAATACGTTCACGTACCTCTGCACTGGGCGCATGCTATGAAAAAAACAGTGGTGGTTAAAAATTTTCCACGGTAACCCACTCCACTCTCCTTCCCACCCCCTCCAACAACGCGCCTTATTCTAATAGTTAACATATTATTTATAAGAAGCCTCATTTTCCACGCAAATGCAATCTCCTGCAAATTTAGCATTGACTCTTGTTTGTGTTTTTCTGACATGAAAGCCGTTCGATATCTAAAATGCTGCCACCCAGTTGTGTCGAGCTACTCTTCGCACTAGTCTTGGGTGTGCCTGTTATTTATCGTCTCCACCTTCACAGACCCCAACGTCCGACCCCAAGGCCCCCACCTGCGTACCAGCCTCCACCCCCGCCTGTGGCCAGACCACCGTAAGATATTCCTGCTCTTTCCGCTTTCCATGCTAATATCGCACCCACCGAATACTGCTTTCTATATTGTAGACCACAGTTTCCTTCCCCGAGGCCTCCTGTGGGACCACCTCCTGTCGCCAGACCACCGTAAGGAAACATGACGTAGCAGTATGTGTTCAGACGCACATCACTATGCTAAACATACCCGAACGCTTCGAGAGTATTGCACCATGCACCTCTTGTGCCACAACCGCTTATCTTGTGCACAGCACACAGCAGTGCTGATTAGGATTTACTTGCACAATGAAGCACCATTGATAAGAGAACGGCACCACTTTGGCGGCGCTGCTCCCGTCCCCAAGCGTAGCCGTCGTCCAGTCCCAATTCTTTCTTAACACTTCGAGGTGGCGAACGCCATGCGCGTTATCTGGCTGCCGTAAAATTTCTCCAAGCAAGTAGCGAGTGCAGTTTCCAGGAAAGTAGACTCAATTCAGAGAGATGACGATCAGTTTTTAGGCACAAGGTACGTCCTAAAGGGTGAGCTTGTTTGGGTGCGCAACCAGGTATCTCTCCCATATCAGACCTCCGGAACCCCCGCGCCAACCTCCGCCGGACGAGCTTTCGTTTATACCACATCTCACGAATCAGCGCGCGATAGGCACTGCAGTTTGACAAACACGCTTGCTTATGCTCGAATGATGGTAGGCGGATCCTGCGGCGTCTCTCACAACGGCCTGATAGGACCATACAATATGCGGTTTTAAAGCGAACCTGTTTGGCTCTGGGTGGTCGGTATTTTAACGCGAAAGCGTTAAGCGCTCCTTGCCGCACAAAAACCGGTGTCCGCGGCCGGCTGCATTGTGCGTCAGCAGAGAAAATTCTGCCCGCACCACAACCACGCAGGCCCTCCGCGTGGCACACAGGCGCTGATGAACAATTGAATTTCTCACAGTAAAATGCGTAAGAAAGTTCGTGACATCCGACTTGCACAGAACCTACAGACGTGATAGCGTCGGAGTGTTAATTGAACGCGACGGAAAATAATTTGGGTCTACGAGAAAACATAATTCTCTTACGGGAAATCTCAAATACGAGCGCCTGTTTTCCTTACTGTCTTTAGAAAAAGTTTATTTAAACAAGGGACGATACGAACACTCAGTCACAATCACGGCAAAAAGGCACTAGGACGATAACATATACAAAAAACTAAGGATTGTATACATGGCATGTTCTCAAAGGAGTGTCCGAGTCCTCACTCATTAACATATAACAACATAGATCCACGGAAAAGCACAGTTAAACATGAGCTAATTGACTCATGTATAAAATGATGTTCAGTATATACCGTGTACACAATGGTTATCTAAAATGAAGATGACACACACACTTCACCTAATTTTGAAGTGATACTATGAGATGTGTATAAACAAAAATGATCATGCATAAGAGAACACGCACACACAGAAGTTACAGGCACTTAAATTCTGTGCACATTCAATGAACACGTGTAATGTCCTGGCTACAATAACCAGGCTGGACGAAAATTAAGCTGTACGCGTCCATCAGCAACCGACAGGAAACGGCATGACCGCTATCGAAGGAACTCTTCTACCCCAAGGAAGAACAACACCTCTGACAGAAACCACAGCAGCTCAGAGTAGAGCCTCCCCGGGAGTGGACACAGAGCACGGCGACGATGCCCCGCCGCAACTGCCTCGCATCGGTTAGACCACAGACAAAAGGCCCCCGCAGCGATTACACCTCGTGCAAAGCGGCCACGTGACCAGCGACCAGATGTGATAAAGTGGTCAATTCCAAGGTCACGGAAACCAGTATGCACGGCCCTCCAAAACACCCTGGCAACGGCGCATTGCTGCAGCATATGTTTATTGGATTCCTGAAAGGGGCAACTGGCACACAGCGAAGATGGAACTACACCCGACCGCTCTAGCCTGTGCCGAGTTTGAAGCACTAGCCACCCTAGACGCCACATGAAGTCGCGTAGGTGGCCAGGCAGAAATGACGCCGTTATTGCATTCCACGACACATTATTGGAACGTGTGCAGCGCGCTGGAGGAACAAGAAGAAGCAGCAAGGCTAACATTGTATCCGCAACACGGTTTTCGAGACCGTCTTCGTCAGGAAATACCTGTGGTATGTGGCGATAATATGCCACGGCCGTAGAGTAAAACGCAGGTGCGTATAACACTTGTGGTCCGCGATTTAAATGTACGCCTGGTAACCTGTAACGAATTTTTGCGCCAAGGAAATAGCAGGCGAGTTCACGCGCAGGACACTGATCATGTCTTAACATACGGAGCAGAAATCGCAGGGCAAGCAGCCGGCAGCGGACAGGCACGGATGGGAACGCGAACCCACGGCGTTAGCGTGGTTGCCCATGTGCCGCCCGACAGACCAGTTCTGTACTGCCCGACCATAAAGAGGAACCAAGATTGGACTGCAAGGGCCTAGTAACCCGTAATGGTGGCTGTACATCGTGACAAACGTACCACACTCGGCCGCAAAATACAGACTGTGCTGAGTACCTTCTTTCTAATAGGGGCAACTCATACCCTTGACATCTGAATATTTTGTCTTACATCTTCAAGAATTGAGAGCCACACAGATTCTCATATGCCATCATAGGTGTAATCAAGATCTAATGTACGAAAAGAGTCGCTCTTTTGAAGACAGAAAGCGGGACTGAGGCGTGTCTGGGGTGAACCAATGAATAACGACATTTTGAGAAATTTAGCGCAGCACCTGCAATATTTCCGTACTCAGTGAATATACGAAGGCCGCAGGATAAGTTTTCTTCATTCTTGAAATGCAATGTGATGTCATCGGCGTTCACTGCCACCTTCACAACACCGCTACCAGGCGGAGACCACACACGTAAAATTCTCGCACTACTGATCGCAGAAAAGGCTCAAGGCTGAGCACAAAGAGTACTGGGGATAGAGGGCATCCTTGATGAACACCACGAGTAACAGGAAATGGTGCACTTTCCCGACCATTAAGAAACAATGTACTTCGGATATTTAAATAGGCAGTCCCAATAAGTTCAACAAAAATTGTACTGACCTCACTCGACAAGCCGAGTGAGGTCAGTACAATAAATATGTAGCTTTGTTCAAGGCGATCGATTGCCTTTTCTTGATCGAGGGAAACTAAGAGACTACGTACGGTGGTAGTCAGCGTGTGTGTCATTATGTCAAGCGTGACGAACGAGAGAATGTGTATCTCTCTGCCAGGGACTGAACATGACTCATGGTGTCCTATTAATGAAGGCATCAGGCTTCCCAGGCGTCGGGTAAGAACAGCTGTGAAGGTTTTGTAGTCAACGTTGAGAAGCGTGATTGGCCTCCATTCCTTTGGACGAACTGATGATGGACCGTGCTTAGCTATCATCACAATACGAACGTCACGAAAACTAGACGGGAATTCAAGGTTCTCAAAGCAGCGGCTGATAACAGACACGAAAGTGGCACCAATATTTTCCCAGAATGTTACATAAAACTCTACGGGTAACCTGTCCAGCCCTGGGGCCGAGTCACACTTCATGTAAGCTAATGCTTTCACTTCGTCAGCTGACAGTCGTGCACAGAAACCTTCAGCGATTTCAGGTGGAACCTGAGGCAACTCACTAAGGATTTCGACGTTACCATGATCCATTCGCATATTCGTATGCGCCATGTTCTCGAGCTGCGATACAAAGAGCGAAAAATCACGCGCGGGAGGCGACCTAACAGGAAGTGCTCTTGGGGCCACACAAACGAGTACATTCGGCAGCCTAAAAACAGAGTATCTTGCAAAGCGCAGAACTTCAGGGTGTGCATACGGATTACGTCTGCATCGCCAAGCAGCAGCTGACAAAGACGACGCTGTGATGAGGCGTTGGAAAAGCCTCCGTAGCTCAGGCTGCCAAGACCGCATCAGTGGAGTCAGTTGATTGACCCGAAGGGCAATACGGAGCTTCATGGCAGTATCCGCCAGTTCTTGTGACGCACATCCTCTGAGGGCACGACCTTCAACTGAACAATGCAGACGCCACAGCACCTTGAGCGCGCCCCATGACCCTGGCTGAGATCTAGAAAGAGAAGCGCCCAAGACTCTTCACAAACAAGAGCGCGAGTGCGCGTCGTGTAGAACGCAGGTGTCGGTCGCGCCAAGATTTTGCTGATGAAGATGCAGGGAAGCAAACTTTAAGCATAACTGGTGTGATCGGAAACATAAACAGGAGATGAAGGCAAAGTTATGACATCAGATTGGGAGACATACGGAGCTAAATTGCATGGCACATAGGAAATGTCTAAACTGCTTGACGACGTGCCGCATCGCCACGTCCAGAGAAATGAAGACCCATGAAAAAGTCGATATGCATCGCGACGCAACTCCCGTGCGTTTCAATCTGGGCGAACCCAGCCCGGGCCTTGCACATCTGCTCGTGTGTCTAAAACGCAGTTAAAATCCCTAACAAGAACCACGTTAATATACCAGGAAATACAGGTCCAGGTCACAAAAAAATCACTGGACTTAGAGGCTTGAGCAGGCCCATGGATGCACAATATACGTAGCTTAATGAGGACAGCACACAGTCAATTGCCAATATTCGCCCGGTCCCATCATAAAAAACATGAAGATCTCGGAAGAGAGCTCTGTTGAAAGTAATAATACCGACTCCACTAGAGTGTGATGTCGCGAAAGAGAAAAAGTAATCTAGGTTGAAAGTGCGTTTGAAGGCAAGAACAAGTCCAATAGTGAAAACATTTGTTTCTTGCAAACACACAATGTAAAAGTTTTTAGCACGGGCCACGCTGATAATTTAGACTTGTTTTATAGGATTTAGGGACCCCCGTGCGTTCAATGAAATAGTACTCAGGGTGTCAGCCACATTAAATTAAAAGTGTCACTGAACTGACCTGGTCGTGTTGTTCATGTCGGCGCCTCGGGAACAAGTCCAGGGGACACGCAGCACACACGTCACTTCTTCGACCCTCTCGAAGAAGGCCGAGGTTTGGCCGCTGCGACTCGGCGCGGCGATCCGGGGCGCCGTCCGAGCCAGAGGCTGACTCGTTGGCTCGCTTTACGTCTCGTGGGGCTGCCACCTCTACGTTGAGTCCATCCAGGCTTGGTGAGAGTCCAACGCTACTATCAACTCCGAGGCTGAAGCTATTTTCAGAGGATGATGATGGTGGTAGCGGCTGTGCTGCGGGATCGATGTCATCGCCGCCAACAACTTCGGCAGTGGGGGGCTCATTCATGTGCATCGGCGGAGTGGATTTTTAAGAAGAGCCACAAATCGGATCTTGCATTGTAAGCGACGCAACTGAGGCGCATGAAACCACCGCAGACTTCGTTGGTGTAGCGAGCGCAGAAATTGCAGGGCCAGGTGTTTTAGCCGTGTCCGAAACTTCCGTGTGATCAGGACTGGTGGAAGCAGCCGAAGTGGAGGCGCCACCGGCCCGAGCGCGCGTGTCCCTCGCTGGCTGAGAGGCCAGCGAACATGGCGTGCTGCGATGGGCCACGTCATCAAAAGCATGGTCCTCCCTTTCGGCCGACGAGCCCGGCGAACATTTCGTGTTCTGATTGCTCGAGCTTCATACTTCCTCTTTGTCATTTGCCGACGCTCGTTGATGCGGTGTCAAGACAACCTCTGTCGTGGCGGCATCACCCGCAGGGGCGACCGCTGCAGACGCCGGCGGTAAGGGGGGGAAAGGCACCAGCAGTAGCGTCTGAATGTGAACACCGCACAGGGCACACGACTGTAGGCTGACCATTCCCGCAACGCCTACAAGGACGGTAACACCCGTCGCTTTCGTGGCCACGCATACCACAACGACCACAGAACCACGGCTGCTCAATGGAACGCACTTGGTGCGTTCGCCACCGCCGCAGCGCCACTGATCCGGCGCAGTTGCGAGGTGAGAGCTGTGCTCTCCGCCCGCCGCGGCCACGCGGTCAGCGCTTGCTTTGTTCCGATAAAGAGCTGTGTCGCGGTGTTTCACAAAATATGAATGGTAATGCCAAATGGCGATCTCCTACTGATAGCAGTACGTCACCGTCGCTGCAGTTGTTAGCGACAGTTTGTGTCGGAAGTCACCTATGTTACGTGCGCTTTTTCGAGCGTTCGCCTATTCAGTAACTCGCGTGCGACACACACGAAGCCGGATATCCGCTATATTAACTTGTTGCATATAATTAGCTGGTTAGCATACAAATGCTCGTTTTAGGAAGTCAGAATTCTGATCAGTCTCGTCCACAATTAGAGCCGACGATTGACGCTGTTTTACGTTTCTGGACATGCAGAGTCTGGACATGGTTTCTGGACAGAGTTTCTGGACATGTAGGCCAATTAGTCACTTAAAGAAAGGACGAAAGAATGCAAGCCTAATTCAATTTTTCAAACTTGTAACAGAACGGTACCTTTTCCTCACATGCACGTGCAACGTAGCCGGCCAGGCATGCGATTGGTGCTAGCTCAATCTCAGCTACTGGCTCACTCCACATAGCGGTGAATTGAAGCTCACTCGAGAGCTCTCTGGCTGCAGATAAGATGGCACCTGGCAAGACACAAGTTTCACCATCCTGAATGGGAAGGTTAACAGTTGCTTGCGCCTCGGAGTTAATTGGAGCATTTGCTGCCTCTGCTGCTCGCAGAATTCCAACCTGCATAAAGAATGGCCAAATATTTCACTCCTCACCTGTCTAAATTTTCTTTTTACATATGGTACCTTTCACTAGCAACTTCTGTGCATGCTTCTTGATCAAGTTCATCTCTACTCACATTTGGACTCTTCTTTCTTCTTTGTTCACTTTCTCTTTGCACCCGTGTGCTTAGATTTAGGTGCACGTTAAAGAACCCCAGGTGGTCAAAATTTCCGGAGTCCTCCACTACGGCGTGCCTCATAATCAGAAAGTGGTTTTCGCACGTAAAACCCCAAATATTATTATTCTGTTTGCATGTAATGCGGGTAGTTCGGAAACACATTCGGAACCACGGTCCGATGCCGAATCTTCCGTTTCGTTTGTTTTTTGTAGTGCGCGTCCGTAAAGTGCAGTGACATACCAGGTGTGCATAACACTCTGGAGGAGATTGCAGAGGCTCAGGAAAGAGCGCAACTTGCCAGACTCTCCACGACCGCCGCCGGTAGGAGGATATTACAAGAGCTCGGCTACCCACCATCTGCAGAAGCACCAAGAAAATGCTAGTTACCACGGGACATACGAGATTTGATCTCCGTATCGCCGATACCAAGAACTGTACACCCTGAATATAACAAGCGTAGAAGGAAAGCAAGAGCTTCAGCCATACTCAAACAGATCCAGACAGAGGGGCGTAGAGCCTGCTTTGTTGACGCGGCCGCATATCGGAAGGGGTGCTCCTTTTCTGCAGTAGTGGTAGATTCCAAACAGCGACTCACGAACTGTGCATCTGTACGAACCGGAGATCCGGCGATAGCCGAGCAGGTGGCTATTGCCTTGGCGATGATTGATGACAGCAGCGACGTCATCTACAGTGACTCACGGTCGATCATTAGGGCATTTCAGTGTGGAGTGATCTCAGAACAGGCTTTTGGGCTGCTTCGTAGGGCAGGTCCGGATAGAATCAAGTATCACTTGCTTACTTGGTTCCCAGCCCACGTTGGGCACATGGCGGGTGTCCCCACGAACCTCAATGAGACGGCCCACGCTGCCGCGCGCGCACTGACTGACCGCGCTGGCGCTGTAACGGCCAAAGAGAGAGTTACGCATGGTAGGGACGCGCCTGCCACTTATAATGAACTTCTTAAACACTTCTATCTCTCGCGGCGACAATACCCTCCTCCTCACCCCAAGCTCACTAGGCCTCAGGCACTGACATTCAGACTGTTGCAGACAGAAACCTATCCCAACCTGTTCACGTTACATGCGATATATCCGGAGATTTACACTGACGACGCGTGCCCCGCTTGCGGGGATTGATCAACACTTTCGCACATGCTCTGGGGATGTATCTCTATAGCAAGCCCTGACCTCAGCTCAACTAGGTGGGAGGCGGCCCTCCGCAACCCACTCCTGGCTGAGCAACGTTGGGCTGTCCAGCAGGCCCACGATGCGGCTGGCAGGCTAGGCCTGTCGGTCCCGAAGTGGGAGCGGCCCGCGACGTGCTAATACGCGTTCTGCAGGACTGTAAAATAAAAGTTACTCAATCAATCAATCAATACCAGTGATTTATCACGTGGCTGCCACTTGGTGCCTTTTCCCCCCGGGCCCTCCCGGGAAATGTTCTTCAACCATGCTGCCCGCCGTTGGGGATCGCACGGAAATTCATGATATCGGGTCGTCGGACTTTCCCTTGCGTTGGTGCTGCCCAGTGGCACACAGTAGTAGCGCGGCATGGCACTGTCTGTGCCAAAACATCTGTTCACACCGTACAGGATCACACACGTGCGCAGATCCAGTAGGGCAGTCGTATCGTAATGAAACCCACTGCGACACGTGATAACCACTGGTTCTGCGGTGCTCGGGCGCTCTTCCTCCTGCAAAGCGTCCCGGGGCAGTGGCGCCTCGACGGCGGAACTGTAAACTCTCGCATCACGCCCTCGCCCGCTAAAACCGGCGCGACGCGACGGGCCGCGCCAAGTGCGCTTCCATTGAGCGGCCATGACAGAACGCTGCGATGAACTGTGCACGCTAGTGGTCGCTGGAGCCGCAGCGACGGCACAGGCGTTGCAAGCCACGGTAGTCACACGTCACACGATGACCAGATGCTCGAAGATAATTGGGGACAGCGGTTGTGGTGCTCACTTCCATTCGAACGAAGCGGGTGCCGGTGAGCACGCCAGGTCGTCCGCTCATGAGACCAGCATTGACTGAGAGAACCTTGCCGTAAGGTGATAGTGCCTGGACTTTGTTCGAAACGAAGGACGGCAAGAAGAGGCAGGTTACGTTGGTGACCTGCGGGCCGACGTGAACGACAGGACAACGCTCGCCACCAATTACAAGGCAGTGTCCCTCATCGACGATTAGAGCCATGAAAGCCGTGCTCTTGACGGTGACTTGGAAGTTGAAGCGTCCAATGTGCTGAACGCAATAGACCTCAGAGAGGCCAACTATTGAGGTCGTCGCGTCGACGACGGTCTAAGGATCATTCCCAGTAGGGACAGCTACATCAAAAATCTGGGTCTTCGAAGGAGTCCACGGCACCGTAGGTATCATGGCGTGAGAGGTGGACGCCCCTGACGTGAAGCACGCAGGGACGTCAGCAGAAACGCTCCCCCTTCTTCCTCTTCCTCTTACTTACGGGCGCACAAACCATTGACGAGTCAATGCTTGTAACACATGCCTTTCGGAGGTACGAGCCGCTGCTCTGCCTTGCCCTGCCACCGGGATCGGCCCACCATTGTTTTCTATCGGATACCTTGTGGCAGGAAATCCGGTGTCGGTGTCAACGGTGCCGATACGCTATCGCGTTCCACTCGTAAAGGGGAAGCTTAAGCGTCCTCTAATTTTTTACTCAGAGCTCGTTGTGGCGGTTTGTGTGCGTAGCCAAAAAGATGGCGGCCACCCCAGACATAAAAAGGCAAAGCCTAAATCAAAAGCGTATCACCGGGCATGCTCCAACGGCGTTTATTCGCGAGAAGTGTCAAAACTTATTTCGACAAAAAATATCGCAATAGGAAAAGGTAGAACCAGAATAGACGCCTTTTAGTATGGATTGCGGTTTGGGCTCTGTAGGAAAACCAGGTAACCTTGTCTCAGTTCCCACGTGCAATGAGTAGGCCGCGTGCGGTGAGGACTGCGGAAGAACAGCGCGCCTACGAAGGGCCCCGTCGTGAACCGAAGGGCGATGTGCACGGCACGCGGCCCGTGACACCGACGAAGCTGGGGCCGCAGTCGCCAAGCGCATTTGGCTGGATCACCCCTGCCTGCTCCCATCGTAACTGCGGGGGATCTCAGCATAGGCGTGTCTCACACGGAAAACAGGGGCAAGCTGGGAGATGGAAATTCAAGACCAGAACGAGGTGAAAGCAGGAGCCAACGTTTCGTCAAGTCCACTTGTCGAAAGGTTGGCTCCTGCTTTCACCTTGTTCGCGTTTTGCTCATCGATCACATCGAAAAGGGTTCGTGGCGTTTCCCTAGGAAAGGTTCCGAATTCATTGTTATACAAACTTCAGTGTGTCCATGACTAGACATCGGTCCGGCATAAGCCTCACATTGGCGAACAACCTTTCCAGTGTAGCCACGGAGCCACTGGCCATATATCATGCCGATCATACAGCGATAGTCACCTCGAAGACCAAATAATAAATCGAAAAAAAAACATTCAAAAGAAGGTTAAAAATTAAAAAGAAGGCACTTGAGTATGCAATTCAATACAACGAAGAAATTGTGAAAATACAAAACTCATTGTGGCACGTGTCTTTTCAATCAACACCGACATACTTATCGCCATATATAGGGCACTGCTGGTCACCCCGTAAGGCAGAGGCTTCAAGCGTTCAGCAATGTGAAGCGAACAGTGCATACATTCCTTGAAATCACGCGTGCAACATGCAGAACAGCCTACGTTTCAATGAGGAACAAGCACCAACCAATCATCCGAGCCACATAATTGATGATAAGGCACTCCTCGTAACAATGCGAAGCGTTTCCCGGTGAAGGTTGCGCAAGCTGCCGCGCGATGTGGGAAGTCAGTTCCTTTGCTTTTCGAAAATGAGGGAACCTGCCTAGCAACTGATTGGAATGTTGCTGCAGCACCACTATGGCCGGCGGCGTCCTCTGACGCAAGCAATCCTTTACTGGATGCCCGCCGCGTTGCTCGCTTTCCCATTGTAGCGGCGGTTCCCTTGGTTGAAGTTAGTTCGGCATAAATTCCGTGAGGCGGCGCTCGTTGCCTTTCAACTTTCGGCGGATGTGGCAGCGGCGGCTGAATGCATCCGCCGGCGCGTTATATGCGCGAGCGTCTGTTAGCGAGCGTTATCGCGGGCCTCCGAGACGGTGACAGATGCCATGTTAATATCAGAGGCCGCAGCACGTGATTCCGAGTTGCAAGTGTTCGCCATCAGAGGCGCTGGTTGCCTTTTAGCGGAGGAGAGAAAAGGCAGAGGGCCCGGAACCGAGCTACCGGACAACGCGGCAGGCATCTAGTAAAGGAGGCATTGTGTAAAGTCAACCATCATTAACATTACTCTAAAGCACTAAAGCAACGCATCAACGGTTGTAGCGGCGGTTTTCAACAGCTTCGCAGGACACCTCCTTTTGCAGGGACGGCATGGGGAGTCAATATGCCTACCAATTCTTTAGTCTTCCAGTATGGATATTAATAGGTCAAGTCAGCCGCAATTTCTTGTTCCGCAATGATTAACAACCTTAGCTTTCTGCGAGTCTAAAATTTGTTATCTGCGCTCTGGTTCTGCAATTCATTTGTTGTGTTTTACCGGTCGTCGCATTCTTTCGATTTAAGCTTCTTCAATTCACATACTGTAGGAATATGCAGATGCAGTCCGTTATTTATATACTGCTCTTGTATAGCAATCCCGCGCAAAGCTGTTCATTATCGGAGCGACCGATTGTTCATAGAATGGCCAATACTTTTTTCTGAAGCAGCCTGAATGTGTCTACTCAGACGTTTTTAGTGTACGTAGAACTACGTACAATTATTAGAGCGTGTCGTAGCAATTTTCGCATCGATTTCTCACTATTTCAAAGAGTATCTATATCAGTGTTTTCCTCCATACCAATTTTGTTGTATGCATATACGGAACATTCAGCGCCAAATTTGTCTTCACATGAACGCCAAACCGCAATAAATGCTTTACAAGTGAACAGTGATGACTATGCCGCATGTTCAGAAGCATATAGCTCTGGAAGCGTTACGCAATGCAATAATCAGCTACACAATGTTTACTTTGTATAGCGCACATACTTATAATGGCTTGGCAAGGGAGATACTCAGCCTGTTAGTCATCATACCTTGCTGGTGAACCAGTGCACTGACACGTACACACTGACACTGACACGCGTTTTCTTGTGTGTCTTAACTGTGTCCGTGTCAGTGTACTGCTTCAGCAGCAAGGTATGATGAATAATAACCTACTAGCCCAACTTTCCACATTACTGAGCTTCATCATCCTGTTAGACTTCTGGATAACCGCTACGCGAATATCGACATATTTCATTTCTTGCTCTCTTGTGGGCACCGTGTTTAAAGCTTGCCGCGTATCTTGCAGGCAAATGCCGGCAAATTATAGCTATGCAATATTACACCAATGTTTTCAATATATATTCAAATTGCAGGCTACCTTTGAGGTATGAATATCATTTCTGATTTCATTGTGTGTAGTATATCTAAGAACATTGTTTACGTAACAAAAGCTGAATATAGTTGATATACAGTTATTATAAAACTACGAGACGGTAATCCTCTTTCAATCAGCTCTTCATGGCCACCCTAAAAACTAATTCCCTTCTATAAATATTACGTACATGAGCATCTGGCGCTCCATCTCGAAATCTCACGCATACAGCCCATGAATCCATTATTTCGAAGGAACAAATCAACGTTCTTACTTAGCATAACCACCAGCGCTCGGAGCCCGCTTCGAACCTGAATATGAATTGCGCAAACGTTTTGCAGACCACAAGTTCCTTCACCGCGACCCCCACCTGCATTCCCTCCTCCACCTCCTGTGGCCAGACCTCCGTAAGAAACGGCTGCGTTCAATCATTACTCATCTAGTACCTAGTACAACACATGAGCCACGAATCCGTATAAACTGTGCATTACAGACCACCACCTTCCCCGCCAAGACCGCCTCCAGGGCCCCCTCCAGTGGCCAGACCACCGTAAGGCTTTCACGACCTCTTCATGTGTTGAATATTGCTTCATTCAATATTGCTAAGCAACCGTTTTGGCCAACGTCCTTATCACTTCCCCAATTTCAGCCCCCCTGGTCCGCCGTACCAGCCGCCAGCACCTTCGCCGAGGCCCCCGTATGAATGCATTTCCCAAATTCATTTGGAATTTCCCATTGCTTTGTCTCTGCTATTTTGCTTATCGGTGTTCTTTCCCGTTATGCCGCCATATCCGGCTTTCTAGAAGAATTTACATAATTTTAATCTTAAGGCTAATGCAAGTTTCCAAACATCGTTCCAAAGAGTTTTCTAGAATGCATTGGCGTGCCAGATAATTTGCCACGAACTACTTGGCAAGCGCTTTTGTGGCTGCAACGCCAAATTCCTATTGTAAGAGCATTTAACCCCACAAGACCGAACGTGTGCATATTGCAATACTCAGATTGGTAACTCGAAATGCTAACTCAATCGCGGTAAGCCGATCGCAATAGTAGGTCTACAGTAGCGTTTGCGATGCGCTGGAGTGAGTTTTCAGTCGTCCAGGGCACAGCGAACCAGTTTCAATTGATGAATAGTACAATGATGTTTTATTCAGGTTACATTTCGACATTTTCATTCGCACGAGTGTGCTCTCTGCTACCAAAAATATTGACACACAAGTTGTCGAAAGTGCTGCTGGGCGGTCGCCTTCTGCTGGAGAAACGCGTATTTAAACGCACGCATTACACTACGAGAATGCCAGCAATGCACGCGTGCTCTTCCGCTAATTGCTTCTCGTTAGGAATCGGAAGCCGGATAGAACATGTTCTGCCCCTTTCACAGACCTCGGCGCCCTTCGGGACGGCCTCCACCTGCATACACGCCTCCACCTCCCTCGGCGAGACCACTGTAAGGAGCCCGCGGCCCTCGGCTACTGAAATATTAGTCGCTGTAATCCTGCGTGCGCTAACTGACGCTTCCTCTTTTAGACCACCTCCTCCCTCGCCGAGACCGCCGCCAGGACCACCTCCTGTTAGCAGACCACCGTAAGAAAAGAAATATTCCCAACTTAACTTCCATGCGAAGAATTATTTACGCGCATTGCCTTTGACACCCTAAATGACTTCTGCATTTATAGACCACCTCCTCCCCCACTGAGACCTCCTCCTGTGGCAAGACCACCGTAAGAGTCGCTCTAAGCTTATTTTCCCGTGGCCTACATCCTCCGATGAATGTAATGGTGACGACGAATTTCTCCCACTTCCAGACCTCCTGGTCCTCCGTATCAACCTCCACCGCCTCTTCCTCGACCACCGTACGAGCTTTCCTATACATTTATCCATCACTTGTTGCATATCACTACGCCATTGCTGTCTGACGCTCACACATCTTTGCTACATGACGATGCAGAAACAGCCCCTTCTACTCTTGGGACTTACAAGCTTCAACAGTCGAAAACTAATGCTCCGCCCAATTTTGCAGCCTCAGCTTTTTGCGAGTACCATAGGGATTATAGATATAAAAGCTCGGGTTCGCGGATTTGAAATCTCCCGTTAACTAGATTTTCGAGCTATTTTCATTCAAAGCCAGAATTGTGTAATTGCTAACTTGCTTCCAGTTAGTTCAGTTAGTTACTTCCACGCATCTCCCTACAACTAATACAGCATATCACATTGGCCGCAAATAAAGACGGGCACAACAGAAGAGAACAGAAAAAAGACATGGTCGGCAACTATCAACTGCGCTTACCCGTCTATATTGGCTGTCAATATAATATGCAGTAAACACAAACTACGCCAAACTCAAGTTCTTCTGAACCTAATAAATCGTATCCTTTTCATAGGGCATTCATTTTTTAGTATTTGGCACAGTGAAGGAGCACGGCGAGCAGCCCCCATATCAAGTATTCAGAATGTGTCCACTGACCGCTATCCGCCCTGTTTTATTTTCTTTTGTCTTCCCAAGACACGTCATAATCACTTATGTATAGCAGCCACTATATTTTTGAGACCGTCACATACTGTAATAATGCATTTACACGATGATTAGATTGGGTAGCTCAAAAACTTAGTTCGGCTTCTCCATGAAGGTATCATTCCTAAATTTTATTTACAGCTTAACGTTTAGAAATATATCTCACATAATACTGAACTGCTTCGATTGAAACTTCTCGCTTTCTATATATGCCGGCAAATTACAACCATATAATATATCAAAAATGTATACCAGTTTAATCAGCTTTTGCCTACCACATAACACACCAATCAGGGGATACATATGTTACATAAAAGAACTATCTGACAGCTAATGTCGAGTCCTGGTGTGTAATGCAGGTTGAAAAACAATGAAATGAAGCTACGCGTCTATTTAGAAGACGTGCTTGCCCTTTGTATCCGCCATAGGAAAACATAATGTATGCACTATTACATTGCAGACCACAAGTTCCCTCACCGCGACCCCCACCCGCATTCCCTCCTCCACCTCCAGTGGCCAGACCTCCGTAAGAAGCGGCTGCACTCATTCACCGTTCAACCACTGTCTAGTGTAATACATGAACCCTCATCAACTGTCCCTTTCAGACCACCACCTCCTCCCCCCAGACCACCTCCAGGGCCCCCTCCGGTGGCGAGACCGCCGTAAGATTTTCATGGCCTCATCTGTGTATTCCATTGAAAGACACTAACGACTCCTTAGGCCAACATTCTTATTATTTCCACAATTTCAGCCCCCCTGGCCCGCCGTACCAGCCACCAGCACCTGCGCCTAGGCCACCGTATGAAAGCATTTGCAAATATTCATCATATTTGATGTGTAGTATTTTCCGCTTCTTCTTCTCTGGAATGTTTTAATGATACTAATAGAGGTATTAGTAGCGTTACTAGTAACGTAAAGAAATGTACAGTAGGCGGGAAGTTTTAGGGAGTTAAAATCGAGAGAAATGTTGCAGAAGTTGTATGTAGCCAGCAGCTTTTTCCATGCTTGTTACCCAGCAGCAAGTGTTGCTGTTTTTGTCACTTGACCGGTGACACTTGACCGAATGTGGCCTAGAGGCAACGCACCGGCAATAGTCCTTTTCTTGCTACGTGTCTGTATTGCGTACTAAGTTTCTGACTAAATGTCTTTTGACCAAATATTTCAGACTAAAACTCTCACACGCCGGCCGCCAGCGCTGTTTGTTTAGAGCAGGAACACAGGACGACGAAGGAGAAGCTTGCCACGCGCCTACTGTCTTTCTAAAGCACGATCAGAGGAGACAGACCGAAGCAGGATATCAGGCTGCCGTAGTGTCACACTCGAGATGTCCAGCAAACACACATTTTCAGCTATGGTTCACATTCTAAACGAATCCAAAGGGCCTTTGTGGTAAAGCCCACTTGCAGGTTTCTACCTGGTGTTCGCCCCCATTGCTGCAAAAGTTTTCTTGAAGTACATTTTCTTTACGTTGATTACGCGTATTCTCTATGAGTTCTGCATGTTTAGATAAAAACTAAACATTCTTTTACGGTGTCAATATGTGCCGTAATGAAAGGTGTTCCGGAATCTTCTAGCCTATATTTTCGGGACCTTGTCTCTCCACTTACACGTAAGCTGCCGCTGCGGAGATCATACCAACGCATGAAAAGTCCGGACCACGCTTAACTAAGCTCCGTCGGCCGGCACTGTGACTTTCCTCTTGAGAAATATACTGTTGCTTAGGAACGCCTGTTCTCATGTGAAGAAAGCTTCAGGAAAGAAAACACGGAAGAAATGCGTTTGAAAGGCCCGTCGTAATTATCAGAGAACGAGAGCGAACGGACAAAAACAATGCAGGTGGAGCCCGGGCGACGCCAGAAGAGCACAGCTCACGTGGCGCACGAGCCCTCGCGCTGACGTCACGCGAACGACGCTCGCTGCGTCGATGTAGGTCTCTCTCGACGCCAATCGAGAGTTGCTGTCAATACGACTGATGGCTTCTTTCTTTACCGCTGGGACGCAAGCCACAACCGGTTCGAGGTTACTTTTCACTGGGCGGGAATATTTGAGGTATGACAGGAACGCAGCTCGAACAAATGCAGGGTGTGGACGGAAAATTACTAATACGGAAGAACAGCGAATGACTGGAGCTAGCAGGTGACTGCGTGCGTTCTACCAGCCAGATCTCAGCGCGTGATTCACTTGCCGGTGGAAGGAATCGAAGGCACCAAGTGATGCAGCAGAATTATATTTTTGTAATCAAAATAACATTACTGAGTTCCCTTTGAAGCGAGTTCATCAGGGTTTAGCAAGTTAATGTTTCGGCGAGCAACCCGTGTCCAAGCCTAGCATAGCAACAGCGGCGCCCTGACACCCATCCTAGTGAGGTGACGGAACAGTATTCAATATCACATGCAGCGATATCGCGCCAGCAAATTCAACGCTCGTATTGAACCACATGTGTCCAGCTTTCGACATGACTGGGCACTTGCCTGATGGAGCGCCAGAGTGAAGTCCGGCCTCGCAAAGCGCATGCCATCAAAAGCACTTGACCCAAAAACATTCAGAAGTATGCACATTTGGCCTGCTTAATCAACGGCTTGAACAGAAAAGGGAAGCGCTGTTGTCTCGCTTTTTCTCGCGTCCTGTATCTACGCCGTGCGGTTGGATACTTCGCCATTTACTGTACTCCCGATATAGGCGCGCAACGGTAATCGGTAAAGTGCCGTTTCATTTCTGGTGGCTTCCATGCCGGGCGATGGCTGCGTATTT
Source organism: Dermacentor variabilis (assembly GCF_050947875.1). Taxonomy (NCBI): domain Eukaryota; kingdom Metazoa; phylum Arthropoda; class Arachnida; order Ixodida; family Ixodidae; genus Dermacentor; species Dermacentor variabilis. Next base: position 17,861,522 of record NW_027460291.1, on the reverse strand, counting down.
TAGTTGCACTCCAAAACTGGTCCTAGCGTCTCCTGGCTAGCGCTACTTTTCCGCAGAGTTGACGCAGACTTAGTTGTAGAATGCCGCAGCATCATCATCCAATTTCTTTGGTAGCGGCGGGGTCTACAACAGCAATCATTGCATCTATGCGAAACTGAGGACATAACGAAATAGGAGTGCTCGACAAACTCCAATCAGAGCAAGATGTGGCAAGCATAATTTTGAAAGCCATTCATTTACTTTGTCTACGGGAACTTCCCTGAGGAATTTGACGCCAATTCATTTATATTATTCATGTTTCTTAGCCTTTGCGTCAGAGGCAATTTTTGTACCATCTTTCGGCCACTCCGACCATGATGGTTTTTCGCGTAATGGGACGTATACTGCTTTGCACTAAATATAGTATACCCTTCGATGTCCTTTTGCGAAAGCTTTGAACATTATATTATGGCGCCTAATAAAAGCCATGACCTCCCGTTAAAGTATTTCTGTGGTTAAAGTATTTGCATGCTTCTACAACTAAGTTTGCAGAGTCGTCCATGCACCCAGCTACTACAACAAGCAATTGTACACGACGCGCGCTGATGAGCACTGAAGGGTGATCGGTGGTTCACATTGTCCTCTCGCAATATTGCGCATCGGCGGATGAATTACCAAATCTATGTACAAGCTACTCAACAATAAAATAAAGCTAATTGTAGTACATGTGATGCTGAAGAAATCAGATTAGCAGTACGAGGTGTGTGAGCATTTAAAATATCTCAAACAATTCCTCGTTAATAAGAAACGAAAACAACGCTCAATAACATTCGATTCAAGCGTGCTTTCCTGTAAATTTAGCCATTCGACAATCATTCGTAGTTGCAGCTTGCCAAGAGAGTGCATCGAACACGGTGACGTGTCCGCCCACGCGCAATGTCTACTACTCGGTGTTCATCGCATTTAATGCACGGCATATCTTTCGCCTCCACATTCACAGACCCCAGCGTCCTTCCCCACGGCCCCCACCTGCGTACCAGCCCCCACCTCCGCCTGTGGCCAGACCACCGTAAGATGTTAAGGCCTCCTTGTATGACGATCTCGCACGCACTAAATATTGCTTCCTCTTATAGGGCACCGTTTCCTTCCCCGAGACCTCCTCCTCCGGGACCACCTCCTGTCGGCAGACCGCCGTAAGAAAACATTACCCAAACTTTGTATCTGGGGAAACACGTAACGCTACAAAATGGCCGCGCACACTTTGAAAGCATTGCGCTCTTACTGACCACAACGACCAAGACAACTTGCACGCTCATTAGCATTACGTTGCCTTTGTGAGTGTTTATCGCATAGTTTGACGCACAGCTCTACTGGTAACTCGACATTCATGCCACCTTCAGCCTTCCTGGTATACCGTATCAGCCTCCAGCGCCAGCTCCTAGACCTCCGTTACGAGCTTCCTTATATACGGTGATATATTTATGAAAAAAGCAATCGGCATAGAAATTTAATCAAAACCATTTCACACGACAGATGACGAGTGAAAAACAGCCACTTCTCTGATGAACATTTGATAAGCGTTTTTCTGACTGCCAGTTTTTTATTTCGGTCAATAAACTAAACCCATATTAATTCTAATGGACAATTCAGCAACGCGAGCTTTTTCCGAGTCTCGAAGTTATTTGACACTTAGGATTACCGGCTTCAATTCTCGCATTAGGTCTTCCTTAGAACTGCATGGTCGAAGACGTTTATCACTTGATAATTGCCGTTACTCCAACAATCATAAGTTTGAGTGATGCTTATATGACTGCCTAAAACTATTTGTGTGTGCTTTTGCGATTACTCAATTTATGATTAGTGCTTGTCACGGTTGAACACCATAACATGTAGATCTCTATTTCATACAAAATATCGAGAACTCATCTGCCGAGCTAACGGCAGCGAATTTTTTTTTATAACAACACTGTTTAAAATCTAATATGTTTAAGAGCATTAAGCTAAATTTTCAACGTTGCGCAATTTACAATTTTTTTACAACTATTTCCATTTACAACTATTTTCCCTGTTGAAATTCACACCAGCGGCTGTTTAGTGCGTTCGATGGTTGTGTAATCTTTGTAGGACATATCTATATTATTCAGCGAACATTTCGATCTTATTCTGGGTGTCTATATAAATAATACAATGCCAGCAAATTTCAATTATTACTCTAATATAGGTAAAAATGTCTATACCAACTTTCCCGAACCACCTTAAACAGTTTTCTGCTCCTATATTTATCCACATTATATAAATGAATTGTTGAGGCCAATGTAAAATACGAACAAGCAACTCCTACTGAACCATTTCACTGCCGTAGGCACTTCTATTTAGCAAACGAGTTTGCCTTGCTCCTTAATACGTATGGCGCAAACATTTTGCAGACCGCAAGTTCCCTCACCGCGACCCCCACCTGCATTCCCCTCTCCACCTCCTGTGTCCAGGCCTCCGTAAGAAACGTCTGCTCTCATTCACTGTCTAACCACTGCCTTATGCAATGCCTGAACCCGCATCAACTGTCCCTCGCAGACCACCACCTCCTCCGCCCAGACCCCCTCCAGGGCCCCGGCCTCCGGTGGCGAGACCGCCGTAAGACTTTCACGGGCTCGTCTGTGTATTGCATTTAAAATCGCGCAGAACCGATTAGACCAACATCCTTGTAATTTGCACAATTTCAGCCCCCCTGGTCCGCCGTACCAGCCTCCTGCACCTGCGCCTAGACCACCGTATGAAACCAATTCCATATCTTTCCCTTATTGTTGCAATATCTGATAGTCACTCTTAATGTTTTTGGCCTGCTCTCTATCTTATTCCGCGATATCTGGTTCTCTAATTGCGTAGTCTTGTTTTGTGCACTGTGGAAGACACTGTACGTATAGCCTAGCACGGATCATTGAGGCGATTCAGATGAATTAATCACAGCTCATGCGGGTATCCAGGTGCCTTCAACATGATACGCGCTGTGGCACAGTGGCGTTGCAGCTCGTGGAAGCATGCGCGCGAAATGCAAATACGTTCACGTACCTCTGCACTGGGCGCATGCTATGAAAAAAACAGTGGTGGTTAAAAATTTTCCACGGTAACCCACTCCACTCTCCTTCCCACCCCCTCCAACAACGCGCCTTATTCTAATAGTTAACATATTATTTATAAGAAGCCTCATTTTCCACGCAAATGCAATCTCCTGCAAATTTAGCATTGACTCTTGTTTGTGTTTTTCTGACATGAAAGCCGTTCGATATCTAAAATGCTGCCACCCAGTTGTGTCGAGCTACTCTTCGCACTAGTCTTGGGTGTGCCTGTTATTTATCGTCTCCACCTTCACAGACCCCAACGTCCGACCCCAAGGCCCCCACCTGCGTACCAGCCTCCACCCCCGCCTGTGGCCAGACCACCGTAAGATATTCCTGCTCTTTCCGCTTTCCATGCTAATATCGCACCCACCGAATACTGCTTTCTATATTGTAGACCACAGTTTCCTTCCCCGAGGCCTCCTGTGGGACCACCTCCTGTCGCCAGACCACCGTAAGGAAACATGACGTAGCAGTATGTGTTCAGACGCACATCACTATGCTAAACATACCCGAACGCTTCGAGAGTATTGCACCATGCACCTCTTGTGCCACAACCGCTTATCTTGTGCACAGAACACAGCAGTGCTGATTAGGATTTACTTGCACAATGAAGCACCATTGATAAGAGAACGGCACCACTTTGGCGGCGCTGCTCCCGTCCCCAAGCGTAGCCGTCGTCCAGTCCCAATTCTTTCTTAACACTTCGAGGTGGCGAACGCCATGCGCGTTATCTGGCTGCCGTAAAATTTCTCCAAGCAAGTAGCGAGTGCAGTTTCCAGGAAAGTAGACTCAATTCAGAGAGATGACGATCAGTTTTTAGGCACAAGGTACGTCCTAAAGGGTGAGCTTGTTTGGGTGCGCAACCAGGTATCTCTCCCATATCAGACCTCCGGAACCCCCGCGCCAACCTCCGCCGGACGAGCTTTCGTTTATACCACATCTCACGAATCAGCGCGCGATACGCACTGCAGTTTGACAAACACGCTTGCTTATGCTCGAATGATGGTAGGCGGATCCTGCGGCGTCTCTCACAACGGTCTGATAGGACCATACTATATGCGGTTTTAAAGCGAACCTGTTTGGCTCTGGGTGGTCGGTATTTTAACGCGAAAGCGTTAAGCGCTCCTTGCCGCACAAAAACCGGTGTCCGCGGCCGGCTGCATTGTGCGTCAGCAGAGAAAATTTGCCCGCACCACAACCACGCAGGCCCTCCGCGTGGCACACAGGCGCTGATGAACAATTGAATTTCTCACAGTAAAATGCGTAAGAAAGTTCGTGACATCCGACTTGCACAGAACCTACAGACGTGATAGCGTCGGAGTGTTAATTGAACGCGACGGAAAATAATTTGGGTCTACGAGAAAACATAATTCTCTTACGGGAAATCTCAAATACGAGCGCCTGTTTTCCTTACTGTGGTTAGAAAAAGTTTATTTAAACAAGGGACGATACGAACACTCAGTCACAATCACGGCAAAAAGGCACCTGGACGATAACATATACAAGGAACTAAGGATTGTATACATGGCACGTTCTCAAAGGAGTGTTTGAGTCCTCACTCATTAACATATAACAACATAGATCCACGGAAAAGCATAGTGAAACATCATCTAATTCACTCATGTATAAAATGATGTTCAGTATATACCGTGTACACAATGGTTATCTACAATGATGATGACACACACACTTCACCTAATTTCGAAGTGATACTGTGAGATGTGTATAAACAAAAATGATCATGCATAAGAGAACACGCACACACAGAAGTTACAGGCACTTAAATTCTGTGCACATTCAATGAACACGTGTAATGTCCTGGCTACAATAACCAGACTGGACGAAAATTAAGCTGTGCGCGTCCATCAGCAACCGACAGGAAACGGCATGACCGCTGTCGAAGGAACTCTTCTACCCCAAGGAAGAACAACACCTCTGACAGAAACCACAGCAGCTCAGAGTAGAGCCTCCCCGGGAGTGGACACAGAGCACGGCGACGATGCCCCGCCGCAACTGCCTCGCATCGGTTAGACCACAGACAAAAGGCCCCCGCAGCAATTACACCTCGTGCAAAGCGGCCACGTGACCAGCGACCAGATGTGATAAAGTGGTCAATTCCAAGGCCACGGAAACCAGTATGCACGGCCCTCCAAAACACCCTGGCAACGGCGCATTGCCGCAGCATATGTTTATTGGATTCCTGAAGGGGGCAATTGGCACACCGCGAAGATGAAACTACACCCCACCGCTCTAGCCTGTCCCGAGTTTGAAGCACTAGCCACCCTAGACGCCACATGAAGTCGCGTAGGTGGCCAGGCAGAAATGACGCCGTTATTGCATTCCACGACACATTATTGGAACGTGTGCAGCGCGCTGGAGGAACAAGAAGAAGCAGCAAGGCTAACATTGTCTGCGCAACACGGTTTTCGAGACCGTCTTCGTCAGGAAATACTTGTTGTATGTAGCGATAATATGCCACGGCCGTAGAGTAAAACGCAGGTGCGTTTAACACTTGTGGTCCGCGATTTAAATGTACGCCTGGTAACCTGTAACGAATTTTTGTGCCAAGGAAATAGCAGGCGAGTTCACGCGCAGGACACTGATCATGCCTTAACATACGGAGCAGAAATCGCAGGGCAAGCAGCCGGCAGCGGACAGGCACGGATGGGAACGCGAACCCACGGCGTTAGCGTGGTTGCCCATGTGCCGCCCGACAGACCAGTTCTGTACTGCCCGACCATAAAGAGGAACCAAGATTGGACTGCAAGGGCCTAGTAACCCGTAATGGTGGCTGTACCACGTGACAAACGTACCACACTCGGCCGCAAAATAGAGACTGTACTGAGTACCTTCTTTCTAATAGGGGCAAATCATACCCTTGACATCTGAATATATCGTCTTACATCTTCAAGAATTGAGAGCCACACAGATTCTGATATGCCATCATAGGTGTAATCAAGACATAATATACCAATAGAGTCGCTCTTTTGAAGACGGAAAACGGGACTTAGGCGTGTCTGTGGTGAACCACTGAATAACGACATTTTGAAAAATTTAGCGCATCACCTGCAATATTTCCGTACTCAGTGAATATTCGAAGGCTGGGGGATAAGCTATCTTCATTCTTGAAATACAACGTGATGTTATTTGGCGAATACTGCCACCTTCACAACACCGCTACCAGGCGGAGCCCGCACACGTAAAGGTCTCTCAGTACTGATCGCAGAAAAGGCTGAAGGCTGAGCACAAAGAGTACTGGGGATAGAGGGCATCCTTGATGAACACCACGAGTAACAGGAAATGGTGCACTTTCCCGACCATTAAGAAACAATGTACTTCGGATATTTAAATAGGCTGTCCCAATAAGTTCAACTAAGTTTGATGACAAGCCCAGTGAGGTCAGTACATTAAATATGTAGCTATGTTCAAGGCGATCGATTGCCTTTTCTTGATCTAGGGAAACTAAGAGACTACGTGCGGACTTGGTCAGCGTGTGTGTCATTATGTCACGCGTGACGAACGAGAGACTGTGTATCTCTCTGCCAGGGACTGAACATGACTCATGGTGTCCTATTAATGAAGGCATCAGGCTTCCCAGGCGTCGGGTAAGAACAGCTGTGAAGGTTTTGTAGTCAACGTTGAGAAGCGTGATTGGCCTCCATTCCTTTGGACGAACTGATGATGGACCGTGCTTAGCTATCATCACAATACGAACGTCACGAAAACTAGACGGGAATTCAAGGTTCTCAAAGCAGCGGCTGATAACAGACACAAAAGTGGCACCAATATTTTCCCAGAATGTTACATAAAACTCTACAGGTAACCTGTCCAGCCCTGGGGCCGAGTCACACTTCATGTAAGCTAATGCTTTCACTTCGTCAGCTGACAGTCGTGCACAGAAACCTTCAGCGATTTCAGGTGGAACCTGAGGCAACTCACTAAGGATTTCGACGTTACCATGATCCATTCGCATATTCGTATGCGCCATGTTCTCGAGCTGCGATACAAAGAGCGAAAAATCACGCGCGGGAGGCGACCTAACAGGAAGTGCTCTTGGGGCCACACAAACGAGTACATTCGGCAGCCTAAAAACAGAGTATCTTGCAAAGCGCAGAACTTCAGGGTGTGCATACGGATTACGTCTGCATCGCCAAGCAGCAGCTGACAAAGACGACGCTGTGATGAGGCGTTGGAAATGCCTCCGTAGCTCAGGCTGCCAAGACCGCATCAGTGGAGTCAGTTGATTGACCCGAAGGGCAATACGGAGCTTCATGGCAGTATCCGCCAGTTCTTGTGACGCACATCCTCTGAGGGCACGACCTTCAACTGAACAATGCAGACGCCACTGCACCTTGAGCGCGCCCCATGACCCTGGCTGAGATCTAGAAAGAGAAGCGCCCAAGACTCTTGACAAACAAGAGCGCGAGTGCGCGTCGTGTAGAACGCAGGTGTCGATGGCGCCAAGGTTTTGCTGATGAAGACGCAGGGAAGCAAACTTCATGCATAACTGGTGTGAGCGGAAACATAAACAGGAGATGAAGGCAAAGTTATTACATCAGATTGGCAGACATACGGAGCTAAATTGCATGGCACATAGGAAATGTCTAAACTGCTTGACGACGTGCCGCATCGCCACGTCCAGAGAAATGAAGACCCATGAAAAAGTCGATATGCATCGCGACGCAACTCCCGTGCGTTTCAATCTGGGCGAACCCAGCCCGGGCCTTGCACATCTGCTCGCGTGTCTAAAACGCAATTAAAATCCCTAACAAGAACCACGTGACGACCCTCCAGGAAATACAGGTTCAGGTCACAAAAAAATCACTGGACTTAGAGGCTTGAGCAGGCCCATGGATGCACGATATACGTAGTTTAATGAGGACAGCACACAGTCAAATGCCAATATCCGCCCTGTCCCATCAAAAACATGATGATCTCGGAAGAGAGCTCTGTTGAAAATAATAATAGCGACTCCACTAGAGTGTGATGTCGCGAAAGAGAAAAAGCAATCTAGGTTGGACGTGCGTTTGAAGGCAAGAACATGTCCAATATGAAAACATTTGTTTCTTGCAAACACACAATGTCAAAGTTTTTAGCACGGGCCACGCTGCTGGTGCCTTTCCCCCCACTGAGGGGGGGGAAAGGCACCAGCAGTAGCGTCTGAAAGTGAACACCGCACAGGGCACACGACTGTAGGGTGAACATCCCCGCAACGCCTACAAGGACGGTAACACCCGTCGCTTTCGTGGCCACGCATACCACAACGACCACAGAACCACGGCTGCTCAATGGAACGCACTTGGTGCGTTCGCCACCGCCGCAGCGCCACTGCTCCGCTGCAGTTGCGAGGTGACAGCTGTGCTCTCCGCCCGCCGCGGCCACGCGTTCAGCGCTTGCTTTGTTCCGATAAAGAGCTGCGTCGCGGTGTTTCACAAAATATGAATGGTAATGCCAAATGGCGATCTCCTACTGATAGCAGTACGTCACCGTCGCTGCAGTTGTTAGCGACAGCTTGTGTCGGAAGTCATCTATGTTACGTGCGCTTTTTCGAGCGTTCGCCTATTCAGTAACTCGCGTTCGACACACACGAAGCCGGATATCCGCTACATTAACTTGTTCCATATAATTAGCTGGTTAGCATACAAATGCTCGTTTTAGGAAGTCAGCATTCTGATCACTCTCGTCCACAATTAGAGCCGACGATTGACGCTGTTTTACGTTTCTGGACATGCAGAGTCTGGACATGGTTTCTGGACAGAGTTTCTGGACATGTAGGCCAATTAGTCACTTAAAGAAAGGACGAAAGAATGCAAGCCTAATTCAATTTTTCAAACTTGTAACAGAACGGTACCTTTTCCTCACATGCACGTGCAACGTAGCCGGCCAGGCATGCGATTGGTGCTAACTCAATCTCAGCTACTGGCTCACTCCACATAGCGGTGAATTCAAGCTCACTCGAGAGCTCCCTGGCTGCAGATAAGATGGCAGCTGGCAAGACACAAGTTTCACCATCCTGAATGGGAAGGTTAACAGTTGCTTGCGCCTCGGAGTTAATCGGAGCATTTGCTGCCTCTGCAGCTCGCAGAATTTCAAGCTGCATAAAGAATGGCCAAATATTTCACTCCTCACCTGTCTAAATTTTTTTTTACATATGGTACCTTTCACTAGCAACTTCTGTGCATGCCTCTTGATCAAGTTCATCTCCACTCACATTTGGACTCTTCTTTCTTCTTTGTTCACTTTCTCTTTGCACCCGTGTGCTTAGATTTAGGTGCACGTTAAAGAACCCCAGGTGGTCAAAATTTCCGGAGTCCTCCACTACGGCGTGCCCCATAATCAGACAGTGGTTTTCGCTCGTAAAACCCCAAATATTATTATTCTGTTTGCATGTAATGCGGGTAGTTCGGAAACACATTCGGAACCACGGTCCGATGCAGAATCTTCCGTTTCGTTTGTTTTTTGTAGTCCGCGACCGTAAAGTGCAGTGACATACCAGTGATTTATCACGTGGCTGCCACTTGGTGCCTTTTCAACCCGGGCCCTCCCGGGAAATGTTCTTCAACCATGCTGCCCGCCGTTGGGGATTGCACGGAAATTCATGATATCGGGTCGTCGGACTTTCCCTTGCGTTGGTGCTGCCCAGTGGCACACAGTAGTAGCGCGGCATGGCACTGTCTGTGCCAAAACATCTGTTCACACCGTACAGGATCACACACGTGCGCAGATCCAGTAGGGCAGTCGTATCGTAATGAAACCCACTGCGACACGTGATAACCACTGGTTCTGCGGTGCTCGGGCGCTCTTCCTCCTGCAAAGCGTCCCGGGGCAGTGGCGCCTCGACGGCGGAACTGTAAACTCTCGCATCACGCCCTCGCCCGCTAAAACCGGCGCGACGCGACGGGCCGCGCCAAGTGCGCTTCCATTGAGCGGCCATGACAGAACGCTGCGATGAACTGTGCACGCTAGTGGTCGCTGGAGCCGCAGCGACGGCACAGGCGTTGCAAGCCACGGTAGTCACACGTCACACGATGACCAGATGCTCGAAGATAATTGGGGACAGCGGTTGTGGTGCTCACTTCCATTCGAACGAAGCGGGTGCCGGTGAGCACGCCAGGTCGTCCGCTCATGAGACCAGCATTGACATATCGACATATTTCATTTCTTCCTCTCTTGTGGACACCGTGTTTAAAGCTTGCCGCGTATCTTGCAGGCAAATGCCGGCAAATTATAGCTATGCAATATTACACCAATGTTTTCAATATATATTCAAATTGTAGGCTACCTTTGAGGGATGAATATCATTTCTGATTTCATTGTGTGTAGTATATCTAAGAACATTGTTTACGTAAAGAAAGCTGAATATAGTTGATATACAGTTATTATAAAACTACGAGACGGTAATCCTCTTTCAATCACCTCTTCATGGCCACCCTAAAAACTAATTCCCTTCTATAAATATTACGTACCTGAGCATCTGACGCTCCATCTCGAAATCTCACGCATACAGCCCATTGAATCCATTATTTCGAAGGAACAAATCAACGTTCTTACTAAGCATAACCACCAGCGCTCGGAGCCCGCTTCGAACCTTAATATGTATTGCGCAAACGTTTTGCAGACCCCAAGTTCCTTCACCGCGACCCCCACCTGCATTCCCTCCTCCACCTCCTGTGGCCAGACCTCCGTAAGAAACGGCTGCGTTCAATCATTACTCAACTAGTACCTAGTACAACACATGAGCCACGAATCCGTATAAACTGTGCATTACAGACCACCACCTTCCCCGCCAAGACCCCCTCCAGGGCCCCCTCCAGTGGCCAGACCACCGTAAGGCTTTCACGACCTCTTCATGTGTTGAATATTGCTTCATTGAATATTGCTAAGCAACCGTTTTGGCCAACGTCCTTATCACTTCCCCAATTTCAGCCCCCCTGGTCCGCCGTACCAGCCGCCAGCACCTTCGCCGAGGCCCCCGTATGAATGCATTTCCCAAATTCATTTGGAAGTTCCTATTGCTTCGTCCCTGCTCTTTCGCTTATCGGTGTTCTTTCCCGTTATGCCGCCATATCCGGCTTTCTAGAAGAATATACATAATTTTAATCTTAAGGCTAACGCAAGTTTCCAAACATCGTTCCAAAGAGTTTTCTAGAGTGCATTGGCGTGCCAGATAATTTGCCAGGAACTTCTTGTCACGCGCTTTTCTGGCTGCAACGCCAAATTCCTATTGTAAGAGCATTTAACCCCACAAAACCGAACGTGTGGATATTGCAATACTCAGATAGGTAACTCGAAATGCTAACTCAATCGCGGTAAGCCCATCGCAATAGTAGGTCTACACTAGCGTTTGCGATGCGCTGGAGTGAGTTTTCAGTCGTCCGGGGCACAGCAAACCAGTTTCAATTATTGAATAGTACAATGATGTTTTATTCAGGTTACATTTCGACATTTTCACTCGCACGAGTGTGCTCTCTGCGGCCAGAAATCATGGCACACAAGTTGTTGAAAGTGCTGCTGGGCGGTCGCCTTCTGCTGAAGAAACGCGCATTTAATACTGCTCAGCCTTAGTTTCGGAATAGTGTAAGTAGGTAAGTGAGTAAGTAAGTAAGTAAGTAACTGAGTAAGTAAGTAAGTATGCATTTTGTATACAGCAAGCAATATACAAAGCTCACTGCAGCGGAGGGGCCAAAGGCCATCAAGCCTGAAGAGTACACAGTCAACAGTACATTGTACAACTGTACATCAGTTTCGGAAAAAGGGACAACTAGCAAATTGCAAGAGTGCACATAACAAATCACATAAACAAAAGGAAAAATTTACATTTTACAATGTGCCCAAAGATGAAGACTTAAACAGACAACTAGTGAACCACTTTTTAAACTTTAAACGCACGCATTACACTACGAGAATGCCAGCAATGCACGCGTGCTCTTCCGCTAATTGCTTCTCGTTAGGAATCGGAAGCCGGATAGAACATGTTCTGCCACTTTCACAGACCTCGGCGCCCTTCGGGACGGCCTCCACCTGCATACACGCCTCCACCTCCCTCGGCGAGACCACTGTAAGGAGCCCGCGGCCCTCGGCTACTGAAATATTAGTCGCTGTAATCCTGCGTGCGCTAACTGACGCTTCCTCTTTTAGACCACCTCCTCCCTCGCCGAGACCGCCGCCAGGACCACCTCCTGTTAGCAGACCACCGTAAGAAAAGAAATATTCCCAACTTAACTTCCAAGCGAAGAATTATTTACGCGCATTGCCTTTGACACCCTAAATGACTTCTGCATTTATAGACCACCTCCTCCCCCACTGAGACCTCCTCCTGTGGCAAGACCACCGTAAGAGTCGCTCTAAGCTTATTTTTCCCGTGGCCTACATCCTCCGATGAATGTAATGGTGACGACGAATTTCTCCCACTTCCAGACCTCCTGGTCCTCCTTATCAACCTCCACCGCCTGTTCCTCGACCACCGTACGAGCTTTCCTATACATTTATCCATCACTTGTTGCATATCACTACGCCATTGCTGTCTGACGCTCACACATGTTTGCTACATGACGATGCAGAAACAGCCCCTTCTACTCTTGGGACTTACAAGCTTCAACAGTCGACAACTAATGCTCCGCCCAATTTTGCAGCCTCAGCTTTTTGCGAGTACCATAGGGATTATAGATATAAAAGTTCGGGTTCGCGGATTTGAAATCTCCCGTTAACTAGATTTTCGAGCTATTTTCATTCAAAGCCAGAATTGTGTAATTGCTAACTTGCTTCCAGTTAGTTCAGTTAGTTACTTCCACGCATCTCCCTACAACTAATACAGCATATCATATTGGCCGCAAATAAAGACGGGCACAACAGAAGAGAACAGAAAAAAGACATGGTCGGCAACTATCAACTGCGCTTACCCGTCTATATTGGCTGTCAATATAATATGCAGTAAACACAAACTACGCCCAACTCAAGTTCTTCTGAACCTAATAAATCGTATCCTTTTCATAGGGCATTCATTTTTTAGTATTTGGCACAGTGAAGGAGCACGGCGAGCAGCCCCCATATCAAGTATTCAGAATGTGTCCACTGACCGCTATCCGCCCTGTTTTATTTTCTTTTGTCTTCCCAAGACACGTCATAATCACTTATGTATAGCAGCCACTATATTTTTGAGACCGTCACATACTGTAATAATGCATTTACACGATGATTAGATTGGGTAGCTCACAAACTTAGTTCGGCTTCTCCATGAAGGTATCATTCCTAAATTTTATTTACAGCTTAACGTTTAGAAATATATCTCACATAATACTCAACTGCTTCGATTGAAACTTCTCGCTTTCTATATATGCCGGCAAATTGCAACCATATAATATATCAAAAAATGTATACCAGTTTAATCAGCTTTTGCCTAAAATATAACACACCAATCAGGGGTTACATATGTTACATAAGAGAACTATCTAACAGCTAATGTCGAGTCCTTGTGTGTAATGCAGCTTGAAAAACAATGAAATGAAACTACGAGCGTATTTAGAAGAAGTGCTTGCCCTTTGTATCCGCCATAGGAAAACATAATGTACGCACAATTACATTGCAGACCACAAGTTCCCTCACCGCGACCCCCACCCGCATTCCCTCCTCCACCTCCAGTGGCCAGACCTCCGTAAGAAGCGCCTGCACTCTTTCACCGTTCAACCACTGTCTAGTGTAATACATGAACCCTCATCAACTGTCCCTTTCAGGCCACCACCTCCTCCCCCCAGACCACCTCCAGGGCCCCCTCCGGTGGCGAGACCGCCGTAAGATTTTCATGCCCTCATCTGTGTATTCCATTGAAAGACACTAACGACTCCTTAGGCCAACATTCTTATTATTTCCACAATTTCAGCCCCCCTGGCCCGCCGTACCAGCCACCAGCACCTGCGCCTAGGCCACCGTATGAAAGCATTTGCAAATATTCATCATATTTGATGTGTAGTATTTTCCGCTTCTTCTTGTTTTAATGATACTAATAGCGGTATTAGTAGCGTTACTAGTAAAGTAAACAAATTTACAGTAGGCGGGAAGCTTTAGCGAGTTAAAATCGAGAGATATGTTGCAGAAGCTGTATGTAGCCAGCAGCGTCTTACATGCTTGTTACCCCGCAGCAAGTGTTGCTGTTTTTATCACTTGACCGGTGACAATTGACCGAATGTGGCCTAGAGGCAACACACCGGCAATAGTCCTTTTCTTGCTACGTGTCTGTATTGCGTACTAAGTTTCTGACTAAATGTCTTTTGACCAAATATTTCTGACTAAAACTCTCACACGCCGGCCGCCAGCGCTGTTTGTTTAGAGCAGGAACACAGGACGACGAAGGAGAAGCTTGCCACGTGCCTCACTGTCTTTCTAAAGCACGATCATAGGAGACAGACCGAAGCAGGATATCAGGCTGCCGTAGTGTCACACTCGAGATGTTCAGCAAACACACATTTTCAGCTATGGTTCACATTCTAAACGAATCCAAAGGTCCTTTGTGGTAAAGCGCACTTGCAGGTTTCTACCTGGTGTTCGCCCCCATTGCTGCAAAAGTTTTCTTGAAGTACATTTTCTTTACGTTGATTACGCGTATTCTCTATGAGTTCTGCATGTTTAGATAAAAACTAAACATTCTTTTACGGTGTCAATATGTGCCGTAATGAAAGGTGTTCCGGAATCTTCTAGCCTATGTTTTCGGGACCTTGTCTCTCCACTTACACGTAAGCTGCCGCTGCGGAGATCATACCAGCGCATGAAAAGTCCGGACCACGCTTAACTAAGCTCCGTCGGCCGGGACTGTGACGTTCCTCTTGAGAAATATACTGTTGCTTAGGAACGCCTGTTCTCATGTGAAGAAAGCTTCAGGAAAGAAAACACGGAAGAAATGCGTTTGAAACGCCCGTCGTAATTATCAGAGAACGAGAGCGAACGGACAAAAACAATGCAGGTGGAACCCGGGCGACGCCAGAACAGCACAGCTCACGTGGCGCACAAAGCCTCGCGCTGACGTCACGCGAACGACGCTCGCTGCGTCGATGTAGGTCTCTCTCCACGCCAATCGAGAGTTGCTGTCAATACGACTGATGGCTTCTTTCTTTACCGCTGGGACGCAAGCCACAACCGGTTCGAGGTTACTTTTCACTAAGCGGGAATATTTGAGGTATGACAGGAATGCAGCTCGAACAAATGCAGGGTGTGGACGGAAAATTACTAATACGGAAGAACAGCGAATGACTGGAGCTAGCAGGTGACTGCGTGCGTTCTACCAGCCAGATCTCAGCGCGTGATTCACTTGCCCGTGGAAGGAGAGGAAGGCACCAAGTGATGCAGCAGAATTAATTTGTAATTAAAATAAAATTATTGAGTTCCCTTTGAAGCGAGTTCATCAGGGTTTAGCAAGTTAATGTTTCGGCGAGCAACCCGTGTCCAAGCCTAGCATAGCAACAGCGGCGCCCTGACACCCATCCTAGTGAGGTGACGGAACAGTATTCAATATCACATGCAGCGATATCGCGCCAGCAAATTCAACGCTCGTATTGAACCACATGTGTCCAGCTTTCGACATGACTGGGCACTAGCCTGATGGAGCGCAGTAGTGAAGTCCGGCCTCGCAAAGCGCATGCCATCAAAGCACTTAACCCAAAAGCATTCAGAAGTATGCACATTTGGCCTGCTTAATCAACGACTTGATCAGAAAAGGGAAGCGCTGTTGGCTCGCTTTTTCCCGCGTCCTGTATCTACGCTGTGCGGTTGGATACTCAGGCTTTTACTATACCCCTGGTAAGGTGCGCAACGGTAATCGGTAAAATGCCGTCATTTCTCGTGGTTTCCATGCCAGGCGACGGCTGCGTATTTTAGTTGAACTCTAAAACTGGTCCTAGCGTCTCCTGGGTAGCGCTGCTTTTCCGCAGAGTTGACGCAGACTTAGTTGTAGAATCATCCAATTTCTTTGGCAGCGGCGGGGTCTACAACAGCAGTCATTGCATCTATGCGAAACTGAGGTCATAACGAAATAGGAGTGCTCGACAAACTCCAATCAGAGCAAGATGCGTGTAATGCCATGTAATACGCCAGAATTCGTGCTTCTTGATCTAGTCCCAGGACTAAACTCCGTGAGCTGCAAACAAAATCGGCAGAGACACTTACTACTGCTTACGTGTGGGAATTCGTAAGCATTGCACCGTACGCAGTCCTCAGGACTTCAAGAACATCCCAATTGACTGCGTCATCCCGTGTGTAAAGATGCGAGCACTAAGCACACCTTTAGACAACCAGAACCGCGGAGCCACCATGCGGCCGGTATTGCGTGCTTGTCCCGCACGCCGGGTGCCCGGGTTCGGTTCCCACCCAGGCCGAGAAGTACTAAATTTTATTTTTAAAGCGTTTTCCGCGTAATGGAACGTATAATCCTTTGCACTAAAAATGGTATTCCCTTCGATATCTTTTTGGGAAACGTTTTCATATTCTGTTACGGCGCTTCAAAAAAGTCATGACTTCCCATTAAAGTAATCCTGTATTCTCCGGGAAGAAATTTTATCATTATGCGAGTAAGTTTGCAAAGTCATCCAAGCACCCAGCTACTGCAACCAGCAATTGAAGAAGACGAGTGCTGATGAGCACTCATGGGTGCTCAGGGGTGCACATCGTCCTATTCTAATATTGTGCATCAGCGTATGAATTTCCTAAATCGGTGTACAAACTATTGAGCAATAAAATAAAGCTTATTGTCGTGCATGCGACCCTGAGTAAAGAAGCTAAGTTGTACGAGTTGCGTGAGCATTTAAGATATCTCAAACATTTCCTGGCTTATAAGGAAAGAAAACATAGCTCAATAACTTTCGATTCAAGCGTGCTTTCCTGTAAATTTAGCAATTCGACAATCATTCGTAATTGCAGCGTGCCAAGAGAGTGCATCGAACACGGTGACGTGTCCGCCCACGCGCAATGTCTACTACTCGGTGTTCATCGCATTTAATGCACGGCATATCTTTCGCCTCCACATTCACAGACCCCAGCGTCCTTCCCCACGGCCCCCACCTGCGTACCAGCCCCCACCTCCGCCTGTGGCCAGACCACCGTAAGATGTTAAGGCCTCCTTGTATGATGATCTCGCACGCACTAAATATTGGTTCTACTTATAGGGCACCGTTTCCTTCCCCGAGACCTCCTCCTCCGGGACCACCTCCTGTCGGCAGACCGCCGTAAGAAAACATTACCCAAACTTTGTATCTGGGGAAACACGTAACGCTACAAAATGGCCGCGCACACTTTGAAAGCATTGCGCTCTTACTGACCACAACGACCAAGACAACTTGCACGCTCATTAGCATTACGTTGCCTTTGTGAGTTTTTATCGCATAGTTTGACGCACAGCTCTACTGGTAACTCGACATTCATGCCACCTTCAGCCTTCCTGGTACACCGTATCAGCCTCCAGCGCCCGCTCCTAGACCTCCGTTACGAGCTTCCTTATATACGGTGATATATTTATGAAAAAAGCAATCGGCATAGAAATTTAATAAACACGCTTTCACACGCTTGCCATATGACGAGTGAAAAACAGCCACATCTCTTACGGACCTTGATAAGCGTTTTTCTGCCGGCTAGTTTCACTTTCAGCAAATAAAATAAACCGGAATTCATTGTAATGCAGAATTTATCAGCGCGAGGTTATTGCGAGTGTCGAAGTCGTTTTAACACTTAGGATAACGGGGTTCAGCTTTCGCATTAGGTCGTTCTTCTTTTATCACTTTGATATCGCGGTTACTCATGCAATTTTCAGTTTGACTGACGCGTATTTGTCTCCATACAACTGTATAACGTGAATTTTGAATTTTGGCATTACTTTTTTAGCAGTCGTCATACTCAAGCTCCATAACCTGCAGATATTTATTTCATATCAAACTTCGAGTACTCTTCTGCCGAGAAAACTGCAGCGAATTATCTTTTTTGAACCATTGTAGGCAATTCAATCTCTCCTATAACATTTACATAAATTTTGAGCGCTTCGCACTTTACACTTTTGACTAAACGACGTGTATTTTCACTCTTATATTCAGACTACTGGTGTTGAGTCTTTTCCATTTCTAGGTACTCTTTGTGAGCTACATCATTATTCTGCGAACCCTTGCATTTATATTTGGTGTTTAAATAAAAATAGCAACGCAAGAAAATTTCAATTTTTATTAAGAAATGTAAAAATGTTTATACCAGCTTTCCCGAAGCCCCTTAAACAGTATTCTGCTCCTACATTTATACATAATATATGAATGAATTCTTGAAGCCAACGTAAAGTAGGAACAAGCAGCTCCTACTGAACCATTACATTCCAGTAGACACTCGTATTTGGCAAACGAGTTTCCCTTGCACGTTAATACGTATTGCACGAACATTTTGCAGACCGCAGGTTCCCTCACCGCGACCCCCACCGGCATTCCCCCCTCCACCTCCTGTGTCGAGACCTCCGTAAGAAATGCCTGCACTCATTCTCTATTCAACCACTACGTAATATAATACATGAATCCTCATCAACTGTCCCTTGCAGACCACCACCTCCTCCCCCCAGACCCCCTCCAGTGGCCAGACCACCGTAAGACTTTCACGGCCTCTTATGTGTACTACATTTGAAATGGCTCAGAGCCGCTTAGATCTACATTGTCATCATTTCCACCATTTCAGCCCCCCTGGTCCGCCGTACCAGCCACCACCACCTGCGCCTAGACCACCGTAGGAAATCAATTTCATACCTTTACCTCGTCATGCAATATCTAATATTCGCTCTTAAATTACTTGGTCTATTCTGCCTTATTCCGCGATATATGTATCTCTAATTGCGTAGTCATGTTTTCTGTGCTATACACTAGTACGGAGGATTGCAGCCGTTTGCATGAGTTAATCACAGCTCATGCAGGTATCCACGTGTCTTCCACATGACACACCTCGTGACACAGTGGTATTGCATTTCGTGGAGGCGTGTTCGATCCCGTTCGCGGAATTGCGATGCGGACGGAATGGAAATACGTTCAAGTACCACTGCACTGGGTGCATGCTAAAAAAAAACCCTCGTGATCACAAATTTTCGGAGGGAACCCCCTTCCCCTTACCCGCGACAGAGTGCCTTATAATCACATTGCCCTTTTCGTGCGTAAAAATCCCCAAAAGCTAACATCCTATTTAAATGATGTTGTGTATAAATTGCTACGGACACGGGTCAAGTCAGTGATCAGCCAGTAAACAGAAGCCACTAATTTATCCCACAGGACCTGTGAGTTGCGACGCCCGACTATGGCGCCGAAACAGGCCCGAGTTGGTCTGAAGGACAAGAAGAGATAAGGGCCGAAATCAGGTCCTAAACGTATATGCAAATTAAAACTAAGGCTGCGCTATGAAGCTCGCAGACCGATCGACCGAG
Organism: Dermacentor variabilis; assembly: GCF_050947875.1. Taxonomy (NCBI): domain Eukaryota; kingdom Metazoa; phylum Arthropoda; class Arachnida; order Ixodida; family Ixodidae; genus Dermacentor; species Dermacentor variabilis. The sequence goes on along the minus strand of NW_027460291.1, from coordinate 17,842,010 downwards.
ATTGTGTGCAAATCCCTTAGAACTGATAAACTGGCCTAGAAGGCTGTTGCTCAAAGCAGCACATTGTCTTCTTGTATTCGTGTGCGTCCGCAGACGTACTTGCCAAATTTCTCGATTTGCAGTTGAAAACATTTGGCAGGCTGAACTGTAGTTGTCGCGTACACAATGAGAAGCAGTCGCGATATGTAGAGAATGGCTATAGGAATAATTTAAATGTTGTGTAGGGAACGGCTATCTCGATATGATATCTCATATTGCATATATTTATCATGAGTAAGACACAATGTTTCTAATGGGAAGACGTGAGATTGAAAGCAAAGTAACGCCCAGTTTCATATGCCCAGTCGTCGCTTTGGCGCATATCACCGGGATTGGCCCACGATAACGGCAACGCACACCGACAGCACGCACAGAAACAAAAAAACAAAGCGGCTGCACTCGCAGACAGACGCCTTGGATTAAAACTCAATAATTGTATTTTCAGTTCATCTGATGATCGGTCAAGCAAAGACCCAATCGGTCAATCAGTCTGCAAACCATATATTGTTTCATGAAGAAACGAATATTCCCAAAAGCCTTCAAAACAATACGCCCAACATTTAATTTCCACCCAAATTCAATCTTCTGCAAACTTGGCATTAGCTCTTGTTGCTGTGTTTCTGACATGGAAGCCGCCCGACATCTAAAATGATATCTCCAAATAATATGTAGCTAGTATTCGCACTTGTCTCCGGTGCATCTGTTATATCGCCTCCACCTTCACAGACCCCAGCGTCCGTCCCCACGGCCCCCACCTGCGTACCAGCCTCCACCCCCACCTGTGGCCAGACCACCGTAAGATATTCATGCTGTTTCCGCCTTCCATGCTGATCTTGCAACCGCCAAATACCGCTTTCTATTGTAGACCACCGTTTCCTTCCCCGAGGCCTCCTGTGGGACCACCTCCTGTCGCCAGACCACCGTAAGGAAACATGACGTAGCAGTATATTTTAAGAAACACGTTATCATGCAAAATATACCAGAACGCTTCAAGGGCATTGCACGATGCACCTCCTGTGCCACGACGACTATTCCTGTGGCGAGAACACAGTAATGCTCATTAGGATTTCCTTGCACAGTGAAACACCACTCATCAGAGAACGGCACCACTTTGGCGGCGCCTATCCTGTCCCCAAGCGTAGCCGTCATCCAGTTCCAATTCTTTCTTAAGCACTTCCAGGGGGCGAACGGCATGCGTGTTATGTGCCTGATATTTCAATTTGAACAAAAGAGTAGCGAGGGCAGCGTTTTTAAGAAAGGAGACTCACGTGAGACAGATAACGATCATTCTTTGGGCACAAGGTACGTTCTGAAGAGAGTAAACTTTTTTGGGCGCGTAGCCAGACATCTCTTCCATTTTTAGGCCTCGGTAATTCCCCTTTTAAGCTCCGCCGTCAATTCGACGACCACCGTACGAGCGTTCGTATATAACACATCTGATGAATCATCACGCGATGGGCACTGCAATTTGACGAGCCCGCGTAGTTATGCTCGCTTGATGACTAGGCGGAGCCTGCGACGTCTCTCACAAGGCTCTGATACGCGCATACAACTTGCGGTTTTTCTGTCTTGCAGTTTCGATTTTAGCGGACCAAATCAGCTGGAAATTGTTGTTGCGCCATGTTGAGCCGCCTTATGTTTTTGCCAGTCCAAAGCTCTTTGTCTGCACGGTGGTTATGTGCTTCAATTGTTGTGTTATGGCGGTCACCTGTGTCTTGGAATAAAAGTTGATCGATTTCCTGATTGTAGGAATATATAGCTCAGGGGATCTATTTTTTACACAGCTGTGGTAAAAACTATCCCGTCAAAGGCTGTTATCTGAGCTACCCGGTGTTCATAGAATTTCCAACATCTTTACTGACACAGGCAGCATGCGTGTACCTACAAGCATTACAGCGTTTCTTTGCAATTCGGGCATCGATTTCTCTGTACTTCACAGAGTAAAGACACCAGTGTTTTCCTCCATACCATTTATGTTGTATGTATAAGTGCCTATCTTCGCCTCGTCGTTTCTGAGCGCTCTCGCGAGCGGCGTTGCCTTGGGCTGGTCGAGAGAGGGCGCGCGTTCGGTGGGCTCCTCTCGATCGCTCGCCTCCGTCTTCGAGCAGCGCGGTCGTCGAGACTGAAGCGTGTCCCGCAACGTCATCACCGCACAGCGTCGCTGCTGTTGGCGACCCCCGCTTGCTTAACGGACGCTCGTCCCGCGTCCATCGTGGTTCACGGCAGCGCCACGTGCTTAGGACAGTCGAAACCAGGTGGTTGCTGCAGTAACGAGGCCATTTGGTCCTCCGAGTGACGTGTTCGGTCTGTGTCCTCGGCCTCTGAGGATCACCAGATCTGCAGGAACATGGAGGGGACCAGTCGAAGATACAAAAGGGAGAAACTATTTCCAAAAGCCATCCTACCGCTATGCAGCCCATTCTAAGTGATTATTCAACGAGCTCCCCACTGAGCTGACGCCTTCCGGATGAATAACGCTTTCGTCCCATGGCATAAGGATGTCGTCCGCACTTCCTTCGGGATGGTCACCGTCGGACATTCTATTCAGCACTTAGGCTGGCTTTTCCCGAAGCAGCACGAGTACTAACATTGCTCCTGCCGACAGTTTCGAGAGTCACACCAGCTACTTCGCCTTTAGGCTTGTTTCGGGCTGTGTGTGTTGAGCACTGATGTTACTTTCCCGGCAACGTTGTTCTTTATCATCTTTTAGCACATGGTAAACTCATATCGCTGCGTTACAAGTGCCCCTGGCGTCCCCTCTGCGTTCTTTCTCGAGAGAGACAGTAAGCCTCATGTGCATACCTGATCGAAGCTCCTCCAATCACGTGGCTAATGCTCACCGCAGGGTTTCAGTGCGCTTCAAATTGTTGCCTCTTTGTAGGCACCTGTGACAGCGTGTTAAGCGAGCGTCAGCCAGCCCTGTGTTTTGCCACAGTTCGTTCTCTCGGTGGCAACCACTCGCGCACAGACACACGAACTCCCCTAACTCTGTCGCCACTTGGGAGACGCCAAAATGTCCTCCTCCCCAGCTGTGCAGCGCGCTCGCGACTCGCACGTCGAACAAGCAGCGGGGGCTCGCTCGAGAGGGCACATCGCTGCGCCTGCTGCGTGTCACGTGGCCGCATGCTCTCGCAGACCACCACCGGAGCGAGGAACAAGCTAAGCGACGCTTACAAGATTTATTCCGTGGCATTTGAATGCAGTAAGGTAGAATAACCAAGTTCGATGCAGTGGTAAACATAAGTGTTTACAACTACACAGCACCTGGATGCCAAAGTGCCACACAGTCGTCAATATTGGACGACAGGGACGCCCCGCATAGAAATAATGAGAATTAGGATGCGGCTAGAAAGGGTCACCTGCCAATTTCAACCAACGCTCCTGTCACCGTACGCCCCAAGGCATTGGGAAGCAGAACACAGAGAGACACAATCGCGCGCCCTCCTGAAACAACGGAAGAGCGCTCACCAAGACCCCGACGAGCTGCTGCAACCAATGGCCGTCGCCGGAGGCACCCTCCCGTGGCTAAATACCGAGCTCGCGCCCGCGTGGGGGACAGCGCAGGCCCATCGTACATGGCCGTTGACCCAGCGTGGGCAGAATGACAGTCCTTTACGAGTCTGGACGTGTTTATGAGCCTTCAGTTCTCCCATCTGATTCTTTCCCTTAAAAAAGTTATTAGTTTGGTATTTATAGATGCTTATGTTAATGCTAGGTCGAGCAATACCTGCGTTTACCTGCCATAAGTGTAACCTGCCTTTGCGATTAGGGCGTAGATTTCTGAGCACTTCGCCCAGTGAATCCCAAGTACCCTTTTCTTTTACATACGTACATGTCAAACATATAGTAATAATTTACTTAGAAAACCGCAAAAAATATTTTGCAATTGAACAGTGATGATAATGCCGCATGTTCAGAAGCAACTAGCTCAGGGAGCATTACGCAATGTAATAATTAGTTGCACAACGTTTACTTTGCATAGCCCACATGCTTATGATGGATTGGCACAGGAGGTACTCATGCTGTTAGATTTCTAGATTACCGAAATGCGAATATCGATATATTTCATTTCTTACTCCCTTGTGGGCACCGTGTTTCAAGCTTGGCAGGTATCTTACAGGCAAATTTCGGCAAATAATAGCTATGAAATATTACACCATTGTTTTCAATATATATTCAAATTGCAGGTTACCTTTGAGGGATGAATATCATTTATGATTTCTTTGTAAGTAGTATTTCTAGGAACACTGTTTCCGTAACAAATGCTGAATATAGTTCTTATACAGTTATCATAAAACTACGAGACGGTAATCCTCTTTCAATCAGCTCTTCATGGCCACCCTAAAAACTAATTCCCTTCTATAAATATTACGTACTTGAGCATCTGACGCTCCATCTCGAAATCTCACGCATACAGCCCATTGAATCCAGCATTTCGAAGGAAAAAATCAACCTTCTTACTAAGCATAACCACCAGCGCTCGGAGCCCGCTTCGAACCTTAATATGTATTGCGCAAACGTTTTGCAGACCACAAGTTCCTTCACCGCGACCCCCACCTGCATTCCCTCCTCCACCTCCTGTGGCCAGACCTCCGTAAGAAACGGCTGCGTTCAATCATTACTCCACTAGTACCTAGTACAACACATGAGCCACGAATCCGTATAAACTGTGCATTACAGACCACCACCTTCCCCGCCAAGACCCCCTCCAGGGCCCCCTCCAGTGGCCAGACCACCGTAAGGCTTTCACGACCTCTTCATGTGTTGAATATTGCTTCATTGAATATTGCTAAGCAACCGTTTTGGCCAACGTCCTTATCACTTCCCCAATTTCAGCCCCCCTGGTCCGCCGTACCAGCCGCCAGCACCTTCGCCGAGGCCCCCGTATGAATGCATTTCCCAAATTCATTTGGAATTTCCTATTGCTTCGTCCCTGCTCTTTTGCTTATCGGTGTTCTTTCCCGTTATGCCGCCATATCCGGCTTTCTAGAAGAATATACATAATTTTAATCTGAAGGCTAACGCAAGTTTCCAAACATCGTTCCAAAGAGTTTTCTAGAGTGCATTGGCGTGCCAGATAATTTGCCACGAACTACTTGTCAAGCGCTTTTCTGGCTGCAACGCCAAATTCCTATTGTAAGAGCATTTAACCCTACAAAACCGAACGTGTGCATATTGCAATACTCAGATAGGTAACTCGAAATGCTAACTCAATCGCGGTAAGCCCATCGCAATAGTAGGTCTACAGTAGCGTTTGCGCTGCGCTGGAGTGAGTTTTCAGTCGTCCGGGGCACAGCAAACCAGTTTCAATTGATGAATAGTACAATGATGTTTTATTCAGGTTACATTTCGACATTTTCACTCGCACGAGTGTGCTCTCTGCGGCCAGAAATAATGGCACACAAATTGTTGAAAGTGCTGCTGGGCGGTCGCCTTCTGCTGGAGAAACGCGCATTTAATACTGCTCAGCCTTAGTTTCGGAATAGTGTAAGTAAGTAAGTGAGTAAGTAAGTAAGTAAGTAACTGAGTAAGTAAGTAAGTATGCATTTTGTATACAGCAAGCAATATACAAAGCTCACTGCAGCGGAGGGGCCAAAGGCCATCAAGCCTGAAGAGTACACAGTCAACAGTACATTGTACAACTGTACATCAGTTTCGGAAAAAGGGACAACTAGCAAATTGCAAGAGTGCACATAAAAAATCACATAAACAAAAGGAAAAATTTACATTTTACAATGTGCCCAAAGATGAAGACTTAAACAGACAACTAGTGAACCACTTTTTAAACTTTAAACGCACGCATTACACTACGAGAATGCCAGCAATGCACGCGTGCTCTTCCGCTAATTGCTTCTCGTTAGGAATCGGAAGCCGGATAGAACATGTTCTGCCCCTTTCACAGACCTCGGCGCCCTTCGGGACGGCCTCCACCTGCATACACGCCTCCACCTCCCTCGGCGAGACCACTGTAAGGAGCCCGCGGCCCTCGGCTACTGAAATATTAGTCGCTGTAATCCTGCGTGCGCTAACTGACGCTTCCTCTTTTAGACCACCTCCTCCCTCGCCGAGACCGCCGCCAGGACCACCTCCTGTTACCCGACCTCCGTAAGAAAAGAAATATTCCCAACTTAACCTCCAAGCGAAGAATTATTTACGCGCATTGCTTTTGACACCCTAAATGACTTCTGCATTTATAGACCACCTCCTCCCCCACTGAGACCTCCTCCTGTGGCAAGACCACCGTAAGAGTCGCTCTAAGCTTATTTTTCCCGTGGCCTGCATCCTCCGATGCATGTAATGGTGACGACGAATTTCTCCCACTTCCAGACCTCCTGGTCCTCCGTATCAACCTCCACCGCCTGTTCCTCGACCACCGTACGAGCTTTCCTATACATTTATCCATCACTTGTTGCATATCACTACGCCATTGCTGTCTGACGCTCACACATGTTTGCTACATGACGATGCAGAAACAGCCCCTTCTGCTCTTATGAGTTACAAGCTTCAACAACCGATATCTAGTGCTGCGGCCAATTTTGCAGCCTCAGCTTTTTGCGAGTACCATAGGGATTACAGATATAAAAGTTCGGGTTCGCGGATTTGAAATCTCCCGTTAATTAGATTTTCGAGCTATTTTCATCTCAAAGCTGAGTAAATAACATTATAGACAAAATTGTGTAATTGCTAGTTCGAATAATTTATTCGTGCGCCAGCTCGTGAGAAGCACTAACGTGCCTCAGCATGCCTCTCTTTATCGAATTTTGAACGCATTTTCTTTCTCTTACTTCCACGCATCTTTCTACAACTAAAAGAGCATATCCTTTTCAATTAGGCAATTCGTTTTTTAAAAACATTCAACAGTGAAGGAACACGGCGATCACACCCCATATAACATCTGCAGTATTTAGTTACTGAACGCTGCGCACTTTGCTTTGTTTTTCCTTTTTCTTGCCATGAAACCTCATAATCGCTTACGTGTACTTGCAGGCATATTTTTAGAGACCGTCACATGTTCTAACAATGCATTTACACGATGATTAGATTGGGTAGCTCACAAACTTAGTACGGCATCTGCATGAAGGTATCATTCCTAAATTTTATTTACAGCTTAACGTTTAGGAATATATCTGACATAATACTCAACTGCTTCGATTGAAACTTCTCGCTTTCTATAAATGCCGGCAAATTGCAACCCTATAAAATATCAAAAATGTATACCAGTTTAATCAGCTTTTGCCTAAAATATAACACACCAATCAGGGCTTACATATATTACATAAAAGAACTATCTAACAGCTAATGTCGAGTCCTTGTGTGTAATGCAGCTTGAAAAACAATGAAATGAAACTACGAGCGTATTTAGAAGAAATGCTTGCACTTTGTATCCGCCATAGGAAAACATAATGTATACACAATTACATTGCAGACCACAAGTTCCCTCACCGCGACCCCCACCCGCATTCCCTCCTCCACCTCCAGTGGCCAGACCTCCGTAAGAAGCGGCTGCACTCATTCACCGTTCAACCACTGTCTAGTGTAATACATGAACCCTCATCAACTGTCCCTTTCAGGCCACCACCTCCTCCCCCCAGACCACCTCCAGGGCCCCCTCCGGTGGCGAGACCGCCGTAAGATTTTCATGCCCTCATCTGTGTATTCCATTGAAAGACACTAACGACTCCTTAGGCCAACATTCTTATTATTTCCACAATTTCAGCCCCCCTGGCCCGCCGTACCAGCCACCAGCACCTGCGCCTAGGCCACCGTATGAAAGCATTTGCAAATATTCATAATATTTGATGTGTAGTATTTTGCGCTTCTTCTTCTCTGGAATGTTTTAATGATACTAATAGCGGTATTAGTAGCGTTACTAGTAACGTAAAGAAATGTACAGTAGGCGGGAAGTTTTAGCGAGTTAAAATCGAGAGAAATGTTGCAGAAGTTGTATGTAGCCAGCAGCTTTTTCCATGCTTGTTACCCAGCAGCAAGTGTTGCTGTTTTTGTCACTTGACCGGTGACACTTGACCGAATGTGGCCTAGAGGCAACGCACCGGCAATAGTCCTTTTCTTGCTACGTGTCTGTATTGCGTACTAAGTTTCTGACTAAATGTCTTTTGACCAAATATTTCTGACTAAAACTCTCACACGCCGGCCGCCAGCGCTATTTGTTTGTTTAGAGCGGGAACACAGGACGACGAAGGAGAAGCTTGCCACGCGCCTCACTGTCTTTCTAAATAACGATCATAGGAGACAGACCGAAGCAGGATATCAGGCTGCCGTAGTGTCACACTCGAGATGTCAAGCAAACACATTTTCAGCTATGGTTCACATAAGACGAGAGCTGTCTATGCAAATTCTAAACGAAGTCATAGAGTCTTTGAGGTAAAGCCCACTTGCAGGTTTCTACCTGGTGTTCGCCCCCACAGCTGCAAATGTTTCCTTGAAGTACATTCTAATTACGTTGATTACGCGTATTCTCTATGAGTTCTGCATGTTTAGATATAAACTAAACATTCTTTTACGGTCTCCATATGCGCCGTAATGAAAGGTGTTCCGGAATCTTCTAGCCTATGTTTTCGGGACCTTGTCTTTCTACTTGCACGTATGCTGCCGCTGCGGAGATCATAACAGCGCATGAAAAGTCCGGACCTCGCTTAACTAAGCTCCGTCGGCCGGCACTGTGACGTTCCTCTTAAGAAATATACTGTTGATAAGGAACGCCTGTCCTCATGTGAAGAAAGCTTCAACAAAGAAAACACGGAAGAAATGCGTTTGAAAGGCCCGTCGTAATTATCAGAGAACGAGAGCGAACGGACAAAAACAATGCAGGTGGAGCCCGGGCGACGCCAGAACAGCACAGCTCACGTGGCGCACGAGCCCTCGCGCTGACGTCACGCGAACGACGCTCGCTGCGTCGTTGTAGGTCTCTCTCGACGCCAATCGAGAGTTGCTGTCAATACGACTGATGGCTTCTTTCTTTACCGCTGGGACGCAAGCCACAACCGGTTCGAGGTTACTTTTCACTAAGCGGGAATGTTTGAGGTATGTCAGGCATACAGTTGCAACAAATGCAGGGTGTTGACGGAAAATTACTAATACGGAACACGAATGACTGGAGCTACCAGGTGACTGCGTGCCTTCTATCAGCGAGATCTCAGCGCGTGATTCACTTGCCGGTGGAAGGAATCGAAGGCACCAAGTGATGCAGCAGAATTAATTTGTAATTAAAATAAAATTACTCAGTTTCCTTTGAAGCGAGTTCATCTGGGGTAAGCAAGTTACTGCTTCGGCGAGCAACCCGTGTCGAAGCCTAGCATAGTAACACCGGTGCTCTGACACCCATCCTAGTGAGCTGACGGAAGAGTATTGACTATCACATGCAGCGTTATCGCGCCAGCAATTTCATCGCTCATATTGAACCACATGTGTCCAGCTTTCGACATGACTGGACACTTGCCTGATGGAGCGCAGGAGTGAAGTCCGCCCTCGCAAAGCGCATGCCATCAAAGTACTTGACCCAAAAACATTCAGAAGTATGCGCATTTGGCCTGCTTGGTCAACGACTTAAACAGAAAAGGGAAGCGCTGTTGTCTGGCTTTTTTTCGCGTCCTGTATTTACGCTGTGTGGTTGGAGACTTCGGCCTTTACTGTACCCCCGATATAGGCGCGCAAAGGTAATCGCTAAAGTGCCGTTTCATTTTTCGTGGCTTCCATGCTGGGAGATGGCTGCGTATTTTAGTTACACTCCAAAACTGATCCTAGCGTCTCCTGGCTAGCGCTGCTTTTCTGCAGAGCTGACGCAGACTTAGTTGCAGAAAGCCGTAGCATCATCATCTCATTCCTTTGGCAGCGGTGGGGTCTACAACAGCAATCATTGCATATATGGGAAAATGAGGTCATAACGAACTAGGAGTGCTCGACAAACTCCAATCAGACCAAGATGCGTGTAATGCGATGTAATACGCAAGAATTCGTGCTTTTGCATCTAGTCGCAGGACTAAACTCTGTGAGCTGCGAACAAATTCGGCAGAGACACTTATTACTGCTTACGTGTGGCGATTCGTAAGCATTGTGCCGTACGCAGTCCTCGGGACTTCATAAACCCGCTCATTTTCTAACTCATGACGTGGCGCCACCTCCTCCGCATTGGCTGCTCCATCACGTGCGCAATGATGCGAGCACTAAGCACACCTTTAGACAACCAGAACCGCCGAGTAACCGTGCCGTCGGTGTTGCGTGCTTGTCTCGCACCCCGTGCGCAAGGGTTCGGTTCCCACCCAGACCGAGATGTACTAAATTTCATTTTTAGATCAATGGAGTTACTTTGCTTACAGGAACCTCCCTGAGAAACTTGCTGCCAATTCGAGCGTTTTGTCACGCGTTTTTACCTATTTCCTTCGTCCATCATATTTCTTACCGTCTTTCGGTCACTCCGCCTACGACGCTTTTCCGCGTGTTAGGGTGTGCAATGCTTTGCAATAAAAATATTCCCAGCGGCGACTCGGTGTGAAAGGTTTTAACATTTTTTGTACGGCGCTTCATAAAAGCCATGACCTGCCATTTAAGTCATTCTGTCGTTCGTGGGAAGAAATTTCGTCGCTATACAAGTCGCTACCTAGCTACTGCAACCAGTAATTGAGCATGACGAGCGCTGATGAGAACTGATGGGTGCTCAGTGGTGCAGATTGTCCTCTCGTAATATTTTGCATCAGCGGATGAATTTACCTTATCAATGCAAAAGCTGCTGAACAATAAAATAAAGCGAATTACTACATGTGATGCCGAAGTAATAGCTACGTGGTACGAGGTGCGTGAAGATGTAAAATATCTCAAACATTTCCTCGGTAATAAGCAACAAGTACAACGCTCAATGACTTTCGATTCAAGCGTACTTTCCTGTAAATTTATCCATTCAGCAATCATCTGTATTTGCAGAATGCAAAAAAGTGATAAGAGAAGTGGTGAGTGCTTGTGTAAATGAGACAGTTGCCTTAATAGAGGCGCTCGTCGAGCTTGGTGCCCTGCAGAAACTTCAACAACACTTTAGTGGCACGTATTGAAGTTGCAGCGTCAGGCCATGGGCCCAGGATATGTTCCTGCGACAGTAGCATGCCAAAAAACTGCAGCAAACACTGTGAAGTGTACGCCCACGCGCAACGTCTACTACTCGGTGTTCATCGCACTTAATGCACGGCATATCTTTCGCCTCCACATTCACAGACCCCAGCGTCCTTCCCCACGGCCCCCACCTGCGTACCAGCCCCCACCTCCGCCTGTGGCCAGACCACCGTAAGATGTTAAGGCCTCCTTGCATGATGATCTCGCACGCACTAAATATTGGTTCCTCTTATAGGGCACCGTTTCCTTCCCCGAGACCTCCTCCTCCGGGACCACCTCCTGTCGGGAGACCGCCGTAAGAAAACATTACCCAAACTTTGTTTCTGGGGAAACACGTAGCGCTACAAAATGTCCGCGCACACTTTGAAAGCATTGCGCTCTTACTGACCAGAAAGACCAAGACAACTTGCACGCTCATTAGCATTATGTAGCCTTTGTGAGTTTTTGTCGCATACTTTGACGCACAGCTCTAATGGTAACTCGACATTCACGCCACCTTCAGCCTTCCTGGTACACCGTATCAGCCACCAGCGCCAGTTCCTCGACCTCCGTACGAGCTTCCTTATATACGGCGACATATTTATAAAAAAAGCAATCGGCATAGAAATTTAATAAACACGCTTTCACACGCTTGCCATATGACGAGTGAAATACAGCCACATCTCTGACGAACCTTGATTAGCACATACGACTTGCGTTTTTCTGCCTGCCAGTTTAACTTTCAGCAAATAAAATAAACCGGAATTCATTGTAATGCGGAATTTATCAGCGCGAGGTTATTGCGAGTGTCGAAGTCGTTTTAACACTTAGGATAACGGGGTTCAGCTTTCGCATTAGGTCGTTCTTCTTTTATCACTTTGATATCGCGGTTACTCATGCAATTTTCAGTTTGACTGATGCGTATTTGTCTCCATACAACTGTATAACGTGAATTTTGAATTTTGGCATTACTTTTTTAGCAGTCGTCATACTCAAGCTCCATAACCTGCAGATATTTATTTCATATCAAACTTCGAGTACTCATCTGCCGAGAAAACTGCAGCGAATTATCTTTTTTGAACCATTGTAGGCAATTCAATCTCTCCTATAACATTTACATAAATTTTGAGCGCTTCGCACTTTACACTTTTGACTAAACGACGTGTATTTTCACTCTTATATTCAGACTACTGGTGTTGAGTCTTTTCCATTTCTAGGTACTCTTTGTGAGCTACATCATTATTCTGCGAACCCTTGCATTTATATTTGGTGTTTAAATAAAAATAGCAACGCAAGAAAATTTCAATTTTTATTAGGAATGTAAAAATGTTTATACCAGCTTTCCCGAAGCCCCTTAAACAGTATTCTGCTCCTACATTTATACATAATATATGAATGAATTCTTGAAGCCAACGTAAAGTAGAAACAAGCAGCTCCTACTGAACCATTACATTCCAGTAGACACTCGTATTTGGCAAACGAGTTTCCCTTGCACGTTAATACGTATTGCACGAACATTTTGCAGACCGCAGGTTCCCTCACCGCGACCCCCACCGGCATTCCCCCCTCCACCTCCTGTGTCGAGACCTCCGTAAGAAATGCCTGCACTCATTCTCTATTCAACCACTACGTAATATAATACATGAATCCTCATCAACTGTCCCTTGCAGACCACCACCTCCTCCCCCCAGACCCCCTCCAGTGGCCAGACCACCGTAAGACTTTCACGGCCTCTTATGTGTACTACATTTGAAATGGCTCAGAGCCGCTTAGATCTACATTGTCATCATTTCCACCATTTCAGCCCCCCTGGTCCGCCGTACCAGCCACCACCACCTGCGCCTAGACCACCGTAGGAAATCAATTTCATACCTTTACCTCGTCATGCAATATCTAATATTCGCTCTTAAATTACTTGGTCTATTCTGCCTTATTCCGCGATATATGTATCTCTAATTGCGTAGTCATGTTTTCTGTGCTATACACTAGTACGGAGGATTGCAGCCGTTTGCATGAGTTAATCACAGCTCATGCAGGTATCCACGTGTCTTCCACATGACACACCTCGTGACACAGTGGTATTGCATTTCGTGGAGGCGTGTTCGATCCCGTTCGCGGAATTGCGATGCGGACGGAATGGAAATACGTTCAAGTACCACTGCACTGGGTGCATGCTAAAAAAAAACCCTCGTGATCACAAATTTTCGGAGGGAACCCCCTTCCCCTTACCCGCGACAGAGTGCCTTATAATCACATTGCCCTTTTCGTGCGTAAAAATCCCCAAAAGCTAACATCCTATTTAAATGATGTTGTGTATAAATTGCTACGGACACGGGTCAAGTCAGTGATCAGCCAGCAAACAGAAGCCACTAATTCATTCCACAGGACCTGTGAGTTGCGACGCCCGACCATGGCGCCGAAACAGGCCCGAGTTGGTCTGAAGGACAAGAAGAGATAAGGGCCGAAATCAGGTCCTAAACGTATATGCAAATTAAAACTAAGACTGCGCTATGAAGCTCGCAGACCGATCGATCGAGATTGTGTGGAAATCCCTTAGAACTGATAAACTGGCCTAGAAGGCCGTTGCTCAAAGCAGCACATTGTCTTCTCGTATTCGTGTGCGTCCGCAGACGTACTTGCCAAATTTCTCGATTTGCAGTTGAAAACATTTGGCAGGCTGAACTGTAGTTGTCGCGTACACAATGAGAAGCAGTCGCGATATGTAGAGAATAGCTATAGGAATAAATTAAATGTTGTGTAGGGAACGGCTATCTCGATATGATATCTCATATTGCATATATTTATCATGACTAAGACACAATGTTTCTAATGGGAAGACGTGAGATTGAAAGCAAAGTAACGCCCAGTTTCATATGCCCAGTCGTCGCTTTGGCGCATGTCACTGGGATTGGCCCACGATAACGGCAACGCACACCGACAGCACGCACAGAAACAAAAAAACAAAGCGGCTGCACTCGCAGACAGGCGCCTTGGATCAAAACTCAATAATTGTATTTTCAATTCATCTGATGATCGGTCAAGCAAAGACCCAATCGGTCAATCAGTCTGCAAACCATATATTGTTTCATGAAGAACCGAATCTTCTCAAAAGCCTTCAAAACAATATGCCCAATATTTAATTTCCACCCAAATTCAATCTTCTGCAAACTTGGCATTAGCTCTTGTTGCTGTGTTTCTGACATGGAAGCCGCCCGACATCTAAAATGATATCTCCAAATAATATGTAGCTAGTATTCGCACTTGTCTCTGGTGCATATGTTATATCGCCTCCACCTTCACAGACCCCAGCGTCCGTCCCCACGGCCCCCACCTGCGTACCAGCCTCCACCCCCACCTGTGGCCAGACCACCGTAAGATATTCATGCTGTTTTCGCCTTCCATGCTTATCTCGCAACCGCCAAATACCGCTTTCTATTGTAGACCACCGTTTCCTTCCCCGAGGCCTCCTGTGGGACCACCTCCTGTCGCCAGACCACCGTAAGGAAACATGACGTAGCAGTATATTTTAAGAAACACGTTATCATGCAAAATTTACCAGAACGCTTCAAGGGCATTGCACGATGCACCTCCTGTGCCACGACGACTATTCCTGTGGCGGGAACACAGTAATGCTCATTAGGATTTCCTTGCACAGTGAAACACCACTCATCAGAGAACGGCACCACTTTGGCGGCGCCTATCCTGTCCCCAAGCGTAGCCGTCATCCAGTTCCAATTCTTTCTTAAGCACTTCCAGGGGGCGAACGGCATGCGTGTTATGTGCCTGATATTTCAATTTGAACAAAAGAATAGCGAGGGCAGCGTTTTTAAGAAAGGAGACTCACGTGAGACAGATAACGATCATTCTTTGGGCACAAGGTACGTTCTGAAGAGAGTAAACTTTTTTTTGGGCGCGTAGCCAGACATCTCTTCCATTTTTAGGCCTCGGTAATTCCCCTTCCAAGCTCCGCCGTCAATTAGACGACCACCGTACGAGCGTTCGTATATAACACATGTGATGAATCATCACGCGATGGGCACTGCAATTTGACGAGCCCGCGTAGTTATGCTCGCTTGATGACTAGGCGGAGCCTGCGACGTCTCTCACAAGGCTCTGATAGGCGCATACAACTTGCGGTTTTTTTGTCTTGCAGTTTCGATTTTAGCGGACCAAATCAGCTGGAAATTGTTGTTGCGCCATGTTGAGCAGCCTTATGTTTTTGCCAGTCCAAAACTCTTTGTCTGCACGGTGGTTATGCGCTTCAATTGTTGTGTTATGCCGGTCACCTGTGTCTTGGAATAAAAGGTGATCGATTTCCTGATTGTAGGAATATAGAGCTCAGGGGATCTATTTTTTACACAGCTGTGGTAAAAACTATCCCGTCAAAGGCTGTTATCTGAGCTACCCGGTGTTCATAGGATTTCCAACACCTTTACTGACACAGGCAGCATGCGTCCACTTACAAGTATTAACGCGGGTCGTGGCGATTCAGCCATCGATTTCTGAGTCAGAGATACGCATAGTAGTGTTTTCTTGAGTGTAAATTGTTCTTATAAAGCGACTGAACGCTCCGCACCGAATTGCTTTTCATATGAACAGTAACTACAGGTCCGAAAGCCATAACGCAGCTTGTCAGCATGACGGAGAATAATAATTTATTCACAGATGATTCACAGACTCTCAGCTGACACTTAGGATAGCTTGGTCAGGAAGGTATTGATCATATATTGTATTTGCATTTTATATTTATAGAAAATGCTTTTGTCAATATTAACTTGCGTACGTTTTGCGCGGTAACACAGAGGTAAAAATTCTGACCGTCGTTAACACGCAAATAATTAACCCGGGAAAGAGTATTCCTGCTTATATTTGCATTTGCAGGCCATCCACAACTACAATAAAAATATTCATACATTTCGCAGCCCACGAGTTCCCTCACCGCGACCCCCGCCTGCATTCCCTCCTCCACCTCCAGTGGTGAGACCACCGTAAGAAGGTTTTTCGCTTTTGAACCAGAGCGTGATATATTATTATAGTCCGCATGCATCTTACAGACCGCCACCTTCTCCCAGGCCAGGACCTCCTCCAGTGACTAGACCACCGTAAGGCCTTTGTTTCCCCTCTTGTCTGGGTCACTCGCTCAGCAACCCTTCAGCCCTACATTCTTATCTATTTAACATTTTCAGCACCCCTGGGCCACCTTACCAGCCTCCTGGACCGGTACTTAGACCACCACCGTATGAAATCATTTGCAAATTTATATGGCATTTTACAGTTTTTTTTTAATTTCCGCTAATATTTCTGTGTACTGAGTGTCGTTACGCCATGATCTAGAACTTCCGACTCAATATTTCCCATTTTCTATGCCATGAATGATACTGGTATAAAGAATCAGTCCCAAGAATGAATCACCTAATGATAAACTATAAAGGTCCCAACATAGCTTCAGCATGTATAACATGCGTACCTGTAACAATATGCGTTTTCGAGTGTGGCTTATGCAATATAGTCCTTCAAGGATGATATGCGATGTTATCCTGCTATTTTGAGCGTGCAACCTGTGACGACTTGAGAAAGTCACAAAAAGTCTTAGGACTGAGAGCAGATTATAATAGGCCATGCCTAAGGCACTTTGGCACGATGACATTGAGCAATCCCTAACTTAAATGATAGCATGTGACCTGTCCTCTGCCCGCCGAGGTTGCTTTGTGGCTGTGGTGTTAGGCTGCTAGGCACAAGGTAGCGGGATCGAATGTTCGGCATGGCTGCCGCATTTCGACGGGGGGGAATGCGAAAACGCCCGTCTACTTAGAATTAGGTGCACGTTAGAGAAACCCAGGTTGTGCATATTCCTGGAGTCTGCAGCTACTGCGAGCTTTAAGATGAGATCGTGGTTTTGGCACGTCAAACCCCATAATGTGATTTGTTTACCTCTCTTCTACCTATATTTGCTGCTTCATGTATCTAACAGCCGTGCAATCCGCGAGTGAGGGTACAATATAATAAGCAGGACGATGTTCTTTTCCGATTAGAGGTAACACACGGCGACCCAATATTAAAGCTCCACATTGTATACGTTCTCTCTGAAGTAAAATCGAAAAAAAGAAAGCTGTTCTCACCGCGCAGTAGAGAGTAATAAAATAAATATAAAACAAATAAGGCAATGGGGCAGAGCGGTTAACTAAACACACGCAGGCACATGGTTTAGTGAAACGCATGTCATTTCTCATCCCAGAGATTTTCACGAAAGGTGCCGCGCTGGCGTGCAGCCTTCCACTGCTACGCTCGTGCACTGTGCGCCTGAGAAAGACACGACAAACCGACGGGCTCAGGATTGGCGTCTGAAGGAGTCTTTGAAAGGAGCTGATCGCCCTCTCGGCTGAGGCCCGCAGAGTAGGCAGAGCATTGCCTCTCCTGTTATCATCTATCCCGAAGAAAGAAAGAAATATTGGCGATATTTTTGTCGCACTGCAACTCAGAACCTTCCACTCCCGCAGCACGGTAAACAAAGTATTGGCTACACGACGACGCAATATGACGAGATCTTTCAGTTTAACTATATTGCGCAATAATCAAGATATAGTTGCCATTTAGAGGTACTAATGCTCATGTCGGTATTGAATGCGCAATTAGCGCTTCGAAGGCGACGCCTTTTCCAGCTCTGGTTGCATCACAGCCTCGGCGGCCGCATTGCGCTGTCACGCACGCCCGTGCACCGTGCAATAGGTGCGCAACAAAGAACCCCGGGTGGCAAAAGGTATTCCTCCGCAACGGCGCGCCTGGTGTTGTGGTTCTCGCGCGGAGAACACAAAAACATATATTTTAATTATTTTCCGGACATAGCTACTGGGCCTACTATTTCACGATGGTAGAATCTAGGTAGTCGATGTTACTCATTGACCATTCTCGCTGTTCATATTGCGCCTACTAATGCTCGGTAATCTTCATTTGAGTATTTCACAAACTCGATCACTTCGGGCAATCCCGCCGATAAAACCACAGCATCACTATGCTGAGGCTATCCACAAAATGTCGTGTTTATATACTTATATAATATCGCGACAATACAGACCCAAGAAGCAACGAATGGTGTTGAGCTGCTAAGCACGAGGCCTCGGGATCGAATCCCGGCCATGGTGGCCGCATTCCGAGGGGGGCGGAAAGTGAAAACACACGTGCACTTAGGTTCAGTTGCACGTTATAGAAGCCCAGGTGGTTCAAATTTCCGGAGTCCCGCACTATGTGTGCCTCATGATGAGATCGTCGTTTTCGGCAAGCAAAGCTCCATCTTTAATTAATTTACGAGGCTACGAAGCCAAGGCTTCACTCCCTGCAGACTCTACAAGGTCACGATTAAGCAAAATGGAGTCCCTCTGTTTCCCGTCCTCTCTTTCCATAATATACGAAGTGCTGATGGAGATGTAAATCTCCATCATCCTCGATGAGGTTCGCGCCCCAATGCACTGCCGCCTTGTTTTCAGAATGAAACGCTCGGTAGCTGAACTAGACGCCGTATAGCAGTATATATATTATTTCCAATATTACTTCTCGGTCTGTAGCGCGCTAGAAACTTGTATCGCGATAGAACATGTTCTGCCCCTTTCACAGACCTCGGCGCCCTTCGGGACGGCCTCCACCTGCGTACACGCCTCCACCTCCCTCGGCGAGACCACTGTAAGGAGCCCGCGGCCCTCGGCTACTGAAATATTAGTCGCTGTAATCCTGCTAGCGCTAACTGACGCTTTCTCTTATAGACCACCTCCTCCCTCGCCGAGACCACCGCCAGGACCACCTCCTGTTACCCGACCCCCGTAAGAAAAGAAATATTCCCAACTTAACCTCCAAGCATAGAATTATTTATGCGCATTGCCTTTGACACCCTAAATGGCTTCTACATTTATAGACCACCTCCTCCCCCCCGGAGACCTCCTCCTGTGGCAAGACCACCGTAAGCGTCGCTCTAAGCTTATTTTTCCTGTGAATTACCTTCCACGAAGAATGTAATGGTGACGACGAATTTCTCCCACTTCCAGACCTCCTGGTCCTCCGTATCAACCTCCACCGCCTCTTCCTCGACCACCGTACGAACTTTCCTATACATTTATCCATGACTTGTTGCATATCGCTATGCCATTGCTGTCTGACGCTCACACATGTTTGCCGGATGACCAGGCAGACAGAGCCACTTGTGCTCTTGGGAATTACAAGATTCAACAGTCGACATCTAATGCTCCGCCCAATTTAGCAGCCACAGCTTCTTGCGCGTACGATAGCGATTATTTATTTATTTAGAAAACACCTTACAGGCCCTGTCGGGCATTGAGTAAGGGGGGCAATGTAACAAAGAACTGTGAAGCACAATGGAAACAACTGAAAAATAAACGTAAGACAACTGTACAGTGGCTCGTCTAAAAAACAAAACAAAGCACAGCATGCTGAAACATAGCAGATATATAAGAGGAAGGAGATTACGTAAAAAGCACGCACAGGCGTTCACGAAATATTTTACGATCAGTTATCGAGACGATATCATCGGGAAGACCATTCCAGTGGGATATGGCACGAGGTACAGCAGATAAATTGAAAGCTGTGGTTTTACCGAAAATGCGCTTGAAGCTAAAATGATTATGTAATCTTGAGGACGTACGGGCGGGGTTTCGAAGGGTAATATGCATGGCTTATCGGAATGAAAATATTTGTGAAATAGGCAGAGTAAAGCAACCTTGCGGCGGATGTGTAGGGGCTGTAAAGGAATACTGAGCTTGATCTGCGTTATACCTGACTTTCGATCAAAATTCCGAATTATATATCGGGCAGCTCTGTTCTGGATGCGTTCCAGCATGGTTATTAAATATTCTTGGTATGGGGACCATACAGCGGATGCACATTCTAATTGCGCGCGTACGAACGTCAGGTATGCTAATTTACGCACGTTAGCAGATGAATTTTCCAAGTTGCGCCTCAGAAAGCCAAGCCAAACTCTCACATTATAGATATGAGAGTTTGGGTTCGTGGACTTGAAACCACCCCTTAATTAAATTTTCGAGTTATTTTCATACAAAAGTAGAGTAAATCACAATATAGACGAAGCTGTGTAATTGCTAGTTCGAATAATTTATTAGTACGCCAGCGGCCACGTTGTTCGAAGCGCTAACGTATGCTGCTGCCCTCACTTTGTCGAATTTCGAATGCGTTTTTTTCCCTTACTTCCACGCATCTCCCTACAACTAAAAGAGCGTATCTTTTTCAATTATGCAATTCGTTTCTATAGTATCTGGCACAGCGAAGGAGGACGGCGAGCAGACCCCATATCAAATATGCTGTATTAATCTACTGAAGACTATCCTCCATGGCTTATTCTCTTTTTTCCTAACAAGAAACCTCATAATCGCTTATGTGTAGCAGCCATTATATTTTTCTGAGACCGACACATATTGTAGTAATGTATTTACACGAACATTACGTTGAGCACCTCGCACATTTAGTACGGCTTTTTCATGAAGGTATTATTCTCAAATACGTCTTACAGCTTACCTTTCTTTTAATTTAATGCACATAATACTCAACTACTTCGATGTTGTATTCAACCTTCTCGCTTTTTATGGATGCGGGAATATTGCAGCCAAGTAAAATATGCAAACTTTACACCCGTTTTATCAGCTTTTGCCGACCATGCAATACACCTATCAGCTGCTACAGGGTATGTAGCAATGCACAAATGTCGAATCCCGGCATGCAGTCCACCTTGTAAATAGATAATGAAATGAAGCTACGCGGCAGGCGTGCTTGCACTTTGTACCCGCAATAAGCATCCATGATCAATGCACAAATGTTTTACAGACCACAAGTTCCCCCACCGCGACCCCCACCTGCTTTCCCTCCTCCACCTCCGGTGGCGAGACCTCCGTAAGAAATGCCTGCACTCATTCACTGTTCAACCCCTGCCTAATATAATACATGAACCCTCATCAACTGTCCCTTTCAGGCCACCACCTCCTCCCCCCAGACCGCCTCCAGGGCCCCCTCCGGTGGCGAGACCGCCGTAAGATTTTCATGGCCTCTTCTGTGTATTCCTTTGAAAGTAACTAAGAACTATTTAGGCCAGCATTTTTTTATGATTTACACGGTTTCAGCCCCCCTGGTCCGCCCTACCAGCCACCAGCACCTGCGCCTAGACCACCGTATGAAAGCATTTGCATATATTCATCATATTCCATGTGCAGTATTTTCCACTTCTTCTCTGGCTTGGTTGGCGTTACAAATAGCGGTAATAATAGCGTTACGAATAGCGTGAACAAATGTACACTTGGCGGGAAGCTTTCGCGAGTTAAAATCGAGAGATATGTTGCAGAAGCTGTATGTAGCCAGCTCTTTTTACATGCTTGTTACCCCGCAGCAAGTGCTGCTGTTTTTGTCACTTGACCAGTGACACTTAACCAAGTGTTGCCTAGAGGCAACATACCAGCAATAGTTCTTTTCTTGCTAATTTTTGTATTACGTACTAAGTTAATCACTAAATGTCTTCAGTCAAGTCTGACACTTTGGCCGCCAGCGCCATTTGTTTGTTTAGAGCAGGAACGCAGGACGAGGAAGGAGAAGCTTGGCACGCGCCTCGCTGTCTTTTCAAAGCACGATGGGAGCAGAGAGACCGAAGCAGGATATCCGGCTGCGGTAGTGTCACACATGAGATGTGAAGCGAATGAAAATGATCACCTATGGTTCACAAACCACGAGAGCTGTCTATGCAAATTCTAAATGAAGTCATAGATTCTTTGAGGTAAAACCGACTTGCAGGTGTCTAACTGGTGTTCGCCCCCACAGCTGCAAATCTTTCCTTGAAGTACATTCTCATTACGTTGATTACGCGTATTCTCTATGAGTTCTGCATGTTTAGATATAAACTAAACATTCTTTTACGGTCTCCATATGCGCCGTAATGAAAGGTGTTGCGGAATCTTCTAGCCTATGTTTTCGGGACCTTGTCTTTCTACTTGCACGTAAGCTGCCGCTGCGGAGATCATAACAGCGCATGAAAAGTCCGGACCTCGCTTAACTAAGCTCCGTAGGCCGGCACTGTGACGTTCCTCTTGAGAAATATACTGTTGATAATGAATGCCTGTTCTCATGTGAAGAAAGCTTCAGGAAAGAATACACGGAAGTAATGCGTTTGAAAGGCCCGTCGTAATTATCAGAGAACGAGAGCGAACGGACAAAAACAACGCAGGTGGAGCCCGTGCGACGCCAGAACAGCACAGCTCACGTGGCGCACGAGCCCTCGCGCTGACGTCACGCGAACGACGCTCGCTGCGTCGATGTAGGTCTCTCTCGACCCCAATCGAGAGTTGCTGTCAATACGACTGATGGCTTCTTTCTTTACCGCTGGGACGCAAGCCACAACCGGTTCGAGGTTACTTTTCACTAAGCGGGAATGTTTGAGGTATGACAGGCATACAGTTGCAACAAATGCAGGGTGTGGACGGAAAATTACTAATACGGAAGACGAATGACTGGAGCTAGCAGGTGACTGCGTGCCTTCTATCAGCGAGATCTCAGCGCGTGATTCACTTGCCCGTGGAACGAAACGAAGGCACCAAGTGATGCAGCAGAATTAATTTTAATTAAAATAAAATTACTGAGTTCCTTTTGAAGCGAGTTCATCACGGGTTAGCAAGTTAATGTTTCGGCGAGCAACCCGTGTCCAAGCCTAGCATAGCAACAGCGGCGCCCTGACACCCATCCTAGTGAGCTCACGGAAGAGCATTCACTATCACATGCAGCGATATCTCTCCAGCAAATTCACCGCTCGCATTGAACCACATGTGTCCAGCTTTCCACATGACTGGGCACTTGCCTGATGGAGCGCAGGAGTGAAGTCCGCCCTCGCAAAGCGCATGCCATCAAAGCACTTGACCCAAAAACATTCAGAAGTATGCACATTTGGCCTGCTTGGTCAACGACTTGAACAGAAAAGGGAAACGCTGTTGTCTGGCTTTTTCTCGCGTCCTGTATCTACGCTGTGCGGTTGGATACTTCGGCCTTTACTGCACCCCCTATATAGGCGCGCAACGGTAATCGGTAAAGTGCCGTTTCATTTCTCGCGGCTTCCATGCCGGGCGATGGCTGCGTATTTTAGTTGCACTCCAAAACTGGTCCTAGCGTCTCCTGCCTAGCGCTGCTTTTCCGCAGAGTTGACGCAGACTTAGTTGCAGAAAGCCGCAGTATCATCATCTCATTCGTTTGGCAGCGGTGGGGTCTACAACAGCAATCATTGCATCTATACGAAACTGAGGACATAACGAACCAGGAGGGCTCGACAAACTCCAATCAGACCAAGATGCGCGTAATGCGATGTAATACGCAAGAATTCGTGCTTCTGGATCTAGTCGCAGGGCTAAACTCCGTGAGCTGCGAAGAAATTCGGCAGAGACACTTATTACTGCTTACGTGTGGCGATTCGTAAGCATTGTGCCGTACGCAGTCCTCGGGACTTCATAAACCCGCTCATTTTCTAACTCATGACGTGGCGCCACCTCCTCCGCATTGGCTGCTCCATCACGTGCGCAATGATGCGAGCACTAAGCACACCTTTAGACAACCAGAACCGCCGAGTAACCGCGCCGTCGGTGTCGCGTGCTTGTCTCGCACCCCGTGCGCAGGGATTCGGTTCCCACGCAGACCGAGATGTACTAAATTTTATATTTAGATCAATGGAGTTACTTTGCTTACAGGAACCTCCCTGAGAAATTTGCTGTCAATTCGAGCGTTTTGTCACGCGTTTTTTACTATTTCCGTCGTCGATCATATTTCTTACCGTTTTTCGGTCACTCCGCCTACGACGCTTTTCCGCGATTTAGGGTGTGCAATGCTTTGCAATAAAGATATTCCCTGCGGCGACTCGGTGTGAAAGGTTTTAACATTTTTTGTACGGCGCTTCATAAAAGCCATGACCTGCCATTTAAGTCATTCTGTGGTTCGTGGGAAGAAATTTCGTCGCTATACAAGTCGCTACCTTGCTACTGCTACCAGGAATTGAGCATGACGAGCGCTGATGAGAACTGATGGGTGCTCAGTGGTGCAGATTGTCCTCTCGTAATATTGTGCATCAGCGGATGAATTTACTTAATCAATGCAAAAGCTGTTGAACAATAAAATAAAGCGAATTACTACATGTGATGCCGTAGTAATCAGCTACGCGGTACGAGGTGCCTGAAGATGTAAAATATCTCGGTAATAAGCAACAAAAACAACGCTCAATGACTTTCGATTCAAGCGTACTTTCCTGTAAATTTATCCATTCAGCAATCATCTGTATTTGCAGAATGCAAAAAAGTGATAAGAGAAGTGGTGAGTGCTTGTTTAAATGAGACAGTTGCCTTAATAGAGCCGCTCGTCGAGCTTGGTGCCCTGCAGAAACTTCAACAACACTTTAGTGGCACGTATTGAAGTTGCAGCGTCAGGCCATGGGCCCAGGATAGCTTCCTGCGACAGTAGCATGCCAAAAAACTGCAGCAAACACTGTGAAGTGTACGCCCACGCGCAACGTCTACTACTCGGTGTTCATCGCACTTAATGCACGGCATATCTTTCGCCTCCACATTCACAGACCCCAGCGTCCTTCCCCACGGCCCCCACCTGCGTACCTGCCCCCACAACCGCCTGTGGCCAGACCACCGTAAGATGTTAAGGCCTCCTTGTATGATGATCTCGCACGCACTAAATATTGCTTCCTCTTATAGGGCACCGTTTCCTTCCCCGAGACCTCCTCCTCCGGGACCACCTCCTGTCGGCAGACCGCCGTAAGAAAACATTACCCAAACTTTGTATCTGGGGAAACACTTAGCGCTACAAAATGGCCGCGAACACTTTGAAAGCATTGCGCTCTTACTGACCACAACGACCAAGACAACTTGCACGCTCATTAGCATTACGTTGCCTTTGTGAGTTTTTATCGCATAGTTTGACGCACAGCTCTACTGGTAACTCGACATTCATTCCACCTTCAGCCTTCCTGGTACAACGTATCAGCCCCCAGCACCAGCTCCTCGACCTCCGTTACGAGCTTCCTTATATACGGTGATATATTTATAAAAAAAGCAATCGGCATGGAAATTTAACAAACACGCTTTCACACGCTTGCCATATGACGAGTGAAATACAACCACATCTCTGACGAACGTTTCATAAGCACAAACAGCTTGTGTTCTTCGACCGGTCAGTTTCACTTTCTGCGAACAGAATTAACAGAATTAACCGGAATTCACTGCAATGCAGAATTTAGCAGCGCCAGCTTTTCGCGAGTGTCGATGATGTTTGAACACTAAAGATTACGGGCTTCAATTCTGGCATTGGGTTGTTCTTCGTATTCTATCGTTAAAGACGTCTGTCACTTTGATTTTTATCGTTACTCATGGAAGTTAGAGGTTGGTTGATGCTTGCTTAACTTCCTTCAACTATTCAGGCGTCCCTATCCGATTACGGCATTTCTTTTTAGCAGTCGACATTCTCGATCGCCATAACGCACACATCTTTATTGAATGCCTGCAGAGCAAACAGCAACAATTTTTTTTTATGTGAAAATTGTTGATTATCGAATATGGTCGACAGCATTTAGCTAAATTTTGAGCGTTATGCATATTAGAATTTTAGCTACACGACGCCTCTTTTACCTTTTAAAATTCAGACCTGCCGGTGTTGATTGTTTTCGGTTTCATTCATTCAAATAGCTTCATTGAGTGCGCTGCGATTCGATTGGGTGGGCCTGGATGCCGCTTAGGTTTCTGTCAAGGGTGGTTGGCCCTTGGTGGCTTCCTCGGCTGGCAGGACAGCGCAGAGATGGTGCTGCAGGTCCGAGCTGAGCAACGCAGAGTCCGAGAGCGTGGAGGTTGTTGCTGTTTGAGGCTGCATCACCATGTATTATATCCGTACATTCCCATAGCATATGGTTTAGGGTTGCCCTAGAGTCGCAATGTCTCGACATGTTAGTCGTGCATAAATCTGTGTGTATTAGCTGCATGGTAGCTGGACATGGATAGGGTCTGGCCTGTAACCACCGCTACTGCAGGGACTAATTTTTGGTTCATTTTGGGTGAGGCTATCTTTATGTATTCTTTACGGTATATATGATAAATATTCTGTGAACATTTTCTGCTAGATTTGGTGGGTAAATAAACATGGCAAAATCAGCAAATTTCCATTTTTCCTTGAAGTTGTAAAAATCTATAAACCAGCTTTCCTGAAGCGCCTGAAACAGTATTCTGCTCCTATATTTACACATATTATATAAATTAATTCGTGAAGTAAATGTAAAATAGGAAGAAGCAGCTCCAAGTGAACCATTTCATTGCAGTAAAGAAACGCTTGCATTTGGCTAACGAGCTTGCCTTGCAGCTTAATATGTATGGCACAAACATTTTGCAGACCGCAGGTTCCCTCACCGCGACCCCCACCGGCATTCCCCCCTCCACCTCCTGTGTCGAGACCTCCGTAAGAAATGCCTGCTCTCATTCACTGTTCAACCACTACGAAATATAATACATGAATCCACATCAATTGTCCCTTGCAGACCACCACCTCCTCCCCCCAGACCCCCTCCAGTGGCCAGACCACCGTAAGACTTTCACGGCCTCTTATGTGTACTCCATTTGAAATGGCTAAGAACCGCTTAGATCTACATTGTCATCATTTTCACCATTTCAGCCCCCCTGGTCCGCCGTACCAGCCACCACCACCTGCGCCTAGACCACCGTATGAAATCAATTCCATACCTTTACCTCATCATGCAATATCTAATATTCGCTCTTAAATTGCTTGGTCTGTTCTCCCTTATTCCGCGATATATGTATCTCTAATTGCGTAGTCATGTTTTCTGTGCTATACACTAGTACGGAGGATTGCAGCCGTTTGGATGAGTTAATCACCGCTCATGCGGGTATCCACGTGTCTTCCACATGACGCGCCTCATGACACAGTGGTATTGCATTTCGTGGAGGCGTGTTCGATCCCGTTCGCGGAATTGCGATGCGGACGGAATGGAAATACGTTCAAGTACCACTGCACTGGGTGCATGCTAAAAGAAAACCCCCGTGGTCACAAATTTTCAGAGGGAAGCCCCCTCCCCTTCCCCGGGTCAGGGTGCCTTATAATCACATTGACCTTTTGGTCCGTAAAAATCCCCAATAGTTAATATCCTACTGATAACATGTGTATAAAGGGCTACGGACACGGGTCAAGTCAGTGATCAGCCAGCAAACAGAAGCCACTAATTTATTCCACAGGACCTGTGAGTTGCGACGCCCGACCATGGCGCCGAAACGGGTCCGAGTTGGTCTAAAGGACAAGAAGAAATAGGGCCGAAATCAGGTCCTAAACGTATATGCAAATTAAACCTAAGGCTGCACTATGAAGCTCGCGGACCGATCGACCGAGATTGTTTGGAAATCCGTTAAAACTGATAAACTGGCATAGAAGGCCGATGCTCAAAGCAGCACATTGTCTTCTCGTATTCGTGTGCGTCCGCAGCCGTACTTGCCAAACTGCTCGATTTGCAGTTGAAAACATTTGGCAGGCTGAACTGTAGTTGCCGTGTACACAATGAGAAGCAGTCACGATATGTAGCGAATGGCTATAGGAATAATTTAAATGTTGTGTAGGGAGCGCTTAGCTCGATATGATATGCATATATTTATCATGAGTATAAGACACAATGTTTCTAAGGTTGAGACAATGAAAGGTTGAAAGCAAACTAAAGCACCGTTGAAAATGCCCAGTCGACCCTGTGGCACCTAAATTTAGGCTCCACTATCACCGCGATCGGCCCACGATTACTGCGTGGTGCACCGACAGCCCGACAACAAGTGGCTGCACTGGAAGGGGAATCGCTTGTAATGAAACTCAAGAATTGTTTTATGGGTACATCTCATGATAGCGGACAGACCGCAGCAGCACGAAATCAGCGCTACAAACCATATATTCTTTAATGAAGCAACTAATATTCCCCAAACGATACATCCCATGCCAAATTTGCACGAAAATTCCATCTTCTAGAAATTTAGCATTTCTTCTTGTTCGTGTTTTTCTGACATGAAAGCCGCGCGATATCCAAAATGCTATCGCCCAATATTATCTAGCTGCAATTCGCCCTTGCCTTCAGTGCGCGTGTTGTTTGCCGCCTCCACATTCGCAGACCCCAGCGTCCTTCCCCGCGGCCCCCACCTGCGTACCAGCCCCCACCTCCGCCTGTGGCGCGACCACCGTAAGATGTTAAGGCCTCCTTGCATGATGATCTCGCACGCACTAAATATTGGTTCTTCTTATAGGGCACCGTTTCCTTCCCCGAGACCTCCTCCTCCGGGACCACCTCCTGTCGGCAGACCGCCGTAAGAAAACATTACCCAAACTTTGTATCTGGGGAAACACTTAGCGCTACAAAATGGCCGCGCACACTTTGAAAGCATTGCGCTCTTACTGACCACAACGACCAAGACAACTTGCACGCTCATTAGCATTACGTTGCCTTTGTGAGTTTTTATCGCATAGTTTGACGCACAGCTCTACTGGTAACTCGACATTCATGCCACCTTCAGCCTTCCTGGTACACCGTATCAGCCTCCAGTGCCAGCTCCTCGACCTCCGTTACGAGCTTCCTTATATACGGTGATATATTTATAATAAAGCAATCGGCATGGAAATTTAATAAACACGCTTTCACACACTCGCCATATGACGAGTGAAAAACTGCCACGTCTCTGACGAGCGTTTGATAAGCACAAACAGCTTGCGTTCTTCGACCCGTCAGTTTAACTTTCAGCAAGTAAAATAAACCGGAATTCATTGCAATGCAGAATTTAGCAGCGCCAGCTTTTCGTGAGTCTCGATGATGTTTGAACACTAATGATTACGGGCTTCAATTCTCGCATTAGGTCGTTCTTCATATTCTGTAGTTTAAGGCTTATTACTTCGACATTTTTTCTTAGTCATGCAATTGTGAGTTCAGCTGATGCTTGTTTAACTGCATAAAACTATTTTGTCGTGCCTGTGCGATTATGGCATACATTTTTAGCAGTCGACATAGTCCATACTATAACGGACAAATCTTTATTGAATACCTGCCGAGCAAACTCAAACGATATTTTTTTCATGTGAACAATATTGACAATCGAATAGGTTAGGCAGCATTCAGCTAAATTTCGAGCGTTATGCAATTTAGAATTTCAACTCAACGACGCGAGTGTTCACTCTTTAAATGCAAACCTGGTGGTGTTCAGTGTTTTCGATGTGTAACTATTCTTTATGGCATATATGATTATTATTAAGCGAATATTTCCATTTAGATTTGCTGTTTAAATAAAAATGGCCATGTCAGTAAATTTAAATTTTGACTTAAAGGGACACTATAGGGAAAAATTATTTCTTCTGCATCAGTAAATTACCGTTCTACAACACCAAAAACCCCACACTTACAATGATAAGACGTTTGGTAAGCGAGAAAAAGCGCAAGAACGAAATACGGGTGGCGACGCCTACTTAAGTTCCCGCACCAGGGGAATGTGACGTCTTGGATTTTGATGGCATCTTCTAGGGCCTACTAATTAAATATAGCGGTACAGATTGACTACATTGTGTTCTAAAGGAACCAAATAATAAACATGGCAAGTTTCTCGAAACATTATTCAGCCAACGCGGCCCAAATTTGAATACATACTTTGGAGTCCCTGACCTCACGCTGGCGTACCGGCACTGGGGTTACGGCGCGAAGTTCAAATACTGATACTTGGACCTTCATTTTCTCATCTAATAAGAGAACTACTTTTTTGAAACGACTTCCTGCAGGGTTCTCAAATAATGCTTCATTAGTCTAAACTGATTTATTGTTGCGCTTTAGTGTCCCTTTAAAAACGTAAAAATGTATATACCGGCTTTCCGGAAGCATCTTAAACAGTATTCCGCTCCAATATATATATATATATATATATATATATATATATATATATATATATATATATATATATATATATATATATATGCATATATATGGTATCTACTTAAAATAAGCGCAAAAACAGACACACGGGAACAGCCGAGAAAGACACAGGACGGGCTGGCGCCTGTCCTGTGTCTTTGTCGGCTCTTCGTGTGTGTCTTCCTGTGTGCTTATTTTCCGTCGATCTCCAATGCACCATCTAGACTGTATGCAGGTGTTCTTAAGATATATATGGAAGCTTCTTATATATGTGAGCAGCTCCAAGTAAATCATTTCATTGCAGTAGAGAAACGCTTGCATTTGGCTAACGAGCTTGCCTTGCAGCTTAATATGTGTGTCACAAATATTTTGCAGACCACAGGTTCCCTCACCGCGACCCCCACCGGCATTCCCCCCTCCACCACCTGTGGCCAGACCTCCGTAAGAAACGCCTGCACTCATTCTCTATTCAACCACTACGTAATATAATACATGAACCCTCATCAACTGTCCCTTGCAGACCACCACCTCCTCCTCCCAGACCCCCTCCAGGGCCCCCTCCGGTGGCGAGACCACCGTAAGACTTTCACGGCCTCTTCTGTGTACTGCATTTGAAATGGCTCTGAACCGCTTAGATCTACATTGTCATCATTTCCACCATTTCAGCCCCCCTGGTCCGCCGTACCAGCCACCACCACCTGCGCCTAGACCACCGTATGAAATCAATTCCATACCTTTACCTCATCATGCAATATCTAATATTCGCTCTTCAATAGCTTGGTCTGTTCACCCTTATTGCGCGATATATGTATCTCTAATTGCGTATTGATGTTTACTGTGCTATACACTAGTACGGAGGATTGCAGCCGTTTGGATGAGTTAATCACCGCTCATGCGGGTATCCACGTGTCTTCCACATGACACACCTCATGACACAGTGGTATTGCATTTCGTGGAGGCGTGTTCGATCCCGTTCGCGGAATTGCGATGCGGACGGAATGGAAATACGTTCAAGTACCACTGCACTGGGTGCATGCTAAAAGAAAACCCCCGTGGTCACAAATTTTCAGAGGGAAGCCCCCTCCCCTTCCCCGGGTCAGGGTGCCTTATAATCACATTGACCTTTTGGTCCGTAAAAATCCCTAATAGTTAATATCCTACTGATAACATGTGTATAAAGGGCTACGGACACGGGTCAAGTCAGTGATCAGCCAGCAAACAGAAGCCACTAATTTATTCCACAGGACCTGTGAGTTGCGACGCCCGACCATGGCGCCGAAACGGGTCCGAGTTGGTCTAAAGGACAAGAAGAGATAGGGCCAAAATCAGGTCCTAAACGTATATGCAAATTAAACCTAAGGCTGCACTATGAAGCTCGCGGACCGATCGACCGAGATTGTTTGGTAATCCGTTAGAACTGATAAACTGGCATAGAAGGCCGATGCTCAAAGCAGCACATTGTCTTCTCGTATTCGTGTGCGTCCGCAGCCGTACTTGCCAAACTGCTCGATTTGCAGTTGAAAACATTTGGCAGGCTGAACTGTAGTTGCCGTGTACACAATGAGAAGCAGTCACGATATGTAGCGAATGGCTATAGGAATAAGTTAAATGTTGTGTAGAGAGCGCTTATCTCGATATCATATGCATATATTTATCATGAGTAAGACACAATGTTTCTAAGGTTGAGACAATGAAAGGTTGAAAGCAAACCAAAGCACCGTTGAAAATGCCCAGTCGACCCTGTGGCACCTAAATTTAGGCTCCACTATCACCGCGATCGGCCCACGATTACTGCGTGGTGCACCGACAGCCCGACAACAAGTGGCTGCACTGGAAGGGGAATCGCTTGTAATGAAACTCAAGAATTGTTTTATGGGTACATCTCATGATAGCGGACAGACCGCAGCAGCACGAAATCAGCGCTACAAACCATATATTCTTTAATGAAGCAACTAATATTCCCCAAACGATACGTCCCATGCCAAATTTGCACGAAAATTCCATCTTCTAGAAATTTAGCATTTCTTTTTGTTCGTGTTTTTCTCACATGAAAGCCGCGCGATATTCAAAATGCTATCACCCAATATTATCTAGCTGCAATTCGCGCTTGCCTTCAGTGCGCGCGTTGTTCGCCGCCTCCACATTCGCAGACCCCAGCGTCCTTCCCCACGGCCCCCACCTGCGTACCAGCCCCCACCTCCGCCTGTGGCGCGACCACCGTAAGATGTTAAGGCCTCCTTGCATGATGATCTCGCGCGCACTAAATATTGGTTCCTCTTATAGGGCACCGTTTCCTTCCCCGAGACCTCCTCCTCCGGGACCACCTCCTGTCGGGAGACCGCCGTAAGGAAACATTACATAGCTGTATGTTCTGAGAAAAATGTCCTCGAGCAATTTCATATAGAAGACTGAACTAAATCGAGGGGTGAATTTTACTGTTCTTTATTACCATATGAAACAAACAGGCAATGAACGCAGGGAAAGCGCATGCCCTTTAACTAGCCTGTAGAAATAAAAAGAAAAACATATCTCGCCGAACTTCCTCCTCGTGGCAATTGAATCAATTGAATAACGGAATCAGCTTTCTGTTTATTTGCGTATGCAGCCTTTATCCCTTTCGGCTCAAAAGGGGTGCAATAAAATGCAATTGAGGAAATTCGAGTTGTGAATTCGAAAGCATTAATCGCCAATTTAACGCCGTTGTGAGGTCCTTCGATTGATATTATCATCGCTGGCACGCGAGCACGTTGCGTGGCTTGGCCAGCGCCTCGCTCCTACGTAGCTCAAGGCCGGTGGCCTTCGATCCCTGACGTCACGCTAACTTGTCCAACTTCTATGGAATCTAATGGGGACTCTCCCGATTAAGCCGCGGTGGTATAGGCTTTTGTCACTCACGGCTTGGCAATGGACATTTGTGTCCGAGTAGTATGATCTCATAAAAAAGAGTGCGCAGTCCTGCTAAATAGGAGGCGCTGGTTCTGCCCAGTGGGTAAAACACTCGGCTTCTGAGTGTGGGGTTATATATAGGTTCGTAACTCACTACCGCCAACGTTTTCTTTTCTTTCTAGTTTATTCTCTTTTTTTACAGTGATTTATTTAAGCCATTGCGGAGGCGAACTTAAAACGCAGTCGAAAGCTGGCGCGGGCAAGGAATCCGCGGATAACACGTGCTTCCGAGAGCTTGGCTGTCGTGGCGGTCCCACCACGCCACCCGTCGTCTGCTCCGTCGAGGCGCGCACGCGGCGTAGCGTCGCCGCCAGTGGGGAAGCCGTCTCCCTGCTGCAGACGCCGGCTTTCTGACGCAGACGCTGGCCATTCGATGCCCTTGCTTCAATATTGAATCAGACCAAGTAATATTAGCCACCGCTACTCGCGGCCCCTGCAGCGCAAATGAGGAACATATTTTCAGAATGGGTGCCAAGACCTCGAATCCACTGCAGTGTTCTTGACCACCTCCCTGCCATTGAGGGTCAACTGTCAGGCTCATTAGGATTCTCCTCAGCCATGATCAGTCTCAAATTGTTCGACACACTAATGGTAGCCAGAAATTCCACCCCACTTTCAGGCCTCCTTGTCCACTGTACCCAACTCAATGCCACTTCTCCGATGACCGTACTAACTTTCTTATGCGTCTATCTACAACGTTTTATGCATTGTGAAGTGACCAACATCGTACACAGGTAAAGGCGCTTAGCCATACTCACGAAATGACGAATCGAAAAGGGAGACGGCCCTCTTGAGCGTCTGACGTGTCATAAGCACATTTTGCCATGCCCGATTTAGTTTTAGTTGGAGACATAATTCTGATTTTATTGCTTCGCATAATTTTCTCAGTCTGAGCTTCTTGCTATGATGTAGGCAATTATGTACCCTTATGGGTATGGAGCTATTTGTCGCATTGCCCCAGTCTTTCGAATTTTTCGCTTTAAAACCTGATTTTCCTCGTTATAATTATTAGGCTAATTACTACCTCGATTCATTTTATTTGTAACCGCCCGTGTTACAAGCAATCCTGCGAAAACCAGCTAATTATTTCACCTTAGCGGTTTTAGCGAAAATCCCAACTTATTTTTGCGTATGGCCTGTATCGCCTGTATGGCCTCTGCGTACAAGTATTAGATGGCGTCGTCACTAATAAGGGGTAATGACTCGTGAGTATTTCACAGATTAAGAGACTACATCCGTCAGTGCTTTCCTGCATATCAATTTATGTATTATTCATTTACCGAGCATTCCACACCGCATGTATTCACAAGACCAGTGATGACCATTACGTAGATTCATAAGCCGTTAGCTTCCCATGGGAGCTTGGTGACGCGTAATAATTTATTTTCGCGACATTCATTAAAACTCACCTATGACTTTGGACAGCTTGTCCAGTAAGAGTACTCACAATTTATTTTGTTTGTGGGTCATTTTTATGCAGATTTCCATTTTCTTCTTCCTAAATTGTGGGAAAATTGTGTCATGGCGGTTTATATTTTGTTATATGCTTATTATGGCAAAAGTAACATTACATAAAAAATAAAACTCTCGCCCTAATTGCAGCAGCATTTTCTCATCACCCTAAACACTAGGATCCTCTTAAATACATTGTGGGTATTTCTTTATCGTCCGCACGTGATCATCACCGGGTTCTTCGTCGTTCGCACCTCGAGTGTGATCCCAGTCCAGCGCTGTCCTTATGCGCTGGATGTGGCGGCCGTTCTCCGCCTGCTACGTCCCAGCTGCCGTGCTGCCAGCCGCCGCCACACCTTCGTCGCTTTACGTCGCCACTTCGACCAGCCATTTGCCGACCATTGCCCGGAAAACTAAATTAAGCAGCTTTTGGAGTTTTCGAAAAGCTGCATTTCACGACAGGGCAGACATTTCTCCAACGCGTCCGCATAATATGCTATCTGTTTTAGTGAAAGGAGTACACGTGGAAGCATTAATAGACGCTGATGCTAGTTTGCGAGTTATTCACCGTGATTTGTGTTCGCGTCTCGGAAAAGTTACCACTCCCTGTCCTACACTACTCGCTGCTTAAGGGGACGCCATTTGACCTTCCTCCATCTGCACTGCTCGTGTCTACATTGATGGACTTCTGCATCATGTACAATTCGCAGTTCCCGTGCCCAGCAGCTGATCTTAGGATGGGATTTTCTTCTACAGCGTCCGCTTCCATCTGCTGCCGGCAACGTGGTCTCCACATGACCGATACCGTATATTCGCTTCATGCAGATGATGCGCCACTTAGCTTGCTTGCTGCAGAAGACACCAAGCCACCTCCTTGCCATCAGCGAATTGTTGATATCGCATCGAATGTCATTGACCATGGTGACGTGCTCGTAGAACCATTTGCACCCTGTCTCAAAAGACGGATAGCCTTAGCACCAGGGCTGGTCCGGTTTCACAATGGTTCCGCATTCGTCTGTGCTACAAACATGAAACTGTGCTACAAACGTGAAACGAAAAAAATCCTCATTCCTAAGGATACTATGCTGGCTTGCGTCTATAAATCAGAGCATCTCTCTGTTATTTCCGTTAAAGCGGCTTCCTCTGAAGCTCCTCCTGTTGGACGTTCTGCATCTCTCTCTGCCATTGCAGCTGCCATCACTTCAACTCTAACAGCTTCGCATTCACAACAGTTGCTCGCTTCGCTCAAAAAGCATGAAGCTCTGTTTGACGCGCATTCAACTTTATTGGGACAGACTTCCGTCAAATGCATCGCATAGAGACAGATGACAGGTCCATTGTTCGCCATCAACCATATCACGTATCTCTAGCCGAGCGGAAAGTCATTGAAGAAAACGTCCACGACATGCTGCAACGGAAGACGCACCTCCGCTAGTCCTTGGTCATCCTCCGTTGTTCTAGTTCGCAAAAAGGTGACTCTGTACGGTTTTGCGTACATTACCCGGCACCCAACAAGGTCACTCGCAAGGATGTATGCTGCACAGAGACGATGCCTTGGATTCGCTGCAGTATGCCGAGTACTTCTCGATCCTCGATCTGTGTTCGGGCAGATACCTATGCATGAGAACGATGAAGAAAAAACAGCGTTTTCAACACCAGATGGGCTATACGAGTTCGTTGTATTGCCATTCGGCCTCTGCAATGCTCCGGCAACATTTGCACGCATGACTGATACCGTTCTGCATGACCTGAAGTGGAAGACTTGCTTATGCTATCTGGACGACATTGTGTTCTGATCACCTTTCTCTCAACGCATGCAACATCTGGAAGAACTCGCGTGCCTTGCCAACGCTAACCTTCAGCTTAACCAGAAAAAGTGTCATTTTGCCAGCAATACAATTAAGGTATTGGTTCACATTGTGAGAAAGGACGGCATTCTTCCTGACCCGACAAGGAATAGGGTCAAATATTTGCGCAGGTTTTTGGCCTCGATTCCTATTTTCGCCGATTCATACGGAACTTCACCACTGCACCTTTGCACAAATTACTCGGTTCTGGTATTCCCTTTGAGTGGTCTCCCGACTCCGAATCCGCGTTTGCCCATCTGATAAACGCCCTTTCATCAAAACCAGTACTTCGCCATTTCGATGACACCGCACCCACACTCCTGCATACGGACGCTAGTGGTCGCGGCATTGGTGGCAGTCTCCTACAGCGAGATAAGTCTTTACTTGAGGGGGTCATCGCGTACGCAAGCCGTGTACTGGCAAGCGCCGAGAAGAATTATATCATCAGTGAGCAGCAGTGTCTCGCTGTCGTTTAGTCGATACAGAAGTTTCGGCCTTACCTTCACGGAGGCCATTTCACCATCGTTACGGACCACCATGCCTTATGCTGTCTTTCCGCGCTCAAGAACATGTCTGGACGGCCTGGTCGCTGGATTACCTGTCTGCAAGAATACAACTTCACTATTATCTACAAATGTTGTAAAAAGCACCAGGACACAGATGCGCTTTCTCGCTTCCCGCTTCCTACGGCTCGTCGCGGAAGGTAGCAGTGGAGCCACTGCATCGTCTCAGTGGTTTTGCTACTACCTTCCGCGACAAGTTTTCGGACGGTCCTTCCACACATGTGTTGTCCTTAACCGCTGCTGGCCAGTTTCCTTCTGGTAACCATGAATCGCTCATATCTCACCAACTCCCTGACTCTTACTGTCCATGCATCATAGACCGCCTTCAGGGAACGTCGTGCCCGCCCAAGCGCCACCTTCGTCGACAGCTGACGCAATTCAAGCTCGACAGCTGCGTCCTGTACCGCCATATCGATCACCCTGACGGTCAACGCTGGGTGCCTGTTATTCCTCGCTCTCTTCGCGCTCGTGTTCTTAAGGCCTATAATGACGACATGAGTGCTGGTCACCTTGGTTTCCAGAAAACGTACAGCCGCATCAAAGGTCGCTTCCACTGGCCTGGCTTA
Source organism: Dermacentor variabilis (assembly GCF_050947875.1). NCBI lineage: Eukaryota > Metazoa > Arthropoda > Arachnida > Ixodida > Ixodidae > Dermacentor > Dermacentor variabilis. The sequence continues at coordinate 17,804,542 of NW_027460291.1, read as the reverse complement.
TGCACTAGTGTAGCGAGGTATGTCACTTCCTGCGCCCTTTGTCACCGTGGAAAGCTTCCAACATCAACTCACAGCGGAGAGCTGCAACCAGTCCCGTGTCCGTCGGCCGCATTTGTAGTCGTTGGCATTGACCTGTGTGGTCCCCTTCCCGCGCCTCTCACTGGCAATCTATGGAGAGTGACAACCGTCGATCACTTGACACGAAACGCCGAAACAGCTTCCGCGACTTCGGCTTCTGAAGCGGTTGCATTTATACTGCAATCAGCAATCCTGTGTCACGGTGCTCCTCATATCATCCTGAGCGACCGTGGAAAGGCTTTCCTGTCACGAATCGTGCACGAATTGCTCAGAGCCTTCGGCGCCACCCACAAGACAACCTCCAGTTACCACCCTTAAACAAACGGCCTCACTAAGCACTTTCATCGCATGCTCTCTGACATAATAGTCATATGCATTCCACCAGACCACAGAAACTGGGACGCAATTTTGCTGTTCGTGATTGTTGCGTATAATGCCGCCGTACAACACACGACTGGTTACTCGCCTTTCCACCATGTCTATATGGCCGTTCGCCCTCTTTTTTTCTTGACGTCTCTTTTTCCTCCGCCCCTGTCACTCCAGTTGCATCCTCCTGTGGACAATACATATCCCACCTCCTCCCATTTCGCCAGGTCGCCCGCATCAACACTGAAGCAACGCAACACGACCGCAAGAACCTCTATGACGCATCTCATAGCGCAGTGTTCTTCCGCTCTGGCGATGACGCGTTACTCTCGACACCAGTTCGCACTCCTGACTTGTATGATAAGCTTCAGTTTCGGTTCATAAGCCCACAGGCAGTCGTGGTACAGGCTCCTCCCGTTAATTATCACGTCCAACCTGTTGTTGTTCCAACTGACCGCCGCTCTCGCGCTGCAGAGATTGGCCACGTCTCTCATGAAGTCTTTCACAAGGCGTTGTCCATCCCATTATGTTGCAGCCAGGCTCGCCAATCGCACGCGGGGGAGATTAGTGAGGGCATTTCTTAGGCCCTCCTTCATCGTCTGCACATGATCATCATCACATGGGGTTCTTCGCCTGTGGGAACTCATCTTGAGATTTATTTTTGCTTTGAGTGTGATCGGTCCGCCACGTAGTCGGGGCATATTACAGGTAGTGTTAACCGCTACGTCACAATATATGCATATATGTAGCGTAGAGGGCTCACATGTTAAGAAAGGGGACGCGAGGAGTCGCAGCTGCCGGGATAAGTTGCTGCAACTTTTGCGCAACCACTTAGACGGTCAGTACATCCCAACCTAGTTATAGGACATCTGTACTGTAACCTTCACTGACATCCGAGTTGAACGAATGTGTTCCATTGCAATCTTTGCACAGGTGATCTATATATATATATATATATATATCTGCCTGTCTTTGTGTGTGTGTGTGTGTGTGTGTGTGTGTGTGTGTGTGTGTGTGTAGAGAGAGAGAGAGAGAGAGAGAGACCCGGCCGGGATCCGGTAGTTTAACAGGCACTTGTCGGTGGAGGACGCACGTATGAAAAAAAGGTGCTTCATTTCCTACGCATCAGTCGGGGTGCGGCCTATATTTGTATAAGAGCATAAGAAAGGAAACCGATGGACGCGATATTTAATAGTCAAGGACAAGAATGACAGCACAGTGGGAATTATTTGTAGTTACTAACTGAAATAAAGCAATAATAAATCATTTCTTAATTTCAAATAAGAACTACAAACAATATTAATTCCACCTATGCTGTCGGTGTCCTTCGTTGTAGGCTTCTAATCGTTTGAGTACACACGTATATATATGCATTATGCTAGTGACCTTCCAGAGTGCCTTCTAGAATACAAATAAATATCGCGCATTGAATAAAACATTTTGATGCAATAAAACGATGCTTGTAATTATCACAAGATTGGCACGGAGTTCAGGCTACGAAACTTAATATGTATTGCTCAAACATGTTGCAGACCGCAGGTGCCCTCACCTCGACCCCCACCTGCATTCCCCCCTCCACCTCCTGTGGCCAGACCTCCGTAAGAAACGTCTGCACTCATACACTGTTCAATCACTGCGTAATATAATACATAAACCCTCATCAACTGTCCCTTGCAGACCACCACCTCCTCCGCCCAGACCCCCTCCAGGGCCCCCTCCAGTGGCGAGACCGCCGTAAGACTTTCTCAGCCTCTTCTGTCTGTTCCATAGAAAATGGCTCAGAACCGCTTAGGCTAACATTCTTTTCATTTAAACAATTTCATCCCCCCTGGTCCCCCGTACGAGCCACAAACCCCTGCGCCTAGACCACCGTATGAAAACATTTGCATATTTCCATCACATTTCATGGGCAGTATTTCCCACTTCTTTTACTGCGCGGGTAGTTTGGCGTAATTCCATGAGATATGACTTCTCAGTTACGTAGCGGTATTTTTCTGCGATGTGATTGACACTGACTGCGTAGATGCAAAGGAGTGTTGCAAGATAAATGGGAAAAGGAAAACCGATAAATCAATCAGTACAGCTCGCAATGCGATCGCCCATGTTCTGCCCCTTTGACAGACCCCGGCGCCCGTCAGGACGGCCTCCACCTGCGTACACTCCTCCGCCTCCCTCGGCGACACCACCGTAAGCAGATTGTTTCACATCTGAAACAATAGCTCGTCCGCAGTAACCCTGCGAGTACTAACTGACGCTTCCTCTTTTAGATCACCTCCTCCGAGACCACCGCCAGGACCTTTTACCCGACCTCCGTAAGAAAGGAAACATCCGTACTCCATTTCTTAAATATAAAATAGTAATACGCAATACCTTTGATACTCTCAATGACTTCTACTCTTATAGAATACCTATTGTCCCACTGAGACTTGCTTCGTTGGCAAGGCCATCGTAAGGGTCACTTTAACTTTATTTTTCGTGACTTAAATCTCCAGATGATTGTATTGGTCACGAGAAATTTCTCGGACTTTGAGATCTCCTGGTCCACTATATCAAACTCCACCACTACATCGACCACCGTACGAGTATTCCTGTACCGAATGCTCGAAGCGATCAATGTCACACATTTACAGAGATACTAACTCATATGTGCCCGATGACGAGGTGTAAACAGTTACGTATCAAATAGACATCTGACAGGGGATCAGTACCAGCCCTTATCGACCTTCCAAACCCGGTCTTTCTGGATGAAATGAGCCGCGATTCATTGCTTCGATGAACCTCGCAGCCTGAGTGTTTTCTGAATTTGGAAGCACTTGTGTGCCTTCAGGATTATAAGCTTCAACTTTGGATTAAGTAATTCGTAGGACTCTGCACCTCAAAAGCTTTAATATTTTGTTATTAGGAAGCACATGTGTAGTTCTTAGTTCGAGTAATCTATTTCTATCATTCTCTGGTAAGACACACATAACTTAATTTTAAAGTTGTACGCTGCGAAAACATCATTCTTCAGAAAAAGGCTAATAAGCTCGTGTTCCTTATGCTGATTCAATTTTTTAACGCACGCTCTGACGCATGCTGCATGAAAATACCGACAATGAAGAGACCATACCTCTGTAGATACGGCCCTGACTGTGCGATTAAGGACCACAACAAGTATACCTTACATTCATACCAAATATATGGAACTTTTTTACCAAGCATTCCGCACAGAAATATTCTTTCACGAACAGTAATAAGAATCGCGTCTATTCCGAAGCCTTTAGCTGCGTTGTGAGCAGGACACAACGCAACAATTTTATTGCACAACATTTATTATGCACAGCTGACAGATCTACGGAAGCTTTGACACAAGGTATTCATCTTATATTTTGTTTATAGGTTGTCTTTATGGCATAAAATTCATATCTTGTACAACTCTGGCAACTCTGTGTTGAAACTTGGCAGCTTATGATAATTCCTAACTATCCTAAAAGTGCAGTTGTATAAAATATGAAAACTGTAAATGCAACTACATTAACATTTATATTAACGCTAACGTATGTAGTGTAATATATGTAGTTAACATCCCATCCAAAGTTTCGATGGAGTAAAGCAACGTCCGTGCTAAGAACGGCCGCTTCCACTTTGTACCCGCAATAAGAATTCATGATGAATGCACAAATATTTTGCAGACCACAATTTCCCTCACCGCAGCCACCACCTGCAGTCCCTCCACCACCTCCTTTGGCCAGGCCTCCGTAAGAAACGCCTGCACTCATTGCCCATTCAACCACTGCCAAATATAAATAAAACATGAACCAGCATTAACTGTCCTTTACAGACCACCACCTCCTCCGCCCAGACCCCCTCCAGGGCCCCCTCCGGTGGCGAGACCACCGTAAGACTTTCACGGCCTCTTTCATTGAAGATCGCCGACCAACCACTGGGGTCAGCAATCTTATAACTTAAATATTTTCAGCACCCTTGGTCCACCTTACCAGCCACCAGCACCTGCCCCAAGACCACCGTATGAAAACATTTGCATATTTCTACTACATTATTCAACATTCAAAAAGATGGGAGAGTTCTGCTTTCTATATGTTCTATTTAATTTATCCGACTTGTTTCCCATTAAACGGAGAGGTTCAGCTATTGCAGGTCGCATCTCAATGGTTCGCTACGCTATAACGCCAACTGTGTAATGTAGGGACCGACAGTGAAATCGGAAATACAAATGAGAACTGATGAGCAGCACTGTTTAAATGTTTCGTGAGAACTGAATTTTGTACGTGTGTCCTTTCGTATTGCTGCTTATATTTATAATATATATAAGAACATAAGGCACCGAAGGGAGGAAGCAAAATGGGAAATGTATTTACACGATGTGCACAATTGGGACAAGTCCCCAGAAGGCCAGCCACTGAAGCGTTACCTTTAGCGCCAAGCTCGTGTTGCTCTTACTCAGTGTTGTGCAAAGGAGTGTAAAATATTCCCCCCCACGTGGGAGCCAGGTGCTTCAGAGACAGAGGAGGACTGGTAGCATTTTAGGCAGCTGACATGAACGAACGTCACCGGAAGTCTGGGTGGAGAGAACAATAGGCGTGACCAGAGAGATCTTGTAGGTTACGTCGGCGGCCACCTGGTGGTGGACCCGGTATGGACCGGAGTAGCATGACATTAGCTTTACCGAGAGGCCGACACTGCGGTCAGAGACCATAGAAGGACAAGATCCCTGGTAAGATAGTCGGCAAAACGTCGACGAGAAGCGCCGTGGTGATAAAGATTTTGTGCAACAAGAAGTCAGCCGCGTCTGTTGCGCAGGAGGTCGGAAAGGAGGTCGGAAATCTACCTGTTGCTGAAATGAGATGTGGGGAAAGGTCCGAGTAGAGGAGGTCTACACCAGCAGGAGGATGGTTTCTGCAGGAACGTCAAGGAATTGTATAAAGTGCCGTCCTCGAGCAGCAGCATGCGAAGGAAAGGATCGCTTGGCGCAGATGCGAGCTTTCCATAAAAGCACGCATTTTTGGATTTCGGCGCTGTTCGGCAGCGAGGTGAGCAAAAGTAGTTAGGAAAAAACTGAAGCGAAAGCATCGGTCGCAGGAACATCAAGAGCGTCGACGGGACGGCGGGACAAGCAGTCGGTATTTTTGTGTAAATGGCCAGAATTGTGGGCAACTGTGTACGGGTATTCCTGTCGGCGTAGCGCCCCTGGGCCTAGGCTACCGGTAGTGTCTTTCAAGGACGAAAGCCAGTAGAGCGCATGGGCATGCTGCTCTTTGGTGGCTGTAAATGGCCGACCATATCAGTAAGGGCGAAATTTCGCCACTTCCCAGACATGTGCAAGGCACTCACGTTCGGTGATCGAATAATTCTTTTTAGCTGGAGAAAGCAGACGGCAGGCGTAAACAATCAGGTGGTCGTGGCGTCGCTGGCTTTGGCATGAAATGGCTCCGATTTTGTGACCACTGGCATCAGTGCGGACTTCTGGGGGTGTACACGGGTCGAAAACGGTAAGATCTACCCAGAATGGGTGGAGATGTCAGAAGAGAGATAAGCTTTGAAAAGGCAGTGGCTTGTTCAGCACCCGAACAAAATTAGACGTCTGCCTTTAGAAGACCAGTAAAAGGACGGGCGACTTCCTTAAAAATAAGCACGAAGCGGTGGAAATACGAGCAGAGGCACACGAAGCTCCGGACATCTTTGTACATATTGGCACGGGCAACTTCTGTACGGCATGAACTTTGTCCGTTTCTAGGCACACACCAGGTGAGTTAACAAGTTGACTGATTATTGTAATTTGGTGCCGCCTGAAGTGACAGGCGCATTATGTGGAAGGGCAGCATTGGAAAAACCAGGAAGGAGGAGTTAGAGGCAATACAGGTACATAGAAAATGTAGGAGTGAAAAAAAAACGATGACGTCATGCTTTGAGGTTCCGGTAATCCAAGCAGAAGCGTCAGGTGTCGTACTTCTCTTTTACTAGAACGACAGGGGACACTAAGGGCTTGAATGACGGTTCCTCGAGAGAGTACCTCCATTTGAATGACTTGTCGCTCGTGCAAAGGCGCCTGTGAATAGGGTGTGCGCCACCGGTGTCAGTACGGTGTTTCCCTAACGAGGTCTTGCCTCAAAGCCGACCATTCGGGTGAAAAAAATGTCGCTGAACGAGCCGAGCAGGTAGCATAGCTTGTTGGCATGGTGGGATGGAAGATTGGGAGCTTTAGTGTTTATTGACTCAGAAAATACAGACGGCGAAGAAGCTGAAAAGTCCACGGGTCATGACGCAGTACCAGCATCAAGGCTGACAATTGGCATTGCTGGGAGGAGGACACCGTACCTAAGCCTATGCCTTGCGGTAGGACATGGGTGCCAATTCCGAAGTTGACGAGCGGAAGGTGGGTAGAGCTGCAGGTGACGACGATGTGAGGGAGAGCAACGTGATGGGTAACGAGCACGTCTGCGAGAGGAGAAACGACATAGCCACCGTCAGGCACAGGGGAAGGTCAGGCACTGGCACAATGTGCGCGGTGGAGCACCATCTGCTGGGAACTTCCTCTGGAGGGTCAGGACAAAGTAAATCGAGTTTAAGAATCCCAGCGGAGCAGCCGATAAGGGCGGAGTGAGCGGAAATCAAGGCCGAAAATAACGTCATGGGGACACTCGTCAAGAACGGTAAACAGATGTTTGGCGGTCAACGACACAAACGGGGGCGGCATGCGTTCGTATTGCGGTCAATGTTCCGTCAGCGACTCGCACAACACAGGACGCCGCGAAGGTTTGGACTTTAGTGAGGCTTCTAAAAAGCTGGTGGCTCACCATAGAGATGTGAGGTATCAACCAGAGCAGTAACAGGGACACCATCTACGAACAGATTAGGTAAATTCCTATCCGTTTGTAAGGTCGGTTGAGGAACTGCAGCATCACTCCTCGGAGCTGCACCTGTATATTTCCCGTGGAGGGGCGGCACATCGGGGATGGAGAATAGTGGCTACGTGGGACAGTTGCGGTGAGGGCGAACGACTCTTCCGTGCAGATGATGACGCCTGAGCTGTGTGACTCTGTGGAAGCCTGGTGAGCCAGGGCAAGGCTTGAGGTCCAGATCAGTGACGAAAATGTGGCCAACACGTCGGCAGTTAGAACAAATCGTCTGGTCATCGGATGTTCCCCATTCCACTTGATTGCGAAAAGGCCGGGAGGAGTACTGGCTTGGCGGAATCGTAACGAAAGCATAGTTGTCCGATCGCTTGAAAGGACATATAGACTGAATTAGAAGTTTTTCAGACCTTGAAAGAAGCACGCGAATACGCGAAAAATTGCCCCGCGACTGGCCACTCCGGGCACTTTGCGTGTATTCGCGGGGTTCTTGCGCGCTCGGAAAAACACTTTTATGTAGCACGTATTGACCAACCGAAAGCTGTATCGGCAGTTTTTCACGTGGCTGTACAATTTTCTCATTGACAGTTTTCATCGAACTATAATATTCGAGAAGCTGATAAATTATTTTTTACTAGGCGGAATCCAGAAAATAATCTGAGTATCTCCAAGCGACGGTAAACAACATTACCTTGGTGCTGTCCAGCTACGTGGCATTTGCATGTTTTTCAAATCTTGGCTCACGATAATTGGGAGAGCCTGTACATTGCCATGCTACCTTTGAGCTACTGTAATGAATAAGCACCGGCATCCTTGGATCGTTTTACAGTCGCATAATAATCGAATTTTAAGAATTTACTTTCTTCGATGATTCTCTACCAACCTCTGGATTCAAATTGTTCTCATGTCGATGAGTGTTGCATTGCGCCACCGCCACTCTATGGTCAGTATTACCACCTAGTACTACTCTGTGCCGGTACATCGCAATACCATACCAATACCTAACCCATGGTTCTCAGGTTATTCTTCAGGCACTGTAATACTAGCAGTATTCTCGCCTACCATAATTCATCGACATCGCTCCTCTGGAATCACGTCCCTGCACAACACTATGGCGGAGACATAGCGCTAGCATTCAGCCAGGCATTACTTTACGGTAGTTGTGGCATTTGTCTTTCGTGAGCTCAACACTGAATACTGCCGCACCTCCACATTCGCAGACCCCAACTTCCTTCCCCACGGCCCCCGCCTGCGTACCAGCCCCCTCGTGCGCCGCCGACCAGACCACCGTAAGATGTCGTGGACATTTTCTCTGTCACAGAAGTCTGCGAGTAGATAACAGGCGGTGCAAAACATTTCTATTTGAAAGTTGTTTTATCGCGTACTGTTATTTTTCGTTCACTTCTCTTAATATCCGTTACAGCAACCTGAGTATATTTCAACACTACAAGAACAAAACGTCATCGACAATGTATTGCAGCATCCGTTCTTTGCACCATTTCTTGTTAAAGCATGAAAAGACTGAAGCAAATACAATCGTATCGGACAAACTCGAAAATGTGCATACATTAGTAAATTTAGGTCAGAAGAGCTAACATGAAACTTTATGGTTCTCTTTGAATCGTAAAAATAGATGCCGTAACCGGATTAACACAACGCGTGAAATTCCGTGGGCAAACATTTTATTGCCTCGCTGCCACTACATCACGAAATCAAAGAACGCCGTGGGACAATTTTCCAACCGCACGCTTAGTTGAAGCATAGCCACGTCACATTTTTCTTCATTGCCAAAACAGCGAAGTTGCGGCCTGTTATGAGAAACCAGCTTTAAAAAATCCAGCCCGTTAAAGGATTCCCCGTAGTCCACATATTTATCTGGCCCTCCTTGGCTATAATTAGTCTTCGCGCCAAGGAACAGCAAGAATAATTATTATTAATCATAATTAATTAATTAATTTGTTCACTAATTCATTCACATTTATAATAAAAAGGCTGTAGTTAAATCTGTTTTATTGTTGTTATAGTAATGTACCAAGCCTTAAGCAAGATTTTTTGTTTATTGCCTACTAGTTAAAAGGGAGACGTGTCCCTCTTTTAAGGGATAAAATAGGGTTGTTATCATGACGGTGGCTTTCTTTACAGCCATCATGATAACTGCAGCCGAAAATTTTAGCAACCTTCGCCGAGCGACAAAACGCGAATAAATCAATGTATTACCGAGGCCGGAAAACGATGTAACACCTTAATGGTTTAAAGTAGCACCCTACTCGTGCAGCAGAACAAAAGAAAAAAATGTCACGAACACCTTTCACGACCAGCGAATTACTGCGCTCACTGTCCACCAAGCGCAGGTCGCAGCTTCCCCCCACATTTCGACGTACCGCACACCACCACATCGATTTTGCTCTTAACAGGGTGCCTGCAATTCCCAAGAATGTGGCAATTCAGTACATTACCGTACTGCCAGTCATTCATCGATATTTAACAGACGAAAGGAACCACGGGTGTTTCCTGTCTATAGCACTGTGCATCAAAGTAGGGAAAAAAAACGTTATCGAGCATATAAGGAGCTCTCATCCTTGAGGACACATTTAAGTGACTGGATTTTTCGAATCTGCGGTAATAGAGAAGATACGTTATCTAAAGTTTTATTTATAAGTTATCTGATAGTTTACAGCATCTTCATTTTCACCAGAATCAGAGGCTGTTCATCAAATTGGACGCAGTTTCTCGGAAACTTCAAGAGCTGTAGATTGGTCCACTTCAAACATGTTCTATTGATTGTGCGTCACATTGTGCGGCGAGCAAAACTGCGTGGCTCAGATTGGCTTGCAAGTGACAGTATTCAGCCTATATTCGCTCTGCGAATTTGCGCATGCCTCTCAATTCTCGTTCAATAATATACTCTCACTATTCCATCGCTGCCCTGTATGCTTACACTGTGCTTACTCTATTTCCAATCATACGAAGGAGAAAGCTATCGAGGCTTTTACATTACCCTTTCCCTGCATTACCTACTCACTTTTTGAATTATTCTACTGAAGTTAGTAAATACAGAAAGAGCAATTTACTGGAATTACTGGATATTGCAGGCACAAGGCTATGCAGATATCATGACCTCAGCAAATGAAAATTAGTCGCACAAGTTTCTATGGAATGAAATGTGACTGGCAGTTAGAACAAACGTTTGTGCTGAGTACATCACTGGGTGCGTCATTTGGAATACATATGTTTTGCAGACCACAGGTTCCTTACCCTCGACCCCCACCTGTATTCCCATCTCCGCCACCTCCAGGACGTCCCCCAGTGACAAGGCCGCAGTAAGACTTTCTCTGTTTTCTATTTTACTCACCAACCGCTCGGATCAATATCCCTGCCTCGTTAACACTTTCAGACCCCCTGGACCACCATACCAGCAGCCACCGGCACCCATTTCTAGGCCACCGTATGAAAATAATTACGTACTTATAATGCTTTCGATAATATAGCAGATGGAGCTGGCGCCTTGGAGCGTATATTAATATCTTTTATTCACAGAAAAGGCCACTTAACAATAACAAGGTGCACTGAAATACGCTTTACCAAGTGCAAAAAAAAGCCCAAGGTCTCTTACCACATTTATCAATGCCGCGTACCAGCCATATTAATCAGCGAGAACCCCATTCTTTCTGCTAATTGTCGCTGCTTCATTACCCAGCACGCAGCCCGTGCCCATGGGGCAGTGGTTTCGGCCAGTTGGTTCTACATAATAAGTCGTGCATCACGAAAACAAAGGGACACGCAGAAGTCGAGGACGAGCGCTTTCTTTATTTTTATTTTTTATTTATCAATACTGTAGGTCTTCTGCAGACCCATACAGGGAGCGGGCATACATCATCATAGGCATGTAATAAGATACAACAAGTTCCCAAAAAGACAAGGTAGATCAGAACACTTTTCAACAACAAGTGCATCAATATTATATTACCTACATTTTTACGCTTCGCGTACACGAAAACGGAAAATCTAGCATTATGAATCGTATGCTATACATGAGAAAAATGTACACACGAAAATAACACTACAAGATACTTTCTGACGTTTTACAACAGGAAAAGTAGCTATACAGGGTCCATTAGCTGCTCTACTAGAGAACAAAACTGATCTAAATTTGGATTATTTACAGCTTCGCTTGGTAGCGCATTCCAAGCGTTCACAGCGCGAGGGAAGTAGGAAAACTTAAACGTATTGCAATGCGTATTAAATGGCCGTACGCACTTCTCGTGGTTTGTCCTAGTAGACCGACGGCCAGGCGGATGAATATAGTCGTCTTTTCCGATTTTGATGTGTCCGTTAAAGAGGAGATAAAAAAACTTCATAAATGCAACATGACGCCGGCAGGAAAGAGTTGCCAAATGCGCTTGATTGCGCATGTCCGTTCCACTGTCGTGCCAAGAATACTTTGAATAGATAAACCTAAGAGCCCTATTCTGTAATCTTTCAAGTTTATCGCGGAGGTACTTTTGATGAGGGTCCCACACTATGCTTCCGTATTCTAAGATAGGTCGGACCAGAGTTTTATAGGCAGTTAATTTTACGGCCTGAGGTGCTTTACTCAGTCTTCTGCGTAGAAACCCTAATTGCTTGAATGCCTTGGCGCATGTATCGGTGATGTGCATACCCCATTTTAAGTCTTGCGAGAATGTAACACCCAAGTATTTTACTTTGTCGACTTGTGTACTATTCAAGCCTTTAAGATTGTACGTAAATGGTAAAGGTCGTTTTTTCTTGGTTAGGCTGATGAACGCTGTTTTAGAGATATTTATTTCCATCCCCCACGTATTGCACCACTGGGCAATGTTTTGTAAAGAAGAATTAAGCTTTAGTTGGTCGTCAGTACTACGAATTGCAGTATAAATGACACAGTCATCTGCGAAAAGTCGCAATGTTACACCTGGTTCTGCACAAGAAGAGATACCATTAACGTATATAAGAAACAATGTTGGCCCTAAAACAGACCCTTGGGGTACACCGGACAAAACGCTTAGGCAGTCAGAATCTACATTGTTTAAACTTACATACTGGGTACGATTTGTAAGGTAAGCCGAAATCCATCCTATTACTTTGCTATTAATGCCAATCGATTCAAGCTTGGCTATTAATTTAGAATGAGGTACGCGATCGAATGCTTTCGCAAAGTCTATGAGTATTGCGTCAGCTTGAAATTTAGAATCAATTATGCCAGCGGTGTCGTGAGTTATTTCCGCGAGTTGCGTTACCGTGGACAGCCCTCTACGGAAGCCGTGCTGTTTAGGGTACAGTATATTCTTAGACTCTAGGTAGTCCATGATGGCTTTGTTGAGGGTATGCTCCATCAATTTGCAACAACAAGTAGTAAGTGATATGGGTCGATACGTTTCCACAGAAAGTTTGTTACCACTTTTATGAATTAGGGTTATTCTAGCGCGAAGCCAGTCTGTCGGAACTGCACCATTTTTCTGTGAAAGCGTAAATATTTTATGCATAAAGGAGGTAAGTTGTTCTGCATAACGCTTAAGAAACGCATTTGGGATTTTATTTGGGCCCGGGGATTTTTTAACATCTAGTTGTAGAAGCAGCTTCAAGATACCTCATTCGGTTATCTCGGTTTCCGGCATAGCCGAGTCACGTTGAACAAGCGGTACTTGGACTGGGCATGCTTGGGTGAATACGGACTGGAAAAATGAATTGAATGAGTTAACTATTGTGCGCGTATTTTCAGTAATGATGCTGTTGATTTCTATCTTACGGATTGGACTGTCCGGCTTAGCAAGGTAACGCCAAAATTTTTTCGGTTGCTTTGTCATGAAATCTGTTAAAGTGTGTGAAAAAAAGTTATTTCTTGCTTGCCGTAACAAGCTTTTAAATTCGTGGTAATATTTAGTTATTACTGTTGGATCGCATTTACGCTTCCGGATTCTTTTCAGCCTCCGTTTCATATGAATAATTTCTCGCGTTATCCAAGGATTTCTTCACCTTGTCCTCTTACGTTTCGTAGGAATATAAGTTTTTTCACAGTGAAAAATTGCCGCTATAAATTTTAGCCATAAGTTCTCGACATCATCGGAAGGTTCAGCGTAAAAATCGTCTAAGTTCATTTCCCGGTAATCAATAATGCTTTCATCGTTTGCTCTGCAATAATCTTTAATAACTATATGTGAATTTTCAGCGTTACTTTTTGCCAGGCTAAGATTAGGAAAATGAATTAGAATCAATTTATGGTCACATATTCTATCTTCCACCTTAACTTCAGTGTCTACTGTGCAGGGAATCAAAGCAAGGTCTAAAATATTAGAAACAAGCCCTTGGACGCGTGTCGGTTGCGTTATGCGTTGGGATAAAGAAAAACTTAGCGTGGTATCAAAAAGTCGTTCGCAGCTGTTTACTTCCCTATTGCTGGCAGTCAGGTTATCCCAGTCAATTCCTGCCAAGTTGAAGTCGCCATCAAGTACTAGCTTCGTCCGATCATGCATTTTCTCGAGGAGGTAGTTGTGTAATTCCGTAAGGTAAGTTTCATGTGCCCCAGGCTGTCTGTATACTCCACCTATTAGTAGAGGTGTAGTTTGAAATGTGACTGTGCGCCAGAGACTCTCGTGGTTAGGTATACCTTGTTCCTCTTGGAACTTTAGACCATTCTTTATAGCGATGGCCACTCCGCCCTCACGGCTATCACGATCTCTGCGAATTAGGCTATAGTTTTTTGGAATTATTTCTGAGTCGTGGATAGAGTGATGAAGCCACGTTTAGGGTAACCACTATAACGTCAGGTTCGTAAGCCAATAAAATCTCCTCTAGTTTATCTATTTTGTTCACTATGCTTCGAACGTTGAAACACAATAAAGAAAACGACGGTGTTCTTTTTGGCATCATGCATTTGAACTATTACCCTCGCGACCAGTCATCTTAGAACGCGCTTGTTTAAGAGGTATCCTTTTTTCCACGTGCTTATCCCATGAGTACAGCGTGTCATTTATTTTCAGCTTATCGAAAAGAAGCACAACTTTATCACCGCATGCTCGGTTTTGAGGACTCCCATAACTTCCTACGCGTTTCACGAGCTGCAAAGGAAAAATCCTCCGACACCGATAAGTCTGTGCCTTTGAGCTTTGAACAGTTGCGCAGAACTGTCATTTTTTCGGGAAAATCAAAAAACCCCAATATGACGGGTCGATGTCGATTAGCTAATCTTTTGCCAACGCGATGGACGCACTCCACAGTCTTTACTTTTAGTTTCAGCAAATTGTTGAAGATTTCATTCTCGACACATTTCTTCAAAGATGCGGGGCCTCCATCGCTACTTTCTGGAATACCATATATCACAATATTGTTCCGGCGGCTTCTGTTCTCTAAGTCGGCAATTTTACTGTATAAATGTGCGACTTGCTTTCGAACCGCACTAACAGTTGTTTCACACTTTTCAACTTTTTCTTTGCAGTCTTTGAGTGTTGCAAGCGTGTTCTCAATGAGAGACAGCCGTGTTTGCACGCCCTGCATACCGATTTGAAGCTCAGTTTGGGAAGCCTTAATTTCTGTGACAGTATGTAAAATCTGTTGTAGAACATCAGAATCAGGATCACGATTACCCTTTGCATCAGAATCAGGACCTGGGTTTCCCTCTATGTCGCCACACATAATTAGGAATAAGTGAACCATGCGAGACACATTCATACAACATGACCACAAACAGACAGGGCTCGGCAACACCACCAGGCATGTACAGCTGGTTCTAAAACACTTCGTAAGACGATATTTTTCACCAACCTGTACACAGTAGAGCACGAAAGTTAGCATCGTGCGCCTTGCGGTGCCACCGAGCCCACTAAAAGGTGGTAGCAGGCGTTGTCCGAATTTATGCAGTTCCTCGGAGGTCGCTGGAGTCGCTGGATTGCCGAAACATTTATCAAGATGGATCACGTTGGGCGTTGCCGAGTGAAACCGCAAGAGCGATGTGGTTGCAACAGGGGCCAGGCCAACTTGATACGATGCTGTCGATGTCACATACGCAGTGTGTCAGAAGGGAGCCGGAAAGGAGGCATCACCGCGCAAACCGGGTCCCAGGAATGCCTGTACACAGTAGAGCACGAAAGTTAGCAGCGTGCGCCTTGCGGTGCCACCGAGCCCACTCCATGTGGGCCATGTTTACTGACATGCTTATCGTTTGGTATAGAAGTTTATGCAGAATTGCATATATTTATGTTTTTCTACGTAAGCTTCTGTATCAATCAATAAAATTACAGTAGGCAGTAAGCGCTCGTCTTCTGCGTGTCCCTCTGTCCTGCTTCGCTGTCCACCACTTAACCCACGCGGGCGCTATGAGGTGTCCGAAGCTTCCTTCGGATACTCCGCAGCTATTTCTGCGAGCAGAAGAAAGCCTTCGTCTTTACAGTGGGTGCATGTCTGCCCAATTTTAATTGGCCCACTCGAAATGAGAACCCAAGGTAAACCCAGGCTATACATAGAGCTTTTTCGATAAGCAGCACTAAAACGTGAACTTAGTATTCTGTCACACACAAGCGACGCGTTTTCTCGCAGATGCAACGTAACTAGGGCCCATAATGCTGCGCAAATCTGTTTCAGAAAGTTGGCGCGGAAGCTTGAGGACCGACTGACAATTTTTCAGGCCACTTAGATGAGGTCTGATGTGCGCGTCGCCACTAAACCTGGCTTCTCGTAGGTTTCGATTTCAAAGCAGTACGTCTCGTGAGGCTGTCGTTCAAACGGATATCTAAAGCTACAAAGACCTGATGGCGTAACTTTGTTGATTCGTGAAAGCACAGTTCAGTTTGTCGTTAAATAATCGCTGCACATGTCACTTGCTGTATTTAAGAGGCCTGAGCTGCCAGCGCAATGGTGGCAGTCTCTCAAGATACTGCCGTCTCACAACAAAGTGGTATAAAAAGAGTACCTGCGTTGTCAGATCAGATTGGTTTTTTTTTAATATGCCATATTAAAGAACAAAGCCACTTTGAAAATGTCTGACACTTTGAAAGATTGTCCGGTAGCATCATAATTAAATGCGTATAATTAAGAACACTTGCAATGACCGTTGGATTGAATCTGGCTGACACTTGCGGCCCTTCACTAATTTTCTTTCACCTATATATCTCGTTAGTGTATTGTCACAGACAGCTAGTGTAGCTCTGCTCAAGTTTCTTTCTTATACGTGGAGTGCCCGTTGACTTTTGCTGCTGCTAAATTCTGTGTGTTTTCTCCAGCCCATCTAATGGCCGCTTTGCAGTTTTTTGGACAAAGCTGGTACAGTTCAACGTCGAGATGTTAGCGTAACTTTTTCGTTTACCGCGCCTATAAAAATCGCTCAATTTGATCGACAGTTTTCCTACGCGTTGTTAAACATTTCATTTGGAACTCTCCTACCAACATCATGCAGCGTTTCAAACGACGACTGAACTTTAACTATTTGTCAGATTTGGCAACTTTTGCCAGATAGAAGAGTATGGAATAATAAAACTTCTTCCGGGCTACCATCGAAACTAGCCTGCACCGCTGCTGGCACTCCAATAAAAATAGACGCAAAATTGCGCTTAGGTCGAACCGGCAACATTGTTTTTAAACGGCAGCAGCAGCGAGGAAACAGAAACTGCTCTCGGGTTGTCGATTTTGCGAACTGACGTATCGGCTGTTTTAACGATGTCTCAAACAACGGTAGATGCTCATGATTGCATATAATTTTTATAATTCGGTTCGACTAATTACCAAGTACAACTTTATTTCCGCCACCACAGGTTGCTTTTATGCATCAGCGCTTTGACAGCCGATGTACAAATTATTACGAGCGGTCTTTCCCGTCGCGTGGCATTTTCACAGCTCCCATTCACTTTCAGGCAGAGCTTGACTAGCTGTCTAATCTCTTACATTTTGTGAAAGTTCCCTTGTTCATTAATGCACAATATTGTACAATAGTCCACATTACTGTACAGCACAGTACCGGAACTGAACACAGCACGTGGGGTCTAGCGCCAGTTAAAAGCCCACTAGAGCACCTTGCTTGCATAGGACAGTTAATCGAACGCAATTATGAATTCTGAAGAAGCTTCCTCATGCTCCGCGACCTAACAACCACTGCTTCGCGAACCTAAAGAATGCAGTAAAACACAAACCAGGTGCCTGCTGCACTTAGTAAAACAAATGCTCGCTGTACAATAGAAACTTACCCGTTTTCCCAATTGCGAAGCTACGGTGAAATAGCATTGACATTACTATGGTTTGTGTTTACGCCAATACAGTTTCATAGTAATTTCTTGCGTAATCTGACTTACAAAAGTTGTGAACTAGGAACCTGGTGCATATTTTGTATATTTCCGTTTTTTTTACTATCAGCACCTATAATAAAAATAGCAAATTATTATTTTAATTCCTGTTCCTTCAGAAGTTCTTTTATTTCGTATAAATATTTTCAGAACTTGTCCGAGCAATTAATAATGCTATACATTAATTAAAAACGTCAGAGACCAAGCTATAATTTTATTTATCGCATTATACGTTGCGACCACTACGTCTTGAAATAAAATATTACAACACAAAAGCACCGAAAATGAGCACATTTATAGCGTAAACGGAAGAGGCAATGAAGAAAGTGAGAAACAACATGCCCAGAAACAAACTCATCGGGAGCTCTTTTATAAGTGGAGTTGTGGTTGTTATCTGTGAAAATCAGTCCTAAAATATTCTCTGTTCTTTTACTTCTCAGCCTGAGAGTCAATACTTTGCCGCCACTCAGGGCAACATACTCTCAAATATTTTTCGCATGAATGAATATTGGAAATCGGGTAGCAGCTGATAATTTAACCTTCTTCTGCAATTTGTCTACATTTAACAACAAATTGGATGTCCATCATTACAAGGAAACCACTCATTATCGAGACTGAAAGGACTTCGTTTGTCGTCATGCGAATGCAGCTTTCGTCCTTTCGAAGGGAGATTCAAGCCGACTCTCACAGCTTCTTGAAGGCAGTCGTACTTTCTGATTCCCTCCCCATACGCACTGTTATGTCAGCGAGCGCGATCGAGAAGAGATCACAGACTCGAACTTGAACATTTTTACTGGTGTACTTCTCTGACATCAGCGAAAGTGTTACTTTGCTATCACCAATATCTGCACAAAGCAAAGAGAAAGCATACAGAGCGCGATAAATTATCTGTAAATTTTGGTGTCATGTATGCCATCTTTGACAATAAAACAATGCCTGGACCATTTGATACATCTTCCAAATACCTTTCAAATGGCCTAGATGAATTTTGCTGAGCGAGAAACAAGCATTAGTACTAAACAATTTTTATATGCAGTGCTACAAGTTAATGATTAGATCACGGCTGGCTTTGGGAACGTTCTGTTTCCGGCAACAAGCAGGTTTGCCGCATTCAATTGGAAAATTAATTGCGTACCCTTCTTAAACGCGCAATCTGGCTATCGTAATTCTATGCTGCCTATCTCTAGAAGTGATCACGCAACAACCTGTTTCCGTTTCGGAATGATCTATTGCATAAACGACATCGTCATTGCCGGCATTCAAACTGAATGCACTGGCACTTTTAGCATGCGGGCACGGGCTAATAATGATGTTCGCGGTATCAGCGCAGATAGAATTCTACACATTTTGGTGCAAATTCTTCAACAGTACAACGCAGCTCTCCTCCTGACTTCACAAGAACTGTAATAAAAAAAGGCTCGCATATTGTAAACAGCCAGTCTTGTGATATCTTTCGTTTCACCACGGCTAGCAAGTTTTGGGGCCCTGGCGGGGGAAGCTGACGGCGGCTGCGGCCTTGGGAACATCCTCTGCAGCTCCTCGCACTCGATCGCTCTGATGGTCTCGCGCAAGTCGTTGGTGCCAAGTGCTTAGGCCTCGCACTTTGGCGTAACTATTTCGCGATCATATTTCCTGGTGCGCACCTCCAGTGTCCTTTCGATGGCGGTTACTCCCAGGAAGGTTAGGCGATGGTCTTGAGTATGCTTCGAATTAATCCAGCGAACAAGTATTCTTTCACAACGCTCATCAGGAAACGAACTTTCTTCTGACATGACGAAACAGGCGGGTCAACTCTTCCGTGTAGATGACAATGTTCTCTTTGGACAGCTGCACTCGGGCCTCCAGCAGGGCTTCTTTCTTTGCCTTGAGAGCGACGCTCGTGGAGGTCTGCAGGAAACTGTTGAGAAAGATGTCGCTAGGGTGGACTCTCGATTGTCGAACCAAGTCCGATAGCGTCACCCAAAGAAACGTAGATATTCAGCAACACGTCCTCGCAGCTCTGGCTGTTGAACGTCTTAATTATCTAGTATATATCCAGCCAACTTTTGGGATCTTCAAATCCACCTAAAGTCGGTGGTTACATAGGCTGTTTGAGAACGATGGCTGTAGGCAAAACTGAGTCCGTCATCGTAACGGCAGACTTGGCCTTTGGCTGTTCGGGTATTCTCCGTGCTCCGGCGTCCAGTTTCGTAGCTGCAATCTAGCTCGATGTTGCACAGCGACGCTGGTGTCCTCTTCTCGCTTTAGGGTTGGCTCACGGCTTGACAGGAGCGCAGAAGCCCTCAAGGCCAAGAGCTATGTAATAGGGGAGATATTGAAGTTTGTGCATTGACATACCAAGTAAAAAACCCATAAGTGCAAGGAAAACGATTACCACCATGGTACGTATCAAAGCACAGCTGCACTTTTGGTGTTCCTGCTAACAGAACGTTGTCTACTGCATCACGAAGATGTCCGTTATTGCTGATGGTTATAATATCGGCGTCAAGGCGGTTCCGCTCTAGATATGTGCAGAATAGGAAGGAAAGAAAAGCAGGTATCTTAATCCCTACATTATGAGCATGCTCAACGTACGATGATGAGATATAGTGCTGTTGAGGGAACAGATCATCCTGTAGCATTGAATGGTGAAACAACTTATGAAATTGGTTAAGTGGCCCATTTCCCCAAGACAGATAAGTTAGCCGTGTTAATGCTTATTGCTCTCATTAGGTTTCAACTCACGGCGCAAGAATATTTCGACAATATGAAACTGGCAGGGTTATTTCTTTAATTCTACAAATGTTTATTAGTTTATCGTGTCTAGGGTACAATACTGAAGCAGCGCACTCATTTTTACAGCGCACTATGGTTTTATAAATTAATAGTTTCAAGTAAGGAAGCGCGCTGGAGAAGTTACGACGTAAGTACATGAGGATAGCGTCGTTTTTTATGTAATTGGTGTGTTGTGATTAAGGAATATGAGATGTCATATAATCACCTAAGAAATAAAACTGTAACGCTCTCTCATCCGAAATAGATACATGCGGTGCGAATATACTCGCCTTAACTGAAACCTGGTCGCCCACGCATGCGCTTCCACGATGCACACCAGTTTACCGCTGCGACCGCACCGAGCGTATAGAGGAGGAGGCGTGCTTCGTGCGGTTTCAAAAGTTTACCATCATCACCTATGCAAGTTAACAGCGCTCTAGAAACAACATGGGTTATATTAACCCTAGGTAACTCTAAATTGATTCTTGGCAAATGTTATCGACCACCTTCTTCCCCATCCACATCTGTTAATGAACTGCATGACACTATCAACACAGTATATTCTCGTTTTCCTTCTCACCCTTCGTTTTTGCTAGGAAATTTTAACTTTCCTAACATAATGTGGAATACCCTGCCATTACGTCTTTCCCCATTCTCGTTACAGGCTGATGAATTTCTTAATTTTATGTTCCGTTTTTTCCCTCACGCAGTAAGTTACTCAGGCCACCAGGATTTCATATGATCTAGCTAACACCCTCGACTTCATACTTAAGACACATGCTGACCTTGCATCGCATGTCACCTACTTACCAGGAATTAGTGACCACTTCTGGCTCAATTTTATAATTAACGCTCCTTTGCCTAAAAAGCCCAAACACCGAAATACCATACGCGACTATCGGAAAGCTAACTTCATAAAAATAAACAATGAGCTCTCTCCTTTCTGTGATGATTTTATCAAAAAATTCGATGATCGTTCAGTTCGATCTAACTGACATCTCTTCACACGTACAGTTCACAGATTAACTGAGAAATACATCCCTAACCACACAATCAGTTCAAAAGCGCAAGCGCCATGGTACTCCGGTCATCTAAAATGCTTATCGAACCGAAAAAAGCGCTTCTATCACTTAGCGAAATCATACCCTCATCACGCGCGCTCGGCCACTTATCTACCTTAGATATTTGTATAGCAGCTCTCAAAACTGCTAAAGACAACTACTTATCTAGCACACTACCTGAAATACCAAAAACAAATCTTTAAATGTTTTGGCAAATAGTAAACCCAACAACTTACAATGCTATTTCATTAGAACATTTATCTCGAAATGCTGTTCCTGAGAACATATGCGCGACCATTCTTAATGAATCATTTACAAGCCAATTTTCGTAAACTGGCAATGTAGAATTTCCTATTGCATACCAACACGAATACTTACCAATGGATCCTGTGATTATTGAGGTACACGAAATTAATAAGTTAATAGATAGTTTACCGTATCATTCATCACCTGGCTACGACGGCATTAACAGTAACTTGCTTAAAAACACTAGCCTCTTTAGTTCCACGATACTAACAAAATATTTCCGACAATCCCTTAACTCATGGGAGCTTCCAAAGGAATGGAAAATTGGGAAAGATGGTTCCAATCTATAAATCTGGCCCCAGAAATTCACCTATTAATTATCGCCCCATAACCCTTACAAGTAGCTGCTGTAAGTTATTAAAACATGTAGTTTTCACGAATCTGGCTAGCTTTGTAGGATCCAACTTATATTTCACTAACGCACAGCATGGTTTTCTAAAATAAAATTTCTGCGAAGCACAACTACTATCATTCACTCATGAACTGCAACGCATCATGGATCACTCATCGTGCGCTGACTGTGTCTTCTTGAATTTTAATAAAGCATTTGATAAAGTATGCCATAAACTATTACTTTTTAAACTAAGCTTGCTAAATATTGACCCTAACCTTCTAAAATGGATAGAGCATTTCCTTACTAACCACTTATGTCATATATTTCGCAACCGGGCGTAGTTTCTATGCTGCTTAATATGAAAGCTAAATCCTCACCTGGACCGGAGGGTATACCAAATTTGTTCTTGCACAGATATGCAGTAAAATTATCCCACTTTTTAGTAATCACTTTTCATGCATCATAGTTCTCCGAAGTCCTTCTTAGCCACTGGTTATGGGCACGTGTTCTACCTGTACCAAGGAAGGGTGATGCTGCACTTTTCACAAATTATTATCCGACATCCCTAACGTATTCTTGTTGCAAACTACTAGAACATATCATAGCCAAAGAAATTAAGAAATCCCTTACTGATTGAAATTTTCTCTCTAACTGCAAACATGAATTTTGTACACACTTTTCTACTCTTACCGAATTAACCACCATCGTGCACAACTTGGCAAATGTTCTGACAAATCTGGGCAAACTGATGTAATTTTCTTGGATTTCAGTAAAGCATTTGATCGTGTTTCACACTCGCTGCTTATAAAAGAAGCTCGAACTGGTTCACCTGCCAGATTGATTGGATAACTGCGTACACAACTAACCGTAAGTAGTTCGGTAAAATTGACAGTAACTTTTCAGACGAGCTTCCTGTAACTTCAGCTGTCCCACAGGGCAGCGATTTAGGAACCTTATTCCTTCTAATATTTATTAATGACATCGCTAACATAACATAAATCAGACAGTTAGCGGATGACTGAGCGCTGTTTAATGAAATAAATTGCAGTTAGGACCTAATTGAACTTAATTCTAAGCTTCAAAACATAGTATCGTGTTGTTGTAGGTGGAGTATGGAACTAAATGCTAACACATCACTTTTTATGAAAGTTAATAAAAAATTAACAATTTATCCTTTCCTTGCAGCATCGCTTCAAAGCCTCTCACAGATGTTAATGAAAAGAAATATCTAAGTGTCACAATAACTAATAACGTATGCTGGAACATGCATGTTTCCAACATTTGTAAGTCAGCTTTTCAAGAACTTTGCTTCCTGAGAGCTAAATTGAAACAGTCTCCTCCTAACACTCGATTAACAGCTTATTATTCGCTCGCCTGTCCTAAACTTGAATATGCAAGCATTGTGAGCGGTCTTTTCACCAAAACTAACACTGACGCCTTGGAAATGATACAGCGCAATGTGGTAAGATTTATTTTTTTAATGCCACTCAATTGACACCCCAGCCTTCCTAATGCTAACACATAAGATTAAAACATTGCAATTACGACGAAAAATTAACAGAGAGAAATCCTTTTTCTCACTTAAAAACAACCATTTCTCGCTTAGCCCACACCCTTTCCTTAAGCCACTTGTAGCACGCCGTACAAGGCATGGACATGCTGACTCTTTAAAGCCTTATCATGCGAGCACTAAGTTTTTCAAGTATTCCTTCTTTCCCGGTACCATAACAGCCTGGAAGAACTTACCTGTAGCACATCTATTGAGCACTGGCGCTATTGAATAATTAAGATGTTAAATGTGTTGTGTCTTTTTTGTACGTTCCTGTCATATAGTATTTGAATGTGCTATTTTGTGCTGCATTAGCAGTGTTGCTTCTTCTCTTAAGTTTTATGTGCTTATTTAGCGCTGTGTCACACATCTTCTTGTTTAATTGTATTATTGTTCAATCCTCTTGCACAATTACTTTTGTATTTATGTATCTTTTCATTTTGTATGCAACCCACAACCCTCCTCGATGAGCTCATACTGAAGCCTGCGGTACGTTATAAATAAAAACAAAATAGGCGTTCGCATCCCCATGTCCAATCGTCAGAATCGATACATCTGCGCCAATATTATATCCGGTACTCGTTGACGTGCTACTTCATTCATGTTTAATTATGGTGGACGCGAAACACTATGAAGCAAGAGTGCGCCCTGGAAGAGACACTGTTTATGTGTCTCGAAATATGTGCTCGCACCCTTTTTCGCCTGGTGTCCGATATGCCTAAACCAGGCTGTCTTGAGGCAGAGCAGTGATACGATGTCAACCACGCAGGAGCCCACCAACACGGCCGCCGCCATCCTACCAGCCACCTGCTGGACCAGCGGCCAGGCCACCGTGAGTCCTGCGTAACACATTTATTGGCACTGTTCAGATACTGCAAGTTAAGCATCGAAAGTGCTCACGCATGTCATGCTGCCTAGAATTAGGCGGGCCCGCCCAAGAATAAACGAGAATTTGGCGCGAAACTAGTGCAGTTGCATGGCTCGAGATAAGCCCCATCACTTTTTGCTAACAAGCTTGAAAACTTTGGGCTAGCAAAGCGGCACAGGCTGCTGGTGACGACAGGCGAGGCACGCGAAGCCAGATCCATTCTTGCTGCCGCTGCAACTATTTCAATGGGAATTACAATCGAGAACCGCAACATAGAAATCAGCTAAATATTCTGCAAGGAGACTAGTTGGAGTGTAAAATGTGCGCTTGGATCAGCAACATTTTCGCCGGCCATCCAGAAGACTGCCTAAGTGCCCAAAGTCCTCGGTGCTCGTCAAATCGTACAACCAGAGCAACGGGTTTGAAGTCACCGGTGCAAGATATCTTGCTGTTGGAAACATTTCCGGTGTGCATCAACGTGGTTCACAAATCTGGTGCGAGTTATCGATACCTGTACGACCCCACGAAAGCACCATAGAAACATGTAGATTATGAGGGGCAGGTATTTCTGTTTTATATTTTCACGCCTGTTCATCCCTTATCCCTTTATCCCCCTAGAACCTTTCCACGCCTAAGCTAGCTACATTGTCCAAATGTCTGTGCTTACAACATAGCGAGTCTGGCTAGTTAGTTTCAGTCATAACGAACCACAGAATTTGCCAGTGCGAAAAGATAACAGTGCAACTATGTCCGTGTGTCGAAGAGCGAACGGCCACAGTTCGACGCCCTGCTGTAAATTCCGCCTTAAGAGGCAGCTCGGGTGCTCCTATCTAAATACACGTAAAAGGATAATTCGTTTTTCTCGGCAACTACTGCACCAAATTTGATGAGGTGTTTTCCATTTAAAAGGAAAACTAAAATCTAGTGACTGTTGGTTTCGAATTTTTGAGTTAGGTCGTTAATATTTTATTAAAAATTGTAAAATATCGAACATTTGTGAAAAACCAAATTGTCAAGTTTACAACTCTGTAACTCAACAACGAGCAACGATGATACAATTCTGTGAATTGCATCTAATAGTGCATCTAAACGGGCAAAATTGATATGTTAAACATGAATATCAAAATATTTCGTGATATGGAAATACAGATTTTGCACAACCCTTGTAAACAACGTAACAAATTCATGTAAGATGTAAAATGACGTATAGAATTTGGCCGCTTTGAATGATCTAATCGATGCCTTTTACAGAACCGCGATATCTGTTCTTGATGCAGAGCTATGAACTTGTAAACTTCGTGTTTGTATTTTTTTCGAACTGTCGAATATTTGAATATGTTTTTAACAAAACCCAAGCCCTAAATCGAAATTCCGCTTCCAACAGTCACTAGAATTTACCTTCTCTCTCAAATGCAACAAATTTCATTAAAACGGGTCCAGAGGTTATCTCATAAAAAGTTTTTGCGTTTTACATGTATTAGAATAGGCCGCGTCGGAGTCGGGCCCGAGCTAAAGCTTCCTCTTAAGTGCTGTGATTGCAGGTACTGTTGTCAAATGGCTTCTTTACGTTAGCGCAGCGCTTTGTAACGTAAGGTGTCCAGTACGTCGCTCGAGCCCAGAATTAGGCACATTCTTGCTAAAACAGGTATTCAGGAGGCTGATACGGTCCAGAAGAACGCGTTAAACTGTTGATAATGTTTTCTTTTTTTTTTTTTTACATCGAAATGTGACATTCTCTCTTTCTGAACAGATCACCACCTGCAAGGCCTCCACCACCACCGTTCAGGCCACCGTGAGTTGTAGCGGCTAATATTATTCGCCTCTTGATTAACTGAAACGCAGGTTCCCTTGATCACAGGTTGCTTTAGAAAACGTACGTGTACGCGATGCCAGCCTCTAGAAACCTTTTCTTCTGACTGCGTAATAACTGCATCCACTGCTTGGGTTAACCACCGCATCGTCTGCATCGGCGTGATAATCCGCAGCGCCTTTTATCTCGGAGGCCCGTGTACGTATACGCGCCAGCCGCACCGCGCTCGGTAGGTGGCGTGTGCATAGACGCTCGTGTCGGACGCTAAGAAAAAGTGCAAAACTGGAACGATGGGTCGCATACAGGGAGGCTGAAGTTGCACGCTCAGGGCTCGATGTAAATACACAACAAATAAATGTATGTGCTGTTGCAAAAAGTAGTCTAATTAATAGGAGGAGATCACGGAAGGCTACATGTCAGAGGCGTGCAATAGGAATGTAACGCCAAAAAGAAAACAAACAAGGGTTCTATGCACATTTCTTAGAAGTCGTACTGGCTGAGAAAAAAGAACTAACTTGTAAAGGAAACCTCTGTAATGCAATTATATGGCTTGCGTACTGTGGACGGCCCATAATAGCAGCCAAGCAAATTATAAGTTTGTACCTTTCTGCATGAAGACATTTATTGTCCGAATGTATTTAATTAAGGTATTTGTTACTTATGAGACACACGGACCAATTCAGGTAGCTTTAATACATGAATGCACACATTGTAGACCATTGTAGACGGACTGGATACTCTTGCTTGGTCTAAGCGCAACTTGGTGATGATCATGTCTAACGGTACGCGAAAATCGCGTGGCAATCCGGAAACATGCGTTATACTAGCTTGTCCAAAGAAATGTGCAATAAGTTAGATAAACGATAATGGATGAATAGAAACGGGAGAATGCACCGCTCTAAATTTAAACCAAACACAGCAAACATAGCCAAGTTAACACGGTGCAATGAACTGAAAGGGGATTGGTATTGCGGCGAACTTGAGAGTGTCGTCATGTAAAAGTTAGAGAAACAGAATTTCAAGTGGAGAGGACAACGAAAACCACGCAGTTGATGAAATACCGCAAGTGCAGGCGCAATACATGAGTGGCTCCGGAGGACATGGAAGATTAAAAAAGGCAGAACTGTACAATGGTGGAGAACCTATTGCTGTAAGAAACTGGAAACCCAGATCCTGATGAAAAATGAAATGCTCAAATAACCCCTGGCACTCAGAAATACACGAGAAAAACAAAGCAGCGCAAAAAAACAACGTCAAATAGCTCGATACAAATAATGAAGCAGTCTAGTATGATATCCAGAATTCAGTCAGAAATGCGTTTGAGGGCTAGGCGCACTGAATAACACTAAAGAATGTAGCCGAATCATTCCAAAATTGTAACGCGGCGATCCACCGTGAGCGTCACAAAAGAAACACAAATGCACAAAAGAGATAGCGGTTGTCAATTGGAGGAAGTTACAAGAAAAAAACATAATTTGCAAGGCCAGGTAACTAGATATTTACCGTTGTAAGAATACTCAATTTGCTACATTTTCCGAACTCTCCATAATGCGAATATCAACCCATATCTGACTATTTACAGACTGAACTGTTTCACTTTTTGAAGCATTTATGTGCCAGTAAGAATAGTAAAATCTATCGAAGGGCACAATTTTTGTTAGTTACAACGATGTGAAGCAGACAGGCACTTATAGAGCATCAGTAAACCACTGCGAGGGAAATTAGACTTTCTTGATATGACAGGTAGATGATCAAGTTTGACCTCGTTCGCAGCGCAAGATAGAATGGTGGTGTTTCCTAATCCAAATAAATTAAATTCTAATATAAACCCAAATGAACCCTCAAAGTAACGGAAATCATAAACTATCTTTGAGATCAGTGACCTGAGCCAACCGTATAAGTTCCTTGCCATCTCATCTGGATAGATGTTGCTGCACCAAAGGCTTTAACCGCCTTTGGTGCAGCAACATCTGTCCAGATGAGGCTTATAGAGCCCGAAAGGACGAGGACACAGAAACACGTGGTACACACACAGGCGCAGCAGCGCTTGTGTGTCTACCACGTCTTTTTGTGTCCTCGTCCTTTCTTCGGCCTCATCCTGTCACACCAAGACGCCCAAAACGCTGCATTACTGATCTTTCCAGACTAGTGTGAGTTATTTATTCGAACCTTATCTCAGGTTCGTTTTTTCTGCGGCATCCTGGGCCACTACGGACGCACTGTGACCGTAAAGCTCGCGTTTTATGTCAGCAGTCAAGAGTGAGAAATCAAGCGGAGGTCCACCAGATGGGTGTCCAGTTTGCCGCACTGTGACTGAGGAGTAATAAAAATGAGAGAGAGTGACAGAAAGACTACATATGGTCATTGAGGCTGGTACAGTTGGGAAATTGCGGATAATCAAGAGATTGTGGCTCACTGCTGATGCGTTTTTTTTTTCCCTAGCCATGATTTTTTTTCATTTTCCCGTCTAACATCCCCTTACAACAATGTAGGTGTGTAAATAAATAAAAACAAGTAATTATGTGGTTGCGCTATGATCCCGTTTGTCCATCTGCACACTGCTGCCAGCTTCCCTGAAGCATGCTTCCTTTCGCAGAGGAGCGCAGCCTCCTCGGCCCATTCGGAAGCCTCCGTGAGTGTCATTACGTGCACAGCATATACCAGCTTATGTTTTGTGAAAGTTAGCCATTTCTAGAACAAGAAACCGCTTGCAGTGCATACGCTACAATGGTATATTATAGTTGTCGCATTCACAAACACGAAGGCTCTTTTTTTATTGGCATATTGTGGAGCTGAATTTTCAGGCCAGAAGATGCAGCCGTGAATTCTGTTCTGGATTCGTATTCACAAAACTTGTCTCGCGTAAGTGGGACTGGCCAGGCGATTATCTCGCCGTGTGGCTGACTGGTGCTCAAAACTCTCCGCGGTCCTGAATACGCACCTTGCCTCTTTTCCTGTTTGCGATATAGAAAACTGCAATCTCTCAATGTGGCCCGAAACAAGCATATTGCTTGGATTGTGCAACCAGTGCAGAAGTCGTTGCCTGCTTGTGGCGACGCTGTTCAATCGCAGGCCACCCGCCCGGCCTCCGACGCGACGGCCCCCTCCGGCGTACACGCCACCAACGGCCGGACCTGCACCGCCGCCTCCTCCTCCTCCTCCTCCTGGGTACCAACCGCCTGGGTACCAGCCGCCTGTGTACCAGCCGCCCGTAGTGGTTGGCCCACCAGTGGTCGTCGGGCCACCAGCTGTGTACATTGGAACACCTATTGGAGTCGGACCACCATACGGAATCCCTCAGGTTCCCACGCCTTCTCCGTGAGTGTCACATCGGGCGCTTTGGCTAATTCCTCTGCTTCTACCGTCTTGCGACCATCCTCCCCGAACTGCGGCAGCCAGGAGATGTATAGTGCTTCAACGAAGCTAATTGAAAAGACATTATGCGGATCTTACACAATGTCGTAATCAATCAATCAGTCAATCAAAAATACATTGCGTCCACAAGCCTGTTTCTTTTTGTGTGTGTGCCGACGACGAGGGCTCAAAATAAAGTTCATCTATCCACGCGAGAAGCTTCAACCCACCTTCTACATGGCATGCAGGGAGAGCGTACAAACACTTTGTAAAATGTTTGTCGAACACTGTATGATGATGAATCACTCACGCATTCACGACAAGACGTCATTCTTTTATACAATTCGAAGAAAGAATTAAAGAATCTAGAATAGGATTTCCCGTACAGCTCTCGCGCAAAATGAATTCGTCAATCCCTTTCAACAAAAAATGCCTTAATTGCACAGTTCCCAGTAGTTTTTTAATTGATTCCGTATTCGTGAATTTCGTTTAACAGTTTTTCAAATGTGTAACCAAGTATTTGTTAACATAAGGTGTGTAAAGGCCATTTTCCAGATATTTTTACTGCGCGAATTCCTTGTTAGTTGTGTTAATCATCAAAATATACGCAGAAGACCATCTCAATCGCATATATACTTCCTGGCTATATTTAGTGATTGCAAGTTATGCACGTACACGAGATTGTATTTTATAAATAGGGGATTTCTGTGCGCACTTCTTTCAATGCACGCCGTGTGACGCCTTCTGTTGCAATATAAGCAGCTGGTTCACGTTCGGTAAGGTGGTTAAGTCCCAGAGTAGACAGCATTAATTTGAATGCATAAGAAATGGTTGCGTTATAGATATGCAGTTTAGCAACTGCTGGTAAGTGAAATTTGAATTTTGCTACAATTCCAACCGACTTTGCTATCTGCGTGGCAACATGGTTAACATGGAGGTCGCAAGGGATATGCTTTCATCGACGATTACGATACTCCCTAACTCTTGTTATTGAAATGACAAGCACATCCGAAAAGTGTCTACCTGAAACTACCAAGCTTCCATGATGTTGCCCCAAGTGACATGAACGACAAATAAGAAACGTAAGCCCCGGATGAATGCTCCGAGCTAGGCATGACACATAAAGCGAAGAAACGGGAGTGAACGGGCATGCAGGAGAAGCAAAACAAAAATAAGAAAAGAAAAACGTCACACAGTATACTTGCGCTACTCGAAGCGAACTATCAATAACAGAGAATGGCAGCCAGATAACGCTTCTCTCACTGGCAACGATGTCCTCGAGGCGTGCAACGCCAATGCTCAGCTCGACGAGCAGTTACTAAAAGTGCACAGTATTGCTTTTAACTTCACTGGCGCCAAGGTTTTCTTTTTTCTTTTTTCTTAAGTAAGCATCACTCACAAAACCCTACCAAACACTGAAGCGTGCACCACAAGCGAGACAGATTACTTCGTTCCCGTGCCTTATAGAAACTGGCATTTATGGACGCAATAAGACTGGTCGAAAAATTTACTTTTTAGACTGTTGTCGTGCGGGTATTCTTATGCTGCTGAATATAGAATAAAAAAATTTACTGCATCTCCTTCCCTCAATGAGCCTAATTAAAACCCCAACAGTGCAAAAAACGAGGCGCTTTGAGCTATTGAAGGTTGATCGTTGTCGTTGGTTCATGGTTCTTGTACTGAAGCACTGAAGAGAAACGATTCCCTTATGAAGAGGCTTGAAACTCTTGCTTGCTTAACGAAAAAACGTTTCAGAACGTACCCTCGCACTTGACGTAAACAGTGCTCTGTAGATGCTTCGCAAATTATTCAACAACGGGGTGATTTCAGCCGCCTTTCACAGCGCCAGGTGCGGAAAATCACCTGATACCAAAAAAAAGGGGGTAATATAGATCACATAACTTTGTCTTTGAGTGCAGCCACGGTTCTAGCTTTTGCTTTTATTGCTCTTGATGTCGTTGATTTCTCGGAAGTCCGTGCTGCGAGTGCAATTTGACACCAAGATACGGGAAGGCACGTGCCGCTGCTATGGCAGCAAACATGATGGCGCAGCCACAAGAAGGCTGTCGTCTGCTCGAGCTTCGGCGCCCATCCAGCCGGGAAAAGAAATCCCTGCAATGGGTGAAGTAATGTCGGTGCTTTTATTGCACAGGCACATTTTCGCCGTCAGCGTTGCCGTGATGTCCCACATAAAGTGCGTAACATGGTGGATGCGCGTCGTATGCAGTGGATGCGAGTGATGCGAGGTTGAGCCGACGATGTAAGCTTCATGTTGCACGCGCAAGCGGGGAAAGCTGGGAGGGGGGCAGTACTTCTCCAGCGGCGGCTGCTTATGGCGCGGTTGAGGAGTGCGGCCGCGCGGGCCCGCTCTTCGACAGTAATCTGGCATTAGTGCGGAATATAGGTGCGCCGACGGCTGATGGCTTCCTGTGCAATGTCTTGTCGCCGTTTGCGTTGAAGTGAGGGGCAGGCTGAATGCCAATTCGCTCGCTGCTGCTGCCGCTCTTCCTCACGCCAGCGTTTTCACAGCGAGCGTCCGCAGTCATCGAATGAGATGTGTGTTTATGTTTGCCTCTGCGTGCGCGACACCATGCTTGTTAATGTAATTAGCAATTTTTTACATGTTTATACGGCTGGCAGAACTACTGACCTTGCTTCGTATAGCTGTCCAATAATTTGCTACCGCAATCGATGCTTCGCCTTTCATGCGAAGCTGCGAATTATTTCTTGTTTGTAGATTCTTCGTTTGAACGCACTCTCTCGTATGATAATGGGAAGCGATGATCCAACGCAGACAGGAAGGGATGTGGACCAGATAAACAAACAATATTTATAGCCAAACGTTTGCATGTAACTACATGACAGCTTATGCAAATGAGTTACCACTTAAACAATAGAGTAAGTGGTATCTCACTCTTCGACTATCTCAATGACTCTTACAGTCCACACAACCATACAGTGCCTCGCTGGTTGACCGGCTAATCTTATTAAAGACCAGACTCCTTTAAGCGCACATAGTACGCAGCCTTACAGATCTATGGGTGATTCTGATTACAGCCCACACGGAGGAACAGGATATCATCCGGATTTTTATAGCTCAAATAGACAAAAAAGAATGGCGGCAGGGCCGTTGACGCGTCCCACGGATGCTATTGCGAATGAGAGTTAAAATTTCGATTGGTCACAGGCCACAGGGATGGGCCTAGTCTTATAAGTAATGTTATCGGAAAACAATACTGTTTGCTTTCTTTCTACAAGTTTGCTTTCTTTTTCCACGTAATTAGCCACGGTGTAACAGAGGAACGCTAGGCACGCACACTTTATTGACAAGCCGTTTCAAACCTCGCCGCGGCATCCCTAGCCAGCAAAACGTTCGGGAGACCGCGCCGCAACACCACGTGCACCAGTCTCACTTGGAGTTTGCTCGTGGCGATGACGTGTGGCCGTCCACGGA
The DNA here is from genome assembly GCF_050947875.1 of Dermacentor variabilis. Classification (NCBI taxonomy): domain Eukaryota; kingdom Metazoa; phylum Arthropoda; class Arachnida; order Ixodida; family Ixodidae; genus Dermacentor; species Dermacentor variabilis. The sequence goes on along the minus strand of NW_027460291.1, from coordinate 17,771,471 downwards.
ATCCGAACTCTGCGTTTACAACACCGCACCCGCACTGCACCCCGACGCCGCGCATGGTGGGTCGTCGCCCGACACCACGCGGGCTTTTGTTGGCACTCGGAAAGAGCATCCAAGCGGTTGCCACTCGCAGGGAGGGGGGGGGGGGAGGTGAAAGTATGCGGAAGAGGCACGCGACCTTACAGGTGGTACAAGAATCGCTTACTCTTGGCCATGCTGGCTTAGAACATCCTTGCAGGTTCTTCAATTAACGTTGAGGAAGCTCATTACATCCATTGTATGTCATTAATTAGCCTCACTTATCCTCCACTCTCGCCACTTGGGTAGTCTTTGAAGCTCTACAGAGAAAAGCAATTGTTTGTACTCTAAACGAAAATGATTTCGCGTGGTCACTGTTACGTACGACATACGTGAGTACGCGGAAATGTCGTGGTTTATGCATGCATGCTCTGCAATTTACGTAATAAACTTAACACGTTGAAAACGTAAAAGACTCAACAGCTCTGAAGAAACATTGTGAGGATAGTGGGGGACGCTAAAAAAAATCAAATATAAATAGAATACGCTCCAACGTGCTTCATAAGTGAAGTCGTTTGAATGTTCCACCACGGTACGGCAGCACCTTATTTCCCTCCCGTAATCCGAGTACAAAATTGCGTGGTTTCCAAAGCGCTTACTAAATGAGATTTATATGTGCCATTGGCACAACGATTCGCATATCGATGCAAACGTGAAAAACGCCTCGAACGCTCGACAACCGTCTTGGAATCAACGTGGAGCGCACTTTCAGGCCTGAAGCAGCGAAGGCAGATTTTATCTACTCCCGAAAAACAGAACAGTCGTCCGGCGTTATCAGTCTAGAAATGGGTGTCAGTTATAGCAGGGGACTTCCCTACGTGACGCATTCTGTTTCACCTGGAATATCAACCTAAATATATCGCAACTGCGATTGGCCCAGCTTCAGTACCGCTGCTCTAACTTGTGAAAACCAATTAAACGCTTTGCTCTCAAGTATTGCGCGCTCAACGTTTCCGCGCACACAGGCGCTCGCATTAGGAGTGCCTGGGCGAGGGTGAGACACGCAGAGAGCGCAACAGTGCCCCGTACACCGTTTCAGCGCACCGCCGAGGCCAGCAACCAGGCGGCCAGGTCCTGCTTACACTCCGCCCCCAGCAGCAGCGGGTCCCCCTGCTTACCAGCCCCCCTCTTTCCCTCCTGCCACCCCCATTCCTTCCTACGAGCCGTACCAGCCCCCTGCGGCAACGCCGGCACCGTAAGTAGACATGGGCTATGTGGGCTCGATTAATGTCTCTCTCACGCGCCGCAATGCAGAATATCTTGTTCATTGTGTGCGTATATTCCAGCTAACGTTAGCCGAGCTCCTAAATGTACGAGGACGCAACCAGTGGTGTTCTTTCTGCCAGCAGCGATGTACCACACCAGGAGGATTATTTTTTTAACAATTGACCTAAAGCAATAAATAAATGACAATAATTAACCAGCCTTTTCTTTACTGAATAAAGGGCCCATATTTTGATGGAAAAGTAATAACCGTCTTTTAAAAGTCCCGTTCGGTTGTCTTCAGCTATGCCTCGTGCAGCCACCAGCGGCGCTATTCACTTCGCGCAGTGCCCGCGGGCAGCACTGAGGGCACATCTTCGCCTTACGAGCGTCGTTTTATGGCGCGGAAAAGAATATCTACGCCAGGCATGGCACGCTGAAAACGACTGAATCGTGTGTATTAAAACACAATTATTAGTTTTCTATACAAATTCACGCCCGCAATTCGCTAACTGAAAAGTTTGTTAAATATTCTCATCTAATTATCGATAGTTACCTTATTTTCCTCAAAAATCGTCCTGGTACAGTACGTTAATGGTGACAGAATACTAGTGATCGCGTCCTCGTATGTTCCATATTTTATTTTTAAGCCCTTGGCTGATCTCAGTTGGCACACCCTGTATATTTTGTCTCTTGGTACGGGTCAATTAGGCACAAGTCACGGTTCGATGATTACTGCTCTGCACAAGTTCATTGAAGCATCCGGTAGGTTACGCTGCTAGGGTGCCGACCGTGGGACATTCTATTTTTAATTTATAATTGCTTAGTTTATTTTTATTCTTCATAATTGTTTAGTTTACCTTTAATTTTTTATTCATTTAGTTTATGTATGGGTCCTCTGATTATCTGTGTTGTCAGTTAGTTGCCAAGTGCTTCGTTCTGAATGTTCGCCTTTACCCATTTTGGGTTTCAATCTGTCCAGTGTGGCCAATCCCCCTCGTGGGTATACGAGAAAAGTTTTGAGGCAACAAGAACAGGACGTTGGCGCGAGTCTCACTTGGCTATTTGGAGGGCACAAGTTCGCCCAACGTGAATTAATTAAACTACCTTTACTCAACTGTGTGTTACAATGTGTGTACTTATGTGCGTATAGCAATCGGGTTACTGTCTATGCACATGAAACGTACACTTGAATGTAGGCTTCTTTCTGTTCACAAAAAGCACTGGATGAAGAGCCGTTTCTTCGTTCCGTAAACGATTCTGCGAAGGTGAGAGTCCAACGAGGCTCGACGACATGCACAGACTGCGAACGCGCGCCTGACTACGCACGCCATGCTGGCATGGGCAGTTGTCCGCATTTGCTGCTACAAGACGCGAAGCAGAGAGTATTTTACGAAGGGTAGCTATAAATGCCTTGCTACGGCGTAAGCGCAAGCGAACGTTATATTGAATACCTACAAAGACGCGTGACGTCAGCATTGGAAGCCACTTCTAGTAGAAATACATGCGCATTGCAGAATCGGGAGAAAGCCTGTTGCTAGTGCTACGCACGCTACTGTACCAGTGAAGTAGCAAACATTAGTTCAGAGCCCATTGTCCTTCTTGTATAATGTAGTCAGGAGCTTCATGGCACCGCTGATGCCTGGAGACCTTATCACGTTGCTGGACAGCGCACCGCAACGTTGGATTTGGGGCGAGCGACGCGCAACCATGTCACAAAAGAAGGACTGCACACGTGACAAGCACACAAGAACGTGAAAGGTCTTCTCCTGGGATTGACGCTATCATCCTGCAGCTCAGCTCTCTAACATTGAGCTTTAATACCATTTGCAACCATTAAGGTGCTGGTATATTTCTTTCTTTTAAAGAAAGCTTCATTGGTCGCAGGCCCAATGTATTTCACCTTTGCGTTAAAACAACGTCGTAAGAAATTCCTGATAGTAAGCATACATCGTAATACTTCTTTTTGATGCTAGGTCACTTATCAAGTACAGTTATTCCAAGTTTTCACTGTAAAGAGATCACACTGCGAAATAGCATTAAAGGAGTGGGCAGGTAACATGCACAGCGGCAATAGGTTCATTCGTTATAATTCGTGATCATGTCCGGCGCAGTCTTCATCAATCACCGAGATATCCGAGGCAATTCTCTTCGCTACATTCTTCCCGCTAACCTGAACTATCACAACACGAGTGGTTATCGTAATGAAAATATTTTTTTTCCAACTCCACGTTGAGTTTCCTGAGTGAAGAGTTGTCGAATCAATCTTGACAATCCCTAGGGGCCCACACAGTCATCAGCTGCTCTTGACTTCATGTATATACACAAAGTACCAGCAGCCAAAACTGACAAATGAAGGCCACCTTTCGTAGAATGCAGACAGGGCGTACACGAATATCACAGCCCAGTACAAAGCGCGCGCGCATTTGTGATGTACACAAAAACAACTAGTATACTTTAAACTCACTGGCAGATTTTACAATAAGAACACGCAGAATATATGCACATATACTTTCTAATAATGAAAGCATGACTGTAGGTGTCACACACACGCTCACGTGATCACCAGACGGAGCAAGGTCCATTAGCGTCCCTTGTTCTTGCTCCAAGCAGCGCAACTTGCGTCATGCCTTAGCAGCTAGCTCCCGTCGAAGCTCCTTAATGAAAAGAGAATAATGTTATGGAGAACAAAATCCGGTAACAAGGCTGCCCGATGCCCAGGAACAAGTTTAAATAATGAACAAAACGTCCAAAATATGTGCATATTGGATTGCTAGTGCCGCTAAAAGCACTTGTAGGAGCAAAAACATTGAAGACCATTAAGTACAAAGTTGGCGAACATTACGCAGGGGTGACCGATGCTCAACAATGTCGTCAGCTGTGGGGGTGTTGCTATAAATGCAGAATGCCTTTCAGAACGTGGGACAAAAACGGTCATTTAGTTGGGTACGCCGCCACCCTCGTTGTTGCGACCCAGTTTGTGTCTGGCCACTGGCACCGTTTGTTGTCGTGATTATCTGGCTCCTTGTTTATGCCTGCTTGCACGAAACGCAACAGATAAAATTTTGACTCCATGACTTTGATGCCCCAGCTTGTGGTAATTATTTCATAACTTGAACGGCGCCAAATGAGCGAGAATCGTGTGCATGGGAGAGGGTAAATGGTGACCATATTCAAGGGAACGTGTAATATTGGCAAGGTGCATGTCGCTAACAGCATCATGTTCTGGAGCAAATGCTTTTTTTTTTCTTTTGTTTCGCTTTCTCTCTACAGCGTACCACGACCTACATCAAGACGCGGCTATCGGCCCACGGCAAAACCTCGGAAAACGCTGCCGTATGTTTCGAGCCGTGCAATGCAAGATATCTGTCAGGAGCATGTATTAGACAAGAGAATGGCCCAGCGAAAAATATAATTTAATTCGGCCTATTTAAACAGCGCACAGATTTATACAAAGCTTTTAATGTGCCTCAAATGTTGAAAACAACTGCTTGAGTCGCCGACTCATTAGCTGAGCTGTAAGAAACGTCGTAGCGTAGATGTTTGTAACGACCTAGAAAATATCGGTTTGTTCGCGTTCCGCCTCCGTAGGATTGCGCTCAGATACCATGGAGGGTAAGCGATAATGTGGAATAATTTACGTTACCAAACATAATTCGCGGGGACTGTCAAGTTGATCATATGAACTACTCAAAGTTGGTGTGTCCTTCTCGAGTCATATCATGCTCCTGATGCAAATTGCTACCGAATTTCTGTGTTCCTAAACACCATGCATGCGACTATTCGTCACTGCGAGGAATGTCCTGGTAGGAGTTACGAAGTGACGAAATTCAGAGACGCACTAAATGGCTGGCCGGTAGAGAGACACCAGAGCGAAGTGCCCAAGCTGAAATAGTTTCAACTTTTACTGATAATGTGGCGTTTGCGAGTGCGAGGATGTCTCAAACTCAAAATAGCACTTGTGCAGCCCCCACGTGACTGTGGTGCCACCACATCGTGCTCTTTTTACCGCTAGTCAGTCTCGAAACACCTGCGGTGCGCGTGGACGTGACTGAAATTGATGTTTTGCCTAATACATTCAAGTTTCCTGCAAAATACAACTCTTTGGTGTCTTTTCACCCCAGTCCCAAACTTTCTTTACGAAAGCGACTTAAAGTATGGAGCAAGGCGCCTTAAAGAGAAACGTCCGAGAGAGCAGGCGTGGTAAAGTACAATACCGGTCATCGCCGGCGATTTACATTATCAAAGAGTTATGGCGGCGCTTTAAGGTTTTGCCCATCTTGAAGGCTATCCTAACCAAACCACTTATTCGTTCCTTGCGTTGAGTGTCTCTTTAATTCGAACCTTCCAGCTCTGACAATCGTTCAATTTCAGCCCAAAACGCACTTAGTAACCGCGCTAGGACGTTCCACACACAGTGGCGAACGGATTCCATGCTTGCTTGCAATAAATCAGGTAGCTCAATCCACAAGTGATCACTCCACTTTGTGATGTGCTTCTCACGAACTGTGCGGTTCCCCTGTGAACACCTTCAATGTGTACCAGTCATGGTGGCCTGTACAACAGATTTCATGTGGATCAGGTGTTATTCTGCGAGGAACACAGCGTTCTTGATTTCTCTCTCTCTTTTTCCCAACCCGTCTAGACCCAGAGGCCCTTCACCCTCTCCTCCTTTTGCAACCAGACCTCCGTAAGTGTGTGATGCCTTATTAGCACTGGTTCTATGACATTAACTGGCAGTGTAGAAGGGGCACCAACATTCTCAGTCCAATGGCACGGAAGCGAATGTCAATTTTTGTTCAGCACAGTGTGCCTAAGGAAGTTTGCAGACAAAATCCGTTTACATGAGGAATAACCGGGCAGCTTAAACGCATTTTTCTTTGCTTGCTTTGCTTGCTAAGATATTTTACGTCAACGATGCCCAACCTCTTGAATCCGGATGAAAAGCTCAAGTTACGATAACCTGACCAAGCCCAACTGATGCGTTATATCAAATTTGTTTTTAATGTGAAAGCATTATATTGCCTATTACGCGGAAATTCATCGTATCAGGCGTGACCAAAAGATGGTACCAAAACGGGCGAATGGCGCAAAGACTAACAACACGTAAAAGAAGTCTCGCATTGACGTCATGAGTGTATAAAATGAGCGCGTTCGTGATGTTCGGAGGTCTACAAACGGTATAATGCTTTCGCATTCTCACACGTAAGCAGTCTTAAGGGCGTCTGCCCATTTTTTTTTTTCATTAGAGCGATTGGGAACTCGGCCAGAGGGATTGCTCTCGAAATATAACCCACAGGTGCTGACTTCTAAGGCACAAGCACAACACACTGTAGACATTCAACGAAATCGAAATCAAAACCTTTAAAAAGTTAGACACGTGTCACCGTAGCATGCACAAAGACAGCTTACTGACAACTCATTCCAATATACGGTAGTCTTGCCGTCACGAGTTCTTTCTTGGTGCTGACCATTTTCTGCACAAACCATTTTCTAGCGTTAAAAAAGGCAGGACAATTCATACCTTAAACATTCCGGCACCATTTGCGAGGCTCGACTAGACATGCAAATATTTTACGGAGTAGTTGAATTACATTCCTCCGTGTGCCTTCGATTGCTGTTGAGGAAAATCACACACTTAATTAGTTAAAGGCTTCCCGAGTTCCACGACCACTCACGCTCTGTGACCTCACTGCGCACCACTGCGACCTGGCGGCCCACCCCTGTGTGTTCCATCCTCCTCGCTGCACTATAGTTCTCCAACAGTCACTCTTGCAGTGCACTTTAACATTAACGCATTACTAATGAACACCTTGTTCAATGCACGAAAAGCGTAATCACGGCAGTAAAGACAACTTCGCAATGTACGGAGAAGAGCGTGACGGGGCAGGCGGGGGGGAGGGGGGGTGCGTTCTTATTCCTTACCTTTGTGAGTGATCTTGCAAGCTGTTCGTAAGCGACTAGACCTTTAACATACGCAATAAAGCATTGGCGGAGGAAATGGCAAAGAGTCTCCGCGCTACTGCTTCTCATCCCGTGAGCGATACATATATTCGGCTAAATCCATGCTACTCGGCATTTTCTTTAATTAACGCCAGTTAAACTCCTTGGCGCGCAAACATTGCTCATTTAACATCAAATTTTTCGCCTGGTCGCGGTAGTCACTGCGACGGCGAACCTTTCGCAACCTCCTAGGGGGAGCTATAAACCAATGCTTTGGCGAATTCAAGGCAATACGCGAACTACAACTTTGCCCTGTCCGGTCGAAGACTTAGCTACACTCAAGCCATGCTCTTTTAGCACAACGGTGTTGTATTAACGAGTCCTTCAAATTGCGGATGACTGGTTGCCATTTCCCAGCTAAGGCAACTGGGAAACTCGCTTGCCACGACCAAGAACGCGTAATCACATCCGTGAAGCATATCTCTTTCCGCTTGTCCTCGTTATCATTAGGTCCATGTATTGATTTGTGCACGACGCCACTGCGGTAGATGTTCCTACTATTACCAGAAGCACAAAGCTTATTTAATTCAATTAAAGCACTTCTGCACCTCTGATTAGCTTTAGTAGCAAAAGAAATATAGCAGCGATGGCCCGAAGCAGCACAACAATAAAAATTTACAACGCCGGTAGTGAACAGTGGTATAAAAGACTGCTGGTGAAGCTTCACCAACTCGTAGTGCCGTATTATTCAATCTGTCCGCGTCCGTCGCGCTGTAGCTATCATGAAGCGGTATAACCAAAAAGTTAGAACTGTTATAGCGGGGCTACGGTCAAGGTGCAATGTTGCAGCGACGCCACGTTAAGTCGAGTACAGTTTTTAAGGTGCAGAGCTGAATAAGAGCCTTCTTTCGTAGCTTGCGAAATGCAAAAGCATCCTAACGTGTACTACACAGTTCAATGGTAGTGTGTGAAGAGCAACTCTGTCTTTGATGCTCTTAAACACTATGAGAAGCATTAAAAATTATACGAAATATCCTACAGTATCTGCAGTGCAGCGTCTCTGTTCTTCAGCAAAAAATTCGTTAAATGTGGAGAAAATATATATATATATATATATATATATATATATATATATATATATATATATATATATATATATATATATATATATCCGAGACGACTGCATAAGAAAGCTGGCTCGGCTATGTTTTTCCTAGAGTTTCGTGGCCTGAGGTATCGAAAGCAATAGTTTCATTCACTACATTTTTTTAAAGGAGCAGGCTACCGAAAATTAACGCCAATTGAAGTTTATGGCCTGCTGGGACCAGAGCGAACAAAGTAAATTTAATAGCCGATGCGTGTTTCCGTTGTTTCGAACAAAAGCTCCCGAGACAGCGCTTTTCCGTCTGAAATCCTTCCCTAATAACGCTACACGTGATGTTGTTTTCACGATGCACGTGGATGTTTTATTTTTTTAAAAGCAAGTATACTGTAATTTCATGTCTCCCTGCGAAATCAATGCCGCACAACAGTTTAGCAAGTGCAATATTAGTTTGTGCAATATTTTTTCCAGGACACGAAGGCCTTTCCCCACATACCCTGCAGGCCCGCCAGCTCAAGAGCCGTAAGTATAAATTCAAGTGGCTGTATAGAGGCCACCTTATTCAGCTGCCCAATATCGTACACGAGCGTTCTAAATGATGTTATATGAAAAAATACGAGTGATGTTAACTTCAAGGGTTCGTCTTTAAGAACCATGGATTTGCGGACGATGGTTTCTCCTTAAATATGTTCCAGAAAAAAATGTTTCACAATGATGTAAAGTTGCGGGAGATATAGAGAGCTCAATGTTTTCTTTCTTTGCCCTCGACACGTTTCCTTTAGGCTGGCTACCTCCTTTATTGCTTTTTCGTCACTCCGCGGTATTCCAGACTGGCATCTCACAGAGGAGCGGTAACTGTACGAGCATTAACAATTGCCGCTCCATGATTCGATGTTTGCATGGCTTGTCACGCGGTCTATGACGTCACAAGCCGCGCCAAAAGAGCCAATTTCCACCGGGGCCACAACAGGCTTATATAAGGTCGAGTGTAGAGTTTAACTTCTCGTATGCAAGTGCCCTCTGCGTTGATTAAATTCTTATTCTAATTAAGTTCATTATGTCATTTCTGATAATCACTTAGAAAACAGAATAAATTACCCGCCGTCTACCTAAAAAAGTAAAACTCAAATTTTAAAGGGCCCCTCACCAGGCACCATAGCAAATTTTGGTTATGCACTGGAAGTTGTTACGTGTCCTCTAGGGAGCGTTCTGCCGCAAAAAAAATTTTTCCAAATCGGCTCATTAATAGCAGAGATAGAAATATTTCAGTACCGCGAACTCATGATTTCGGCAGGCGGGCTCAACTGCCCAGCAAGACTCGCCCCGTCTAGCCTACACAAACGAACTTCCTTCCCTGCGTTCTCCCATACCGGACCTCGAGGATTGCGTGACGCATACGTCACAGGCCCCGCCTTCATTCTTTTTGTCGCTCCTCGGTTTTTTTTTTTTCGGCGCTACGCGCTTCCGCCGACGGCGTCGCGCACGAGCTGTTGTCTCGTTCGCGCAGCGCACGATTTTGCGCGCTATGCACCATGAAACAAGACTAGCGGTATAATTCAGTGCTACACGAATACTGAGGCTGAACAAGCGGATCGCAGAGCGCGATCACGCGCTGGAACACGGTAGAAAATGGCATAGTTTCGGTACCTGCGCATGTGACCGCACGACCGTGGGAACAAGCAGACGAAGCGGGAGTACATCTCTCTTGCTTCGGTGCGAAGTAAAACAAAAAAGCATGCAGACATTCCGTTTGTGTGTTTTATTATTTCTCTAAACTTCAATTCGTCAATTCAAGCAACAGATCGCACAAATAACAGGTGTTGGCTTGAATAATTTTCGAAGTCACGTGTCAACACGAGCGATGTCACACTGTGGACACGATTACGTAGGCGCAGGGGCACGGTTACGTCAACGTCCGGCTTGGAGCGCGGTGGCCGCTAGTGAAGAGGGAAACAGCGTTCGGATGGAGATTTCCCATCTTTCCGCGGCGCCTAGCAATCTAATACTTTGCAGACACGATCGGTATCGTGCAATGTATGGTCTGCACTTGTCAGCTCAAAATGGCCAGACCTGGTGAGCGGCCCTTTAAGCATAATGTCAAGTAAATTTTAGTGTCGGAATGTGAATCCCGTGGGCGACAGCTACAAAACACTCGGTGCATGGGCACATATCTAAACTGGCGTAATTAAAGTGAACAGATTTGATACACAATCACATTTATAGACGGGGTACAAAGCAGTGCCAAAACAGAGGAAGACGGCGCAAGAAATGATACCTAAGCAGCAGCGCTCGCCCTTTTTTCACCTGGCACTACTTGGCGGTGTATGGACTTATAAATTCCACGATTACGTTTCAACTAGCTCGCTTTTCAACTTGAAGGCACACGCGCAATTATCAGAGGCTTTGAAATCTGCTACCATTTCGGAGCATTGCTGTTCTGCGCTTTCCATGGCGGGTCAGACGACAGGGACGAAGCAAAAGTGGTGACGCTTTATATCTGACGTTTTGCTTCCAACACGCTGGCTATGTTTTACAATACGGAGCCTCGCTGTCCCAGGTTGCGATAGCCTCGACCCGCGCCGTTAACTGGAAACTTGTTTTCCCACTGCAGCCAAGCACCTGCGTTCCCGAGACCCCCTCCTTCCACGCCAGCCCCGGGGCCACCTCCTGCGGCAAGACCGCCCCCGTCTTATCAGCCACCATTCCCTCCTTCGAGGCCTGGGCAGCGGCCTCTGCCCCCACCGCCGGTGCCGAGGCCACCGGTGTCCGGCTTGCCTCCCGCATATCCACCGCCTCCTTCCCTGAGGCCCGTTCCTCCGCCCACACGGCCACCACCCACAGTATCCAGGCCACCTCCGCCACCTGCTAGGCCTCCCCCTCCGCCTCCGCCGCGGCCCATTCCTCCTCCTCCCTCTCGAAGGCCGTCGCCGTAAGATCTCTTGTGCTTTGTCCTCTATTGCGCAGCGCGTGAGGATTCATTTTATGCGCCATTGACCAGCACTGCTTCGAAGTGTCCAATTATAAAGATGAGCTGGAAAAGGGTCCTCATCGCCTTCGGGAGAGGGTGGAATAGGTCGCCGGTTTTTGCCGACAACGTTCACGACACCTGCTGCAGGCGTACAGGTCCACAATTTTCGAGTTGACTTCAGTAATGTGTATTACAGTGCCTGCGCCAGAGTGCAGTTATGGCGTCTAGAACGCCACGCCAACAATGAGGACTCTTAGAAACGATCTTGTAAGCATCACAGTTCAAAATGGACAACTTATTGCAGCTCGGCCAATTTTCCATTTTTCTTAAATACAAATCCCCAACTGTAGGTCACCTGGGGTTTGAAAAATCAGCACAAGCTGCGTTATTGAAGCCGCTCGTAGCCACCTGCGTTACACGCTGGTCCTGCAACGCTGCCGGCGCCAACAAACTGGCAGCTCCGAGTGCCATCGCATTTCTTGTCAGATGAATCAATTGCGGCGATCGTGCAAGGATGGAATAAGAGACATAGGATAGGTATAACTGAAGTATTCGTACTATCTCGGCCTCACACAAGTGTTGCGTGAAATCCAGCGGCAAAGGATGGAATCGTTCGAGTTGCCACAATGCAACGTATTAAATGAAGAGTTCAAAGTTAAAGGTGCGTCTATTACGAGGCAAACACTTGTGCTTTAAGCCCTTACTGCAGGGAGCATAAGCGCGACTGAACGAAGACGTAGCAAGAAACAGATACACAGAGACAGCGTTTCGCTCTGTGTATCTGTTTCTTGCTACGTCCTCGTTCAGTCGCGCTTATACACTCTATCATGGATTCTAACCAACTTGCCCGCCAACGTGTTTTAACTGCAGGGAACGCTATATAGCGGGGTAGACAAGGGAAAGCCGATTTTCATCACCTTCTGTACTTATGCTCTGAGCTCCAACCACCTGCCGATTGGCAACTCGCTAATCTCGAGCGATGGGAGGCTGCAGTGTCCAGCTCTGATCCTGCTTTGCAATAACAGCTAAGAGAGTGGGCTTTAGCAATCGCTGGGAAGCACCAGGTTGCAGCCACTACGCGCAGCCAAGAGCCAACCCATTCCTACGATGTAACCATGTAACGCTCAAACGACTTCATAAAGTTTTCACCACCAGCACCTTATATAGGTAAGAGCAATATCATCTGCGCTCAAAATTAAGCCTTAGAAATCGTGTGCATACGATAGTCAAATCAAACGCTATGTGAATAAGCGCCTGAAGGAGCATGAAGTGCGAATACATGGGTGCACTGCCACGAAAGGGGGGGGGGGGGAGGGGGGCTGAGCATTTTTTTATAATGGTGCTGTTTGCACGAGAAGCTGCTCCAATGTAGAGGCAGCAAAAAGCCCATGGTGCAAGCGCAGTCCGTCAAAATGCGGTTTCTATCTCGCTCACAGAAAGATTTGTTTATTTGGGAGTGGCAACAGGGTGCTTTGCTTTTTTTCTATTTTTTTTTTCATAATAGACGCGTGTTCATTCTTTTATCAGTTGTATCCTTCTGCTCATCATCGGTTTCTTGTTTTCCCGTTAGTCTTTCACTGTCTGTAGATTCGTAGCCCGATCGCAGTGCTTGTCACCTAAGCACGGCTTTCGGCCACGGCATTTGACGCGCTGTTGTCTCCCTCTCACCCAGGCCTCCATCCCGAGTCCAGCGACCCCCTATAGCGTACCTACCTCCGGACCAAAGCCCTGACTACCCACCCTTTGAGGGACCACCCTCTCGACCACCTCCTCCAAGGCGCCCGTAGGTCCCACATCTTGTAATTGTGGACATCACAAAGCGAGCTAAATGTGCACGAGCCACAACTCTCTTCGAGAAAAAAAAAAGACAAACTGGAAGTGGTTGTGACAGGGAAGAAGCCGAAGCAAGGTCCAGGGTCTCACTGCTTATAACTCTCTTACGCGAAGAAATTGAATGCCATATCAAGAGGTGAACGAAATCACCACGCATTTATGAAACGCTGCAGGCGCCTGTTGTTGCATCAACGCGACCTAAAAGCGACACTTTCTTGCACATTGTCCGCGGGGGAAGTTGTTAGAGCGCGATATACTTCTATGTATATACCTTTATAGGTGGGCCTTGCCTCTACGGCGTCACAATAACGTGTGTAAGCAGTAAGAATGAAGAAGCGTAAGACGAAACTAACAACATGCCACCAGCGACCACGTGGTCTCGCGATTTCAAGAATCGTACAGTGCTTGAAACAAGGGCATTTGGTAAACGCTCAACTAGACGAAGCGAACAATCGGCCTCCCGAATTTCGCCGGACGCCCGGGGTGAGGAAAGTGGACGCCGATCTAGCATGGCCAGGTATTCCCGGCGGGCGAACGCCGCTTCACCACCCAACGCGTGGCGATGGACTTGAGGAAATGCTCGCGCAGAGGTATCGTGCTCTGGAATGCTGTTCGTGTGTATCCAAAGGCGGACAAGTTTGCACGATGACACCGTGGTAATGTGGTGTTTATGCCGCCGCATGTCGTATGGTGCCGCGTCGATGACAAACCTCGTCTCTGGTCAGTGCAACTAACTTTGAATGAAATAAACATTAAAAAATGTAAAAGACCGACGCGGCCATGTTACCGTATATACAGCTTGAACACTAGTCATCCAACAGGCAACCACAAATCACGCAGTCGCGTCTCGAAGAGGCATTCGTTCGATGTATGATGTCATGCTTCTCGTTGCATTGTCAGTACTCTCAAATGTTTGCAAAGGAAAGCTCTTTGAGCAGCAACCACATGTTGCGGTTATGGATGCGACTTCTGCGCATAATTCGCTTAAATGAGAAGGAAAACACATCATAAACCAAAATCGGGCACAGTGCTACCAAGATTATTGAACGTGTCTGACAGCGTGGCAAACTCTCTGCTAAGATGCTGCCATAATGTCCTCATTTTTTACTGCAGAGTCTCCTCCTCGTGTGTGGAATAATTGGGTTGGAATCTCCCGGTATTATCTTTTATTCTTTTGAGCAGTGGATACCTTTATACAACTTATTACATTCATTCGAAATAGTTTATGGAATCGGCAGCACTACCCGGACTACACGGCTGGCAGCACTTTTCGGCTGCCGGCTCAGAGCTCACGATTGCAATGGAAAGTGCAAGGACAGACGCATCAGCCAGCTGAAAGTTACTTTCACATAACGAAGCAATAAGTGATGCCAACAAACTGCAACTTGGTCTGTAGACACGCAATGCCGAGGGCACACTGACATTGATAGGGCACACTGACAGTGACGCGGCGAGCGCTCGCTTCCTTTTCGCTCGTGCGTGTGGCGCAAACCAGCGAACATTTCCCAGCGCGCGAGGTTCGTCGTAAAAGTTCGCACCCCAGGCCTTAAAGCTCTCTAGCGAAACGGAGGTGCCTGTCCGCGCTCAGGGCTTAGCGTTTGGCGCATGCGCACTGGCACCGCCCGCTCGCTGGGATAGCCGAGCGGGGCGTAGGAAAGAGTCTGCTAAAACTATCTGAAGGGAGCTGGACTTAGCAGCCCGCTCAAACTAGTGTACTACGGTGTGCGCAAATCTCCTTGGGAGGAATGTCAGCGCCCACAGAACCAGTTGAGCGTGACGCTGCGCCAGCTCTTGTAGCCGAACGCACACAGACCTTCCATTATCACGGCCGGACTCGACTCACTCGCGGAGAGAGTCGAGTCCGGCCGGTGCCATAATTGACCCCGCGCATGCGCCGTCCATTCGAGCAGAGCGAGACCGCGGTGGCGGGGCGAACGCGCGTCGCGGTATCATTGCTGTCGGAAAAACAGAGCACGCACAATTTTTCGCGCCTGTTGCTGCACCATGTCCAAGATAACATTCTCTCGTTGTCATTATCACAGTCCTTACATGCTATCGGAGACGTTTCGTTCTGTTTACGAATGATTGCGCTCCTGCTTTTCTGCTGTCACTTTCAAGCACAGCGCTGATTGTTCGATACCCTGTTGTTTTTCACTGTAGAGTCCACATTTCCGTCAACACACATTAGCGTGAAACTTAATGGTGTTTGTGATGTCTGTGCTCATATGTCTTTTGCCAGCCCCTGCAGTGCAAATAAATGTAGAACTCACCACTCCCTTCCCAGGCCGGCCTATCCCCCAGCTGCACCTCAGGCACCGCCATCGTACCCGCTGCCACGTCCGCCAACACCAGAGCCGTAAGTGCATTCGCATAGAGGATCAAAATGACAGAGAACCATGCTCAGGGGCCCACTGCTCACCGAAGTCGGCGCAATGATAGCTGAGCGGCCATCGTCAGTCAAGCTGCAATTCTGAAAATATCGGCAGAGCTTCACGAGGACAGCATCCAAATAAAAAACGATGCAGGCTACTTTGCTGTTCAAACAGTATGGCGACTGAGCAGCATGCCTAGTAAATCAGCGAAAAAGTTCGCCTGCACACACGAAAGCGTGTTTGGGCTTGCACTTAAATCACACTGAGTCTTTGTTTCTCTTTATTTTGCGGCGGGGGGCGGAAGGGGGTCACATGCGCAACGCTTAACATGTAGCGTTAATATTTATTTTCTATTTTTTTCGATGTGACGTCGTAGAAAGCCGCAGTGATGAGTTCCATTAGCTGGCACCTTAGCTGTCTTCAACGCTGGGTGTAAGTGGGACACAGAGCCTTCGGCCAACGTTCCAGGCAGGTTGCTCAGGCGCTATTCGGACAACTAAGTACTTTGCATAGTTTTGCGCATTGGTGCAGTCTTAGCAAAGCTGTTTTTTTCAGTCGGCTTCGTCAGAATTGGAACAAGGCTTAAGATGGCTCCTGTCCGCTTTGCTGCCAATTTAGCCGTTTACGGAGAGTATTCAAACGAAGCCTCGGCAAGTAGCGTTTCGCTCATACGTAGCCGTTCTTATTTTTTCGTCCGAACGGCTCATATACCGAATGCTGTTCGCGCTATCTTCTGACGGCGAAAGCGGTGTCACGCATTGGCTACAAATAATACGAATACTTTGATACTGCGATGTCAGATTACATTCTGAGCTTTTGAAATAATCAAATTTCTCTGTTACTTTATCTTATTTCGATAACTTTTCAATTTTGATTTGCTTGCTGCTATACGACCGCCGCTGACGACATTCCTCCAGAATTGCCACTTGTGTCCTAGCGAAATATAACGCATTTCTTTCCTTTATATTTATCACGATGAAATGCCTACCTCTAAAGGTGTATCAGTCCCTCTAATGGTGCAAAATTACATAATTTACGTAGTTCCTGTTGGAATACAGACCAAATTAACTGCGAGAAAGCTGAAATCTGAGCAAATTAATTTTCCCTGTAACGTGCTATGACTCTTCATATTGAGATTGAAATTCGCGAGAAATCGTCTTGTGCATACCAGGTGAGAACTGAGGCTGTATGCATAACCAGTGGATTTGGAATAACGAAATTGCGCACTACCTAAGCTCTGGCTTAGATGTAAGCGCAAGTCCAACAAAGGGTCTCAAATAGCTTCAAAGTAGCAATAATAGAAAGAAGTACAGAACAGTTGTTACAGATTAACAAAACGCTACAAGACTTTTTTTTAAATATCACTGCGCGTACTACAGTTTATTCGACGGTTATTATTGGAGGGGAGAATCAACCACGGTGAACAAATTCTTTGCATTATTCCCTACCAGTTTTCCAGAATACGCTTACAGTCTTTCTCAGGACACAAGTACAGCGCTTGTAATTTCTCTGCGAGCCTATTTTCCCTACACACATGTATTGCATTACCGTACAAAACTTGGGTGGTTCTGCAAATGACAAAAACCTGACGACATTTACAAGGTAATGCCTAAGACCGCTTCATTTATACTTCTCATAGGGCGTCATTGAATGGCTACGTCGTTTGGTGCACCTACTGGTGTTTCAGTAATGTTAGCTTTTCATACCATGACACCCAAAATGTATTGAAATGCAAGAAAATCGAAATAAGATAAATAACGACACGTTTCACAATATCTTCCTCGCAAGCATTGATAACATATCCATAATAAGTTGTGCAGTACATGAAACCTGTCTGGGAATGTAGGAAAACATAGATACTGCACCAGGAAATGTATTGCTAGGCCAGCGAATGTTGAGCACAGCCAAAATAGGTTTCCACCCTGTCAATCGCGCGCACAGCATGAAATAGCGTGGTTTACAAAATAGTTCATGTGAGTGCTGTTGCTTTTTCATTATTGCGTTAGCATTATGAGTGTCAAAGTGGAAATAAGTCTGTGTGTGAGAAGCCAGTCACACGCATTGTATAGAGTTGATGGGAGAGCGTGTATGCGTATGTGTAATGCTGATATATACATATATACAGAGTGGGTGTTCCAGCTATGCTGCGTGGCGCTTTTTAAAAAGAGACGCCAAGATAACCAAGTGCGTATTGCTCTCAGAAGAGTAAAGGAACCGCCAATAATGTTTTGTCGATGCCAATCCATTAAAGAATTATTTGCAACTAGCTAACTTTTTAATTTCTGCTCTGAATATCATGTTGTCAATGAAGAACTGGCACGAAGTTGAAAGAAACTTCAAGCCAGGTATTTTTGGCCAGTCTGTTTTTTACTGGCTGACAAAGAAAGCCGACGAACAATGAAAAACATCGTGTGGCTAACTGTCGATCCGCATCAAAGAGCAGCGCCCTCCATTTCAGCTATAGTCGAGGGGCTTGATGCGGCGACAGCGCGGCACCGCGGCGTCGATGAGGAAAGAGTGCCGATATGCGGTTGTTGATGCGTACACTCGTGGACAGAGTGTACTCACTTAGTCCTGTGGAGCTTGTTTGAGGGCATTATCGTCGCGTAGAATGCATTGTCTTTTTTTAAGAAACGCGATGCATGCAAGCTGGGACATCCTGTGCATATTCCAACTTACGCTGGTCAGCTCCGAACCGTTACCCTTCGCTCCTCGACGAGGCAGGACGTGTGTAGAGTGAGTCACTCAACTACCCTTTGCAACGCGGTGTAAATTTTAAATCAGGGACCTCAAAGTGGTGCGACATAATGCTGACGCCTTTCTCTGCATTAACCATTAAATCGCAGCTGTTTTTTTTTTACCACGTAGAGACTTCAATTGAAATGAGTATGCTCTCCTAAAGAAACTCTTTTTGCTTTTCTCGCCCCACCATCATTTTTTTTTTCAGGCTACCTCCGCTAAGAAGGCCACACCCGGTTTATCCGCCTCCTAATAAACGACCAATGCCGCCTCCTCCCGTCTTTTTCAAGCCGTAAGACTCAAAATACGGCGCGGTCCTTTCAAGTACAGTACATGATAGTTCTTTTTGTTTATGTAGTCATTCTGTATGCTTGCACTTCCTCGAATAGGCAAGCAGCCGTAAAACCCATTATTTCCAAACCATCGTCCTTATAAACATCCCGCCTTTGGAACAACGAATAATATCCTTGCATTTTCTATTAAGTCTTCTATCCGCAGACCAAAGTATTTGCATGCTTCATCTACACCCCGGCTGTTGTGATCCAGTAAAAATGCCTGACGAATAATATTTCATACTTCCAACACCACTTGTTTTGTTACCTCTGATTCACATTACTTCCCGAAGCTTTGGTTAGTGACAACTGCTGGTTGGCGGCCTTTGCTAATAATATGCGGGACATCAGTATCGGCTGCCACCTGCTTTTAGATCAATACTAGCTTAACGACGCTTTTGTGAATGTGGGCTCTGAACTGTTGTCACCATTTTTTCAGGAGACCGCCCCCTCCCCCGCCCCCACGCAGGCCACCCGTTCAGCCTCCACCGGCTCCCCTACCGAAACCACCCGCGCCAGCACCACCACAATACCAACCCTCACCACCACAATACCAACCCTCACCACCACAATACCAACCTCCCCCACCGGTGTACCAGCCGCCACCTCCGGTTTCGAGACCACCGCCACCCCCTCCTGCGCCAAGGCCACGACCTCCCCCTCCAGCTCCAAGGCCTCCAGCTAGACCACCACCATCGTACCTGCCGCCCCCTCCGGCCCCGAGACCACCACCACCCCCTCCTGCTCCAAGGCCGCCACCTCCTCCTCCGGCCCCAAGGCCTCCAGCTAGACCACCACCATCGTACCTGCCGCCCCCTCCGGCCCCGAGACCACCACCACCCCCTCCTGCTCCAAGGCCGCCACCTCCTCCTCCGGCCCCAAGGCCTCCAGCTAGACCACCACCATCGTACCAGCCGCCACCTCCGGTTCCGAGACCACCGCCACCACCTCCTGCTCCAAGGCCACCACCTCCTTCTCCGGCCCCAAGGCCTCCAGCTAGACCACCACCATCGTACCAGCCGCCACCTCCGGTTCCGAGACCACCACCACCCCCTCCTGCTCCAAGGCCGCCACCTCCTCCTCCGGCCCCAAGGCCTCCAGTTAGACCACCACCATCGTACCAGCCGCCACCTCCGGTTCCGAGACCACCACCACCACCCCCTCCTGCTCCAAGGCCGCCACCTCCACCTTATCGACCCCCTCCTCCTGCTGCACGGCCTCCACCCCCACCACCACCAGCACCAAGGCCGCCTCCTAGAAGGCCACCTCCATCATATCAGCCACCAGCCCCAGTGCCCGCTCCTCCTCTAAGGCCAGCGCCTCCTGTTTCAAGACCACCTGCACCACGACCACCCCCGCCCTCTTATCCTGCACCTGCGCCTAGGCCAGTGCCCTCCAGACCCCAGCCTCGACCACCATCCCCTGCTCTTAGACCCCAACCCCCACCATCTCGACCCGTGCCGAGGCCTCAACCACCACGCCGACCACCGCCGGCTTACGTGCCCGGACCCGCCCCGGGTATCGCGCCTGGCCCTGCCCCTCGTCCAGTTCCGAGACCCGTTCCAAGACCAGGCCCCTCTCCGACGCCTGGATTTGGACCTGGACAAGTCGTGTACCAGCCACCGGCGGTCTATATACCATCGACTGTCTATGTGCCGTCTGTGATACCGGCTCATGCACCACCGCCCTCATATCCGCCACCCCCACCTCCTGCTGCTGCTTTACCGGCACCGCCACCACGTCCGCGACCTCTGCCGAGACCCCCACCATCGTATACGCCGCCACCAGCTGCTCAGAGGCCGGCACCGCCTCCCCTTGCACCGAGACCGCCACCACCGCCACCACCGCCTCCAAGGCCTGCACCCCCTCCCGTTTCTAGGCCGCCGCCAGCGTACACGCCTCCGCAGGCGCCACAAGCGCCTAGACCACCGCCACCCCCTCCTTCAGTTCCGAGACCACCCCCGACAATACCTCGGCCTCTACCACCACCTCCGGCGCCAAGGCCATTGCCCCCAAGGCCTAGTCCACCTTACCAGCCTCCTCCCCAAGGTCCTAGACCTGCTGGCCCTCCTGCTCCACCGAGAAGACCTCCACCAGACTACAGGCCTCCTGGTGGCTCACCGGAAGAGTGAGCATTCCAACCGTTACTTTTCACGTCATTATTTCTGTGTCATGCCCGTATAGGTACTGTTCTGTAAGTGCTCTTCCCTATGAACGTAAAGAGGGAGCATACAGCTGCCGCTTCCCTCTGGAATCACCTGTAAAGCAAGATTTATGAGTCACCTGGGGGAGGAAGGGGGGGAGGAACTTGGCTTGTAGCATACTCGCAATTTTTTTCCAATTAGCCAAGAGGTGCTTCAGCTCAACTATTCACGCACATGCTCAGCATACTGCAACTCCCTGACGCTACATCACTTATAAAGCGGCGTATATCTCTAACAGGGCTCATATGGTAACATCGTGCATTATATCACAAGGTTTTCGTAATTACATCACAATATTAATTTTACATTGTACGGCAGACATGCCCACATGAATATAAGAAAACAAAAACATTGCAGTTGCAGGAATGCAGCTGTTGCTCTTTGTACCGCAATCACTGTCGAGGTTGTCCTTCAAAATATTTCGATGTACGACAACAAGCTCAATTAATCTATACATGTTCATCGTCTTCGGAATCAATTTACGCATTTATAAAAACATTAAATTTGACACAATAGCATATTTTCAACGACGACAATGAACTCCTTGCCAAGTATCAGTTAACTTAGGGTATGCGGTTAAGACTTGGTTGTTGCAACATAAACTTCTAAGGTGCACTTAGCTAAATTACACCGCAGCGTGACCCCCCAAAGAATGATACGCACTTTTAGTTCAGCCTTAGTGGTCGGCTCAAAGCGGTGCTTCCCAACATTTTACAGACGCCCTCGCTCCCTGCGAACTCTAGTGCGCGTGCGCACAGGCGCTCATGCCGGCAACGTAGATGAGAACAGCGCTGCAATACAGAGACGTGAGCGCAGCGCGGAAGTACCTCAACTTGTCTTCGTTTCGCAGTGCCTGCTCGCCAGCAGATAAAAATCGTGCAAATAATGCCGTTCCACGCGCGAACTATGAGCAGAGCGTGGATCAGCTGAAGCCGTCTCATAGGCGATGAGAGTGATGTTTGACGATATCTCTTTCAGTGCGTTTGAGCCAAGGTAGAGACCAACTGAGTCCTTTATTTCCCGTATAAAACTTCTTTGGGCTGAAACATGTATTTCCTCTTCTCGACTTCCTTAAAACGGTGTGCATAAGAATGCTCCAAATGCTATGTTTGCTATAACGGGCTGGAAGCATAACCGTCGACACGAAAGTTCCTGCTTACATCGATCGTTTTGAACAGGTTGAAAAGCTGAATAATAAATGTCATAACAGTAAGGCAAACAAAAGTGTACTTTCGCTTGAAACATGTCAACCAAACATCTCTTTCTGCCTTGATAAAATATTACTTGTATTTCAAGTCGAAACCATTTGCCTCCCTTCAAATATTGACAGTATACTGAACCTAAATGCGTCCTTTAAAATCGTATTTCTGAAATGATATTCCGCCTGGCAGGTCTTCATGTATATATTTTTCAGTTCTTTCAATATGAGCTAGCTACACAATGCTTCTTGTAAATCAGAAAACAAAATATAGTTATCCTCTCGATCAGTTCATGTTCTATAAAGAGACACTAAAGACCATCACTAAGTTAGCATAATTTGGTCAACTATCCTTCGAGTACTCATTCACGCAGAAAGACTGGTAATTAGTGGAGAATATAAATGGCGCTGTTATCCTTCGTGAATTTTCTGCCCCAGCTGCAACGCCCATACATACACATGAAATATTTCAAATCATTAGGAGTTTATCTACAAGGGTGGCCCCAATTTGGAGCCAACGTTTCGGAAAGCGGACTTTATTTATTTAGCACTTGATTCGTCATTTCAGGCATCAGAGCGGGTGAGTACAATTCATGAAACAAAACGTAAACGAAATCAGTTTCCTAAAACACTACACACATCCGTCCGGAGTGAACACAAACAGCTATCGGCTTGATAACTTTGTAATCCATTTATATCCTTGTATTTTAAAATTAGAACATCGTGAGCAAGAAATGCGAAAGATTTTCTTTAGTCATAAGTTACCATGTCAATAATATGTTTCTTGTCGATTGCCGAAGCTAAATCGCGTCTGAGTTCAACCAACTATGTAGCTCTAAAAAAACCGAGTCGCTTAGTCTTCGTTAGAGACTTGTTATAGACTTGTCTTTGACTTCATGCATTTTGTTAGAAGGTTGGCTCCAAGGCGGATACTTTTTTTTAGCGGCGCGAGACGAGTGGGACGACAGTGGGGACAACTGCTGATCACTATTTATTTTTGTGACCCCTAATTGTTTTGAAGAAATTCAAAGTATCTTTTCGCATTTTTTGTCAGTTTTCAAGAGAAGTTCTCGACTTCTTAGGCTTCAGTCTTTTGGTCATTTAGAATGCAATGTAATCCTTGTTTATCGATAACCTATACGTAGCTCCGAATAAACGCTGTATGAGCAAGACAGCGTCCCAATCAGGTAGCACAGGTACTTAAGCCTGTCTCCCTGGTTTCTTCCGGTAAGCCTTATTGTTGTGCAGAAACGTGATTTTCTAGTACACCTTGACATTGCTCTTTTGCCATCCTTTTATGGCAAACTAAGTGTGCTCGTTAATGCGAACTGGAAGAAACACCGATGTGCCCGAGAGAATTGGTGTGGCCCTCCCAGTAACTGCCACTCGTTTCCTTCCAGGCTGCCTTTGCCTCCCCCAACCCAACCCTTCGTTCCCATTTCGCCTTCACAGTAAGTTGACTCTGTGTGCTCTGTTGTTTGCGCAATTCCAGGCATCATCCACCGGATGACGATTTGTTCCTAGTTGTGTTGCTTCCGAACGAAGGCGGAGGTGACGGCGACGAAGAGCTGCCCCCAGAACGACCCGCGTATGTCAGAGCTCGTCTTCGTGCCAGTGCTCTCGCACTTCCTGACCTGCTCTGTCATGTCTTGGGAAATAACGATAACATTTTCCAAACTTCTTCTACTCTTCCAACACCAGTAATCCATTTTCGTGCTTGCATTTTTTGTCTTTTCTCAGACATAACCACTACAAAAACCTATGAATTGTATAGAAAAGGCCAGGCAGACGAGCGAAATTATCTGAAAAAAAAAAAGAAAAGTTAAATAGCTTATGCATGATTCATAGCATAAGTTTCAGAGAACCGCAGCTTTCGAGACGCGTGCTTTAGGATGCGCATCTTATGTCGGCTGCTTATGGCTGGCTATACAACAGGCCCCGCATCATGGTACAAACAGTCGTTGTGTTGACGTTGACATCGTTCACACCACCCTTCTCACAAAGCGCGTGGCGCATCATATTCAAAGAGCTTAACCTTTATTATATTATTCTTTTTTTTAAACCTTCGGTAATGTGAGTAGAAGACACATTATTTAGAGCCATGGCCAGGGGAACGAATGTTTTCTTTTTAGGTGACGGGCACGTAGAAGAAAAGCCTTTCAATACTGTGTAGTGTGAACTACACAGTACTACTGAGGCAGCATCGAAACACAAGCATACGCAAAAGATCTCAAGGAGAGGAGGTGGGGAATATTCTGGGAATGTCCACCGAGTGGACATGTCCTTTATGTCGGCTGCTAAAGTGCTTATTGGTTGGTCTGAGGTACCAGCGAGAAAGAAACAGCAGCCCACAGGCAGCTTCTTTTCCATGGTTAGCTCCAGCTAATCAGTGAAAGCCGAAATAGACCGTCCACTAGGTGGACGCCTACTAAATACTCCTCCTAGTTACAGGCC
Organism: Dermacentor variabilis; assembly: GCF_050947875.1. Classification (NCBI taxonomy): domain Eukaryota; kingdom Metazoa; phylum Arthropoda; class Arachnida; order Ixodida; family Ixodidae; genus Dermacentor; species Dermacentor variabilis. The sequence continues at coordinate 17,747,048 of NW_027460291.1, read as the reverse complement.
GTCCGAGTACAATGTACATGCATATATAGATGATCCTAGAACTAGTAGGTAAATTAGCTTAAACATGGTTATGTAGTAGTGACCATTGTTATACAAGGATAAAAAGCTAAACTGCCGCAAAACAGTGAAGAGCGTCAACCATTTGTTTGAACAAAAGGCAAATAAATAAATAAATAAATGCATCCTTACAGGAATGTGAACATCCGGCAGAAGAACACATGAAGCATGCGTAGGCAACGAAATGTAGTAGCTCGCTGAGCTACAACTCTCGAATGTGTACGCGCTCATGTAAGCAGCGGAAGCCAGAACGCTGCCTTTGCTCCGGCATAGGCGATGGAGCAGAGCGTGGCGGTGCGCCCACGTCGTTTCTGCAGGTAGACTCCCTCGCATCTCTACAGGCATTCCAACATTCAGTTCGAGGGCCACGCGTGTGCCGTTCATACCGCGTGAAGTCACGGAGGTGACCACGGCGACGGCGCAAACGCGCTAAGGAAGCCGTTTAATTGCTATCGCAATAAAAAGCCTGAAAGCGTTATCCTGACACTTATTTTATTTAACTGCGCACTCGTTTGTAAACATACTTTCACCGCCCACATGTTAATTACCGCTGATATTGTGTTCGATAAGCGTATGCGCAATACTGCGAAGAAATACTCCGGACGTAAAGAACTGAGGTACACATGAAGCGCAGACTATGAACTCGGCTTCCATGGCTCCAGTGTCTCGGTTCCTCACTTGCTTGCCCCAAAATTATTACTTTAAGAAAATATTTGGCATTTTACGTGCCAAAACATCGCTATGATTATAAGGCACGTCATAATGGGAAACTCCGGATTATTTTCACCATCTGGAGGGAGGGGGGAGTTAATGTGTGGCCAATGCAAGGTACATAGGCACTTTTTGCATTAGGCACCCATCGAAATGCGGCCACCGCGGCCGGGATTCGATCCCGCGAGCTCGGGCTTACAAATGCAACGACAAAACCAGTACGCCACCACGGCGGGTATCACTGCTTTGCAGCGCAATGTTCCCCCATGCCACCGAACCAACATTAGGGTAACTCCACAAAAGATGGGAAAAACACTCCCACAGACAGGCATAGAAAAAAAAAATTGGAGGACACTTAAGCTTCGCCTTCAAGAGCGGAACGCGATACCGTTATCGCACCCCGTTCGCACCGTCAACTCATTCGTTAGGCATGTTTTTGAATCACACAAAGACATAGTTTTCATATACAACACTTCTAACTCCACAGCACTACTTTGGGGCATCCTCGCACCGGTCCCCGCACGACCCCAATTCGCTCAAACGAGACGAAGGGGAGAAGCGGGCAGGTGGCGCGCCACCTGTCGGGGCAGCGCCGTACATTGCGAGGAGGGGGCTTCTGTGTTTGCTGCAAGATGGCTCTGCGTCTGCGCCAAGCGCAGAAGAAATGTAGCGGAAACGTACTTCGCTACTCGTTTAACTGCGACTTCAGTAATTTACATGCTCATAATTACCGACATACACCGCAGTATAACTTTCTACGGCACGGTTCTAAGGCAACACCGCATTCACTAGAGGCGCTTTTGTCCCGCTTTGAACCATCGAACTCATGGCTGAGTGGTAGCGTCACCGTCTCACGCTCCGGAGACCCTGGTTTGATTCCCACCCAACCCACCTTGCAAGTTCTTTTTATTTATGAATTGCTTTCCGGGATTTGTCGCTCACGGCCAACGCCGCCGACGTCGACGACATTGGCTTTTCTGCGACACGAGCTCCTTAACGCTGTCGCGTTAAAAGCAGTTCGTATCAGCCGTAGCTGCGCCGCTCCTGTAACTCATTCTCTGGTAATGTCACAGGCAAATATTTCTGGCGTAAGCACGTAAATGATAGCCACATTTAGATATTTTCGTGCTTTCTTCTGTTCTATAATACGTGACCTCCATGGCTAATGTCCCGGAACCAGGAAATCTTACGACACAATCTTAGTGGTCGTGATTTAAAGAGCCCATGTACTGAGCACCTTTTCTAAAAACACGAAAATGCTGCGGTTCGTGAATTTCTGCGCTTAGACGTGAGAAGTTAGGCATAGACCACTTTACAGATTACAGTTGTATTTTAACAGATTAAATCGGCAGACACGTCAATGTGCAGTACAAAGAAAGTTTCATGTGTGGTGCTGGTGAAATCCTTTGTCTAACAGCGCCGTTGTTAAGCAGCACTTGTGTCAACTGAGCGACGTATCCGGTCCAGGCCGCCCCAGAGGCGACCCGTCCCTTCGGGAGGACCTCCTGGGCCCCTGGGTCCTGCCAGGCCGAGCTCTGGCTACCCTCCTGCAGGAGAGCCCCCAACTGGCCCACCCGTGGTGGTACCGCGACCCGACAGGCCTGGTCCAGATGGCGATTTCCCGCCTTGCAAAGTACAAGGGGAAAACTTCTGTGTCCTCACTAACGACTACCCATCGTGAGTTTACCTTCTTTTCGAAATTTTTGCAGATAAAGCTTGTCCTTGAATGACACGGCAGATAATCTCTGCCCGACAATGGCAGGGCTACCTATTAATTAAATTGCTCATATTTCACTGCCAGCAGAGCTACGTATTTGGAAAGCATCAGAGTGTATGATTCTGATCCCATACTTACAAACGACTTGGTAAGTTTAGGCTCCCTCAGCTAACGGCGTCCGCCAATCATGACATTAGCTAAGGATGCTGCTACTGTAGTCAGACGGTTCTCGGGTTCATGGTTCAGACTCGGGCGCCTCTCAGAGGGTCGCCTGCCTACGCTGCCAGGGTGCCCAACACATGGTAGCTGCCCTGCGCTGTACAGGGGCGTCACACTAAGCTGGCTTACGTGGACCCACGCCATCGTCCTTCATATCGCCGAGAGTTGCCTGTAGGCGACGAAATGAAGCGGGGTGGTTTGAAGAAACGAATTGGTTTACGTTACACATTTGCAACTGACATCGCTCTATGGTAATGGGAGCACAATCCGTGTCGGAGCACTTTAGATGTCTGATCTCACTACGTGTCTAAGCACACAGGTCAGCACTCTCCAAAAGTGTCCAATTCTAAAACAGTCCTGTTCCCTAAGTGATTAGACTAGGGAATGTGATGAGCATGTCTCGGTCAATCATAATTATCGAACTGTTCACACTATCTGGCGCATGACCCCGCACCATTTCGCTGGACTCCGCCTCCGATGTTAGGCGATCGCCCCCGCATTCGTCGCAACCACGTGGCAATTGGGAAACTGATGTCGACTCTGTTCACACGGGAGTCATCAGCGTTGCCCTCCTGCATCAATTAGTGGGCTTTCCGTGGCGGTCAGCTTGCACCGATGTGAGAAGCCTGGCCTCGATGGTCATTACAGCTTCCACAGAATGCGGCACTCCCTATCACTTCAAAGGGTGCTCCTTTGTTGACTCGTGTATAGTCGGAGCCGGCCTCCGCCGTCGTTTAGGCGGATGCTGCTAAAGGAGTCGCTTCGTGGGAAGCACCCAAAGAATGCCCATTGCCGCTTTCAGACGTAACATTACCAACAAAATGTTCCTACAAAAGAAAACTTTGGAGAATCCCCAGCCCGCGAAATTTAAAATCTCACTTAGCCTTTCAGGGCGCGACTGCGCGTGCGCCCTGTCCAAGTGGATTAGTCACAAAACGCTTTGGAAGTGTGGCCTCCGGGGCTCGATCTCGGAGGCAAGTCCCTTTTGCTAGCACTCGTGCCATGTAGCGCCTTGCAGCTCCAACATTAGCGCTACGTCGATGCGTTTATGAAAACGTGTGTAGCGTATAACTGCAGCTCCACGTTTAAAGGGGAAAGCAGCCAGGGCTTCGTTCGGCCTACACCGTGAACCAGGTTACGTAGCCGCCTTTCATTGATGGGTGGATGGATGGATGGAAAAACTTTATTGAGGACCGTTAGGCCGCGCTAGTTTCCTAGCCTGAAACGGGTGACGGCTAGTAAATGTATCGAAAAACTTCTGCGTTACACTGGGGGACACTCCAAAAGCACCACGTTGGTGACGAAGTCTTCTTGCAGGGTCGGGCTTCTCTAGATGATGGTGCCAGTGCGTGCCTGACCTCACGTACTCATATAAGGAGTGATAACACTGGGTCAATAGGAAACTGACAAGATGCCGATGACCACAATTGGTTACCCATTTATCACAGTGTGCCCATGAGAGCATTTTAACATACCAGGCCGACAACGACGCCACTGACGAGCACGAGTTGTCGTAATGTCGACGGCAGCAAGAAAATCAGCGGGCCGACCAAAGTTTGACAGATGCCCGCGCGATTGTCCACCGAGCCGACAAGGCGATAACAACAGCGCCATTGCTTGTATATATAGTTATTCGCACTCAAAATGACCCTAAGCATGTTTTTGAAGTTTAAATGCATGAACTTCAGCCCCCTCAAGCCGTGTACATGATGTTTGAGCCGATGTTGATCGTCTTCAGCGAAGGTTAGGTCTAGCGGAGCCATTGATTTCATGCAGCGGCCACCGGTGGACCTGCGCTGAGAAGTAAGCGGTTAGGACGGAGGAAATTACTTTTAGTTCTGGCCTTTGCGATTTGTAGTATACTACTCTTCACTTCGCCCAGCGAGCACACACGAAGTGGGAAGCAGCGACACAGCCCTGTGCCAGCACCTGTGCGTGTCACCATTGCTGACGACTGCCAGTAGTTTTGCCACGAAATGCACAACCGAAGCACACTCAGCCTGGGCACAGGCACACAAATCAGCCGGCGAATGCCCCGGCACCCTTCCAAAACGTTTCCAACAGTCTGCGGCAGGCGGTAGCACAGAAAAAGAAAAAATTCTAGCAAAGATATTCGGCCTAAGGAGCTATCTGTCCTCTGTCCAAGCAACGTCCTCGCGCATTTTTTGTCTCTATTTGTTGAAACCATCAATTAAAGAATGCTTTTCCGTCAACATGAGTATTTTTCTCACCTGAGCCGCAAGAAAAAGCGGTCAATGAAAGGTCATCCTGAGCAGATGAAATTAAATTATTTCGACTGCCTGTGACCTTTTCAAATTTATTTTACAGTGAAGCTGTATATGGCTAGGATCCCGGAATTCTTTCCCGTTACTCGACAGAAAACTATCATCATCAATGGCTCGTACCCCAGTAAGCAATGGCGCACCCCCGTAAGGCAGAAACTACAGGTACTCAGCAACGTAAAGCGAACAGTGTATTCGTTCTTTCGAATCATGCATACAGCATACAGAACAGCATACTTCTCAATAAAGACCAAGCTCACAACTAGCATGCGAACCACATTATTGGTAATGAGGCGCTCGTCAAAGCAATGCGAAGCGCTCCACGCTTACATTTCCCGGCAGAGGTGGCGCAAGCTGCCGTGGCGACGCCAGCCGTCCCTAGCCTGTCGTGTATGAAATCACTAGCCTTCCAAATGATTTAAGGGTTGTTGCAGCACCACTATGGGCGGCGGCGTGCTTTAAAATTACCCCTACTCCCATTCCTACCATCACTCTAAAATAGCACCACTACCGTTACTATAAAGCCATAAAGCTCTGCATACCCCCCTCAGCAGTTCTAGTGGTCGTTTTCAAAAGCTTGGCTGGACATCCACATTCGCAGGGCCGGGATGGAGAGTTTTTTTCTAATGTGAAAAATCCTTTCTGAATGCTTCTCCACACAAGGCAACATGGGCGCGAAATTTCCAAAAGAGGGAAAAAGCTTGAAGGAAAAAAAGGAAAGCGCATACGCGGGTTCGGTCCGCTTGACGCTCCCTTCTGCGAGGCCATAATTTCAACATACTGCTCTCACCGAAAGCATGGTGCAAGTCGTTGCAATCAGCGCTGTCAGCCGTTACACTCAAGAATGAGTAAATATACCGCACTATCTGGTCGGCAATCGCGCCTCCGAGACATGTTTTACTGTATAAGCAGGATTTATCGTAGCCATTGTATATTGTGCGACAGTTGTGCTTTTTAGCTTCAGGTACTTGCCATACATTCATCAGCTTTTATCAAATGATCTCATTTTATTCTTTTTCTGAGGGGAAGAGAAACGCGCTACAGGCATTCACGTGACATCTTTACGTTACTTCATTTTGCCCGCGTTATGGGCCACTGACGTTTTCAGGTGAATATCTGTATGACAACTCGCTTGCTGTTTTTTCTGGCGCACAACACCCGCTAATCTGTTGCGACCGATAGTTTCCTCGTTGTGCAAGTTGCGTGCCAATCAGCATAGCTTGGTAGAAGTTTCGCTATCATGAGACATGTGAAATTTGTGATGCCCTTAAGTTAAACCCCCCCCCCCCCCATCTTTCTTGTAACAAGTCCGAGTGCACTCTTTATGGCTCAGTGGTTACGGCGTACTACTTTTCCGAGAAATATGAGGTGTACCCCTGTAGATCCAGGGTGTAGTGTATTCCTGCTGTGTTTTCTTTATCAATTCTCACATACTTTTCCTATACCTTATATACAAAACCATCGCTTTTTCATAAAATCTGAATCGAACGCAAGAACTGAATTTTGTGGCGACATGCACAGCACTCACGCATACGCTACAAACCGGCGAAGTCCCAAAACTAAATTGTCAGTTCATAGTCAGCACCCGTTCTTGTGTCTATCAGACTTGGACATTTTCTTGCCGTTGTTAATGATGTAGTATAAGCATCACACGAAACGCAGAATTGTATGCAGACCTCCCAGTTCATTTAGAGCACTCAAGTACTGCCCTGTGCTTAAACGTGGTGTTAAGAATCCTTTGACAATGTATTCAAATAACCATTTAAAAAAAGTGCAACAGACTTGAGCAATTCCTTCAGCTCTCAACTAATTTACTGGGACAGCAGGATACTCCTACTGTGAAAACCACAATTTTATTTTTTCTTGCCTGCATTTTCTACCTCTCTGGAGAGTTCAAAAATAACCTCTGCCTGCATTTATTGTTTTAGTATTGTTCTATGTGCTATTTTTTGTGGGTACTACTCTTTCAGATGCTCTAAGTGTTGTTTTATTTTGTGCTACTGTTTCCCTTGTTCTTGGTTATGACTTTTTCTATTTTTCGTCTTTGTTTTTAGTCTTCGTGTTAATATGTTATTTTTACGCCCTTTTTGAATGAACTTTGTATTCCTTTTGTGTATTTGCCTTGTAGCGCGTCTGTTGCACCGTTACTTTTGTTTATTATTTCTGTACCGTATTTCTATTGATATGTACCCCTGACCGAATTCTCGTTGAGGTCTGTCAGGCACAAATAAATAAATCAAAACAAATAAACTATCACAGGATCACGGGCACGACGCAAGAGGCTGCAGGGTTCTTGGTTGATGTATGGGATGGGTGCGGTCGTCAATAACGTATTAAGCTTAAGTAAGAACTTCTAAACCTGAAATATTTATTATATAATAGGTAAATGACAGTTATGAATTCTGTCATAGTAGAAAAGTGTCATTGAAGTAAGTTGCGGCTTTAAGTAGGTCACCCCCCCCCCCCCCCAGCAGATCGAGGTTCATCGTCCATTTGCCTCTCTCCTTTTGTCTTTAATATTTCCTTACCGCGCGGTGCATTTCAAGAGGCACTTCTGCATGCTCGGCGTTTCACGCGAATCTCCGGTAGCTCGCGCAGCCATGGTGCGCCGCAGACGTGAGATACGGAAGGATGGATGGTTGGATGGATGTTATGAGCGCTCCCTTTGGAACGGGGCGGTGGGTTGCGCCACCAAGGTCTTGCTATTATACTGCCTAATAATACGAACGCGTGGGACGCCATCTTGCGGGCAGCTTGAATGCAGAGAGGAAGAGCACGCGTTTTTTTTTTGTTTTTTGTTTAGTAGTCAACTGTGCTCTCTGACTACATCCTCGTAGCCTTGTGATGCCCAGACCTGTCCATGGACTTTCCTACGAGTTCTCGTACAGGCCTTTGCTGGGTGTGCGCTCTCTTTCCTCTCACGCACCGTACGTTGCTGCTTCTTTCGACTTTATGCTAGTGGTGCTTACGGTTGTTTAGTTTTGCTGTAGTGGACTCCAGCTCTGCGTCTAGCGCTTCGAAATGATCACGCGAGACAGTGCGGTCGATGGGAACGCCATGGAATGCAGACTCCTGTTAACTTGACCTTACAGCGACTACGTGGGAAAGATGGTGGAGCGCGACCTGAAAAAGATCAAAATCATGTACGAGGAGCTGCAGACCGTCGGCGACCCCGAGCTCTTCCCCAACCACCTGGGCACCGGGCCGGCAGCGCGCGGAGCGTTCGCCTGCGAGACCGACGCGAAAACGATGCGGCCTGGCTGGGCCAAGGACGCCGTCTCGGGGGAGTGGATGCTCGTCATCAACACGGACGCCTTCCCGCAGAAAGTGCGAACAGAAAGCTGCAGGTGAGTATTTGATCTCCGCGGATACTGTTATACTACGCAGTATAGTCACTCACAGCTATTTTAGTTATTCCTCTGAATCACCAATACTAACCCAAATAAAATGTTTTTACAGATGTTAAATGTTTTTAGAAAGCTAACAGCTGGAGCATACAAACTAATTGACAAAAGAATGCAGGACACAATTTGTGTAAACAGACATGCTCTGTTATCATAGGTAATGTGTATGATATTTGTCGCAGATATATGAGTCTTGTGTCCACGGTCTCGTCCGGGCAGCTTCGTTAACTGAATGACTAAGTCGCGCGGCTAGTATGTGAGACACCATGCCTGCATGCACAAAAGACAGATTAGGGGCGTCAAGAATCTTGCCTGTTTTCTTATCACGCTTAAGTTAACCTGCGTGTCTAAGCGCGATCAAATCGTAATTGAAATCTTATAGTTACATTACACAGCACAACACACATAACCATGTAAATTTCATCCTGTACATATCGCTTAGAATAAGTGGTATGGCATTAGTGAGCCCACCACTAAGACTTATCCTTAACACCCGAGAGCTCCATACTCTCACAGCAATACTTAAGGCAGCGTTCCACCTCTGCGGCCACAGCCGGGCGTGTCCAGGTCAATTGTGGCCATTGCTGCACCTCCAATCAATATTTTGATAAATGAATAACATCTGCACTGTCGGGATATAGCATAGGTGTACTATATCTCAACAATACAGACGTTATTCATTCATTCATTCATTCATTCATTCATTCATTCATTCATTCATTCATTCCGGTACTTTCGAGGCCGTGAGGCCTTACAGAGAGGAGCGGGGGTATGAACAACAATAGAAGAGTCAAATGTTATAAGAGCACGTGCACTTCACGGAAAAACTTCTTCAATGGCCGACTTGAAGGATGCAGGTGCTGCTAACGAGACAACGGAGGTGACTGCAGTCGACGCTGCTCTTTGGGGCAAAGGATTCGTAATAACGTTTACTATGGCAATTCGGCCCGCCAACTTTGAGAAGATGGCCCGCGCGTGATGATGCGTAATGAGGCACGGAGAAAAGATTGCTTCAAGTTTTCATGGAAGTAATAAATTTTGTGAAACACGCATAATTGGGCTAGGCGGCGTCATGCAGAAAGGTGAAGAAGATACGTTTTTTTTTTTTTTCATTTGCGATACGCTTGATTAGAGGGACGCGATTTGAGTTTTGTTTGGGGATCCCAGATAGAGGAGGCGTATTCGGATCGGACTAAGGCCTTGTATATGAAGCAGTTCCAAGGGGAATGGTGCTTGGCAGTTGCGAAATATACTTAGGTTGTAAGTTGGGCAATGTATTTGTGATACTTTACCGAACGCATTTATCCTGATCGAGACACAGACACAATGCTACCTGCGTCTTCACCGGTAATTCTGCGTCGCCATAATGGCGTGTTGGAAATTTGAACGTAGTTTTTCTGTCTTAATCTTAAGCTATGTTTTTTTAAGATTTCCTATAATAAATGACCATTTTTTTCGAAAACCCTCAATTGGCTTTATTCTCAGCATACGTCCAACGCAAGGACCTTAGAAAAAATTGAGTGATTGTAATTTGCAAAATGGTTTCAGTTAAAAGAAATATAAAGCGGGTCCGCATCTGCGATTGCTTTTACTTGTCTAAGAAAACATGTGCCTTCCATTCCCCTTCACCTTAAATGGGCCTGCAACCCACCTGAGAGAACTTTTATTCCTTGGCAGCCATCCCACCGTTACAATGCTGTGACTTTTTTGCACCAAAGTAAACGTTAAACTTGACATTGTGTGGGGTTTTCATATTTATGAGGGTATGTCAGGCAGCTTACATTCATGCGGTATTTAAACGTTTACGTAGAATATGCGCTGCTTTGCAAATATGTGCAAACAAAGCGAATGTCGCCCAAAGGTACAATTTTGTATACCGATAAAGTTGCCCACAGTGGCCACCGCGGCGAGCCGCTTGGCCTGTCACCTGTTTTCTCTGCACACTGTAGCGCCATTGAAATGACAGTCGAAGAGACTCGAGCGTAGAGCATTGCTTGTGCTTCGAAATTTCCCGAGCGCCCAAGGGCCAAACACTGGTGCCGCCGTGCGCAGAAAACCGGACGAGCCGTGCTCCTTCATCGCGCCGTTCTACGAGTCGACGTGCCAGCAGCGCTACAGCCTGCACCGGCTGCTGGCGCTGCACCCGTGGAACCCCGAGAGGAGCCCGCAGGTGACGCTCTTCAAGTTCCCCGCCGGCTGCTCGTGCCGCGTCGACGCCAGCGGAGGCGCCGCCCAGCCGCAGTCGTACAAGAAGTGACCACGGCTTCCTGCACTCTCTCGCTTAGAGGACGCGCTCACTTTCGACCCAGTTGCCTACCTGAAATGAGTTTGGCTGAGGCCTGCTCGTGACAGATCCCTGGCTTTCGATCAAAGAACGTGGGCATTCTCCAGCCTTTTTCCCGTTCAGCATTATATACCGATGTGTCCCTTGTTTCGGTGGTGTGCACGATTTTCTACGATGGGTAGGCGCACTTGCTACCTAAGGTGCGACAACACTGTCAGATCGAGAAGCATAGGCGATGCCAGCTTCTTAATCCGTCGCAGGATGGCTCAATTTTTGAAAGCAGTAGCAACTATTGAATCACGTTGTAATCCGGCTGTTAGCACCGGACACAGCTCAGTAGCACAGAAGCTGCATGCGAGCTGAGTTTTGTCTATCAGGTTTCTTACCGGAGCGCCAACCTTATTATTCAAGCACAATGTTATTCAGGTACGAATAATATTCATCTATGACTTCGTAAAAACGATCTAAAAAGCCGGGTTATTCTATTGTGTTTCACTATCACAGGAAAGCACGCAAGCGCGTGTGATGGACCGCTAGTATTCCTCCGGAAAACGACCGGCTGAAATGTACAGCATTCGGACACATATTCCGTGTCAGTGCAATATCCGTACCGTAAGAATTTCTTTAAACATGTTTTAGATAAGCGCAAATAAGAGGTACTGCGCATATTACCACAGGAGTTTCTTTCACTCATAAGCCAACATGCTCACAATTGGGAAAGCGAAAGTAATTATTGCATGATTTGTTGAGCATGACCAAGAGCAGTGTCTTCCTCATAAACTCAGACAGTTACGAACACTTGTAGTAGAAACTTTGGTAACGCCTAAGTTTCACGATCGAGAGAGAATTCCTGCGAAGAAATATGGGCTCAGCTAAGAACCATTTCAGTCCTGCAGTTATCGACAAGCTTTCGTTATGCATGTCTGTGGTGGCGTGTCATGTGACCAAAAATTGCGTGTGCCTTCTGTGTGATCAGCGGCCTTTGAACCGATGATGGTCAAAAATTGTTGCTGTGGAAGACCCGCTTGCACCTCGCAATGTACGTCGACGCTTCCTGTGTCCCTGTAATCACTGCCTCTTTTCTTCATGTGCCTATATAATCCATGCGCTGCCTGAAACCGCGCTAAATCTCACTTTCTCAGCTGGTAAGGATTCCACCCGATGCTGCATGTTCCTTCCCGGAAGTGCTGTGTCTGTGCTCCTTTGTAGTTTTTGTTTCTTCCTATTTTATAACAGGGGGGACGCCGTGACGTCATAGAAACAGGAGGGGGAATGCCTGGGACTTGCGCCACAGTTTCCATGCTCACCAGCAGGAAACTATTTCACTTTCATTTACATGCCCACTAACGGCCACTCACTCTGAAATGCATGTGGCAAACCTAGAAGTTTCCTCTGAGATGCCAGCTTCTGTTTGTCATCGCTCTGCTTGCTGAGGTAGTAAGCAGAGGCAATGCAGCCCTGCGTCAAGGAGGACGATGCACCCTCCATGCTCGGGGCGCTGTATTGTTCCGAGGGTGCAGTATCCCCTTCGCGTTTCTATAGAGCCCACGCGAATTGCGACGTCCCCCTCACTGCGTCCCAGTATTTCTTTATTTCAAGTTACAATCGTGGATTCAGTGGACGCCAGATGGCCCTTTCTCATGGTTTTCAGACAAGGGTGCAAGCAGCGCGAATGACTCTGATCTATGAATGTATGTTTTTCCTTTCAATGCAGCACATACTGCGCAAGTCGCATCTAATAAACAGTCTCCGAAAACGTGGTCTTTGCGTCATTATTTCTGCCTTTCTTCACTGCACCGATTAATTTATCGTGAGTAGCGTTCACATGACCACGCAGTGCCATGAATGTTCGTACATTTAAATCATGTCACAATCACCTACATCTAGAACAACAAACACATTTTTTAAGCGTCATCGAAGCAAAGATATAAAATGTGTTCACAGCTTTTCTATCTTGGATACGATTTGGTACGGTGCGGATGACGTCGTAACGAACGCGGTGCCGAAAGTGTGTTTGCCGACAGCCGTCAGACAAAGCGAATGCTGAACAATGGCGCTAATGCAGAGCATGAAACGGAGCGGCGCCGACGCAAGTGCACGGAGCAACACCATCGCGGGCCGCGAGGAGGACAGGAAATGATGCCAGCCTCGGCCAGAAATGAATACAACGTCCTGAAACACGACTCTGGCCGCGCCTGCCACTCATAATAAGCAGCCATTCATCTGACGCTGAGCACATTCACTGCACTCACTGCGACAACAGCAACTGACAGCTTCCTTCTTGTGATATGCACGCAATGCCGTGCTCGCCCGACACCTGTCGCGCCTGCGCAATACGTGCACAGGCGCCTCAGCGCATAGAATGTTTGTGCGTGGCTCGGGCCACCTTGATGAAGTTTCTCAACGCGAGCATTGCTTCATAGCGCAGTGGAAGGCGCGTATCGCTCCACAGTGCGCATTGCCGCAGTGATATCAGTTAAAATCTCACTGGAGTTGGGCAAAACATTGAGCGCAGAAGCCCTTATTTGACTACAATCATTGGCTTGCCTTCGTTCCAAAACCTTATTGAGGGCGAGACTGTAATTAAAAAATGCTAATCATATTTTTATTACCGCGCAGGTGTGGCACGTGACGCCTCACGAATCGCGAAGGGTTATCGTCACGCATTTTCCGAAGCACCCGGCACATTCCTATGCCCATATTGAGAAAGCACTCTTGCACTCGTGTGAATTGCAGTGGCACAGCGACAGGAAACGACCTAGACAAGTGGTGTTGGTTCCTGTCCTTTTCCCGGCGTGTGCTGTAATTCAGAGAAACATGGAACACTGACTCAAACCTTGTGCCATTGTGAACTGTTCAGTACACGTGCCTCTAGGCGAAGTGCTTCGCGTTATGCTATCGTCCCCTTCAAATCCAACTCCAATCCAATATTTCATCACGAAGAAAGCACCATAACTTTTTCACGTTTCATCCATTGCATACCCTTCGTAAGGTTATCGAAATACAAAAACTCGACCGTTTTATGGGCCATCACATTGGCACTATTAAATGCTACATGGTCGATAGAAGAAACCAACAGCAACAGTCGCTGCGATGAATCTGACAGTTATATATTCTCGATGTTCTTTACGTCAACCAGCAAGAAAATCTCACTGAGAGCACGTAGCGGAAGGACCTCCGCAATATATTGTCGCCTCGTAGTGGCCGTGAAGAACACAGCCTCTTAACTGTGAATAACTAACCTTCTTATAGGGCCAACCTGCGCCCACAAAAGCTAGTTAAGCTCAAGACCCAACGATAGCACCTAACACAGTCATCTATCATCGAAATCTCACCTGCGGGTGAAACGCATCGGCTTTTGTACATCACTCGTCGAAGGTTCCAGCGTAATCGCTGTTAATCACGTGATCTCCATAAACTTCACAATTAGTGTAGCGCATGTAACCTCATTACACAAGGTACGGCGAGGACATACACAAGACGTCTAATCAACGATACCATTCGCGTAAGTTCTAAATCATGCAGGCGCGTCTTGCGCTGAGTGATAAATTTAAATTGTAAACGGATGAAATGCAGTCCCCGAGAAAAGGACAAATAAGCACACCTGCCAATGTCCCCCTCTTTATAAGCACCGTCCGGATGCTGCAGACACGAGGACATGAAACTAAAGCCCATATGGTAAAGAAAAATATCAAAGAAACAAGGTAGCTGAGTTTGTTAGCCCTGATAAAAAGAGTTTAAGGTGCTCAATATTGCGACGTAGATAAATATTAGGCAAAATTATGTTTACAAGATAGATACAAAGAAGGCACAGCCAAGATGCAGAATAACCACTAACCACGAACGAGCTTCTTCGTCGTCCTGCTGAGCACCGTCTTCAGAAGGCGGGAATGGCGTGTAACATAACCTCTGGCGGTCGGAGCGCCTGCTCGGCGCTTAGACAAGGGTATAGCTGTAGGCTGAAACGTACGGCTTGAGACGAGACACATGCACGACATCGAGGGGAGCAGGGGAGGGGGGCACCTCGGTGAGCTGGCGTAAAACCTTGTAGGGCCCGGAGTAGTGGGAAAGAAGTTTCGAAGACATGCCGACGTGGCGGCAATGAGTCCAAACAAGGACCAAGGATTTCCTAGGTATACTTTGTGGCGCAAAATACATTACTTGAAAAGGGACAGAAGAAAGGAAGACAGTGAAGCGCTAAACTATCAACTGTTTAATGACAGCCTGGAGAAACGTATAGAAGAAAAAACAACTTCCGCTCATGCGCAGGGAGCCAAGGTGTGACAGAACAGCATGGTCATATTATCATACTTTGAATAAACAGATTTCTGCGGAATATAATACGATAGATGTATCGCAGACACAATCAGACCCTTTCATTTTAATGTAAAACGCTTCCAACAACTCCCTTGCAGTTTGGTCCCTACTTTTGCCAAGAATCAATGCTTGTTCAAAGCATGCCGTACAGCGACAGGCTTTACAGTGCGCAGGAAGATGCGCCTTGTCACACTTGCCGATACTATTAGCGTGCTCCCTCAGTCTGTCATTAATACAACGTCCCGTTTGTCCGACGTATGACTTGCCGCAATCTAGGGGTATCTCGTAGACCACCCCTTCAACACAGTCCCTGAAATGTTTGGCGTGCTGCTTCTGGCAGCCCCGCCGCCCCTCGCGTGTGATCCGGGGGCACAATTGAGCTGACTAGTTGGGAGTCGAAAAGACAACCGGAATGCCATATCTGGTAGCTACCTTCTTGAGGTTATGGCTCACACGGTGCACATAAGGTATGGTATAATCTATGGTTGACATAGTCTCAAAGATAGGAAATGCAATTAGTGAGTCAATTCAAGAATGTGACATTGAATCCTGTCATCGGGTGCCAACACGAAAAGCAGATAAGTCAAATATTATAGTTCAGTTCCGGTATCGAGTCAAACGCGATACTGTCCTGCAGAAAGCCAAGAAGATGAGGCTGAAAAACGCTGACATTGGACTGGAAAATTCTGAACCTGTATACGTCAATGAGTACCTCTGCCCGGCACAAAAGAAACTGCTTGCTTTCGCTGTTAAAAAAAAGAATGAGCATCACTGGAAGTCTGTGTGGTCACAGAATGGAAAGATTTTCATGGGGCAATCCGATGGCTCAGCGGTTGTGCCGATAGCCAGCGAGAGAGACCTTGTCAAGCTCTTCTTGCTGGAAAGCAGTCATGTAGAGCCAGTAATAGGCGATGATCATAGCTCACCTGGCAATTGAAATCTGTCGTCGTTCTGCTCTTTGATCACAAAACAAACACAAAAATGACTTATCACGAATTAGCCCTACCACAACAGGTGAAGCTAATAGACCCAAACTGTGAAACCGCTTTGCACCTTAACGCCCGTTCGGTAGGCAACAAGCAAGACGAAATCGTTCTACTTCTAAAACAATTCTCTTTCGAGTTTACGGTTTTTATGCTCACCCATCAAGCTGATAGCAAGATGCTACAGCTGCCTGGTTACGAAATGTTTTTCCTTAACAGATTTAACAAACGCGGTGGCGGTGTTGCTATCTCTACTCTCGCGTGCAAAAGGTGCCACATTCTGCCTAACCTTAGTGATGTTACCGATGATTATGAAGTTCTAACAATACAAAATCGAAATCAAATCATTTCAGTGGTGTACCGCCCCCAAATGGTAACATGAAACATTTTACGGATTATTTTGATCAGATTCTAGAATATGCGTCACTAAACAAATGTTCGTTTTTGTGCAGCGGTGATTTTAATATTAATATTCTAGACCATAACGCTACTGTACATGATTTCAACATGAAGATTCTCTCCTGTGGTTTTGTCAACTTAATAGAAACAGCAACACGTGTCACATGCGCTACTGCGTCAGCACTAGATTTAATAATTACGAACATTGAAACGAGTGTGCTCTCTGCTGGTACAATCGCTTCTGATGTGAGCGATCACTGTCCGGTATTCGTCGTTTTTCGGCATGAGCATGCTAAGCGAAATACTGTTAAAGAATCTGTTACTGTGCAGCGCATAACTGATGCCTCTTTGGAAGCCTTTAAGCACGACATTATGAACTTCGACTGGTCCTATGTGCTGCAGAAAAGTGATGTCAATGATGTGTACGGCCTTTTTTTTCACCATTTCCTTCGTTTCTACTCCAAGCACTTTCCACTCGAAACGTACACGAAAAATACGAAAAAGATAAGAAAACCATGGGCAACAAAAGAACTTTTCAAAATGATAAAGGACAAAAATCGTCTCTATCAAACGTTCCTTCGAACACGTGCAGAGGATACGCTCCTTCACTTTAAAAAGTTCAGAAACCGATTAAACTGTGAGCTACGGAAAGCGAAGACATCATATTATCAGGAGCTCTTTTGTAACGTCAGTTCAAGGAGACCATATATTGCCTGGAAAGTTTTAAACGATGTCCTAGGTCGCCGTGCGAATAACTCTGTCACAAAATCTATGCTAGTAAATGGCAACAAAATAAAAGGGAGGGCACTTGCAGAATACTTTAAGAAGCATTTTCTTAATAACGTTTCATCTCAAGACCTCAGCGACATTACAATCACCACTTATCCTAGTCAGCTTAGTGACACTATATTTTTCGAGCCTACTGATGCAAATGAAGTTTATAACGTGTACATTGTCATGTCTGGCATCCAAGAACTGGGCGGCGTAGACGTAGCGTCGAAAGAACGTTTATTCCTGTTACTTGGCAGGCAGCCAACAGGTTACATACTGCGCGCGGTGGGCCCGTGCGAGCGGTCTTTTAAAACCAGCACGGGCTACCCGATAAGAGATAGCCGGGCAGAGAGCATGCGCAGACAGCACGCGATAACACGCGTGCTTGGTTTCGCGCGCACACAACATCTCCTTCCTCCTAATGAGCACAAAGTCCTTTTGCCACATTATACAATGCAACTAATGCTATGGCTGATATCTGTCAGGAGGTCGCCGGTCCCTCTGTGGATAGCGTCGCTCCCCTGGAGGGTCGGTCGTTGCCGCAGGGGCCGCAGCTGGAAATGGCTCGTTGGCGCTCTCAGGATCCCTGAAATCTGGAATAAAATCTTCCGTGATGCTCTGCTTTGAGCTGTCGATGCTGAGCAGTAGCTGGTCTTGATGACGACGCCAAATGAGCACCCCATGATTCGTTCTAACGCGAACCTTGTATGAAACGGGGCCAGACTGCTGAATGATAGTGCCAGGGACCCATTTCTCAGGACCTCTGTAATTCCTCACGAGGACCTCATCATTGATGTTGAAAAGTCGCTCACGTGCCTTGCGTCGCACCATATCGGAGAGCTGTTGCTGAGCCACTCTTCCCCCGACAGAAGGCTTGACTGCGTCGAGTCTCGTGCGCAGTCGTCTACCTATGAAAAGGTTTGCTGGAGTTTCTCTTGTAGTCGCATGCGGCGTGTTGCGGTACGTCACCAGGAACGTCTGTAAGGTTGCCTGCAAGGAGTCTTGGGGTCGTCCTTTCCGCAACGCAGATTTCATTGTCTGTACAAATCTCTCCGCAAGGCCATTCGTGCTTGGATGGTACGCTGCACTCACGATATGACGACCACCGAAGCCTTTGACGAAGCTCTTGAATTCTTCGGAAACGAACTGTGGTCCGTTGTCGGTCACGATGGTCTCGGGTACGCCAAAACGCGAGAACAGGTCTTGGAGACACTGAATTGTGTGGTACGCCGTAGTCCTCTGCATGACATAAACTTCCGGCCATTTTGAGTGTGCGTCCACAGCAACAAGGAACATTTTGTCTTTCATGGGTCCAGCAAAATCCAAGTGAACTCTTTGCCACGGCGAAGTCGGCCATGACCATGGATGAAGCGGAGCCGGTGCTGGTTCGTTCCGTTGCTGTTGACACTCTTCACATTTCTTCACGTGTTGCTCTAGGTCCGCGTCGATACCAGGCCACCAGACGTAGCTCCTCGCGAGTTCTTTGCATCTTACGATACCGGGATGACCCTGATGAAGTTCCTCAAGCAAGAAGGCTCGGTGTTTTGAAGGCACAACTACTCTCATGCCGTACATTAAACACCCTTGATGAACTGTGAGCTCCAAACGCTTGTCGAAGAAATGTTTCAACTCCTTCTCAGCGACATGCGACGGCCAGCCAGCACTTGTGAAGTTCAGTACCTTGCTTAGTAATGGATCACGCCTCGTTTCACGAGCGATGTCTTGGCCTGTGACAGGCAGCGTTTCCAAACGAAGCGAATAAAAAATTTCGCTTTCTTCTTCTGATTGCTTTTCGCTGCTGTCGAGCGGCAAGCGCGATAAACAGTCTGCTTCCGCATTATCGGAAGATTTCTTGAATTCAAGAGCATAGTTGTAGGCTGACAGCGTCAGCGCCCAACGCTGCATGCGGGCAGCTGCCATCGCGGGAATGCCTGTTTTCGGGCCGAGAATTGTTTGCAGTGGTTTATGGTCAGTCACAAGCGTGAAGAACCTACCGTAGACGTAGAAGTGAAACTTCTTTACGCCGAATACGAGGGCAAGGGCTTCTTTCTCGATCTGACTGTAGTTCTTTTCGGCACTTGACAAGGTGCGGGATGCGTAGGCAACCGGTCGAACTGATCCATTTATCATTTTCTGCGAAAGAACTGCGCCTATACCGTACTGAGATGCGTCGCAGGCAAGTTGAAGCGGTCGCTTCGGATCACAATGGGCAAGAACTGGAGGGGAAGCCATAGCTGCTTTTATCTCCGTGAAAGCAAGCTGGCATGACGCATCCCACGTCCACTCCGTTGTTTGCTTTAGCAGCCTGTACAACGGCTGTGCCAAAGTCGAGAGACGCTGAACAAACTTGCCGTAATAATTGACCATCCCAAGGAATGACTGCAGTTGCTGCTTGTCTTTTGGAGCAGGCGCATTTAGTAGTGCCAGTACCTTTTCAGGCGATGCGCAAACACCCTCGGCGTTGATGACGTGGCCCAGATAACGGAGCTCTCGTTGAAAGAACGAGCACTTATCGCGCCGGATGCGCACACCGCGTTCCTGCAATCTTGACAAGACGGCTTCCAAGTTACGGAAGTGCTCTCGCTTGGTCTTGCCTGTGACCAGGATGTCGTCAAGGTAGCAACTGACTCCTTCCAACCCTTTCAGCATGTTGTCCATAATTCTTTGAAATATGCTTGGGGCGGACGAAATGCCGAAAGCCAGACGGTTCATAGTATACAAGCCCTTATGCGTGTTTATCGTCAGTAGTTTCCGGGAGCCTTCCGCCATAACTACCTGCTGGTAGGCCCTACTCAGGTCAATCTTCGAAAATTCCTCCCCTCCTGCAAGCGCTGCGAGAAGGTCATCTATCCGAGGTAGCGGGTAGCGGTCTACTTCTAGACAGGGATTGACGGTGGTTTTATAATCGCCACACAGTCGGAGGCTTCCATCCCTCTTCACTACCGGTACCAAGGGCGTTGCGTATTCGCTTGTAGCAACAGGCGTTATGATGCCAAGCTTCTCCATTTTCACAAGTTCCGCTTCTACTGCACGTTGCAGAGCAAAGGGAACGCTTCTTGCCTTTACAAACTTCGGCTGTGACCCTTCGCGAAGGACAAGCTCGGCCTGCTCTTCCGTGATGGTACCTAGCTCATCCTTGAAAAGTTCGGAATGGCTTTCTAGCATGGCTTCCAGCTTTTCTTGCCAGTGCTTTGATATTTCTCGAGAGAGACCAAGGTGATTAAAAAAAACTAGGTTCTTCCAATCCAAACGAATATCTTGCAACCATTCTCTGCCGAGGAGTGCCGGTCCTGTAGAGTCCACGACGTACAGGGGAAGCTCCACGCACTGGTCGTTGTGGCGCACGACGACTTTCGCCAGACCCTTCGGTTTTACTATGGCCCCAGTATACGTGCGCAGCTTTAACGATGCTGGCTGAAGTCACTTACGTGGAAACAACCTCTGGAATTCGCGCCATGATATGACGGATACGGCTGCGCCGGTGTCAAGCTCCATCGTCAGTAGGACACCGTCAACGTTCACGGGTACAGTAAATGGGTCTGCGTTGAATGATTTAAGTGGGACAGACGACTCGTTTCGGACGGACGTGAGCATCTTCACACGTTTCCGGAGCTTTGCCTCCCTAGCTTTCTTTCCTTTCCTGCAGGCGCGTTGAATATGCCCTTTTCGGTTACAATTGTAACATGTATCGCCGATATGAGGGCATGCTTCGCTAGAGTGATTGGGTGACCCGCAACGGAAGCAGCTTGCCGACATCACAGACTGCTTTTCGCCTCGAACCTTATTCACTTCGTACGCCGGGGATGCGCTGTTATGCGTGAACGCCGCGCTAATCGTTGCAGTTTCCATGGCAAGAGCTCTATCTACGGCCTTTTGGAAGGTTAGCTTTTTGTCTTCCGTGAACAACACACGCTGAATGTCCTCGCGGAGCAGGCCGCAAACGAAACAGTCCCGGAGCGCTTCATCCAAGAAACTTCCAAATTCGCAACTCTGCACCAGCCTTCGAAGTTCCGCGACAAATTCGGTAATGGACTCACCGCTTCGCTGTGACCGCTTGTAAAATTTAGCACGCTCTGCGATGACAGACGACTGCGGTGCCAGGTGATCGCTCAGGAGTTTCAGGAGACTGTCAAACTCTCGTGACGACGGTGCGTCCGGTGCCGTCAGCGACTTGAGCAGCGCGTAGGTCTTCGCGCCGATGAGACTCAGGAACGCAGGAACCTTCTTTGCTACTGGAACATCGTTGACCAAAAGATAGGCTTTCAACCTTTCCTCGTACGAGCGCCAGTCACTCGTGGTCTCGTCGAAAGGTTCAATGTGGCCGATGTGACTCATGACTCACTTGGAAGTTTCGGCTGCCGTGATGCCAGTTTCAGGAATTTCACCGCAGGGAAATCTTCGTGGCGGGAAGCTTTTACACAGAGGCCAGGTTCTTCACACTGCGAATTCCGTACGGCGGTCATCCCATCTTCGTCGCCAATATGTCATGTCTGGCATCCAAGAACTGGGCGGCGTAGACGTAGCGTCGAAAGAACGTTTATTCCTGTTACTTGGCAGGCAGCCAACAGGTTACATACTGCGCGCGGTGGGCCCGTGCGAGCGGTCTTTTAAAACCAGCACGGGCTACCCGATAAGAGATAGCCGGGCAGAGAGCATGCGCAGACAGCACGCGATAACACGCGTGCTTGGTTTCGCGCGCACACAACATACATGGCAATTAGTAACAGTAATACCTTAGATATCAACAGTATGCAGATGAAACCATTGAAATATGTGCTACCCATAGTTTGTCCCTTGATTTCACACATCTACAATCTTGCATTTGAGTGCGGGGTTTTTCCCAACGCAATGAAAACTGCAAAAGTATCAGTCATTTTTAAAGGGGGCGACCAAAACGCACCAACAAATTATAGGCCAATTTCAGTACTCCCTGTGTTTTCCAAAGGTCTGGAAAAAGTCATTTCTTCAAGAATAAGTAAGTTTTTTGACAAACATAAATTAATATATGAGTCACAGTTTGGTTTCAGAACGGGTAAATCTACAGAAACAGCGTTATTAACAATGAAGGAAATAATTTTGAATAATATTAATAAGAATTTGTATACGGTGGGCCTTTTCCTTGATTTTAGTAAAGCTTTTGACTGCTCAAATCACACCATTCTCGTTAACGAACTTAAAATGTACGGAATCCGTGGTAGACCACTCACATTGCTTGAAGGATATCTCCAAAACAGAAGCCAGTCGGTGTCTTTAGATAATGAACTCTCATCTCTTTTGCCTATAAGTTGTGGTGTCCCACAAGGGAGCATACTGGGACCTCTTTTGTTCAATACGTACATAAATGATATTGTAAGCATACATCCTTCCATTGATTTTGTAATATACGCGGATGATAGCACACTACTTCTTTCAGGCCCTAACCTTAATGATTTACTGGTGAAATGTAATGACCTACTGATTAAATTGTCTAGGTGGTCAAGGATGAATAAATTAAGAATTAATCCTACAAAGTCCAAGGCTATTATATTTCGCGCAAGAAACAAGCCGATAGTACCGCATTGCATGCTTCACTTTGAAGATCACCAGATAGAAATAGTTAAAGTGCACAAAATACTTGGAGTACATTTTTCCTGCTATTTAAACTGGGATGCCCATACTGACTTTGTCTGCAAGAAATTCTCTTCCGTCTGCGGGGTTCTATCGCGATGTCGTGAAACTTTACCTTTAAAATGTAAATTACAAGTTTATTACGCACTTTTCTTTTCTCACCTTAACTACTGCAATTTAGTATGGGCCACAACAACCAAAACTAACATAAATAAGATTATCGTACTGCAAAAGAAAATTGTTCGAATAATCGCCAATATTGATAATACAACTACCTCTAAGTATGCTTTTGAAACACATAACATTGTCCGGGTCAACCATTTGTATCCCATTAAGTTGTTACAAAAAATGTATTTTTCGACGGCATCCATTTCCGATTTTTATTCGACTCTGGCATCTTTGGACATGCGTCATGCTAACATACACACAAGAACTATTAATACTTGGAATATACCACGTTTTCGTACTAGCTATAAATTACAAATGTTGTCTTACAACCTGCCCCATGTTCTAAACACATATAAACAGACAATAGGATATACTAAAGCTGAGCTGCGGAAATATTTTGTTGAAATGTGATTTTATGTCCTTTATGTTCCTTCCTTTCTTCTGTCCCTTTTCAAGAAATGTATTTTGGGCCACAAAGTATATCCAGGAAATCTAATCACCCACTTGCGCAAGAAGTCCTTTGGGAATATCTTTCTCGTACAGTGGGCTCCGGGTCTCTCTTCCCCGGCACTTCTTCGTCAAGGCTTCCCGATGTGAACAAGGTGACACGGAACATCGTGGCAGCCACATGCCAAGCGCGCTATCTAGGCTTCTGCATAAGAAAAAGACTGCCACCACGTGAAATCACTGCTATCTTCAGTTCTGTGTTTCCGTCCTGGGGCCACATCAAAAGAATATGCACGATTCTACGTTCGGAGCTGGGCCGTCAGATCCGGCTTTTCAACGATCTTCTCAGTTGCATGTGCTACGCCAACTTCCCTGCGTGGGTTGCTACAAGTAAACTAAGGGACTACCGGAACGTGGTGAGTACTGCCATAGAAACCACATGGAACAGTATGCTATCTTGCCTACTGAGGAGTGTGAACGCGGCAACCACAAAGAAGAGGCGGACAGAGGGACTGATGGTTGTTGGTGAAACCAATATTCCAAACGGACCGAAATACGGACTTGAGCCTCAGGTTCCAGCACAAGAGCTTCTGGCATGAAATCGGCAAGTCACATGAAAAGCACCCCAGGAACAGCACGAGCGTTGCCTGCTAGATGGTGTAGACAGCCTACAGAGAGCTGCCCCCAAGGCCGGAACTGGTCGACAGGTGCCAATGTTGCAACGACAAAGACAACGAACTCTGTCCAATGCAGTCCGATAAGGAAGGCGCTTTTGTAACTCTTCCTAGGCAAGCCTTCAACGAAAAAGCATTAGAGGCAATCAAAAAGAATGTAAAAGTCAGCTTATCAAAAATGAAGAAAACCATGACTTCGTTCTGTGAAGAAATTGGCAGTGAAATATTAGCTAAACAGATCAGAAAGAGTAAAAAAGATTCTCTTCGAGGTTTCTTCAGTGCCAAGACCCATAAGGTTGATATCCCGTTTGAGTGCCACGGGACGCGTGGCAATATCAAGTCCCTGCAGCTTCTTCAACTTAATGACCCTTTCTTGACTAGAAACTCGCATGAAGTTTTTGAATATTTCCGTGGCAGCCAAGAAATAGGCTATGTGTTCCCTGTTGACGTAAATGACCTTTTTTACTCGGTTCCGCATCCTGAGCTTCTAAAAGCCGTTAAACAGTGCATTGATGAAAGTGGCGAAGCTAATTTTGTGTGTAAAATGGAGATGTCGGCTTCGAATTTTGTTTCCCTCTTGGAAGCTTATCTCAACCGCACCTTTGTAACTTTTGAACATGGCATATTTTTGCAGATAGAGGGAATCTGCATTGGTTCATGTGTAGAACCAATTTTATGTGACATCTTTTTATCCTACTTTGACTACGCACTACAATGTGTTTTTACTTCATCTCATCCTAATGTTCTTAAGGTGTTTAGATACGTTGAAGATTTTTTAGTTGTTATTGACAATAGATGCCCCTTGCCATGCCATGATATGGTTGAGCAGCTTTTAGATGTTTTTAGATCAAACGCAAGAGGACTTACTTTTACTAACGAGCTTCCGAAGGACAGTTCGTTGCAGTTTTTAGACCTTAACCTAACACTTAAGAGTGATCATGTTTGCTGTGCGTACCTCCCTCGAGGTAAAAAAGAAGTGATACAATATGACTCAGCGCACTCTAAGACTGTGAAGCGTGGAATCGCCTTACTTTGCCTGGAATCGGCTCTGCGCAAGTCATGTGTGCATGTGATGCAGGCGAGTTTTTGCCATCAACTTCTAAAAGCAGGCTACCTTCAGTCTGTCTTAAATGCCGTGGTCGAGTCCCTCCCACAGAAGCTGAAAACTAGCGCTGCGAGTGGGAAAACGCACTCGAAGGAAAGGGAGCGAGTAAAACCAGAAGTAGTACCGTATGTGCACCGTGTTAGCCGTAACCTCAAAAAGGTAGCTACCAGATATGGCATTCCGGTTGTCTTTTCGGCTCCCAACAAGTTAGCTCAATTGTGCCCCCGGATCACACGCGAGGGGCGGCGGGGCTGCCAGAAGCAGCACGCCAAACATTTCAGGGACTGTGTTGAAGGGGTGGTCTACGAGATACCCCTAGATTGCGGCAAGTCATACGTCGGACAAACGGGACGTTGTATTAATGACAGACTGAGGGAGCACGCTAATAATATCGGCAAGTGTGACAAGGCGCATCTTCCTGCGCACTGTAACGCCTGTCGTTGTACGGCATGCTTTGAACAAGCATTGATTCTTGGGAAAAGTAGGGACTAAACTGCAAGGGAGTTGTTGGAAGCGTTTTACATTAAAAAGAAAGGGTCTGATTGTGTCAGCGACACATCTATCGTATTATATTCCGCAGAAATGTGCTTTATCCAAAGTATGTTATCATGACCATGTTGTTCTGTCACACCTTGGCTCCCTGTGCATGAGCGGAAGTTGTCTTTTCTTCTATACGTTTGTGCAGGCTGTCATTGAACAGTTGGTAGTTTGGCGCTTCACTGTCTTCCTTTCTTCTGTCCTTTTTCAAGAAATGTATTTTGCGCCACAAAGTATACCTAGGAAATCTAAGCACCAACTTGCCCAAGAAGTCCTTTTGGAAGGTCCAAGGAGCCTGGTTCGAAGTCAACGGTTCTGTGGTGGCTATCGCAATGGGCCTTTCGAGTCAACTGCGAGGCATTGAGACGGTGCCGTGCGATGTTACGAGCCATATGAGCACAAGCAATAGCGTTGCGAGCATATTCTGCAGCAGCTTGCGGAGCTGATGGAAGTAGCGTCTCAAAGCGCAAGGTGGGGTGGCGGCCAAACAAGAGATCTAAGTGGGAAAAGCCGGCAGTGTCGTGGAGTTGTGTGCGAAGGTGGGAAACGATCCCACGTCTTCGCATACGCGTGCGAGCATCGCACGCGTAATGCGTAGGCGGGGGATTGCTCTCCACCTGGGGCAAGTTGCCGTCCAGCGGGCCAGGGCCATTGCCGAGGATCTCGGAAGATTTTCCTCGGGCGATGGACCCCTGGCAGCCTAGCCCCGTGCACCAACAGCAATACCCGTTGGACAAATAAAGTTTATTCCTAGCCTATCCTATCCTTCATTTCCATTATCCTTCATTTCATTAATTCATTTCATTCACTTAATCCTTCATTTTAATTAATTAATTAATTAAGCACAAGTAATTTCCTCTGTGTTTTCCTTTGTTGGCTTCTTATGATATCTTTACCACCACGTCGTTTCACAAGGAAAATAACGGCAATCGGCGCCTAAATAGACTCGGGACAAAGTCAGTCTTGCCTTCAAAGCACTCAACAAGGCTTCTTAGCTCTAGGTCTCCTAGCTGCTGCTCGGCAAAGTCATCTGCGTGTATAATTCCTAGGAAACCGTCGTCATCCAGTTCGCCTTGCGGTGGCGAGTCAATTGCGCGACATGCAGTCGGCATCAGAATGTTTGCTCCCGGACTTATGCACCACGGTGATATCGAATTCCTGGAGTCTGAGATCCATCGTGCTAGGCGACTGCAAGGATCCTTTAAGTTTGCCAGCCAACATAAAGCGTTGTTGTCGCTTACCACTTTGAAGTGTCTGCCGTATTTGTAAGGCCGAAATTCCGCCGTAGCCGAAATGATCGCAAGGCACTCTTACTCCATCGTAGAATCTGCGCAGACTCCGATCACGATCGACGCCCTTTAACTACGCAGCGACCACGTCACGGATGCGGTCACGTCAACCTTATCAGGCACTCGGTAGTTATAAACCCGACCTATGACCCCATCCGCTTCAGTGGACTTGGTGGCCCCGACCAGACGACCATGCTTATTCCTACTCTTTTCGTTGTGCAGGTCAGTAACAATTACTGTGTACCCTCCAAGGCAGGCACGTACCCAGGATTCTTTTTCGGGGGGGGGGGGGGGGTCACCACCTCCATCATCATCATTATCATGTTTTATGTCCACTGCAGGACGAAGGCCTCTCCCTTCGATCTCCAATTACCCCTGTCCTGCGCCAAACGATTCCAACTAGCGCCCGCGAATTTCCTAATTTCATCGCTCCTCCTAGTGTTTTGTCGTCCTCGATTGCGTTTCCCTTCTCTTGGTACCCATTCTGTAACCCTAATGGTCCAACGGTTATCTAACCGGCGCATTACATGACCTGCCCAGCTACATTTTTTCCTCTTGATGTCAATTAGAATATCGTCTATACCCGTTCGCTCTCTGATCCAAACCACTCTCTTTCTCTCTTAACGTTATGCCTAGCAATCTTCGTTCGATCGCTCTTTGCGTGGTCCTTAACTTACTCTCAAGTCTCTGCCCCATATGCACTGGCATAATGCACTGGGAAATGCACTGGCAAATGCATTGGCACTGGACATATTGCAGTGGCAAAATGCACTGATTGCACACCTTACTTTTCAATAATAATGGTAAGCTTCCAGTCAGGAGCTGGCAATGTCTGCCGTATGCGATCCAACCTATTTTTAGTCTTCTGTGAATTTCCTTCCCATGATCAGGGTTCCCTCTGATTAATTGACCTAGGTAAACGTACTCCTTCACAGTCTCTAGTGGCCGACTGGCCATCCTGATCTCTTGTTCCTTTGCCCGGCTATTTATCATTATTTTCATCTTCTGCATAATAATATTCAACCCCACTCTTACACTCTCTCTGTTAAGGTCTCCAATCATTTGTTGTAACTCGTCTGCATTGTTGTTGAATAGAACAATGTCATCGGCAAACCGAAGGTTGCCGAGATATTTGCCGTCGATCTTTACTCCTAAGCCTTCCCAGTTTAATAGCTTGAATTCTTCAAAGCACGCAGAAAATAGCTTTGGAGAAATTGTGTCTCCCTGTCTGACCCCTTTCTCTATAGGTCTCTCCCTGCTTTTCTTGTGTAGAATTAATGTAGCTGTAGAACCTCTGTAGATATTCTAACGCGAAAGACGAGTCAGTAAGACGAGAAACTATTTACAGATTATATTTACAACAACGGTTGCAGCGCTGACCGGTTAGATTCACAGCGCGAGCCCAGTTCGTTCTTCCTCCTCTTTTCTGGAGTGATGGCGCCTACGCGCCTCGTTCAAACAAACAAATACCTCACGCATGTAGCAATATTTTCCAAGCTTTTTACGTAAGCGTTCTGTACTCCTTGATTACGTAGGGCCTCTACGATTGCTGGTATCTCTACTGAATCAAATGCCTTTTCGTAATCTATATAAGCTACATAGAGAGGCTTATTGTACTCTGCAGATTTCGCGATAGCCTGATTGATGACATGGATGTGATCCATTGTAAAGTATCTCTTCCTGAAGCCAGCCTGTTCCCTTGGTTGACAAAATCCAGTGTTAAACTTATTCTATTGGAGATTATTTTGGTAAATATTTTATATAATACTGGGAGTAAGCTAATGGTCCCATAATTGTTCAATTCTTTAATGTCTCCTTCTTTTTGTGGATTAGTATAATGTCTGCATTCTTCCAGTTTTCTGGGACCCTTGCAGTCGATAGTCACTTCGTATAAAGAGCCGCCAGTTTTCCAAGCATTAGGTCTCCTCCATCTTTGATTAAATCGACTGTTATTCCACGTTATCCTCCCGCTCTTCATCGTTTCATGTCTTGCAGGGCCCTTCTGACCTCATCGCTAGTTATAGGAGAGTTTCTATATACTGTTCATTACTGTTTCTAAGTGAACTATCGTGACTCCTCTGGGTATTGTATACAGGTCAGCTTAGAATTTTTCCGCTGCTTTTACTATATCTTCGAGATTGCTGATGATATTATCCTTCTTATCTTTTAGTGCATACATCATGGTTTGTCCTATGCCAGGTTTCTTTTTTACTGATTTCAGGCTGCGTTCATTTTTTTCGGCTTCTTCAGTCTTTCTCATGTTATAGTTTCGAATATCAGTTATTTTCGCCTTGTTGATCAGTTTTGACAGTTCCGCGAATTGCGTAACGCTGTGCGGCCGCCAGTCCCATACAACCGCGTAGAGCGCAGGACTCTGCGATTCTAGACGTACTGCGCTCACTGCGAAAGGTTAGAAAAACACCCACATAAGCACAGCAGAGAAGTGGCTACGTGAGGCGGCTCGACCGATAACTGTAGAAGCGTCATTCAAAACAAGTAATTGTTCTCCACTTCCGGCGGCGTTTTTTCTACTTCCTTTTTAAATAAAAAGATGTTGATCCATAAATATTCTCATAAACAACGGTTAACTTTTTTTATTATTCGCTTTAATTGCTTGCAGTTTGGTTGTTGCCTTGGCTCTCTCCCTTAGTAGATCGCTTAATTTCTCAACTCCTTGCTATTTTTGTTTCCAGTTGCCAATTTTGAACGAAAAGTGCTATACAGTTAGGGAAAAACAGACGAGGTAACGGGCGACAGTCATCTTGCTTATGGGTTTAAGGGTTATTGCAGGGTTTCATGATGGACGCTCTTTCACATTATTTTATTTCACACCTTATCTAACTTATATCACGTGTATATGGTTCCAGGCATCTGCCAGCGTCGCGGCGAGCCGTAACTCAAGGAAGCAATGAAGCAAAGGGATAAGTTAAACGCGATTGGCGTTTTCTCCGGCCGCAACTCGTTCCATGAGAGTACAGACCAGCTGAGTAACAGCCGCATCCCTCTCCTGGTCCCAGGATCAGCCTAAACAAAGAAGGTTGAACTAACAAAAGCAACAGCTATGCGCGTGACGGTTGAATAGATGGTGACAATTGAACGTATCTGGAGTTAATCGCGCGGGTGCGGGATCTACGAGAAAACTGTCCTTCACATTACAAGAGATGCCGATAACTACCGCCATCTAAAAGGAGTGAAAAAGGCAGCATAATGCTGACCGATGAACAGCTGCGAAGTCTCAACATTGATCTGGCGGCGCTTTAGGAATGTGTGTGGAGTGGTGGCGTGGGTGGGGAGGGGGGGGGGGTATGCCACTTGATATCGGGGGGGGGGGGGGCCCGGGCCCCCCCGGGGCCCCCCCCCCTGGGTACGTGCCTGCTCCAAGGTAAATATACCTGGTAGCGAAGCTTCCATAGGAGCACATACGTTCAAAATATGACGGTTCATTGGCGGTTCATGGGGCTTAGCGCCATCTGCATGTGGTGGGAACACTTCCGGCGGAAGAAAAAATAATTTGACGCCATATCCGTTAAAAGCAAGAGTGACGTCATTTTGTTTGAAAGGCGCGAAATTTGTTTTGTTGGTCTGCCTTTGGGGCTATCTATTCAAATGCCCCGCCATTCGACTTGATGGGCGTTTCGAGCTTTCAGCACGGAAAGCGATGCAGGAAAAGGCCAGCCGTACGGTTGTCGAAATCGACCCCCTGCAGAGAACATACTTTCTTTGGAGGCCGACGAAAGCTTTAGGTGTAGAGCGCTGATCCTATCGTCGAATGCCAAGCCCGTCAGCCAGCGCAGTCGCCCGAAAACAACCACACAATTATCTGGCAGTCGTAACTCACTACTTTTGACTGAACCGGTTAAGAAGCGATGAAGGTACCCGCGTCACCAAATTCAGACAAACTTCGACAAGCAAAAAAGCACAACGCGTCACGGGGGCGCATTTCAGCAGGTGAACTTTACGAGCGCGCCTTTCTGCACATTTCAAGACGTGCATAGCATTGCGAGTGATAGCGGCGTCAACGCCCCTTGTAACGATGGTCGCTGAAAAGAAGTGTGCTTATTAATAATAATCAATAAATAAACTTGTATTTTCATAACTCGTCACGAATATATAAAATTCACCAGGAATATTATTTTCGTTGAATGAATCTGTGTCTCACTTGAATTAAAACGCTGTTTTCTTTCCCAATGTTTGTTCCCTCGAAACATAGTCGCGCTTCAATCACTGCTCCCATAACCCCCCTTGCTGATGTCGGTAACAAGTTGTACTGAACCGCTCTTCGCCCTAAGCTCCGCGACCTATGTGGATCGACCTTATACCCTCTTTACGGGACAATGATGTAACGCTGACGGTGCTTCCAAGTCCACACTTTCTCGCTGTATTGATTCTTGAGTGCTATGATGTATTTAAGCTATTGCTACTAACATCGGGCGATGTCGAGCTTAACCCCGGTCCGACGTCAGACTCGGAATCTGATACTCGTCCTAATAACAACTTTCTGAAACAAATTCTGAAAGAGCAATCTAAAACCAACAAAACGTTAAAATAACTAGTAACTAACTTGAAAAAGTTTGAGCGAACAGTTGATAACATGGAAACTAGGCTTGCCGCAATTGAAAACGACATGGAACGACTGAAGTATTGCGAAGAGAACTTGGTGGAATATGAAAACAAATATGACACCAAGAAAGATCAAATCCAAGATCTTACATTGAAATTAGACGAATTAGAAAGTAGAAGTCAACGGAACAACTTGATCATTTACGGCGTAGCGGAAAAACCTAACGAAGATATAGTTTCACTCGAAAAGATAGTGAGAGAAAACATTTTAAAAGAAACGCTAGGCACTGAAGTGAAAAACCCTTGAAAGAATTCACAGGATAGGTACCCGCACAAGTAACCGCGACCGGCCGATCATCCTTAGATTGTTTAATTACGCCTAAAAAGCCAAAATCTTATCTTGCTGCTACAAACTGAAAGGCACACTATTAACTGTGCCCCTAGATTGTTTTGAAAGAGTAAGGGAAATGCACATGCACTTGTGGCATTCAGCAGTAAATGAAAGAGCAAACGGAGCAAAAGTTAGGCTAACATTCGACAAACTGAGAAACCATGAAAAAGTGCATACTTGGGACCCAGTGAAGAATATTAGGACTGAATTACCGCAGAAAGCAAGTCTTTCAAAACAGTCCCTTTCCACTTTGACTTCGCTGAAATCCTCTAAAAACAAGAAATTTTCAACGTGACAGCCCAGTACCAAAGCTATACGAATCGTTTCCATAAATGCCCGAAGTGTGGTAAATAAATTTGCTCAATTAGAGAACCTAATCCTGTCTTATCAACCTCACATTTTAGTAATAACAGAAACGTGACTTAACCCTGGTGTACGTGATTCTGAAGTTATTCCTCCTTCATACAAACTGTTCCGTAAAGACAGAGGATCAAGAGGCGGCGGTTTCGCGATAGCAATTAAATATAATATAAAGTCCTTACAACATGATGACATTCCCGACCATGAAAGTTTATGGTGCAAGATAGCGTATTGTAACAAAAGCACAACTGTAGGGGGCGTTTATCGGCCCCCAAATGCAGCACCTGACTTCATCGACCAGATTCATGATTACCATTCAAAACACACTAATTCTAGATCAAAACTTATTATTGCCGGGGATTTTAACCTTCTCGAAATAGACTGGAACAACCGCTCACATGACGGCCATGACGTCGCAAGTTCAGGATCACTGCTAGACGTGGCGTTTACGTTTTCACTGAACCAAATGGTAACCGATAAGACCCGTATCACTTCAACATCATCATCTTTACTTCACTTAGTTCTTATAAGTAGTACATCAGAAGTATCTTCCGTGTCCATCGGGAATGGCATTTCAGACCACAAAGCGCTTATTATAACCTGTCCCATTTCAACCACGCGAAAATACAAAAAACCACAACCTACATACTTTAAGGGTACCGGACACGCGCAAATGATCCTGCTGCACCAGGTTTCCTTGAATGCCAGTTTCATACATTCAGTGAACTAACAAATGTACAAGAACTGTGGACACGTTTTTGAAATATTGTTAAGTATTGCGAAGACACCATCATTCCAAATAAAAAGAAACGCATTAACTGAGAATACTCGTGGATAACACGTGAAATAATCCAACTAAAAAGAAAAATAAAACGCCGGCGGAAAAAGGGAACCAAGTGCACGTTAGACAATTTTATCGGTACATTAAAACAAAAAATATCGGAAGCAAAAGCCCGTTTCTTTGACACTACATTACCTTCGTTTATGGCACATGACCGTCACAAATTCTGGCAATATTTGTCAGAAGAACGAGAAAAAGTAATGCAAATCAAAATCACGCATCATGTTATTCAGGATCCTGAACACATTGCTAAAGAGATTAATAACTTTTCAGACAGTTTTTACGAAACATGCTACAAATGCAGCGTTAACACCTTACGATCTCAAAATACCAATGGAAGAATTAACTGTAAGTGAAGAGGGCATACTGTCTCTATTGCATAAGCTTGATCTTAAAAAATCTACCGGCCCCGATCAGATTTCTAACTTATTCTTATGTCGATACGCAAGCTGGACATCAAAGGATCTATTTAAAATATTCACTCTTTCTGTTCAAACATCCGGGTTGCCAGACGATTGGCGCAAGGCTGCAATAATTCCAATACATAAATTGGGCTCGAAATTAGATTTAAATAACTACAGCGCCGTGTCATTAACAACCTCATGCTGCAAAGTAATGGAACACGTAATATTTAAAGGGAAGCTGAAAGCTTTTCCAGAAAAAATGAGTGAGGAGCAGTACGCCGTGGTTCGCCGAGCAGTACGCCGTGGCGTCAGCAGCAGCGCGCGGCGCTCGACGGGGGGCGGAGCTACAGCGCAATTTTAACCGACGATTGCGTCGCTCCTAAGTGAAAAATCCACCTCAAAATTTTACCTTCATGGTTTATAAGGTTCTCGCATCTGTATATGAGCGTCTTATTGAATTCGACAGACTCTTCAGCTTCCCTTTAAGGCCATAATAACTCACCTATAAACAAACGAACTTCTATATAAACAACACGGTTTCAGATCAAGCCTGTCAAATATAACCCAACTAGCGGAGTTAACGCATGATATAGCTAACGTACTTAATAATGATGGCAAATTAGATGCAGTTTTTTAGACTTTTCTGAAGCGTTTGACGTAGTTCCGCACCATGATTTATTCACAAGATTATCGGCTTTTGGTATTAGTAGTAATAAAATAATATCCTGGATCAACAGCTTTCTAACCAATCGTAAACAGAGCGTTGCAATCGATAATCATCTTTCACAACCACTCGATGTCTACTCCGGAGTACCTCAGGGATCGGTTCTGGCGCCACTTTTGTTCTTCATGTACATTAACGACATCCAGTTTTCCATTAAAAAGTCAATTCAGATGCGCCTGTTTGCTGATGACTGTGTCGTGTACACAGTTGCACACAACTCGGACGACCAGATAGAACTTCACAATTCACTGCAAACAATTTACTCTTGGTGCAACACTTGAGGCATGAAACTGAACACATCAAAAACACATTACATGTCTTTCCCAAATAAGGAACACCCGCTTAACTTGGCATATTCGATCAGAAGGTCAATAATCAACAAAAGTGGCCAGGTAAAATACCTAAGCATTCAACTCACGCCTAACCTTAAATGGGAGCCTCATATCTCGACCATGTGTCAAAAAGTCGCAGGCAAACTATTCTTTTTAAAAAGGAAACTGCGCGCAGCCCCAGCACACCTCAAACTAAATGCATACAAAACACTAATAAGACCACGCCTAGAATACGCTGATCTAATCTGCAGCCCTCATCAAAAATGCCTTATAAATAAAATAGAACGCATACAAAAATTAGCAATTAGGTTTGTATATTCGGATTACAAAAGGCAGTCCAGTATCTCAGGTCTGATAGCAAGGGCGAACCTAAAATCCCTCTCGCAGCGAACAGCAATTCCGCAACTAAAATTCATCTATCAATTATACCATGGTCATTTCCAGATAACACGTTCTCATTACCTGCAAGATCCTCCAAAACGCTCGACTAGACTAAATCATTTTAAAACAATCTATCTTCCCCCAAGTCGTGTTAATGTTCACAAACATTCCCTTTTTCCGTCGGCCATTTCCCAGTGGAACAAATTAACTAATGACATTGTGTGTTGCAATAACGTCGACTCTTTTATTAACCGCATTATATATATTGACTTTTCGCCATGATTTTTTATCGTTGCATTTCTGTACCACTTGTGCACGGGCCGTGAAGGGCCTACAGTATATTAAAAAAATAATTTGTTTCTGCTTTCGACAGTGACCGGTGTTGCGAAATCTGGGGTCCTTGCGGCCACGAAGGTTCCATGGATGGTGCCGTGCCAGATGCCGAGCGATAGAAAGGTCCCGAGCGACGTTTAAGAGAACAGAAAAATATTTATCTTCAAAAGTACATGATTTAGTTTTACAAACACGGCTCCAACAATCGGAACAGATACTTGCTAGAGTCTTTGCATCTGCGAGATTCTCTTCACAGCCATCCGGATCCGCTTTTTATGCCATTTATTTCCCTCTTTCCTTCGTCGAGGGAACTTGCTGGCCAATCACAAACGCCGAACCGTTCACAACATCCCGCCTCCAACGTTCCACCTTTTTGCAGTACTCCCACTTTTTTGCCGAACCCCCACTTGTCTCCAACGTCCTACTTTTCTCCAACGTCACACATGTCTCCAACGTTGCACAATACGAGGGAGCATTGTGGCTAAACGGCGAACACGCCGTTGACGTCATTATCCCCAAAGTCCTTGACAATTACCCTGTCATCAATTAGTGGCCTCTTCGTGAGGGTCAGGAGAAGGCGACGTTGTTGTCTTGAAGTGAGCTGTCATTTCTGGGCGTTCGAAAAGCCAAAAAAACCTGGAACATGACTGATTGTCCGTAAGACTCAGGTGACGCTGATTGAGTTTCCTTGATTGAACATGATCGGCACCCGTGACAGCTTCCTTTGTTCCGAGGGATCGCCACGTGCAACACCGGCTCGCGTAAGTTCTTACGCTTTCAACTCCGTACTTCCTTTGAACCACCACGGCACCGAGGCCACGCTACTTGCGTCGGTGTGGATTTCCGTCTCGGCGTCTTTGCCAAAGTGGGAAAGTACTGGCGGAGACTGCAGCCGTGGTCTCAGCTGCTCAGATGCGTTTTCCTGCCGGGTTTCCCACTTAAAGTCGATGTCGGGTTTCGTGGGATGGGTTAATGGCTGCGCAATGCTTGAAAAGACTCTTAAGAAGCACCTGTAATAGGCAAATAGGCCAAAGAATCTGCTCACTTCCGTCTTGTCGACGGGCCCCGGGCAATTAGCGATGGCAGCTGTTTTCTGTGGGTCGCGACGGACTCCAGACTTGCTGATAGCGTGGCCTAGGAACATAAATTATTTGTAAGCGAACCGACACTTCTACGGCTTCAGGGTGAGTCTAGATGATTTTATCGCCTCAAATACTGTCTCAAGCCGCCTCAGATTATGGTCTAAATTCGTGGCAAAGACTACAACGTCATCGAAGTAGACGAGGCAAGAGTGCCACTTCAGCCCTGCCATCGCGCACTGAAACGCCGCAGGCGCAGCGAAGAGTCCGAACGACATGGCCATGAACTCCAAGTCTGGCATGACAAACGCGGTCTTCTCTCGATCCCTTTCGTCGACTTTAATTTGCCAAAAACCAGTCTTGAGATCCATCGACGAAAAGTACTTCGCATTTACGAGCCGGTCCAATGCGTCGTTCATCTATGGGAGGGGGTCATTTTTCGTGATTTTGTTCAAGCGGGAATAATCGACGCAGAAGCGCAGAGTTCCACCCTTCTTCTTCAATAAGATTACAGGAGACGCCCACGGGCTTTCCGTCGGCTGGATGATGTCGTCGCGCAGCATTTCGTCGATTGTGGCCTCATAGCTTATGGTTCTCGCGTCGCAAGTAAGCGCTCTGAAGGAGTGGTCGAGCGGATTCTTCGGGTATTATGCGATGCGTTGCAATTGATGTTTGCCGAATCCTCTATGACATAGAAAAGCAGTCTTTGTATCATCAGAGAAGACTTTAGAGTTGTTGGTGCTTACTCATGGGGAGGCTTGGATTTATGACGAAGACTGGTTCGGGAACTATGGTCGTCGAGGTAGATGCGGCAGAATCCGAGAGAACAAAGGCTTTGCTTAATTATTTCCACAAATTCCTCAGGTATGCGATCGTTGCGCCCTTGTTGATGAGTTTTAACTCATGGCTGAAGTTTGTCAGCATTAGTTCTGTTTTTCCTCCGTGCAGTCAAGTGAACGCTCTTGCGACAGAAATTTCACGGTCGAGCGGTAGACGTTGGTTGCCCTCGATGATTCCTTCTACGTCTGCGGGTATTTCAGTGCTGATGGAAATGGCGATGCTGGAGAGAGGCAGGATGCCGACTTTATCTTGTAGCACACTCATGGCATAGCGATGGCGAGAGCTCTCCGGCGGTATCGCTTGATCTTCGGATAGCTTTATTGACTTCGATTTGAGTAGATGATTGCACTGTATTGGTTCAGGAAGAGCGTGCTGAGAACTACGTCTCGTGAACATTGTTGAGGGATAACGAAGGTGGCAGGGTAAGTTGGGTCATGACTGGTAATTCTTACCGCGCACATTCCAGTCGGTGTAATCAGGTATCCTCCACCTGTCCGGATTTGAGGGCCTTGTCATGCACTCTTGAATTTCTTGAATGGGCGCCCAAGGGTCCACTCATGACGGAGTAGTCGGCCCCTGGGTCCACTAAAGCGGTGACTGCGTGGCCGTCGAGAAGGACGTCGAGGTCGGTGGTTCTTTGTCGTGCGCTGCAGTTAGGTCTTGGCGTCAGATCACGATTGGATCGCGTCAACCTGTGGCTGTTAC
Organism: Dermacentor variabilis; assembly: GCF_050947875.1. Classification (NCBI taxonomy): domain Eukaryota; kingdom Metazoa; phylum Arthropoda; class Arachnida; order Ixodida; family Ixodidae; genus Dermacentor; species Dermacentor variabilis. Next base: position 17,709,127 of record NW_027460291.1, on the reverse strand, counting down.
GTCGCGTCATCAGGTCTTCTTTATCGGCGTATTCTCTGCTTCCAGTATTTCGCGGAATGGCGGCGTGTCGTTGCTATGCCATCGAGCTAGATCTTGAAGCATCGGCGGCGGCAGAGGATCTTCGTCATTTCCGTGTACAGCAACGACACTTCCATCGATTGCTGCTTTTAGTTTTCCGCATACGCGCGTGCGGACGGACCCCGCACTGAGCCAGCGTCTGGTCCGCTGCGGGGAAACGTAGCGGCCTCTTGACGGCCAGCGGGATGGTCGTCGAGGGCTCCACTGAGTAGCGGCAAGGTAGTCGGCGTTATCACGAGGGCGTTCACCTTGTTGCGGGCACGGAGCTTTCACGGCGAAGCCTCGCAGTCCCATTTCATGGTATGGGCACCGGCGCTAGATGTCGCCTGCTTCTCCGCAGTGGTGGCAGAGCGGGCGGTGGTCGGAAGCACGCCACACGTCTGTCTTCCTAGGGAAGCTGTGATGAGCGGCGTGTCTTGCAGCGATGCGGAGCCGCGGGCGCAGATGGGGATCCTGGCGTCGTGCCACGGCGGCGTACGTCATCGCTTCCGGCTGAGGATGCGGTGATTGTGGTTTCACCTCCAGAACTACAAGGGATAGCTGAAGATCTTCGACAATGTCGGCATTTGAGGCCACTTGAGGCCTGGGAAAGAACTTTTGCAGTTCCTCGCGAACGACCTCTCTGATTGTCCGGGGCAGGTCATCACTGCTGAGCGCTTGAACATCGCTGTATTTTACGGTCAGCGTTTGGCCGCTGTATTGCCTGCTCCACATATCTAGCGCATCATCCATGGTTATGATCTCGGAATCAAATTCAACAACGGTCTCGGCCGAGTTCCATATCAGTGCGATGAGGAGCTTTTGCTTCACTCCCCTCATTAAGAAGCGAACTTTTTTCTCTTTTGTCATCTCGCGGTCGGCGTGTCTGCACCGGTGAGTCCTCTCCTCCGAGAAATCGCGATGTCCTCGTTGAGCACTCGGGCGATCTGGCACTTCTAGCAGAGCTTCGGCTTTTCCTTGCGCAAGACACTCGTAAAGATTTGCAGAAAGCCGTTGCCAAGCAGGTCTCACCATAAGCGCCGGCTACGAGGGGGCTCCGGGGCCCGAGCCCCCTCCAGAGTTTTCTGGGGGGGGACTGAACTCCCCTCCCCCGATCGATGCCGAAACCTACCTCCCCCTCACCCCTACACACACCTAAAGTGTCATTACTAGAAGCTCTTCACTCATATCATTTGAGGTTTCTTTTGACTTGCCTCGACCTTTTTACTTAAAATTTTATTGCGGCTGGTAGCTTACTACATTATTGTTGGAGCGGACATGCATGGCTTTTAATTTACACTTACGTTTTATTTCTGCAAATCCTGACAATAGGAAGACAAGCGCATTAGTAGCATCAGCGGCGGCTGCCTCATCCGTATTTTCTCACTTCAACATTGATTTAAATTTACACTTAAACACTATGCACATACCTATATATATATATATATATATATATATATATATATACAGGGCAAATTTCCTTATATTTCTGAAAGAGAAGGAGGTCACCAATTACAGTTATTTCTAAAGGCGTGGATAGCCTACGCGTAGGGAATGAATTTGTTGCTGTATGTTCCCCTCGCTTCAAATTCCTTTGCGTGCTTTTTTAGACTTCAGTTAACCCTTCGGCAGAGTCATTTATCAACGGCGTGTGATATGCACGTGAATATATGTCTCAGTATTGCTTCTCTTTGCAGTAAGGAATGCTAACGACTCATCAACAAAACATTTCTAATAACTTATAACATTTATTAGGGATGGAAACTTCGTCACTTGTATGCAGAGCTCATAAATATATATAGGGTGTCCCAATGAAGTATCATTCACCAAGATTTAAAGAAAAGAGCAATGCGTTACTCGAAGAAAATCTAGTGCGTATTGTTTCCAGTACAGTGGAGTAGCTGCCAGTAATTTTTCCGTTACTGAGATTTAATTAGGTCATTGTAAATAATTATCTATCTCGAGACGTAATATCCTAATTATCGAAGTCTCAATGAGACATTTGTAGGCGCGGCCAAGGGACATATCTAAATGTGGTAGTTTAAGCGACGTATTAACTGCGTACTAATTTTTTACAGTTCATAAATAAACCCTGCGAAATACGAAGAATAACACGTGACTGCTCTGCCACCCGCATCACAAAGCAGCACCCTCGAACAGGCTCGCTCTGAGTTAGCCAGAACAAAATAAAGGAAATAAAGAAAAATATCGTGATCGAGCTAGTGCCTTATCTGCCGCGCCCCGGCCGAATTAACGCGTCGCGTTTGGTGTTAGTTGGAAACAAGCTGTGATAGCTGTCGTCTTAGCGTAGATAATTTGCAAGGATGGTTTTTTGCCAGAAAACCTGTCACCACACAAGCGAATTTACAACGTCATTAGAAATATTTAAAGGTGCGTTTTGTTTCGTCCCAGTCGCCATGTCTTTCCCTAATGAGCTTACCAAAAACATGATCCTTGCCTTGGGAACTGCAAATGGCAATAAGAGGGAAATCGCAAATACATATCGGTCATAGAAGTGTAGTACTAGACCAAACGCATCGACTATCATCAGAAATTATGAAAACCTGAGACAAACCGTCAACATCAAGAAACAGCGGCGGAGGATTCCATCTTTGAGACCTAGCCTACGCACAGATGTTCTACTATTTATGGTCTCAAACCTTCTTGCTAGTGTGTGGGACGTGGCCACCCAGTTACCAATTTCCAAGTCATCAGTTTGGAGGATTTAAATGATGGCCTTTCACCCGTACCACCTTAACCAGCACCAATGCTTGAAAGATAGGGACCTGTAGAATCGTCTAGATTTCTCGAATTGGGTCCTCACAAATTCGGATGCATCATCGGACTTTTTGAGCAACATCATGTGCACAGATGAAGCCAATTTTCATAATGCACACTATTCAAGTCATTCCAATCCACACTGGGTCAAGCACAATCGACACTAGTAACTGTGGTTGTACACTGTGTGGTGCGGAATTTACGCCGGTGCTATAATCAGTCCCATCTTCGATCACACACTGACTGGACAGCGTTGCGTGGACTAAATCCTTGAAGGAGTGGTCGATGAGTTTCTCAGCGAAGTCCCGCTATAACGTCTTTCATTTGTGTGGCATCAGCAATATGGGGCATCCGCACACAGCAGTAGCCGAACACGCAACTGGCTGGAGGCGACATTTTCTGCGCACTAGATTGGAAGGCACGGGCCTGTAAATTAGCCGACTAGGTCAGCTGACCTCTCCGCTCGATTTCTTTTTTTTTTTGGAGGAGGGGGGAGGGGTTATGTGAACGATCGTGTTTACATGATTAAGACGGACGTCAGATTAGCTCAAGGCAAGGCTAACGGACGCCTTCCCTAGAATTCGAGCGTCGGTGATCAAGAAAGCCACTGAAGATGTGATAAAGCAGACTCAGTACTGCGTAGCTACAGAAGGGAACCTATTCCAACAAGTCCTCTATAGGCAGCAGCTAGTGTTCAATAGGGCTTAAGAATTCATTGAAAATAAAGGCAAACCGAAATCTGATGTTCTTTATTTAATTTTTGTGCAGGAATCCCGATTGCCAATTCGGCTTATTTAGAAGTGGTATTTTTTTTTCTTGAACACGTCGTTTCTGCCTTTCCTTAGATGTAGGTCGCTTCTCGGACTGTTTATTTCACTTTTGTTTTTTCCCACGAACCTGTTCTTGCAGTGCGCATACACTTTCATGAAAAATAAAACCGTCACTTCAATTTATTTTCGGACGCGAAATATACCTACGCGCGCACTCTTTCGATGCGGTGCTAGCAGAGCCGAGATTTTTAAAAAAATCATGCTTATTCAATTGCTTTTCGCGTTTCGCGCATAGTCAGTGCGCCAATTCTCGGCCACGATTCGGCCCCCTTATCAAGGGTCTTTTGTTATCAATGTGATTAGTCGGCCTTGAGAGACGGACAATAAGTGTGTCCTAGAAATGAGAGGAAGGAACAGCTGCGGAGCGCGAAACCTGCTCTTGGTGCTCCTTCCGTACCATTATCAGGGTGATTCGCTGTCTGTTCGGGTTTATGACAGGCATGCAGTTGCTTTCAATCCGCTTATTTGAGGACGCTGTTTTATGATGCGGATGGGAGCACAGTCACGTGGTATTTTCATATTTCGGGATGTTTATTTGCCAGTCGGAAAAAAATTGTACGCAATTAGTACGTCGCTGAAAACACCCTAATTAGATGTGCCCCTACAAAATTCCCATTGACACTTTGATAAGTGGGACAGTATTTCTCGAGTTCAATAAATAATTGCAATTACCGAAATAAATCTCAGTAACAAAAAAATTACCGGCCGCTGGAGTAACGCTACTGCTCCTTTTTTTTTAGTCTTGGAGCATGATAGTTGGAGCACCCTGTATAATGCACTAAGCAACCGAAAGTAGGCAAGCCGGATTTACTCGAAATCAGAATCAACAGCAGTCATGCGCAGCAGCGCTTATACTATAAAAAATGAGAGAGAGAGAGAGAGAGAGAGAGAGAGAGAGAGAGAGAGAGAGAGAGAGAGAGGGGGGGGGGGGCTGCAGTTCCGCCGAAAGGCGAAGCAATATTAGTGATAGCCAAGTATACGACAATTACACGAATGAAGATTGCACCACACAGAGACGCCAGATCATTGGTGATGCGAGAGGACTCAGGCTGTGAAACTGAACTGTCTCCTGCTGTGAGGTCTCGACATGGGGTTCGGAAAGCTGGTCGAGCCCCGGCTCCCCCCACCGGAAAAATGAAAACTTTCCGTCTCATGTTGTTACAGTCGACTGCCGGTTCTCCAACCACGTCTGGCGGCGTCTTCTCAGGCGAAGTATACATACCGCGGCTTGCCGCGGTGGTTCCAACTGTTGAACGTCGCGATTCTTTCGTAGGTCTCCAGCCAGGTTTCTGGGTCTTCAGCCGATGATCCGCGGAAGGCTGGTGGCTCCCAAGGTTGTTGAAGCAGGATGAGGAATGCTGGGAGAGCCACTGGGTCTTTTGCTTGTCCTTGATTCATGTGGTCTTCTCAGGCCCGTACTCCGGTAGCAGTCCTTGCAGTCTACGGCTAGCTCGCTGGCCCTTGGCGACGTTGGGTTGTCCTCGGGTTTCGGACTTGGATCGTGCCTTTGGGGGACGTTCGATACATGAACGCACCTGCACCAGATGTCACGTGGTAGTGGCGGTGAAGGACGCAGCCGCAAAACTGTGAATAACTTAACATTTTACTGGGCGTACCTGTTCCCACAAAGGTAAGTTACATTCAAAGCCCAACGATAGCGGCGAACACAGTCGGCGATCGTCGAAATACATTCTGTGGGTCAAGCGCATCGACTTTTGACATCACTCGTCGTAGGTTCCAGCGTAATCGGTGCTAAGCGCGTGGTTTCCAGAAACTACTACACAATTAGTGCAGCGCATGCAATCTGATTGCACAAGGTTCGGCGAGGACATACACAAAAGATCTAATCAACGATAAGATTAGCCTAAGTTCTAAATTGTGCGGGTGCGTCTTGCACTGAGCGATGAATTTAAGCTGTTAGCAGGTGAAATGTGGTCCCCAATAACAAGTTAATTAAGCACACGTGTCAATATCAAATTACAACCAACCAGTAAGAAAGGCATTTATTAGAATATAAGAAATTCAGCATCAAAGCAAACAAACCGGTCTAATGCGGTTCAGCAAGAAAGATGATTAAAAGTAAACTAGTGATCAACGCCGCTGTAACGAAATAAAGAGAGAAGATTGAAAACAGTCTGCAAAGAGAGCTAAGCTTTTGCGCAACGCCAATAACCCTGCGTGCCCACAAAGCAATGACCAGTTGGCCGTCGCAGGGCATAGACTGGCGGAACACACCGAAAGCTGTGCAGTTCTGACGTGCGTGTTCGTCGCATGACATAGCCTGGTTCGCCACAAAGGAATGGTGGAATACCTTAGCATGTTGTTTTTCCTAATGACACGCTAACGAACAAAGCATTAAAACAAACAACTTGTACTTGAAGAAACTTGCTAATTTGACAGTAAAGATTTCATGAGACGCAGGGAAGCAGTTTTTGGTTTTTGCCACGGAAGTTTTCTCCATGGCCCACAAGTGATCGCATGAACATTGCCTACCTTTATAAACCACGAGTATTGTTTTCTGTAGTCCTGCTATTGCTTTGTCTTTGTTCAAGTTTTGATGAATTTTGTTCAAGTTTTGATGAAAGTGTTTTATTTTTAGTGTTAGTCTCTAGACATTTAGTATTTTACTGGACATGTATAGTTTCGTCATTGTACGTGTGTCGCATGCGAACATCTTTTCTTGCCTCTTTCAAAGTGCTTTGATCGAGTACAGACCCTGACAAGTCTTTTATGGATTTTAGTCCGTGCCCCCAGCATTTTGATTATGTTACTAATGCATCATATTGCGGAAATAGAAATGAATGAATGCCTTCGCGCCTGCACTACCGATTTGTCGTTGACAACCACAGAGTGAACGCGACAACGGGAATTAGTCTTGACTGCAGGAGCTCGAACTTCTTTGTCGAGTCCTATGTCATTCTAGATTGTATCAGAGCGAACAACCCAACATTTAAAGCATACTGAACTGCTGCTTTGTCATCAACCTAATGCGGTAGAGCATGGCTGCGAGATTGTGCGCGCTGGCAGGTTTTGCTCCGGCTGTCACACGTGCACGGAGAGCGCGGAAGTTCACTGGTGAGCTTGGCCGGCTGCTTGCGTCAGGGAGGCTTCCAAGCACATTGAACGAGTCTCCCGGTGGCGCCGGTGCTTGCTTTCGTCTGTGCGTTTCACCGTCGGGATAGGGCGGCAACAAGCATGTAGCGCGATCGACCCAGGGAAACTTGCTACAATAGCTCGTGTGCTTGAATTGGGTGCACGATAGAGAACCCCACGTTGTTAGCATTATTCCGGAGCCCACAAAATATTCCGTTCCGTACTATCGTATAATAAATTTGAATGCTTTCGCTTGTTAGCAGATACATGTCAATACGCGCTGCATTAGTTCCTGCCAGTAAACCGGATTCGAAATTTCAAAATCGCATGGCATAGTGACTCCCTTACACTTGGTGACTCAGCATGACGAAAGATTACTGTGGCGAAGGCGGAAAAAAAAGAAAAACTGGGGGTGCACGTGCCAAAAGCATGACATAATTATAAGACACGCCGTAAGGGGGGGGGGGGGGGCCCTTACGGCGTGTCTTATAATTATGTCATGCTTTTGGCACGTGCACCCCCAGTTTTTCTTTTTTTTCCGCCTTCGCCACAGTAATCTTTCGTCATGCTGAGTCACCAAGTGTAAGGGAGTCACTATGCCATTCGATTTTGAAATTTCGAATCCGGTTTACTGGCAGGAACTAATGCAGCGCGTATTGACATGTATCTGCTAACAAGCGAAAGCATTCAAATTTATTATACGATAGTACGGAACGGAATATTTTGTTTGTCTTCGTATCTAGTGTTGGCCTTTTCGGCAAATGGACAAAACGCAGTATCAGGATGACAGTCCACAGGCAAATAGTCAAGGTGAAATGTCACTGAAATGTGTAAATGCAGAAACAATGTTTCACCCAAGGTGCAGCAGGGTTTATGAAAGTCTTTTTTTATGCGGAATAAAGAAAATCTGTCTATTTTGCTACGTGAGTTCGCGTGTCATTACCTGCTGCAAGCGGCAGTCTCAAGGCTTGATGGAGCGAGAAAGTGCGCACAAAACGTGAAATCATAAATTGCGTAATATTTACTCGTTTATTAGTCCGCCCAGGCAAGGAATTGGCATAGTTAGGAACAATAATGAATAAAATTTTCGTTACATCGATAACAAAAATACAAGTTTCATTTCCTACATGTGCTTACGGCATGCTTAGTTTTTTTTTTTTTTTTGAATATATTTATTTATGAATACCTTGCACGGGCCTTCAGGTAGGCATTGGGCAAGGGGAAAATACGGTTACATCAACGTAAAACAAGCGTTCATTAACAAAGACAGAAAAATAACGCGGAAAACATTCTCGACGATTATCAATTCTTGCCCCGAACGAACTCGCTCCCCGGCCAGCTCGATGAGCGCCACATGCACGGCGGCCCCCTGACGGCTCACGACTGGAACCAGAGGCGGTCGCGGACGCCCCGACGAATTCGGACAAAAGTGCTCGTCGCAAATGGCGCTCATCCAATCGGCGCTGCGACCGTTCTCTTTGCGTGCCGCTGTTCGGCCACGCGCGGGTCTGCATAAGAGTGGCGCGTGTATCAACTTGAATACAATTAGGCTGGTAATGGCGACCACTGCTAATTACGTTCCTTAAGAACGTGAGGAACTACGACGTAAATGAATGACATTGGGAAAGAAGTTTCAAAAGGCACTTTTATTAGCGGAGAATTATAAAGGCAATATGCAAGAAGCAAGATTCAAACTGAGCGAAAATCGAGGACAAGCGGAGGGAACACACAACAAACGAGCGTCATTTCTAATCAGTAAGCGTTCCTTCCGATTCGTTTTTCACGTAGTTTTAACCTTCCTTCAAGTATGAACCAACTAGCCAGCAAGAACGTTCTACCAATATGCGTGACCCAACAAGAAAGTATGTTTCAATGTATAAAAACTATGGCTATTCCGTAATCGAGAGTAGATGTCAGCACGAAATGGCTACCAGTAAAGCGGAGTGGTTTGAGATGATACTAGCCAGAATCTTAAAGGAGTACTTGCACAAAAATTTTCCATCTTCTTTTTTCTGCTGCAATAAGCAGCTAATGACCCAGTAATCATGGCCCCAAACATCATTGGCTTCAGAGCGCGACAGGTAATTTTTTGGAGCCTTTTTTCTAGTGACCAGTCCAAGCTTCGGTTTGAGAGAGCAACGAGATGGGCGAAAGAAGGAATGTAAACACAGCTGGACACGTGATCGCTCAAAACGGTGACGTAACACGGCGCGCGAGCTTCCTGTTGCCAGTTCGCCTGCTACGCTTGCACGTGCTTTGCGATGTCCTCGCCGTCGTCCTCGTCGTCCATCGGCGACTATTTCCTGCTTGCTGTAGTCGCCGCCGAATAAGGCGTGGCCAACAACATTTGACTGGATCCACTACAAAGCAGCGACTCGGAAAGTGCGGCTAACGACAGCTATCAATACGCGCACGCACTGGTACAAGTAGTACGAGCCATTCGTCGCTGGCGCTTTGGGAATGAAGCACATTCCGGTGCAGAGCACAAGGCGAGGCAAATGTCGGCCCAGCATCAGGCTTGGGGGTACGTAGTCTTGGCGGAAGATAGCCGGACTGCTTTAAGCTCGGCCGGTCGAAATGAAACGAGAAAATCTGGCTGCTCTTCAAGGGGGTCATTTCTAAGCATCCAGTGACGCGCACGAACTCAGACCACTTCTGCCGCTTATCGAAGCCGACGGTATAGCCAACAAGCAAGCCAGGGGAGCTGGCGATCTCTTGGAAACGGTATACAGGCCTAGTTCGCAAGGCCGACGGCCCTTGCGACCCGTCCGCAGCTGGTAATAAAGCATCTATATTCGTAAACGGAATCAACGTCTGCACATTTATGTCGCTCATAAGTGACAATACAATGCGTCTTACCGACGCCGTTGGTAGCGATGAGGAAACACGTTAGCCAGGCGAGCCGCTTCGCAGAGACGATTGCTGCGCTGACGGCTGCGATGACCGCTTTCGAGTCGAAATCACGCCAACAATTTACTATATCGCGCAACGTTTTCTAACATGCACACTTGCGAGGTCACTTCATGAGTTATTTCGTGTCAGAAACCAATTTTAGCCACTTTTTGGACCGCCGGCGAAAGAATAATAATAATATTTGGGGCTTTACGTGCCAAAACCACTTTCTGATTATGAGGCACGCCGTAGTGGAGGACTCCGGAAATTTTGACCACCTGGGGTTCTTTAACGTGCACCTAAATCTAAGCACACGGGTGTTTTCGCATTTCGCCCCCATCGAAATGCGGCCGCCGTGGCCGGGATTCGATCCCACGACCTCGTGCTCAGGAGCCCAACACCATACGCCGGCGAAAGAGGTCAGCGTCACGAGCAGGGTGAAAAATCAAGGGAGACGCCGGGACGATCGGAGCGGCGAGCTCCGAGGCCAGTGCAAACTCGTGGCGTAAGGTTTCCTCGGTTGTTTACATTACTGGTGTCGCTGCGTGTTGTGGTTGGCTGCGCGCACGTACTTTAACATTGATTTTAAATGTGTTCTCAATTCACCGTTCATATTTTGCAGACGATGTGTGTGTGCCCACATAAATCAACCTCACACGCGTTAATTCGACTTGGAAATTGTGTGTAAGTACTCCTTTAAAATGGGCGCAGTGCATGTTCGCAACGGCCCACCACGCCACACCGCAGTACACGAACCTGTTTTGCAAGTAACGCCTCGGCCAAACAGCGAACCGCAGCGCAGCGGACGCCACCGGCTCGGTCACACAGCATGGCGCCATCTCTCGAGCCACGGAACTCACGGACCGCTGGCGTTGAACAGGCGAGCCTTTCTCAGCGCCAAAATAATATTTGGGGTTTTACGTGCCAAAACCACTTCCTGATTATGAGGCACGCCGTAGTGGAGGACTCCGGAAATTTTGACCACCTGGGGTTCTTTAACGTGCACCTAAATCTAAGCACACGGGTGTTTTCGCATTTCGGCCCCATCGAAATGCGGCCGCCGTGGCCGGGACTCGATCCCGCGACCTCGTGCTCAGCAGCCCAACACCATAGCCACTGAGCAACCACGGCGACAAGTGTATGGTTCCCTGTATCTGCCTTTTGAACGTCGCTATTGAAAATGACGTATTAGACTTAGTAGCAGCTTGAGTGATATTGTGTGCAAACATTATGGAGAACTCGGAAACAATATTTTTTGTAACTTGTTTGGGCAATAACTAGCGTATGCAATGCCGTCCTGTACGAAGAGTTGGGGGCCATAGAGCGCGTTTTCTTACGTTTTGACTGGTTGCCCGGATGATCTCGTTTTGTTCTCACAACTTGCCCGGATAACGGCTGTGGCTTTTGGCTCATGGTCACTGGAAGGTCGCCGACAACGCGAGCTGAAAGGATATCATTCCTAAAAACTGCGGCAGAGACACTTACGACTGCTTACGTGTAGGAATGCGTAAGCATTATGATAGTCCTTCTGGTGAAATGCTTTCTTTTTTCTGCGTGTTCTTTGTCGGCGCAACCTCTCCCCTGCATTTTGACTGCGCCTCGGTGAGGCCACATGAAAACGCGCCAAGTGTCTCAACGCGCCCGCTTGCCCGTGAGGAGCTCATAATTCGAAGCACTCCTCAGCGGAGTAGAATTGGACATGAATGCTTTGTTATTTTATACACTCATTTCATATACTTATGACGTGGCACCACCCACTGGCTGCGCCGCCACGTGCCCAACGAAGCACGTACAAGGCCCCACGTTTAGTCAGCCAGATCGTGACGTGCGCAATGACGCACGCACTGGGCACACATTTAGTGAAGCATGGAGCGGCGTCGGCGAAACGTGCTCGTCTCGCACCCCGGAGGCGCGGCTTCGATTCGTACTCGGACCGATTTACCTAATGTTCTTTTCAAGGGCATTAGTTTACATTGTTTACAGGAACCTCCCTTTGAAATTTGACATAAATCTGAGTATTTTTGACATATTTTTACTCTTTGCCCTTTCTGGTACCAATATTCTGTCATGCCACCGACTACAACGCCGGATTTTCGCGTAATGGGGCAAATAATGCTTTCGCATTAAAACTACTAGTATGCCCGTCAAGCATTCACAATATTGAAATGTATGAGAAACCTATTCACATAAGGCTCGAAGCACTCAAGCTTCTTTGCTCCGCCATGTATTCATATATGAGATCTGGCAAGACAGCGTTCCCACCGTGCTATCATTGAAAAAGCATTTCAACCGACCAATATTGCTGCCGATTGCGTGCTCAGACGTTGTGCAACGAAGCGCTGCGTGTCATTTCCTCCGTTCCCAGGCTCTCCGCTTTTATCGTCACGCCGGATGCAACAGCATCAAGATTCATGATAACGCATAGTGTGCAGTCTCATCTTCCAAATAACTGCCGCCTGCTAGACCCAGCGAAATTTGAGGTAAAGCGCACGCCACGCCTTGCACAAACACGCAAAGAAATGAAAAACTTGGACCAAACCGGCCGCTCTCAATTTAATAGCGTCTTGCGCAGGACATAAAAGATGTTCTGAGGCTTGCACAAACTGGCTAAATTTTCTGCCGGAAGCACTAGTCTGTAGAAGTCAAGAACAAAGTTTTATATTGTAAAATGGATAAATTGAGTGTTTCTTTTTTAGTACACCAAAATTATCACGCAGTACTTTTCTTTTTCACACTATTCTGCCGAAACATTTTCATACATTTTTTTTCCACAAAGGGTAATTTTTCTTCAGTGTTGGTCCCCACATCACCTAGTCGCACTTGCACCTATGCTGCACTATAGGATGTCAATGGGCTTTCGGCACGCTTTTCGTTCCACGTTTCGCCACATCTGTGGTGCAGCTAGCGCAGCCGAGCCACAACTCTTGGTAGCGCACCGTACAGCGAGAGGAGGTAGCGCAGCGGGCGCGCATGCAGCGCCGAGCCACAGCGGCCGGCGAGCTTGGCATCGGCGACAAACTCTGTGACCCTGGACGGCCTCGTGCCTGACCGTGAATGCGGCCGCCGTGGCTGGGATTCAATCCCACGACCTCGTGCTCAGCAGCCCAATACCATAGCCACTGAGCAACCACGGCGGGTGTGTGTAGCGTATGTAATGCGGTCCTGTACAGAGGATTGAGGGCCAGAGACCGCTTTTTCTTAAGTTTTGACTGGCTACCCGGATGATCTCGTTTTGTACTCGCATCTTGCCGGGAGGTTCTCGTACGAGCGCCCGGATAACGGCTCTGGCTTTTGGCTCAAGTTTACTTGAAGGTCGTCGACAACGGGAGCTAAAAGCATTTCATGCGGAAAATAAAGGCACAAAAGGACTAAACGGTTCAGACAGGAAATGGGTCGAGGCAGAGCAAGAGGCAGAGCTACAAAATTGTTTAGTATGTATCCTGCGAAAATCTTTTGCAACCCGTGAAAACAGACGAAATTCGCACATTTAGATTTTGCGCGGTCTGCCTTCTACGGCCACCTCCAAGGGCGCCAGATGATGATGAAAAGGATGAAGATTTATTGGCATGCCCCATAGAGTTCGTATACCAACTCTAGAGGAAAAGCTGGCCCGAAAAAGTAGGAACCTTTAGGGCGCCGCCCTGTTACTACTGGTCAATGTGGCCAGCGCAGTTACCATTGAAAGAGCTGAAAGCAAGTACCAGGTAACCTTATGCTTTGTCTTTTAAAATCGCATACCTTATGGCTTTATGAAGGTGATGCGTTAATATTAAGTTTACAGAAAGCGCTTGCTAAGTGCGTGACTTATGTAAACCACGCTGTACGCATTCATGCAATAAAGGATGACACGAATTTCGGTTTCGAATATTTGTTTTTTGTATGCGCAGTAGTTTCGTACAGTTTAGGTTTGACGTGCGATCGCGCGTCAACGTCGGACGCTATGGCACGTTCGTGCCTTGTGTGCCACCAAAGCCCCGCAGTGCTCTGGCATATACCTTCACATGTAAGTAAACGAATGTATCTTCTTGTTCAGAACATCACGCGAGTAGACAGCTCTTCTGATGCATCACAATCGCTTGAGCAGCGTCACAGGAGAGCATTTTTTTACATGCGGAGCGGTGTTTTTATTTGCAGGCTTCCCTTCAGTAGGGAATTGCTGCACGGGCGGACTAGCGCACCGGAATTGTACTGGCGAATCCACAAGCAACTCAAAGAATCTGTTGAATTGTTGAAATTTCAACAATCGTGCTTCTACAAAGGCCACAGCAGAAAAACTGCCTGATGCCGAGTATTTCTGTGCCACGACGCAATCAAGAGGCGAGTGCTTAATACGGACGAAATCGAGTGCTTCAACCCACATATTAATAGCGATGTGCAGATATGCACATCTGATCCCTATGAGCATTTTCAAAATTCAATTATTTTAGGCAACATGCACATATGCAATACTGACATAATCTCAAACACCACTAAGCAGCTGGGACACATTTTTGTTGACCATACTCGCAGGTGAAATAAGTAGATCATGTGGACAGCTCCAGCTCATTTTCCTTTAATCAGTGTGTACAAGGGGTATGCAAAAATAACTTTTTTTCTCGCGCACCGATTATTTTGCTGTATAAGAAATAGAACCCACCACGTTAGGGTAACATATGTTGTACTTCACACTAATATGTGCTTTAATTTACCAAGTGAGATGAGTTACTTTTATGGCTCATTCAGTCAAATCACACTGCAAGCTGCATTCATAAATCTTCTATTGGATATTGCAAATGTTTAATTAAACATGTTTCCCTGTTATGCAGATATGCAATGGCAAGCCCTTCTGTGTTTTCCAATGGTAAAATTTAAGCTCTGAATTACAGAAGACATTTCTAGTCAGAAACAACAAGCAAAAATGGTGAACGCATAGTATCAGAAGCCCAAGGTACACAAATTACGAGAAGTGTCGAATGATTTTAAGGAAAGAATGGTATTTGAAAATGCAAGACTTTAGTGGAGGTCAAGCAAGTCAATATAGGTAGAATACTCTGCAAAATTATGCGAGTGATGGGATGGCAAACAATGGGTCAGGAAATGCGTTGTTTTTCTGCAAAACAAAAGCTGATGATTGTCATTACATAAGTCACTTTAGCATCATGACACTGCTGCTTGATAAATTCATAAACAAACAAAAAAAGACGAAAAAATTAAAAACAATTTAATGATGCTCTCTTCACACTGAGATAAATTAAAAAACGGATCCCATCTAATGGGATGAGTTTCAGTTTCGAGCTATGACACTTGCCGCATAGATGTGGAGGGCCTTGCACCAATAGTGATAGTTACTACTGCATTTAGAAATTGAACACATTCATGCAGACAAGGATGATTTTTTATATTTTTGCATACCACTTCAAGTGCCTCCACCAAGTGTTACAATGCTGCACGCAGCCATATACTAAGGATCTCACAGCAACACCTACAGGTAAAAAGCAAAAGCAGTCGAAGTGATGGTGCATTCTGGACAATATGTTTGAAAACTTTTAGGCAAAAAGAGTGCAAGAAGCAGACATAAGAACTGCATTTATTTCCATAATTCCCCATTTGAATGACCTTTTCTTTTTGCTTAGACAATGCCTACGCCTAGCCACAGTAGCTCCCTCATGCATGGAGGTAAATGCAGGCAACAGGCAAGAAGCAATAGCACCGGTATTGACATTCATCTAATTTCTTTCTTTTTCTTACATTTAGGCAGCCAGCACACCTCGAACAGCCACCTTACCTGCTGGTGTGTCAGGAGATTCCTGTTGTACATATGCTCATAATAAACTATATAAACAATAAACTCGTAAAACAATATATATATATATATAGGGGATAGACGGGGAATGCGGGAGATGGAAATTTAAGACGATGAGCAAAACGTGAACAAGGTGAATGCAGGAGCCAACGTTTCGACAAGCGGACTTGTCTTCTTCAAGGCGACGTGCGCTTTCCTCGCCACAGTATATATAGGCCTCGTGCACCGCCTATAGAGGCGCCACTGATAGCCACCTAGCGGGCGCTTCCAACAATACGCGCGGGAGCAGTAGCAGACGACAACACTTTGCAGCAAGGGTGACTGAAGTTCGCGGCTGCGATTTGTCCTTTGTTCGGGTGCCAGACTGCTTCTTCTGCGGTGACAGCTGTAGGGAAGACGCAGACCTCTGTGGGAGCGGGTATGAACAAGATGTTACCGGTGTTTGGGGCAACATGGTCCACATACGCGCCAGGTGCGTCCCGCAGACAAACGCCATGAAGACCATTTACATGAAGTGGAGCTCATGTAAACTAGCCGACAAATTTTGTTGACTAATGCGATATCTCGACCGTGTTTTTTCTTTAATTCTACCCTTGCCTTAATGCTGATTCTGTACTTCAATAATAAGCACCCGTCGTTAGTGCAGACAGATAACAAATCCGCACGGTGCGATGTCTGCATATGCCGTTGTCATTTTTCTGCCGATGAATACATGTGACGCCGCCGAATAAGTGTAGTGAAAGTCGCCTGAAGAAGAATAATTGCGAATTTATTGATAGAAACGCGTACACTGTAGTCAACGAAGCCACCAAACGCACGGGTTAATAAAAGCGCGTGTTAGCGCTGTACCGCCGATGAACTGCCGTTCGCGCTGCAGTTTTTGCAATTTTAAATTCCCTAAGGGAGCTGCTTGGAAACGTACAAAGTTATCGTCTAACGTTGCAGTACTTTTTTTTAAATGTTACTAGAGAGAGGTGCCACATGATATATTTAAAGGCAGAGCAGCGCCAGTCAAATTAGATCCAGCGCTGGCGGCAAGGCCGGGTTTAGTCCTATGCGGCGTAAGCATAACAAGAAATAATTCAGTTGAGTACAAAATTCACTTGCAAGAAGCGACTACGTTGTGAAACAAACAAATCACTCGGCGTGTTAAGTCTGCTCTGACAGCATCAAGGTGTGATGACTTACCAAACGTGACGCGAACTATTCAGCGAATAATGGATCAGCGAAAAATGGACCAAAATACCATATGCAGCAACTATTAGCAATTCTCGCCCTGAGCTACCTATTTTCTAAACACATTTCCCAAAAAACCACGATATCTAAGATGCCCTCGGGCGAAATGAATAAAGCTGTTAAAGAAGCACTTGCTTGGTGTCATTCCGATAAGACACAGCGTCATTTATACCCTTTACAAACGAGGCAGGGTGAAAACCTCGCAGCCCAAAAGAATCAAGACTTATGCATGAAGCAACTAGCAACAGTTAAACATGTGCGAAGCCACGCATAAAATAGATGTAAAAACATGAAGTCCGCGACAGCTGGTGCGAGGATTTACCGGGCCACATAAAACTAACAATTTCAGTTCTTGCAAACTTCTGTAGCTTTAACATACAACACACTGCGCTCATGCAGTCGTGCTGCCTAGCTAGCTCAACGCGGTAAAGAAG
Source organism: Dermacentor variabilis (assembly GCF_050947875.1). Lineage (NCBI taxonomy): Eukaryota > Metazoa > Arthropoda > Arachnida > Ixodida > Ixodidae > Dermacentor > Dermacentor variabilis. The sequence continues at coordinate 17,692,025 of NW_027460291.1, read as the reverse complement.
CGGAAAACAATATAAGCGGCAAACGGCATTCTGAACTTTAGCAAAATGCCTTTAAACCACATGCTGCACTGCAGAAGGACTTCGTCGCTTACGCGTCTAACTACAATCGAGTAAAAAAATATTAATAAACGAAACCGAAGCGACGAAGGAAAGGATGAGAACAAGAAATTTCGCGCCGAAGCGACGATCCATTGCCACCGTTGCTCCTGCTGATGAGGCTTTGCGGGGAATAATTAGAACCCTATCGCCGGCACGTTTTCGCCGGTATTTGAGCCCCCCACCCTGCAACAATTCTTCTTCAACATTCTTCGGAAGCTTTGGCCATCCCACACATGCGAAGGGTGTTGCCTATTTTGCTCTCAAAACACAAATAAGACGGAGAAGCACTATCAGCGACGCAGCGAACTACGGCGTGCTACGGCGCGCGGCTCGCTCCTCTCCCGTGTGTTCCGCGCAAGGCCGCCACCAGTGGCGCGGCCATCGGCGTGCACGCCGCCTATAGGTGGGTTTCTTCTAAAGGGGAGAGGTGTGAGGAGGGAGGATGCGGGAACGAGGGAAGGTGTGTTAGCGTATCGAATTGGGAGTAAAGGAACGCTGTGCACAAGGTCAAAGCCAGGGCCACGCCCCCTCCCCCCAAACCCGGTCTGTCAACGCACGCATGTTAGCCGGCGTGTCAAGGGCGTCTGACACGCCGGCTGAAAAAAAAGAGGAAAGGTAAGGGAAAAGAAGGGGGGAGGATACGCCAAGAAATCAAACGCAGTGTTGTTGCCTATAGCTTGAAGTTTAGCATAGCGAATAGATTCTAAAGCTCCCTTTGAAAAGTTTGTGCCTATTGGTTGCAATGTCTTGAACTTATGGATAAGGTATGATTCTCTATGATTATATATATATATATATATATATATATATATATATATATATATATATATATATATATATATATATATATATATATATACTTTGCAGTGATACAGAGCGCACTTTGAAGCTTCCCTCTATATTTTGCACCTTTAATTACGTATGTGTTGTGTGGCCCTCAATGCAGTTCATGTTGTAGCAGCTGCTTTGTCTGCGTATTGCACATTGGATTAAGCTTGTGATATACACATGTGCAAAAGGCCTATACTTCGCTCATATACAAAATAAGGTTCTATGTAGTTCTCAGTGTTACAATAAAAAATGAAAGCAATCCGATCGTGGAATTGTGTTTATTACAGTAATTCCTATGACAGTCATTGACAAGTTGACAACTTGAACTGGTCAATCCGCCATGGGAAGGAATTGTATGTATACATATAGGGGAAAAAGGGGATATGCGTGCGTGTGTGTATGTGGGGGGGGGGTGTATAGGATTAGGGCGGCACGAGAAAACGTACCTACACCATCCTCCAGACTCATTCCTTTAAGGTACCGTAACAAAGCGTATTATGCATAAAGTTCATACAATTATGATACTACACACGCCAGGCGACGCGAGCTACATTTGCATTGACTCGGATTCGCGACTGCACCGGATGCCCTCCATATTACTATGGTTAATATTGCTCGCTGCACCGAAGCAAAAGAAAGATCATGGGCGCAGGTGCCTTTAAAGTATCTCGACCTTGCGAGGCACCGCTGCGCGTGCCAGGGGAGCTCTCCGTGCGAACACTCCCTGGCACACACCTGCATCGTCGGCCCCCGCCTACGTACCGTTCTGCTTTGAGCTTTGATCCCCCCACTGTCCCTTGGGTGCCCTGGAGTTCCTGCGCCGTCTGCTTTATTATAATCTCAGGTGCTCTCCCGAAACTTCCGTTTGTCGGTTATACGTGCCCTACAGATGGATCAGTTTTGTAATAATAATTTAAAGAAAAATAATCTATCGTCGCGACGATAGATCACGACCGCAGCTTCTGCAACATACCGCGCCCGTGCGAAGAGAACGCCAACGAGGAATCTGACCACAGCTTCGAGCTCCTAACTCGTAACCTCGTCGAGTGACACTCCTGCAACGGGTGTGACCGCTGAAAACCGCATACCGTCGGAAACTTCAAGAGGACCATCCTTCGCTTGCATAACTGCCACCTGCACGGCCAACATGGACCACACCCACACCATCCCGCAACATAGAATAAAGAGCCAACTTATAAAGCCCCAAACACACGGCTGCACGCACACACATCACCACGCCACAAGCGAGACGCCATGCTGCTACGCTGCCATGGTTTCCAGATTAAAACTGACTATTGTCACCAAGTCTAGCAAGCGTCTCAGGAACTGGCAACCTCGGCGCGTAGCAACATGGCGGAGCTCTTGCGGTTCCCGATTTCAATGCATGGGCCCTATGGGTAGCTTGTCCTCTAGAGTCAGTATAGTAACTCTATGCCTGTTTGAGGCCGCTGTCGTCGTGCTAGGCCGCCGCGGCATCAAACGAAAATAACACTTATGTCGCGCGAAGTGAATAAATACTGCATGTTTTCCCCCTTTCAACGCACTTTCTCCGAGTTCCGTTTTCGACAGGTAGGTGCGCGATCTCATGCTACTTCGGTTAAACAGTACTACCGTTTAGTACGTACTTTTTCCAGCTCCGACCGACTACGGTGTAACGAGGTTTCACTGTAGTCGCAGCCGCAATGGGTCTGGGCTGCAGACATGCAGAAATGTATACGAAGCTTATTAAATATTCACGTAACATCTGACGAGAACTCAGTTGGCGCATACATGCAGCCGTCCAGGTAGGTCTGCATGATCAATGAGTGCAAAAAAATTAGGCCATAAAAGTAGCTCAGTGGCTTCTTTTATTTGAAATTGATTTTTCCCAAACTACACACAAATGAAAAATCATCACATATCTGTCTCAATATGACAAACATAAATGAGGGGAGAAATGGCAAGACGAGGAGGAGAACAAAGCCAGAAAGCGATTGGGCTTGGTTCGAAACCTAAGAGCAGCTTCAAAACATGGCCAGAAGGTTGGCCCAGGATGCTAGACAATAGATGTTGGGAAGAATTCGAGGGCATTGTGGTCAGCTCCATGCTTGATCCATATACTATCTGCAATGCGTGTCAATAATTGGCCTCCTGAAAGTTGTTTCCTATGTAAGCATGGTTGTGTTTCAGCTCAAGAACGGAAGTTATAGTTACCTGCTTCTGTGCCTGAATTGACAGATGAGCAAGCTTAATAAATCAGGACGTGCCAATAGTGCACTGAGTGGGCGTATGTTAGCAGGCTAGGATTTTTTGTCTCCAGTTATATTTCACATCATTTTACCTGTTGTACAATGTAGACCAATGAAGGCCCAAGCACAAGAGGGAACATGAAAAAGTGAATGCATACATGACTTTCTTTAATGATGAAATGAATGTTTTCTGCTTCAATGTCATAATACATACCTGCCAACTTTTATAATTTCATCACAAAATGTGAGATTTTTAAAGGTTGCTTATAATTCTATAGACACAAATAATTATAATGTGGCCATTTCTTAGGCACTTCATCATCTGTACATGATCATCATCACATCGTGTTCTTCCTCTTCATCTCTTGTGGGGACCCATCTTAATATTGATCTGTGCCTTCAGTGTGATCGGTCCACCATGTCTTTGGGTCATATTAAAGGTCATGCTAAATGCTACGTCACAATAACATTTTTTCATTTGAATCCTAGTAAAGGCAAAAACGGATCTGAACGGAATGAAAATATTATCAATGGGAAATTTTCAGAGCCAGACTACTCAGACCCACTCGGTTATTCAGACTTACTGGCAGCAGTGCCACAAGTGAAACGGCAGGTAATATTTTGGCTGACGTTACATCAACATCTTGCAAATAAATATCACAAATATTTCTTTTTCTATGACGCAGATTATGTTTTCCGCGAATATAGAGCAGCGTGCCTTTTCATAGCGCCTCTACAGAATGAAGCCATGCAAGGTTCACAGAAGTGTTGCATAATTCAGTTTCCTAAAATGAGCTTCGCCACAATGCAGTATTGTTATGCAGTGAAGCATGTGCAATGTACGGCGGCAAAGTATATTATGAAAGTGGAAAGGGGCCACTGTCACGGGACATATAATGTGTTCCTTAATGATACATGTGTGCACCCGCCGTCTCCTGTTAGTTAAAGCACCAATACACCTATTAATTGTACTAGCAGGCCATCAGAGCTACTTTGGACATGGCTGTGGCAATGTGAGCTCTTATTTCAACCACCTTGCAAGGATGTAGCTAATATTCTAGAAATAATAAACATATAAAAACATGAACACTATAAACTTTGGCTTGCTAAACAAAATGTTGCTTTCTTACAGCTAGGGCCGCACTTTTCACCCCAGAACATGGGCCTTGAATCTCCACAGAAACAGCTTTGAATGGCTGCCAGTACAGTTATTACAAGTGTCTGTATTTGTACTATGACAGGGGATGGTAGGTGTGCACATGGGTAATTAAGGAACACACATGTCCTGTGACAACGGCTGTATTGCAGAAAAACCGACTTTAGGAAACCAAATTACGCAACATTTTTAGACCCTTGCCCAAAGCCAACCAAATGTTCTGTACAGAAAACAATTATCAAAATTTCTTACTATATTTCAGTGTTTTCTGTCTGCAACAGTAGTATTTTTTGCATATAAAGTTGAAGAGTCTGTATTACAAATGGTTTGTGTGTAAATTGTCTATGAGGGTATCTTAAGCGCCAAGTAGAACACAAAAGCAAGATGACATACAACACAGAAAAGCTGAAATTTGGCGTAGACAGCACAAGATAGCACAAATTTTAGTTCTTGTGTAAATGTATTTTGACCATGAGTTGAAAAACCCTGTTTACTTAATGTTGAAGATAAAGCCTATAAGTAAAACTACACAAATATTTAAGGAATGAAAATGCACAGGGTAGGCTCATCAGAAAGTATAAGCTTTGTCTTTTAGTGAGGGTAATATTGAATGCTGATAATCCTAAAAATTATATCACATTAAAGTCATTTAATGTGGATCTAGCTTCTTCGCTTCACCCTCGAAGTTTGGCGTCGGCATCTAATCAAGTAGACATAGCAGGATACAGCTGTACAATGGACAGAGAAAACGAAAATTTACAGGACAAAGGACTCCTGCCAGATCGACTTAGCGGAAGGGCTCTGCACTTGCGTGATGGGTGTATTTAATAGCTCATGCAATTCAGAGATGCTCAAACAGTAAATATGTTTAATACCTCGTAGCGTTATGACTGTCACCACTAACGCAGGCGAAAAAGATGAGCTCACATGCACGTAGTGCAAGAATAGAACACGCTAGCGCACCTGACCAAAGCGGCCGCGGTATCAGCCGGCCCCGAGATGCCGTGGCATCATGGCTGGCTGGCTTAAACAAACAGTGGCTATGGCGGCTACCTCTTCACTCCGTCTCCCTCAAATTGATGACACGGATGACCGAGCCCAGCCTTCCCACAACTTGGTGACCAGGACGACTGAGCCCTGTCATGCCAGTATCAGCGCACCGACTTTACCAAGGCGAGTAGTGACGTGACCTCACATGATTCGGCAGATGTCCTGTGATTGCAGGGTGCCCGGGAATTCTATATTGACATGCCGGACATCTGGTTCATCCAGCTAAACAGCCATTTCCTTCTCAACAAGGTTCCAAGCTCCGGCTCTCACCTCCTGCTCCCACTTCTACAAAGACTTGCGGGCAGCCGTCCTTGCTCACTACGTCACCTCGAGCGCTCATTCTCCTCCAGCTGGTGCTCCACCACAACAGCTCTCGCCATCTACCGCATCATTCTGCATCTTGTTGTCCCACATCACCTGCGTTCACCCATGCTGGTCGTCAGCAAGCGCCGACCCCAGCATCAAACCTTTACTCGGTCCGTGAGCTTCCTCCCCAGCTCAAAGGCAGCAGCTGGATGATTCTTTCCAAGAAATACACTGGGCTAAATGCAAGCGCTTTCGGCTACTCTACAGCTCGTCGCTCTCCTTCCTTAGACGTTCCCACAAGCTGCCCGCCTTCCACTCGGGGCACCTCACTCATCACCAATTCGGAGGCTCAGCCACCGGCTGCACAAGGCGCAAATTTCACTCTCACTGGCACGGCGACGCCACAAGCAAAACCTTTGGGATGCATTCAGTGACCACTGCAACCCTGATGCTATCGGCATTCAAGATTCCACTGCAAGCAGCAGCAGGCAAGCCTTCCGATGTTGTGCTCACACCTTCCGCAGATGCAAGGCCTACCGAAGTTTTGCAGGAGCAACTCTGCCATCTGGTTTCTTCAGCTCGAGAATCACTTCTACGTCAACAACATGAGTGACCAACACTTGCACTATCTCCACGCAAGTCCCGAGCTCCCAGATGGTCTACTTTTGGAGCTCCGACTTCTACAGGCCCGTGCATCTACGAGTGCCTGTGGCAGATTGCGATTTTTCACTCTGGTGTCATTGTGGCTGTGCCTCACTCACAACCTATGCTGCCTGGTATATATCTCTCAGATTGCGTGAACCCGACACTACCAATGACCGCACGGTCTGCACACTTTACCTGGGCTTTACCATTGGACTTTGTTTCAACTGCACTTCGCACTAGGAGGTTGGCCCTGTAGCCGCGCGACTATCACCTCCAATGCAGGCAAAGAAGATGGGCTCACGCACAGGCAGAGCAAGTATAGAACATGCTAGTGCGCATGACCTGAACTCCCGATATCCCGCGACACCATGGCTGGCTGGCTTGAATAAGCCGTGGCTACCTTTTCATGCTGCCTCCCATAAATTGGTGACCAGGACGACCGAACCCAGCCTTCCCACTTTTTTGTACATAAACCTCTGCTCACAGTGCTTCCGTCGCAAGTCGGAAAACATTGCCTTAGCCTGCAAGTCATTATTGCATTCATGTAATTAACCATGAGGACTTGTTAATTTGCATTCCAGCAGAAGGCTTAAACATATACACAAGTTGGAAATCAAAATGGAGCAACTCCCATGCATTATGGGAACAAACGTTATGGTAACTTTTTGCTGGTAACCCAGCATTGTTATGATTAACGTGAAGTGTTGCTAGGCGGACCGACATGTTTGTGTAAAATGAACAACTATGTGTGTAACGACAGCAAAAATACGTCAGTGAACATGATTGTGACACTGACGACATGATTTCTACTCCGGCCATTTGAAGTCCGCTTACGACATGCAGACTGTTGCATTCTACGTGTACTGGACGACCATATGAAAGAGAAGCATGGATTGTGAAGTTATCAGTGATTATGTGTCATATAAACGTACAGACCTATGGCTATGTCATGTGATGCATGTTAAAACAACGATGGCTTCATAGGTTTCTCATCTGAAAGCAGTTTTTAAAAACCAATACGGGTTTCTTTGAAAAAAACTTCATAGCCGAAAAAAAAATGTCTCCTGGTCCAGGGATGGAACCCAAGACATTGTGCTAAAGTCAGGTTGATGAGAATTTTCCTTTTCGTGAAGCCTCCTTGATCTTGTGGGCTTCCACAGAACTGATTTGCCATTAACTGGGCTTAGGAGCAGGCAAATGGTCGACGGCTCTGACTTTGATCGCCTCAATGCCTTGGGGTAGCATACAAGAGTTTATTGGCTACTAGCCTGCTTCTAAGGTCACATGCAATTATAATGAATTATATTTACTAACACATGCAGGATCATTCTAATAACATACGCCTACATGAACTCATGCACTGCCCAAGATCATAACACGTGAAAAGCACAGTTCACATTAGCAGGCCTTGCAAAGCATGCCAAGATGCACACCATGAAATTCCTTTGAATTGTTTGAGTGCTTCCTAATATGGTCATTTAATGGGACACTAAAGGAAAATACTAAGTAGATGTGGCCTATTGAAGTAGCATTCTATAAACCTCACCGTGCTTGTTTTGTGCCAAGAAAAGACATCGTTTACGAGAAAATTGCGTCTGAAGGGTTCGCATACCTAGCGAGCAAATGAAATCGCCTGCCCCTGAGAACAGAGTGGCGAAGTTGCGCCATCATTACAGACGGTGCTACAGGTTTCTGTGCAAAATGCGTACACGCGGCCATGGAGCAACCGAGCCAAGGCAGAACGCTGGACTCACCGCTGCAGCTGCTTTTGATCGAGTAGCATGGGCTGTTCGGGAACCCTGCAACATCACATGAACATAGAATTCTCTGTAACTTGCAGTTTGTGTGAGTTTCATAAGCCAGAAAAGCCAGCTTAGCACTACATGATAACGAAACTACTGAAATGTGAAAGCGTGGGCAATGCTTTCAAGGGTAACCTCAATGGGCTCTTTTTTCTAAAAATCAAACAGAACTAGACGAGTAGCATTTTCTTTCATCTTATAATGCAATGCAGCAATCTTTTTATTACTAGTAGATGAGTCCTAGCGACAGAACTTTAATGAGGAGTGCCTTCATAATCGGCCTAGTACTTGAATGTCCCGGGGCAGCCTCTAATTGTGTCCTGCATTTACTTCAGTTTCTCAATTACTGAAGCTCTGTTCGCAATAATAGTGATGCCTTAGACATTCTCGAGCACTAATCTATTACTTTAGCTGGACTTAATATTTGCCTTTAGTGTCCCATTAGACACTAGTCCCTCCGACCTGCATATGACCTGCCACAGCTGAGAGGTATCTCGCAGAGTAACCCCCACAGCTAAACATAAAAAGTGCTTGGCATGGTTTTTCATACAACCTTGTCTCTCATTACCCGAGGTACAAAGAAACAATTGGGCAAATCGCTTGGGTGCGGGAAAAACCACTGGGGTGCTTTATCTACCAGCCAGGCTTTTCAATTTTGGGCACATATGGCACAAAGTCATGTCTAGTAATGTCTGTTCCTTTTACGTTTCAGTGTTTTCTCGTGAGCAACTATTCACCTTTCAAAGAACATATTTGGTCACAGCATGCACAACAAATTGAGTAAAGCTGGATTTTAAACGCCTGTGCATTGATGAAATCACATGAATAGGCCACTTGCCCGAATTGGGCAAATGGCCAATAAACCATCGTATCCTATCTTAGGGCATCAAGGCACAGCCGAAGTCAGAGCCCTCGAGCAGTTGCCTGCTGATGTATTACATGATGCCTCCAGTTAAGACGTCTGCTGCTGTGGTAGTGAGTGGTAGTGGCTTATGCCAAGGGGATGGGAGGGTGACTGCCGCAGTAGCTGAACTGGTAAGGCACCACATGCCTGATGAAGGTGGTGTGGATTCAGCTCCTACCTACAGCAAGCTACCTTTCGTCCACTTTCATCTCCCTTTTCCATACTATTTATAAGTTCCAAAAATGCACAATTAACTTACCCTATGCTATCTCCGAGTTCATTGCCTATTTTCATCATCTGTTCAAACAATGATGGCTCCCCACGAAACACGCAAGCAGCTATTTGATGTCTTGAACGGCTAATTCAAAAGCCTAGTAGCTGTCTTGATCAAGACATTTTGTAGCCATGGACGTCTAGAAGTACTTCAGTAAGCCCTGCTAATGTTACGCTATAAGTTGGCTAATGGACGGCTTGACAAGAACAACTGAAGACTTTTATTAGACATTCCCTCAATTTTTTTGCGGCAGCTGTTACAGTAACCCGACGTTTGCCCACAGTTACAATTTATTTTAAACGAGGCATGGACATCAGAAAAAAATTTATATTGTTGGATAGAGTGATGCACAGGTAGTTTTTCCAGATGTGAACCATGGAAATAGTGTAGTACAGCCTCATTGGTCAATTAGTGCTTTTTAATTAGACCAATCAATTGCATGCCGCCTGTCAGAATTATTTTGCAAATAAAAGAAGTTCTGTATTGTATGCTGATATCATTCCAATGTCAGCCCATTGACCTAAACAAGTACATCTCTGCATGAAACACGTCATTATTGACAAAACTTCGCCCTGCTGGGTCTCCACCAAATTGAAATAGTTTCTAGCAAAGAAAAATTTTGTGAGTGATGCTGCAGTTCAGGCAAAAAGTACATCGTTTTCAGGTACAGGAGGCACAATAGCCTGATACCAGTATACGAAACAGAACGCTGTGCTGCAATGAGTTAAGAAATAAAGGATAGTACACATCTGGAAAAACACTCTGCGAACCACTCTAACTAGCAATATAAATATATTTTTTCTGATGTCCATGCTTCATTTAAAAGTAAATTGTAACTTACTTTGTGGATGCCTCTTGTAAGGTAATGCCACATGCTTGCACAGCATGACGCAGAAATAATGGCCAGTTCTTCGGCATATCATCCATTAGTGAATTCCTTGTACGTTGCAAATTACCAGAACTGAAAGATAAATCACAATATGCTGTTATTTTTTTCATAAACTGTACGATGAGCTTTTCATGCATAAAAGATGATTGCAAGCGAAAATGCAGCAAGACATCAACTTCACACCACTCATACTTTATTACCTAATAAATGAGAAAAGATGCAGAAAGTGTAATTAACAAGAGTGACAAATAGCAGCAAAGGTGATCATGAATAAATCTTGAAGATGATTGCCGCCGCTGCCAGAGCAGGCCAGCCTTCGTAGGAGAGCACTTGCTGCCCAGAAAAGCTTGCTGTCACAGGCCACGCATGACGGTTCTTGTAGACATGGGCAAGCAATACCTGCACAGAAGAGGGGGAGAAAATGCGAGGGAGGAAATGGGAATATTGAAATTGGAACTTCAATTAGCAATATGTGCTAAGTAAGAAGTTTGCCTCACATTAAAAATAAATATAAGCACTCCTTTCCCTTAAATTACGGGTATCTTAAGGCATGTATGCATGTACGCTTAAGTATTTCCTGGCATATAGTCATTAAATTGCATAGCAGAGTCAAAGTCAGCCTTTAAATTAATATATGGTATTTTGTGGCTAAAAAGCCACTTATAAATCTGTCAAACAAGTCTGAGAAGAAAAGAAGAACTATTTTAATGACTGGAAAATGTAGAGAGGTCAGCCGGATAATGGAGCATCTGGCCTGCTATTCTACGTAAGTGAAGGGGAAGAGGGGAAGAAAAAGGGTCACGATTAGGCGTCGCCTTCACGCGCAAATATTCGCACATCATTGGACGGACAGACTCCCCGGACTGTTCAGTGTGTGGCACTGTAGAGACTATAGAACATGTGCTCGTGGTGTGCCCTGAGTATGCGCGCGAAAGACTGACAATGGCAGATACCTTGAGATATTTACACAATGGACCACTGTCGGAGAACCTCTTGCTAGGCGCATGGCCACAGAGTTGGCAGACGACAGAGACAATGCGTGCTCTTTCACGTTTCCTAGGTGACACGGGCCTGGACTTACGCCTGTGATACCAGTTGTGTAATGTGTCCTTCACCTCGTTCCTCCCATTATCAAGTCTGAGAAGCTTCCTGCAAGATATAATCAGTTTAACATAGTAATTCACTCTGCAGGTAAAGGATGTACTAGCTTAATTAAAAAAGTTAAACAGCGTTTTATATTGTTAACTAAAAGCAAGTTTGGCATTTTGCACTGCCTTTCTTTCAAACTTAAACATGACGCAGTACAGAGTAAGCAGGTAGCATGCAAAGGAGGACTGGTGATAAAGTAGTGTTCCAAAGCAACACTCCTAGCTGGATCAATCACTTTTGTTGATATATTTTTATGTGACCCTAATTGGTTTAAGGCAACACCTCACACAGATGATGCGTCATACAAAATTGAAAGTATCTCATGATGTGATCAAATGATAAAATTGTCCACTGTCTTGGAAGTGTTAACATGCTGTTTGCGCGAGGAAGTGCAAAGTGATTCGTATAGGTAGCAAATTCATCAGTGCATCTATAGCATGAGGTAATTCTGAGCATCTACGTGGACCCGCAATTGAGAAGCCACTGCACACAAAAAGGTGTATTCAAGTAATGGTCCATGCTGAATAATTGCCCACCTAGTGAAAAGTCAAATGTGGCAGGCTAATGGGCCAGGGCAAATAAATTGCTAAATTCTGACACCTCCAATTATATTATTGAAACAGGTGACAAAAAGCAGCACAGGTAAAATTGCAGTTATGAGAAAATTTTAAAAGCACCTCTGCAAACTGCTGGAACCCTCAGCATCATGCCTGTTCTACACGCACATCTGTTGCAGCACAATCTATATCTCAGACACAGGCGCCTCCACACATCACTTCGTGATCTCCTCACAATAAGGTTAAAAAACGGTCTGACACAAGCTACCTGATGTGCTTCATTTTGCAAGTGCCAGCCAACTGCTGACGGTGGTAGAGCAAAATTGAAATTTGTCCTTGTATGGAAGCCTCGGCCCATGTTTTATCAATTTTAGCGGCAAAGTACACCTTTTACAGCACACAAATCTTAAATTAGACTGCTTGCTGATGCTGTACAGTAAATTCCTGTAAAAAAACTAAATCACACAGAAAACATTTAGAATACCAAACTAATCAAATACTGGCTTGAATACATTTGTGCATTAGGGAAACAAGGTGTAATGTACACTGTTGTAGCAAATTTTTACTCATGTATGGAATACTTGTATGACAACTGAGTTAATTTGCGAGTTCTTACGTAGCACTGACTACCTAGAGTTAAATTTTGTAAGGCTTTGGGGGAAACTAATAGTAGAACTGTGTATGTACACTGGCACCGAGAAATTGGTTATAATAGTGGCAGCTTATAAAGAACCAGCGCAAAAAATGCCCGTTTTGAGACACCAACTAGCTATTTTACCACGAAGCGCTCCCTGGCCTTAACCCATGTAAAAAGCACTGGGAAGGCCAGAGAGGGTACAGTACATTGGCTTACACTGATCACGATGAGGTCCCGTCATCCAGCTAGCGCCAAGCTACAAGAAGGATGTCCAGCCGTCTATAGAGTAAAAGGAACAAAAGAGAGCATCAAGTCAGTTGAAAGGCAGATTTGCAATTACAAATAAGGTGACCCAGTCACAGTCATTCATTAATAAATGCCAAGCTGTCGTGATTTCACTCCCAGATGAAGCACCTACTAGGTTAAAGGTTTTGCTGCTTATTTAGAACAAAACACAAGTGAAATTTGTACATCAGCAGACGATTTAAATTGGAAAGTAAACATTGCAGTTATAATTTTGTTTTGCTATAAAGTGGGAACGCTACAAACTGCATAGTCACTGACACACACGCGCGCACACGCAAGAACAAAAGGACACAAAATAGGGCGAGTTCAGTCCGGTTCAGCATTACAGCCAGCGCGTCGTCTTCGAATGCACTCCTTCGGTTGGTTCGTGCTACGTTAACCACAGACTAACAAGCAGGGCAAAGTTCTGACTGGTGTTGCGGAAGTCATGGAGCGTGGTAGTGCTGAACGGCTGAACACAAGCAGAACCCTCGTATAAAAGACGAAAACTCGCAGAGCAGGAGAGCCCATCTATCAAGAACTGTCGTAACACCTAAAAATATTCACATTGGTGACGAAAAACGAATTGCAATGTATTTCACTTACCGGAAAAAGTGTTATCCGAACGTGCGACGTATACAAAGACACACCGAGACACGAAGGCGGCGAACGCAGATCCCGCCATTGTGGTAGTAAGCCGTCGGCGAAAACAGGCAATACAGCCGATGTCACGAAGCACTAATGCAAAACCCACGCAAAAAGCATCAGCACAGCTAAATGACTCCATTTAATATCCAGTATAAATGTACAGAACGGCTTAGAATGACGCACAACTGGCATAACGAACCCACGTACGAGACATTACGGGCGGCAGCGACCGTTTTTTCAAACTTCCTGCCAGCCAGTGTTTCCAGCACGGAATGAGATGTCTGACAAATTTGGACTGTGCCGCCGAAGTGATCGCAGCGCGGTGGCTCTGTGACACCGCTGTGCAACCCGGCGTTTCGCTCCTGCTGCTGATGGTTTGCAGGCGTCGTGTGCGCGCCCCGTATGGAAAACAATAACACGCTTAACTTATGTTGCTTCCAACGAGTTCGATTTGTCTGCGGCGTTTTTTATTCGCTAACGCCGACGGCCGACGGTAACCGCACTTTTAACACGTCGTTTGGCATTTTATGCACTTTTAGACAAAAAGATCTAGAAAAGTTCTTGAGGTAGACATTCTGAATGTGTTTACCAAAATAGACTCTAGTGACACCAGTAGTGGGTTTTGCCGCAGATAGAATATATACTAGCATATTCCAAGTGCTGAGATTATGTTTAGAAGAAATTCTATTTTCAGTCTTATCATAGACCAAGACGTCTATAGCCGTTTGTAGCCGTTTCAAGAAGTTTTTAAGAGGTTCTGTGTTTCGTGGGTCAGCTCGATACGGGCTACTTTAGCTTGGAAGATAAGAATGTCCGAGGAGGCCTAAGGAAGTGACCTGCACGGCAGTTATGGATACTGTTCAGAATAAGTTTTTTTTTTTTTAAATAGAAGGTTTTGAGCTAAATGCATAGCTGAAACTTGATTTGTCATAAAGGTGCTTAGAGTAAATACTCATGCAGTAAACATGAAAGTTTTAGCTAAATATACCCCAATTTCTGACAAGAAATGCAGAAATAAGATAACTTCTCAATCTAGTATATGCGCCTGACAGTGCAGCTTATCAGTGAGCACCGCAACATTGGTCACAGCAGAAGCGCAACGAGGGGTCAGATGGGGAATAGGCACCCTGCAAAACAGTGCAGTTTGCAGCTTTGAAGCTGGTCAGGGCACAGCATGGTATTGGCACATTCAATAAAAGCATGAATCTTTTTAAAAGGTGGGAGCTGACGCATACGCTCCCCATTTCGCAGTGTGGTACTTGTTAAGTCGTGAGTCCTCACATCACTGGCAACTGCACTTTCCGTGCTCGTATGTTGACATTTCTCATGGCATTGCCTGACATTTATGTCATTCTTCTGCCTGTCCGTGTAGAGGCTTGATTAAGATGTCCTCTTTGCCACATTAGGGCGAGAAAAAGGTTTAGTAAATCAAAATTAACATAAAATACATGTTTTCTTTAGATTGTTGTTCCGGGTGATCTAGTGCCTCCCTTCATTACCCCCCCCCCTCCCTAATGCTTCAAGGCTTCATCGCCTCTCTTGTTTCATGCTGGTGGCTAGACCAGGCTCTAGTTGCTTCAGCGTCCAGTGAAGGTATGCGCCTGGGAGGTGCTATTTACATGGAGCAGCAGTGTCTCCCTAATCGGACGCTTTAATCTGATTTGCAACTAGAGACAAGTTTTACATTTAAAATAATGTGAGGCTTCTCACCGACTTGTGATAGCACTGCAATGCATATTAATAATGCGGCAGAAGTTGACTGTGAGGCAGCCCTATTACAAACATCCGGGCTTATATCTACTTTAATGGGCCCCTAAATCAATTTTCCATTTCGCTTTCTTCAATGTGTGGCCGCAGTAGCAGATCCAGTGAAATGCATAGATGTTTCAGTGACGTGAATATAATGGTCCCACTTCATCATTACCTCCGTGCATTAGCTTGAGAAGCGGCTAATCACTTTGAGCACGCTAAAGTAAGCAAAAATTGAGGGCTCACTAGAGCATCGAAGCAGTGCCACGAAAGAGCGAGCTACTCGAATACGGTACCAAGCCGAGTCGAGCTCGGAGACTCTCCTAAATTGCTATCTCAAAACATAAATTCATATACGGTGTGGCAAATTAAAAAAAAAAAACAGTTTTTCTGTGTTTCCATCGCTACGAATGTTGCCACTCCAGCAAAAAAAAAAGACCCGTTCCTTCACGCCAGAAATGTATGCAGCGGTGTACAAAATTTGTCAAGGGGGTACGTGGAAGCGAATAATTTTGCTATTGGCTTTCTAAGCAAGAGCGTGCATGCAGTTTCGATGTTAGCAAAGCAATAGCAGACCAGTGCCACCATGCCAGTGTTGACTCAACTTGTAGCACAAACCACTGATAGTTCTTGCTCCAATGCACGGCCTGGGCAGTGCCAGAAGCTTGTATGATATTGTGAAGAGAGGCATTTGTTTTTTGTATGTTACTCTTAATGAACTGGCACGCGGTTATTTTTGTACCAGGCCAAAACAAAGAAAAATGAAGACATTTGTTCGCCTCAACCTAAGAAATTTAAAATCCTAATTTATGCAGGTAAGGTGCCCGCGTCCATGTTTTGGAACCAAAAGGGGATCACCTTGACTATCTGTAAGTGGGTGCTTGGGTGCTACAGGAACTGCAGTGAATTATTTATGACTGATGACAACATGAGGCAGATCAGATCGACAGGCTTTTAAAAGCAGGTTTAGCGTATAGGTCATGCGTGGCATGGCCAAATCCATTCCCCGAAAGCTCAAGCCCAATTGTGTTCTCCCAATTAGCCCAAGTGTGTTCTCGTACCACGAGGCAAGGGTGTATGAAAAATCATGCCAACCGTTTTGTGAATTTGTTGTGGGTTGGTCTACGAGATACCTCTCAGCTGTGGCAAGTTCTATGTGGACGAAACAGCCCAATGCCTGAATGACTATTTGAGGGAGCATTCAAACAATTTAAATAAACCGGATGGTGCAGCGCGCATTGCATGGCCTGCTCATGTGAGCCGTGCTTTCGCACATTACGATCCTGGGCAGGAGTAGCAACAAAACAGCACATGAGCTCACAAAAGCATATTTTATCAGAAAGATTGTGCACGTTAGTAGCACTTCAATTACCTTAATTCTCCAGAGGTGCACTTGTTTAATGCCAATTTGTAGCGTTACTAGACAAACTAGCACTGTCACAACATTCGCCTCTTGCGTGTGTGCAAAATTTGTACCCTATGTTCCATCCTTTGAATCATTAAATCAGTTGGTAGTTCGCACATTTATATGTCCTTCCTCTGTAAATATCTTTTTGCGCACAAAAACAATGTGCAGCAGACTTCACCAACTTGCCCAAGAGGAAGTCCTGGTGAGTTTCAAAAATCTCCTTCAGAGATTTTCTTATTGTGATGAGAATTTCTGTCACTGCAAGGCACTCTGTGCGAACAAGGCCTTCACTGATAAGATGGGAGAAAAGAAAGGTTATAGAGGCAAAAATTGTCACATTATCACCCAGATATATTCCTTAATGCAATGCCTAAAAGATTTTTTTTTGTTGGACAAGAGGATCAGGGTAAGGCTCAAGACCCATGAGCATTCTATCGCACAGATGAAGGGATTAACCAAACTGTATTGTCAGGTCGCGCATGCGCTCCTGGAATGGCCCCTTCCGATTAGCACTTGTCAATAAGCACTTGTCTGTTATCGGACAGTCAACCAAAACTATATATACCTGTAATCATCCATGAATAAAACACGCTTCTTGTTCTTGTTGCATCCATGCTGGTTGTCGTCACTGCGCACCGGAACATGGTGTCAGGAGTGGGGTTGATTTGCGCAAGCAGTAACGCATCGACAGACGGACGTCTCAGTGAACCGTCAAGATGGATTTAGTGAAGCCGCCGCAACCGCTGGTGCTGTCAGGGAACACTGCAAGGAATTGGTGCCTGTTCAAGCAGAGATTCGAGCTGTTCTTGCAAGCAACGGAAACGGCGAAAGCACCGAGGTCCGAGCCAGCCAACACTGCGCTCCTGCTCACCACTGCTGTAGAGGACGCCCTAGAGGTCTTCAATAATTTCTCGTTTTCGGACTACGAAAGCAGAGAGGATTATGCAGCAGTGATGGGAAAGTTTGAAGAATATTGTTGACAACAGCAAAACGAGGTGCATGAACGGTATGTCTTCCGTGTAAGAACTCAAGCTGAGGGGGAGCCCTTTGGGCATTTCGCTCGAGACGTGAGGAAGCTAGCCCAAAGTTGCAAGTTTGGGGACCTAGGTGATTCTATGGTCAGAGACCAGATTGTTTTCGGCACCGTTAACCCGGAATTGCGAAAGAAAATGCTGAAGGTTAATGACCTTACATTACGCAAAGCCGAAGAAATCTGCAAGGCGGAGGAAGTATGTGCCGAGCAAAACAACACATGGGTTCAAGCGGAAAAACAGGTGGCACCAATCGAAATGCGCAGTTCAAATGTTCAGCGTGCGCAGTGCAAATGTCTGGTGCCCGAGGCACTTGCCTCAGGCTCCGAGCAAAGTTACGCTCAACCTTAAATAGAAGTAGTGCAGATCAAAACAAGGAGGCAATTCAAATGTTCAAAGTGCAACCACATCCACGAATGTGGAAGGTGCCCAGCTTTTGGAAAAAAATTTTTCTCGTGCCGTGGCGCTAATCACTTTTCGGCTTGTTGTAGGAAAGGTCCTCAAATAAGCGCTGTGAGGGACGAGCATGACGATTTTCATATTCTTGATGTTGGCGTGGGCAACAAAGCTGATAGGGTTATCGACGCCCAAGTCGCGTCCCAACTGGTGTCTCTGAAGGTAGACAGGGGCTCGCAAGCCAACTTGCTGCCTCACGCGATTTTTCAAAGGCTCAAGGTGAATCAATGTTTGAAGACAAGCCCCTCTGGTCTGCGCTCATACAGTGGCAACGTTATCAAGCATATCGGCATGGCTACGCTACCAGTGACTGTGAACAACCGGAGCAAGTACTTTGACTTTTTTATCATCAGAAGGAGCAACCAGGCCATCCTTGGACTGTCGGCAAACTAAACTTTAGGACTGGTGTCGCGTACTGCGGGTTCTGTTCACATGAACAGTACTGACCAAATCGCGAAGGAATTCCCAGAGTTGTTTCAGGGCATCGGCTGCCTGGCACACCCGTACCTCATGGTCCTGCGGGAGGAAGCAACACCGGTGGTCCAGCCGGTGCAACGGGTGCCCCTGGCATTGTGCCAACCCCTCCGAGAAGAGTTGGACCGCATGGAACGTGCAGGCATTATCGTCAAAGTCAGCGAGCCGACGGATTGGGTAAGCCCCTATGTCGCGGCAAGGAAAAAGGATGGTAAATTTCGCATATGCATTGATCCCAGGCGCATTAACACAGGCATAAAGCGAGAGCACTATCAATTACCAAAAAGAGAAGATCTGGCCGGAGCAACATTTTTTACGCACCTCAATGCGTACTTGGGTTTTCATCAAATCCCTCTTGATGATGCCACTTCAAGGATATGCACAATTGGAACGCCGTTTGGTCGTTATCACTTCTTGAGACTTCCCTTCGGAACCGCTTCCGCATCGGAAGTATTTCAAAAAACTATAAATGAAATATTTGACCAGGCCTTAGGTGTACGTATATAGTATATCGACGACATACTCATACGGGGGAGCATGAGGGAAGAGCATGATAGCTGCCTTCGTATGGTTCTGAATTTAGCAAGGAAGGTCGGCCTAACGTTTAATGCAACAAAGTGTAGATTCGGGGTGACTAAAATTGACTTTTTGGGCGACGCGATCAGCCAACATGGATTAAGTCCGAACCCTACAATGACGTCACCATTAAGCGAAATGCCTCAGCCAAGTGACAAAGCAGGCGTCCACAGAATGCTGGGGGTCATAAACTACTTCGGTAAATACATACCTCACTTGGCAGAAAGAACAACGCTACTGCGTAGCCTAATGGAGAAGGACACTGTCTTTGAGGGGTCTCAAAACCATTGCAACGAGTGGCAAGCTATCTGCCGTATTCTAAGCAGTGCACCTCTGCTAGCCATATTTGATCTGACCCGAGAAACCAAAATCTCTTCTGACGCATTGCAGAATGGGATCGGCTCGGCCCTGCTTCAGCGGTATGGTGACCGTTGGCGGCCAGTAGCCTACGCTTCCCGGACAATGACCGAGACGGAACAAAGATACGCCCAAATAGAAAAAGAGACAATGACTATAGCCTTTGGGTGCGAAAAATTTTTTCACTTCATCTACGGTCGCAAATTTATCGTTGAAACCGACCACAGACCACTGCTAGCTATCGCGGCTAAAGCCATTGCAGACATGCCTCCAAGATTACAGCTTTTTTTCTTGCGCTTATTAAGATACGATTATGTCCTTCACTTTGTCCCAGGGAAACTACTGCTCCTGGCAGATATGCTATCCAGATCGTCGCCCATCTCTCCCCGCAGTGCGGATAACTTCACAGACGACGTCGACGTACGTGCATTGGGCGTGGCTTCAGAATTGGTGAGCAAGAAAATGTTAGACAGACTAGCAGAAGCAACAGCCGCTGACCTAGACTTGCAAATTGTGTTGCGCTACCTTAGGAACGGCGAAGAAATTAGTGGCGCAATGAAGCCTGTTTCCCCCTAGTTATCAGAAGTTCAAGATATTGTGATGAAGGGATCAGAGGTTGTTACCCCAAAGCTCATGAGAGCTGCAATGCTCACTCGTATTCACGAAGGACACTTAAGCATAAATAAGTGCAAAGCAACAGCCCGGCGCTTGGTGTTCTGGCCAGGACTGAGTGGGGACATCGAAAATTTGGTCAAGTCATGTGCCGTTTGTCAAAAATATGCATATAAGCAGCCCAGCGAACCGATAGCACTTAGACAGATCCCAGAACATGCCTGGTACCGTGTTGGGGTTGATCTCTTAATGTACGGCGGATACTCCTACTTACGTGTGTTTGATGCATTCTCAAATTTTCCAGAAGTCGAGAAACTAGCTGACTCAACAACAGGAACTGTCATAAGTAAACTTAGTGCAGTTTTTGCACAATACAGAATTCCTATGGAAGTCTGCACCGATAACGGTCCGCAGTTCTCATCTCATGAATTTACCCTGTTCGCATCTAGATATGACTTCAAACACGTGACATCAAGTCCAAGGTTCCCGCAGTCTAACGGTCTCGCCGAGAAGGGTGTCCAAATCGTCAAAAGGATCACGAAGAAAACAAGTGAAACGAGGGAGGACTTCTGGCTGGGTCTACTCTCCTATCGTTCGGCCCCTCTTGAAGACGGCCGCACCCCAGGAGAATTGCTTCAGGGCAGAAGGTTACATACGCGGCTGCCAGACTTCTGGCCGTGCCTCAGGAAGCAAGCACTTAGGTGCCAACCTCAGCAATTGTCAAGCAGGAAACCCCTACCCGAACTCGAGAAAGATATAGTAGTAAGAGTACGGGGAGACACGTGGAGGACAACCAGATACTCCGACGCAACCGGCAACACCTTCTAGCTACACGTGAGCTTTTCCAGACGGACTTGGGAAAAGATGAATCTGAGAGCGAGGAGGTTTCCCAGGCAACGATGCCTGGGAGGGTGCCGCCATCACAGTCAACCGCAACTACGCCATTTCAAGGAATGACAGCTGCTTCACAGCCAACAATGCTGCCCACGCAAGCGGTGCCAAGGCGATCCACCCGGCAAAAACAGCAACCCAATCGTCTACATTACGGTCAGGATTTCAAACAAGTCTCGTATCTTACTCTCAACTTATAACATTATCCCGGGGAAAGATGTACTGTCAGGTCGCACATGCGCTCCTGGAATGGCCCCTTCCGATTAGACTGATCAACGAAGCACGTGTCTGTTATCGGACAGTCAACCAAAGCTATATATACCTGTAATCATCCATAAATAAAACACACTTCTTGTTCTTGTTGCATCCATGCTGGTGGTCGTCACTGCGCACCGAAACACAAACAAGCCCTGCGAAGTCAAGGAGGATTCATAAATAGAAACTTGGTATTTGCTTGAGAGTGGCATGCACGGACCTGCAGAACCACACCGGTCATACTAGCGTACATCTCACATATATAACCTAATGCAGGTTCCTGCAATGAACCTACACCGTGTTTGCAAACAAGTTGCGAGGAACATTTGCGCAAACATGGTTCCTCGCATAGCGCCATCAAAAGAAGCAATACTAAATAGCATCTTAGCAAACTAGCAGGAAGAAATTTAAGAAAATTTCTTGGTCTTCAAGACAGCCAAGCTTTACAAAAACAGTAGAACTATAAACGGCTGGGCCACATTCTGCAATATTCGTCTTCATAGTTCACATTGGGGTTGCTCAACATGTGCCTTTTGAACTGTGGCGAGCAGGTGCTCAAGCAAGTCGCTATAAGCTAGCCGCCAAAATTCGAGATAAACAAGGAAATAGTATGAACATGCAATACAAGCACGGAGCAAGAAACATTTAGGAGTGGAAACTCCGCTGTTTGCGGCGACTAGAAAAAGTCACATGCCCGCGGAGCCGTTATCGTGCTGGCGGCGCCTGGCGGCCTGGAATGAAATTACCGCCGTTGAGAGGGCGCCGAAGCCGCCTGCCCGGCCGCTGCATTTTTTTTTTTTTCGCTGCGGCTGCTACGACGCGCCGCATGGCGCCGCCACTGTATACGGTCCCGTCGGCGCATACAACAATTGTGACGTTATCTGGTCGCCCGCGCTCGCTCGCGCTGACGGGAGTTTCACCTCCTAAATGTGTTACTCCGTGAATACAAGACACAGTAGAGGTATATGCGACATCGAGTGCCATATAAAAATTGCACTGCTCACTTACTCAGGCAATATCTGCAACAGCAATCCTACGAAGGATGAAACAACTTTTTTTTCGCGATCGATGCAAGTGCAGCAACAAGCGCTTAGAACGGGTTTAAAGGTTTTTACCACAAGAGAAAAAAGTGCTGCCAAACTGAGAGCCCACATATGCCCCATTCACAACAGCAAATTCAACAAACAAGAGCAACAACACTGAAAAACGTAACAGGAGCTGCACAAGACCACACTACCAATCATAAACGCGCTGCAAGGCATAAGGAAACGAGCTGCACCAGCGTTGCGCCCAAGTGTCGCTCGAGATCGCATACTCGAACACCATCCGGTTCTTCCAGCGCAACTAACTAGAACAACATTCTAGCACACAATGCAGTAAGAAACCGTAAAATTGTGTTTTAGCCAAGCTGAAAAGCTGAAGCAGCTCTAGCAGCGCGCGCAAAACTATAAACCGGAACACGCCATACTTTATTCAGGTCCTTCCGTGCGTGGCAGGAGCGTTGCTTCTACCACGCGCGTGTCAACCACGACCTATACACTAGGTCGTGGTGTCAACAGTTGCCGCTACTTTCTCTGCACGTAGCGCCGTCTTCCGTAAGCTTGCAACAGCGCTGGTTCTCATCACGCATTCTAGATGGCGCCACTTAATGGCAATGTGGCGCACGACTGTCAGAGAATAAATGGCGGACACTGCGAGCAGCGCGGCGGACTGGGGATTGGGGCCCTCCGTTGGGTTTTATTGTCGGTCACCTATGAAGCTGCTAACTGGGTACCACGTAGTTTGGAAGTACAACGGTAAGCTTCCTGATTGCACTTCCTTGCATTTTAAGCGCGTGCAATGTGGTGAACAAAACAAATGACGCCGAATGCTGGTGCACGTTAGGCTTACGCCTGCATTTCCGGTAGCTTTACGTCGCCACTAGAACTCCTTATTGCAGCGTCTTGGTTGCGTGTTCTGAATTTCTAGGTTTATAATTGTCGCTAAGTTTGCACGAGCAGTGTGTGTTCTGTAGCCTAGATGGCCTATCCTAGTCACGATGCCATCAAAATGTGAATGGCATATCGCCGTGAGCACCGCGAATCCTGTTTTAAATAGGTTACCGGATCGGAACGTGCTCGCGTTGGGAGGTTATGTCCGCCCACAAGTCGCCGGTGAGCGTGTAGTCGCACAGGAGTGGCTTTTTGTGCGTACTTGCGTGAAATGCAGGTTCGGTTGCGCTTTTTAATTTGTGGCTTACATTACGCAGAGAGTTGATACCAGCCTGCTGTAGGAGCGCTGAAGACCCCGCCGACTGACGCCAAAATGAATTCGAGGCACACTGAGGTGGCTCTGAAGAAAGGTACGCGGTCATGCTTTGTTTTTGCTTCGAATGGGTCGTCGCATCTCCGGGGAGGCCACGTGTGGTGCCTACATCGACCCTGTGACGTAATCGTGTACAGACATGTTTACTTTTCCTAGCGCTGCTTCCATTCGCAGTGCTTTGCACGTAGTGTCTTCAGAATGCGTTTGTTCGTAAATTATTGTAGTCGAAACGTTGACTGGTTGATATGCGTATAGCATAGAGCATGCCTTCCTGGCTCTTGTTTGGTTTGATCAGCAGATCTGAACAGTGCATCGGGTGACTTCGTACCGTGAAGTGATGCGAAGGGGTTGGTTCGTTAATGGATTGCATAAAGTTTGCTATGAGGTGTTTGTGTCTTGTGCACCCATGAACGGCTTTGTGTTTGTGTGCGCGCTGGCAGTAATGCCGTGTCTCTGTACAGCCAAGAAGAGTTTTCTCACAGCGTCTAAGGCTGGGATAGGACAACACTTGGTTGTATAGACATTTTGGGTTTCCCCTCTACATGTGGGAAGTGTGCAAGTGTCTCTTCATGAGTTCTCTTTTTTTTTTATCAAGTGTATACTACATCTGTTACGATTCTCTACTGGCACAACAAGGGCAAGGGATGCAGAATGAGCATTCCGGGTGATGGAAAGCTAGCCAGCTGTTAAACTCATTTATTAAGGAGCAGTAAATAAAATTTTAAGGCAAACTATGTGTTCCTGCTGTTATAATTTAGATAAGGGCGTCAGAGTATTATAGATAGAAAATTGACCATGACTCCTGTTCATGTGTAGCACATGAAAGTAGCACAGACGCCATTAAACATGCTTTGTTAACACCTCGCAGTATTCTGACATAGGTGTAGTTGCCATGGCCATGCCTTTGCTTGGTTTTCAGCATCAGCAGCCTCAACCTAGTTATGCCCACTGCAGGGCAAAGGCCTCGCCCATACTTCTCCAACTACCCCAGTCATGTACTAACTGTGGCCATGTTGTCCCTGAAAACTTCATAATCTCATCTGCTCACCTTACTTTCTGCCGCCCTCTGCTACGCTTCCCTTCCCTTGGAATCCATTCCGTAACTCTTAATGACCATCGGTTATCTTCCCTCCTCATTATGTGTCCTGCGCATGCCCATTTATTTTTCTTGATTTCACTGATATCATTAACTCACGTTTGTTCCCTCACCCAATCTGCTCTTTTCTTATCCCTTAACATTACACCTATCATTCTTCTTTCCATAGCTCGTTGCATCGTCCTCAATTTAATTAGAACCCTTTTCATAAGCCTCCAGGTTTCTGCCCGTACGTGAGTACTGGTAAGACACAGCTAGGGGGGGGGGGGGGGGTTATAAACTTTTCTCTTGAGGGATAGTGGCAACCTGCTGTTCATCATCTGAGAATGCCTGCCAAACGCACCCCAGCCCATTCTTATTGTTCTGATTATTTCAGTCTCATGATCCGGATCCGCAGTCACTACCTGTCCTAAGTAGATGTATTCCCTTACCACTTCCAGTGCCTCACTACCTATCGTAAACTGCTGTTCTCTTCCGAGACTGTTAAACATTACTTTAGTTTTCTGCAGATTCATTTTTAGACCCACTCTTCTGCTTTGCCTCTCCAAGTCAGTGAGCATGCATTGCAATTGGTCCCCTGAGTTACTAAGCAAGGCAATATCATCAGCGAATCGCAAGTTACTAAGGTATTCTGCATTAACTCTTATCCCCAATTCTTCCCAATCAAGGTCTCTGAATACCTCCTGTAAACACGCTGTGCATAGCATTGGAGAGATCGTATCTCCCTGCCTGACGCCTTTCTTTGTTGGGATTTTGTTGCTTTCTTTTGCTTTTGCAGTAAATGCAGTAATGCAGTAAAACTTACAGTAAATGGGAGGTAACCTTAAGTGATGTCCCTTGATATTTACAATGACCACGCATGTATATATGTGTGCCAAGTCGTACACAGTAAAACAAGAGCTCAACTCCACGTCGACTCTCTTGATGTTGACAGATAACTTGAGATTCCTGCTTTTTGGTGTTGTGATTGTAGATCAACACTGCAGAAAGGAAAAGTACATATACTGAGACCCTCCTTTTTTTTATCAAGCATCATATTGGGTCATGTGATGGCATGCATAAATTCCATGTGTCGCTGTTCTTAGACATTTGAGGTAACACTTAGCGAAGTCTTCAGCCACATCTTTTAAGGGGCCATGACATGGTTCTCTATATATTCTCAAGTTGTCATTGTAACCGAGAGCAAGGCGTAAATATTCTTATACACAATGCAGATCCAATGCACTTTATTTTTATTATTTTTTTTAGAAGGTCCCAAAGTAAGAACTGTCGGGGGGGGACCTACTGTTATAACATCTATAAAGATATAGAATATACGATTAGCAATGAAGGTAAGAACAGTGGGAAAATACAATCGACATATTAGAAATACTTAATGAAACATCTGGTATTTTTGTAATGTATGTTAAGCGACACTTTCATAAAGTGGTTCATAAAATGAATAAATTTGCCCATTTTGTTCCCACATCTTTGCCGTTAATGAAACAGGTGTGCAAGATTTGATGGGCAGGTGTAAAATATACTGTGTGAGAGGGTGCTTGTGCAGGTGCCTTAACTAGATGGTGCCATCACATCCAGAGAGGTACTGGATCATGTCCGATCACGTGGCTTGTCTGAATGGTATCTCGTCTGTGCTTGCTCTTGACTTATATTCTAATAACTCAACTTCACACGTACTAGACATGGCAAACAGAAGCAGGGTTTTGGGTACGGGCTAGTTGGTATTCCATTGCAAACATCATTTACAAGCACGTACATAGACAGGGACCAAAAAGACGACATCATTCTTTTTGTCGTTCTTTTGGTCCTTTTCTATGTATGCGCTGCAAGTGATGTTTGTGATGACAAACAGCTTATTTCAATAGGGTGAGCCTTTGTTGTTCGACCTCACTATGCAGTCATGTTGTGTGCCAACATAGTTTTATCATGGCGGTGCACATGATGTTGCCAATGCCTAGCTGTTATGGAGAGCTTGTTACCTAGAGTTGATTATACTAAGTCCATGGCATTAGTGTCTCGCCGAGGGAAGGGAGTCTCGTCTGATTGCACTCTTATGTCGCAGTGCAGAGAGAGTGACATAGAAACGTACATCTTGGCATGCTTGCGTTAGCTTGGAGAGGAAGCACATCTGCGTTGGTATCCGCTGTGGATGCTTAGTGGCTACGGTGTCTGGCTGCGAAGCACGAGGTCGCGGGATCAAATCCGGGCCACAGCGGTCGCATTTCGATGGGGGCGAAATGCGAAAACGCCCGTGTACTTAGATTTAGGTGAATGTTAAAGAATCCCAGGAGGTCTAAATTTTCGGAGTCCCCTACTACGGCATGCCTCGTAATCGGATTGTGGTTTTGGCACAGTAAACGTCACAGTAAAGGTGCGCTGTGTAAGCAGAGGGCATTTCTACGGTAGCCATGGGACCATAACATATTCAAGCGAAGAAGCAGCATCGTGTGTATTCACCATGTGGCACAACATGGTTTGGAATGTGAGAAGTCAAACATGAAGCAGAATGTCAGCATTTGACACGGAAAAAACAGGAATGGATTACTAAAAATTGCGAATGGGTATGGGAAGCAGCGATCATCCACTTTCGTCAAGGAATAAAAAGTCATTCACTCTCGTCTTTCATGCAAGCAGTGTTATAGATTGGTGCAGTGCAAACGTATACATTTTCCCATAGAATCTGCATATTATCATTAATAGGGTGAAGCTGGCTATTTACTGACCAGTGTTCTGCTGCTGAGTGGGTTTAATTCTCAGCATTCTGATGGATTGTGATGCTTCACTTTGGGTATGCACCCGGGTGGCCAAAATCTGCTGCTGCCCTGGATAAGACGCCAATAATTAAATTTTTTAAAATGTAAGGGCTCCTACTACACTTCCTTGTACGTGCCCTTTTAGAAGATCTCGTCAAGATGAAGGTATGGGCTGTCAAACTTGGCTGCAGTGGTAGCATATGCAAATGCTACGTTGCCTTCTCTATTTTTCACAATTGCAAAGCAAATTTTTGTTTGCAACAACTACGTGCAAAATTCTGAATCCCTGTCATTAACACTTTAGTTGCCGCACCTATTGAAGTCCAACAAATTGATCGACAGTTTTGCTGCGTGTTTTGAAACATTTCCATTGGAATTCTTCTACGAGCGACATCATGCACTATCTTAAATGATGACTGAACTTTAACTATTTGTTAGATGTTACAATTTTTGGCAGATTGGAGAGTCTAGAAAAATAAAACTTTCACTGTAGGTATCGTCGAAACTGATCACCAATGCTCCTAGCATTTCTTCGCTTTTGTCGACTCATCAAGACAATTTTTATGACAGCAGTGAAGACACAGAAGCTTCTCTTGGCTTGTCAATAGACACTTTTAGTTTAGCATGTTTAGCATAATAGCGGGCTTAGCAGGACAGTGGGATTGAAATGCGCATGGGCAGAATGCTGAACTATGCATAGCATTTAGCTTGCGCATGCTGTTTCTCAGATTTCACATTACCGTCTTTGAGTGGTTTACTTAAAACATGGCGCCGGTCCCAGCAGCCCACTTCGAACTCAATTTGGCATTGGTTTTGTGGAATTCACTTAGTTGGCGACTGTGTAAATGGCTTTCGCTTAGTCTCGGGCCACTTCGATGACATAGTATTAGGGATAACCTTGTGGAGCTTTCGAGATCACTTCTCGTTTCGAACGTGTCAAGGCCTAACGAGAGAAACCTTCAAGATGTCAGCCCCACTCATTGGTGAACTTAGGAGATAGGCGTGACAACTGCATATGGCCTCTGAGATCGCAATATCTCGGAGGCCATATTGGCCTCGAGCTCCACCACTGGAAAAGCTGGCGCCACCATCAGTGTGACATGCTATTAGGGATCACGTGGACATAGCGGCCGCGTCAGCTGCTTCTGGGGCGCCGAAGCGAACTGAAAATGAGTTTAAATTCCCTCGTACGCTGCTGTCCTCATTTAGTGGCGAGATTTTCCCATTTAGAGTGTCTCCTTTACAATGCTTGAAAACACTGCAATAGGTAGTGGCTTGGTGCCGCAGTGCCAGACGTATGCAACGGAGCCTAGTGTCAAGCCTTATTCACACGTAGCCGCAAGACAAGAAGCTGCGCGAAGCTTGGCTCGCGAAACATAAAACCGGCAAGCAGTCATTGGCTACAACGCGGGTATGAAGCAAGCACAGACGCGAGGAAGATTTCTGCTACGACTCCGGGTCTGCGATGTTCGGAAAATGCGCACTGAGACGCTCGCCCGAGTCTGCTGCCCGACTAATGTCATCACGGTTTGGTCTATGAACTTGTCGATGCTATAGATACTGGCAAGTTCACTGGAGTGGATAGGGAGCGGTAAGAAGCACATTAAAAAAAGCATGGCATATGGTCATGTTTATGTTATGCATTAATGCACTGGATTACAAAAAAGGAGCAGCGGGAAATCGCACGCTGAGAACACCGATAAACATACAGTGCGACGCAACTCGAGAAATAATATTGAAACGTCCAAGAATTTAGAAGAAAAAAAAAAGATTGAATCGTCGCTACGACACAACACAGTCCCCGTAGGCGTCGGAAGTCTCTGTAATGAAATTATTTTTGAACAGCTCTGATAGCGCCCATGCAACAATGGTTGCTTGTATACTGTCAAATGCTCATATTCTGCGGCCTAAAGCTCATGGCACGGTGCGAAAACGCGCACGTGGCGAAAGCGAAACAGTGTGCGGACAAGCATATGCAGACGCGCAGTTGGTCGCTGCGAATCTGTGCGATCGCTGCATTGAGGCTTCATTCTATTACGCTCCATTTATTAATACAAATACTATAAGAACATATTTCACATAGTTTGCTCTCGGCGTTTACCTACCTTTCACGCAAGAAACCGGTTCGGGACACTCCATCGCGGTGACCGTGCGCAGTGGCATTCACTGTACACATTCGGTAAAGAGATAGCGTTTGTAAACGATTCTGTGCTTTCAGTTTGCCCAAGATTATTATTTAGACAGTAAAAAACTCTTAGTTTCGAAGGTACTTACAAAAATGTCCGGGAGAGCTCGCACATGGTGTTTTCAGTGAGCTCTGACAGCAAAACCTATGAGGAGCACGCCGTGTGATCCCTCATACTACGCCAGCGAGGTGCTTCCGATAGATGGCGACTGCGTAACTCCTCGCCGCCAATAGGAGGCTCTCGTAGACAGCTTGTACATGACCTTGCCACAGATTGGTGAACGTGGAAAGTACAAATGCAACACGCATCTGGTTTCTATTGTACTGCCTCTCACACTTTCCAGACACACACACACACAGATGGAATCACTTAGGTGCACTACGTACACGAATTTCAAAGTGTAATGAAATAGCATAGACTACGGTGTCACGCTATAGTAAAACTCACTTTCTGCAAAGTTAATTTGTGAAACCTTAACGCTATTTTCCTTAACCCCACTGTTACGCTAACATTAAACTAAATATGTCTAATCTTCTGATCTGAAGTATAGGCTGCCTTAACAATTTCTCAAACAATGATAGATGCTCATGAGTGCTTGCTATACCTTGGTAATTGTGTTCGACTAATGGTAATTGCTGATATTACCCTGCTTATCTTTCAGTGCATGCATCTTGGTTTGTCGTATGCCAGGTTTCCTTTTCACTGATTTCATGCTGCATCTATTTTTTACGGCTTCCTCAGTCCTTCTCGCGTTATAATTTCAAATATCCCTTATTTTCTCCTTGCTGATCAGTTTTCACAGTTCCGCGAATTCTGTCTTATCTCTTGAGTTGGACACTTTCATTCTTTGTCATTTCTTTATTAGCTCCTTTGTTACTTGGGAGAGCTTGCCTGCTGGTTGCCTTGGTGCCTTGTCTCTCACTTCAGTTGCTGCTTCTGAAGCCAGCCAAGTTACGGTTTCATTTATTAGCTCTATCTTCATCTCTCTATTCCAACTAAGGCTGCATATTTGTTTGTAAGTACCAGCCTGAATTTGTCTGCTTTTACCCTTACTGCATCAAGGTTGGCCTGTTTCTTCTTGACCAATTTTACTCTCTCTGATACCGGAAATGCTTACTAAGCTGAAACTGGAACTGCTGTAGAGCCACTATATCGAACCAGGCAGAAACAATTATGATGAGCAGGGATTTGCAGCAGCGCCACTTCGTGGGCAGCAAGGTGGCGCTATTCAAAACAAAAATGGCGTTCAGCAAGTCGAACCATGGACCGGTCAGAGTCGGTGCATGGGGCTCTTGATCGAGTTGGCTCAAGGAGTGTTTGAAAAATCGGATGAGAGGTTGCAAGGTGTCCGAACTTTCGGCAGTTCTTATGGGGAGAATGGCAGTGCCGCGAAGCAGACTGAATAATCGAGCATGTCCGAATTTTTGGAGTCCGGAAAATCAGTCGGCGACTGTATTGTCGAGTAGCCTTTACGGAATCCTGCCTGGTCCTTTGCTTGACAGAAGTCTAAGGTGTTCCCGATTCTATTTGCGATTACCTTAGTAAATAGTTTGTAGGCAACTGACAGTAAGCTGATCGGTCTATAATTTTTCAAGTCTTTGGCGTCTCCTTTCTTATAAATTAAGATTATGGTAGCGTTTTTCCAAGATTCCGGTACGCTCGAAGTCATGAGGCATTGCGTATACAGGGTGCCCAGTTTCTCTAGAACAATCTGCCCACCATCCTTCAACAAATCTGCTGTTACCTGATCCTCCCCAGCTGCCTTCCCCCTTTGCATCGCTCCCAAGGCTTTCTTTACCTCTTCCGGCGTTACCTGCGGGATTTCGAATTCCTCTAGACTATCCTCTCTTCCATTATTGTCGTGGGGGCCACTGGTACTGTACAGATCTCTATAGAACTCCTCAGCCACTGGAACTATCTCGTCCATATTACTAATGATATTGCCGGCTTTGTCTCTTAACGCATACCTCTGATTCTTGCCAATTCCTAGTTTCTTCTTCGCTGCTTTTAGGCTTCCTCCGTTCCTGAGAGCATGTTCAATTCTTTCCATATTATACTTCCTTATGTCAGCTGTCTTATGCTTGTTAATTAACTTCGAAAGCTCTGCCAGTTCTATTCTAGCCGCAGGGTTAGAGGCTTTCATACATTGACGTTTCTTGATCAGCTCTTTCGTCTCCTGCGATAGCTTACTGGTATCCTAACGGGGTTACCACCGACTTCTATTGCACACTCCTTAATGATGCCCACAAGATTGTTGTTCATTGCTTCAACACTAAGGTCCTCTTCGTGAGGTAAAGCCGAATACCTGTTCTGTAGCTTGATCTGGAATTCCTCTATTTTCCCTCTTACCGCTAACTCATTGATCGGCTTCTTGTGTACCAGTTTCTTCCGTTCCCTCCTCAGGTCTAGGCTAATTCGAGCTCTTACCATCCTATGGTCACTGCAGCGCACCTTGCTGAGCACGTCCACATCTTGTATGATGCCAGGGTTAGCGCAGAGTATAAGGTCTGTTTCATTTCTAGTCTCGCCGTTCGGGCTCCTCCACGTCCACTTTCGTTTATCCCGCTTGCGGAAGAAGGTATTCATTATGCGCAAATTATTCCGTTCTGCATGCTCTACTAATAACCCTCCCCTACTATTCCTGTAACATATGGCATTTTCCCTCATTGACTTGTCCCCAGTCTGCTTCTTGCCTACCTTGGCATTGAAGCCGCCCATCAGTATAATGTATTTTGTTTTCACTCTAGCCATCGCCGATTCCACGTCTTCATAGAAGCTTTCGACTTCCTGGTCATCATGACTGGATGTAGGGGCGTAGACCTGTACAATCTTCATTTTGTACCTCTTATTAAGTTTCACAACAAGACCTGCCACCCTCTCGTTAATGCTATAGAATTCCTGTATGTTACCAGCTATGTTCTTATTAACCAGGAATCCGACTCCTAGTTCTCTTCTCTCCGCTAAGCCCCGGTAGCACAGGACGTGCCCGCTTTTTAGCACTGTATAAGCTTCTTTCGGCCTCCTAACTTCACTGAGCCCTATTATATCCCATTTACTGCCCTCTAATTCCTCCAATAGCACTGCTAGACTCGCCTCACTAGATAATGTTTGAACGGAAAGGTAACGTTTCATCACGGAAAGTGATGAAAGGAATGAAATCGGCATCTGCTTATAAGAATGTTTGGTGAGTGCTTACCGCTTGGTTTGTCTTGAAGAGTCGTCCGCGTAGCAATAGCTAGACTTGGCACACGACATGTCGCTGCGGCAAATTTGGGGTGCAATCATTACACGGGAAACAAAAAAATGTAATTTTGACGACACAATTCTGGGGCGCGATCATTACGCGAGTGCGATCATTATGCGAGTCAATACGGTATATGACGCCAGTAGGGCGAGCTATCCGATTGGCTGCCCAGGGTGCTTCACTGATACTTTTTCCAACTTTATGGTGAACAAATGTTTGTAATAGCTGTAATGTTGATTGGTTTCTATAAAAAGAGAGAGTAACAGCAAGAAAATGCATGAGGGCAGTTTATCACTAGGCTCAAGGCGTCCGGCACACAGAAAGTGTTGTCTGCTTGTGTTACAACATGCTCCGTGTTGATGAGAGCTCTGTGGTGAGTGTCGGTCTGTTTTTTCACGAGCACCATGGTTTGCCCTTGTTATGTTGTGGGCTGCAAACGTAGCAATTGACAATATGTCAAGCTGCGACGTAGTGTTGCTCTGCAAGACGGCAGATAAGCGGAGTGGCTGCAGCGCATCAAACTGTCGGTACCCGATCGGCACCAGGATTTGTACGTTTGTACAAACATGTCCATTAGATCCACACCACCCATGCACTCATTGTAGACACCTACAATAGACGGACGAGTTATGCTTACCGACGTTCGGGTCTTCTTGTCAAAGCGCTTCACAGTATTCTCTGGTGATGCCGATGCAAATGTGGACAGCAGCGTGATGGGACGATTGTCAAACCACTTCACAGCCCTCAGACTCACCCCTTCAAATGTCGTCTTCATCTCCATGTAAGAGCCACGCCCTTTCTTTTTTAGCTCTTTGTCGGATGGAAGTTTGCATCCTTTCAGGCGAGCTTCGCGTACTGTGCCTACGGAACTGATACCAGCCTTTTTGAGGACCACCTGTAAGTCCACACTGCAAAACCAGTTGTCAAAATACAGGATGTAGTCTAGACCGCGAGGCACGACATCGCCATTCTGAGAACGATGTTGCCGCTGGCACCGATGTCTGGAAAACCCGGCTGCGGAAAAATTTTGCCTGTGTACACTTCAAAGTTGTACATTATGCCGCACTCATCGCAGAGAAGGAATAGTTTATAACGCCATTTCTTCGGCTTGTTTGGCAAGTACTGCTTCAATGAGCTGCGGCCTTTAAAAGGCACCAGCTGCTCATCAACGCATAGTTTCTGAGATTTTGGTATTTCACGGCATTTGGAGACCACGTGGTCCAGTAGGGGCTGCACTTTGTACAACCTGTCGCGTTCAGGTTCATTGAGGTCCGGTGCCTCCTGGTTGTCATTGAAGTGCAGTGACTGTTTGATTTCTTCCCATCTGTCTCTCGTCATGGTGTCAGAAACTTGACTGATGCGGAACCTTTCCGACCAGTACATGCACGTTTGAGGCAGCTTCATAATTGACATAGTGAGCACTGTACCGATAAACTGCTCCAAATCGTTAACAGTCATTGAAGTAACTTTGTTGGGATCCCTATGAGCGCTATACAGGGAAGACTGCTCACAGATTAGAGACAAAAAGTCCATGTCAAAAAATCTTCTAAAATAACTGATTGGAGACTCAACCGGGGATGGACAGGGCGGTACGTCCTTCCACTTTGGCATGGTATTACCAGTGGAGCCTTGGACAACACTCCATGCAGGACCATTTTTTGAAGGCTTGGGAATTTCTTCAATATTCTCTGTGCTTGGAGTTCTAGAGATGCTTTCATCTTGACAGCCAGCTGAAAGAGCTGTGCAAATTAAACAGAAAGCAGATGCGATATAAACATGCTGAAAAACAAAAGGCAAACGTAATTAAAAAATTATTAGACTGCCTTGTTCACACGGGTACTTCATGTAATAACACAAACTGAAGAATTACGGTTTTGATAGATGCGCAAGCAAAGATGGTGTTGCAAACGCACAAAGAAACTCCTACTGCGCAGCATGAACGGAGCGCCACACGCTACCAGGCATCTCGTATATATATATAGGCAGGGAAATGGGGAACGCATGGTATTGTCTGTCGTGACAGGAGTCGGCGGCTACACGCGGGAGCACCGAGCTAAATGCGCCCTTGTGGTCGAGTCCCCCCCCCCACCTCACATCGCACCTCTTCCTTCGGCAACGGACGCTACTTCATTTGTGGCTCGAATTGAATGTTTGCGTAATTCCGGCTGTGGCAACAAAATGAATGCTTACATGCCCGGGCTGAAGGAGCATTCTCTGGTTCTTCGTCGCTTGACGACTCCAGATCAGAGTCATCACTGTGTTCTGGGGGCGCCTTTGCAGCTATTTTTCCATAAAATATGTTGGGATCCATCTGTGTGTCCTGCATGAGGCCATGCAGCACGTACGTTATCCGCGTAGGCAGTTTAGCAGACAAACACAAAAAAAGAAGGCACACTGTAAACTCAACGGGACGAAAAACGCAGCATAGTGCCGGGTGTTGCCTATGGGCATCAAACATGAGATGCGCCCTTACGGGCACAAATTAGCAGAGTCATAGACGTAATTCGAAAAAGAGCAAACTGAGGCATTCTTCTAAGCAAGTGCGAAAAGCCACGGAGAAAAAAAAAGAGGGCTTACCAGGAAATTGACGGTCAGTCTGAAGTCATGTAGGAGACGCCTGTGCAGAGATTTCCGCGCCAAACTTCTTTTTCCTCTTCTTCAATTTCTTTATTATACGTCAGATGGTGTCACATGCCCATGTGGTAGTAAGATGGGCGGAGTTTGGAGTAAAGCAAAAACGTCCAAAACTGAAACTGAACCAGAAAAAAAATATTTTCTGGTGTGTTGCCTGTGGGCAACACTCGTCAATAAAGGGTTAAACACCTCGTGTGTAACATTTGGTGGAGCTGTAACACCCACGACCTACAGCGGAGCCATCAGCACAAGAACTACGCCGAAGCAGTTGCCTCGCCGGACTTTCACCGTTGCGCTCAATCATGGCCACAGAGCAAAATACCCTCACCAGTAGTGCTTTGGCGAGCCCAGTCCTTGTTCAGCACTACCGAGAGCCACGCACGTTCTCGGCCAAGACAGAGGAAGATGTGGAGGAGTGGCTAACCCATTAAGAAAGGGTAAGCCAATAAAATAACTGGAATGCTGCCAGTCAGCTTAAGAACGTTGTTTTCTTCTTGGCTGGCACGGTGTTGGTATGGTATAACAACCACACGGACACGCTTCGTTGAGGAGATGAAGAAGTGTTTCGGTGATTCGGACGCAAAGAGGAAACGTGCGGAATTCACATCAGCCCAGAGAGCTCAGGTACCCGGCGAGACTTGCACAATCTATATCGAAGAAATTTTGAAGCTGTGCCAAACCGTCAACCCTCAAATGACAGAGGAAGATAAAGTGGGGCACGTCGTAAAAGGAATAGCGGAAGACGTGTACAACTTCCTCATTGGTAAAGAGAAAATGAACACTGTATCAGAACTGATACGGCACTGCTGTACGTTCAAGGCGCTGAACACTCGCCGAATTACACCAAAGTTTGGACGGCTGGCCAATGTAATGACCGTAGCAAGTGTTGACACGAGTCCTCTGCTCCCAGACCTTTCGTCCGCCATCCGCCAAATAGTCCGCGAGGTGCTCCAGCGGCATGACGAACAGGCACGTTATGCGGTACCACATTGCAGCTCCTCCATTTTCCGAGACACTCTTTGGGAACCCCCCTTCGGCTACTTGAAACCACTCGGTGAACGTCGCGGATCTTAACGGCTCCAGAGACGAACCTCATTACATTACGACTGAACCACCACGCAATTATTCGCCCCTCAACGTTTTGATGCACGCTCACGCAACTTTCGTCCACGAAGACTTGCCGCTACCTACGACTTTCAAGGGGAAGAGCCTCGTTACCCTCAACCGATGTCTTCGGCAGAATACTTCAATCCGCATTCTGAAGTTCGCCCTTTACCAGTGTGTTACTGCTGTGGCATGCCTGGTCATATAGCTAGGTACTGTAGCCGACGCTGAGCATCGAACTACGGATCGTCTGTGCCGACTATGCGGTCTAGCGGTTGTACGCTGCACACTCAGTCGCCAGGAGACTTCACTTCAGGAAGCCACTTCCGAGAGGACCGATGCACCGTCCAGGAGACCTACTTTGGAGAAGAAAGAACCCGTAACCGCTACCACTCCCCTGCCTCCGACCGTACGGTGACGCCACCACCAGCCTTCAGAGCCTCCTGATCACCATCCCCTCGGCCGCGATTCACGTCACCATCGCCTTGGCGCCGTTTAGTGTTGCCCCCGCCGGGAAACTAGCCAGCACAGCCGATGGAGGTAAGGTCACTGGAAAATGTGTGCTGCCGACTCAACTGCCTCCAACTATTATCATGCCGAAGAATAATACCCCTGTCAAACGGGCAAGTTAAGTGCACTTACGGGGAGTGCACTTCGGCACCTTGAGTCACACTTTAGGCAACGCGCTTGACAGGGGTATAAGATTCATGTACTGATTGATGAGGTCTCTACAATGGCTTTAGTTGACACGGGAGCAACTGTCTCGATGATGAGTGTGGGGTTTAAAGGCTTTCTGGGACGCAAGGTTATGTTTCGTTGGGACCAGTGCACAAGTTTCCGTGGAGTCAGTGGTGAATCATTATACCCTGTTGGTGTGTGTAACGCGGATGTGTCTTTGGGTGGGAAAGTTTTTAATGCAGAGTTTACTGTTCTTCCTCGCATGATGTGATTCTGGGGATTGACTTTTTGCAATTGTGTGGTGCCAATGTTGACTGCCGGATTGGAGAACTCAGTGTCAACACCAGTGTTTAACCTGTGCTCTTTGAAGGTGCAGCTTGCCTGGAGAGTGTGTTGTACGTATCTCATGATGCAGTTATGCCCGCCTTATCCGCGATGCATATTGCCGTCACCTGTTCATCTCCGACTCCTGTCTCGTTCGATGCTGCGGTGGAACCTGTACATCGGAACTGCCTCAAGAAAAACGTGTTAGTTCTGCACTGCGTGGTCTCAGTGACCAATGGATGCGCGGGGCTGTGGGCACTAAACTGTTCCACTGAAGCGGCAGTGCTACCTCAAGGCCTAAAGATTGCCACGTTTCAGGAAGACTCGCCCGTATCGGTGGCAGTAATTACAGAGCTACCCATTGGAGGAGCAACCAGTGTCTCGAGCCCCGGGAGCTCGAAGATACTTTCCATGATTGATAAATCACTCGGTGATCACGAGCGTCGAATGTTGATGGCCCTGCTTACGAAACACACCTCGGTATTCGACTTTGCGCAGCACGATGGCCTGCCATCGATTCCTGCGTCCAGAACTCGTCACCGCATCAACACGGGAGCCGCCCAGCCAATCCGACAAAAACCCTATTGTGTGTCCCCGTCAGAATGCAAGATAATCAGCGATCAGGTCTAAGAAATGCTATGCAAAGGCGTCATTCGAGAATCATCTAGTCCTTGGGCAGCCCCCGTGATATTGGTGAAGAAGAAAGACGGTACGTGGCAGTTCTGTGCTGATTATCATCGCCTAAACGCCATTACCAAGAAAGATGTATATCCGCTCCCACGAATTGACGATGCCATCGACTGTCTCTTTGCAGCATCTTACTTTTCCTCAATTTATTTACGGTCAGGTTACTGGCAAATTCCTATACACAAGGACGACAGAAAAAACAGCATGCGTAACACCCGTTGGACTATTTGAGTTTAACGTGATGCCTTTCGGGTTGTGTAACGCGCCCGCAACGTTCGAAAGGTTCATGGACACGATATTACGCGGCTTGAAGTGGGAAGTTTGCATGTGCTACTTAGACGACGTTGTGATCTTTGGGCAAACGTTTAGTGACAACAAACGTTTGGAGTGCGCGCACCTATGCAGTTCGATTACGCTATGGATGTAAATATTAGTGTAAGAGCAGGAACATTTGAGTCTTGCAAAATATTCTCGTGTGTGCATTTTTAAGGCCTTGAACTATGTGTATAAAAATGCATCAAATTTATTATCCTTATAAGTTTATTACCTTTTTTATTGTTCATATTCATGAATGAAGAGTACATACAGTCGAACCCGGATATATCGAACCCGCATATTTCGAATTATTGGCTATATTGAACACACAGATTACCCCCTTGAAAATACTATGTAAAAGTATAGGACAATTGCGTAGTATATCGAATTCCATTTTCGTCGGACATTTGATATATCGAACGCCGCGCCGCAACGCGCCCCTGGAAGGTGCACTTTTCCCAAAGACATTCGTGTCTGGTCCTCAGGGGAAAACATTTCCGCAGAGCCAGTCAGCCAGCTCCTCCTCTGCGCATGCGTGGCCGTCGCCTAGCGACGGAGACGCAGAGCCTTTCCCCCATTCTTGCGCCCCACCGGCGCGAGCTCTCTCGCTCCTCCTCTACCGCAGGCGTATGCATTGGGCAAGGGCATTGGAGCTCAGCGAAGAGAGTGCGCGGCATGGAGACGCGGCGATGTTTCCAAGCACCGCTTCCTGGGAAAAGGGATAGAGAGAGAGAGTGAGGGGTCGGCACGGTCGCTCGTGGGCCAGGAGAGAGCCAGAGAGGCCTCAAAAAACGAACACAGCGCCTTCGACGGCATATTCCGTCGATCTTTCTCCCCGCTCTCTTCTTTCTTTTCCCTTTGTCGTTCCTTCGCAGCCCCGTTGACTGCCGCTCGAACAGGATTCGCTAGGACTGCTCCATCGCGCGTTTTGTTGTGCGTACCTCTGTTTCAACGTGCCGTGTGTAGTGTGTGCGAATGCGGTCATCTGGTGACCTTTGGCATCCGCGGACATAAAAATGAGGAAGAATCTGGACTTTGCAAGAAAGCTTGAAGTAATCCGGCGTGTCGAGTCCTCCGTGGCAGACGCATTCGGCATTCCGCGGAGCATAAAATTTTTGTAGGAAACTCTATGCCGCGGAGTACTTTAAGTACGTTAAAAAACAAGCAGGACAGGTGAGGAAAGTCGCTCGGGCGCATGTCGTGTGCGCCCTGCTGCTTTTGACAAGGTGGAGAAGGCACTCTATATGTGGTTTCTTGAAATTCGAGCGAAAAATATTCCCCTCGATGTCCCGATGTTAATCGAAAAGGCCAAATGGTTTGCTATGGCTCTTGGCGAAGAGAACTTTTGCGGTGGCACTGGATGGCTGCAACTGTTTAAAAACCGCCACGGCATTGTAGGAAAGGCCGTTTCAGGCGAAAGTGGGGCTGTCAGCAGCCAGGAGATGCAGCAGTGACTTTCTGAGGAGTGGCTGAAGATCACTGAGAAGTTTTCGCTTGCAGAAATCTTCAATGCATATGAAACTGGTCTCTTTTGGCAAATGTTGCCAAATAAGAGTCTCGCTTTTCGTGGAACCTCATGTCACGACGGTAAAATGAGCAAAGTGCGTGTGTCGGTACTGCTTGCAGCCAACATGGACGGCTCGTGCAAGCTACGGCCATTTGTGATCGGGAAGAGCAAGTCACCGTGCTGCTTCAAGAACTGTAAACAGCTTCCCATCTGCTACGGCTGTAATAGGAAGGCCTGGATGGCACATCAACTTTTTGTTGAATGGCTGCAGGCTTGGGACGCTGAGTTGGGCAAGTCGGGCCGCCGAGTTTGCCTTCTGGTAGACAACTGTTAGGCCCATCAAACGACTTGCAAGCTGCAGCACATCGAATTGAAGTTTCTCCGGCCGAGCACCACAGCGAGACTGCAGCCCCTCGACCAGGGTATCATAAAGGCATTCAAGGTAGGCTATCGGAAGCGACTTATTCAACGGCTCCTCATAAACCTCCGCATGGGAACCGATATCAAGATTGACCTGCGCGGCGTGATCCAGATGATTACCGGCGCTTGGGGCGACGTGAAGCAAGCCACAGTAGCCAACTGTTTCGGCAAGGCAGGCCTTGAAGTGGCCGGAGATGAATGTCCGGAAGCTTTAGATGACGATGAGTGCTTGGAGGACGCGTTCCGCGACTTGTCCAATTTTCCCGGCGCCGTCCCGTGCGAAGTTACTGTTGATGACTTCATTAACGCTGATGAGGACATTGTGGCCGGAATATCTGGCGTTCAAGACGGCGATTCCAGCGACGACGAGGGCAACTGTGTTTTCGAAAAAACGCGTCCGTGCACAGCCACTGAACTGGCGTCAGCGTTCAGCCTGATTCGGCGCTGTTGCGGCGAAATGGAAGGCACTGGGCTCTCGCACCTGGACAGTCTCGAGAAGATTGAGACTAGTGTTTTAAACTTCATTTCCCAGAGAAAAAAGCAGCCCAAAATGAGTGATTTTTTTTTTCCGTGAAATAAAGCGTTCATATTGTATACGCGGCTGTTCCAATCGGTAAGCCACAATTTTTTTATGATCGCGAGTGCTTTTTTGGCCTATATCTGTATATTGAATTTTCGCTATATCGAACTATTTTCCGATCCCCGTCGAATTCGATATATCCGGGTTCGACCGTATATACCAACGCAAAATATTTTTTTCTCACTTTACGGTAACCCTAGAAAAATTGCGGTAATTTTTTTCGACGTAAGTCCCTAAGAAGAATTGGAATCTGCAATAAAAAAAATCGACCATGGTCGGTCTCATATGGTGAAAGAGATTGACCCTTAAAGGGTTAAATGGTTATTTTGCTTCGTTGTCACTCTTTCGCAATGAGCAGCAGTGTTTAGATACAGCAATGTAAATTGTTATCAGTCCTTCTTGGTTGCCATTGGTGCTGAATGTTGTCTGTATGCGCATGCGCCTGATGTTTACTTCAACATCTGTTTTCCAGAATAACTTAGTTTGAAGTTGGCACTCGTCGCGGCCTTCATGTCCGTGTATTTTGTGTTGTGCCATTCTTAAACTGTGTAGCAACTAGCCCAGAAGAGTTTTAATCAACAATGTAGACTGAGAAAACTAAACAAGAAGCACCTATCCCAGAATAGGTGGGTACACTGTAACAGGCATGGATTGTAGTGTATTAGTATGAATGCCCGAATCAAAGTGAGCACCTCCAGCTGTCGTGCTATGTACAATGGCACATGTATCATACAGGGTTTGATTTGATCACTGCAGATCATGCTTGCCATTGTAAGTCGTCTTGCTGTACTTTCTCTATGCAAGTTTGCCTAAAAGAGATGGATGTTCCTTTGGTCACTCTCTCTCCGAGTGTTCCTATGAATACCATGTAACGATACACGAGAGGCATTCAGGAACCTTCGACTGGAAATTGCAGGCAGTGCATGTGTCAAAGTTTTGTGGTCTGCACAAATGTTGGCCTTTGCTGAGCCAACTGCTCACTGTTTCATGCCACGTTCACAACAGAGTTGACCAGCCCAGCTGGTTGTGCTTCTTCTTCTGGAGTGGTATGCTGTGCTACCCGCTGGCTTTTGGGTGTGCATGGAGCAGTAGGCGACTAGTATTAATCCAGGGACTCCATTGCAAGCTCCCTCCTGCCACAGTGCTTCCATTTGCGACGAAAGACCGTAGAGGTTGCGTAGCCTGATTCTACTTCACTTGATGTGCACAACTGGGGTGGTCACAGCTGTTGAGTAGCTATTGCCACTGGACAGCAAGGCTGATGAACGTTTTCACTGCAGTCGCGAATTGAGCAGCTTACTTGCCATCACAGGGGTGGTGTGGCGGTTAACAATGGTTACGCTGAGCTTGTGATACCAGCAGCACTCTTGGATGTGGGAAAAAGCTTCAGAGATGCAGTTATATCTCTTTTTTTTTTTGCGTAAAAGATTGGCAAGAAAGAGAACATAATCCAATTTGGCAAAATTGTGTGTGCTGTCATGAAGTGAAGGTCTTGCATGACCATATTTTTTTTCTTGTCCTTCACAACTCCACTCATTTCACAAGATTGGTGAAGTGACGGCACAAACTTGATTGGCCATTATATCGCAGACAACTGGGAAAATAATTTATAGAGAATAATACTTGCAGTTCTCTTGCTCAATTACCTAAATAAATTTGATTGGGCGATCATCTCCTAAGTACCCAACCAGATTTGCCTTTGATATAACTTTTTTGTAGCCTTCAATACACACACTTTGCAAGGCATACAGCTTATTTTACTGTGTTATTATTGTGTAAGTGCTTCCCATCACACATTAAGCATTCATTAGCAGTTGTCAAAAAGGAGTTGCTATAATTTCTTATCAATACATAATACTTTCAATTCTTATCTTGTATTTGTTGCTTTGTGTTGTGAATTGTTCTTCTAACTCTTTTTTCTTATTTTACTGTGTTTTCTAACATCCTGTTGTTGCACTCCACATTTATTGTTTATATAACTTCCTGACACCCCTACATACAGCCTTGTGCTCTTGGACCTCCATCTGCAAATTTATCAATGTACTTTTTATGTTTGTGAAATAAAAAACACCGGTCAATAAAAAAATTGTAAAAACTTTTCTAGAGTTTTTGCAGCTTGGCAACCTCTTTACTAGGAATGGTAATAACTTGAAGTGTTTGTTAATTGGCTGCGGTGACCAGTTTCATTGCCGCCAGTCTAATGGGGCATACAATCGCTGCAGAGGCGGCAAGTGCCGAGGATGAGGACCTGACAATCCCGCGTGCTGCCATGAACAAGATGATCAAGGAGCTGCTCCCTAATGTGCGCATTGCCAATGAGGCACGTGAGCTTATCTTGGCCTGCTGCACCGAGTTCATCCATCACCTTTCCACCGAGGCCAACGACATCTGCAACCGGCAACAGAAGAAGACCATTTCTGCAGACCACGTGCTGGGTGGTGAGCTTGTCTTCATCATTCAAAAGACTGTCGAAGTGGGTCAGATCTTTTTAATTGCACATTTAAATTCTTCAGGGTGACAAGAAAAGATGGCATCATTATACATTCTGAGTTCATAAAATGTACGCAAAAATGCTCTCAAAAAGTATGCGGTTAGTTATTGAAGTAATGATATCTGGAAGATCGTTCCAAAGTGTGATGGCTTGTGGCAAAGCCAAAGAATTGAAAGCTTTAGTTTTACCAAATATGTGTTTGATGCTGATATGATTATGTAGGTGCCTGGATGTGCATAATGGTTTGTCAAGTGGCAGTGGAGATGGCATTACGCTATGAATGTATTTGTGGATTAACCCTTTGTCAGGGTTGAGAGATCTACTCATGGTTTCCACTGTATGTTTTGCCAGATGAACTGTACCACATGGAAGAACCGCAACGAAAATTACTATTGTACAAGAATATCTGAAAAATCATCGGGGCTGTCCCACTGATAACTTGAGGTCATTGGCGAAGGTGGGACACACGTCGTCCCTCTGCACACCTTGGGCTCCATCCTTTCGGGCTCTGAGGTGATTACGGCTTCATATGAAATGATTCAAAGCACACTGTGCAAAGAGCCACTTGGCAGGCTCTACACACAAGCTTTGTGTGCGTTTCCTGCAAAGTTGTCAAGCGCCGTTGGCACGTTTTGCGCGCAGTGGTGGTGCACGGGTAGAGTCTCTTAGCATTCCTGTCATAATTGAGCAGTTCTTGCTTCCTCTCGTGGGATCTACTAGACTGCACCGACCCGTGTGAATTGACGCGCTGTCTACCCAGGGTGACCCGAAAGAATGCGTATGTCATGCTGTTTCTGTAGCAGTGCAGGATGTCTTCAACCACTACGTTTTGCATATTTGCAGGTAGCTGAAAACAATGGCTCACTCTCAAGCCTAACTGATCTACAATTTAACTGCATTACTGGTATGCAAAAAGTAATTTTTGCTGTTACCACACAACTTATTCGCGGCGAAAGAGCAATGGAATTCACATGCTTGAAGAGCAAAGACAGCCAAAA
Source organism: Dermacentor variabilis (assembly GCF_050947875.1). NCBI lineage: Eukaryota > Metazoa > Arthropoda > Arachnida > Ixodida > Ixodidae > Dermacentor > Dermacentor variabilis. Next base: position 17,647,435 of record NW_027460291.1, on the reverse strand, counting down.
AAACATCACAACATGTAAAACAACTACCAGTGCCTCCTACCAATTCAAATAAAGACATTATATTTTATCTTCTAACATATAACGCTGCCTGTTTTGTTGGGGCTACATATGCCTCTCTGCACTTGAGGCAGGTGCGACATATGTCCCAGTGACCAACAAAGGGTTAAGCATAAAAGAACAACGGGATGACAACTAAAGTCTGGAGCGGAATGTCTAGCTTAGTTTTTGCTGCAGTGGAATGGTGGTGATAGATGAAATGAATAGTACGTCTTCCAGCATTGAAATTACTCTTCATGAGGCCACCAGATGGACGAAGCACATTCAAGCTATGGGCAGATGAAGGTTAAATATGCCAATTTGCGTGTATGAGCTGAGCAGTGATGCAAATTTTGACTTAAGTAACCCAGTGGTTGTGGCACTTTAGCATATATGGTAGTGATGTGTAACTTCCATTAAAGGTGGGATGCAATAATAATAATAATATTTGGGGTTTTACGTGCCAAAACCACTTTCTGATTATGAGGCACGCCGTAGTGGAGGACTCCGGAAATTTTGACCACCTGGGGTTCTTTAACGTGCACCTAAATCTAAGCACACGGGTGTTTTCGCACTTCGCCCCCATCGAAATGCGGCCGCCGTGGCCGGGATTCGATCCCGCGACCTCGTGCTCAGCAGCCCAACACCATAGCCACTGAGCAACCACGGCGGGTAAGGTGGGATGCAAGCCTAAGTACTTATGACATCACATGGGGCAGAGAAACATTGTTTATAGAAATATGTGAAGTTAGAAAGTGTCTGTTTATGAGTAAAAGAGATTGTTCTACCCTTAGTCAAGCTCACTATCATTAACCAGTTACCACACCATAGACAAGGTTAAGGTCATTTTTGTTGATGAGGTGATCCTTGTGGCTTTCAATAGTGTGGTATACAATGAAGTCGTCAGAAAATAGTTGCATACTAGAGGAAATGTTAGAAGGTAGGTCATTAATGTAATTTGGAAAAAGTAAAGGGCCTAGCACACTGCCCGGTGGTACACCTGATGTGATGTCAGAAAAAGAAGCAAAGTTATTGATGACTATGAACTACTTGCGAAACTATAGACGGTTGCGAAGTCAAGATAGCGTTTGTGAGTCCAGCCTAAGAGAAGATTGCTTAGAAATGAGGCAGCAGTGAGGAACGCGATCAAATTCTTTTGAGTACAGTAGCCGACCGATTTTCCGGACTTCGCAGCGACTGAAAAATGGTCCTAAAAATCTAACAGTCCAAAAAAAAGAAAAGTTTACCAAGTAGCGGCTCAAAAAAATCTAATGCTGGCCTTCTTATATTACACTTGGAAGCAATCAGATTTATGCAAGAGTGATGTCTCCATATGCAGTCCAACAAAAGCATCACCGTATTGCCGTTCTCTGCCATCAGAGTTTGCCATGGTGATCAAAGAAACGAGCCATGTTTTTTTGCAGCGCTTGGCTCTCGCGAAGGCACACGAGGGGGCGCTGATCACGCAAATGCGAAGACACACAAAGATGAGAGGTCGTCTCAGGCACACTTGCTCAGTTCACACACTGCATACAAAATAAAAAATTACAAAATTAAATCCTGCATAGTGATTATGACCGTAGTGCTGACTGAAAAAAAAAAAAGAAGAAAAAAAAATATGCTGTCCCCTTAAGTGTTCTCGGCCAAGGAAGAGCGGGCATGGCCTCCGAGACTAGAGAATGGCGCATGTTTCCTATTGATAGCGTGTGCCTCCCTATCTTGGAGTCTATAGAGCTGGCCACTGGAAGCCAAGCCAGTGGAAAATACAACATGCCCAAGATCGGTTAGCATGACTCGGAATGAGCAATTTAGTATGGAAAACTGAACTTTGGGGCCTAAATTTGTCAAAAAAATTGGTTGCAAAAATTCATTAGCTCTTTGGGAACCCTGTCCGTGCATATATCAAGACCGGAATATCTGTCAAGTCCAAATTTTTGGAGTCCGAAAAATCCGTTGGCTGCTGTAGCCAAGAAAGATTCAATGAGTTTGAAGATTTTTATCCATGTTAAAGTGCAAGTCAGGGGTGAATTCCAGTAATTACATATGACATGAAAGTTTTTTCATGTCATTATATGTATTGGTTTATAATATATCATACGAGTTGATTAATAAAAAAGTTTGTACTGGACGTGGTTATAAATATTTGATGCAATAATGTGTTGGAGCATTTTGCAACATATGCAACTCGGTGAGATGAGCAGTAGTTCTCCACCATATTTCTGTTGTCACTGTTGAAAACTGGAATTACTTTTCCAACTTTCCAGTCAAGTGGAAGATGTCCTGTTGATAAAGATTGTGTGAAAATGTGATGCAGTTGAAGCTCGATGTAATGAAGTTGAACTAGCGAAAAACATTGTTTAATCACGAATTTCATTAGTTCAATTTTTTAAAGTTTCAGCATTACAAAAGCTTCACGAATTCTTGGTGGATAATATCTTGTCAGTAAGCACTTATAAACAAATTGCAAGGTTGGGCCATAATAGTGCTTTTACGAGCGCCAGTGTGTGTGGTGCAGATCACACCAAGAGCAATGCATCGACGTGGCTCACGGCGTCTGAGATGCGCATGTGTTGCACTGCGCAGCACGCTGAATCTTGGATGTCATAGCTGACTGCACTTAGTGCCGGCAATTGGTGCCTACAAATTAAAAACAAAAGTATAAGTCAGTTTAGCCAGAAAGGTGAAGCATTCATGGTGATAGCAAAGAGACAGCTACACGAGGTAAGGTTTGTAGCTACCGTATTTACTTGCATAATGATCGCACCTCTGCATTTTGTTGTCAAAACTGGATTGTTTTTCTACAGATTCTTAAGCAGATGCCCCATTTCATTCCTTTCATCACTTTCTGCACTTCCAAGGAAAAACGAAAGCTACAACCAAACTTCCCGGCTTTATTATTTGTAGACTTTATAATGGGGCTGTGGTCAACAACAGCAAACAAAGGCGCCTTTTGATTCCTCTCGTCTGCACTTGTGGGCACACAACAAATCATGAGCAGCAACAACAGTAGTCGGGTTTACAATGATACGTTAGGAGTGTACCCTATTCATACGCCGACGCTTGTAACACAGCTGAGATATTCAGCCACCCTTAGGGGAAATGTCCTGTATTAGGATTGTAGTGAAGAGAAATGCCAGTTTTCCCAGCATGCCCGCCATGTGTTTCTATGTCACTGGCAGCTAAGCGCGCCCATCTCTGTCTGTTTCTGTCCCCTCAAAGTGGACATGGCTACGTTATTGCCGCAAACTTGCCGATATTGACGAAATTATTCATTGCTGATATGGAAGAAACTGTTTCAGTGCACGTAATGTACTCGTGAGAAGAAAAAAAAATCGCATTTGGCTTGCTCTGCCGGCCGCCATTTTTCGTTTTGGTGTCCCGCACTGTTACAGCAGCAGCTACCTGTTTGTTGACTTCTTGTCATCCCGCACCAAATGTGGGATGAAAAAAGTTTTTCTTTTTGCGGAAAATTTAACCCGCATAATGATCGCACCCATAAATTTGCGTCAATTTTTTTGACAAAAAAAGTGCAAGCATTATGCGAGTAAATATGGTACACGTATATTGGTGTCACCGCACACTCAGGCAAACATTAACAGATCTCACTCGATGACCACAAACTAGCAATGCGAGCGAGTGCTTCGCACCGTGTGTCAGCCACTTGAGATTATGCGTCCGCCAACACTAGACGCACAGGAAGAACAAAATGAACATGAAGGCACCATCCATTTCGCCTTGCCTTTGAGAGATTGCCTCCAAGATCAATACGGCATGTAGCCCGCACACAAATGTGCAAGAGGAGGGGAGCGTTCCTGCTCTCTCCCCCCCCCCCCCCCCCCAATACATGCTTGATCATGTTGGTGCACATTCACCACCTCCCCCATCCCTCTTGCGCAGAAGGAACCATCAGCTCTCATGTTTCTCTGAGTTGTTTACCAGTGCCACGAATGGCGCAGGGGTGTTTCCTGTCTTCAGCATCCCAGTGCGCGCAGTTTTGCCGCTCAAACTTTTCATGCAGAAGTACGCTTAAAATAAGTTTTGCCTCAGCTGATATAATTTTTTGCTAGATTTACTAGCCGTACAGGCTCCAAGTACATAACTGACATGGCCGAAGATTTCGTTAAATCGAAACTGCGTCACGAAGTTGCTTCGTTAAATTGTTAAAAAAATAAATACACTGTTTTCGATGCAACTAAGATTGAGAAATGAAAGCAGTTCATTACGTTGTGAATTTCATTAAATTGAGGTAATGAGGTTTGACTGCATAACATTTTACTAGAGATGGACAGTATATTCTTCAACATTGCCTGTCATGGCTGCTTAGTGGCCGTGGTGTGAGGCTGCTAAGCACGAGGCCGTGGGATCGAATCCCAGGCACAGGGCCACATTTCGATGAGGGCGAAATGCAAGAACGCCCATATACTTAGATTTAGGTGCATGGCACAGAACCCCAGAGGGTCCAAATTTCCGGAGTCCCCCACTAAGCTGTGCCTCAAAATCGGATGATAATTTTGGCACATAAAACCCCGTAATTCAATTTTTTCTTATTCTTGACATATTTTTTTTTATTCTCCAACATTTTAGAACTTATGTTATTGGGACCAGCAGGTGGAAGATACATTAACAGGGTGTCTACCAACTGGGAAAAACCGGGAATTCTCAGGGATTTTGAATAGTCTGTAAATACTCAGGGAAAACTCTGGGAATTTTCGCTTCTATCAGGGAAAATTTCCTGTAATTTTATCGAAAGAGAACGAAGGTCACGATAACGCTAGCTGGCTCAAGTAAAAGAGAGGAATTGTAACGAATCGTCATTTACGCCGTGTCGACGGCTGGAGGAGTTGCCATTGTACAGTCAACAACAGACTTCCGGACGTCTGACAGCTTCGCGGCACTACCATAGGGTCAATGTATAAGAACATCTGAAATTTCAGACGCAAGAACCTTTCGCTGTCCGATTGTGCGGACTTTTTGCCATGACCACAGGTCCAAAACGGCATTAGTCAAAGTCGCCACCTTCGATTTTGAGTATCTCGCCGCCTCAAACCAGTGCTCTCATGCAGATCCGCTGGCAGCCGTAGCCATCACTGCAGCCAGCCAGGCGTAGCTGCTTCGACGTTCGCTATTAAGTTTCTTGCTGTTTGGTGCTGTGTTTTTTATTGAAAGGATTTGCCTTTGTCAGCAATGGCACCAACTCCGCCTTTCTGGTCCTGGGGATTGGCTTCGGAGCTTGGAAAGCACGACGCGTTGCATAATGTCGGGTCTCAAAAGTCAGCTTTACCTCAGTACAAAAATGTTACGCGGTGAAGCGTAACAAGTGTAGGAAGGGGCAATTGTCACGGGACATAGTACATATTCCTTAATTATACGCGCGCGTGCAACCACCATCTGTCGCAGTACGAGCATCGATATGCCTAATAAGTGTATTGGCAGTCCTTCAGAGCTTTTTCGGATGTGTCTGTGGCGATTTCGAGCCCTCAAGATCAGCAAAAGACATGCATTGATTTTTTTGTCATCCTCCCTTTTTTAAAAGGCCAGGTTTTTCGGACATTTTTGCGGCCCCTAAGGAGTGCAAAAAATCTGACGTCAATTGTACAACTAACCAGGAGGATGCTCCAAATGGTCCGTGGGGCAAACGTGCAGCGGAAGGACAGCAAGAACAGAAAGGACCTACACATTGAGGAATGAATGGGAAAGGAAATATGCTGCCACTTTTTTTGAAGGAGCTTGACCTCAAAAAAAGTGTTGGCAGACGCTCAGATACAGGTATTCCTCATCCATAATAAAATCTTTAAATCAGTGAAATGCAACACTGAGGCATTGTGCAGGGGCTGAGAGTATGTCAGGACAGTTGAGGTTTACTTAATTACCAGCTGTTCAGAGAGAATATCATTTGTGGCAAAGTTTGGGCCTCGTAGCAATGTGCTTGCTATCAGTTGATAAAAATAGTTCATATTCGAAAACATTTCATTCGGTATGCATCTCATTCTTATCCGTACTTGAGAATGTTCAACTCGATTTGCAGTGGGTTTTACCATTCTTTTCGAAAGTATTTTATTCACTGCGCACTTTACTGACCCCTTCCTTCTGTTTTGAATAAAATAAGTGCTACTCCTTACTATTGAAACTAGATTAAGTCTTTATTTTTTAACATGCTTACTAGAGAGTGATAGCATTGGGCAACATGGTGTGAGCCTGTCTTGACATAAAACTCGGGGAATTTGCAAATGTCAACTTGGTAGACACCCTGATTAAGGTTTGTAATGAGGTGTGCAATTTTTGTGATTGTGATGTCAGTTGGTTCCGCGAATTAAAATTCATGATCAGGAACGGTGGGCACTTTGGAATGATCTTCAGGATTAAATCAGATGAAAAGAACCTATTGAATTCAGATGCACTCTCTTGATCTGACAGTGCAATTTGGTCATCATTTTGTAGCGATATGCAATGATGTTACTGCTGTCCCAATTGCCTCGAACTGCACCGAGAGGCAAACTCTGTTACGTCCTGCTACATTAGCAGACAAACTCGTGGAAGTAATGGCATGCATATGGCAGATCGATGCTGGCGAGCTTCTTGCAATGCTTTGAGTGATGAGAAAGATCATTTTTCTAGATGGCCGTAACTTGAAACAATGCGCATGGACAATTCTGAATATGAAGGTCGCAGGCATGAGCATGCAGCACTAAACTTGGCCAAGTGGAAATGCTCCTGAAATGCCACCATGGATTGAATTGAAAGATCAGTTTTGCTAGAAGCTGAGTGGGTGGCAACACTCAATGATTTCTTTTATTTCTACAAGTCGTGCCAGATTGCAGCACCTCCGAAGCAATGCTAGTTGTTAAGCAAAGCACATTTTTCTCAAGGTCGCCATTGTATACGTATGGCCGGGACCACATGGACGTACATGCGCCTCAACGTGATGTGTAACCCTCGGGGGGGGGGGGGGGTGCACTGGATTTGCAATTTATCACTTTTGGAATACTGTGGACAAAATCTTCAAGAGCCAAAATAGATGCAACAACAAAATACAGGCGGCAAAACCACATTTCATATTTCCCATATTAGCTCCTAATATTTTAACTCGTTCCCTACCATGGGGGGAAATAGGTGTTTTTTTTGTAGGTTATGCCAGATTTTTCTTTCTTTTTTTTAAAAAAAACTACTGTACTCAATATTTTATGTAATACATAAAAAGCAGAGTGAATGCACTTTTCACAGAAAGGTTTTATTAACGAGATGTATGTCATAAAAAAGGTATAAATTGCCAGAATCAAGATTGTGGGATAAAATTGAACAAAGTTTGGAAAGACACGCTTGTACCTACTAAGAAAAAAACTAACAAAAATTGCGATATACAATATGTATTGCATCTAATGGTCACTATCTCCGAAAAAATAAACAAATTTTTGTTTCGCAGACATTCTACTGCAAAAATCTAAGTGCAAGCACTACAGTTCAGTCTGCCGGGCTGCAGCTGCCGGTGTTCCAGGCTGGCTTGCATCGTCGTTGCTCTTGGTCAAAGTCCGACGAAAAGGCAGCATCCTCAGACACGCTGCTGCTCAATCCACGAATAAAATGAGCCACAGATTCAGCAGAATTGCGAGATCTGCGATCTTTCGAAGCGCATGCGCCACTCCCGGAGGCGGCCATTTTTGCTTTTTACGTTGACGATCGCGAAGCTTCGAAGTGTGTTGAAAAATTACTGCCTGGCTGTAAAAAATCGAACTGCATAGAAAACAAAAATATAGTTCTCCTTCACGTCCTATGGCGCAGGGTGTCTGTGAGTGGAAGGTCTCGAAAACGTCGTTTCGAACCATCATTAGTGCGGTAACAGTGCCAAGTGGGCGCAGTATGGAAAGAGTTAATAAAATTTTGACATTATCCACTGAGCACTTGTTAGTTTATTAATAAACTAGAATTGCACTACATTCGAAAGTAGCTGAGGACATCATTTAGTGATTACATATTGAGAATGTAAAGAGTGCCTAAACTTGGTTAAGTATGTGGTGTCACACAAACATGGATCACTACAGTTGGGTGACAACCGCTGCACTGATTTGAATTAAAGTTCAATATCTTGAAGGGGCAGCGCAATGTGACAGCAGGCACTGTGTGTTCCTGCCTTCGTCATATTGCGCTGCCCCTTCAAGATGTTAAACCAGTACCAACTCGCCTAAATGCCGATCTTTCTACTGAATTAAAGTTGTTGAATTTAAGAGAGTAAGTTTTATTTGTGCCTGGAATTTTTTACATTTGTCGAAACTAGGTAAGTTTAAACAAAAATTTAAGCATGAAGTTCGAAATTTGTCTTTGCACCATAAACAGATACCGTGGTTCTGTAAACTGTATACTTGCCAACTCTCCAGAATCTGTCATAAAATTATGAATTAAGGCTCGTTTTATGAATTTACGAATGTTGCGTAAATAATTATGAAAAATAATTTCTGTTGCGAAAGCTTCGCTCATTGATCTCCGAACCTTCCGTTGCAAGTCTTCTGGAAAGGGTGCAAGGGAAGTGCCTACTTCCCTTGTGGAAGTACATGTTCCTGAAGGGAAGTAAATGTTCCTGAAGCATGTGAAGTCCACAACAGCAAATTCGCTATAAAGTTACTGATCTGAAAACATTGCTCGTCAATACAGTGGACAATCAGCAGTTTGCTGCTGCTTGTCCACTGTGTTTAAAGATAAATCATTGCATAAGATGTTATGTATCCAACAAAATGTCTGTGCTTAGGGTAAGTAAAACAATATATGTGCTGCAATTGATCCCAGATATAGCGATCTTGCTGGGGATTATGACATAGTTCAATATATCGATAATTCGAAATATAAAATATGTGTATCTGAAGCTTGTGCGAGATGTCTGCATGTCTTAGACAGCCTCCCGAGTTCATGAAAAGCGGGAACTTACCGATTTGCTTCTACAGGTCGAACGCACAAAAGTTTACTTAACGCTACGGAATGTTCTTCAATGTACTGATGGCATGTGAAAAGCCCGCATCATCTGGACGCAAGACCACAGTGCACTTTGCACACGCTGAAAGTGCTCATTGGCCGTTTTCATTCAAGATGCAGTAGAAATGGACCCGCCACGACTGCAAACTACTGTAGGGATACATGTCATGCCGCCATCACGGCACTTGTTCTGCAAATTGCGTGTACATGTGCCCGTGCCCGACCACGTGTCTGTATAATATGAACAAAACGCCGCTTAAATGGCACCAATTGTCATATGTGGTCAGCGAGCTAGACGAACATTGTGTCAGGTTTCGGAACTGTCTCCTGTTGGAACCAGTTGTCATTGCTTCTATTTTTCATCTCATTTATTGTACCCTCAGTGCATACCTGCCAACCCTCCCGATTCGCCTGGGAGACTCCCGATTTTTGACTGAACTTTCCGATTGTACGATCACTGTCTTATATCTCCCGTAAAGTTGTCTATGTTCACGCAATAATGGTTTTTGTCTGCAGCGACATCGTAATCGTCAGCATCAACAACTGCTGCACTAGCGCCATCGGTATCATCGACTAAGCAGCTGACTATGGTGCCTAGTAAGCCCGCCAAAGCCAGCGCCAATGTAGCTCTTGCATTTCAAAGTTTGCATTTCATGCATGCCTTCATCCATGGTGCATTGTTACTGCTGTTTGTGTGTATGATTAGTGTTGGCTAGGCCGTGTGTGCGGTGCACCATGTAAAGTTAGAAACCTCGTGTGCTTGATGCCGTGGCACTATCAAAGCCCAAGAAAAGGTATTTGCAGAAGTTTTTGCAATCTTACACTTCTGAATTTCCGTGCTTTTTGACATCAAGGAGAACATTTTGCATTTTGTACAACGTGTGGATGCGATGTCAGCGTGCCTCACGGTGGAAAAGGACTTCAAACTGCACGTTTCTACGGCGAAGCATCAGAGCTATGTTCGCACCGCTGAGCAGCAAGACATGATAGTGAACTTTCTCCGGAACAACTGCGACGACAGTGTCATACGCAAGTGGTGCCTACAATACATCGCCTGTGCAAAGTTTATACGTTGACTCTAATGAGCCTTCATTACAGCACCGCAGAGCACAACTTGCACTTTGCTATGTATTAAGAATTCGGTCATCACCACAACATATATGCTACCACATCATAACACAGTGCAAATCGCGAGTACACTACACAAATAAACCAAACATGATTCGGCCACTCATCTTACGACACGAACAACTAGCCTCCTGAAGCCCTCCCTAAGTTCCTCCTGAAGCCCTGCAGGTTGCTGAAAGGCCACCAAGATTGCCCCCGTGGTGCAATTTTACACAACTATGTGACTGGACGTTAACACATGTAAAGAAAAAAGACATTCCACAAGAACACATAATACAAGAGTTCCGAGCTATTCAAGAAAAATATAAAAATTACACTGAATTCTACACTGACAGTTCTAAAACACAAGAACACGTAGGTGTTGGGATCCTAACGAAAAATTGGGAAAATAGCATTCGGATAAATAATTTTTCTTCGGTGTTTACCGCCGAAGTTTATGCGATTTGGATGGCAGTTAAGAAAATTACTTCTGACTAGCAGAAGAATGCTATTATTTATACTGACTCGTTACATGCCCTAAAAGCCCTAAACTTAAACTCTGTGTCTGAACCCCTGCTTGGCGATATCTTAAATAGTATTTAACAAGAAATACGAAAGAACCATACGATTCTGCTGGGTTCCAAGCCATGTTGGGATAGCAGGGAATGAAGCTGCAGATAGAAGTGAGTCCATGGCAGCGCACAAAAGCATAACACACATAACACTTCCATACAAAGACAGTATCCGAGCGGTTCGTAAGGCCCTAGCATCAAAATGGCAACAAGAATGGAACTCGTGCGTAAATAACAAGTTACATATGACTAAACCCCTGCTTCGTGAGTGGAAATTGTGCATTCACCAAGAACGGTTCTATGAGGTAATGTTATGTCGACTTCGAATTGAACACACGCATCTAACACACAATTTTTTACTTCGAAACGAAAACCCACCAACATGCGAGAAATGTCTTCCACACACTGAAACACAGAGGCGGAAACATTTCAAAAATTTGTATCACTTACATGTACCTTTGCACCCTGCCTTAATATTGGGCGACAATCCACTAGTGCCATTCACTAACTTGTTTGAGTTTTTAGATGAAACCAGTTATCTACATCGACTTTAAGGTAACACAGCTGCTGCTGCAGTAACATTGGATCTTATACTGTCCTGTCACTGGTGCAGCATAAAGCCCCTGCATCTACGCGCCACCGCCGCTTTCTTAAGTAGCGACAACCTTTGTTGTGCGCCGCCTTTTCCCCTCACACCAAATCCAGTTCCGGTATTTCCGGTTCCGGCGTTTCCGCTTCCTGGAGTTGCGCTGTGGGAATTTCCGCTTTGACTGCTGTTAGACGATGGTGAGACGCCCGCGCGTGCTTAGCAGAGCTGTGGCAGTCACCATAAGAAGAATGCAAAGGGGACAAGCTGTTGTATTCCGCTGAAGTAGTAGTTCGCGGTCGCTGTTCAAATGCACAAAAAACGGCAGCGGTCTCCAAGCGCCCAGGCACTACATTCCACTGTACCGTATTTACACGATTGTAAGTCTGCCCCTTTTTTAAAATTTGAAAGTCTGAAGTTGGGGGGTCGACTTACAATCGAAACCAAAACATGGCCCCGCCAAAAAAAAGCGATACAAACGAGAGCTACAACGTAGTTACAATATTATGTTTGCTCTATGGTCCTACCCGTATCTTTTCGCTATCCCGCGTGTTTGTTTGCTTTTCGGAAGGGGTTTTCAACATTTTTGAGTCTTACAGTGCATGCAATGCTCATGGGGGGTGTCTATAGTTGATGGAAGCGCCGCTGTTCCCATTTGCGGCGGCACCCTTAGAACGGCGGCGCTTGCGGGGAGTATCGGTAGTTCATGGAAGAGCAGACACCGTTCGCGGGTTTCTCTTTCTCTGTTTAAAGGCCTTAAAGGCATTGGCATTGGTTTGACCAACTTTTTGACGCGCTCCACTTGACTGCCGGCTACGTGCTACTTCTATGCTTCCCCAGTCATGAGTGCTGCAGGCCCACTAATCTTTCGGCACTCGTTCACAGCAGCGTTCAAGAGGGCTGCCATCCTTTACGCTGAAGAAACAAATCGCTGCGCTGCGGGCCGCAATTTCGATGTTTCTAAACGGGTGGTGCGAGAGTGGCGACTGCAGCGAAGCGAAATTTTCACCCTGTGGCGGCAAGTGAGAAATTTCCCACGTGCCGAAGTCTGGACGCTTTCCGGAGCTGTAGGCTAAGCTTGCGGCAGCGTCGCTGAAATGCGTGATCGGTCCCTGCCACTGAAGTGTGACGTGGTCATGAAACAAGCCCGGACCTTCGCCTTCATTTTAAGGTTCTGCTCTGCCGTGAGTACGAGTGGCTGGCGGCAGAAGACTGCGAAATTACGCCAACCGGACCTGTCAAAAGAGCCTCCCTGCGTGTGGTTGGGTGCATTTGGCGTGGGCTGCTGTTCTGCAAGATGTCCTGGTGCGGTCGTTTGCAAAATTTGAAATTTCGCTGGACCACGATGCGCTGTGGGACCGCAGCAACGATGACGATGGCAGCACTAGTGAAGACGAGTAGTCCAGTGACCATGTCAGCTACTAATAAATTTTCGTTATCAAATGCGCCCTCGGGGTTTTTTTTTTTTTTTCGGTCAAGCGATATGGGGGGGTCGACTTACAATCGTGTAAATACGGTACGTTGTCGCTCGTGCCACAACCCGTCGCAGGTTGACGCGAAGCAGCGAACACGAGCAGATCGCTGGTTATAGTAGGCAGTGGTTCTTGGATGGAATCGTATTCACAGTTTCAACCGCAACTCGTGCAATTAAAGCCTCTCCAGCGGCGCGAAAGTAAACAACGCTAAAAAACAAAGTGTCACTTCCACTCGGAACAGGAAGCTGCAGCTACGTAAGTTCCGCTTGCCGCCGGAAGCTAAGGGGGTGAGTGGGAGGGGAGCGTGGAGGAGGAGGGCAGGTTGGCGGTACTTAACCTGGTCGGCGGAAACGTGTATGGAGGGGCTTTAGTGCAGCATGGCCTTAGTCGCTTTTGCACCATTAAACTCTAATTAACCAAGTGTCATACGTGTGGAGTGCCTGTTTACGGGATTCCTTGCCGAACACAACCTACCCCTTAGTGTCAGCAGCCACGTTGGGCCTCTTCTACGGAAAATGTTTCCAAAATGCGTCAAGCGAAGCGTTATGGATGTGGACCCAACTCTGAAGAAGGTGGAGGTGGCCAACTTGAAATTTATTTCACAGGCATCGCTTTCGAGCCTTCGTTTTTTATTCAGTTTCCCTCAGCTGCTGCCCCAAAATTCCAGAGAACCTCCTGAAGACGCTTTAGATGCTCTCGAAGCTGAGCTTGCCACTCTAAAGGCGTACAATCTTCCAGAGGACATTCTGAATGAAGAAAGGTGGGATGTGCAGTGGTCTATGGTTGGGAAAATGAAAAACGCTGATAGAAAACATGTTTCACCGAGTTGCTAAGGTGATGCTGGATTTACTCGTGGTACCGCATATCTACGCAGTGTGTGAGAGTATTTTTAGCATGGCGCGAAAAACTAGGACTGAATTCCGCTCATCGATGTGCAATACAACCCTCCACCACCTGTTGCTAGTGAAGGGCCGTCAGTCTGGACCATGTTTTGAGCAAATCTACTCCGAAAATTTTTTGAAGTGAGCAAAGTCTGGTACTGCAGAGTCCCTGCAAAAGTACTCGCCAAACACTGCCTGGAAGTTTGAACGACCCCCCCCCCCCCCCCTGTTTGGTGCGAATAAGAAGTCTCCCGATTTTCGATCTCGCCAGGTCGGCAGGTATGCCTCAGTGCTGAAGCATTACATGGGGGAGTGGTTACATCACAAAACAAATAAATCATAAGGCAATAAAATACATCAAAGCAAGAAATACACCCAATATTGAAAAACCAAGAAATACTTCTGCAAATAATGTAAATCCAGTGATAAAGAACCAATAAAGTGAAAATCTACCTATTAGTTACTGTTAGTTAAGGTCTTCTTGAAAAGTTTGTAGTCTTTTATACCTGCAGTGAATGCAGGAAGGTGGTTCAACTCTTCACAAGTCCTTGAAAAGAATGAGTTGTACGCAGTGAAAGTCCTGCAAAAAGGTATTGTGACTTTGTGTCTATGATCAATGCGTGATGAGGCATGCTGGGGGGGGGGGGGGGGAAGATGAATTCACCGTGTAGTGAACGATGCTGTGTGATGAACAAAGAACCAGCAAATGCTCTTGTGATGAGGTGCGAGTGATGGAAGTTGGAAGGCTAGATTTTATATCGGTGACACTTGCAGTTCGAGCATAGTTGGACATGATAAAACGCATAGAGTTATTTTGGACCATTTCAAGTGAGCGAATTAGATTGTCGGGAAGCGGGTCCCAAACTGAAGCACCGTACTCCTGCTTTGAACGGATTAGTGTTCCTTAAAGCAATAGTTGAAGAGGCTGAGGAGCATGTGAAAAGTTCCAGCAAAGCTAACCAAGTGTTTTGTTGGCGCTACCGATTATGGTTTCAGTGTGAGCCTTCCATGCAAGTTTTGGCAATAGGATGACGCTGAGATATCTGTACGTGGATGCTATTTCCAAAGGAGAGTTGTCAAGGTAATATGTAGTCAAAGTACCGTATTTACTCGCATAATGATCGCACTTTTTTTGTAAAAAAAAATTGATGCAAATTCAGGGGTGCAATCATACGCAAGTTAAGTTTGCCGGAAAAAAAAATTTTTTTTTCATCTCGCATTTGCTGCGGGATGACAACAGGTCAACAAATAGGCGGCTGCCCCTGCATGTAGTGCGGGACACCAAAACAAAGATGGCGGCCGGCCGAGCAAGCCAAACACGATTGTTATTCTTCTTGTGAGTACATTACGTGCATTGAAACGGTTTCTCCCGTATCAGTAATGAATAATATCATTAATATCAGCAAGTTTGCAGCAATAATGTAGCCATGTCCACTTTGATGGGAGAGAAACAGATGGACGCGCTTAGCTGCCAGTGACATAGAAACGCATGGCAGGCATGCTGCAGAAACTGCGGCATTTGTCTTCACTACTCTCCTAATACGGCACGTTTCCACTAAGGGTGGGCGAATATCTTAGCCGTGTTACAAGCGTCTGCGTATGAATAGGGTATACTTCTAACGTATCAGTGTAAACGTGGCTGCTATCGTTGCCGCTCGCGATTTGTTGCGTGCCCACGAGTGCAGATGAGAAGAATCGAAAGGTGCCTTTTCTGTTGTTGGTTTTGACCAAAACCATTGTGAAGCCTGCAAATAATAAAGCGAAGGTAAGTTTGGTTGTAGTTTTCTTTTTTTTTTTCATGGAAGCGTGGGAAGTAATGAAAGGAAGGAAATGGGGCATCTGCTTAAGAATGTTTGGTGCGTGCAGACTGCTTGGTATGTCTTCAAGAGTCGTTTGCATAGCATTCGGCAGATGGTAAGCGCGATCATCATTAGCTAGACTTGGCACACGACATATCACTGCGACAATTTCAAGGTGCGATCATTACACAAGAAAAAATTGAATTTTGACGACAAAATTCAGGGGTGCGATCATTACGCGAGTGCGATCATTATGCGAGTAAATACGGTACATCACTGCCAATACGCATTCCTCGATCACGATAGACAAAAACTAGTTACTGAAGAAAGTTCCTAATCCATTATCACTGGCCAAAGCCAGGTTTCTTTTAATACGAGGATGCGTGCATTGCAAGTATCTAAAGCAGAGTTTAAAAGCTTGCGCTTATTCGACATAAAGCCCCTCCATACACGTTTTCGCCGACCAGGTTAAGTACCGCCAACCTACCCTCCTCCTTTCTCGCTCACTCCCTCGGCTTCTGGCATCAAGCGGAACTTGCGTAGTCCCAGCTTCTCATTTAGGCAGAAGCGACGTCACTTTTGCATAGAGGTGCGAGCGCACAAGCGAAAATTCACGAACCGGAAATTCCAGAAGTGGAATGACCGGAAACGGAAACCCTGGAAGTGGAACTGGTATGAGCGACGAATCGGGGAACAGTGGCACACAACAATGGTTGGCGCTACTTAGCAAGAGCGGTGTTGACGCGTGGATGGAGGGGCTTTAATTTGACAGACCTCAAACATTAGTAAACAGCACAAAAGTGTGTTCTCGCCACAATCCCTCATGCACCTCTAGCTTGTCTCCAGTCCCTTGGCATTCCCACGGGTGTTATCAGACGTTTCGCTTAGATTCAACTATGCTCCCTGTTTCTGATATGTTTTTTTATTCATGACAAGCGTTCTGTACCAAAGCTGAAAGGGTTGGCTTTTTACGAAATAGTATTGAGTATTTTTCTCTTTCCACAACATTTGTGGATGAAATGTTACAAGTGATGCGCATGCTCAGTAGCACTGTCAGGCAAACCCTCAGCAACAGAGCTCACACCAGACTGGCTGTTTCAGACTGGCAGCCCTAAAAGTATGCATGCCTCTTGCCTGCCACTCAGTGCTCTGATGCCTCGTGGCCATTACGTGCCTTTGTTCTCAGCCCCTCCGGCCCCTGCGTCGGTGACTGCCAACACTAGAGGAAAACCTTGTAAATTCATATTAGCCTTGCGGCTTCCTTCCGAGCTTGGCAGCAGCTTCATCCGACACATGCTTTCACTACCGCACACACATCCAGATTATTTTTTTCACCAAGTTTTGCTAGTTACCAAAAGATTGCCCATCCATCTCAATATAGTCCATGCTCTTCATCCTTTACAGCTTCCACCATGTTAGTGAAATGGCTGCATCGCTGAGTAAAAACGACACTACTGTTGGCCAAACTGAAACTTTGGCCGCTATTGACACAGTTTGAAAGCCACTTTCAAATCTAACGGCGTCTGCATTGTGTCGGCAGTTGCCAATACAGGGGCTGGAAAGGAAGGGCTGAGAATGAAGGGATTTACTGGCTGCAAGTTCTTTGAGTGCTCAGTGACATCCGGGACATTTTATGGTGGTTGAGAAGCGAGGATGACTGGTTCCAACAGGAAGTTGGTTCCAAAACTCGACAGGGCAATCTACCTGGCTCGTTGCCCACGTATGAAGATCAGCTGTTTAAATGACATAATTTAACGCATGCGCAGCCAGGCATGTTCACGTGCTATTCGCAATACAAGTGCGCTCATGGTGGCATGGTACATATCCATACAGGCTAGTTTGTTTCAGTTTGTTTTTTGTTCATCCATTTCTACCTTATTTTAAGTAAAAGCGCACAACAAGCACTTTGATGTGAGCAAGTTGCACTGCGGTCTCGCATCCAGGTGATCGGACAGGGTTAGCATTGGGAAGACCATTCTGCAGTGTGAGCGACTTGCAATGTTGGACTTGAAGAAATGGGCAAGTTCCCGTTTTTTGCTCTTGGGAAGCGGTCCAGAGACATGCAGAGATCTTGGATAAGCTTCAGATAGACATATTTTAAAATTATCGATATATTGAACTATGTACTATTTAGCAATCGCCTTCGTGTTTGATGTATCTGGGAAGGGCTGTATATAAACATATCCATTTTGAAATAAAACTGTCAAACGTGCCATTAGTGGTGGCGGCCATGGGGTGACACTTAGGAGGTTCTGACCTCGCTAGTGCCTATAATGATACATTTCTTTCTTTGTGTAATTCGTCGTTGAATTATTGCACTACTTTTAATAAATTTTGCTATCCCGACACCATTTTCCTAGACCCGGTTGCAATTGAGCTGGTTTCTTGTTTCACCATGTTGCACAACGGCAAATTGGTGGACATATCGGGCAGCCAGGTGCAACCAATTAACGATGGAATTGACACAATTTCTCATTGCCTGATGTGAGCATTGCTCATGGATGCTCATGCCATCATTCTCATCAACAAATTGTTTTATGTGGCGTTACTGCAGAGATTTTCACATGTCAGTCAACATTGTACAACTCATTTTTCTCCTCCATTAGTTACGGCGCAGATGTCTGGATGACCACAACGGCCGAAAACATGACTTTTATTCTGCTAATTCTTCATGTAATTTGCATATAGTGTGTAAAATGCCTTATCTGTCCTATGTGGCAGAACTGTTCAAGAAAGTGCACAGTGTAGTGTGGTTTCACTTTATGATATCAAAGTATTCTACTCCTACGCAATAAATGAAAAAAAAAGATAAACAACACATCGAAACCCTTGCAAGACTAAATTAATGAAGTTAGGTAGGCTGCCCACAACTGAACGCTGGACTGTCAGTCGTTGCCGTATGAATTATGGAAAGCAGATGCTACGATATCAGCTTGCTACCTTGCTAAAGGAACTTCAAAATAAGGGGATTGACATAACGAAGACTCTACCCAACACTAATATTGAATTCCAATGGCGGAGTCTGAGCAAGTTTTTCTGCTCGTTTTGGAGAAAATTCGTTCCAATGACAGAGTGAGGGCGAAAGTAAGGTGTTCCAATGAGAGAGTCGGAGTGGATTCAGAGCGGGAGTCACTCCGTGGAGCAGAAAAAGATGCTCCGCCAAATTCGGCGGAGTGGACTGGAACTCTGTGTGACGTATTTCCTTTACCACGTTTGTCTGCTGGGAGGCGCCACCGGCCACGACTTGCGAGGAAGCAAAAGCTGCTGCACGCTTGGCGAGATATCCATTCTGCACTTTTGAAAAAACAACAGGTGAACGGCGCTGAAGAGACAAGCGACTGGTGTGGTGGTGCTGGGAGCAAACAGCAGAAGGAAATGACAACATGCAAGGCATCCTGGGTAACACGGCGATAGTTCTGCTTCTGCCTTGCTTCGGCGGCGCAGGTTGTGTTCCACTCGCGGATTTGGAGGCGTCGCTCTACGCCAGAGTAGAGTGCTCGCTCGCGGAGTCAGCTGCTCCGACTCCGCCATTGGAATTCAACATAAGGCACAGTTTGGAGTGCCTACCGGTGAGATTGATTGTTGACTTCAAAATTTCTTTTTTCACCTCAAACAAAATTTACCCAAATTACAATTTCTGGATAAAAAGATGAAAGGTTGGTGCATATAATGAGCAATCTCGTGTATTTTACAACGAGGCTATATTATATGGCTAGGATCCCGGGATATCTTCTTAGATTTTTTCGAGCATTTATCTCTATTGACAATGAATTCTAACATTTACAACACACGTCACAGAGAAACATGGTACGTTCCTAAAGCGCGCACTAACTACGGTCAACAAATGTTACGCCACACACTGCCATCTTTGTTAAACTCATTTTGAAACTCAATAGACGCCTATCTCCTTTTAATAGGCTCATTGTGTATTCCTTCTTTTTCTCTTTTTTTGTTTTGCTCTGGTATACGCTGACGCCATGAATGCTTAACCAATTTTCTCTGCTTGTCAATAACTTATTATTTATAGATGTGAATTTCAAGGCTGAATTATTTGTGTCATTTCATACTATTCGCTTTCTGTAATACAATTTCTTGCAGCATTCTATGGTTGATTTTTCTACCCATATGCATTTCTGTTATGCAATGTTCACTAATGTTCACTTTTTTTTTTCTCGTTTATCCATTATTGTATGTTTGTCTTCTCTTTATTGTGCACAGTGCCATTTTTGTAGGGGGTACAGACCCTGTCAAGCCGAATTCATTTGGCTTTTTGTCTGTACTCCTGTCATCCGTACATGTATAGATGCAAATAAACTTGAATTGAATTGAATTGATTTATATTTATGGGGACTGAGGTCGAATGTGGTACAAGGTGAAAGCTGCCACTTCGATGTGCATAGGGTTAGTATCAGGGATGGAAGCACTGCACCAACCTGTGCCAAAGCACTAATTTCGAATCAAGTTGCCAAATTTAGCAGGATGTGTGTGTCCAGTCGCAACCACACAGCCATAGACATGCACTCACTAACTCTTAGCCCTACAATCCAAGCCTAAGCAATCACAGCGTCTTTGGAGTGTGGGTATGTTTGGTGGCACAAATGTAGCCTAGGCCACACAAAAATAAGAACTGTTTTATGCTATACATTGCATTACAAGGGAAAACAGGGGGAAGTCAGCAGATGGAAATTCAAGACGAGCAAAATGAGGACAAGGTGAAATCATGAGCCAACGTTTCGACAAGTGAACTTGTCTTCTTCAAGGCACAAGTCACATCGACAAGTCCACTTGTCGAAACGTTGGCTCATGCTTTCACCTTGTTCTCGTTTTGCACCCTATGCATTACGAATGTTTTATAAAAGTGTTATATGCGTTTGTGTATATGCGGACCAGCTAACGATGATTTGAAGTCGCACTCATTTCATGGCAGTTGGGAAGGGAAAGCCATGCTGAATGAACAAGCTCGTGCAGTCAGCTAAGCATGTAGCTCATTGGTTTCATTACATATATCTTAGCATTGGATTTTGCATCCTATTGGTACATCTGCATCGATTAATGGGCGACCGCTATGCGTGTGACATTCTAAATCTATTTCGCACTCGCCATGGTTGCTTAGTAGCTATGGGGTTTGGCTGCTAAGCACGAGGTCGCTGGATCGAATCCCGGCCACGGCAGCCACATTTCGATGAAGGCCAAATGCGAAAACACCCGTGTACTTAGATCGTCACTCAAATGTGCACTTGGGCTATGCAACTTTCTGCCCGGCCGAGGGTTCAGAATGTGTATGTAGATGACAGGTGCCAGTCAGAGAGGAAAGGCTACAGGAGAAACTCGTTTTCACCCTACCGCGTCGAATGTGCACAAAGCCCTTTGGAGCTGTCTGGTCGTCGCCACATTAGCCTCTTGACAGCTGTAGTTATCCGTGACACCCCTCAGAAGCATTGCAGAAATCTGCAATGCACGCGACCGCGAGCATGAGCCATTAAAGAGAACAGCGCACAGTTACGCGATTTCTCCCTTTCTCTTTTGGTGCGGAGGCGCGGACGCGGCGTCGGGACAGCGCGGAGGCCGTGACTGGGCGCGAAGAGTTTGAAGCGGTGGCACTTTTGTTGCTTTTGTGCATTTCCTCCTTTTCCGCGTGCCATCGGACGGAGTAGCTGCTGTGCTTCGGGACCGCGTTCTTTGTGTTGCGACGGCGAAGGTTCACCGGCGGCGGCTGAAACGCTGCACGCGCTCGAAGTTCTGAGGCGTGCTGTGGCCGCAGATGAAATCAGCGACGACACGTGCACGCGTTTTTATTTATTGGAACAAAGTCTGCTAAGTTACCTGACAAAGAAAAAGGCAGAAGAACATTAGAGACTTTTTGTTCAAGAAATGAATGCTTTTTACGTACGTGTGCCTGAGTGAGTTACCTCTGACTCTTTAATTTAGCTAGTTTTAATTGTTTTGATGATACGAATTTCGCCCAATACGAATATTTTTCGTGACCTCGTGAGATTCGTATCATCGAGATTCCACTGTAGCAGGTATTTTTGTCCTTAGTTGTGCGTTGTTTAAGTACTTAAAAATGGCCACAAGGCATCTATGGGCTCTGTGTTTTGACATTTTCACATGGTTTGAAACTGTTTGTTTTTCTCAAAACAAGATATTGCTCCTCTTCATCTTATGCATGATAACACTTCTTTCTGAATGAATATTTTGAAATCAGTTTGCACACTCATGCCTCACATAGTAATGTGTGCAATGAAACTAGACAAATGAAATCAATGCAATATTTTTGAATTGACAGCTCATTTTGCAAATAAATTTTGTTTCAATGTGATTCTTTTTTTTTAAGTTTTTCGTGCATTACGTCCTTTAACCGTTTCCCTGCTGTGCCCATTGGGCATCATTAGCCCAATGGTTTGATGGTTTGAAACGCCGCTTTTGAGACCTTCCACACCACTCACAGACACACTGCACTATTGGACGTGAAGGAGAACTCTATTTTTGTTTTCTAAGCACACTTTTTTCCCTCCAGGCAGTGATTTTTGAACGCAGTCCAAAGTTTTGAGATTGTCAAAGCAGAAAGCAAGAATGACCACCTCCAAGAGTGGCACGCACGCATCAAAAGATCACAGATCTTGTGATTCCGCTGCGTCTGTGGCTCATTTATCTATGGATTGAGCAGCAGTTAGTCTGAGGATGTTGCCTTTTCGTCAGACTTGCACGAAACACCGCCCAGAACACTGGCAGCCGCAGCCCGGCACACCCAGCTGTAGTGCTTGCAGCTAAATTTTTGTGGTGGAATATGTGTTCAGTGAAAAAAAAAAATTTTTTTCAGACAGTGCCTATTAGCTGGCAATAGATTTTGTATATCAATTTTTGTTGCACGTTTTTCTTAGTAGATACAAGCATGTCTTTACAAACTTTGTTCAGCTTTCACCCGCAATCTTGATTCTGGCAATTTATCTTTTTTTTATGACGTACATCTCTTTAATAAAGCTTATATGTATAAAAAGTGTATTCGTTCTGCTTTGTTTATGTATTACATGAAATATTGAGTACAGTAGTTCCCACAGAAAAAAATATCTGGCACAACCTACAAACACGTCTATTTTCCCCATGGTAGGGAAAGTGTTACTATTTACCACATTGCATTTATCCTAGTTCATTGCATATGTCCATAAACATACATAAATGCTAGAGTTCTACTCAATTCAGCAATTGATTAGTTATCATTGCTAGTCCGACTAGCACTTCTAACAAATGTTATGACAAAAATGACCTGCCAGAAAATAAAATGAACCATTTTTTGCACTTTAAATAGTCGCATAAGTTAAAACATGCTGTCTTTTTTTTTCTTTTTTCAATTGTGGCTTCTGATTAAAAAAGAATTTGTGTGCCCTTCCACCTTAAAGGGCCTCTCACCAGGTCTGGCCATTTTGAACTGACAAGCACAGAGCATATGTTGCATGATAACGATTGTGTCTGCAAAGTATTACGTGGCTATGTGCCGCAGAAAGAACTGTGATTTCGAACTAAACGTCGTTTTTCCCTTCTCGCTGCTGCCGTGCTCCAAGCCAGAGGATGACGTACTCGTGTTTGCATTGTGACGTCGCTCGTGGTGACAGTGACTTCGAGAGTTATTCATGGCAACATCTGTTATTTACGCAATATGTTGCTTGAATAAATGAATTAAAGTTTAGAGAAATAATAAAACACAAACCGAATGCCTGCATGTTTTTGTTTTATTTCGCATTGCAGCAAGAGAGATATACATCCGTTTCGTCTTCTTGTTCTCGCGTCGTGCAGTCACGCACGCAGACACGGAAACTATGTCATATTCTACCATGTTGCAGCGGCGGGACCATGCTCTGTGATTTTTGCTTGTGTCTGCCTCAGTATTTGTCCTTACTCTTATGCCTTCCCAGTTTAATAGCTTGAATATTTCTTCCAAGCACACAGTGAATAGCATTGGAGAGATTGTGTCTACCTGTCTGACTCCTTTCTTTATAGGTATCTTCCTGCTTTTCTTGTGTAGAATTAAGGTAGCTGTAGAACCTCTGTAAATATTTTCCAAGGTGTTTACGTAAGCGTTCCGTACTACTTGATTGCGTAATGTCTCTATGACTGCTGGTATCTCTACTGAGTCAAAAGCCTTTTTGTTATCTATGAAACACATATAGAGAGGCTTATTGTACTCTGCGGATTTCTCGATAACCTGATTAATGACATGGATGTGATCTATTGTAGAGTATCCCTTCCTGAAGCCATCCTGTTCCCTTGGTTGACTAAAGTCCAGTGTTGCGCTTATTCTATTGGAGATTATTTTGGTAAATATTTTGTATAAAATTGGGAGTAAGCTAATGGGCCTGTAAGTTTTCAATTCTTTAACGTCTCCCATTTTTTGGATTAGTATAATTTTAGGATTCTTCCAGTTTTATGAGAACCTTGCACTCTATAGACACTTCGTAAAAAAAGCCGCCAGTTTTCCAAGTATTATGTCTTCTCCATCTTTGATTAAATCGACTGTTATTCCATCTTCTCCTGCCACTTTTCCTCGTTGCATATCTTGCAAGGCTCTTCTGACCTCATAGCTAATTATAGGAGGAGTGCATGTATCCTGTTTATTACTATTTCTAATGGAGGTATCCTGACTCCTCTGGGTACTGCACAGTTCAGTATAGAATTCTTCTGCTTCTTCTACTATATCTTCGAGATTGCTGATATTACCCCACTTATCAGTGCATACATCTTGGTTTGTCCTGTGCCAAGTTTCTTTCTCGCTGGTTTCAGGCTGCGTACATTTTTTTACGGCTTCTTCAGTCTTCCTCACAGTATAGTTTCGAATATTCCTTATTTTCTCCTTGTTGATTAGTTTTGACAGTTCCATAAATTTTATCTTATCTCTTGAGTTAGACACGTTCATTCTTTGTCATTTCTTTATTAGCTCCTTTGTTACTTGGGAGAGCTTGCCTGCTGGTTGCCTTGGTGCCTTGCCTCCCACTTCAGTTGTTGCTTCTGAAGCCAGCCAAGTTACGGTTTCATTTATTAGCTCTATATCATCTTCATCTCTCGATTCTAAGGCTGCATATTTGTTTGCAAGTACCAGCCTGAACTTGCCTGCTTTTACTCTTACTGCCTGTTGGCTGACCTGTTTCTTCTTGACCAGTTTTTCTCTCTTCAAATTGAGGTGAATCCTAGCCCTCACTAACCTATGATAACTACACTTTACCCTACCTATCACTCCTACATTCTGCGCTATGCTGAAATCAGCAGAGAGTATGAAGTAACTTTTCATTTATTTCACCATTAGGGCTTTTCCAGGTCCACTTTCTGTTGCTACGCTTCCTGAAAAAGGTGTTCATTATTCGAAGCTTATTCCTTTCTGCGAATTCTACCAGCATCTTTCCTCTGGCATTCCTAGAATCGACGCTGTACTTACCAATTTCTTGTCCACCAGCCTGCTTTTCCCCCACTTTTGCATTAGTCACCCATTACTACAGTATACTGAGTTTGCACTTTTCTCATCACTAATTCAACATCTTCATAAAACTGATCTACTTCCTCATCATTGTGACTGGATGTTGGAGCACAGGCTTGTACTACCTTTAATCTACGCCTCTTATTAAGTTTGATAATGACTACAGCTACCCTTTCATTAATGCTGTAGAATTCGCCAATATTGCCCGCTATATCCTTATCGATTAGGAATCCTACCCCTTATTGCTTCTTATTTGGCAGGCCTCTATAGCAGAGGACATGGCCGTTATTCAGCAATGTATAAGCCTCACCAGTTCTAATGTCACTAAGGCCGATGATATCCCAAACAATGTCTGACAGTTCCTGAAAGAGTCCTGCTAAGCTGGCCTCACTTGACAGAGTTTGGCAATTAAAGGTTGACTGGTTCAGTTTCCATTGGTGGCCTGTGCGGACCCAGAGATTCTTCGCACCCTCTGCTGCATTATAGGTCTGACCGCTACCTTGGTCAGGTACTCCGCACCTGCTGGGGACTGAGGGCCGTGGGTTAATTGAATATGTCACTTGGGAGAGAGTGGCCGAATACTGCACCAGGGAGGCCAATTCCTGTTCTGGTGAGGGAGTGTCTTTGTTCAAGCTTTGCGGGCCTTCCCATTTTGGTTGTACCTAGATTAGTATAGCCCTGCCTTGCCATTTGTTGGGCGTGTTGGTAAATTGAAAGCATATTTAGCGCCAGCAAACAAGGACGGAAGGGAGACGACAACACAATGCGCTAACTTAAACAACTTGATTTTCAGGAAGTACACCTATATAAACCATGCACAGTGGCGCCACCTTATCCAAATCTTACCCATCCAAAAAAGCAGTCTCCTTATCTAACAGGTCGATTGAAGGGGCACTAACACACGTGTCTCTATTCCGCCAGATAGCCTGCGCTTCAATGATCTCTCGCACATCTTTTTCTTTGTGCTTCGCAAGAACCCGGCAGGATTCATACACCGGCGCACAGCCGCATTCTTGACAGTGGGTAGACAGATGACCGTATTGCTTATTTTTCACAGTTTGGCAAATATTCATTCAAAAGCAAGGGGTTTGCATCGGTTCATGTTTGGCCCCTATACTAAGTGACATTTTTCTAGCTCACCATAACAGAAACCTGTCCCGTACCTTGTCGGAGCACAAGGTGGTTAAAGTTGTCAGATACGTTGACGACTATCTCGTTCTTTTTGAACCAGACGCACGTTTTACAGTAGGCAAGCTTTACGAAGTATTTTCTGCAGGCCTTAGCCCACTTACTCTCACGATTGAAGAGCCCTCCAATAACGTGCTGCGCTTCCTAGATATTCAGCTCGAGTTCATGGAACGGCACACGTGTTGGGAGTATAAACCTAGAGCTAATAAGCCCCTGTTATCGTATAGGTCAGCCCACTCTAAGCTCGTCAAGAGGAGCATTGCCAACTTATGCTTTGGAAATGCTCTAAAGAAGTCTTGCCACCACAAGATCTGTACGAGCCTTATGAATCAATCGGGAAGGTTATCGGCAGCAGGGTTTCCGGAATCGGTGCAAGTTTCGGTCGTCGAGGGGCTGCTAAAAAGGTGCAGGTCAGATAACACAATTCAGGACACGGCAAATCAAGGGACGGAACGTAGAAGGAAGCTAGCGGTAGAGCCCTACCTGCATAGAACGGCACATAAACTTAAGAAAATGGCTAGCCGGGTGGACACAAAAGTGGTCTTTTCCGCACCAGAAGAGCTGGCAAAAATATGTCGATTGACAGACCCGTACCCTAAGCCAGTTGCCGGGTGCTCTACGAATCATCGAAAAGCACCAGTGGGATGCGTAGAGAGTGTTGTATATGAGCTTCCGCTGTCCTGTGGGAAAAAATACATAGGACAGACAGGAATATGTCTTAATGACCGATTAATGACGATTGCCAAACTGTGAAAAATAAGCAATACGGTCATCTGTCTACCCACTGTCAAGAATGCGGCTGTGCGCCGGTGTATGAATCCTGCCGGGTTCTTGCGAAGCACAAAGAAAAAGATGTGCAAGAGATCATTGAAGTGCAGGCTATCTGGCGGAATAGAGACACGTGTGTTAGTGCCCCTTCAATCGACCTGTTAGATGAGGAGACGGCTTCTTTGGATGGGTAAGATTTGGATAAGGTGGCGCCACTGTGCATGGTTCATATAGGTGTACTTCCTGAAAATCAAGTTGTTGAAGTTAGCGCATTGTGTTGTCGTCTCCCTTCCGTCCTTGTTTGCTGGCGCTAAATATGCTTTCAGCTTAGTATAGCCCCACTCACTCTTAGCATCTTTTGCTGGTGTCAGGTGACACTCCAAGCCTACACTCCAAGCGCGCAAAATAGTGCGCTGCACGGAACGAGACAATCGCAACAGCTCTCAGCGTGACGCCGTCGGCGGAAGTGCGCCGCTCCGCAAAAAAAAACGAGAAAAAAAAAAGATGAAGGTGGGGCCCGTGATGTATGCGTCACACGATCCTGGAGGTCCGGTATGGGAGAACTCGGGGAAAGAATTCCGCTTGCAGAGGCTAGACGGGGCGAGTGGAAAAAGTGTTTCGCTTGGCAGTGAAGCTCACCTCCTGAAATCAACGGTTCACGGCACTGAAATATTTCTATCTCGGCTATTAATGAGCCGATTTTAAAAATTTGATCGGCAGAATGCTTCCTAGATGACACACAACTTACAGCGTATAACCAAAATTCGCTGTGGGGCCTGGTGAGGGGCCCTTTAAGCTTATTACTTCAAGCCTGCAACTGGTCTAATGCTGAACATGCAGGTAGTCGATCTTATCTGCATTTATGGATGGTGTTCTCCCTAGCATCCTTTGAAGGGCATCACTGCTTGGGCACACACAACAGCAACGGCACATGCAGTCTTGGTTTTTGATTCAGCATAAAATTTTTAATAACAATTCTTTTTGGTTGTGTGAAGCCTGCATTGACCATGCATTTGAAGTTCTGGCGTGTTTTATGCATGCATACCATATGGGTTCCACTGCCTCCGGCCAAAACGCAGTGTGGTCGGCAGAAAGCTTAGAATGACGGGAAGCGGCATTTAAGACTGCAACTTTCTTTCCACTCCTAAGGTCTCGCAAATTTATGAAAAGCAGTTGCTTTCGTTGACTGCGGATGACATCTTTTCTCTCCAATAGACATTATGAGACTGAGTCAGTTTGATAAAATTTCTTTACTAAAATTTTGACTTCACCTCACCGATGGGGCATGAAGGTGCGCCAAGAACGCCATCCTTTGCTCTGATACGACTAGCTTCACGTGCCTGTCGCTACACAGTATTCACCTTTTTGCAAATATTCACCTTTTTGCAGGTGATTGTGTAATCTTCAGAAGATAACTTGTGATAATGACGTAGCCGTTCTCCAATCTTGCCTTAACACAGTCTGTTCATGGTGCAAGACATGGCTGATGGAATTGAACATAGTTAAATGTAAATTTATGTGCATAACCAGATAAAAAACAAAGCTGCCTTTCTACAGACTAAATAACATACCACTGGAACCCGTATTATTGTACAAGTATCTTGGTGTACACACAACGTCTAACTTTACCTGGAATGATCATATGGCATACATTACTGATAACGCAAATTGCATGCTCGGCTACATTCATTTTACCTGGAATGATCATATGACATACATTACAAATAACACAAATCGCATGCTCGGCTAGTTCATTGAAATTTTTTAAGACCAGCTTCTTCCTTAAAGCTTCCCCTATATAAGTCGCTAATTAGAACTTGGATACGCTGCATCAATATGGGATCCCTTTCAGGAAAATCTGTAGCATGCACTCGAAATAGTTCGGAACAATTCCATTCATTTTATTTTCTCGAAATACAGCCACACGCCAGTATAACGGCTATGAAATCTAATCTTAAGCTACCTTCTCTCACATCCCGACGTAAAATACATCGTTTAGTTCTTTTCATAAGCTTTACTACCATCCACACTTGCGTAATGAACTAATCTTTGTTCCCCGATGTGTTTCTAACAGACTAGATCGTATTCATAAAGTTGAAATTCCGTCATGTAGAGTTCGCGCATTCCTTCACTCATACCGCAAACATCAAAAGAGTGGAATTGCCTTCCCACGCAGACGGCTGAAATTAAAGATTGTGAATTGTTCTGCGTGCTTTGACAATGATGTTATAACTCTTTTGCATATATTGTACTTACTGTAACTGCTGTAGATTTTTTTTTTCTTATACACTGTGTTATTATTGTATACAGCCGCCGACTCATTTTCCGGACTCCAAAAATTCGGACATGCTCGATTATTCGGTCTGCTTCGTGTCACCGCCATTCTCCCCATAGACCATAATGTATAACAACTGCCAAAAGTTCGGAAGCCTTGCAACCTCTCATCTGATTTTTCGGACACTCCTTGAGCCAACTCAATCGAGAGCACTATGCACAGACTCTGACCGGTGCATGGTTCGACTTGCTGAACACCATTTTTGTTTTGAACGAAGCCTCCTTGCTGCCCCACTAAGTGGCGCTGCTGCAAATCCCCGCTCATCATCATCGTTTCTGCCTGGTTCGATAGAGTGGCTACAGCAGTTCTGGTCTCGGCTTAGTAAGTCATGTCAAGACAATCCAGCAGCCGATTTTTCTTTCTTCGTGCACGACGCTGCGAGTAGGCCACCTTTTTTCGTTTGTGCGACTGGTGACGGCATGGTGATGTTTGCTTTGTGTGCTGTGTCGAGGTTGAGGTGATGCAACATGGCATACGGAAACATCGCGTCAATTGTCTAATGGCGCCGACAGTGTCCGCGCAGACTGCGCTGGGGAATGCCGGCAAGCGGGTGCTGGGAGGCCTGCGACTTGTCGCTTTCCGATGTGCTCCCTATTGACGCCGAAAATGTTCTGCCGAGACCTGCGCAATGGTTGCATTGCAATTCCGGACACAGTCTCATTTGGCAGTTTCACGGGTGCTGATACTGCTGTACTGACATGCACAGAACTCGACGACGGCGAGATCATTCGGCAGGTTTCTGCTACTCCGCCGGACGATGACTCCGAGTCGAAAGATGACGCACCATGTGCTATGCTGCTGTCGCATGTGGAGCGTGTACAAGCTGTGACTGCTTTCAGCCGCCTATAGTGACCGTACGACCCTCTCCGAGATTCACGCTTATCTGATTGCGCCTAAACGGAACAGCATGCAACGGCGCATTCACGATTTCTTCAAGCGTACTGCCGAGCCTGATTAAGTGCGTGGAAATAAAGGATTTCTTTTTTTTTTCTTAATCTGCTTTTTCAGACCCTTGTTTATTCGGACATTTCTGCAGTCCTCGTGAGGTCCGAATAAATGGTCGGCGACTGTATATTGTAAAGCTTTAAGCTGTTGTATTAAGCTATTATTGTATAATTAGGAACGACCTCTTCTATCTGTGACCACTCCCCTCTGTAATGTCTGACTCTGAGGGTAAGTGCGGCAATGTTGCCAGACCTCGTTGGTGCCCGGCCCTCTCCTGGTACAGCTAGTGACAAACCCCCAATCTTTGGTCAACGTGGTGGGACGCTGCTTCACGTTCTGCTGGAGTGTTGGAAAGCAGAAGCACTTTCCTTTAGCATACTGGCAGTGCATATGTCTCCAGCGAGATTGCTCGGTGCAGAACTGTTTTTTGACACAAAAGCAGCTTAGCTTTCTTAAGGGATGTTGTCCTACATGTTATAAGCCCATGAAATTCACAGCACCTCTCTCATCAGAGGGTGCTGCTGTGATAGTATCATTTTGTATAGCACATGCCTTCAGATTCTTGCGTTCAAGGACTCTGTTAAGGCCGTAGTGCTTCTTGCAAACTTTTGTCACTGACAAATTTTAGTATATTTTGTCAGCCTTTTTCAGTGTATCTCTCAATGTTCCTAGTAAACCTCATTAGTCATTGCCATAACTTTATTACAGATACATTTTAGGCCTTGTTACAGCTATGTCACGTCATTGCCAACTTGTTCACGCTGGTCTAGTACTTATTTTCGCTTTACTTGACCCTTGCGCCACAAAAGGTTGAATTCGTCATCATCATCATTGGTCCTGTAACACTTGACGAACCTTTAACGGGCAGAGGTAGCCGAGGCGGTGTCGTTCTGTGGCGTGAGGGCGCTCCGTGTGCGATCCCCACTTTGGGCCGACGTCGGTGAGCGTATAAGGCACAAGCTCTTGCAGAGCCAAATTCCGCGTCAGCAAGGGCGGGGTGTCCCTTTTGTGCCAAAAACAACAAAGTGAGGTGCTCGCTCACACAACAAGGGGCTCCGCGGTGCACGCGACCTGCAGCATTGTGCAAATCTCTTCATCGAATACATGAAAAATCAAATATATGCAAATTGAATTATTCATTTGTTCATTATTTGATTTGATGA
The DNA here is from genome assembly GCF_050947875.1 of Dermacentor variabilis. Lineage (NCBI taxonomy): Eukaryota > Metazoa > Arthropoda > Arachnida > Ixodida > Ixodidae > Dermacentor > Dermacentor variabilis. The sequence goes on along the minus strand of NW_027460291.1, from coordinate 17,616,159 downwards.
TATTCGTTTGCATGTATGTGTTCTTTCTTCACTAGTTTCTTCACCAGCTCGCCACATACTGTTTCAGCCCTGGACAGCCTGGGCTTTGGTGCATACCGGCAAGATGCTGAGGCAGTGCTCAAGGACTGCAAAGCAGTGGCAGCCAAGCGGCGCCGCCAGAGCACGCGCCTCGAGAACCTAGGCATCCCTGAGGAAGAGCTGCTCCGGCAGCAGCAGGAGCTCTTTGCACAGGTCAGTGCAATGTTGGCCCTCACCTTGAATGTCCTCGCCCTGATACATCAGCAGCAACTGTTTGAGCCTGGCGCTGACATTATTGGGGTTCGATTTGTTACCCAGCAAAACTTGCATTTTGTATGATTTAACAGAGAAAATGTCAAATGGTGTATGCAGCACATATTTGTCTCAATTGCAGGTTCTTAGCACTTCCAGAATTTACCGAAAGTGATCAGGTCTAAGCATAAGGGGACCCAGATGAGCACCAACTGTGAAATTTCGTTACTGTAAATCCGTAATAATTATTAATCTTTTTTCATTCCAGCAGTGCATATCAACTGAGATTTCTTCAGGTGCGGTGTGCCTATATCGAGAAGTGGCCGTTCAGTGACCGATTGAGAGGCTTTGTGTTAAGTCGTTAGCACCCATTGTACTTTCGAAAGTACAGCACCATTTTCAGTTGTAAATACGTTCTAACCTCATTGTAACGAAGTTATAACGAAGCCAAAATTATTTTGTCAGGGTGTGCACCAACCGGGAATTCTCAGGGAATTTGTGCTTCCATCAGGGAAAATTAGCTGTAACTTTAGTGAAAGGGAACGAAAGTAGTGTTAATGCTGGCTCCAGTAACAGAGGAATCGCAACGAATCGTCATTGACGCCGTGTCATCAGCACGAGGTATTGCCAGGATAGTAAACGACCGATTTTTCGGACATGCCCGATAATTCGCACGGCTTTGCGGCACCACCACGTACTCCATATAGTCACTGTATATTGCCCTGACTGTAGGTCTCAAATGGCGTTAATCAAAGCCACCATGGCCGCCATTTTGATTATCTCGTCGCCTCGAACCGGCACTCTCGCACGCAGATCCGCTGGCAGCCGTAGCCACCACCATGGCAACGTTAGGCCTAGCTGCTTCTACGTTCGCTATTAAGCTTCTTGCCGTGCGGTGCCGTGTTTTTCATTGAAAGAATTCGCTACTGTCAGCAATGGCACTGACTACGCCTTTGTAATCCTCGTGATTGGCTTCAAAGCTCGCAGAGCACAGCGCGTTGCGTAATGCCAGTCTCCGAAAGTTAGCTTAGCCTCAGTACAGCAGTGTCACGTGGTGAAGCATAACAAGCATGGGAAGGGGCAATTGTCACGGGACACAGTATGTATTCCTTAATTATACACGCGTGCACCCCCGTCCTCTGTCACAGTACGAGCGCCGGTACGCCTAATACGTGTACTGACAGGCCTTCAGAGCGTTTTCGAATGTGCCTGTGGCGGTTTGAGCCCTTAAGGGCAGTAAATGACATGCATTTGTTTTTTCCAACTGGCCGATTTTTCGGACGTTTCCGCGGCCCCTAGGGTGTTTGAAAAATCGGACATAGACTATGCAACTGAGCAAGAAGATGCTCCAAATGGTTTGTGGGGCGAGCGAGTGGCAGGAGGAGGACAAGAAGAGAAAGCATGGACGCATTGAGGAATGAACAGGAAAGAAAGCGTGCTGCTGCCGTTTTGAAGAACGTTGAGCTCAAAAAACAGTGTTAGCTGATGCCGAAATGCAGGTGTCCCTCATCCAAACCAAAATAAACTCTTTAAAGCAGTGAAAGACAACCCTAAGGCGTCGTGCACGGGCTGAGAGTATGTCAGGACAGTTGAAGTTGACTTACGAGCTTTTGAGAGAGAATCTCATTTGTGACAAAGTCCGCGCCTCATACCACTGAGCTTGCTATAAGTTGATATAAATAGCTCATATTCGAAAATATTTGCCTCTGTGTGCCTCATCTACTTTTTATTCGTATTTGAGAATGTCAGACTTGATTTTCAATTTTTTCAAAGGCATTTTATTTGCTGTGCATTTTACTAACCCTTCCCTTCTATACTCTTTTTTGTATGGCATAAACAGTACTCCTTAGCATTCAAATTGGATTAAGTCGTTTTTTTTTTTTCATCTGCTTATAAAGAGTGACAGCATCAGGCGATATGGTTTCAGCCCGTCTTGACATAAAACATAGTTCTGCATCACTCAGGGAATTTTGCAAAGGCACTCGGGGAAAACCTGGAAAACTCAGGGAATTTGGAGATGTCAATTTGGTAGACACCCTGTTAAAGACATGCATTCATTTTTATGGACTGCCAGATTTTTCGTATGTTTTTGCGGCCCCAAGGAGTCCGAAAAATCAGATGTTGACTGTACAACTGACCAAGAGGATGCTTCAAATGATCCATGGGGTGAATGTGTGGCAGAAGGAGGATGAGAACAGAACTGATCGACGCACTGAGGAATTGCCGGGAAAGGAAGCTTGCTGCCGCCGTTTTGAAGGAGCTTGAGCTCAAAAAACAGAGTTGGCTGACGCCAAGATGCAGGTGTCCTTCATCCAAACCAAAATAAACTCTTTGAAGCAGTGAAACCCAACACTGAGATGTTGTGCACAGGAATGAGAGTATTTCAGGACAGTTGAGGTTGATTTCCCAGCTGCTGAGAGAGAATCTTGGTTGTGACAAAGTTCAAGGCTCATACCGATGAGCTTGCTATCAGTTGATAGAAATGGCTCATATTCAGAAATATTTACTTATCTATGCATCTCCTTTTCATTCGTATTTGAAGATGTTCGACTCAATTTGGAATGGGTTTTACCATTTTCTTTGCTGTGCATTTTACTAACACCTTCCTTCTGTTTTCTTTTTAAATAAAATAGATATTACTCCTTACTATTCAAACTGGATTAAGTCATTCTTTCGTTTCAACCTGCTTACTAGAGAGTGACAGCGTCAGGCAACATGGTGTCAGCCAGTCTTGACGTAAAACAAAGTTGGGGCTCATCAGGGAATTTTGCTAAGGTACTCGGGGAAAACCTGGAAAACTCAGGGAAGTTAGAAATGTCAACTTCGTAGACACCCTGTTTGTTATATACGTTAATTTGTTATGTTCATTATTGCCATTTACTGCAATATATGCCCAATTCGTTGCACAACTGTAAACATGAAAATAAGCAGAAGGCTTTGTGGGCGGCGGAACCACTACATGGCCAGGCATGTGTTGAACTTTGAATAAAACAAAAAAAAAATCTTCAGCATGTCTCTTTCGCAACACTCGACTTAGAAGCTGACGCAACAGCCTTTAGATAGCTGCCTCTACTCCATTCTGATGAAATTTCGTGTCCGCTTTCCACTAAGCTCGTCACAGTCGAGCAGCTCGTGGCAAGCAATGCAACGCTTCGCTATGTGATCGAGGAGGCAAGCGAACTTCGCCACGCTGGCTTGTCTCAGTCGGCTTGTGGCTTCCGAGATTGCAGATGCCATTGCTATCTTGGAGACCACACGCAGCTGTGAGCCCACGTGGCGCAGCGCAGGGTGAAGTGAATGCACGGCCTGGGCATGACCCCCAAGATTGCACCAGGGAGATCTGAGGCCAGGCCCAGTTGTGGATGCCTGTGCGACGCACCATAGAGAAAGAGAGGAGTGAATGCACTAAACTTTTGCACCACTGTGCTAGCAGCGCAGCATGGTGCAACTCGTACAGGTTTGTATGTGACCCTCGAGATTGCACCAGGAAGATCTCGTAGTCGACACCCAGCTGCACCTGCCTGCGTGGCGCACCGTGCAAAAGTACATGAACTGATATTACGTGCTGCTGTGCGTAGGTGCGCAATGTGGCATGGCTCGCACAGCCAGACACATGCAAGGGTGAGAGGTCAGTGGAGATGTGCAATAGTGAACTGCTGCCTGTGTGCAGGTGTGCAGCTACATGTGGCGGTGAGGAATACCAGTGCTGCTCGATGACGTATTCAACGTGGTGAAGTGGGAGTTTTGAACTGCTGCAGCGAGCGCATGCCACACTTGGTGGAGTATTTTTAGGAGAAGAATCTAGTTCGTTATATCCATTGGCAGGACAATTTCACTTTGTTATAACAAGGTTTAGATACATGGATACAAGGAAAATTTCATTTACCGTATTTACTCGATTCTAACGCGCCCTTGATTGCAACGCACACCCTTTTCCGATACATAAAAAAAAGGGAAAAGGAAAGGTAACATGCAATGAGTTTGCCATGACATAAAAAAAAAAAAGTCCTTTACCGCACGCCTCATCATTTCATACAGAAATACAACTTTCTCTCATTTGGAAAAACAAACATTTACTCCCAATGCACTGAAGTTGCAATTACCGTATTTACACGAATGTAAGTCGACCCCCCCATATCGACTGACAGGGAAAAAAAAAGAGAGCATACCCGAGGGCGCATTCAATAACGAAAATTTATTAGTAGCTGACATCGTCACTGGACTACTCATCTTCACTAGTGCTGCCATCGTCATCACTGCTACAATCCCACATAGTGTCATCGTCCCGTGAAATTTCACATTTGGCAAACGACCGCACCACGACATCTTGTGGAACAGCAGACCTTGCCGAATGCACCCAACCACACGCAGCCATCAGGGAGGCTCTTTTAACAGGTCTGGTTGGTGTAATTTCGCGGTCTTCTGCCGCCAGTCACTCGTTGTACTCACGGCGAACCAGGTCCTTAAAAGGTGAAGATCCGGGCTTGTTTCATGACCATGTCGCACTTCACTGGCAGGGACTGATCGCGCATTTCAGCGACATACGCCACAAGCTTAGCCTACAGCTCCGGAAAGCATCCAGACTTTGGCACATTGGAAATTCCTCACCTGCTGTCATTTTTGTTTCGCTGCAGTCGCCACTCTCTCACCACGCGTTCAGAAACATCAAACTTGCGGCCCACTGCGCAGTGATTTGTTTCTTCGGCGTAAAGGATGCTAGCCCTCTTGAACGCTGGTGGAACGAGTGCCGAATGATTAGTGGGCCTGGAGCACTCATGACGACTGAGGAAGCATAGAAGTAGCACGTACCCGGCAATCAAGTGGAACGCGTCAAACCAACGGGTTTCATCAAACTATAGAGAAAGTCAAAAGAAATCCGCGAGCGGTGTCTGCTCTTCTATGAACAACCGATGCTCGCCACCAGCGCCGCTGTTCTGAGGGTGCCGCCGCGAATGGAACAGCGGCGCTTCCATCTACTATCGACACCCCCTCATGAGTGTTGCGTGCACTGTAAAACTCTCAAAAATGTTGAAAAACCCTTCCGAAAAAGCGAGCAAACACGCGGGATAGCGAAAAGCTACGGGTAGGGCCATAGAGCAAACATGTAACTATGTTGTAGCTCCCGTTGGTCTCACTTTTTTGGCGGTGCCATGTTTTGGTTTCGATTGTAAGTCGACACCCCACTTCAGATTTTCAAATTTTAAAAAAGTGGTCGGCCTACAATCGTGTAAATACGGTAATAAAAAAGTCAATTTCGCCCGCAAGGCGAAGCATCGATTGCAGTAGCAAATTAGTAGGCAGCTAGACGAAAAGTAAGGATAATAGTTTTATCGGCCGTGTAGACTTTTAAACATTTGCTTCCTAACTGAATTAACAAGCATCGTTTCGCGCACACAGAAGCAAACACAAACACGTCTCGTTCAATGACTGCGGAAACTTTTTGCGAGAATGCTGGAGTGAAGAGGTGCGGTAGCAGAAGCAAGTGAATTGACCTTTGTGTGGCCTCTCGCTTCAATGTGAACTAAGCGACAAGAACATAGCGCTGTGCACTTAGTTGCGTAGACTGTCTCCATATCACAGATCGCTTTCAAGATAGGGGCTGCACAGCCGTGCCTACGCAGCAGCCGCCAGAGTAGAACGCCTCCCCTGTTTGCACCAGTCCCGCGCGCAAGTTTCAGGAAATCCGAACATCTCTGATGCGACCCGATTTCCGCCCGTCTCCGCACACATGATCACTTTCCTTTTAATTGCGCCATTGTGATGAACACTTGGCTTGTCTTCGCAGTCAACACTTCCATGCTGATAGAGCAAACTCGCAAAACGGGAAGACGGGAGGTGGACTAACCTAAGCATGGATACTACAGCACATTGATGAAGCTATGGCAGCTAGGCCCGAAGCGCGTACGAGGTGGCCATTTTGAAATGCTGATGGCGATATGGTAACGCAGATTTAGGGTCATACTGAATTCTAACGCGCATGCAATTTTTGGATCTGTGTTATTGGGGAAAAAGTTCGGGTTAGATGTACTACGTTATACCCATTATTTCGTTATATCCCGTTTTGTTATAACAAGGTTTAAGTGTAGTTAGGGAAGAAACATACTGTTTTTCAATGCACCATTTTGCTTAGAAGGGTGTTGCCAAGACAGCCTTCCAATGTAGTTTTTTGTCAGCTGCATGTGGGGATCTTGGACCTATTCATTGCCAAACTTGCACGGCAGTGCCTGCCGCACTACTGTAAAGCCACATTATGAGGTTAAATTTGCGCAGCCATGTAGTCATACATCAAGGCAAAATTTGCATATAACGTGCACCATACATTTACTGTACTTCTTTTTTTTAATTCTCTGGGCGGGTTATATGCACAAGAGTACCTTCCAAGGCCTATTAGTTCCTACAATTTGCGCTGCCCTTTTGACCACCGGAAATGAGACACTGCTGTGCGCCATATTGAAACAACAACTGAATCTCCTCGCATTCAAGGTGGGGGTGACTTCGAGGCTAAGGATTGTGGCACTAAGGATGGCCACAAGGCTGGCTCTGATGGTAGGCTGTTGTGAACACAGTTTCGTTGGAGCAATTTTTAGGTGAATTTTCCTGGGACGACATTTTACGTGTTCAATATAATCCCACTGTACTGTCTTGCTGGCACATTATTTCGGTGTTCATCGAACCCGCGTGGTAGTACCATGGAGTTTGCCGAAGGAGGATCTCGCGTTCAGTGATTAAAAGTTAACTTGATGTTTATGGGTGATAGCAGGGTTTTGTAATAGAGCCGCTGTGATCAGAATCGCACATGGTGCATAGTGTAGAATTGTATTAGCGACCAGATGCCGGCTTCTGCACGTCTCGAGTTAGTGAATACATTACGATTTCTAATAGCACCACCAGTTTTACTGATCGTATAATAGAGCTAGGTTGTTAATTTGGCATTATGTACAGTAAAACCTCATTAAACCGTACCCGCTTATACAGTAGTTTCGTTTTAAAAGTAGTAAAGTCAAATCCCCAACTCAGCGGCCATTGAACATAATGTGTTTTGTATCTGCATAAACCGTACCAGCTTATTGTGTAGGTATTGGTTAACACTTAACATTTCCACTTTTTGTCTCGCAAACACGGCGCTGCTTAGTCTCCATCGGGCAGCTCGGCAGAACAACAAGCCTTAGAGATTTGAACAATGGCCTCGAAGTGCCCCGTGCATTTGTGCGTGAAGCCACAGCAACATCAACATCATGGCGCTGCTTTACCATACTTTCGTGTAGCGGCAGCCGTCAGCATTTGTCCGAATTAAGCGGTGCGGAGCCGAATTCTGACGAAGGTTTGGTCCCATAGACTAACATGCACTTTGGCCGGGACCAATAAAGCTGTCCGAATTATCTGAATTTCCAAATTAACGGGTGTCGAATTAACGAGATTTTACTGTATTAATCTTCCACTCTTGCATTCTCTCTGTTAACTCAGTATAGTGTAGTCGTGGGCGACTTCAATGCAAAAGTGGGGGAAAAGCAGGCTGGTGAATAGGCAATTGGCAACTGCGGCATGAATTTTAGGAACTCTCGAGGTGAGATGTTGGTAGAATTCACGGAATGGAATGAGCTGCACATAGGCGTTGGAAGCGTTGGAACAAAAAGTGGATCTGGAAAAGCACTAATGGTGAAACAAGTAATGAAATTGATTTCATACTTTCTGCCGATCCCAGCATAGCGCAGGACGTAGAAGTGTTAGGTAGTGTAAAGTGCAGTGATCACAGGTTATTGAGGGCTAGGATACACCTCAATTTGATGAGAGAAAGAGTAAAATTGGTCAAGAAGAAACAGGCCAACCTAGACGCAGTAAGGGTAGAAGCAGACAAATACAGGCTGGTACTTGCAAACAAAAAAAGTTTGAATTAAACCCCCCCACCCCACCCCCCCAACCTCCGGTGTCACTTGAAGTTGAAACAGTAAATGTAACCCCTCCCCCCCCCCCTTGTTGGTGCGAATAAAAAGTCTCCCGATTTTTTATCTCACCAGGTTGACAGGTATACGAAGTGTTTAAAATGTTACTGCTGTCAAGTTTATTCTCAGATAAAAGTTATGTCTGTCTTGAATATTGATATAACGTTTGCAAGGTTTCTGCTTCACCCACCGCTGTGCCTTAGTGGCTATGATGTTACGCTGCTAAGAACTAGGTCGCTGGATGAAATCCCAGCTTTGGCGGCCGCATTGTGAGGGGGATGAAATGCAAAAACACCAGTGTCCCATGTATTGTGGGCACGTTAAAGATCCCCTGGTGGTCAAAATTAATCGGGAGCCCCGCACCATCAGATCATGGTTTTGGCACGTAACGCCGCAGAGTTCAAATTTAGTGCATTTCTGCTTCGAGAAAATGTTTTATTTCTTCAGTTAGGCTTTTGTATCATACTTATTGTCTAACGAGTATGTCGCTATTGTTTAACCATGAAGCTAATCTTAAATGTACAAACTGCTCCATGCCCAGCAGCCTGGAAAATGAGAACCATGAGTTGTAAACCAACAAGCATTTTAGTTAACATGGACGCTTTGTCTGCATATAGGATCTAGGCCAATGCCAGAAAGCGCATGTACTAGGAAATTAACCCTCGTCTCTTATACAGAAGGAGGCACTGATCAAGCAAAGGAATTGAGTTGCCTGTTTGTGCCACACACTTCGTGCTCCTATTTTGGCTACTACTAAACCCTGTGTAACTATTGTCGCGTTAGAATGCTCCCTGGATGACACTTTACAACTTCTACTGTACAACCCAAACTTTCAACGAGGCCCTGGGCCCTTTAAAATTTTTGAGGGGTCCATGAAGGAAACCTTTTTCATGGGGCCTCCTAGCACTCGAGGGGCCAGGGGCTGCAGCCGCCTTATCCCATAGGTTGGCCCTGTTTGACACATACGCTGTACCCTTGCACTGCCAAGGCAGATGCTGCGGCCATTGCAGCCACGATTGAGTTGTCACTGTTGGGGTCAGGTGCATGCGTGCTAATCAGTCGAGTTCCGTGAGCACCAATTTCAGATAGAAATAATTAGTCTTGACCATTTGAAATGTATGGGAGCCACGCAGAACCAAAGATATATGTTAAGTAGAGTCAGATGACTAGGAGTCTACTGTATTTTACATTGAGCATTCAAAAATGCAAAATCTTTAGCAGGGTAGACGCAAGTGCAGTATGGGCAGAAATCGAGGACAAGGAAACCATTGATGACCAAGACAATTGCCATGGGCTTGTGATGAGCATCGAAAAGTAATAAAATGCATGCTTTCTTCATAGCCAAGTCTTTTTTTTTTTTTTTTTCAGCTTACGTTCGAGGAAAGCTGATTTTTATTTTTGCTGACCTTCTAAATTTAGGGAGTCAACTTCGAATGGAGGCCAGCCTAGATATAAGTAAATCCAGTCTATTTGCAATGATTCAGTTTCCAGGCCCCATTAGAGATTTGCAGCATAAATGGTGTCTTGTACCTAAAAGGCATCTCCTTGTATGAAGTAGTTATCAGCAATGAAATTTCGCCGTGCCCTAGTGGCCTCCTTTTTGCTATTCAGCTGTGTGATATGCAGAACCGTGCCCACAAGTTTGAAATTTTTTTCTGCCACCAGGTGGTGTTAGGACACAACACTGATTAACCCTTTCAGACGCTGTGTACACAATTGTGTACAGCAAGATAGTGCATCAACAACAAAAGCACTGATAAAAGTAACATCTAAAATGTGTTGCATATATCTTGAAACACCACCATTGGAATTGTGCTGCAATTTTGAATAATGTGCCGAATGTTTTAGCGAAATGGCTGGCAAGGTAGACGGTTGGGTCTTTTTACTCTGTGTCAGTGCGTTACATGTAGCGGTTTCACTTCTTGCAGTGTTTTTCACTACATCATGCACTAGGCATAATTTTAAAGTGCATGGATAAGTGCTTTTCAAGCTTTTGAAAACACGAGACAGTTTATGTTGTCATATTTAATGTTCCTGTAGTAAGCTTTCGCATGGAGTCCACATTCTGTAAACAATTGACAATTCTTAATATTTTCTGCAGCTGGACACTTTCTATGATTCTGAATATGCAAGAAATATGGTGAAAGCAGGTTTTCAATCAACGGGAGAAAATGGCATGTGAAAGAGTTCATCGTCATCATCATCAGCCCTGTTACGCCCACTGCAGGGCAAAGGCCTCTCCCATACTTCTCCAACTACCCCGGTCATGTACTAATTGTGGCCATGTTGTCCCTGCAAACTTCTTAATCTCATCCGCCCACCTAACTTTCTGCCGCCCTCTGCTACGCTTCCCTTCCCTTGGAATCCATTCGGTAACTCTTAATGACCATCGGTTATCTTCCCTCCTCATTATGTGTCCTGCGCATGCCCAATTATTTTTCTTGATTTCACTGATATCATTAACTCACGTTTGTTCCCTCACCCAATCTGCTCTTTTCTTATCCCTTAACATTACACCTATCATTCTTCTTTCCATAGCTCGTTGCATCGTCCTCAATTTAATTAGAACCCTTTTCATAAGCCTCCAGGTTTCTGCCCGTACGTGAGTACTGGTAAGACACAGCTAGGGGGGGGGGGGTTATAAACTTTTCTCTTGAGGGATAGTGGCAACCTGCTGTTCATCATCTGAGAATGCCTGCCAAACGCACCCCAGCCCATTCTTATTGTTCTGATTATTTCAGTCTCATGATCCGGATCCGCAGTCACTACCTGTCCTAAGTAGATGTATTCCTTTACCACTTCCAGTGCCTCACTACCTATTGTAAACTGCTGTTCTCTTCCGAAACTTAAACATTACTTTAGTTTTCTGTAGATTAATTTTTAGACCCACCCTTCGGCTTTGCCTCCTCAGGTCAGTGAGCATACATTGCAGTTGGTCCCCTGAGTTACTAAGCAAGGCAATATCATCAGCGAATCGCAAGTTACTAATGTATTCTCCATTAACTCTTATCCTTAATTCTTCCCAGTCCAGGTCTCTGAATACCTCCTGTAAACACGCTGTGAATAGCATTGGAGAGATCGTATCTCCCTGCCTGACGCGGTTCTTTATTGGGATTTTGTTGCTTTCTTTATGGAGGACTACGGTGGCTGTGGAGCCGCTATAGATATCTTTCAGTATCTTTACATACGGCTCGTCTACACCCTGATTCCGTAATGCCTCTATCACTGCTGAGGTTTCAACTGAATCAAACGCTTTCTCGTAATCAATGAAAGCTATATATAAAGGTTGGTTATATTCCGCACATTTTTCTATCACCTGATTGATAGTGTGAATATGGTCTATTGTTGAGTAGCCTTTACGGAATCCTGCCTGGTCCTTTGGTTGACAGAAGTCTAAGGTGTTCCTGATTCTATTTGCAATTACCTTAGTAAATACTTTGTAGGCAACGGACAGTAAGCTGATCGGTCTATAAATTTTTCAAGTCATTGGCGTCTCCTTTCTTATGGATTAGGATTATGGTAGCGTTTTTCCAAGATTCCTGTACGCTCGAAGTCATGAGGCATTGCGTATACAGGGTGGCCAGTTTCTCTAGAACAATCTGCCCACCATCCTTCAACAAATCTGCTGTCACCTGATCCTCCCCAGCTGCCTTCCCCCTTTGCATCGCTCCCAAGGCTTTCTTTACCTCTTCCGGCGTTACCTGCGGGATTTCGAATTCCTCTAGACTATCCTCTCTTCCATTATTGTCGTGGGGGCCACTGGTACTGTACAGATCTCTATAGAACTCAGCCACTGGAACTATCTCATCCATATTACTAATGATATTGCCTGCTTTGTCTCTTAACGCATACCTCTGATTCTTGCCAATTCCTAGTTTCTTCTTCGCTGCTTTTAGGCTTCCTCCGTTCCTGAGAGCATGTTCAATTCTATCCATATTATACTTCCTTATGTCAGCTGTCTTACGCTTGTTGATTAACTTCGAAAGTTCTGCCAGTTCTATTCTAGCTGTGGGGTTAGAGGCTTTCATACATTGGCGTTTCTTGATCAGATCTTTCGTCTCCTGCGATAGCTTACTGGTATCCTGTCTAACGGAGTTACCACCGACTTCTATTGCACACTCCTTAATGATGCCCACAAGATTGTCGTTCATTGCTTCAACATTAAGGTCCTCTTCGTGAGGTAAAGCCGAATACCTGTTCTGTAGCTTGATCTGGAATTGCTCTATTTTCCCTCTTACCGCTAACTCATTGATCGGCTTCTTATGTACCAGTTTCTTCCGTTCCCTCCTCAGGTCTAGGCTAATTCGAGTTCTTACCATCCTATGGTCACTGCAGCGCACCTTGCTGAGCACGTCCACATCTTGCTAGTGCCAGAGTATGAAGTCTATTTCATTTCTAGTCTCGCCATTCGGGCTTCTCCACGTCCACTTTCGTTTATCCCGCTTCCGCATATTATTCTGTTCCGCAAACTCTACTAATAACTCTCCTCTGCTATTCCTGGTGCCTATGCCATACTCCCCCACTGCCTTGTCTCCAGCTTGCTTCTTGCCTACCTTGGCATTAAAGTCGGCCGTTAGTATAGTGTATTTAGTTTTCACTCTACCCATCGCCGATTCCACGTCTTCATAGAAGCTTTCGACTTCCTGGCCATCATGACTGGATGTAGGGGCGTAGACCTGTACGACCTTCAATTTGTACCTCTTATTAAGTTTCACAACAAGACCTGCCACCCTCTCGTTAATGCTATAGAATTCCTGTATGTTACCAGTATATCCTTATTAATCAGGAATCGGACTTCTAGTTCTCGTCTCTCCGCTAAGCCCCAGTAGCACAGGACGTGCCTGTGTTCTAGCACTGTATATGCTGCATTTGTCCTCCTCTAACTTCACTGAGCCCTTTTATATCCCATTTACTGCCCTCTATTTCCTCCAATAGCACTGCTAGACTCTCCTCACTAGATAACGTTCTAGCGTTAAATCTTGCCAGGTTCAGATTCCAATGGCTGCCTTTTGCCGGAGAGACTTTTAATAAAGTGAGCACTTTTACTTCCATGCAAAAGAAGTAAGCTTGCAGTGTCGCGTGGCAGCGCTAGCCTAATGGGAAGGAGGGGGTGTGGGGAAGGGAGAGCCGGCTGCAATTTTTTATTGAGGGATGACGTTCGTCATTTTTGCTTGATTGTCTTATTTAAGCCTAGCAGCCACCGTGTTTGTTCTTGCGAGTGAGGTGAAGGAAAGTGCTTTTGAAACTTTCAGGGGCGCGGCTCCTTTTAGCAAAAGATCGTGCAGTGTTGATAATTGACTTGGATGTTGGTGACAGTGTTGCATGGTGTGAAAATGTCCTTGCCTGTTGCACAGGCCCGGCAACAACAAGCTGAGCTGGCCCAGCAGGAGTGGACTCAGATGCAGCAGGTGGCGCAGCAGCAGCTTCAACTGCAGCAGCGCCAGGCCCAGGATGAGGACGAGTACTGATGCGGTGGTGGGAAGTGGGGTGGGGGCCAAAGAATGTACTCGTAGGTGTGTGGTTGACTTGGGTAAGGCAGAAGGGCAAGCACTGCCAGCAGAAAGGTTGCCCAGGAAAGCCACCCATGACGGCCCTTGGCAGGAGGTTGTTTTTAGGCAAGTTGGTGTTTTTGGTGCAAAGTACAGAGCATGAAGTGAGGGTAGCGCCAACTGTTTAATAGCAGATTGCACGTGTGTCTTCTTGGCTTTGTATCTGGCTCTGGTATTAAACATCTGGTGCTTGCCTTGCATCATGCTCAGTACTTTGCTCCAAGAACAAAAATGTATAGTCAGCAAGGGGTTCTCAGCTGATAGCGAGGTTCCTTCTCGCTGATGTAGACTGTGAGCAAGCCGTTTGAGTACAGGTACCCTTGTCAGAACTTATGTTTATTTTTTTCTTCATGGATCACTGGCTTTACTATAGACGTTGCTGTTATGTGCAGGTGTTGGTAGCACTCTTTTGTTTGACTGGGGAGATAGCGGCGCTCACGCGAAAGGTCTTGACTCTGGGAAATATATGCAATTAAGGTATTTTTCGAGAAGGACCTTCATAAAGCATTCTGGTTAAAATACTTTGACAAGGAATTGTTTGCACAGCCTGCATTAAACATTCTAGATTGAGAGCATTAGTGCGTAGCGAATAACTTCAGGTTTTGTACAACCTGAAAACTTTTTTGTAGAGATGTCATTTTATATGCACTGTACGACACACTTTGCCAAGTGCTTTAATGTAACATCACCGGAGACCATAAGTGTAGTCTGGTGTCACCTTGGGTGCTCTGTAAGGAAGTTTACCATTTACAACCCTGTCTGATTTCCTAGCACAGAGGCACTGTGGTGAAAAATGTATTTAGTACAGTTTGTTTGTTATGTGGAGTGCTTAGGGCACGTGAGCTTGCATGAAAGCTGTCATGTGAACGTGCTTGAAAACAGGCTAAATAGGAGTGCATTGTTATTGTAATGCATATTGATTTCTCTTTTTTAAAAGCACTTTTGCTGTATAAATGAAGCAGGCCCTCTGTTTTGAGTTCTATTAGGGCTGTTGTCTCTCTCTCGATTTTACACCTTTTTTTTGTATTTAAGCGCGGTTTTTGCGACATGGATGCATTATGTAAGATATGTGATAGAAGTATGTTGGACTGTCACACAAGGACTTTGGATGCAGCGTTTTTCACATTGGTTTGCTGTACTCTCATCACTAAAGATTGTTTGAGATTCAGAAATAGTATAATGGCGGCTGTCTACTTTTAGAAGAGTGCTTGCTGGATTTTTGCATTTACTGCTATGCTTGATCACTGGCAGTGAGAGTTTGTGATAAACAATGTGCCACAAATGATCATGTTCTGTTTGCCACAAGCTGTGCACATTGCACGACATTTGTAATAAAGACTATTTTAGTGTAATTGAAGCTGGACCGTTTGAGTGGAGCCACAGGGTGCACTTCATTCATAGCAGCAAAACGTCCATTTTCGAGACTACTTCGGGAATTGGAGGTGCGCCTTGTGTGTTGATTGTGTCACACAATTGGGGTAGCCATGTCATCATTGAATGTTTTCCTGCAGTCAGGCCACGATTGTTACCCGCCTGCATTTCAGAGTGTTTTCACTGTTGTGGTCTGCCTTGAGCGATGCTTTTTAAGGCGCAGTACTTGGCCACCCATTCCTACGTTGAGCGTCCCTCGTAACTAGAGTACTAGACTATGATCGAGTGGGCAAAGTGGCCCGCTGAGGCTCTGTGTGTGGAAAAACTGTGCAAGGGCACAGCAAGCAAAATAGATTGGGGTGGAGATGCGCTTTGCAGCATATTCAATGTGATTTCGCTGCGGGTGCTGCGACCAATTGCTCGCATACAGTCTTATAATGGTGCTTTATTTCAACTGCAAATTTATATTGACACCTTTTTGCTACGTATACATATTTGAGGCATGGGTTATGCAACATGTCTTAAATTTTGCTGTCAAGTGCGTCGTCTGCTAGCAAGCGTGCATTCGTTGTGTGAACGGCCAGTTTTTTTCGCAGAAAGTCTGTGCAGTAAAATTTTTTATGGTTTTACTTGCTTTGGTGTGCCCGCGACTCATGTCGACCGGTGCCAATTGTACCTTTAGCTAGGTGAACTGCTATTTGTAACACTGTTTTAAAGTAACATGCAAATTTTGCCACAGGAGCCACCTATCTGTAACATGAAGCTATGTAAAATTTTATTGATATCGTGTCATTTTACACGCGCTTCTAGTTAATTGAATATTGATTGGGGACAATGATCAAAGATAACACAGTGAAATAAAATAGGTTTATAACCTGCATCGTACGAAGAGATGCAGATGACCATTGCACTTCTAGGTAAATCTAAGGGTACATAACTTATATATCCACGACTTATCTGTAAGAGAAAAATGATCAAATATTCTAAATGCACTGATGGAAAAAGTGAAAACTCCCGACCAAAATAAGCGTGTTTCTCTTAAAAGCTGCACCAGCCTCAGGTGAACTAATCGACTTTCCGAGAAAAGGAATCAAGGCAGTTATTGGACGTTAATATGCTCAACAGTGTTGGGGGAAAATATTGCCTATATGCTCAAACTGAATTGGGGAAACCGGAAAGTGTTTACAATGTAATCTCCGTGGCTTGTCTGGCGATCTCCTTGAACGTGCCGGCGAGGGAAATTAAGTAGGAACATATAGTATAATTGAAGGATATTTGCTATTCAGATCTTATTTGACTTCAGAATTCACTATTAAAAATTATCAAATAGCCGTTTCCATTCGAATGTAACGCATAACAGCACTTTTGAAGTCTCGAAGGTGAGGGGCTGACGCAAGTGAGGACTCTTACACCAAATGATTGTGTTGCTCATTGAATATAAACGCCCTGTTTTGGGGCAGCCTGTAAATCTGCTCACTTGATTCAGGCAAGGAAAACATTTTTTTTTTTTAGTCTCACCATACATCTGCAACACATTAAAACTGGGTGCCCAATACAGTACCACACTGATCTTCCTCAACAAACATGGCAGATATACAAATATCTCTGTATGGGAGGCATGCCATTCCTTTAGTTGCTTATAATTACGTAATGTTCTTATGATAGTGCACTGGATAACTGAAAGCAGCAGTTTCTAATGCAGAAGCTGCTTAGTTGAGAATGGCATTACGTTTAGGTATGAAATATAAGATAAGCTTAACATGTTTTTCTCGGAAATCACTCGTCGTTCCACGCCACTGTCGTCCCACGCCTCGCTGCAAAGCATGCGCTGCCCTAGCCGATAGTCCCAATCGACCTTATTCTAGTACAGTTGTAAGCGAGCGAGCGAGGACAGCGAGGGATAAAAAGAATGCGGAGCGCAGCAGGGGATGAAAGACTGCGATAACGAATAGAGCGCGAGAAAGGAAGCAAAGGAGAAGCAAGGTATGGCGAAAGCGCGAGAAAATTGTGCTGAACAAGACGGGCTCTGTGGCGATGACTGCTACGAGATGGCGCCAGAGTAGCGCACTGTCTGTTCACTGATAGCATGCGGCGAGCGCCTCCACCAATACCATATTTGGAAACAAAGCGCCATCTGGTAGGCGGAGGTTTGTCTGTGGCGGCTGCTGTCGCACCCATGCGTCACCCACGTTCTGCCTCTAATGATCTCAATTAGCGAGGCAGTCCTGTCACACTTCGCCCCATTTGCTACGTGCCGCACGATATATTGTCAGCGCCAGCCAATATATCGCGAAATGAAAACTCGTATAGAGCTGCGCTCAAATTTTGCATTAGGGAGTGTCGTAATCGGTGAATTTTGCAATAAAGCTGTATATGGTAAGTTTCCAGCAGATTGATGTCCGTAGACCAATAACTGTGGGCCGGTCCTGAAGATAGTGCAATACCGGGCCAACCTGCGGCAGAGGTGAAGCAAGCTTAAAGCACTCCACCAACTTGCGAAAATAAGTAAAAAAAACTTGGTGCCCTTCCACTCTGTGAAAAAGGATGACCAGCAAAGCTGTGTATGTGGGCCCCTTAATGGCGAACTGCACCTCCGTCGCGGGTCGGCCTGGTAGCATTTTTACAATTGCTAGTAAGTACAGCGGGGCGTGGTATTTCTCGAGGTTTTTGCGCGAGTAAGAGGTGCATGAAAATCTGTGTGCTTTAGCTCCTTCAATATCTGACTGCCTAGGCACTGCGTAGGAGTTTCTTAGCGAGAGGGGTCGAGTTTACGCTCGAGCACTGGCTGGCGGCGCGGCTGAAGCAGCGTGCACTACCGCACTTTTTGGTGATCGCTGTCAGACTTTCTCGCGCGTGGGGCGCTGAGTCAGTCATGCCGGATTATAACTTTGTCGCGCCTTACGGCACCCTAATTTAAGTATCCTGGGGGAGCAACAGGGGTCGTAGTAAGGCTGAGTCTGCTCTTCTGGAGAAGGCGCTCTTGGCAGGCTTTTCATACGCTGGTGTCCGAGACTTTTCAGGAGCATTTGTGAGTGGGCCCCTTTGAGTGAAATAAACGCACAGAGCCTTAGCAACCACGGTTGAACACGATTATCTCCTGTCACGCCGTGAGGCTTTGCATTTCGTCCACGTTAGGTTAAGTTTAGGTTAGTGTAAAAGGTGTTGGGGTGGCGCGGTGTATTCTCGCAACGATTACGCCGTGCCGATTATTGTCTGTGTGTCGGCCACGTTAGGGTGGCGCAGCGTATTCCCACAACAACGGTTACGTAGTGAGGATTTTATTTGCGTTTCGGCCTCGTTTGCTTAGGTGAACGTTGTTAGGTTAGCGTAAAAGGCGTTAGGGGAAGCGGTGAGGAGGCCTCCGCTTAGCGGTTGCAGGAATCTGGACTCGACGGGAACCAAAGATCAGCGGGTCGCCTCGCATTGGGCGCTCACGGGAAGACTACAAATGAAGCTGTGCAGGGTGATATGGGCTGGACTAGTTTTGAAGTGAGGGAAACTCGCAGTAAAATTTGAGTGTGAAGAACGGCTGAGGAATATGGAAGAAAGTAAATGGGCTGCGAGAGTGTTCAGGTATCTGTACAGGAAAAACATTGATTCACAGTGGAGGAAAAGAACTAGGAAGCTTACCAGCAAGTATGCGGCCTGTAGGGTGGGCAACAAAGAAGGTCAAGCGGAAAGTCGGAGAGGCTGAAATCTCATGGGTGGCGGCAGTGGAAAAGAAAGCTGCCATGAGTAACTACTTAAGGGAAAAACGAAATCAGGAAAGAAACCATTTATGATAACTCAAAGGGAAGCTCATTACTTTTCGAAGCGAGATCGGGATTCCTTAGAACACGCACCTGTAAAGCGAGATATAAGAAGGAAGTAGAAGCATGTGCGTGCTGCGGTAAAGCTAGGGAAAGGATGGAGCATGTTTTATTGGAATGTGAAGACGTCTGTCTACCCAGCAGCCGATTTAGGCACCACTGGCCTCCTTGAAGCCCTTGGGTTAAGCGGGAGCAGTGATAAAGCAAACATGTCCGCAATAGAGATTAGTAAGAGGCGATTGGAGGATTGGTGGAAGAAAAGTAGGGAAACTACAAAAGACGGAGACGTACAAAAGCAAAGTTCGCAATAGGGGATCAGAAAATTTGGGTGTGGTAGTTCATAGTGTATTTTTTTCTTTTTTTATTGTTGGAACCTACGTAGGCCATTAGGCAGTATAATAGCAAAAGCTTGGTGGCGCAACCCACCGCCCCGTTCCAAAGGGGACGCTCATAACATCCATCCGTGCAGGGGCGTCGAGGGTCATCGGCGGCCTTTCAGCCACTCGCGTTCAACCGCGTTTGCTAAGGCGCTCTGCGGTCTAAATTTTCAGTATATGCGGACCGGCCTCTTGCACGGTCCTTACTGCTCCCACGGAAACATCTGCCATGTTATGTTCAACGTGCATCGCCGCAAGGCGCTATAGAAGTATGATCCGGCAGGACTGACTTGGCACGAGCGCTGCAGGTGCGAGAGATATTGTCCGACACTGCGATCGCCAAATGGGGCGTGAGTGCCCGCTGCTTCACCTGTTTCACTGCGCTGCTAGCTAACAAGCGCGACCCCACTGCGCAATGCCAGCACGCAGCAGAGTGAGGCGTTCAAGGAGCAAAATCCCCCACATTTGCTCTCTCGCAGCACTCGCGCACGGACGTCCGGCGCCTCTGGAAATGCCACGCCCTGCTACACTTACAAAGTGGCGGCCCGTTATTGCACTGTCTTCGGGATCGGCCTACGTATAAGGAGTGCTTTATGCCTGCTTCACCACCGCCGCGGGTCGGGCCGACATTGTATTATCTTCGCGATTTTTTTCTACACGCGGACACGATAATGGGGGAAGTAGCTCTCAACAGCTTCGCTGTAATATCCGTATCACATATAGGAACAGATGCTACATTTTGACCCGCGTCGGGCATGTCTACGTTCGCACCGCCCTCACTTTGTGGGCGCTCTAAGCGCTTGCGGAGTTCCAATCGGTCGGCCGAAGTGAACGGACGTGTTGTCGCGCGCTCCGCAACCACCGAGACTACGCGACCTTCACCGACCGCCCTTGCCCGCGCCGCTTTCGCCGGGAGTCATATGGGAAGCGGCTTTCTCACCGTTTCCCACCGACCGCCTTTTATTCCCGGGACTTTGTTGCCGCTCCCCGCGCCTCTACAGCTCTGATGCAGTTCCAACGCGGCTGCCCCTGCCGGGGCCATAGCTGCCTTGGCGTTTCTACACCATGAACCAAGAGCGCCAAGCGACCAGCTCTTCCGAGGCCCATATTCTAAACGGGCTTACAAAGGGCCTTCGGCCAATTCACCGCTCTGTTTCCATGGAGCACTTATCTACCGCAACGTCATTTTCCAACGAGCAGAAGACGCAATCAGCGACGGAGAACGCCGCCGCGCGTTCCTCGACAACAACGAAGACGCCCGAGGTGGATACCGCGGGAGTGGCCGCCGATCCCATTGTCGCCAATTTTCCCTCCGAACAGCGAGAGGTGGACACTCCGACCGGGAAAAGGATGGAAGATGCTGCCCCGAACATTTACGACGACAAAACTGACGGCGACACAGGTGGCTGTTGGAAGACAGTCATACATAAGCGACGCATCCGTCAAACACGCTCTAAGACGCAACCCTCCGAGAACATCTTGGGCACTCCGGACGCCTCCCAGCCTACCGTACGCAAGCGCATTCGGAATCAGAACCTGCCTCAACTTCCTTTGCACGATGAAAAGATAATTCTGCGGCCTCACGGAGGACTTTGTCTCGATAAGTGGACGCGCCCAGAACTCGCCAGTGCTCTATGGAGTGCAGCCGGCTTGACCACCGACGATCGTCAGGACATCATATTCCGACTGCGACCTCAGCAGAACTTGGCAATCATCAGCACACCCCAGCCACACGTAGCCGACGCATTGTACAAGGTGAGGGAGCTGAACCTTGGTCGGCGGGTCTATCCCATCACAACATATTTTGCGGCCCCAGACAACTTATGCAAGAGAATTGTTCCTGGTCTTTTGCCCGGTACACCGTCTTCCAAGCTTGTGGATGAGCTTTTGGCTCCTGGAACTCAAATACTTCAAGCACGAATGGTGGGTCAAACCAACGTTGCGTTGGTAACATTTGAAGGACCTCGCTACGTGCGTTTCTATGGTGCAGAACTCCGCTGCTACCCCCATCGACACCGCCAACTGGTTCGCAAGATATGTCACAAGCTCGGCCATTGGGCTCATTACTGTCCTACGCCGCACGTGGTCATTTGCGCGACGTGTGGGACTGACAACCCCACCCCGTCACATCCGTGCACCCCACACTGCAGATCCTGTGACAGGAACCATCCTACCGCGGATCCAAACTGCCCGCTGCGTGCTAGGCAGACACTGAACAAAGCTTGGGTGCGAAAAGCTCTCGAGAAAGAGCAGCGTGAACTCCAACCCTCCAGCGACCCGACCACTACCACAGATACGGCGGAGACCCGAACGCCGCGCGCCCCAGCGAAGGAGACCAGACAAGTCAGGTCGGAGACCCGTTCGAGATCCCGTCGCAAGTTCCGGACCCGCTCGAAGTCTCGGTCCCGATCCCGCGAGGCATCGGTGCGCCTCCCAGAGAAGCGCCCTCCTTCCCCATCTTCCCAACAACCCTACAAGAAGGCCCTGCAAACCAACGCCCCAGCCAAGGTGACCCTGGTCCCTTCAGGGGTGCAGCGGACCCCGGAGAAGAAAACAGCAATGGAGGCGCCTCGGGAGGTAGGTCGGCCGGAGGGTCCCCCACAGCTCCCTCCGCCCCGTAAATCGCTCCCTACCCCTTCCCCTATTACCAATTCGTTATCAAATCCCGATCCTCTAATAGAAATAGCCCGCCTACGTCGTGACACCGAGGCGCGCTAGCGCCTGCAAAAACCAATGGACGCGACTAGTATGCAGGCGGCTCTGGACAGGATAGACCGCCAAATGGAGGCCCTTCAAATAGGGACTACGGAGCAAGTGAAATCATGTATAGAGTGCACTTTCGCACGCATGCAAGTTCCTGAGATTAGCGGTAACAACAAAAGCGCGCTTTCCGACCAAGGCTCTCGGCCGCAACCTTCAAATGTGGGCACCCGGCGCCCGCATCCCTGTGCACGACCGCCTACTTCCTCTCGCGATGATGATGGCGCCGCGTAACGCGGAGCAGCTAGTGGTGTGGCAGTGGAATTGTAGGGAATTCCGCCGAAAACGAGGTTCCCTATATCGCCACATCCACGAACCCTCCCGATGTCATCCTCTTAAAGTCAATTGCACCCCTTCTTTATCCGGCTACAGCACGCTCTCGGGTGTCTCCTCTTGTGGGAGCCTTAGTTTCGAAACATGTTACATGTCGCATGCATACCACTAACATTGACATTCCTCACCAAATATTGGAAATAATTACGCAAGGTAAACGCAGCGAGACTCTGTTTATACTCAATGCATACAGTTCCCCCCGTTCGCGACCGCACTGTTTTCAGCACCTACTAACAGAATTTAGTAGGTTTGGACGGGTTTGTGTGGTGGCCGGCGACTTTAACGCTCCGCATACTGCGTGGGGTTACGCTAAATCGCAGGCTAAAGGGACCCGCTTATGGAATGCCATCTGTAACGTGAGATACACACTGCTTACCGACCCAGAGCACCGCACTCGGATGGGCAACAGCGTATCTCGTGACACCTGCCCTGACCTTACCTTCGTGCGCAATACTGGCCCAGTCGTTGCGCACGGGCCTTTAGAGGAGCACCTTGGTAGTGACCACTGCATTGTGGCGACCACCTTGTCATTACGGGCTGCGCGCAGGCCCGAGCGAAATGTGCGTATAACGGATTGGGCGAAATTCAGGGAACGTCGCCAGGACCCACCTAAGCGCCAAGGTTACGAACGCTGGCTTGACTCTCTCGCACAAGATCTAGAGGCCACCACGAGCACACTGCGCACCACAACCAAGACACCAGACATAGACCCGCATTTACTTCATCTTTGGAACGCCCGCAGAGGGTTGACACGACGATGGAAACAACGCCTCAACCGCAAGCTTAGGAAACGTATAGATCAAATTACACGGGAATGTCGGGAGTATGCAGAGATCCTTACGAGGAATAACTGGCGAGGATTTTGCGATCGCCTCTCAGGCACATTGAGCACAGCAAAACGTGGTCGATTCTTCGCTCACTCACAGATCCCACCACAACAAAGGGAAAAACATTTCAACAGTTGCACATCCTAATGCACGAGTACAGGGACGATGTCTCGACACTCCTCAGAGAGCTAGAGAAGCATTTCATACCCACAGGCCCGCCGCCGCGGTACCCTGACTATCCTTATGTAGGAGAGGCGAACGAATTGCTCGATGCAGACATCACATCTGACGAGGTGCGGGTGGTCCTACAAGACCTACGCCGCAACACGGCACCGGGCGCCGACCACATCCGATTCGCCACCCTTCGTAACCTCAGTGACGCGGATATTAACCACCTCACCCATATCTTCAATGATTGCTGGCGCAAGGGCATGCTTCCCCAAGCATGGCGACACGCCGACATGACACTGATCCCCAAGCCGGGCAAGCCTGTTAAGGTTGAAAACTTACGACCCATCTCCCTAACATCCTGCATTGGTAAGCTCATGGAACATGTACTCTTGCGGCGTCTGCAGCCCTTCCTCGAAGAAAAATCATTCTTTTCTAACTCTCAATTCGGATATCGGGCTCATCTGTCTGCCAAAGATGTGCTTTTACAATTGCGGGAGGAGGTCATAGGACCTCCGTCGCCCGCCCAAACGAGAGCACTCATCGCCTTAGACCTAAAAGGGGCATTCGATAATGTTGAACATGACCTCATCCTTCGCAATGTTGCACATTCACACTGTGGAATTCGTATGTACAACTATATCCGCGCATTTCTTCGAGATCGCACAGCCACCGTAGGAATGGGACCGCATCGATCCGGCACGATTCGCCTTGTAGGACGTGGGACACCCCAGGGCTCAGTTCTTTCCCCTACTCTATTCAATATCGCGCTCGCAGGGCTCCCCCGGCTACTCGACCAGATCCCTGATGTCGCCCACGCTATTTATGCGGACGACATTACTATCTGGTCGAAACGGGGTTCCGACGGAGCCATCCAGGACCGACTGCAGCAAGCAGTCGATACAGTTTCCGAGTACGCGAGAAAAGGCGGCTTAAAATGTGCTCCGGAAAAGTCGGAGCTCATAATCATTCGCCCCCGGATCCGTTCCTCTACTCCCCCTATCACTGTGCACGTGGATGGCACACCGATACCACATGTTAATCGTGCTCGTATCCTCGGCCTACACGTCCAAGCGGATGGCAGGTCAAACTACACTGTTTCCCTTCTATCCGGACAGATTGAGCAAATTCTGGCCATGATTCGGAGGGTCTCCAACAGGCGCTCGGGCCTTCGATAAGAGGACCTGCTGCGCTTGGTGGAGGCATGCGTGATCAGCAGCCTTACATACCATCTCCCATTTCAGCGGTTGACCCAAGCGCAACAACTTCGCATAGACTCAATTATTCGCAAAGTGACGAAGCTGGCCCATGGCCTCCCCAACTACACTTCTACACAGCGTCTCCTTAGGAACACACAACACACTAGGCCAGCTGCTAGAGGCACATTGGGTCAGCCATCGCCAGCGCCTCCTGCTCACTCCTACTGGCCGCCATCTTCTCACACGGCTAGGATACTCTGTCCCACCCCTTGAGTCTGAAACCCGTCCAACGATCTTGTCGTCAGCGATACGCCAAGCACTAAGTATTCATCCATTGCCACGTAATATGCACCTCGAGCATGACAAAGGGCGGCGCAAAGCCCGTGTACGATACATTGGCCGCATGCTTGCAAACATCCCGGAAACACATACTTTATACACGGACACATCACGCACTCAAGAGGGCTATACCTCGGTAGTTTTGGATGGCACCGAATACCTGAGAGACTCTGCTGCAATGCGCGGAACAAATGCCGCTTACGGAGAAATTCTCGGTGTTGCTCTTGCAATTCGATACGCCATTCGTGTTCCTGAGGAAGTGTATATATTGACGGACTCGCAACAGGCATGCCGGGCGTTCCTATCAGGACATGGCATCGCGAGAGCGGCGCACCAAATTCTCAAACAGATCCCGCAAAATACACCAACCACATCTCCCCGCATCCACTTACTCTGGACCCCTGGTCATACCTCGCTGCCGGGTAACGAACGCGCACATGCGGTTGCCCGAGAAATTTCCCTCCGGGCGACTCGGCGTGCTGAGGCGGCTAGTTCAGAGTGGGGGGATCCCTTGCTCCGTTACAAAGACATACTCCGTCATTATACACGCATTCATCGCACCCACGCCGCACCACCGCCGTCCTTCTCGCGGGAGGAAACAGTAGCATTACGCCAGTTACAAGCCGCAACTTTTCCAAATCTTGTCTCAATAAATTCTACCCACACTGTTATGCAGATCGTTGCCCTGGCTGTGGCAGCTAGCCCACAATCTTCCACGTCAGGATTGAGTGCACTGCAAACCTCTTTCCTCCCTTGCCAACTCTCCTTTACCCCCTACGCAACAAAGAGCTGTGGGACGATGCCCTCCGCGACGGACCTCCCGAGGTCCTCCGACCAGTGATACAACGGGCTCGAAACATCGCCGGAATCATCTTAGGGACCCTGGACTGAGGGTTCCTCCCACACTGCTCTCGCCATTCAAATATTATTAATAAAGATGTTTTACTCTCTCTCTGTAAGCGCTTGCGTAACTACTTTCCGCTCTCCCGTGGTGGCGCTCCCGTCGAAATGTCACGCGTGTCTGGTCACCTCCAGCTCCTCGGGCGGCGGTCCCGTTGTCCACGCGAATGTACATAAAATTCGCGGTGATTGAGTCCTTACATATCTTCAAAATTGTGTGTCACCTCTGTGTTGTATACGCTAAACAGCTTCGCTGATCATCCACTTTCACAGAGTCAATGGAATTGCTCACGATTTTTTTTATCTTTCTGAACTTTTGTAGCTTTGCAAGATCACTCTAGGTCAGGCTTCGGCCAAATGCACAATCATCAGTCCTTATCACTTTTATTCGAGGGTAGCCCAGCACAGGAGAAACGACGTGCCATCCTAGTCACCTTAGACACTGGCCACAATAACTTTGAACTACCACCTTCTTGAATGTGGCAAAATCTCGTTTTCAGGGTGAGAAGAGAGCCCATGGCTTTTATTGGCTCTCAGCTGTGACACGCGATGTCATTCAGACAGTTGAGCCTGACCAGCAGGTAGAGGCCATCACGACTAGAAATCCTAAAGAAAGCCAATGATGGCCAGACAGCTTTAGGTAGCAGAATCAACAGTCAGGCTTTCTGTACACAAGGACCTTTAGGTACCAGTCCTATGTAGTGGACTTTAGCAGGGAATAAGTTTGGGCGTGTTGGTGGGATACATACAGACTGGGATACATAGCGCAAAAAATGACACAGGGACAAGCAGGAACACAGGACGAGCGCTAACTTTCAACCGGTTGAAAGTTAGCGCTCGTCCTGTGTTTCTGCTTGTCCCTGCGTCATTTTTTGCGCTATGTATCCCAGTCTCTATGTAGTGGATCTGATTCCTTGGATGTGGCTTTTGATTGGGTGGATGTGAATGTGTGGCTGTATTGCTGGGTTTACACGAATGTGACACAAGCTTATCGTATCAACGACCCGCCGTTGTTACTTAGTGGCTGTGGTGTTAGGCTGCTAAGCACGAGGTAGCGGGATCGAATCCTGGCCACGGCGGCCGCATTTCGATGGGGGCGAAATGCGAAAACATCCTTGTGCTTAGATTTATGTGCACGTTAAAGAACCCCAGGCGGTCCAAATTTCCGGAGTCTCCCCGACGGCGTGCCTCATAATCACATCGTGGTTTTGGCACGTAAAACCCCATAATTAATTTTTTACAGCGAAGCTGTTTATGCGGACCCTGTGCTATCGTTGTCGGGCTTCGCTGAAAAGGGGCCACGTGACCTAGCGGTAGAGGAAAAGAGCTCGACCGGGGAAAAGGGGTTGGAGTGATACCTTAAATTTCCCCCTGTGAGAATGCTATCTTATAATACGCAAGTCTTATACGGTTGTCACATGGTACATTTTCGGCGATCGAGTCAGTGGGCATAGAATTTCTCGACGATTGATTCCACCCTGCCGCGAAAGAAACATGGTATGCTGTCTGTTTGCGGCCAACTAACAGTTGGCCGCAAACCGGAGCGCGTGGTTGCCGGCACTTCTTGCTGGCGCGAGCGCCGGCAGCCAAGTCAATCGTCAAAGCAATCCAACCAATCGTCAAAACGATTGCAGAGCCCGCATCTCCAGTGGTGGGCCTTGCGCCCAATATACGGAGGATTAGTGGTTCCGCAAATTCCATTCCAGCTACAACTGTGGGAAGACCACGAGTAGTGCGTGCGGCTGAGGAAAAAGGTGCCTAGTGCGAGCGTCAGCGATAGTTGGCTCGTCCTCGTAGGACCGAGCGCCAGAGACGCCGAGTTTAAACGTCAGCGTTCCTAAAGCATGCTCACCACGCGTGAGCGAAAATGAGGTGACACCCGCCGTGGTTGCTCAGTGGCCTTGGTGTTGGGCGGCTGAGCACGAAGTCGCGGGACCGAAACCCGGCCACGGTCGGGGCGAGAACACCCGTGTGCTTAGATTTAGGTGCACGTTAAAGAACCACATGGTAAAAATTTCCCAAGTCCTCCACTACGGCGTGCCTCATATTTGTAAAGTGGTTTTGGCACCTAAAACCCCATAATTAAATGAGGTGAATGGTGAAACAAAATATTACGATATAGACTGCTTGCGAAGTTTGACTTGCAAGGTGTAACACTCGGTGTAACTAACAAAGCTTCGCTGTTCAACCAACGGACTGAAAGAGTCGGTGATTTTTTCGAAGCGCATCTCGTGTAAACGAGGCAATTCTCTAAAAGGGCGTATCGTATCAAATGCGCCAAACAGGCGTACGAGATGGAGAATCCGCATTTCCATAGAAGAATAAACCTCAGAGAAGGGGAATTGTATCTTCCACAATGGTACAAAAATAAGCTGTGGAAGCGCGTGGAACTTACTACAGAATATGACAGGTGGCGCTGCGGACGCTTGTTTCGGTGCTCTTCGGATTACGCGTGGTGACCAGGACTGGACGGACGCACGACTGCGATAGTGCTGTGACTGCGACAAATCGATGAGTTCTTTAATATTTTGAGAATTTAGGCTATTCAGGTGAATTGCTCGCGAAAGAGCAGGTCAGTGACATAACGGCCGGCAGCTATAGATTTGCAGGGCTCATTTGTGAGTTAACTAGTTTAGACAGGTAGTTAGTATTTCTTTTCTAGGTGATCAGCTTTTTGCGGTAGGCAGAATTTTGTTTGAGCACGTGGTTAAAAAATTATGAGGCACGCCGTAGTGAAGGACTCCGGAAATTTCGACCACGTGGGGTTCTTTAACGTGCACCTAAATCTAAGTACACTGGTGTTTTCGCCCCCATCGAAATGCGGCCGCCGTGGCCGGGATTCGATCCCGCGACCTCGCGCTCAGCAGCCCAACACCATAGCCACTGAGCAACCACAGCGGGTTGAGCACGTGGTTGCAAGCGGTTTTTTTCTAGCTTTTGTGGTAGCGATGAGAGAGTGCTGCTAATGTGGTCAAGCAACTGAAGGTTAAATGCAAGGAGTGAGGCGTCGGTGAATTGGAAGGGAACACGGTTCGAATCTGTAGAGGAGGCTGAAGGCGCTGATTTCATGTGCAATTTCTGCGTATTAAGTGCGCGCCTGGACAGGGCTGACGAATCGAACACCATCCTAGCGTTACGTACGGATGCTCTAGAAAAGGAGCTACAGGTAGAGAGGGCAGAGAAGCGCAAACTCCAAGAGCAGCTTAGTGAATTCTTGGACGAAGAAATGGTTGGCACCGCCATGCGAAGTCACATTGGCGGACTTTCCAGCGCCAGTCACGTGGATGGAGCCTGCACTGGCATGCACAGCGATAGGAAAGAAGGTCAGGCAAGTTCAAACAGGAATAGCTACGCACACGTGGCAACTAGGAAGCCAGAAGGCGATGGAGAGGAGGGGAACAAGCTAACCCCAAGGCATGAGGTCACAGTCGATGATAAGAGGCAGCATAATCTGGAAGTTAGGAGGGAGGAAGGGAATACCCTAGTGCTCATCGGTGGTGACTCGAATAAGAGTAGGCGCAAAAGAACTATAATGGAGCGTGTAAGGGGTGATAAGCGGGTAGCAGTCGGGGCGTTCCCAGGCAGGACAATGGACGCAGTACTGCGAGAGACAAAAAGCGAACGTTTTAATATTGCAGAGCGCAGTTTGGTAGTGGTAGCGGCGGTGCTGAAATGACGTCCTGAATGGTGAAGCCGCAAAAGTAGTGGAAATATTTGGGGAGGGAGTTGACGATTTAAGGGCGATAGCACAGCAAGTCCAGATCGTGGTGTGCACAGTGCCGGTGGTGCAAGGACGCAACGGAGAAATTACCAAGAACGTTGGGCTTTTAATCGGGGGATAAGAAAGCTAAGCTAGGAGAAAGGCTTTGAAGTGGCAGACAAACAGAGCAGTGCATAGAGCAGGCTTTGGCGGAGGCTTTACACGAGATGGCATCCACATTAATGGAAGGCTAGGAGCCGAGATCGGCTGGTGCTTGGCAGGCCGGGCAGTAGCTTTTTTAGGGGGTCCACTGCGGCTCAGGACGTAGGGGTGGGTAGAAACAATGTAGAAAGTGCAACAATAGAGGCTGACGCCAATAAAATGGCCCCTAAGAGGTCCAGGAAGAAAACTACAAAACAAACATAAACATGCAAGGCGATAGAAAGAGAGCGAAGTGGTTAGAAATAGAACAGCAGTTAACGGACGATGAAGTAGGTGTATACGCGCTATGCGAAACACATCTCGAGGATCTAGACGATCCACCGTTTATTGAGGGCTAGGTCTGGGAAGGGAGCAACAGAACAACAAAGGAGAGGAAGGGAGGAGGAGTAGGTATGCTGATACATCAGGGAACAGATTGGCAAAGAATAAAGTGAACTTGCAAAGAACATGTTTGGGTATCAGGTACAATTGCCGGTAAAAAACATGGCTAGGAGAAGCTTATTTAGGGACAGGGGACAAATGCAGGCAAGAGAACAAGGATGTAGTGAAGTGTCTCAATGACGATATAAAGCAGTTTGGAGAAGGTGCCGATATTATTCTGCTGGGTGACATGAATGACATGGGTGACACATCGAGGATCTGGATGGATACACAGATTGTAACTGGAAGTTGATGCTAGACTTCTGTGAGCGAAACAACCTAGTTATAGTAAATAGAGAAACTAAGTGTGAGGGACAAATCACGTCGAAATCCCGTAACAGCCAAACGACCATTGATTACTGCTTAATGTAGCAGGGGATGTGTAGCAAGCTCGCAATAATGGAAATAGACGAAGACTGGAAGTACAGCATCGGAAGTGATCATAAGCGTATTAGTCTACAGCTGGGAGCCCTGCTCAAAAGAGAAATACAGGGAAGTCAAAAAGAGTACGCAAAATTAAATGAACAAATAGCGCAAATAGCGGCCGGCATAGCGGAAGCAATAGAGAAACATCCCATAGAAAAGTGGGATTATAATGTGTTAGAACTACTCATTAGTACAAAAATGAAAGAAGTAAAAGAAGTAAACCGCTGGAGAAGAAAGAGGAAGCCACGAAGTTGGTGGAATAAGGAAATTGGGGAGGCCATCGAACAACGACGCTTGGCGCAGTTATCTGAAGAGGAAATAGGCCAAAAATGGGAATCTTATTGACAAAAGAAACAACAAGTGCAGGTTCTCGTCCAGGCTAAAATAAAGGAGTCCTCTGATCGCTGGCTTGCTGAACTTCGCGATGCAACTAAAGGGGGGTCAAGAAAATTCTGGAACCATATAAGCTGGCTGGGTAAAGCGAATCACAGAAAGCAGAAACAGATACACGATGCATAGGGAAAATGTTTAGAGGGAGATGATGCTGTGAACTACATTGGTTCAGTTATAGCTGCGTCATTTAAGAAAGACTATAGGGTAATCGCCCCAAACGAGGGAGCAACACAGGATAGCATAATAGAAAACAGCTTAGAGCTGACCAATCTTAACTGGAAAAAGGCGGAAGTAAATGTTCCAAAATGCATGTCCGCAGGGATAGACGAAATTACCATCAAGTTAATTAATGAACTTGGCCCAAGAAGCAAGGAAACGCTGATAAAAGCATTGGAGGCAGTCATAACAAATAAGCAAATTCCGCACAGCTGGAAACAGAGTAAAATGAATTTGATTTATAAAGGGAAAGGTGATAAGAAGAACATAAAATCTTTCCGACCAATTACGATAACATCAGTTATATATAGGCTGGCGATGCAGGCGGTGAAATTAAAAATGCAGTCATGGGTAGAAAGTAATAGAATACTTGGAGAACTTCAGAACGGGTTCAGAAGTGGTAGGCGCTTAGATGATAGCCTGTTCGTGCTTACCCAGTGCATAGAAATAGCTAAGGCGGAAAATAGACCTCTGTATTTAGCCTTCCTGGACATAAGTGGTGCATACGACAATGTGAACAGGGAACTCCTGTGGAACATATTAAAAGCTGAAGGTATCGGTAATGAGGTAATTGATTTTCTACAGGAACTATATCGAGAGAATAATGTGGAAATAACATGGGAAGGAATCAAGAGTACGACAACTGTCGAGGTTCACAAAGGATTAAGGCAAGGTTGTCCTCTATCACCGCTGCTGTTCATGCTTTATATGATAAGCATGGAAAGAAGGTTACAACGAAGCAATCTAGGGTATAATCTGTCGTACAGATTAGGCGAAAAGGTTGTTGAGCAACGACTACCGGGTTTAACGTATGCGGATGATATTGTGCTGTTAGCAGATAGCCAGGAAGATTTGCAAACTCTGGTTAATTACTGTGGGGACGAAGGAGACAGTTTAGGTTTCAGTTTTAGTGCAGCTAAGTCCGGTGGGATGTTTTTCAACGATACAACTGATCAGGAGCTTACAATACAAGGCCACGAAATACCCCGAGTGGCCGAATAGAAGTATCTCGGGGTATGGATAAACAAAGGGCAGATGTACACGGAAAAGCACGAACAGTCTCTAATAGCAAAAGGCGAAGAGATGCCGGGATAATGAAACATAAGGCATTGTGGGGTTACAACAGGTATGAGGTACTGAGAGGCATTTGGAAGGGAGTAATGGTGCCGGGGCTTACTTTCGGGAATGCGGTCCTGTGTTTAAGGGCAGAGGTTCAGTCGAGACTAGAAGTAAATCAGAGAGCTGTGGGAAGGTTAGCACTAGGTGCCCACGGGAAAACCACAAACGAAGCAGTACAAGGAGATATGGGCTGGGCATCATTCGAAGCACGGGAAGCTCAGAGTAAAATCCTATACGAAAAACGTCTGAGGAAATTGGATGATAACAGGTGGGCAGCTAAGGTGTTTAAATACCTATACAGAAAGAGCGTTGACTCACAATGGCGGAAAAGAACTAGGAAGCTAACCAGTAAGTATGCCAGACACGAGGACGAAAAAGGACAGAGCATTAAACGACAGGTTAAAAATGCGGAAGGTAAAAATTGGATAAATTCAATGGAAAAGAAGCATAGTGTAGAACTATATCGATACTGGAAACAGCAGATCAGGAAGGAAGCGTTTTATGATAACTCAAGAGGCAGTGCCCTACTCTTTGAAGCTAGATCAGGATGTCTTAGAACGCGGAGTTATAAAAAGAAGTTTAACGAAGAAGAAGACACATGTACTGTGTGTGGTAAATCTGTAGAAACAATAGAACACCTCATATAGAAATGTGATGGCATTCATCCCGATGTCGATGCGGGGCACAGTCAGGCTTCCTGAGGCCCTAGGGTTTAGAGGCAACAATAGTCATGTAAATAAATATGCGGTGGAAATTAGCCAAAAAAGGACGATTGGAAGATTGGAGGCTCAAAAACAGAGTGGTGACATAAGGTTAAAAGTGTAGGAAGACGTATTTAAAGAAAATAGCGAATTTTAATAACTTGCAACACAGTTAAACGAAAATAGAAAGCTGAGCATGGTGGCAACTGCCATCACCCCGTTTCAAAGGGGACGCTCCTACCTTCCATCCATTCATCCGTAGAAATAACATGATTTAAAGCAAAATCTAATATGGCCACTTTTTACCGGTAGTATGCGCTGGTACGCGCCGTGCTTGCACTGCTGTAGTTGCAGCATGCCTCGTTGCATTAGGCGCGTTAAGTTAGCGCGCTCCGAACTCCAAAGGAGCACGCTCGAGTGCGCTCGAGTGCGACTCCTTCGGAGCTCAACTTAAATTTTCGCCGACTGCTTTCGGGTAGAGTTACTGTATGTGCTACCGCAGGTAGCAGAGTTGCGCGCCTGTTTTATCTAGTGTCACTGTATATGCTACCGTAGGTAGCAGAGTTGCGCGTAGGTCCGCCATCGTGCCTGAGAAGCAACCAAGTCTATGCGGCGAAGCCACACTCCGTTTTTGCAGGTGACATGCCTAGCGTATCGTCGATCGACCGTGGGCGCTTTTGCATTGCTTGTGCTCCGCTTTTCTGCCTAATCGCAAACAAAGCGCATCGAAACAGCTGACTGGATTAGATTGTGAATAAAAAGGCGCTGCCATTTTTTAGCGCGCGGCGTAAGATGCAGCGCGTATATTAGTTTTTTTTTTTTGGACTTGCATTCACCTGTGCACTTTCTCCGCCCTAATAACGTATGGGCACTCGCGTATCTAGAATAGATTGTGTATTCTATATACGCCGACCAGATGCAGCATTCGTGAACCGCGACGGTAACGATTAGATCGCACCGAATAAACTTAGGGAATATGGTGATGTTATATTATAGATTCCGGAAATCCTACAAAAAGTTTCGTGCGAGAAAGCTACTTCACAAGGTAGTATAAGGTTCGAAATAACATAGCGTATTAAAAACTGGACGAACTTTAGTAATTGAGGTAAACAATCAGATACTTTAATAACTTTCCTTCGCTTGAATACTGCTTGGTACTCAGGTTTTGTTTCAACAGAGATAAATACGCTACTAAGAGCAGTGCAGTGCTCTATTAGCATGTAAACAGTAACAAAAAGCACCGAGCCGCAACTACCTCTTTTTTGGCAATAAAATCACAATGTGAATTTCAGAGAGAAAAAAAAAACAAAAACACTAATGTATGCGCGTGCAAATATTTTGATATAGTGAGCTTTATCAAGTGGTGCTCTTTTACAAAGGGAACTGTACTAAATATAATGAGGTCCATACTTGCTTATGTGCCATAGCTCTCAACATGTAACCAGTCTAAAATATTACTGTTGAATCAATGACCAACCATTGATATTTCGACTCTGGTGCCCCATTAGATCTTGTGTAGGAACATATCCATCTACCAGCAAGCAATGGATATCAGCTACACCTGCAAGTGTGATTTCATTATGTGCCTTTTCACTGCACGGATTCCAAAAGTAGCCTTCTGTGGGAGTGTAGCGAAAGTTTATCTCGCAGAATTGACATAGCTACAATATAGGGAATAATTCAAAACACAGTTAGGCCCTTACCGTATGTTAAATGACGACATTCATTCCTCTTGCATCCTACATCACATAAGCTGTAGTAGATTAAATATCTTTACTTAGTAGTAACCTCTTTCATATTCAGAAACAACCCAAGCAGTGCATAATCATGAAAATGTGAGCTGGCTTTCTTACGACACTTCTGTGAAAGCAGTGTGGTGCATCACATGCAGAAAACTGGTAATTCCAGCTAAATCTTCTGTATAACTCTACGTGCTTCCATTATTTAAAAAAAATCCAGACTTGCAGTAGCTTTTAATATTCCAGCTCTGAATTTTTTAGCACAGCCCAAAAAGCACGTAGCTGTTAGTCAAGCAATTTCATCTCATACACACTTGACGCAATAGGCAGTTGACTGAATATATGTTTGTTCAGGTGTCTTTACCTGAACACCCTTCACTAGTTTTACAAAGGAAGAAAAACAATTACTGTAGTAAGGTGTCACGAGGCAGGTAAAGTGTCACGAGGCAGGCCGACGAAACAAACGTGAGATGCGCTGCGCACGTTGCGTTGTTGCTACGCAGCTAGCACGCACGTGGACGGCGAACGGCAAGATCGGCCGGATTGGATTTGAATTTGACTGGCGATAACTTGTGTCAATCCAGTTCGCTGCAGCGGCGGCGTCGGGAAATACAAAAATTGGCCCGAACATCTGCTTCTCCGCAGTGCACGGTTGCTTGGCTACCACGTGATGACGTTCTGCCAATAGAGGCGCTAGCGGCGTGATAAAACTAGAGTTACTGTATATGCTACTGTTGCGTTTCGCCTGCGACACGTGGTTTTGCCGGCGCGACTGCGGCGGGGCGGCAGACATTTTGGCCCGATCGTCGTCGCCGCAACACTCATCGCCAGGTGTTTCCAGGCGCGACTGCGGCGATGCGACCGCCTAGGGATCATCCTCGCATTCCAGTCATTGTGCCCGAAACAGGCGATGCCAAAGCAGGGATCTCATTCCAGTCATTGTGCCCGAAACAGGCGATGCCAAAGCAGGGATCTCGTTCCAGTCATTGTGCCCGAAACAGGCGATGCCAAAGCAGGGACCATCCTCTCATTACAGTCATTGTGTCCGACCGGCAGCGCCACGACAGGGTGCTACGAGATCGTGCTCGACATGGTGCTACGGCATCGCTACGACAGTGTGCGTCACCATTAGCCCATTGTACATTCACGTGCTCGTCTTTTGAGGGGTTCCTTCTTGCCCTCAACTGCGAGAGTATAAAAACAGCTGCCCCCGGACGCCAAAAGGAGGGCTCCGATTTCTTCTGTTGAGTGAAGTGCTCTCCCGTCTCTCTACTTCGGTCAAACCTGACCGCCAACTCTTTGCGATGTTAAAATAAACAAGTTGTTTCGTTGTTACCAGTCGACTCATGCTTTGCCGGGACCTTCAGATGCTTGCAGTTGTACCCCAGGCCGCCAGGCCAACGCTACCCTTGGGGCTTGCGACCCAGGTACAACCACGGGCGTCAGCGCCGAGTTCCCAACAGATCGTACCAGCAGTCCGATTCCAAACATCTGGTTGCCAGCGGTGAGATCGCCTCCGACTTCAAACAACTGTCTGCCAGCGGTGAGATCGCGACAACGGAGGCCAGCAGCGAAGAGATGCAGTTGACTGTATGCTGAGCAGCTCAACGACGATCCGGGAGCAGTGCAACGAGCCCTGTGTGACGACTGGTTGCCTGCAGCGGAACGACTGCGCGGAATTCCTGCCTGCGAGGTTTGGTGAGTGCGGGACTTTCTTCTTCTGAGCTTTGCCAGGCTTTTTGTTAGTGTCAGAAACAGAGCTGGTAATTGTGGTTGTCGTTGCTGCCGGGTTAGTTTGCGGCAAGACAATAGTAAGCAGTAGAGAAAGCAGCATTCAGAGCAGCCATGGATTTGAAGTCGTTGCGCAAACCGAAATTGTTGGAGCTTGCAAGAGAGTTGGGTCTGGATGTCTCAGACAAACTAAGAAAACCGGAACTGATAAAGGCTATTCTTGAGTTAGAGGCTGAGGATGACGAGCTGTCGGAATGCCTTGAGACCATTGAAGAGAGAGAGACTGCAAAAAGACAGGAGCGCGAACTTAAAGAGCAAAAAGAAAAAGAAGAGCGCGAACTTAAAGAACAGAAAGAAAAAGAAGAGCGTGAACGTAAAGAACAGAAAGAAAAAGAAGAGCGTGAACGTAAAGAACAGAAAGAGCGAGAGCAACAAGAGCGTGACCGTCAACACGCTTTGGAAATGAAGCGTCTTGAGGTAGAGATGGAACGCGCTCGTAATGGAAGTCAGGCACACGGTGCAGGAGAACGCGTATTGTTCAAAATGACGGACCTGATGCGGCCGTTTAAGCTTGGAGAGGACATTGGTTTGTTCCTGGTTAACTTTGAGCGAACGTGCGAGAAGCAGGGGTTCTCTCGGGAAACGTGGCCACAGCGCTTGCTCACTTTGTTACCCGGCGAGGCGGCCGACGTAGTCGCTCGCTTGGATAGAGAGGAAGCAGAGGATTTCGACAAAGTAAAATCGAGTCTGCTAAAAAAGTACCGGCTGTCTGCGGAGGCGTTCCGTCGGAAGTTTCGGGAAAATGAGAAAGGCAGAAGTGAGTCATATACAGAGTTTGCGTATAGGCTTATGTCGAACATGCAGGAGTGGCTCAAAGAAGAGAAAGCGTTTGGTGACCACGATAAAGTTCTGCAGTGTTTCGGGCTAGAACAGTTTTATAGTCGGTTACCTGAGAACGTGCGATACTGGGTCTTGGATAGGCCAGACGTTTGTACGGTGGCTAAAGCCGCTGAGCTAGCCGAAGAGTTTGTGACGCGTCGGGCTCGCGGAGCTAAGGACGGTCAAAAGGGTGAATTTGGCTCGAAGTTTGAGAGGCCAAAGTTCACGCCCATGAGATTAAAGGGGGACACGCGTAGGGAGGATGCGAGTGAAAGCAGTCCGACCAAACGTAAAGAGACGGCGGCAGCCAAACGCAGAAAGCGGTTCGAGATGAGGCGAGCGGGCGTTTGTTATACGTGCCAGAAGCCGGGTCACTTTTCGGCGCAGTGTCCGGAAACAACACCAAAAGTTGTGTTTTTTTCAATAGGCAGCACTGACGAGAACATGAAGCTTCTCGAGCCTTACATGCGAGACCTCCTCGTGAACGGGAAAGAGTGCCGAGTGCTTCGCGATTCCGCAGCTACGATGGATGTAGTTCACCCGTCTTACGTAGAACCCCATATGTTCACGGGCGAGTGCGCGTGGATCAAGCAAGCCGTGGAAGCTCATAGCGTGTGTCTGCCGGTAGCAAAAGTGCTTATTGAAGGACCTTTCGGAGCGCTTGAGACGGAGGCGGCAGTGTCATCTATGCTGCCCCCCCAGTACCCGTACCTATTTTCAAACAGGTCCGATCACCTCCTGCGCGAGAAGGGGCTTTTGTTTGGTGAGGCTAGCGTTCAGGCCTTAACCAGATCGAAGGTTCGGGAGCTCGCTGCAAAGGCGGTAGTTGCGGGGCCGACGTTGTCCAACAATGAAAAAGGGTCAGAGGCGCAGCAAGCTGATATTCAGAGCACGCCTGAACTGAATAAAATTGAGTCTGTAACGTTAAAGGCACCAGATACTGGAGAGGAAGTTCCCGACGCGGGAAAGTTAGAAGAGCTATCTACTGATTTGCTCATCGCGCCTACGTCAGACGGACTTGATAGGTTGCTAAAAGTCAGCCGGTTGGCTTTGATAGCCGAGCAAAAGAAGGATGGTAGCCTAGAAAACATACGCTGCAATGTCAAGGAAGGTATCGCCAGGAAAAATGCGCGTTTTGTGGAAAGAGGTGGAGTCCTGTACCGGAAGTATCTAGACCGCAGAGGAGTGGAGTTCGATCAGCTGATCGTGCCTCAATGCTATCGTCAGGATCTGTTGCGCTTGACGCATGGGGGTTCGTGGTCCGGACACCTAGGAGTTAAGAAAACTAAGGACCGTCTCTTGCAAGAGTACTATTGGCCAGGGTGTTTTCGGGACGCAGACCATTTCGTGAGGACATGTGACACCTGTCAGTGGGTAGGCAAACCAGGGGACAAATCGAGGGCGCCGTTGAAATTGGTACCTATCATTACGGAGCCTTTTAGACGGCTCGTTATTGATACTGTGGGACCTCTGCCGGTAACAGCCACGGGGTACAGACACATTTTGACTGTGATCTGCCCAGCGACAAAGTTCCCTGAAGCAGTGCCGCTTAAAGAACTCAGCTCAGTTGAGATAGTTAATGCACTACTGTCCATATTTGCGCGAGTTGGTTTTCCTGCAGAAATTCAATCAGATCAGGGCACAGTGTTTACTAGCGCTTTGACGACAACTTTTCTCGAAAGGTGTGGGGTAAAGCTGTTACACAGCTCAGTGTACCACCCACAGTCGAATTCCGTTGAGAAGCTCCACTCCGTCATGAAGCGCGTGTTGAGAGCCTTGTGTTTTGAACATCAAACTGACTGGGAGCTGTGTCTGCCTGGGGTGATGTTTGCTTTAAGGACCGCGCCGCATGCGGCTACGGGGTTTTCGCCAGCTGAACTGGTGTACGGTCGCTCGCTTCGATCTCCGCTTCGCATGCTTCGAGAATCATGGGAAGGTAGGGGCGACGACCCAGTCGTGGTGGAGTACGTGCTTAAGCTCCTCGAACGCTTAAGAAGGGCACAGGAGTTGTCAGGTGAAGCAATGGCAAAGGCCCAGCAGAGGGCCAAGGTTTATTATGATCGGACAGCCAGGGCCCGTCGTTTTGAGGTTGGAGATGAGGTCATGATATTGCGCACATCGCTAAACAACAAACTAGACGTGCAGTGGGAGGGCCCAGCACGAATTGTTCAGAAACTGTCGGACGTTAACTACGTGGTAAGTCTGCCAGGAAAGCGGAAAGCACAGCAAGTTTACCACTGTAATCTGCTCAAACCTTATAGACAAAGGGAAGCAGTGGTGTGCATGATGGTAAACGTTCCTGAAGAGCTTCCGGTCGAGCTTCCGGGACTAGGCTCAGTGACGAACAGGGAAGACACCGGTCAAGTCATTAGTGACCTTATCAGTAAAGCACCGCTGTCGCCCGAGCAGAAAACCGAACTACACCAGCTATTACAAGAGTTTCAAGGTCTGTTCTCTGAGAGGCCTGGTAGGACTTCTGTACTTACTCATGATATAGAACTTACCTCCACAGAGCCAGTACGATCCAAGGCGTATCGGGTGTCACCCCGCCAGAGCGATATTATGGAGGCTGAGGTAAAGAAAATGCTACAGCTCGGTGTTATTGAGGCAGGTGAGAGTGACTATACCTCCCCTTTGATTTTAGTTGAGGTACCGGGCAAGGAACCTCGTCCTTGCGTCGACTACCGCAGGCTTAATTCCATCACTAAGGATCAAATTTATCCGATCCCTAACATCGAGGAGCGCCTTGAGAAAGTTAGTAGCGCTCAGTTTATTTCCACCCTAGATCTTGTCAGGGGTTATTGGCAGGTTCCACTTACAGAAGAGGCTAGTAGGTATGCGGCGTTCATTTCACCAATGGGAACATTCCGTCCTAAAGTGTTGAGTTTTGGTTTGAAGAACGCGCCATACTGTTTTTCAAGCCTCATGGATAAAGTGTTGCGGGGACAGCAAGAATTCGCTTTACCGTATCTAGACGACGTAGCGATATTCTCCGCATCCTGGTCTGAGCATATGACACACTTGCGGGCAGTGCTAACCCGCCTGCGCGAAGCGGGCTTGACAGTCAAGGCTCCTAAGTGCCAGTTAGCACAGGCCGAGGTTGTCTACCTCGGTCACGTGATTGGTCAGGGTCGTCGCCGCCCCTCTGAAATAAAAGTGGCCGCTGTGCGAGACTTTCCGCAACCGCGCACGAAGACCGATATTCGGTCGTTCTTGGGTGTCGCCGGCTACTATCAGAGGTACATCCCTAGGTACTCTGATATCGCGGCTCCCCTGACGGATGCTCTAAGAAAGACAGAGCCTCAAACAGTCGTCTGGGACGAGACCAAGGAAAGAGCTTTTAGCGCCCTAAAGAGTGCCCTAACAAGCCAGCCTGTGCTACGATCGCCAGACTATACAAAAGGGTTCATTGTTCAGTGCGATGCTAGTGAGCGAGGCATGGGCGTTGTACTGTGCCAACGGGAAAATGGAGAAGTAGAACACCCCGTCCTGTATGCTAGTCGTAAGCTGACCAGTCGTGAGCAGGCGTATAGCGCCACCGAGAAAGAGTGTGCGTGTCTCGTGTGGGCCGTTCAGAAATTGTCATGCTATCTAGCCGGCTCGAGGTTTATCATTGAGACGGATCACTGCCCTCTCCAATGGCTGCAGACCATCTCTCCCAAAAATGGCCGCCTCCTGCGCTGGAGCCTCGCTTTACAACAATATTCCTTTGAGGTGCGTTACAAAAAGGGGAGTCTCAACGGTAACGCCGATGGCTTAAGTCGAAGCCCCTAACGTAGGAATCAGCCTCAAAATTGTTTGTTACTGATGTTTTTCTTCCTGAGGCAGGATTTTTTTTTAACATATTGCTTTTGTTTAGTGTTTCAAAGTGATGATATGCTTTCTAGTGCAATTTTTCAATTTGTGGACGCGTTCTGAGTGATGCTAGACTACTGTAAGGAACTAGGCAGTGGTATAAAAAGGGGAAAGAGCCTGGCAGGGCTTAGTGAGGGTTGTGCCGTGCTTGCTGACTGAGCGGTTGAGTTTCAGCGTAGTTCTAACGCTTGCCGGGAACGAGAACAAAAATGTGAATTCTCCCGAAGTCACTTTGCAGTGTCCCGTGCGAACCTGAACAAGAGAACGAGGCCTTCTCTGTGCGCTGCGCTCAAGAAACGTCGAGGGACGCCCGACTTCGGTTATGAGCATCATCGAGCGACATCCCTCCGGACAGCGGATGCAGTCCCCTGTCCATCGGGATCTCCTTCCCCCGGCGGGGCGGTCTGTTGCGTTTCGCCTGCGACACGTGGTTTTGCCGGCGCGACTGCGGCGGGGCGGCAGACATTTTGGCCCGATCGTCGTCGCCGCAACACTCATCGCCAGGTGTTTCCAGGCGCGACTGCGGCGATGCGACCGCCTAGGGATCATCCTCGCATTCCAGTCATTGTGCCCGAAACAGGCGATGCCAAAGCAGGGATCTCATTCCAGTCATTGTGCCCGAAACAGGCGATGCCAAAGCAGGGATCTCGTTCCAGTCATTGTGCCCGAAACAGGCGATGCCAAAGCAGGGACCATCCTCTCATTACAGTCATTGTGTCCGACCGGCAGCGCCACGACAGGGTGCTACGAGATCGTGCTCGACATGGTGCTACGGCATCGCTACGACAGTGTGCGTCACCATTAGCCCATTGTACATTCACGTGCTCGTCTTTTGAGGGGTTCCTTCTTGCCCTCAACTGCGAGAGTATAAAAACAGCTGCCCCCGGACGCCAAAAGGAGGGCTCCGATTTCTTCTGTTGAGTGAAGTGCTCTCCCGTCTCTCTACTTCGGTCAAACCTGACCGCCAACTCTTTGCGATGTTAAAATAAACAAGTTGTTTCGTTGTTACCAGTCGACTCATGCTTTGCCGGGACCTTCAGATGCTTGCAGTTGTACCCCAGGCCGCCAGGCCAACGCTACCCTTGGGGCTTGCGACCCAGGTACAACCACGGGCGTCAGCGCCGAGTTCCCAACAGATCGTACCAGCGGTCCGATCCAAACACTACCAAAGGTAGCAGAGTTGCGCGTCTGTTTTATCACGCCGCTAGCGCATCTATTGGCAGAGCGTCATCACGTGGTAGACAAGCAACCGTGCTTTGCGGAAAAGCAGATGCTCGGGCCAATTTTTGTATTTCCCGACGTCGCCGCTGCAGCGAACTGGACTGACACTAGTTATTGCCAGTCAAATTCACAGAGAATCCGGTCGATCTTGGCGTTCGCTGTTCGCGTGCGGACTAGCTGCAGAGAGCTAGCTATGTAGCTATGTCGATGTAGCTATGTCAATCCTGTGAGAGAAACTTTCACTACACTCCCACAGAAGGTTACTTTTGGAATCCCTGCAGTGAAAAGGCACATAATGAAGTGTCACTTGCAGGTGTGGCTGATATCCAGTGCCTGCTAGTAGGTGGGTACGTTTCTACAGCAAGTCTAATCGGGTACCAGTGTCGAAATACCAATGGTTGGTCATTGAGTCACCAGTAATATTTTAGACTGCCTACACGTTGAGAGCTTTGGCACATAAGCAGGTATCCCTAAATCAAAACCCAGTATCCAGTGTTCAGTGCAGCGCCGGCTTATGGGCCGAGTGCCGCGCGCTGGGAAGGCGCGGAGTACTCGGAGGCGCTGGGTACTGGTGAGAAAAATAGCCCTAGTGCGTTAAATACGCGGCGCCTGGACACCGTATATATATTTTTTTGGAATACAGAAAGTAACAGCGTTTTGGTGCAATAAAAAACAAATAAAAAAGCTCCGACCAGGATTCTATCGTCGGACCTACAGATCCCAAGCCCGGTACTTTACCAATACGCCCCGCCGAGAGGCGAATTTGAGCGGATAATTTGCCATGTCAAGGATCAACAAGCAGTTTTAGTTTCACAAAGATGCGTCTCGCTCAGTCATGGTAGATGCGCTATCGCCCACCAACTAAAACGGACACCTGTACACCAAAGAAAATTGTGCTGTCTGTATTCAGTAGCATGCTCGGAAGTGCCACAACATCGATTTTCACTTGCGACTGGCATTTTAACTTCGAAAAAGATTCCTAAATGAACCGCCGACCTGGGACGCTGTATGGGCTGTTACCACTGATTTGGATAGCTGTTTCTTGTTCTTCACGCGAAGGATATGCAACGTTTTCTTAGTTCAGTGATGCCTTTCAGTCGACACGTCTGTCTAGTCATATACCTTCGTCAGAGAAGCGCAGGCTAGAGCCGGGAGCCTTCGGCGACAGCATATATATATATATATATATATATACCTGTGTTTATGACGCGTTACATCGGCGCTCATCGCTACTTGTGCTGGCACTGTAAACATGAAAAAATGGTTTATTTAAGAACACCGATGCGAAAGCTGAAATATAGAGTGATTTATCCTTGTTAGACTTCTTGATTCCTGAGCCTAGGCGCGTCGAGAGCTTGCAGACGGACTCGGCGGATACGCTAGGCCTAAGCTTCGGTGGGGACCGATCTCGGCGCCTTTTTCTTGACGATCTTATGCTGTTTCTTTATGCTGACGATCAGTTGTTTCGATGGGCTTTGTTTGCGATTAGGCGGAAAAGCAGTCCACAAGCGATGCAAAAGCGCCCACGGTCGATCGACGATACGGTAGGCATGTCGCCTGCAATAACGAAGTGCGGCTTCGCCGCATAGATTTGGTTGCTTCCCAGGCAAGATGGCGGACTTACGCGCAACTCTGCTACCTTTGGTAGCATGTACAGTAACTCTAAGAAAGCGGAAATGCGCATTTTTTTTAGAGCGTTATCTAATATGGCCGTTATTCGGCGGTCGTGTACGCTTGTATCCGATCGTACGCGCCGTACTCGCCCCGCCGGCTATGCGGCATGCCTCGGCTGCCGCGTAGCCGGTGCGTTCTAATTGCCAGGAGACCAAAGAACCTCTACTGATGCCCATACAAACAAGCCACAAGTGAGTGAACAGAACGTTCGACTTTATTGGCAGAA
The DNA here is from genome assembly GCF_050947875.1 of Dermacentor variabilis. Lineage (NCBI taxonomy): Eukaryota > Metazoa > Arthropoda > Arachnida > Ixodida > Ixodidae > Dermacentor > Dermacentor variabilis. The sequence goes on along the minus strand of NW_027460291.1, from coordinate 17,571,795 downwards.
GACAAGCAGTGTACAATCTCGTGCAATAGCAGAAATAAAATTTGTATGTCGAGATACGCTGGAATCTTTGACGCGAGCTCGTAAACGGCTCACCGTCGTCGTCGCACATGGCGGTCTAGTAACGAGCGACAACCAGCGGCGCAAGCAGATTGGACAGAGTGTCCCGCCTGTTTGCAGCGGCAGTCGCCGTTAAAGATAAGCAACTTATATTGCGATGCAATCGGGTGAACCAGGCATCTGCTGCCGCAGCCAACACAGCGACATGGACTACCCGGCATTTTAGCCTTAACTCCTTTCCAACCTGCTCGTTACTTTTCTTTCGGGGGCTGCTAATGTGTGGCTCACACTTGGTGTCCCACATTGTCTCAATATTGACAAGTCGCTTTCGCGGGCATCACCTTCATCAGCCACTTTTGCGGGCCTTTCCACCTAACTTCATACACGTCGGACCATGTAAACGCGTGTGTTAGTCTCCGTTCGTGCTCAATCGCAGCTGGGAAAGGCCACAGGCACAATTTGTCCATGGCTGCAGCAGGAAAGGCTGAACGGGGAGCACAAATCACGGTGTGTGTAAATTGGGAGCCACTGTCGCTGTGTGGACTGGAGGATCAAATGCTTGCTTCGAGAGACTGCTTCCCAATGCAACTGACCTGGCCGCCATATTCGAAAAAACATAACACGGCGACCGTAACCAAGTAAGATAACAGCGAAATTAAACAGCAATCAATCAATGCATGAGGTTCAGAGAATACATTATACATTGGCTACGAACCATATGGCAACAGTGAGCATTCACATACACGGGTCTCTTAGGATACATTCAGCCGCCTACTTACAGGCATAATGCTTGCCTTCGTCGCATGTGGTGGTCTGATAGCAGGCGACAACCAGCAGTAGAAACAGATTGGACAGAGCATCGCACCTGTTTGAACCGACAGTTGCCGTTGAAGATGAGCAACTTCCATTGCGAAGCAATCAGGTGACGCAGGCACCTGCTGCCGCAACCAACCCAGCGAAATGGACTATCCGGCATTTTAGCATTAACTCCTTTCCAACCTGCACATTTCTTTTCTGTCGAGGGCTGCTAATGTGTGGCTCACATTTGGTGTCCCACTTTGTCTCAATATGGACAAGTCGCTTTCGTGGGCATCACCTTCGGGAGCCATTTTTGCGTGCCTTTCCAGCCATACGGCTATCAACTTCATACACTTCGAACCGTAAGCACATATGCTGGTCTCCGTTCTGAGCAAATCATGGCCGAGGTAGGCCACAAGTACAATTTTCCCATGGCTGCAGCAGGAAAGCACGAACGGGAGCACCAGTTACGGTGCGTGTATACTGGGAGTCTATGTCGCTGTGCGGACTGCAGGAGCAAATGCTTACATTGAGAGATTGCTTACCAATGCAACTGACCAGGCCCCCACATCCGAGAAATGTAACACGTCGACCACAACCAAGTGGGGCAGCAAAACCAGATTCTGCAATAAATTATTCAGTGTAGCTTGCGCAAAGACTCAGGCTATCGAGGAAGAAGAGCAATCATCAACGAGACTAGGAATATGGGAAATGAGAAAGCTTGCATTCAAGAGATAAGCCACTCTGCTCTGCAAGCATTGAAGGCCAAAAACATTAAGAAAAGTAAGATGGTGAATAGCAAACGGTGCGTAGGTTAATGCAAGACACATGTCGATGTTGCATCAGCTGTTTCAGGAGAGCAATTGTGCTTGACAACATACACTAAAAGGTACTGCTACAGATATGTTATGCTACTAGACAGTGACTGGTATTAAGTATCATCGAAGAATCGGTTGACCTTTATGTTTGGATGAGGATGAATGATCTCTAACGAGAATGGGCAATGAAATAGCTTGCATTTATAGAAGAAAAATTACACTTGGCACAAATAGAATTGACATGGCCAGGAAGCTAATTAAGGGCAGACTGACAAAACTCTTTTGGCCAGCGACGTCCTTACTTGATCAGAAGTTGCAGGTGCATCTGAAGACGAAGAATTTCTAGGAAGCCCTTTTTGAGTTACCTGGATGACTCAGCCAATTTGTCCGTGCTGGTGGAATGGTGGCTGAAGCTCTTTTCAGTCTTGACACAGTGCTCTGCAGACTTGATATCTCATGCAAATTCTTCTGCATGTGCTTCTTCGTTCGTGGTGTAAAAGCCTTGCAAATTCGGCTCCAGACCCTTTCTGTTGGTGTGGATAGGAGCTCCTGTGACGACCAAGATATGCTTGGCATGGACTCTGTTGGGGCAGAACGGTGACACATAAGATACAGCACAGATTAGCCAAACTCATGTGTGTTTTCTTTTATGTTCGAACCAATTATACTGAACCATAAACATGAACAAACATTCATATCTGCTGCAAACAAATGACATGTATCTCAAGACTAGCAAGCCAATACAGCATATATCAGGCATATTTATTTTTGAACCACATGTTGTTCAGTGTCGTTAGCCTATGTGTTTCAGGTCATTGTGTCTTGCCGTGCATGGTGCTACTGATGCCAAGGTATGTTAGCGTGCGGGTGTTTCTCAAAAAGTTGATGTGCAAGCACTACAGCCGCGGCCACGTCTGTGTAGAGCGCGCGAGCAGACGGCCTTGCTCTGCGGGGCGACACCGTGTGGCAGTTGCGGGATCTGACGCACTGTGCCCAGGAGCATGAGCGGCCTAATATACATGCAGGTCGGCGCACGCTGCTTTAAACAAGAAATTATGTTGGTAAACGCACGTGTTTTGCCGGTTGTGCGCATTACCCGAGGGCGCCATCTCACTACGCGCGATGACAAGGAAATTGCGCACGTGAGTGATAGCGTGTGCGATTCTATCAGGGCACTTGATATGAAAAACTGTGTCTTCACCAATCTCAGATAATGTTATCGGCCAATGAAATCACAACATCGCATGCGTGCTGCCTATATTAGACATAGAAGTCAAACCTTTTCGCAGAATTTATTCGCAATGGCTCCCCGACTCACAGCGGATGAGCGACGCGCAATTGCTATTATGGGGCGCACAATGTCCCAAAGAGCGATATGCGCAGCCACCCGGCGCCCTATGCGCACAGTTAACAGGGTACTTCAGGCTGCTTATTATGAAGGACGGATTAGTGATGCTCCTCGTGCAAGTCGACAGCGGGTGACATCAGAAGATGAGGACCGCTCAATCGTGGCTGGAGCTGTGACCGATCCTTATCTCAGCGCCAGAGAAATAAGGGACGAAGTTGGGCTCGGAAACATCAGCCTTATAGGACAATCAAGAGACGGCTTCACGAAGCCGGTGTAAGAAGCAGAGTGTCAGCACAAAAAGTGATGCTGGATGAAAGACACCGCAATGAGCGACATGAATTTGCGTCTGCGGTGGAGTCTTGGTGCCCGAACAACTGGCGCGTGGTTGTGTTCACGGATGAGGCCTCGTTCTGCACCCGTTGGGACCAGCAGAGGAGGGTGTGGCGTCCGCGCAACTGCCGGTATGTCACGTATTCCTATACCGTTGTTACTGGCTGCGAGCGCTGGGTAGTTCCCTACTTCTTTCAGGAACAGCGTTGCTTGACAATGAAAACGCCTTTTGTGTAGTCTCAAGCTTCTAAGCAGTTGCGACATGTAATACGATATTTAAATTCAGCATTGCAACTAATACTTTTTTTCTTCCTGCGTGGTTTCGGAGTTAACGTTACTCAGCAAAGTTTTAATTGACATCAAGCACTTTCATTTCGTTTTTTTTGTAACGTGGTCCATGCTGGCTTACCAAAATATGTCAACGCAATAGCTGTTACTTTAATTCATATGTCGATGACACATTACCAAAACATGTCAACGCAATAGCTGTTAGTTTAATTCATATGTCGATGACACATCTCCTGCAGGTACGAGGAGCGCTATGTCTTGGGTACTTGCTCAAGCGGGCGCACCACTGTTCACGTGTGGGGCGCGGTCAGCCACACAGGTTTGGGACCATTGCATCGATTTTCAGGGAAGATGACCTCTGAAACGTACATGGACGTTTTGGAGACAGTGCTTATTCCGTATGTTCTCGACGGCCCCTTCCCGGATGGACTTTACTGGCTACAACAGGACAACACACCCATCCACACATCAAAGGCAGTGCAGAAGACGCTGGACAATTTGGGTGTGACAAGGCTAAAATGGCCTGCGAGAAGCCCCGATTTAAATATCATAGAAAATGTATGGGGAATGATGAAGTCAAATCTAGCCAAAAAAGCAGGTCTAGCCGCAGCCACCGCTGACGAGCTTTGGTTAGCTATTAAAGAGGAGTGGGACCGTCTCCGACAGCTGCCAGACCTTGTGAATCCGCTGTATGACTCGCTTCCCAAGAGGATCGAAACTGTGAAACAGAATCGCGGAGGACCCATTTTCTATTAGAATATACCCGCCATTTCTCGTTGCATATTTTCGCATAAATAAAAGTTGTTCTTTAGTGTTTCCATGTTTATTTTTAAAAAGTGGAAGTCGTCGTGTAACCTAATGATCTAACGAAGCGGTCATTGCTGCTCTAATGGCTATGGTATTGAGCATAATGCAGTTTTCTCAAAAGAACGACAAGGGAGCCACAGAAAGACATGGATTCCAAGTAGTCCGCAGCGGCCTAACAAGGGGAACATCAGGAAGGAGGCAAAGTTTTAACCACAAAACCCCTTGTGGAAACACTGTCCGTAGGCTGAGGCTTCTCTTCTTCGGCAATGGCTGAACACGCCACTTCCTGTAATAAATAATGTTGAGCCAAAATACAAAATAACGCATTATCTAAGAGCGCCAAGAGCAGGCAGAAGACGGCATCGAAAAATTAACGCTTCGATTTTCTTTTTACGCTGTTGTTGGCGTTATCATTTTTTTCGTATCACCGCGTGATCGGAATGGCCAGAAAGCACACATAGTTTGTTGTGAGAGTCGGGCGCATGTTATCAGCTGAAACGCGTCATCTTTTGGCATGGCGATACCGAGAGCGCCCTGAGGAAGCGTACATATTCGTTGAAACAACTGCCCGTTCCAACGTTGTCACTCGTGCAATACAGTTCTGCATGTATATTAGGCCGTGCATGCTACTGGGCACAGTGCGTCAGATCCCGCAACTGCCGCACGGTGTCGCCCCGCAGAGCAAGGCCGTCTGCTCGCGCGCTCTACACAGACGTGGCCGCGGCTGTACAGTCGTAGATAAAAGTTTGCGGATGCGGATTCGCGAAAAAAGAATATTTCTGCGTTGCGTCCCTAGTCAGTCAGCCGATATTTTTCCAGTGAATAGAGATTGCATGTTCCCTCGTGATTCAGTGCTTTTCACTGACCTGCATTGCCCCAATCGTGGAAACGTTTGTACATGAAAGTGCAAATAGTTCTTCAGAGGCATATGCTGCATCGCAAGCAGTTACTGACCAACTTCTGAATACGCTTCAGAAGCAGTGTATCGACTCGAGAGCTTAAGGTTTCAGAATGTGATTTCTGCTGGCATCACAGTAAAACTGTTTTGTTTATGTAGTCATTGCCTACAAGGTACTTGTCAGTGACACTGCATGTTAGCACTATCCTTCCCATTTAACTCCGATTGCATTTAACAAGGCTGCAGATTTGCATTGCCTTGAACTAGAATAAAGCGACATTTCATATTCCAGGTTAAAAGGAAACATCCACCACCAAAGTCCTGAGACCCTCCATGCAATGAGCATGAGAAAGAACCGGCAGCACTTGATGATGATGAAGAGGCTGCTCTACCTTCGCCATGCAAGGAATGGTTTAAGGGTAGATTATATGCCTCTGAAGAAGAAACAGTGCACCTAAAGAAAAAGATCAAAGTTCTGCAGCAAACCAAACGAAGATTACAGAAAAGAAATGAGACAGCCCTGGAAATTATAAGAACAATCAAAGAAAGAAAACTTCTATCTGATGAAGGGGCTGAAGTATTTGGCGCCGCATTCTCGAGTGACATACAACAACTCCTGTACAGAGCAGGAGTCGAAAAGAAAGGGAAATTCCCTCCAGCATTGCGCACATTTGCCCTTACACTGCATTTTTACTCACCAGCAGCTTACGAATACGTCCGATCAAAGTTCAATAATGCTCTACCATCGCAACGCACACTCCGCGAGTGGTATAGATCCGTTGATGGACGACCGGGCTTCACAGCTGAAGCATTCTCTTTTCTAGAGAATCTTGTGCGAACCAGATCTGAAGATTTGTTGCATGCGTTGCTATTTCTTGTGCTTTGAATTGCATTTCTTTATGAAAACTTTCAAGATTGTTCAATTTCTACATTTCAAGAGAGTGCATAAAGAAGATGAATAAACGCCAATTACTCTACGAATTCATTTTTACTTTACGGCCTGTAAAACATGCTGCAGTGGGTCTTGGCTAAGACATCTCCTGATCCCCAGGTCATGGGCTCTATCCCGGTTGCAGCAGCCCCATATTGGCGCCGATGAAATGGAAATACGCCCTTATACTCGGATATTAGTGAGCGTTAAAAAAATCAAGGTGGTCGAAATCGATCCCCAGACCTCCAATACAGCTCGCCTCATAGCCCACAGTGTTTCATTGGAACTTTAAAATCCGTTAAACAAATAACCGCTGGAAAAGGCGGAGAACAGCGCTGCGAAGCGCTTGGCAAGCCGCTTCTTGCCCCCCGCAAGATGGCCGCCGCCGGCTTCACCTGAGCCCATTGGCCGGTATAGGAGACCTTCACTCCAGCGGTTTTTATATAACCTCCTTGGATGAAACTTGGCGTGCGGTCGTCCATTACGGAGTGCGGTCGAGCTCGTTTACGCTCCGCCATTGGGCTTCGATATCTTCGATTGTCCACTTCTGGCTACCCGCGGGCCACCAGAGCCAGCCAGAGCGTCTTCGTTTTTCTCGGGTTGCTCCGCCCACCTCGCTACGCACTTCTACCGGGCGTTCGTTTTCCTCGATCTGGACGGTTCTGGCCACCCACGGGCTGCCAGAACTAAAGCCCCACCATACAAGTTTCCGCCGACCAGGTTAAGTACCGCCAACCTGCCCTCCTCCTCCACGATCCTCTCTCACTCACCCCCTTAGCTTCCGGCGGCAAGCGGAACTTACGTAGCTGCAGCTTCCTGTTACGAGTGGAAGTGACGCTTTGTTTTTTAGCGTTGTTTACTTTCGCTTCGCTGGAAAGGCTTTAATTGCACGAGCTGCGGTTGAAACTGTGAATGCGATTCCATCCAAGAACCATCGCCTACTGTAACCAGCGATCTGCTCGTGTTCGCTACTTCGCGTCAACCTGCAACGGGTTGTGGCACGAGCGACAACGTACAGTGGAATGTAGTGCCTAGGCGCTTGGAGACCACTGCCGTTTTTCGTGCATTTGGAGAACAGCGACCGCGAACTACTACTTGAGTGGAATACACAGCTTGTCCCCTTTGCATTCTTCTTATGGTGACTGCCACAGCTCTGCTAAGCACGCGCGGGCGTCTCACCATCGTCCAACGGCAGTCAACGCGGAAATTCCCGCAGCGCAACTCCAGGAAGCGGAAACGCCGGAGCCGGAAATTTTTAAACCGGAAATACCGGAACCGGATTTGGTGTGAGGGGAAAGGCGGCGCACAACAAAGGTTGTCGCTACTTAAGAAAGCGGCGGTGGCGCGTGGATGTAGGGGTTTTTAGTCTCACCATCGTCCAACGGCAGTTAACGCGGAAATTCCCGCAGCGCAACTCCAGGAAGCGGAAACGCCGGAACCGGAAATGCCGGAACCGGAAATACCGGAACCGGATTTGGTGTGAGGGGAAAAGTCGGCGCACAACAAAGGTTGTCGCTACTTAAGAAAGCGGCGGTGGTGCGTGGATGTAGGGGCTTTAGCCAGAACCTGCCAGGACGATTTTGGCCTGGCTGTTCTCTGGAAGTTCTCTGGGGCGCGATCGGTGATATTTTGTTCGAAACGAGTTCTGTTCAGTTGCTGCAACGTCACAAAGTTGCAGTATGCAAAAATTGTGACAGCGGGGCGGAGAGAGCAGCCAATCAGGAAGCGGTGACCTCCCCGGAAGTTTACTTCCATCGTTTGTCGTTTGCTTGCAGACAGTATACTACAAAACGAAATGTTTTTCTTCCGAATGAATGAAATCTTTATCTAAAAAAATGTATTTTTTCTTCTCAAGCCCAAACACGTTTTCAAATAGTAGTACGTGTAACTACTGCAATTTATAACTATTACTTTCTTTGCTTCGTGCCTAGGTGGTGCCGCGCGCAGCGAGAAGAAAAAACAAAAAAAGCACGACGGGAAAAGGGACGCACTTTTCAAGAGGCAGCGACAACATTCCAGTGGCTCGCTGGCACCGATGATGGGGTCGATTTCTCTGTACAACCAACGAATTATTTGTTTCGAGAAACAAAAACGACGCCGGAATTCACTTTCTGCCATTTCTTCAAGCGCGTTTCGCACCGCCACCCGCTCTCCTCCTTCCTCTAGAAACGCCAGCGCAACAACCTAAGTTCCCAACGGAAGCGCCATTTCTCGAATTAAACTATGAATTGGATTCAAACATGCCATGCCGCAGCCGCCTGTTGGATCCAATCCAATCCACCAGACGCGCCATGCGAAGCCGTATGATCGCTCCAAACTTCCCAGCTCCCGTCGGGTTCGGCGCCTAGCAGACGAAATGCTCGGTGGGAGGATGATTGACAGCAGCGTGTCGTCATTTTGACGTCACCAAAAACGTGGCCGTACCCCGGGGCTGGCGACGTCGGCGCGGAGTAGGCCAATCGCACGCGCCGGTAACCGAACGAACGCGCCGAACAACCATCTGCGATCGCACCCCCTGGCTAGCAGACGACTAAAAGAGGCGATGGGCGCTCGCCGCCATCTTTGCGGGGACTTCACGGATTGCAACGCGGGCGCTTGAGGACATAAATTTACCTCGTTCAGCCAACTGTCTACGGTCATCTTCGGATTTCCTTACTTCTAGCGTTATCTTTTTAGGTGCTAACTCTCCGTTCCGCATTGCGAAGCTGTGCGATACGAGCAGTACTGGTGAACCGCTTGAAGCTTTTGTGTGTGTGTGTGTGTGTGTGTGTGTGTGTGTGTGTGTGTGTGTGTGTGTGTGTGTGTGTGTGTGCGTGCGTGCGTGTGTGTGTGTTTGTGTTCCCTGAAGGCTTCTTCGCGGCGATGATCAGCGCACCCTGCTCTCATGCGTGCATGTTATCTGTGTTGTGTTCTACTGAACTTGTAGACGCTCATCCACACATTGAGGTACATTTTGGGTTCGTCTTTCTCTGGTGGCGTTCGTTTTCAGATATCTCGCGTATGTATATATCTCCTTTTTCTGCAGTTACCGAAGGCTTTGCAGCTAGCCCGTGTTCGCTCCGTCTCTCCGTCGTATGCTTAGGTGGCAGCTCGAAACCGATGTGTGTTCGACTGCAGGCCGTTGACCTAAGAATGCACTGATTGCACTCGGTACATTAGACTCACGTACATTGGCTTATTGCTCTCGTGATCGCGACCAATGTTAATTGTTTTTCGTGTGAAACGTTTCGCTGGTCACAGGCGTGCATTTTCATGCGCCAGCCGCGTCCCCAGCTCCTTAGGGTCAAAATGAGAAGCACAATTAGCCACAACAAACTTTCTGAAATCGAAGCCCAAGCAGGTCGGCACGAAATTTTATGGGTATGAGACGTACCCGATAACCTGCTTTTTCACGTCTTCTGAGGACACAACACCAACTCATCAGTGTCGCCGGTGGGCGACATGGTCGCTGCGAGCAGCGATCCTCGAGCTCTCGCTTTCGAGGATACAATCACGCGCGATTTCGCGTCTTGTCATCCGTCGCGTCGGAGGCCATCTGTTGCGCTGCGCAAGGTGAGGTTGGCGCAGTGCGTGTCTTGCGGCCAGTCGCGCGAAAGTTATCCTATCCCTGAATGCAACTATATATTTTCAAGCTGGCAACGCATAAATGGGCCGACTGCGCCGAGCGCGGGCCGGCCTCACCGGGTGCCGCCATGCTGGTGGCATGTTTACATTTGGCCAGTTGTCCCGGCGTTCGATTTTGCAAACTTTGGGCAGCTTCTGGTTGTCTTGGATACCCAGCCCACGTGACTTCCTATCAGGACCGGAACTAGCTGGCTGCCATCTGGCTGTCAGCGGGCTGCCAGAACTCCGAAAATCGAAGAGGCCCGCTGTCCACGCGTTGAGGCAGTGGGCACGGACGCCCCGTTTGGTGATCGCTGTGTCTGAAGGGGCAAGGTTCTGACTGGTGTTGTATAAGTCGCGGGTCGTTTAATTTTTCCGTCGTGACGATAGATTGCATTTTTTAACAGCACTGCTCCAGGAGGGCACATGCAACCGGCAAACGGAGGCCTTAGGAGAGCACCTGAGTTTATAGTAAAGCAGGCGGCGCAGGATCTCCAGGGAACCCAAGGGGTAGGGGGGGGGGTCAAAACTGGAAGCAGAGCGGTATGTCGGTGCCGGGGGTGTATAAGATCGGCTGTCCGCGATAGCAGACAGCCAATTTTTTATGCCAACACCTCCTGGCACGCGCAGGCCTCGGCGAGGCACAACCCACGGACCAGTCCGGGTTCTAGCTTTGGTGTCACCGTTGCCGCTTTGGTGTCCTGCAGGCGCCGCCAATAATGCGAAATAATGACACGTTGTTACAATTAGTAAAAAACACGATTGAATAAATATAGGTTACGTCCAGCCGCTGACTTGTGACGCAAAGTTTAGAACTACCGCGCCCCACCACTTCTGCAACACCAGTCAAATCTTTGCCTCGGAGGTACGTCGGACAGACTTTCTCGCGCCTGCGGTGTTGGTGCTAAGTCAATCATCGTCACCGGCGGCCTTTCAGCCACTTGCGTTCAACCGCAGCTGCTAAGCCGCTCTGCCTTCTAGATCTTCAATATATGCGGCCCGTGCTCTACTACGGTCGCTACTGCTCCCACAACAACATCTGTGATGTTATTCACAAGGTACATCGCCGTAACGCGCGAGAAAACTATCATCCGCCACTACTGACTTAGCACGAGCGCCGCAGGTGCGAGACAACCTGTCCAACACAGCGGTCGCCAAATCGGGCGTCAGCGCCCGCTGCTTCACCTATTTTACCGCGCCGGCAGCCAGCGTCCGAGCGTAAACAAACTCGACTCCACTCCGCAATGCCGGCAGGGACAAACAGCTACAACACGCGCTAAGAAACCTCCTCCGCAGTGCCTAGGCAGAGTCATAAGGTCTATTCGATTCAGCTTGGGTTCTCCGTACTTTCTGCACTCATTCACGGTGCGCTGCACCTAAACCCTCGATTCCCCCGAGGTGCAGAGGCGCCCCCTGCACCCTCGTCCTCGATTGCACGGGGTGCGAGGTTAGGTGTCGCCGCGGTGGAGTGCACCTCTGAACCTTGCTGGGAAGAGGTGCAGCCGCGCGAACCTACCGCCATAGCAGACTGATTGCAGCTAGACGACGGCAAATAATGTTTGTGCTTGATGAAATTGATGGCAACCCGACAGAGCTGTTCCCGATTCATGAAGAGTTTGGCGTGATTGCCTTTGACGGAGACGCCGAGCTTTACACTACAGCAGGTAAATTTGCCATTATACTCTGTAAACATAATAGCACGGTTTGTATACGTGCGAAGTGGCTAGATTTCTTCCCTTATTTTTGCAGATGGAAGAAGGGTGCGGGTAATTTGCACACCGGGCGGTTTTGCCGCCCATTCCGCGCACACAGAGCGGCCAGGAGCCGCAACTTCGCGTTGCGGAGACGCCATGCCGCGGACCACTGAAGCTGCTGCCGTGGACGCGCCAGCCATGCCGTCTCGGCAACACGACGCTGAAGAAGTTTTGTGGATCGGCCGAAGGACAAGATTCCTTATAGAAAGCTACAATGAACACTTAGGCCGCATCGGGCAAAAGGAGGGACTAAGGTGAGGCTTAGTATTCGATGCGTTTGTATTTGCGTTGCATTTTGTATTGTTCTGCACGCAGGACCAAAAAGCAGCTGATGCTGTTTTTAACGGACGCCCTCAATGAAGAATTCGGGTGCTGCCTAACCGTCGTTCAAGTGACCAATAAATGGAAATCACTTGAGAGGGCTTATAAGAGAGTGCGGACAAACAATAATAAATCTGGCAGTGCAGCTGCCGAGTGTAGTTTTGAGGGGTAAGTGTTCGCAGTGCTGCTTTTATTTTATTCGTGGTCTCTTATGCCATTGCATAGTTCAGCTAAGACGTTCCTAACGTCTTATTCACAGCGTGTACATGAAATTAGTAACAAAACTGGCTGTTTCTAGACCTATAGCAAATTGCTGAAATACTTTATGCTAAAGAATTCAAAAATGACTGAGCATGCAATGTTAACAAGTGCCAGCTTCAGAGAATAGCTTATTCTAGTAGTGCATCCTTGTCCATCATTCAACTTATTCGCAACTCAAATCAACAATAGGGGGCGCTGCGAAGCCTGGCCCGGTCTGGCTACACTGTGCAGCATGACGGCTTTACGGAGGTCCCCGCGTACGCTGTCCTTGGTGAAAATATTAAGTTTCTTGCAGTGCGATGTTCATTCGCGCTGTTTTTTGGAGGGAGAACGAGTAGTGGACGCTGAGCACCTCATTTTAGTCGGTACCAGTGGTACTGTGAGTAATAAAGTAGAAGTGGTCGCGCGTGTGTGCAAACCTCCGGCGTGACAGCGGACCCGCACGAGATTGTGGTGAGAATCACCGACGCATTCCGGGACCCATCGATCTTGGAGGCAAAGTGCTAGTGCACTGCTGGATTGTCGCAATAGTGCAAGCACATCTCGGCTGTTTCTCCTGGCACCTTATCCTGGCACATTTGGTGTAGTTGTCAGCCCCTTTAATGTTTCATCTCTACATTGCGTTTCAATGCTGTTCATATTGCAAAGATTGTATAAAGTGAAATGTTCATGTGCGTGCACCGTTGTAAGCAGAAGAGATCCTATTATGTGCCAAACTGCAACTTAGCTTCAACTTGTGCTGTGGCGCTTGAGGTTACCTATCAGAATACATATCCTGTTGTTTTTGATTTTTGTTGTTTTTTTTGCCGACATGACTGTTCGTTTCCTATGGCTCATACATTATTGTTTACAAGTTGTGCACGAGCAACTGCGTGATATCAGTGGCGACTCAGGCAGAACTCAGGAAACCAACTTTTGTTGTCTTTGTTTGTGCCCTTCTTAAAGGGGCCCTGAAACTGGCATGCTGCATAATATAGATACCACGACCACCACAAGCCCTGTTCGCAGGACGATCAGACAGCCGTGTGTATTGGTTGGTCTCTGTAAGTGAGGTAGCTGCAGGCGTCCATCTCGCGTTTAGAGAGTGCCACGCGTGCCTGAACCACAAGTAGCAATGTGTCAAAAAAAGAAAAGAAACTTGAGCAGGACCTAGCTCCCTTGCCATGCACCGTGTAGCTTGGAGCACACTAGCTGAGACGAAAGGAGAAAGCAATGCATCGGTGCAATAACTACTAATTCCGCTTACACTTCAATGATTCGAAAATTTTTTGCAGCAGGCGATATCCTTTTGTAGTGAGGTCACTATGATCAGTCGGAAGTGTTTCAGTGCCCCTTTAAGTGTTTGTTACGTGCTTTAAGTGCATGTTAAACTTTTAGGTCACTTACTTTCCATTTATTGGTATGTTGATAGTAAGGACAGCTCTATATGCTCTCTGGAGGTCAATAATTATCATTCACTGATGTTAAGTCTGCACAAGTGTCTCCCCATCTTGTATTACCGGTGGTTTAGTTACGCTTCCCAGGACAGCCATTTGCACTGTATTCAACAAATTGAGAAGCATAAATTATGGTACATATACCAGCTGGGGTCATTTGAATCAAACCATTCTTTCAGGGTACTCCACTCTGGTGGCCAAACTTTTTAAATACTCATCGTATGCAGGTTTGACACTGTTCCATGTTACTTCTCATGTTCTGTTTGGCAAGATATACCCTCATATGCTAAAAAGTGCAACAAAAATGGGCTTGAGTAAAACGTCGCTGAGTCACTTGACACTGAGTACAGTGAAAAAAAAAATTGAGTGCATGTGGTTTATTTTGTAAAAAAATACAAGTAAGGCAAGAGACAACAAATAGCCATTGAAGAATAACCACAACTTTATGTACACAGATCATAAATGAACTGCAAATATCTCGGAATACCATAAGATGAAAACTTGCATCAGAATGCGTAGCGTAAATCAGCACTTCAATGAAGAATACAAGTTGCAAAAGAATGTGCATTGCTAATTTACAAAAAGTGTGTTGAAGTTGAAGTCTGCAGGTTTGGCCAATGCAAACAAGTGCAGCATGTAGATCACATGGCAACGATCGTGTCTGGAAAGTATGAAATGGCTGAGTGGCATAAAAAATGCTGGATTTCCAAACAGAAGACCGCATGCCCTTACTCTCAAGGCCGCCACGCTTTGACGGAGCCAAGGTCACACGCACAAATACCTCTATGCAATACAGGCTACTTGCAATGTCGCCAGCCATGGCACATAACTTCAGGTGAGTCACCTAATGCCGAATATGCAAACGTGCCACTGGAATTGTGAAGAATTTAAAAAAATGCAGGGTACGAGACGTTCATGTGACATGGTCTCTTCGCTTTGGTATTGGAGAAGGCAGGGAAAGAACACTTGCGCACCCTAGTCGAGGCAGAGACAAAATGTCTGCTGGTAGTAACGCTTGCCTTCTGGCAGCATTGTAACAGGACAGGTTCTTCCATTTCCCAAGATGTGGCAAATTTCCTGTTAGAAATGACTTCAGGTACTTGGCTTACAGAAACCAAGGTTGTCCAAGTGACATCGGGTGAATTAATTTGAAAATCTTCGAAAAAAAGGCTTTCTAGACGACACCTTACATATACCAGTGTATAACCAAAATTTCCAATAGGGCCTGGTGAGGGGCCCTTACGAGGCCACGCACAATTAAGTTTTCCGAACAAAGAAAAATACTCAGGCAACGCAGCAACACATGTTAAGTTCAAATGGACTGCAACAATATACAAGATTGTGGAGATGTAAAAAAAGCAAACAAAACATTAGAACAGACTATAGTAAGGAAGTACACAATGGAAACAAGGAATATAAAAAAATTGTTGGAGGGCAATTTATGTGACAAAAGTGAACCAACACCACCATTTTAGGAGGGGCACTATAAAAGATTACATTTCAATGACGGAAAAGAAGTGCTTTCCTCACACTTGCCACTAGTTTATAGGGGTTGACACGCCAAATTTTGAGGCTATAAAAAGCATACTGTAGGTTTCCTCTGTATGCAAAGACACTCAACATGAAGTGCTGGACACAGAAAAGTTTAAAGTATATTTTAATTCTCTTCCAAAGAGCGCCTAAATGCTCGTTCTCGTGATCGAAACCCATCGCTACCGCGATTGACACCGATGTCACTGTGTTGGACGCACAACGAAAGCTTTAGTGACGTCGTACCACATTAGAGTGAATGAGTGGTGACCCACAGCACCGGGCAAGCCTAGAGAGGCTCGAGGGCAATGAGCCGCGTCAGGCGTAGAGTCATAACTGGAGCTGCCGCAGCTGGCCAAGACAACTTTCGGCGTGCTTTTGTTTGCCTGCACTGGTACAGAATGTGTGTGCGAGACCAAATGAAGCAGCAGTGTGTGCGTCACAGCTTGGTGGGCCCATGTGACCAAGCTTCCTAGACATTGACATCACTGTCCAACTCTGCGCCCACAAACCGAAACTGAAAATCGTTCACATAAATAATGCCATATTAACTTATTTACTGAGAATATAAGAGTATCCGAGTGTGCACCATGCTTCCTGGAGCAATAAGAAACGTTTGAAACAAAGAACGCGCAAGCCAAAAATTTGATGTCGCAACCCCACTAACGTGACTTATTTTGCCATACAGAGACTGGCTGACGTGTATCTTAGTGTTACTGGTTTTAAGATGAAGCCTGAAATTCTTGGTAAATTGTTTCAGAAATAACGTAATCAATACTCAGAGGAAGATAATACTTCTGACAGGAACAACATGCTTTTAGTTTCTTATTAGCCACGCAATTACATTACCTGAGCCAAACCAGTTGATCTGTAAGAGGACAACCCAACGAAGGTCTGTTTCAAATGTAAAATAAGGGCAAGCGCTGGCTTCATCT
This sequence comes from Dermacentor variabilis, assembly GCF_050947875.1. Taxonomy (NCBI): domain Eukaryota; kingdom Metazoa; phylum Arthropoda; class Arachnida; order Ixodida; family Ixodidae; genus Dermacentor; species Dermacentor variabilis. The sequence continues at coordinate 17,555,680 of NW_027460291.1, read as the reverse complement.
CTGCTGGTAAGGAACATTGCGCTTCCACTCCTGTAAAGTTTTTAAAACTTCCTTGCATGGAAAGCACGAACCACTTTTACGATGCACATAATACGTTTGGGAAATGTATTGATGCAGGACTCACAAAAATCGATGTGTTGCTAAAATCGGCGATGAAAGGTTTGTGATGCCTGCAGCTATTATGAGATTGTCGTCAAGTAATCCCACCATGCTCCATGGGATTCTTGTTGACAACACTGAATATTTTCATTCGCTGTATAGCACGCTCTACATAAACTCTTGCTGATGCTATCTTTTGTGTCCTAAGTGAATCACCCTTTGACATCTGCTTTTGTTTTCTGAATGGAGGCCTGATTAACTCAATTAAGTTGTCCGCACAAATGTCATCAATAAGAAAGCCACGGTCCGCCATTATGGCATCTGATATCGGGTATAGTTGCTTGATGAGGCAGCTTTGCTCAAACAGGGCCTTGTCTGAGGTGCGGCCTCCATATCCTTGGCTTATGTGGGCACTAAGACCACTTGGTGTAACAGTCACCATATATTTAACCGCGGAACCTTTCTTATAGAAGGGGTAGGTCTGTAATGCACATCGCAAACAGTTGGGCTGGCTAATAGGAATTACGGTGCAATCTACAATGACACGCACATTATTGAAGTGTTTAAAACAGACAGGCAAATGTTCAACATCTTCTTCTGGTGGCACAGCCACAGTTACTTTTAAAATTTCAGACATCAACTGAGCAGTCTCTGCAATTATGTTGCTACATGTAGTTAGAGAACTGTTAAAAAGGTGACTCAAGAATGCAGTGGAAATATTATGCTTCAATTTCACCAATGTCAATGCAATTGTTTTTACACATAACTGGTGCCGTCCTGAAAGTGGATGAATTTTTGTGTAGCACGTCACACGAGCATTCAGAACATCGAATGATGGCAGGCCTGTGAATGTATTTACGTTGCTACTATTTATCGTGTTCACAAACTACTGTGGAAAAGTACCCGATGCCACTTGGACAGCCTTGCTTTCTGTAAGCCTTGTCCCTGAAGCCATTTCTAGTAGGAAATTCGCCACGTCTTTTTCTTTTTTTGTGTACTCTGCCATTAATGTCCGGGGGCCAGGTTGGCAAGCACATTCCTGTCACAAAACAAAAGAAAGAGTTATAATGTCTGACATATCTGACGCGAGATGCAGCTTCTTTTTTGTCATTCCAATAATGCACGTCAATGTGTTAAATTCAATGTTGGCAGTAGGAAAGCCAAGGTTTTTGCATCAGTTAATTTGCACCCATCACACACCACAATCCTTTCACGAAGTTAATCCAGAAAACACGCTGCCGGCTAGGTTAAGACAGCTACCACCATCACAAATATATAGAAAAAATAAATTGCCATATTTGCTATGTCCTTGTCACTTATGGTGTTTGCAAGGCTTTGGTCCATGCTATTAGGGGATGGGAAATCGTCCTGCAATGTCAGATAGAGTTCAGTCCAAGGAACCAGTGGTTAAGCAATGTGTGCGCAAGTTGCAGTTAATGTTCACCCATCACACACCACGTGCTACAATGCTTTTACGATGTAAATCCAGAAAGCATGCCACCGCCTAGGTAAAGACAGCTACCACAACACATACATATGCAAAAAGAAATTGCCATATTTTCTTTGTGACTTATTTGGTCCATGCTGTTGCTGTCAGAGGATGGGAGATCGTCCTGCAATGTCAGAGTTTAATCCCAAGGAATTAGTGGTGAAGCAATGTGTGCACAAGTTGCAGGCAGCCAATTTACCATGGTGGTCGTGCTGACAGGTGCATGGGGCAACACCTTTGCTTCTAATGGGGAGGCAGCAGTTTCTTTGCTTGATTCATTCTGTAATGCATTAAAAGGTGTTGACATTTATTGCATGCTTGTAGCCATGGTGTATATACCATAAGCATATAAGTGCTGGACCATGCAGTCAAATTAACTTACTCTGGCTGACCGATACTCACGTCGGCGAAGTCTTGTCAGTGAAAGCTCTTTCATATGAGCATCCTTGTTCTCATCATAACAGGAAGTCCTTGGCAGGTTTTCAGTTGGTATTGCATTTTTTTCAGCCGCCGTCTTTGGCATGCTACATCTGAAAAAAATAAATGAATTGTTTATGCTTTATTGTGCCTAAATATGGGCTGCACCCAGAATTTTTTTCTTTTTACCTCAGAAACAAGGCCACAATATTTATAAAAAAGCATTTGCAAGGAAATGAAGCACGGTTTAAGTGTGCAAGGCTATGCAACGTTGTACACCGAATGTAGCATCTGCAAAAATGTAGTTGAAAGCTGCTCATAACACAAAGTACACAGGTGCAAACACCACCACATGACCGGAGTAGTTTTGCCACTGACTTGGGGATGAATTAATAATACAGATAAAGCTAGTTTAGGTACTAATACTGCACATATATATGGGACACGTCAGTAGACGGCGGACGCCATAAATTTTCCTCGCAACTAGCAAACGCGTGTAAAATTGACATGTGGCTGTCGCATAAGTGGCAAACTTCTGCAATGAACGTGATAGGCTCGCCGTCGGTGCGAAATGCCAGTGTCATATGGGCACTCTTGAGCGCGTCGGAGATTCTCAAGTGCAAGTGGCAAATTCGTAATCAGTCGCGCTGGGAAGTGCCCGTGTGCAGTGCGCCTGTGCTGCAAGTTCATCCGCGCCACGCATGATATTTATTCCGCTTTAGCATGCCACATACGTGGCACGTTTACACTCAACACTTCCCGAACTTGCTAGTACATCATTCGTAAGCATTTGAATCTCCGACGCCCGTATAAGTTGCGCGAGACGTGCTGGGCGTCAAAAGCCTCCCGAGTTACAGCCGGGTGTAGCCAACGAGTGCAGAGGTGACGTTCCTCGCTGAAACCGCTGTGAAGCGTCGAACATGAGCTCTAATTACAGCCAATGTGGTTAACGAGTGCAGAGGAGACGTTCCTCGGAGAAACCGCTGTGACAGGTCTCGAACCTGTGCTCGAATTTCGCGTTGCGGCTAACATATGCAGCAAATAATGCATAGCCCAATCGCCAGTCCTCGCAATGTGAAACGTGTTTACATAAGGTGACACAGCGACATGTATAATGCCCATGCACAGTGGTCATGCATTAGGTTCGAGTTCACAAGTTCACAATAGTGTCTCACCTGGTAAGGAGAAATTATCTCGTGCAAAATGCCGTGAGCAAACAGTCATTGTCAGCGTCACAGCCTTGCCGATGCGGAGGTTAGCGATCCACCTGGTTCTGCGGCTTCAGCCTTTCGACTCGGAGGGAAATGCGTGAACGAAAATATCGCTGTCCTTCCATCTCGCTGACACGCACCGAGGAACACAGCAGAACTGCTTGGCGGTTAGCTTTTTCTTTGCTAGCAGTTCCATTCTTCCGTCCGCGACAGCAGCCTCTACGGCACACACGGCGACTGGACCTCTGTATGGGGTTTCTCCCTACTGCCGCTAGGTGTCGCATGAAGTGCTGGAGTTGCGAATAGGAAATTGTACCACTGTCGTATGCAGGTATGCTTTCCGCAAGCCATGTGTGCAATCTGGCTAAGTGATTTGTTCGACGCCAATGTTTCTAACTCCTGCCTGGTCCCTTTTGGCAATGGGATATGTATAAGTGCATACAAACCAATTAAAGAGCAGAAACTTCCTTTCTCTGTTTTGCTACAATGTTCCAAGTTTTTCCTGTGCAAATGCACCAACTTTGCTGGTGTACTAAAGTTATGGTGCTACTTGCATTTAATTTTTTAGGCACCTGCAGGACTTTATGGAAAAGCAACACCACGCGAGTCCTGTTGTTACATACGCACATGGACGTAAAATGGTGCCCGACGACATGGAGAGGTGAGCGTCATAGTATAAAGGTGGCAACTCTTATGTTTTGTGTTGCATCCTGCATGCTGTCTGCATGGGCTTGGTGTTCTGTCAGACTCGGGAACAGAAGCTAGTACTGACCTATTTGCACTTGCAATCCTATAAGCTAGTTTGTCATGCCGTGTGGCTTTAGGGTGCACTACCGGGCACGCCTACACCGCATTTGACTAAATGTCACAGATAATAAACATCTCTAATTTAAAATAAATTGAATATTGTCAACACTGGTGCCTTGTGTGCAACATACATTATGATATAGTGCACTTTATCTGTGCTTACAAGCTGTTCATTTTAGAAAGAGCTTCAATTTCCACATTGAACATTCATTGACTGACATCTTTTCAGCTATCACTTTCTTGGCCCATTGACTAACACTCCCTGCGTGTGTTGTGGCAATGAAGGCACAGGACACGAGTCTCATTGAGATACTTCAGTCCGTTGATTGTTGAGGTTTCCGTCATGCGCTGTGCACATTGCATTTTTCATCATAGCAATCTTGAGCAATATGCTAGGCATGTCGCCAGTCAAGCCTCTCTAAAGAAGTGTAAAGTTCTACTAATGAACAATACATTTGCTGCAGGGAACTGCAACTGCAGGCCCAAGAAGTGGCGGACAGCCAAACTGCACAAGTGGAGCTACACAAACCAATGAAGGACCCGCCCTTATTGCAGCTCCTTCAAAAACTAGATGAGATTGAAAAAAATAGGGCAAGTCGGCACACAGAGATGACGACCCTGCTGGAGCGCTTCATGAGCGCCTATGAAGCGAAAAAATAAACACCTTGTTTTCATCAAATCATGTTTTCTGGCATTTATTCAACCGAGACACGAAACAGAAGGTACGAGGCTGGGAACAGTGCGAAGCATTCAAAACAAAATTAGTGGCCTGAACAAATAAGAAAGCAAAGTGCATTTTTTAGAAAAAAGGAGGCTGCAACAGTGAATATTCGGCACTGTGTTTCCGCAGTATCATTGCGCCTTAGCTCGCACATCTGCTTAACAGCTGCAGTGCTGGTGATTGCACCATCGTTTTCATTTTCGATGTTATCCTCCCTGGGGGGGGGGGGGGTGTCCTCGCAGTCAATAAGTCCATGCTACTGCTACACAAATTATGTAGCACACATGCACCAAGTACAATAAGGCAATACTGGTCAATTGAATCTGCGTCTACAAGATACAGTCTCCTGAAACGCTGTTTCAGAATGCCGAATGCGTGCTCAATTGCCACACGTTGTTGGCTGTGAACCTTATTGAAATTCCGCTTGTAACGCTCAAACGTCGCCCTATTGTCCCTATATGGAGGCATCAGCCATGGGAGAAGCGGATACGCTGCGTCGCCCAGCAAGTAGTCGTTAGCGCACTTGGTCCCGGCTACACCGTAGATGGGGCTTTCTATCAGCACGCGCGCGTCGTGTGTGCAGCCAGGATATCCAAAGAAAATGTCCATGAAACGGCTGCTTAATGGCAGATTCCTTGCAGAGCGATCGAAGAGAATTTTTTCCTGTTATATGTAGTAGGATGTAGGGGACTCTTTCTGGTAAGGAATTTCAATGTGACAGCCGTCAACACACCCAGTAGTGTTTTTTGGTCCTTTGCCGTTGCTTCTAGCAAGAAAGCGTGCTTTGATATTCGCCCGCTCTTCATCGCTAGGCCAAGCAATCACTTCTTTGTATAATACTGAATAAGAAGTCCAGAAACCTTTTAAGGCACAGAGACACTGATGACTCTGACACGTCGAAGGTATCAGCAATTCTGTACATACTGTTCTGAGTACCTAAATAAGACAAAGCAATTAGGCACGTTTTCTCCGCGGGTATTTGCGGGCGACCTCCCCGAGGGGTTGGAAAAAAAATACAGATGCTTTGGAACGCTCCGCAAGGGTCTGAAATGTGCCTCTGGAGAGCCGAAAGAGGCGCTTGAACTCGTGATCAAAATTCCTGGCCACAACTTCCTCGTAATATCTAGGAATCCGGTTGCGATCGTTGCGGACCAGTTCAGCACCGACTTGGCACAACACTGCATGGAGTTCCTCGTCTTCGCTCTCAGATTCTATGAGTTCCATAACAACGTGCAGGTCATCCATTTCGTTGTCCAAGTCAGCAGGTTTGTGGACGAACAGGATAAATAAAACGGCTTCTTTGGACACGCGTGCCGTCGTTGCGGTCGTCTCGCCAGGCTTACCCGCGTTTTCGTAGACGCAGCATACGACAGGCCTGCGCCTACACATTCGACTGACATTTTAGCGGTGGCGCTGCGGACAGGTTCCATCTTGCAACCTCACACAAGGTGCCAAGAACTTCTGCACCGTGTATTGGCACCACTTGCACTTTTTCTGAATCGAACAAACCTACATATTCAAGGAGCAAAAACCCCCATATTTTCTCTCTCGCGCTTGCGCACAAACGGCTGGCGATCCCTCAAATTAACGTCTCTTGACGCTGGTTGCAGGGATAACGTCTCGCTGGTTGCAGGGATAAAAGAGCGAGGAGGAACGTCGCTCTCGCTTTATCGCTGTCGTACGCTCAGTGATCATGAAGTGGCCCGTCAGCTAGTGTGGCACTCAGCTGCGCTTGTTACCTTTCGTGCTGCCGCCACGCGAATGCGCTGCGGACAAGAAAGAGCTAGAAAGAGCTGCCGCCATGGTGATGCCGCGGTGCCCCGTAGCTTACTGTTTAAAATCGCGAAGCTTAACCGCACGACCGGGGTGTTCTCGCGAGGTAAAGCCTTGGGTTTAAAACGCGATAGCAACTTTAGTGGGAACCAACCTCAGCGTTTGTGTTGGTCTGCCTGTTCCCGTCGCGTGTGGGTTAGTGGTGGCCCGGATTAATTTTTTTCGTTAGCTTCAACGTGCGGGGATTTGTTTGCCGAATCACCCACCGGGGTGGCTGACTGGCTAATTATGGTATTGTGACGCTAAGCCCAAGGACGTGGGTCCAATCACTGTTGCGACGGCTGTTTTTCTCATGGAGGCGAAAAACGAAAACGCCCGTGTGCCGAGGTTTCTGCACACATTAAAGATCCTCTGGATACTCGGATATTTGAATCCGTAGCCCTCCACTACAGCGCGCCTCGTAGCACAGGTGTAGCTTTGGTGCGTTAAACACCCAAAATTTAAATTTTGTTTACCGAATCACTAGGCATCGAAATTCTCTGTTCATATATGCTCGAACCCAAGACGTGGGCTGGGCGACGCATATGCGCCGTCGGAAGCACATATTTATTTATTTATTTATTTATTTATTTACACATACATACATACTGCAGCGCAATTTGCGCTATAGCAGGAGTGGGTTGAGAAAAGGTACAGAAAATGCATTGGAGTATACAGCGGTAAGCACAAGTGAACACTTTTACAAAAGAGCACTGATGAAAGGAAAATACACAAGAAGTTATACAAATACTGCCGGGCATGGGTGAGCACGATTATGCATCTAAGATGGCGGTTGCAAAAATTCGGGATGAGCATGAGCGAATGGACCCTGGTAATGAATTCCAGTCTTCGATTGAGCGGGGAAAAAAGCTGAATTTGAACATGTTACTACGTGCGTAGTAGGGTATCAAGTTTAGGTCATGATGTCTTCTCGTTGAAGATCCTGGCGCGAAGTTAATGTAATTATCATTTGAGCGCCTAACCAAAGAATTGACAATGCAATGCAAGAATTTTAATGATTCGACACGGCGACGAGAAGAGAGCGTTTTTAGGTTCAAGGAAGAAAGCGTTGAAGAGGGCGAAAAGTCGCGATCGTAACGATGACATATAAATCGCACAGCTTTTTTCTGTATTGCTTCTAGCTTATTAATCTCTAACTGATTATGCGGGCTCCAAACTACAGATACATAATCAAGAACAGGGTGGATTAGAGATTTATACATTAGTAACTTTGTGTCTTTAGGAGATCGGGTTAGCGTTCGCCTCAAGTAACCTAATTTTTTAGTGCTTTACTGCTTATGTAATCAATGTGTTTAGACCATGACATGTTATGCGTAAAAATGACATCAAGATACTTATACTCAGAAATTTTATCTACAGCACGGCCATTGAACGAGTAACTAAAAAGGTAGGGGGAAGATTTGTTGCAGAAAGACATCAGAACGGTTTTATTGAAATTAATGTTCATTTGCCAAGTGTTACACCAATCGCAAAACCTAGAAAACGACTCTTGAAGGCTATAATGATCACTAGAAGAGTTAATCACTTCATATCGAACGCAGTCATCAGCATGAAGACGGATGTTAGAAGAGCAGTGAAGTGGCAAATGGTTTATATTGTCACGAAAGGATAATGGACGATGTACCCGGCGTCGGCGAGGGAGGCAGTTGTACAAGATGACGTGCAATAATTCAAGCCGACGTCCTCAGCTTCTACTTCAGCGCCCGTCTCTTGCTGAGCGCGTGTTCCAGTCCCAACTTTTTTTTTCAGCGCTGGCTCGTGACACCTAGCGGCATTATTCCCCCGCCAAAAGAAAGGCATCGACCCGATGCTTACTAAACTAGAAAGAGGAAGTGTGGAAGTCGTATGATATCGGATTGGCGTCGCCTTAACGCGCGAAATACGGCTTGAGGCGAATAACATGCACTATCTCTGAGCGGTGCTGTAGACGCCGAGGTGATGCGGCACCGTCGGAAACGACCTCATAGTTCACTTCACTAACGCGGCGTATTACTTTGTAGGGTCCAAAGTATCTACTAAGGAGCTTCTCAGACAACCCCTGGCGACGGACTGGAGTCCACACCCAGACTTGATCACCTGGCTGGTACTCGACTTGCCGATGTCGAAGGTTGTAGCGTCGTGCGTCTGTGCTCTGCTGCTTCGCGATGTGTATGCGCGCAAGTTGACGAGCTTCCTCTGCGTGTTGAGTAAGTTGCTCGGCGTCGGCAGTAAGTGATGCGTCGGTGTCGTGCGGGAGCATAGCGTCTAGCGTGGTCTGGACCTCGCGCCCGTAGACAAGACGGAACGGTGTGAAGCGTGTGGTTTCCTCAATGGCGGTGTTGTACGCGAATGTAACGTACGGCAGGACTTGATCCCATGTTTTATGCTGCACGTCCACATACATAGACAGCATGTCAGCAATGGTTTTGTTTAGCCGTTCCGTGAGTCCGTTGGTCTGCGGATGATAGGCAGTCGCCTTGCGATGCTGCGTGCAGCTCAGCTCGAATATGTCCTCTATAAGTTGGGCTGTAAAGGCAGTGCCTCTGTCGGGGATGATATGTCATGATATGTCTCGATATGTCTCGATGCCATCTCGTCATGGTGCGAAAAATGGCACATGCCTCTGAACTTATCGAAATGCAAATCTGTCTTTTACCCGAAAACGCAGTCCTTTTCAGTCCACTTATCGCATTAGCTCTGTCAACATCAGCGCCACTTCATCTTACAAGTACCTGGGTCTTATTTTGACGTCATCACTCTCTTGGATAACACATATCGAAACAATACGTCGCAAAGCTGCGCGCTCACTCGGGTATCTACAAAGAAATCTAAAGAAGGCATCCCCAGAGGTAAAGAAGTTGGCATACTTGACATTTGTCCGTCCACAACTTGAATTTGCTTCTGCTGTCTGGCATCCATCTCAAGATTACCTAGCCGCATCATTGGAATCCGTTCAACACCGAGCCGCCCGCTTCATCACTTCACATTATTCACGGTACACTAGTGTCACTTCTTTGAAACAAACGATAGGTCTGCCAACACTGAAGTCTCGCCGCATCATATCACGTCTTTGCTTGCTGCACTCTTTTTTTTACAATCCACGCTCAAGGCACCACCTTCTTAAACCACCATTACGAACTTCCTCTCGCATAAGTCACAGCTCTGCCATAGCACGTTTACCCAGCCGCTCATCTTCCTTCTTTCCTGATGCAATCGTTTATTGGAATGCGCTCCCTGACAACTTCGTTACCTGTACTGACCGCAAAAAATTTCGTGAATACCTAACAAATCGCTTTGAATAACTTTCTGTTCCCAGTGTACATCGTTCATGAACCCATCATAAACCTATCGGAATAGTCTACCCTTGTCAACCCTTCCACCTACTCTTTTTCTTTTGTTTCTTTTATTGCTAATGTATTGCCGTGTTACTTCTTTCAATTCGAATTTTTTCTTTGATTGTTTAAAGTCGTACAAAATCAGCGATGTGTTATTTTTCTTTTTTTCGGTGTTTTGCAAGAAACCACTCTTACACGTGTTTGTATTGCCCCCCCTTGTGTAATGCCTTCGGGCCTTCAAGGTGATAATAAATGAAATGAAATGAAATGAAATGAATATGTGAGGGGGCACCATGTCTGAGGACTATGTGGTCGATAAAGAACTGGGCAACTTCGTAGGCCGTGGCACGTTGTACAGCTTTCGTCTCGGCGTAGCGTGTTAGATAGTCCGTGGCGACTATAATCCACTTGTTTCCGCTGGCTGACAAGGGAAAGGGTCCCAGAATATCCATGCCGATTTGATCAAACGGCGCGCTAGGTGGTGCGATCGGTTGGAGTAACCCCCCGGGCTTCAAAGACGGCGGCTTCCTGCATTGACACTGACGGCAGCTTTGCACGTAACGCTTCACCGTGGTAGAAAGTCTGGGCCAGTAGTACGTCTGGCATACTCGTGCAAGAGTGCGTGAAAATCCCAAGTGTCCAGACGTGGACTCACCATGGCAGGCTAGGAGAATGTCATCACGAAGGGCGGCAGGTACTACCAATAGATACCCTTTGTCGCTGGCACTCGAGTTTTTCTTGTAGGGGACACCCTTTCGCAGGCAGAAGGTCGAGAGACTGCGAGGAGTGTGTCGTCAGATTGTAGCATTCTTGCCTTCTAGGTGATCGATGAGAGGGCGTATTTCGGCGTCCTCGCGCTGCCGTATGATCAAGTCAGATGCGGTGAGGGCCCCAAGGAATGCGCTGTCTTCGTCCATGTCCTTATCGCAAGTTTTGACGGGAGCGCGCGACAACGCGTCGGCATCTTCGTGTTTTCGGCCCGATTTGTAGACGATGGTAACATCGAACTCCTGCAGACGGAGACACCATCGAGCAAGTCGCCCGGACGGGTCTCGTAAGTTGGCTAACCAACACAGGGAATGGTGGTCTGTCACTAACTTGAAAGGGCGACCGTAGAGATAAGGCCGAAATTTCATGATGGCCCACACAACCGCTAGACACTCTTTCTCAGAGGTGGAGTAGTTGATTTCGGCGCGTGAAAGGGTGCGACTGGCGTAAGCGATGACTCGCTCGACGCCTTCCTGGTGTTGAACGAGTACAGCGCCAAGACCGATGTTGCTTGCATCGGTATGCACCTGGGTGTCAGCGTCCTCGTCAAAGTGAGCGAGGACGGGTGATTCCTGCAGGCGTTGCCGTAACTCGCTGAAAGCTACGTCCTGCTCATCCGCCCAAACAAAGAGTGTGTCTTCTCGCGTGAGGCGTATGAGTGGTTCAGCAATGCGCGAGAAATTGGCGATGAAGCGACGATAGTACGCACACAGACCGAGAAAGCGGCGTAATGCTTTCTTGTCACGAGGAGTCGGAAAAGCAGCAACAGCAGATGTTTTGTCTGGGTCAGGCTGGACGCCGTCGGCGTTCACGACATGCCCGAGGAACTTCAGCTCTTCGTAACCGAAGTGACACTTTTCTGGTTTTAGTGTGAGATTAGCGGAGCGGAGCGCCTCAAGTACCGCCTCTAAACGCTTCAGATGTTCTTCGAAGGTCGCCGCAAACACGACGACGTCATCTAAGTATACTAAGCAGCTGCCACTTCAGACCCGTCAGAACAGTGTCCATCATTCGCCAAAATGTGGCCGGTGCAGAACACAGGCCAAATTGAAGTACTTTAAATTTGTACAGTCCATCCGGGGTAACAAAGACAGTTTTTTCGCCATCTCGTTCGTCAACTTCGATTTGCCAATATCCGCTCTTCAGATCTATGGATGAAAAATACCTGGTTCGCCGGAGTGGATCTAACGAATCATCGATCCGCGGAAGCGGATAAACGTCTTTTTTTGTGACGTTATTCAACTTTCTATAGTCAACGCAGAACCTAAGCGTTCCGTCTTTCTTTTTGACGAGGACCACCGGCGATGACCAGGGGCTTTGGGATGGTTGTATGACGTCATCGTCAAGCATTTCTTTCACTTGTGCATTAATCACGTTGCGCTCTTTCGCCGATACGCGATAAGGCAGTTGTCGTATGGGACGAGCATCGTCATACGTGATTATTCGGTGTCTCGTGATGGGCGTCTGGCGTACCTTAGAAGAAGATGCGAAGCACTCCTTGAACCGAAGGAGCAACTCGCGCAGCGCTTTCTGCTTTTCCTACGAAAGGTCTGAATTGATGTCGATATTGCTGGGTGTCTGAGCTGGGTTCTCCTTCGTCACAGCCTCAAAGCATTCAGCAACGTCTGCTATGGGCTCAGCGAAAGCTATAGTAGTACGACGAAATAGGTGCCGATGGTCCTGGCTGAAATTCGTCACGAGGAGCGCCGAAAGTCCACCTCGAAGCATAATCAGACTGCGGGCTGCACATACACCATGAGTCAGCATATGGGAGAAATCGCCCTCTGCAACAGCTTCGCCGTCACGCAGATCGTCGCATACGACCATTACCAGGACACTTGCGCGTGCTGGTACAGTTACGCTGTCGGCGTAAACTCGAAGCGCGTTACGTCGGCAATTGTCGCGGTTGTTCGCTGCTCTTTCTGTCGAAAAAGTCACTGTGCGCTCCCGGAGGTCTATAATGGCACCATACTCTCGCAGAAAGTCGACGCCCAAGATAAGGTCCGGAGAGCAATCGCGGAGTATAAGGCAGCTGGCTGGAAACGTGAACCCACGAATTTGTACTCTGACCGTGCACATGCCCAGCGGTGTTACGACATGCCCGCCAGCAGTACGAATTTGCGTTCCAGACCAAGGCGCGATAACTTTTCTAAGTTCCGTCGCTAGTTTTCCGCACAAGATTGAGTAGTCGGCCCCCGTGTCCAATAAAACACTAACGTGGCGGCCGTCGAGCACGACGGGTATGTTAAGCAAGAGTCTGTCGCTGAGTTCGGCTGCTGTCGTCGTTGAATCGTGCTGAATAGACCGTGCTCGCGTCGATGGGAGGTCTTCGGAAGGGCGATTATCAGCGGCCTCGCCCCCGAAGGTCGCTGTTCTTAGTTTTCTCGGCGAGGGCTTGGCGATCGTCCCTGCGCTGCCATTGGAGGGCTTTAGGAGCGGGGCAAGAACGCCTGGGGGACGGCGAGCGCGACTGCCGCCGCGGGAACAGTGGCATACTCTGCTGGGTCAAGTATTCTTCGATCGCCCCAGGCCACGGAGCAAGAAACATTTAGGAGTGGAAACTCCGCTGTTTGCGGCGACCAGAAAAAGTCACATGCCCGCGGAGCCGTTATCGTGCTGGCGGCCTGGAAAGAAATTACCGCCGTTGAGAGAGCGCCGAAGCCGCCTGTCCGGGCGCTGCATTTTTTTTTCTCTGCGGCTTCTACGACGCGCCGCATGGCGCCGCCACTGTATACGGTCCCGTCGGCGCATACAACAATTGTGACCTTATCTGGTTGCCCGCGCTCGCTCGCGCTGACGGGAGTTTCACCTCCTAAATGTCTTACTCCGTGCCCTAGGCCTTTCGCCATATCTGTGCCTTGGTGAATCCGCGGCAAAACCTTGCAGTCCGAGGCGGCGGTATGGGTCCTCGCGGTATACGTGACCGGCTTCTCCACAATGATAGCACAGAGGCCTTCTGTCCGGGGTACGCCAGACGTCAGATTTCCTTTAGAGCAGGCGACGATCCTCCATACGTTCGATTGGTTGCACAGATGGGAGCGGCGGGACGTATGACGTGGCGTAAGACGTGACGGGGTCGAAATGGGTCGGAGCGGGGACAGGGACTCGCCTCAAAACTTCCGCATACGACGGCCGCTGCAACTGTGCTGTCACAGGCGGGGCATTGTTGCTTGGAACGGGACATTGGATCGTTTGCTGTACTTCGTTCCTCACAAGGGCAGAAATGGAACCTAGCGTGGGCTGAGGCGGGCAGGTGAGCCGTTGAAGCTCATCACGCACGACAGAGCGGATAAGATCTCGGAGAACGTCCACGTTTCCAAAGGCAATCGCGTCCGTCAGTGAAGCAGCGTTCGCGTGCCTGTCATACGGAGCTGAGCGCTGGTCCGAAGGTCAAGTTGGGTTCAATTGCCTTTCATGGAAAGTTGAGCGCTGGTGTAACGTCTTTTCCATCGTGGTGGCTTCGGTTAAGAATTCAGCCACGGTCTTCGGCGGGCTTCGAACAAGGCCAGCAAATAGCTGTTCCTTAACTCCCCGCATTAGATGGCGCAGCTTCTTTTCCTTGGACATGGTTGGGTCCACCTGACGGAAGAGGCGCGTCATATCCTCGACGTACGACGTCACGCTCTCGTTCGGCAGATGAATGCGGGATTGGAGCGCCCGTTCGGCTCGTTCGCGGCAATCAGCATTGGCGTAGGAGACGGAACATTGGCGTAGCATTAGACGGAGCTCGAGCCACGATTTGATGAGCGCTTCTCGGTTCTCGTACCAAGTACGGGCACCGTCCTCCAAGCTGAAGTAGACGTTCCTTAACTTCGCCGCGTCGCTCCATTCATTTATCTCGGCAACGCGCTCAAACTGGACTAACCAGTCCTTATTGCTAAACTTAATGCTGTACTGAATTATCCTCATTTAGTTAACTGGATTTTAAGCTTTCTCTCATTTCGCTCCCAGTTCGTCTCTTACAGTTCGACTGACTTCGCTACTGTTGATGTGACATCAGGTGCGTCCCAAGGCTCCGTCCTTGGGCCGCTTCTTTTTTTATTATATATTGCCGCTAGGTGTCACGAGCCAGCGCTGAAAAAAAAGAAGTTGGGACTGGAATACGCGCTCAGCAAGAAACGGGCACTGAAGTAGAAGAGGTGGAAGCCGAGGACGCCGGCTTGAATTATTGCACGCCATCTTGTACCACTGCCTCCCTCGCCGACGCTGGGTACATCGTCCATTGTCTTTTCGTGACAAAACTGGTGGAGGTGCGTGGTACGGTTTATCCGATGCCACAAACCCCTCCTGGTAGCAGGAGTACCAGCCCTATCCTAGTGGACACCCCAGTTCACCGGGCAAGTAGGAGAATCCGAGGATTGCCTCCGGAGCTTGATCCTCTCTCCGCAACAACATCGACGCCCCCACACACGGGTATGGAAGGAACGTCGACGTCCCTACCGACCATTAGGCAAGGTACGGCCACAACGGCAACGCAGTATCTGCTGCAGAACCTCCGAGTGCTGAAAGTGTTCCACGGAGATATCTTCAAGGATGCAGAAGATCTTCTGCATCCTTGAAGATATCTCCGTGGAACACTTTCGGCACTCGTAGGTTCTGCAGCAGATACTGCGTTGCCGTTGTGGCCGTACCTTGCCTAATGGTCGGTAGGGACGTCGACGTTCCTTCCATACCCGTGTGTGGGGGCGTCGATGTTGTTGCGGAGAGAGGATCAAGCTCCGGAGGCAATCCTCGGATTCTCCTACTTGCCCGGTGAACAGGGGTGTCCACTAGGATAGGGCTGGTACTCCTGCTACCAGGAGGGGTTTGTGGCATCGGATAAACCGTACCACGCACCTCCACCAGTTTTGTCACGAAAAGACAATGGACGATGTACCCAGCGTCGGCGAGGGAGGCAGTGGTACAAGATGGCGTGCAATAATTCAAGCCGGCGTCCTCGGCTTCCACCTCTTCTACTTCAGTGCCCGTTTCTTGCTGAGCGCGTATTCCAGTCCCAACTTCTTTTTTTTCAGCGCTGGCTCGTGACACCTAGCGGCAATATATAATAAAAAAAGAAGCGGCCCAAGGACGGAGCCTTGGGACACACCTGATGTCACATCAACAGTAGCGAAGTCAGTCGAACTGTAAGAGACGAACTGGGAGCGAAATGAGAGAAAGCTTAAAATCCAGTTAACTAAATGAGGATAATTCAGTACAGCATTAAGTTTAGCAATAAGTTTAGAATGCAAAACGGTGTCAAATGCCTTCGAGAAATCTATAAAAATGACATCAACCTGGTTGCCTACATCAAGGTTAAATGAAATGTCATTCGTGAACTCAGCTAGCTGCGTTAACGTGCTAAAACCGCGCCTAAACCCATATTGCATGTTAGACAGTAAATTATTTGATTCCAGAAAAAGCGTGATGTGCTTATGAATGACGTGTTCCAGCGTTTTGCATGACTGTGACGTCAGTGAGATTGGCCTGTAGTTCGACAAACATTGCTTATCTCCAGATTTATAAAGAGGGAGCACTTTGGCTAACTTTCATGAAGAAGGTACAGTAGCGGATAAGGACTTTCTGAATATGACTGACAGATATTTCGATGACCACAACGAATAACGAACAAGGAACGTGTTGCGTATCCCGTCCGGACCGGTGCATTTCTTAACATCCAGGTTTAATATAAGGTTGAGGATGCCTTCGCAGTTTATCTCAACGTCACCGATTGCTTCAGAAGAAACTATATTGGTAAGTGTCGGGATAAAGTTGTTATCGGAAACAAACACGGACTGGAAATACTTGCTGAAAGCATCGGATATCACTGCCGGGTCGTTGATGACGTCATTATCTATTCTGAAAGAAGTGGATGAAGTATCGCGAGGTAAAATATAAGACCAAAATTTTCGTGGGTTAGTTCTTAACAAATTGTGCAGGCGAACGCGAAAAAAGAAATTCTTCGCCTTTTGCAACTTAAGATTGAGTTCTTTTTTTGCCTTCACGAATCTATCCAACGCCATGGGATCACTGTCTCTTTTGGAACGCCTGAACCTTCGAACGCGACGGGACAAATACAAGATATCACAAGTCATCCATGGAATGTTAGAATTGCTTTTCTTAGTTTTATTGGGCACAAAACGTTCGATACATGATTTGACAAGACGCTCAAAGTAGTTAGCAAAGCAGTTGATGTCCTGGTTATATGAAAGTGCACTAAACGATCGAAATGATCAGATAAGACATAAGTAATGGAGTTGTCGTCCGCACGAGTGAAATCAGGGAAACTAGTAAACGTGTAGGGGGATTTAGAAATTGGACAAGAGAGTGACACTAAAACGCCGTTATGGTCTGAAATACCATCAATTACCTCGCAAGAAAAGTCATGTTCGGCTAGGTTAGCGCTTAGAAAAACTAAGTCGAGGACGGAATTTAACCTGGTTGCATTAGGAGCAACCTGGGTGAGACCAAAGGACAAGGAAATGTTTATTAGTTCTTTACAGATAGCTGTGTCGCGACCGACTGCAGACAGTGATGGCCAGTGGATGCCAGGGGCGTTGAAGTCACCCTAACAGATAAAACTCGACGAAGCAATGTTAATATCGCTCATGTAATTTGCGACAGCATGAAGGACATCAAGAGTAGAGCCGGGGGAACGATATATAACACTAATCACAACACACCGATTATGTAGGTAAATTTTACACCACACGGATTCTGTTTCCGGAGGAGAAGGCAAGACTGAGAATCGTAGGTCCGACTGGATAAGCAGTACAATTTCTGTCTAAGAGCACGGCAACAAAACCGGGTGGAGTGAACTCAGATTCGTAAATACCATTGTGCAGCCAAGTCTTTGATGCCGATAACGTGGGGGGAATGAACAGATATAAGGGACAATAAATCGGGAAACTTTTTAACAATACTACGAGCGTTTATATTCAAGACAACAAGGTTCTCGAAACGGCCAGGATGTATTCAGGAAGTGGATGGAACGGAAGTCAAATGGCCAGGCTCAGAAGAAACTTGAGCGGGTGCCATTACTAATGAGTTTGAACTGTCATCCCAGTTATAACGAACCTTGTCAATGAAAGTGTGATCATATCTCAACTTGACAACAGAACCGCTGTCCCGAAAAGAGGCTGATGCGTCCCAGATTTTTTCCCGAATTAACCGAGCCCTAAAAGAGAAATCTTCTTTAATGACGAAATTTGAGCCCTTGAGTTTTGCGACGTTCCTAAGAACCTCGGTTCTGTCGCTGAAGTTAGAAAGTTTTAGAATGACGGGACGAATGTAACCAGTGCGTGCTCTACCGAGCCTGTGGCAGCGCTCAATATGAGGGCAGCTAGTCTTCAGATGCTCAGTAAATACATATGAAACTGCAGTCATCAGGGTAGTAGCGTTTTCATCCAGGACTTCAGAAATGCCGTGTATTATCAGATTGTTTCTACGAGAATGATTTTCAAGACTGTCATTTTTTAAGACCAAGTCCGTTACCTTAGCAGTCAAGGAATTTATTTCAGCAAGTAAATCACACAGTAAACTAGAGTCTTTTGACATACAAGTGGATTCTAGTGCATGAACACGTGACTAAAACATCAAAGCGACGCGCAACTGACTGTTGAAATGACTTAACTTCCGCAACATCTCGTGCCAACTGAGTGTGCCCCTCCAATAATTAAGAGAACATTTCGGGTACCGAAGGGCCGTTACCCGCCGTGGTTGCTCAGTGGCTATGGCGTTAGGCTGCTGAGCACGAGGTCGCGGGATCGAATCCCGGCCACGGCGGCCGCATTTCGATGGGGGCGAAATGCGAAAACACCCGTGTACTTAGATTCAGGTGCACGATGAAGAACCCCAGGTGGTCGAAATTTCCGGAGTCCACCACTACGGCGTGCCTCATAATCAGAACGTGGTTTTGGCACGTAAAACCCCATAATCTAATCTAATCTCCGAAGGGCCGTTGTTGTCATGGCTATCAAAGGAAGGGCGAGCATCATCATTCTCATCGAGAGCGGAACCGGATCCACGCCTAAACCTAGACCGAGGGCCCGGGCCACAGGGTTGATTTCCACATCTCCGCTCAAGAGGAGACAACTTGCGCAATACAATGCATGCGAGCAGCAGGATACAAGACTTTGTGGGCAAGGGAGCAGCAGCAGAAAGCGATCATCAGATCGGAAACACTCGGCATCAGAATAGTAACATACCTGCATGAAGAACAATCAGCGATTAAATATGGTGCCGGTGCCGGTGCAGCCTAGCCCACTGAAGAGTCGATCCACGCGCTGGACATTTATACCGTCGGCTGCTGACGTCACAGACCGAGAGTTGTCGATGATTGGCTGATCAAAGGACGGGACCTCGAGGTGACTGGCATGCTGTAGCTTGAAGAGGGACGCGCCGAGGCAATCGCATATGGAAGCGATAGAGCAGTTCCTGGGCAACCACTCAATGACATCCACTTGCTCGACCGCAAAGGGAGCCAAGTCAGACGAAGCAGTTCCAAGCCATGTGATGCCGCAAAGCGGGGGTACAGCAAGGAAGCCGAAGAACTGCATGAAGAACAAGCAGCGATTAAACATGGTGCCGCTGCAACCTAGCCCACTCGCACCATCGAGAAAACGCTCCTGGCGAAGCGCCCAGGATCCCTGCTCTCTAACGCGCGGAGCGCCCTCAGTGAGGGCAGGACTTGGAGCATGCGGTTCACTAGTTCTTGTCGCAGCACAGCATGACAGCGAGAACGATATTCCCTCTCCTTCATGACCGGCGAGCGCCGTTGATGGCAGCGCTGCGATAGCGGCTGCTCCGGGCGCGGTCACTGGGCCCTGTACATCTGTCTTGCTGCGGTGCGAAGTAAACGCGCAGACATTCGGATTTTTTGTTTTATTACATCTCTGAACTTTAATTCGTCTGTTGAAGCAGCAGGTTACACTAATAACAGATGTTGCCTCGAATAATTCTCCAAATCACGTGCCACTGTGAGCGACGTCGCAGCACTGCCATGCACGCACTCGACTCTCCGGCTGGGAGCGCGGCGAAGAGAAGGGCGGCGTTCGCCTTGAAATTCCAGCGCTTCCGCGGCGCGTAGCAATGCAATACTTAACAGAATGGTTAGCGGGCATTGCCTGCACGGCGCTTGTCAGCTCAAAATGGCCAGACCTGGAGGGGGGGCCCTTTAAGGATGACCAAAGAATAGGTTGACTTTGTGTTTGGAGGAGGAGGAAGAATGATCTTGAACAAAAATAGGGAATGAAAAAGCTTGCATTGAAAGAAATATATGTTACATACTTGAAGACACTGATGGAATAATTTGACAAGTCGAGGAAGCTGAATAAGGAAAGGAAACTGAAAAGTATGATTCTTTGAAGCAAACGAAGAAAGCAAGTATTCTTATTTTTGCAAGAAACTAGGACAGCTACCTAGTGTGCCTTCTTCAGCTTTCTTTTGTCAGCAACTTTAGGCGCTATTACCAATCTTAAATCGCGGTTTTTAACCGCAAATGCCAAACGAGTCGAAGGTGGACGTAGAACTGCAGAAATCGCGGCTTGCAGTCTGCACAGCAAAATGGGGCATCGCCAAAAATAAATCCTGGAATTTTCGTGCCAAAACCACGATCCCATTATGACGCACGCCATAGTGGAAGACTCCGGTAATTTCGACCACCTGGGGCTCTTTAACGTGCACCTAAATCTAAGTATACGGGTGTTTTCGCATTCCGCCCACATCGAAATACGGCCGCCGTGGCCGGGATTCGATCCCGCGACCTCGTGCTCAGCAGCCCCACACCATAGCCACTGAACAACCGCGGCGGGCTACGTGGCATCGCTAGTCTCCTCTGTCACCATGAAGAACAATTCACCTGTAACGCCTTGGTGGTGTGCAGTAGCATCTGTTGCATGTGCAAATTTGTCCTCCAGTGTCACGTCATCTTCATACGCTGCCCCAGATGGCGCAGTTAAATGGCCGAGGGCTTTTCTCTTTATTTCAGCAGCTTTAAACATCATAAATGCAATCCTTGCTGGCTAGGTATTGCGACGTCCTGGCTACTTTCGTTCAGGAGGTCGTGGCACGAGCTGCTCTGCCTTTTCTTTACGAAAGTGTGTATCAAATATCCACAAACATAGTAAACTATACTTGACTCAAGCACATCACTTGCTTCTTCACTGCTTTTAGAGGGCGCTTCCGTAAAAGCAGCACTCGCGTAGCTAGGTGCCCCCTCAGTCGCTCTTCTGAGGTTAGCGAGTGCCTTAGGTTGAGCTGAAAGAACACCCTCGTCCTCCTCGCAGTAGCTGTTTTCAGAAATCTTGAAAAACATTGACACAACAATGAGCCCGAGTCCGGCAGAAAATTGGTAGACATTGGGAGTTTCATTGCAACTGCGCTTCGCCAAATGAGCACTAACATATACTCAAGGCGATCTTGATTCAGCCGCCGTGCAACAAGAATTGAAAATTAAGCGATTGCTAGAGGCCTTGGCACAGCAACAAGATTGCTTTGAGATCCGACATCCAAATATAGCCCTAGGATGGCAGGGGCAGTTGAACTTCCAGGATTTATTCCGTAGCACGCAAGCCTTCTCCAATTTTCGGGAGCGAACCATGTATGGGGAGTGCTTAACACCTGCTTCATCTACGCCGCGCGTCGGCCCGACATTGCCCTATCTTCGAGAGTGGCCCACGTATGGCGAGTGCTTAACACCTGCTTCACCTACGCCGCGGGTCGGCCCGGTATTTCGCCATCTTCGGGATCGGATCACGTATAAGAAATGCTCAACGCTTGCATCACCTCCGCCGAGAGTCGGCCCGGCATTGCCCTAACTTCGGGAGCTGCCCAGGTATAGGGAGTAATAAACGACTGCTTCACCTCCGTCGCTGGTCGCTCTGGCATTGTCCTATCGTCGGGAGCGGCCCACGTATTGGAAGTGCTTAACGCCTGCTTGACCTCCAGCGCGGGTCGGCACGGCTTTGCATGATCTTCGCCATTCAAATATTAATAAAGCTGATTTACTCGCGATCGGCTCAGGTATAGGGAGTCCTTAACGCCTGCTCCACCTCTGCCGCTGGTTGACCCGGTATTGCTCTATTTATTTATTTATTTATTTATTTATTTATCATACCCTCAGGGCCATTACGGCATTATAGAGGGGAGTGGTTACAAGCAAAACGGGTAAATTCAACAAACAGGAGTTACTAGAGCAGAAAATTATGTATATAAATATGTATAAACAAAACTATTTAACAAATGGCACCTAGATATACAATGTTAGCTAAGTCGTTTGTGAGTACAGGTTGAACAATATGAAAAAAGGTTCCTAGTTATACAGTGCTAGCTATGGCATTCTTGAATAATAGGTGATCTGCGATAGTGGCTATCGAGGCGGGGAGGTGATTCCACTCATTGGAAGTGCGTGGTACAAATGACTGAAAAAAAGCGTTGGATCTGCAAAATGAAATGCCGACCTTATGAATGTGGTCTAGTCTGGGCGATACATACGGAGACGGAGAAATAAGTTTGTTGCGTAGCAGTGGGTGATGAAATAATTTATGAAAAAGGCACAAACGGAACAATTTTCGACGTGATGACAAGGACGGTAGGTTAAGGCTAGATTTCATGGCACTGATACTCGCGGTTCTATTATAGTTAGAAAGAATGAAACGAGTTGAGTTCTTCTGAACCATTTCCAGTGAGTGCATTAGGTTTACTTGACCTGGATCCCAGATTGAAGCCGCATACTCAAGTTTAGGTCGTATTAGAGTTTTATAGAGGATTAATTTTAAGGAAGAAGGTGCTTTGGAAAAGTTGCGTCGTAAGTAACCTAGCATTCTGTTAGCGTTACTTATTATATGGGTGATGTGGGTATTCCAAGTAAGATCAGAGGTGATGTGAAGGCCAAGGTACTTGTAAGTTGTTACCAATTCTAATGGAGCGTTATAAAGGGAGTACACAGGTGGTTCACTGGTAGTTCGAGATACACGCATGAATTTACACTTGTTGACATTTAATTCCATTAACCATGAATTGCACCATGCAGAAACGGCGTTAAGGTCAGCTTGAAGCCTGGTAACATCCTCGTCGCGAGTTATTTCGGTGTAAATTACGCAGTCGTCAGCAAATAGGTGAATTTGAGATGAAACACAGGAAGGTAAGTCGTTAATATATATGAGAAATAGGAGGGGTCCAAGCACGGAGCCTTGTGGTACACCTGAATAAACAGGACTCAGATTAGATGTTACTTCGTTAGCTGAAACGAACTGTGAACGGTTAGTGAGGAAAACCTCCAGCCAGTACAGAATTTTAGGGTCAAGGTTTAGTTGCTGCAGTTTGTAGATTAATAAGCTGTGGCACACTTTATCGAACGCTTTTGCAAAGTCCAAAAAAATTAGATCTGCAACTGAAGAGTGGTCAAGCAATAGGTTTAGTTTATGCGTGAATGATACTAGTTGGGTGTCACATGAATATGTTTTGCGGAAGCCGTGTTGAAACTCAGAAAAAAAGGAGTTTTCTTCTAAGAAGTTGGCAATATGAGAAGACAGAACATGCTCGATAATTTTGCATGGTATACTGGTTAAGGAAATAGGCCGATAGTTCAGTGGGGAATGTTTAGTACCCGATTTGTAGAGTGGAATCACCTTCCCCACCTTCCAATCAGCAGGCAGTGAACCTTTGTCAAGTGATTGCTGGAAAATCTTTGCAAGAATAATGGAACAATATGTGCTAGTGTTTTTTAGAAACTTAGCATTAATTAAGTCACAGCCAGGAGCGGATGAGAGTTTCAATGAGGCGATTATTTTTTCTATGCCAACGGGTTCGATTATTAAAGGGTGCATTGCGGCGTAGTCGTAAGATAGTGTAGTTGGGCGTGTTACATGAGCGTGTTTAGAAAAGTTACGCGCAAAAACGTCATTTAATACAGATGCGCAATCGGCAGGGGGAATTGCGGTATCGGTGCTATCAACAAGGGTTATGGCGTCGTCATGTTTTGGGTTAATAGTGCGCCAGAACTTTTTTGTATCAGTAGTTAGCATGGATGGCAATGTGTTATTTAAAAAGTTATCTTTAGCTTGTTTAAGCGCTGTTATGTAGTTATATGTCGCGCGTTTGTAAGCTGTCCATTTTTGAGCGTTTCCAGATGTTTTAGCTAGTCTGTACGAACGTTTCTTTTTGTTTGAAAGGCGCTTAATGTGGGTGTTGTACCAGGGAGCGTTATCGTTACAGGAAAGAGTGTAGGTAGGGATAAATTTTCCTGTTAATTCACGAATTTTAGTAACAAACATATTCCAGTTCAATTGAACACTGCGGTTATCGAAATCAGTCAGGAAAGTATCAAGGAATATACAGAGCTCGTGGTTAATTGATTCAAAGTCAGCTTTCTTATAGTCGTGAATTGTCTTGATCTTTTTTTTCCGATTTCGGACGTGAAATGTTGATGTTGAACTGGATAAGGGAGTGATCGCTTAAGGATGGTAAGTAAGTGATGTTCGAAATAAAATCGGGTCGTGTTGTTAACAAAAGGTCAAGGGTGTTAGCGACTTGTGGTGCGATTCTGGTGGACTGGGTTATCAGTTGATTGAAAGAGAACAGTGCGCACAAGTCGAGAAAATCTTTTGCTAACGCGGGGAACGGGTGTATCACGATAGGTTCACTATGCCAGACTATGTTTGGAATGTTAAAGTCACCCAGTAGAAACAAGGGTAAGGAAGGAAAACGTGTTACGACGATATTGATTGTGTCTTGTAATTCGTTAGCAAAGGAGGCAACGTCAGTAGGAGCGCGATAACATACGCCCATTATAATTTTTATGTAGTTTATTTTCGGGAGCGGCCCATGTATGGGGAGCGCTTAACGCCTGCTTCAACTCCGCCGCTGGTCGACCCAGTGTTGACCTATTTTCGGGAGCGGCCCACGTATGGGGAGGAATTAATGGCTGATTCAGCTCCGTCGCTGGTCGACCGGTGTTAACCTATTTGCGGGAGCGGCCCACGTATGGGGAGGGATTAACGGCTGATTCAGCTCCGCCGCTGGTCAACCCGGTGTTGACCTATTTTCGGGGGCGGCCCACGTATGGGGAGGAATTAACAGCTGCTTCAGCTCCGCCGCTGGTCTACCCGGTGTTGACCTATTTTCGGGAGCGGCCCATGTATCGGGAGGGATTAACGGCTGCTTCAGCTCCGCTGCTGGTTGACCCGGTGTTGACCTATTTTCAGGAGCGGCCCACGTATCGGGAGGTATTAACGGCTGCTTCAGCTCCGCCGCTGGTCGACCCGATGTTGACCTATTTTCGGGGGCGGCCCACTTATGGGGAGGAATTAACAGCTGCTTCAGCTCCGCCGCTGGTTGACCCGGTGTTGACCTATTTTCGGGAACGGCCCACGTATCGGGAGGTATTAACGGTTGCTTCAGCTCCGCCGCTGGTCGACCCGGTGTTGACCTATTTTCAGGAGCGGCCCACGTATCGGGAGCGCTTAACGCCTGTTTCAGCTCCGCCGCTGGTCGACCCGGTGTTGGCCTATTTTCGGGCGCGGCCCATGCATCGGGAGGGATTAACGGCTGCTTCAGCTCCGCCGCTGGTCGACCCGGTGTTGACCTATTTTCGGGCGCGGCCTATGTATGGGGATAGCTTAACGCCTGTTTCAGCTCCGCCGCTGGTCGACCCGGTGTTGACCTATTTTCGGGAGCGGCCCACGCATCGGGAGGGATTAACGGCTGCTTCAGCTCCGCCGCTGGTCGACCCGGTGTTGACCTATTTTCGGGAGCGGCCCACGCATGGGGAGGGATTAACGGCTGCTTCAGCTCCGCCGCTGGTCGACCCGGTGTTGACCTATTTTCGGGCGCGGCCTATATATGGGGATAGCTTAACGCCTGTTTCAGCTCCGCCGCTGGTCGACCCGGTGTTGACCTATTTTCGGAAGCGGCACACGTTTGGGTGTGCTTAACGCCTGCTTCACCTCTGCCGCGGGTCGCCCGGCATGGCCTAGCTTCGGGAACCCTCCTGTGGGGCTTGCTTAACACCTGCTTTTTCTACGCCACGGGTCGGCCAGGTATTGCACCATCTTTGGGATCGGCTAACGTATTGACCTTAACGCTTAACGCTTGCATCACCTCCGCCGCAGGTCGCCCCGGCAATAGCCTACCTTCAGGAGCGGCCCACGTGTGGGGAGTGTTTAACGCCTGCTTTACCTCCGCCGCGGGTCGGCCCGGTATTGCACCAACTTCAGGATGGGCTCACGTATGGGGACTGCTTAAAGGGACACTAAAGTGAAAAATGATTTCTTCTGCATCTGTAAATTACCGTTCTACAACACCAAAAAGACCACTCTTACAACGATAAGACGTTTGGTAAGCCAGAAAAAACGCAAAAACGAAATAAGGGTGGCGACCCCTACTTGAGTTCCCGCACCTAGGGGCTGTGACGTCTTGAATTTTGATGGTATCTTCTATGGCCTACTAATTATATATAGCGGTAGAGATTGACTACATTGTGTTCTAAAGGAACCAAATATTAAACATGGTAATTTTCAGGAACCGTTATTCAGCCAACGCGACCCAAATGCGAAAACATACTTTGGAATCCCTGACGTCACGCTGACGTAGCGGCGCTGGGGTTTCGGCGCGAAATTCAAATACTGATACTTGGACCTTCATTTTCTCATCTAATAACCAAACTATTCTTTTGAAATGACTGCCTGCAGGGCTTTCAGGCAATGCTCCATTTGTCTAAACTGATTTATTGTTTTGCTTTAGTGTCCCTTTAACGCCTGGTTCACCTACGCCGCGGATGGGCCCGGCATTACCTTATCTTCGGGAGTGGCCCACGTATGGGTAGTGCTTTACTACGCCTACTTCACCTACGCCGCGGGCGGGCCCGGTATTGCACCATCTTCTGGATTGGGTCACGTATGGGGAGTGCTTAACGCCTGCTTCACCTAACCCGCCGTGGTTGCTCAGTGGCTGTGGTGTTGGGCTGCTGAGCACGAGGTCGCGGGATCGAATCCCGGCCACGACGGCCGCATTTCGATAGGGGCGAAAACACCCGTGTGCTTAGATTTAGGTGCACGTTAAAGAACCCCAGGTGGTCGAAATTTCCGGAGTCCCCCACTACGGCGTGCCTCATAATGTGAAAGTGGTTTTGGCACGTAAAACCCCGTAATTTTTTTTTTTGCTTCACCTACACGCGGGTCGGCCGGGTATTGCAGCATCTTCGGGATTGGCGCACGTATCGGGAGTGCTTAAGGCCTGATTCATCTCCGCGGCTGGTCGGCCCAGTATTTCACTATCTTAGGGAGCGGCTCACGTATAGGGAGTGCTTAGCGCCTGCTTCATCTACGCCGCGGGTCGGCCCGGCATTGCCCTACTTCGGGAGCGGTCCACATATGGGGAGTGCTTAACGCCTGCTTCATCTAGGCCGTGGTTCGGCGCAGTATTGCACAATCTTCGGGATCGGCTCAAGTAAGGGAAGTGCTTAACGCCTGCTTTACCTCCGTCGTGGTTCGGCCCGGTATTTCACTAGCTTGGGGGTCCGCTCACGTATGAAATATATTTGTTTTACGGCGGGCATCCTAGCCATGTGACGCGTCCCCGCACCATGAATTGTCTATTTGTTGTCTAATTGTCACCAGTAAACTGCCTATTAGACAGTTGCAGTACTACGTACGCTGCGTACGCAACGCCGTTGCGTACGTAAGATCGCTACGTTCTGCAGTGTGCGCATGTGGACAACGCAAAAGGAACGTGATGTGTACGCGGCCGTCGCCTACGCACGCTCGGATCCTTGCTCAAGTACGTGGGCAGCCTTGCGTGCTGCTCTCGTGGTTCTTGTTTGTTAGATGAGAGCGCGAGACAAAAAGAGTTTAGTAAGATGGCGCCGTCGAAGACGACCAGCCGTCTACTTTTCAATAGCTTACGATTTGCTGCGTGATGTGAACGCGCAGAACCGATTCCAGGATCCTGCATGGTGGGAATCGATGGCAAAAAATATGAACTTTGTTTTTTGAGAAAGTGTTCACATGCGCTGTTGGCGCAGTTCGACGCAAATGATCGTGCCAGCCTCAGAAAGTGAGTAGTCAGTTTTTATTTTTCTCGATACGATTCGTGTATTGCATCCGTATTAAATGCAGCGTCTTTTAAAGGCCCAAATATAGTTTGACGCAGCGTGAAAGCGCGCAGACTCTACGTCACGTTGGCGAGAACAACAGTTCGACGAAGGGTATGATCCGTTGGCGGACGCGGCGGTTCCGACGCGCGAGGCGTAATCCGCGGGTCGGCCTTGCTGCGTTTCACTGACTTCGGGATCGGCTTACGTATGAAACATTGCCTGGTTTACGGCGCGGACGCGATCCGCCAGATCCTAGCCATGCCTAGAAAGAAAAGCCCTGACGTGACACGCGCTGCTACGTTCCGCAAAGCGCTTGCGTGCTGCGTACGTATCGTCATGGCGCAGTACTAAAACTGCCTAACAGGCCTCAGACATAATGGTCAGCAGTGCACCGTGTATATTACGCACGTGCAAACCTGGGTTAAGGTCTTGAAACAATTTAGAAAGCGTATCTTTACAGGATCTCGCTACTTTGCGTTTGACCGAAGATGCGTACTAAGAACTGCTGACGGGGCGAGAAAGCGCGGCCGCTCGTTCCCAGTTCTCCTATTTGACAAGGTTTGCGTAAACGTTGGTACAATTTGTGGTACGCAGATGTGTTGTCATGGTCACAGCTGTTTTAATTTTTTTTATTTACTTCGCGGGCTTTCTTCGACGTTAAAAACAGTCTTCACGAATCTTAGGTTGTTTTACATGCTGTCATCGGTCACTGGTCCACGTCATCCACCAATTTTTCATTGACATCTCATCGATTAGGAAAATGTAGAAATTTAGCTAATTAGACGTATTCGTGTACAATGAACGAGAAATAATGTAACGGGGATGTTAGGCGTACAGACAGAATGTATTTAGAATATATATACAAGCAGAGTCAATGTGGTTAAGATGGCTGACCAGCAACAACACGCAGCAGCCAGCGTCTGGCAATCTTCTTCCTTTCTGCTTCTTTTATCCTTCCGTAACAGAACCCCCGGGTGCTGAAGAGCCGTCTCGGCACATGTAAGGAGCGAAATTTTGCTTCAGCCACGAAACGTGCACGATATCAACAGGCGTTGACTTCAGGATGGATCAAAGTGCAACAGTGAAATCTCGTAATTGACGTGGTTAACTTGACGTAGGACTTCTTAAGGCCCTGTGTAGCAAGGGAGAAACTTCTGGGAGAGGCCAACCCGACGACATGGTGATCAAAGGAGCACTGAAGCACCTGGGGCGAACTTAACATCGCGATGGCACAAATCGTAACGCTTTTTGTATATGCTGCGAGGCTAATAAACGATATCGGCCGACTTGACGCGCCATGTGAGCGCGATCAACGACTTCACGAGCGTACTCAGTTGCAACACGTGGCACAGAAGGTACGATGGTGTCATACAGCAATGTGGGGTTGGGACCATACAAAAGAGAAAAGGGTGAATATCATGTTGTGTCAAGTCTGGGCGAGTTATACGCGAATGTCGCGTAGGCCAGCGTGGCGTCCCAGTCGTGGTGATCGTTGGAGACGTACATCGACAGCATCTGAGTGTTCGGTTGAGACGTTCCGTAACACCGTTCGTTTGTGGGTGGTAGGCGGTGCAGAGCTTGTGCTCAGTGGCACAAGAGCGGAGGAGGTCGTCGACAACGCGAGACAAGAAGGAGGGTCTGTAAGTAACTGTCAAGGTGCACCGTGGTGGAGAATGACGTCGTGGAGGAGAAAATCGGCGATGTCTGTTACACAATAGTCAGCAACGCCTTTGTTATCGCGTAGCGTGTCGTGTAATCAGTAGCAACGGCGATCCACTTATTCCCTGTAGTCTTCGTCGGAAAAGGGCCAAGCAGGTGAAGGCCTACGCAAAAGAGCGTTTCAGAGGGAACTTCAATTGGATGGAGTCGTCCGACAGGTGGCAGGGGAGGTTTCTTCCGGGGCCGACACAATTCGGAAGTTGCGACATAACGACGCACAGAGCGGTAGAGAGCCGGCCAGAAGAACTGGCGTCGTACGCGGTCATATGTACGCAAACCTCGAAGGTGTCCCGCCGTCGGTGCATCGCGAAGTTGTTCGAGAATGAAGGATCGCAGATGACGAGCAAGGACAAGGAGCAACTCAGGGCCGTGAGGGTTGATATTGCGGCGGCAGAGGATGCCGTCGTGCAGCACGAATATGCTGCACGTGCCGTCGGTGCTGCCAGATTGCATTATGGCGATGATACCTAAAAACACCTAAATATAGAATAAAATGCTAACATTGTTTGATTGACAGCCATACCAAAAAAAAGCTTACATATAAACCTGCACGAAAGTATATGAAATGCGTGACATGTTCATTATTACTGAAGAAATTGAAAAAGACATGGTAGAACAAAAATAACATTGCACTAAAAACTGAAATATACATTATCACATTATTTTGCACTTGGCCACAATGTAAGTAACGGTGGCAAGGGGAACAGAAGGTAGTCGGCTTTTGCAGCAGCACATAGAAAACATTCGCAGAAAGGCCTATTCCTCAATGAAAGACGAGGTAAAATAAGCCAACAACACGACTTTTCTTTCGCCCCGAATGCAATGCTTAGCCATAAAATTACGTTACTTAAGGCACTAAGTCGTACCTACTGGGCACTATTTTGTATAATAAACACGAACTGCAAAAATCTGCATGTAGGGCACTTGCAATGCTCATGCTTTCCAGAAGAAGAAAAAGCGTATCATGTCTACACATGAAGGTTGTTCGCGCGGTTTTCCCATCGGCGATTACTGAGATAATACACAAACACGAACAGTAATTTTTCAGCTGTTAGTACGTTTGTACAATGTGACACACAGAGAAAGCACTGAGGGCGTTAGGGAAAGCTGAGCAAGTTACTGAAGTTGCAGAATGAGACTTGGCACAGAAAAACACAAGTCATAGACCAGGTGACAGTGAGAAGGAACATCTATTTGTCAGCTTTCTCTACCGGCAAGAGGGAAGTGTAGTACAATCAACGCGCAACGACGTCCGGAGGCTCATGGAGCACACACACCCACAGGGCTGTGTTCGTGTACATGCGCCTTCTGATGTCCTTGGGTGTGCGCGCTCAACTGTTGTCTTTAGGCACCCGGAACAACCTTGCAGGGCTTGTTTTTGAGGTATTTGTGCACCATGCACTGCACGATGCACGAGCGGTTCGAGTCGTGAAACGGGTGAACTATCGCGGAACAGAAGCACACAGCTACCGAGGACCACGAAACTGACTAAACTACCCACGCCGGTCAACGCCCAGCAGCGCACTCTCCCGATAACAGCAGATAACGAAACATGAAACGTCATGCAGCGTAAGCTGGCGCCGGGCCGGCGGGGCCGCACGGCGCGCACGCGGAGACAGTCGAAGGTCAGGGAATTGCGAGGGAGTTACGAGGGAGGGCGAGGGGAGAGGAGTTGGGGGGAAGGGCTCGGCCACCTGGATCGGCGCGCTTGCGCGCGACGATCTACGAGGCCACGCAAGGGAAACAGATTTTCGTCCTCGCCCTCTTGATAGATGGCGCCAATTACCTCTGCCACCGAAGCCGGGGAGTTTCCCACCGCGGGTGTGATTTCACGAGCGTCCCCAGCAGAAAAGGCTCGCAGGGCATGCCGGTATCGCCCGCTGGGCGAACGAAACCAGTGAAGAGCAGACGCTCAGGTGATTCGTGACCGTGCCGGACCTTCGGGTGACAATGTCAGCTAGACCAGCTCTTCGGATCTGTCAAATATTGACAGTTATGGTCCTGACGAATCCAATAGCCACAAATCGCCGTTCGCATTCGACCCGCCACCATGAGAGCCAGTGCCCATGCATGCGATTACATATCGTGCTGCAACATGAAGACCGAGGGTAGCCTTAACCACTGATTTTATACGTGCTGCTTGCGATTTTAGGTGTTAGGTGTTATCTAGTGAGGCGAGTCTAGCAGTGCTATTGGAGGAATTAGAGGGCAGTAAATGGGATATAATAGGGCTCAGTGAAGTTAGGAGGCCGAAAGAAGCTTATACAGTGCTAAAAAGCGGGCACGTCCTGTGCTACCGGGGCTTAGCGGAGAGAAGAGAACTAGGAGTCGGATTCCTGGTTAATAAGAACATAGCTGGTAACATACAGGAATTCTATAGCATTAACGAGAGGGTGGCAGGTCTTGTTGTGAAACTTAATAAGAGGTACAAAATGAAGATTGTACAGGTCTACGCCCCTACATCCAGTCATGATGACCAGGAAGTCGAAAGCTTCTATGAAGACGTGGAATCGGCGATGGGTAGAGTGAAAACTAAATACACTATACTAATGGGCGACTTTAATGTCAAGGTAGGCAAGAATCAGGCTGGAGACAAGGCAGTGGGGGAATATGGCATAGGCACTAGGAATAGCAGGGAATAGTTATTAGTAGAGTTTGCGGAACAGAATAATATGAGGATAATGAATACCTTCTTCCGCAAGCGGGACAGCCGAAAGTGGACCTGGAGGAGCCCGAACGGCGAGACTATAAATGAAATAGACTTCATACTCTGCGCTAACCCTGGCATCATACAAGATGTGGACGTGCTCGGCAAGGTGCGCTGCAGTGACCACAGGATGGTAAGAACTCGAATTAGCCTAGACCTGAGGAGGGAACGGAAGAAACTGGTACATAAGAAGCCGATTAATGAGTTAGCGGTAAGAGGGAAAATAGAGGAATTCCAGATCAAGCTACAGCACAGGTATTCGGCTTTAACTCCGGAAGAGGACCTTAGTGTTGAAGCAATGAACGACAATCTTGTGGGCATCATTAAGGAGTGTGCAATGGAAGTCGGTGGTAACTCCGTTAGGCAGGATACCAGCAAACTATCGCAGGAGACGAAAGATCTGATCAAGAAACGCCAATGTATGAAAGCATCTAACCCTACAGCTAGAATAGAACTGGCAGAACTTTCGAAGTTAATCAACAAGCGTAAGACAGCTGACATAAGGAAGTATAATATGGATAGAATTGAACATGCTCTCAGGAACGGAGGAAGCCTAAAAACAGTGAAGAAGAAACTAGGAATTGGCAAGAATCAGATGTATGCGTTAAGAGACAAAGCCGGCAATATCATTACTAATATGGATGAGATAGTTCAAGTGGCTGAGGATTTCTATAGAGATCTATACAGTACCAGTGGCAACCACGACGATAATGGAAGAGAAATTAGTCCAGAGGAATTCGAAATCCCAAAGGTAACGCCGGAAGAAGTAAAGAAAGCCTTGGGAGATATGCAAAGAGGGAAGGCAGCTGGGGAGGATCAGGTAACAACAGATTTGTTGAAGGATGGTGGACAGATTGTTGTAGAGAAACTGGCCACCCTGTATACGCAATGCCTCATGACCTCGAGCGTACCGGAATCTTGGAAGAACGCTAACATAATCCTAATCCATAAGAAAGGGGACGCCAAAGACTTGAAAAATTATAGACCGATCAGCTTACTGTCCATTGCCTACAAACTATTTACTAAGGTAATCGCAAATAGAATCAGGAACACCTTAGACTTCTGTCAAGCAAAGGACCCGGCAGGATTCCGTAAAGGCTACTCAACAATAGATCATATTCACACTATCAATCAGGTGATAGAGAAATGTGCGGAATATAACCAACCCTTATATATAGCTTTCATTGATTACGAGAAAGCGTTTGATTCTGTCGAAACCTCAGCAGTCATAGAGGCATTACGGAATCAGGGTGTAGACGAGCCGTATGTAAAAATACTGAAAGATATCTATAGCGGCTCCACAGCCACCGTAGTCCTCAATAAAGCAAGCAACAAAATCCCAATAAAGAAAGGCGTCAGGCAGGGAGATACGATATCTCCAATCCTATTCACAGCGTGTTTACAGGAGGTATTCAGAGACCTGGATTGGGAAGAATTGGGGATAAAAGTTAATGGAGAATACCTTAGTAACTTGCGATTCGCTGATGATATTTCCTTGCTTAGTAACCCAGGGGACCAATTGCAATGCATGCTCACTGACCTGGAGAGGCAAAGCAGAAGAGTGGGTCTAAAAATTAATCTGCAGAAAACTAAAGTAATGCTTAACAGTCTCGGAAGAGAACAACAATTTACAGTAGGCAGCGAGGCACTGGAAGTCGTAAGGGAATACATCTACTTAGGGCAGGTAGTGACGGCGGACCCGGATCATGAGACGGAAATAATCAGAAGAATAAGAATGGGCTGGGGTGCGTTTGGCAGGCATTCTCAGATCATGAACAGCAGGTTGCCATTATCCCTCAAGAGAAAAGTATATAATAGCTGTGTCTTACCAGTACTCACCTACGGGGCAGAAACCTGGAGGCTTACGAAAAGGGTTCTACTCAAATTGAGGACGACGCAACGAGCTATGGAAAGAAGAATGATAGGTGTAACGTTAAGGGATAAGAAAAGAGCAGATTGGGTGAGGGAACGAACGCGAGTTAATGACATCTTAGTTGAAATCAAGAAAAAGAAATGGGCATGGGCAGGACATGCAATGAGGAGGGAAGATAACCGATGGTCATTAAGGGTTACGGACTGGATCCCAAGGGAAGGGAAGCGTAGCAGGGGGCGGCAGAAAGTTAGGTGGGCGGATGAGATTAAGAAGTTTGCAGGCATGGCATGGCCACAAGTAGTACATGACCGGGGTTGTTGAAGAAGTATGGGAGAGGCATTTGTCCTGCAGTGGGCGTAACCAGGCTGATGATGATGATGATGATGATGATGACCCCTTCTTAGGGAAGCGCTTCGCATGCTCACTGTAAGATGTGGAGCACGACTTTCCGCATTTTCTATGCCACCAGAACGCCGCTGGCAGTCCAAAGCACCGACAATGCATTTTACATGGCCAGGTACAGCGACCATTCGTTGAGATATAATGCTAGGCGCTCATCTGTGACGTCAATTAATGCCAGAACATATCAAAACAGGGAGATTGTGTGCATGTAAGCTCCGTTGCATCACTCTGAATCGCCCTGATATGAGCGACCACACACCTTCGAAAAGAGCCAGTGGGAGACCATAGTACGGGAGCGTTGTTATGCTGCCTACTTATCATTCTTTGTATTCTCTTCAAGCCCACAATATGTTCCGTAATGTAGACACGGATGAGGACTTTGCGCGTAGATCGTTCATTTAGAGAACGCGGAGTTGTCTCGCGGAAACGCCGACGCCAGTATATTGACACCGTTGGCAGCTGAACGAGATGATTGTTCACGCTGCTGTATCGAAGGTGCCTACTCTTGCTGCCCATTTGGGATACGAGGCAAGCAGTGCACATCGGGAGATACATAATGAGTCTGTATGACAATATGTAAAAATACACGCGTGTTCGCAGTCGCATTTAATTGAGGTAGTGCCGGCGAGTTAAGCTTGCAGATTTTCGTCAGAAACCGAAACGGACCGATGTCGATACTTCTCCATGTCGTCTGTTCTCGCTGTTTGTGTGTGCACTGTACGAAATAAGGAATAGTTTGTTTCAAATTCGTATGGTCAAAACTGAACTATACAGTAGCAGTTCGTTTCATCCTAAAGGCTTAATTAGCTTCAGGGCAGTCGCGCAGGTCTTCCAGCAGTAGACGCACGAACTCCGCGAATGTGACGTACGCTTAACCTCGGCTGAACGCGATCGGCACGACTCAAACTGTGTGCGCGGATGGCGAGGGCTGAAGTTGGTGCGGTCAACAACGCAACACCACTTACCCCTCCTCCCCCCCCCTCTAATCTTTAGCCCGCCGACAGAAAACACAACTTCTCGCGAAAGCAACTTATCACGCCATGCACTAGCTCACGATCGTCGACTCCTTGACGCTCTTGTTTGCATTATGCCGGCATGCTGTGCACGGAAAACTCCTGACGTCATACATAATGTGACCTGTAACTGAGGAGGTAAGCTAGAGTGTTCGAGGCAATAAATAAATTCATTTGCAAAAAATTCTATGGAACTCTCACACCTGCTTTTTTGAGGACATGTCGGAAGTGCTCAGAGGACCATACCCAGCGAATTTCCTCGACATCCGTTGACACCGAAAAAACGCCAGAGTTGCACGTTAAGCTGCTTTTTGGGCGCCACAGCCGTGCCCCTTGGATCACGGCCGGAGAACATGGCACGAACCCTGCCAATGCATCACTTCGGTGGCCCCTAAAGGGAGCCGCTAAAGAAAAATTAATAAAGAAGCGAATAGGCAATGGTGACTCCTACGAAGTCTACATACAAGGTGCCCCCGTGAAATACTTTTAAAAAATATTCTTGGCGTAGCAGCGCGGAATACTGAAACGAGCCGTGCGCGCGTCTATACAGTTGAAGCGACACTAAATGCATTGCAATAAACGAGAAGAGGGGGGGGGGGTTAACCGAGGGGCCCGATTTTTATTAGTCATATCATGAGAAGCCAACAAAACACTGACACCAAGGACAACATAGGGGAAATTACTTGTGCTGAATAAATGAAATAAAGAAATGATCAATTAGTGGAAATTAAAGTAGATGAAAAAACAACTTGCGGCAATTTGTTTTTTCATCCACTTTAATTTCCACGAATTGATCATTTCTGTATTTTATTTATTCAGCACAAGTAATTTCCCCTATGTTGTCCTTGGTGTCAGTGTTTGTTGGCTTCTCATGATAAAGGTATTGTAAGGAAGATGACGAACGTGCGCGCAGTCAGCAGCATCGGCAGCATCAAGCGCGCAGCAGGGGCTCGAGCTCGGCGACTGTGCTCGGTGTATCGTAGAACCGGCGGTCGCTACGAACCCCAACAAACCTCCTTTATAAGTGGTGGAGCCGTGCGGGGTAACGTTCCACTCTACCATCCTGGAACTCCGTTCTCGGACGCTACCCGCTGCCATGCCGGACGCCGACCAGCAGAGTCTTCCATCGCCACCCGTCCCTTGCGCTGGCACCGCTCGCCAGCGGGAGCCTCCCATCTTCAGCGGAACCGACGACAACGACGTCGAAGAGTGGCTGTCGTCCTACGAACGGGTTAGCGTTCACAACAAATGGAATGACTCGGACAAGCTGGCATACGTATCATTCTACCTCGCGGGCGTGGCCAGTCTATGGTTCAGAAATCATGAAAGGGATATCCGAACGTGGTCGGCGCTCAAGACTTCGATTACAGAAGTATTTGACCGACCCGCCATCAGGAAACTCCGAGCCGAGCAGCGTTTGTGTATACGCGCACAGGACACGGGTGAGACATTTACCAGCTATATAGAAGACGTTCTCGATTTGTGCAGGCGCGTGAACGCTGCCATGACGGAAGCGGAAAAGATCAAGCACGTCATGAAGGGAATCGACGATGACGCGTTCCAAACACTTCTGGCCAAGGACCCGCGCACTGTTGGCGACGTCATCAGCTTGTGCCAGAGCTATGATGAATTGCGTAAGCAGCGAGCTCTGACAAGGCGCCATCCCACACCAAATGCGGCATCACTCTGCAGCCTTACTACCGGCCCAGAACAAGCCTCCCTGATATCGCAAATCAAGGATTTCGTCGGCGATGAAGTCGCACGACAGCTATCGCCCTATCACGGACAATCGCCCTATATGCTTCGCATGTAGGTATCCCGGTCATGTCGCAAGGTTCTGCCGCCGCCGATCGCAGGCGTTCGATGACGATCGCCGAGCGCCTTATGTGCCGCCTGATGCAAATGCGCCTTACGAACCCTTCGACCCATCACCAGCTCGCTCCCAGACTGATCGCCGTCCTCGCTTCGAACGCCTCCGGTCACCCTCCCCACGTCGTCGATCGCTTTCCCCTATGCGTCGACGACCCGTCTCTAACGAAGAGGGAAACCAGACGACGCAGTTCCTGGGGCAAGAACTGCGCAAGTGTCGACATGCGGAAGTCCTCCTCCTTTACCTGCCAATGTCATTGATGTGTTTATCGAAGATGTCGCTACAGTCGCCTTAGTCGATACCGGTGCTGCTATTTCAGTTATGGATGCCAGGTTTTGCCGTTCGCTTCGTAAAGTGACGACGTCTCTGTCTGGATTGTCGTTCCGAACGGCGAGTGCTCAACCCATTCGCCCTACCGCTGCTTGTACTGCCCGTGTGATCATACAGGACGTTTTGTACATGATTGAATTCATAGTTCGTTCATCGTGCTCCCACGCCGTTATTCTAGGATGGGATTTTCTCTCACGCCACAATGCCATCATCAATTGCGCTCGGGCTGAGATTGAACTTTTCCACCTTGGTGACCTGGCCTCGGTCGATGCTCATCCTGCCGCTAAAATTGTCGTGAAAGAAGGCACCTGTATCCCCCCGTACTCTTCAGCATTCGTACCAGTCTTCTGTAGTACCATATTCGACGGGACAGTCTTCTTCATGCCCTCTCATCACTTTGTTACCCGAAAAGCACTTCCTTTGCCCTTTGCAGCTCTTGACCTTGCCGCCGGTGTGAGCACGATGCCCATTTACAATCATCTTTCATCGCCGCTATCACTGCTCCGCCGCGAATGCCTTGGTTACGTCGAGTCGGTCGATTCAACACGAATTCGTCTCCGTCCTCGACGAAGTGTCTTCTACTGCCGCCCATGAACTGAGTGCCCTCTCCGTACCAGACTCAACATCGACTGGTGTGTTCAGCCCATTCATCGCCGAAGATCTGACGCCTTCACAGCGATCTCAACTTGCCGCAATCCTTCAGCACTTCCGCCTTTCTTTCGACGCTGCGCAAACCTCTCTTGGCCGTGCATCGACAGTCAAGCATTACATCGACACTGGCACTCACTCACCCCTGCGACAAAGACCATATCGCGTGTCCGCTACGGAACGTCGCGTCATTGCAGACCAGGTCGATGACATGCTCCGTCGAGGCGTCATTCAACCTTCCGAAAGCCCATGGGCCTCTCCCGTGGTCCTCGTCACAAAGAAAGACGGTTCCATCCGCTTCTGTGTTGACTTTCGACGGTTGAACAAGATCATGCTGAAGGACGTCTACCCATTACCACGCATCGATGATGCTCTGAACTGTTTGCAGGGAGCCGAGTTCTTTTCTTCGCTGGATTTGCGGTCAGGCTACTGGCAGGTTCCGATGGCAGAGGCCGATCGCCCGAAAACTGCCTTTGTTACACGAGGCGGCTTGTATGAATTCACCGTCATGCCTTTCGGACTTTGCAACGCACCTGCTACGTTCGAAAGAATGATGTATAATGTTCTGCGTGGCCTCAAATGGAAAATATGTCTGTGCTATCTTGACGACATTGTGGTGTTCGCCCTTGATTTCCCAACACACCTGCTCCGCCTCCAGCACGTACTCATTTGCTTGACCAACGCCGGGTTGCAACTTAACTTGAAGAAGTGTCGATTTGCTGTTCGTCAGCTAACAATTTAGGCCGTGTCAAAGGAGGGCATTCGCCCGGATCCCGAGAAGCTACGTGCGGTTACTGCGTTCCCAAAACCTACTACTATGAAAGAGCTACGCAGTTTTATCGGCCTCTGCTCTTACTTCCGGCGATTCGTTCGAAACATTGCGTCAATTATATCACCTCTCACGCAGCTCCTTGGTGGCGCTAGAGATCTCTCATGATGGTCTCCAGAGTGTGACGACGCCTTCACAACCTTGCGCCGTCTTCTCACGACGCCACCCATTCTTCGCCATTTTGACCCACAAGCGCCAACCGAAATCCATACCGATGCAAGCGGTGTAGGCCTTGGCGCTGTGTTGGCACAGCGTCAACCTGGCCACCCAGAATACGTCGTCGCATACGCGAGTCGCACGTTAACCAAGGCGGATACCAATTACAGCGTTACAGAAAAGGAGTGTTTGGCCATTGTGTGGGCACTTGGCAAGTTTCGCCCATATTTATACGGCCGATCTTTTGACGTAGTGACCGACCACCACGCACTATGTTGGCTGTCGACGCTCAAAGATCCATCGGGCCGCCTTGCCCGCTGGGCATTGCGAACCCAAGAATACGACATCCGCGTGGTGTACCTTTCCGGGCGAAAGCACTCCGACGCTGACGCGCTATCCCGATCACCGCTTCCCCCGAAGGCCAGTCACGACTCCCTCTGCGAGTGCACATTATCCTCTCTGGACGTTGACACTATCGCTGCTGCACAGCGTAATGATCCCTCGACTGCATCTCTGCTCGACCTTCTCTCGGATACGTCGAAAGTTCCAGCGTCACGTACGCTTCGGCGCCAAGTGCCTCATTTTGCGATTCGCGACCAGCTACTATATCGACGCAACTATGCCCCAGAGGGACGCACCTGGTTACTCGTCATTCCGAGAATCTTGCGATCAGAGCTCTGCTCCTCGTTCCACGTCGACCCTCAGTGTGGCCATGCGGGAGTCTTCAAGACCTGCGAAAGACTTCGACACCGCTATTACTGGCGGGGAATGTATAATTTCGTTCGAAAGTTCGTCCGCTCTTGTCATGAGTGCCAACGCCGGAAACGCCTCCGCACAACTCCGCCGGTGAACTCCAGCCTTTACAATGCCCATCCCAACTCTTTGATCGCATGGGCATAGATCTCTACGGGCCACTTCCGTTGACTCCTGCCGGCAACAGGTGGATAATCGTTGCGGTAGACCACTTAACCCGTTATTCGGAGACTGCTGCTCTACCAAATCCTACAGCGCAGGAGGTCGCCAATTTCCTACTTCGCCGTTTTCTCCTTCGTCATGGAGGTCCACGTGAACTTTGAAGCGATAGGAGCCGCGCCATCTTATCTGAAGCCATCGAACAACTGCTTGCTGAATGCGCTATTGTTCATCGTAAATGCACTGCTTATCAGCCACAGATTAACCGTACCACGGAACGCTTTAATCGAACTCTTGGTGACAAGCTCGCCATGTATGTCTCACCGGATCACTCTAATTGGGACCTAGTTCTTCCGTTTGTCACCTACACCTACAACACCGCTACTCAGGCCACTACCAGATTCTCACCGTTTTACCTTCTTTACGGCCGTCATCCTTCGCACACCATCGACACCATTCTGTCCTACCGGCCGGACCCATACGAATGCCTGCCGATCTCGGAAGCCGCCAGACAAGCAGAGGAATGTCGCCAGCATGCCCGCCGATTCACCTTCGGACGACCACAACCGCCAAAAAGCCGTTCACGATGCCCAGAACTCGACTCCCACTTTTCTCCCGGGTGCTCTCGTCTGGTTGTTAGTGCCACACTGCACGCCTGGGCTCGCTTCAAAACTCCTTCCGAAGTACGACGGTCCATACCGCGTTCTCGAGACATCATCACCCGTTAATTACCTGGTTGAGCCGCTAACGCCGCCGTCCGACATGCGACGTCGTAACCGCGAAGTCGTTCACGTTCAGCGTCTCAAGCCGTAGCACAATTCTACCGTCCTTCCAGAAAACTAAGTCGCCAGGATGGCTCCTTTATTTCCGCGGGGCCATTGTAAGGAAGATGACGAACGTGCGCGCAGTCAGCAGCATCGGCAGCATCAAGCGCGCAGCAGAGGCTCGAGCTCGGGGACTGTGCTCGGTGCATCGTAGAACCGGCGTTCGCTACGAACCCCAATAAACCTGCTTTATAGTATATACTAAGTCGTCGTGGACTGTTTAAATACCATTACAAAAACCTCGTAATGCTTGTTTCGTGACAAGAGAAGACTTGAAGGTTTGATGTTTAATGGCGCAAGGGCCAAGTAAGGCCAAAGAGAGCCATGCCCCTGGTAATGAGTTCGCAGTGTAGTTATGAGTTCTGTGAAGTTGATGTGACGTGGTTGTAAAGGAGCCTTAAAAATAGTCGCTCTAAAGTGCGTAAAACCTGCATATTAAGATTATGGCGATTACATATGACGTGTACTATGAACATAAAGATGCATTTCAAAAGAATGATACGATGTATAAAATATATCAGATTCTAAAATTGGCTACAGCACTACTGCCTCCTTAGAGCCCTTGAAACGCAAGGGCCTGGAGGCATGTGCTATGCAAAACAATTATCGCAGCGGTATCCTCTGGAACGAGGATGCTCTACGAATTTAATGGACTTATAACATGTAAAATAACATCATTTAAGAAACCGAGGACGGCTTCGGTGTTAAAAAGCGGTTCATGGCCAAGAAACATAGCGGGATGAAGAGGGATGTAATAACGGTATGCCGGAGGAAAATGTTTCTCTCAGCTTCGGCCTCCCGACACTCCAGGAGGACGTGGAGGACGGTCAGCCTCTCCCAGCATCTACCACAAGTTGGAGGTTCATTTCCAGTAAGTAGAAAATTATAAGTGTCATAGGTGTGTCCTATTATGAGACGACAAAATAGGACATCTGTTCGCCGTGATTTTGTTGCGGAGGGCCAAAAATCTAAGTGTGGCTTTATACAGTACAGTTTATTATTCATTTCTGCGTCCCACATTCGTTGCCAGTGGTTTCACAGTTTCCTTCGTAAGAAGGGTTTTAAATCTGTGACAGGGACTGCAGCGGTAGGATTAACAGCTTGCGATGCGATGGA
The DNA here is from genome assembly GCF_050947875.1 of Dermacentor variabilis. NCBI lineage: Eukaryota > Metazoa > Arthropoda > Arachnida > Ixodida > Ixodidae > Dermacentor > Dermacentor variabilis. The sequence continues at coordinate 17,513,554 of NW_027460291.1, read as the reverse complement.
CGTGGCCATCTCGTCCGCCAGAACGTTACCCTTGATGCCCCTATAGCCAGGCACCCAGCATATAGTGATATGCTTTAGTAAGATCTTGATGAGGGCTAGTTGGTTCATACTTAGAACTGAGGTGAAACAGCGCGAAAAAGACGAGGACACAAGGAAACAAATACCACAGACAAGCGCTGACTGCCAACTGGAAGTTTATTTGAATTTCACTGTACATTTATATCTTCTTCAGCATAGACATGCGCACATCAGTCGCAAAAACATCTGCAAATCAACATTTTAATCTTTTTTTCCAAAAATGTGATTTCTTTTCCCGACAAGGCAAGAGAGGGAGTGCTTACACATTTATCGCCTTCCTTTCTTATATGAAAGGCCTCTACTATTTCCCTTTCCTTCTTACTATTTCCTTTCCCTATGAATTTTGTCTTTTCAAATATGGCATTGACACTTGTTACAGTGTCCAGCTAAATGACTCCCATAGCCATTCTTTAGGTTAGTGCTGTGCTGACGAGCTCTTTCATTGAAGCACTGTCCCGTTTGACCTATATAAGATTTCCCACAGCTGAGTGGTATTTGATAGATGACATTGCGCCTGCACTCAGTGAAACGAGTTTTATGATTAGTGGTGCACAGGTGCCTTTCGCGCTTGTTCGTGCGATTGCATATCGAGCACAACTTACATGGGGCACTGAAAACCAATTTAATATTATGTCTATTGGAAACTTTCTTCAGATTGTGAGACAACTTGTGTAGGTATGGCACCACGTGCGCTTGCCTTTTGTCTTTGTTTTCTTCTTGGGAAGCATCGGAACTTCTTTTCTCTTTCTGCAAAATGGCTTCGCATACTAAAGTGATCACAGAACTGGGAAAGCCTGCGTTCTGTAGTCGCGATATCTGATTTAAAAAACTATGATCGCACTCATGCTCACATGACTTACTAAGTGCTGCCTTAATGCACGTTGTTGCTATGCCTCTCTTAATCAATTTAGAGTGTGCGCTGTCGTAACGAAACAAGGTTTTCTTAGATCTGGGATGATATCCCCAGCATACGTGCTCGTCCAAAGAAAAACAGAGGTTAATATCTAGAAACTGAATACGGTTGTTAATTAGCAATTCATACGTGAACTTAAATCCTCCCGATGAGTTGATGAACAAGTTCAAAATTTCTTCGACCGCGTCATGAAAATGCATACAGGAATCTTTCTTCATAACAATTAAGTAGTCGTCAACATATCTAAACACTCGCGTTACAGGCATGTCTACCAACTTAGCAAAAATTACATTGTCAACCGAGGATAAAAAAATGTCACATAAAATGGGGGCGATGGCTGATCCTATACAGATGCCAGTGCGTTGGATCTAGAATTGGCCATCATAATTAACAGCAGTTGAATGAAGATAAAAGTCTAAAAGCGCTAAAAAATTGTCGCTGTTGACACATACAGAATTCTGAAAATTAACTTCCCCGAAATCTATCCTATCGCGCACAGCGCACATCAAACCATCTCGCGGCACAGAATAATATAAGTCCTCTACATCTACTGAAAATGCGGTTAGTGCGGTTCCCTCGTCTTCATTTATGGACGAGATAACTTCTTCCGAGCTTCTTACCAGGAAAGGGTCGTTTATCTGCCACATCTTCAGATGGCCTTGCAGAACTTTTCCTACATGACATTGCCATGATGTCTTCTCGGACACAATAACCCTGAAAGGGTATTCAGGCTGGTGTGTCTTGCAAGTGAAGAAAACATCAAGGAACTCCGTCTCCGATTTTTTCACAAGCTGCCATACCGAGTCTAGGTGCAAGTCTTTGAGTAGTCTTTGAGAGTCTTTGAGATTTTTGGAAGAAAGATTAAAATGTTGATTTGCTGACGTTTTTGCGACTGATGTGCGCATGCCTATGCTGAAGAAGGTATAAATGTCCGGTGAATTTCAAATAAACTTCCAGTTGGCAGTCAGCGCTTGTCTGTGGTATTTGTTTCCTTGTGTCCTCGTCCTTTTCGCGCTGTTTCACCTCAATTCTAAGTGATATGCTGGTTGGATATGTACGCTGTACACAAGACTGAATGGAGTTCATTAAATACTGGATTTTTGTGTGTACAGAGTGACATCAAGGCCTTCACGACGCTTAGGGAGTCTGTATATATAGCTGCTTTCAGAAGTTTTGACTTTCTTATATGCTTCACAGCGGACAATAGTGCGTAGGGCCTCGGCCGTGAAGATACTTGCTTCCGGATATAGTACATCGGATTCCGAGAAGGATGGGCCGACGACTGCATAGGACACCCCGACATTTGACTTCGAAGCGTCTGTGTAGAACACTGTGCAGGAGTGCTTGTGCTGGAGTTCTAGGAAATGCATTCTGATTTCGATCTCTGGTGCGTGCTTTGTAACTTCTGGAAAGGATATGCCACATTCTACCACCTGCCACTCCCAAGGTTGTAAAAGCTTGGTTGGATGCATCAAGCGACGCTCGAGGAGTGGGACATGGATTTCATTACTAAGCTCTCTCACACGCAGCGAGAAAGGATGTCTTACAGAGGGACGATTACGGAAAAGTCTAGCACACGTCATATCGGTAACGGTATCAAAACATGGATGTTGATGATTGGAGTTTATTTTCAGGAAATATGTGAGGCTGATGTAAGTTTGCTGCAGATGCAGTGACCACTCATTTGATTCTGCATACAAGCTTTCAATGGGGCTTGTCCTGAAAGCGCCAGTGGCTACGCGAATACCTAGATGGTGGACAGGATCTAGAATCTTTAGTGCGCTCGGAGCGGCAGAGTTATATACGACGGCACCGTAGTCCAATCATGATCGAATTAGGCTCTTATAAAAGTTCATCAGACACTTTCTGTCGCTACCCCATGTTGTGCGGGATAGAATTTTAAGTAAGTTCATTGCCCTTAGACATTTTCTTTACGATACTTAATGGGTGGAATGAAAGTGAGCCTGTAGTCAAGTATAATACATAGATATTTGTTCTTTGTTGATAGGTATTTGATGTCCACACAGTTGAACACAAGAATCTGGAACCAGGCCTCTCTTTCTTGTAAAAAGAACACAATGTTTGTGAGGGTTGATTTTAAATCCGTTTTTGTGTGCCCACTTGGACACGTTGTTCAAGCCGTGCTGTACCTGTCTCTCGCATACTGCGAGGTTACAGGATTTGAAGCCGATTTGAATGTCGTCCACGTAGACAGAATAAAAAAAAATGGCACGCGGTAATGAAGCACGAAACGTGTTCATCTTCACGATAAACAGCGTGCAACTAAGCACGCCTCCTTGGGGTACACCTGTTTCTTGTGTGAAAGGTCGCGAGAATACGTTGCCCATTTTCACGCGGAAGATACGATTTAACGAATAGCTTTCAATTATTTTCAGGATATTTCCACAGATGCCCATTCCCGACAAGTCTCTCAAGATTCCGTAACGCCATGTTGTGTCATACACCTTCTCCATATCGAGGAACATCGATAAGAAAAGCTGTTTATGTACAAATGCATCGCGGATATATCGTTCATTGCGCACTAGATGATCTGTTGTCGACCGCCCTACTTTGAAGCCACACTGATAGGGATCATGTATATTGTTGAGTTAAAGAAAATGTATGAGTCTGCGATAATAATTTTTTCAAAAAGCTTACACAGGCAACTTGTAAGAGCTATCGGGCGGTAGCTTGCCGCCAGGGATGGGTCTTTCCCCTGCTTCAAAACAGGGACCACAATCTCTTCTTTCCATGTGTGTGGAAGGTATCCAGCAGCCCAAATAGTGTTGAAGAGTGCGAGTAGTGTAACTTTTGTGTCAGAGTGCAAGTTTTTGATCATGTCATACATGACTCGGTCAGGTCCCGGTGCAGTGTTCTTGCATGAGATCAAGGCAGCTCTTAATTCGGGAATACTGAATGGCCGGTTATACGTTTCGTCGTGTTTGCATTTACGTACGAATGGCTTAAGTTCTTCTATTTCTTTGTATCTAAAGAAAGATTGAGAATAGTGGATTGAGCTCGACACACGCTCAAAGTGTTTCCCAAGAGATTCTGCTTGGTCTTGCAAGGTATTCCCTTCGTCGCTCACCAGAGGCAACGGATGGATTTGTTGCCGTTTTAGTTCTGACTCGGTTTGCCGTTTCAGAAAATAAAAGTTTAGTTCTCTCTCTTAGCTTTCCTAAGCCATTCCACACTTTTGCCTCCTGTGTGTATGAAATAATGCCGGAGAGGAAGCTCACCCAACTTTCTCTCTTTGCCTGACGTCGTGTGCGCCTCCCCTGTGATTTACTTTGTTTAAACTCAGATTTTTGGCATTAGGCGATCTGCGCAATACGCTCCACGGCTTGTTCTGTCTCTTTCGCGCCTCTCTACAGTCTTCGGTCCACCAGGGAAGACGTCTTGTAAGTGAATGACCATACGTCTGCGGGATAAACTTTTCAGCTGCATCAATAATAAAAGCGGTCAAATATGCAACAGCATCATTTAGAGTAAAATCATTTATAAAATCTCGTGGTAAATAAGATGATTCTTTAAAATGCTCCCAATCCGCCGATGCTAATTTCCATCGAGGAATATGCGGAGGGTTCTCATGCAGATTTATTAGGTTTAAAGTTACAGCAAAGTGGTCACTTCCATACAGTTTATTGATCACGGACCATTCTAGGCGAGGCAGAAGAGAAGAAACGATTGCTAGATCTATCGCTGAATATGTGTTGTGTTGGACACTGTAATACGTCGGCTCCTTCTTAATAAACAGGCAGGCACTAGAGGTCAGAAGAAAATTTTCAATCAATCGACCTCTCGCGTCGAATCGCGAATCTCCCCACATCGTGTTGTCGGCATTAACATCTCCCACGAGTATGTAGGGGTCACGAAGCTGATTAATTAGGTTATAGAAATCGGTTTTTCTCAGATGATTGTTAGGCGGTATGTATATAGAACACACAGTAACCAGTTTGTTAAAAAGGATTGCCCGAACTGACACTGCCTCAAGGGGCGTCTGGACGGCGATCTGTTGACAAGCTACAGACTTGTCCGCAACTATTGCAACACCGCCGGAGGCATTAGCCTCGTTGCGATCTTTACGATAGATTATGTACTGGCTTAGAAAGTTTTGTCTGTGTGGGTTTCAGATGTGTCTCTTGAACACACAGCAACCTTGGATTATGCTTGTGTAGTAGTTCTCTAATGTCGTCGAAGTTATGTAGATGTCCTCGTACATTCCACTGTAGTATTTGTGTATGATAAATGCGTTGGGTGCTGTGTGTTTAAGAGATTGACATTAGTTGACGGGCCCTTTGGAGGCGCCGTGACGCGAGTTTTTGTCTTTTTTGGAGCGATCGAGAGAGCCTCGCCGCTCCTTAGGCGCTGGTGGCGCCGTCTTGCTGGTGGTTGTGTCCATCGCTTCTTGCGAGGCGCGGCACACGCGCTCTTCCGAGCGCTTCGTTGGACGTGAAGGTCTCGGAACATTGGACGAGACCTTTGAGGCCACCGACCCGGAGGTGGATGGCCCCTTCTGCCGCGGGGGCAGATGGCGTAACTGCCGACTCACTGCTTGTGGGTCGGACAGCCGCCGGAAGCCGTTGTGTCGCTGCCCCCTGACGCGTCACATCGGCAAAGGTGTTCTTTGGCAGGAAGGATACCCGCCTGCGTGCCTCCTTGAAACTTATGTTTTTGTTTTACTTTAATTGGAACAATTTCCTTTTCTTTCTTCCAAGATGGGCACGACCGCGAGTATGCAGCGGGCTCCCCATCACAGTTTACACAGGGGAGAGAGTTTTCAGAAGATTCAGAGGTGTGCTCATGAGCACTGCATTTCGCGCAGGTTAGGCGGCCTCGGCGGCTCTGTGAACTGTGACCGAAACGCTGGCATTTGAAATATCGCAGGGGATTAGGAACGTATGGCCGAACTTGAAGCTTGATATACCCGGCCTCGATGGACTCGGGCAGAACACTTGTGCCAAAAGTAAATATCAGGTGTATGGTCTGTATTTCCTGATTATCACGCCTCATTTTATTTCGTTTAACGTTGATGACGTTCTGCTCACTGAAGCCCTCCAAGAGCTCAGCCTCAGTCAGCTCCAAGAGATCATCATCAGATACTACGCCACGGGTGCTATTCATACTAAGATGCGGAGTTACTGTTACTTTGGCGTCCCCAAATGATACTAGATTGGGTAGCTTTTCATACTGTTTCTAGTTGCGGAGCTCCAAGAGGAGATCACCGCTTGCCATCCTGGATGCTTTGTAACCTGTACCAAAAACTTGGTTGAGAGACTTATACGAGGAATGGTGAGATTGTTCGCACGGGTTTGTCTGGTTGTTCAGAGTGTATTACATGGAAACGAGGGAAAGTTTCCTTTTTGACGGGCAAACAACTTGAAGACATCATCGGTGCTCCCCCTCTTCAGGGCGCGATCAGGTAGTGGGGCAGGAAGCAGCTATAAGAGAGTGTAATTTCGGCAGTAACGCCAGCCACTTACCGCGGAGTCCTACAAGGGGACGCTGCAGGACCTGTGAAACATGGCCTGCAAACGCCAGCTGTACATTACCACTATAACCAAATATGAAATAACCTAGGTTGGCTACTCACACAAGGTTAACCCTTGCTGCCTGGAAAAATTGGAAGTGAAGGCAGTAGAAGACAGGAAAGATGGAAAGTTAGAGAAAGACGAAGGTTGGAGCGAAAGAGAGAAAGGAAAAGGCAACTACCGACTTCCGCCGGGTGGGTGAGTCTGGGAGTGCCGCCTACGTGAAGCACAGGCCAAAGAGGTGTGTTGCCTCCGCCAGGGGGCCTTAAAGGTCCGAACACCCGGCATCGGCTCAACCTCCAGGATCCCCCTTTCCCCAGACACGGCTAAGCCGCGCGCGGTTAGACGCGGGAGGGTCCAACCCTCGTGTGCTCGGGTACGTGGTGTCGCAATACACCAAACGCCTGCTGACGCAGACGCCCCTGCGAGGAAGAAAAGACTTAGTGTACGAGAAACTTGCACCGGGAGGGTCCAAACACCTTTTTCGTAATTGCAATCTCGCGCCACCCAACCGGGAGGTGTATTAGGTACAGCGGGGCGCGGCACTTGCGGAGATGCCGGACGTTTGCGCGCATGCTTTAGTAAAAGTGGGTTAGAGGGAGAAAATTTGGGGACTTTTGCTTCTTGATTATAGAACTCTGCCTAGGCACTACGGAGGTGTTTAAGCCAAATAAGCCACATGTTTCTAATGCACCTTCTAGAGTTTTACTTTGTACCCGCCGTGGTTGCTCAGTAGCTATGGTGTTGGGCTGCTGAGCACGAGGTCGCGGGATAGAATCCCGGCCACGGCGGCCGCATTTCGATGGGGGCGAAATGCTAAAACACCCGTGTGCTTAGATTTAGGTGCACGTTAAAGAACCCCAGGTGGTCGAAATTGCCGGAGTCCTCCACTACGGCGTGTTTCATAATCAAAAAGTGGTTTTGGCACGTAAAACCACATATTATATAGAGTTTCAGTTTGTAACTGTGTTTTATCACACGTTGGTCACTTCACGATTCAGGGAGCTGGGTTAGACAGTTAGTTTGTTTGTTAATTTAGGCTTAATGGCACAGAGGCATCTAAGGCCATGCTGTGCCAGTCACAAGACAAAAGGAAACGCAACGTTAGAGCAGGTAAACCTGCATTACATTATAATTCTCTAAAAAGTGAACAGGTTAGTAAATGGCACTAGGGGGTCATCTGCCAGTAATAGGGCAGGGTGTAAAGGTATATATAAATTATATAGGCTGTGTAAAAGCTTCCGTCGCTGTGTTTCAAAGTGTGGACATGTTATAAGGATATGTATTACTGTAAGAGGTTCATTGCGTTTTTCGCAAGCCGGCGGGTTTTCTTTTCGAGGGAGAAAGTTGTGTGTTAGATGTGTGAGTCCTACCGACCCAGGTAGCACACAAAGTCTTGAAAACGTCGTATTAAGGGGTTCAACGTCTGAAACGGATTTTTGACCAAAATCGACGCATCAAAGACGTTCCAAACAAGATAGCTTAAAAACAAGGGGTGAATACGTTTTGATAATGTTGGAAGCCAGACAGCTTAAAAACGAGGGCTGAATACGTTCTGCAAACGACTCAAAACGCCACCGCCACGCTACGGCGCGTCAGCCTCTTTAGCGGCTTCTACAATATTCAACAACCCATCAACGCGATCCAACCTAGCGCAAGGTGGTGATACCGTCGTCAAATCATGTGACCAAGGTGGCCACGTGATTCGTGATGCCGGGCAGCCGGGCGAGCCGGGGCGCGTATTTGAAACATCCAGAAGGGACAACGCATGGCAACCGCATCGCCACGCTATTGGCTGCCGCCTGCGGGGACGCGCCGTGGCGTCATGCCTAACAACGTACTCTCATCACCAGCGGTTTCGCGTAGCTTGTTGTGGGTCGTGGCCAACGCCGTGGCCAACGTTTTGTCGTGGCTGGCACGCAGACGCGGCTACGTGAAACTGGCGTAACTGTGTGCTGGCGCGGTCGCGAGCCGAGGGTGACGCGACTTTCCGTCCCAACCATCGAAGCGCCCTCTCCGCCCTGCCAATTGATAGGAATCGGGACCTACGCCGGTGCGACAGTTTACGCTGCGAGGATCGCTGGGCGAAACCCATGCCGACAAGATCGGAACCTGTGAGATGGAGTCGTATTCCACCACTACTACTAATGATACGCAGCGCGATGCCCTCAAGTGGAAACAAAACGCCCTTGCGATTACTGTGCTGCTCACGTCCTGTTAATGCAATTCGGCATACATCGACACGGCGTGAAAGCACTGAATAGTTTTTTAAAGTACGTGCGCTGGCACAAAACGTTATAAACAGTCCCGAAAGAGCCTATATTGTGTTGGAAGTTAAAGTTCACTCTAGATATCAATAAATGTTGCATGTATGTGCCAATTTCTTCACCTAATTGCAGAGAACTCTCTCTGGCCGTTATTGCATTTTTATGGCTTCCTCCATGTCCCAATATGCTGAATTTCAAGTACATTGAAGTTGTTGCAGATGCGAAATGCCACTTTTATGATGTATTTGGTTCGTCTGTTAAATATAGTTTAAAAAGCTCTGTTCAAAAAGAAATTCCCATCTTTTTACAACTGGGATAAATAATGTTAGAGGTGGAAAGCTGTTATAATGGCATTGTGCAAGCTAATACTTTAATTTAAGAGCACTGCTTTAAGTGAATTTCTAAAGCACAGCAATTTTGCTTGCCTTTTTCTGTTTTATAAACTAAAATGTACATGTTTGAAAGGCAGCCTGACCCTCTTTAAATTCGAAATATTGGACACAGACTGGGAACACTGCTTTCCAATACACTTGCTGAAACTGCCTTATCAGAACACCCTAGTACGCAATGCAGATTCATAAGGAAGTGACAAGACAGTTTGACAATTTTAATCATTGAAAGACTTAGCTAAACCTTTTTTGGGTTGTTTTTTCTTGCTTTCAGACGCTGCACATTGCCTTTTAAGGCATGTTTTCAGTTTTTCTTTTTTTATGGGGAGGGCATGTTAACATCTTTTACACCATGTCAATTATGTGGTGCCATAATGTGTTCTTGGATGGAGTCGTGCCCTTTCATTCAGTACAATATAATGTCGTTTATTGTGTCATAGGCCGTTTTACATTTGAGTATAAGTGTAGCATTTTGCTAAGTTTTGCCTCTGTCACCCAAGCTTGCAAGTTCGCTACCCACTGCTGGTGACGTGTGACACATGTGACTTTTGTTCAATAAAAGGAAGTCTGTCACTTATCCTGTGCACAGGTTGTCTTTTTGGATTACAATTTGTTGCCTATATTAGTTCTTTTGTTGCATCTCAGATTAGGAATGGCTATCATAGTTGACATCATTTAACCATATTGCACACAATGTGGATATGTACTTGCAATATATGGCCACCATAAATATAAATAGAAGTTAATAATTCAAGAATAGTGCCTTTGCATGGTGGGACAGCCATGAATTGTAGCTACACGGTACCAGCGCTGCAAGTAGCACTGTTTGTGCAGAATATAGTTCAACTCAAATACTTTCAAACATCATTGTTTTTGTCTGCATTTGTATAGCTCCAGTTCCTGTGAACAACACACATATGGTGGAAGAGTGGCTTGCACCTGCAGTTGGGCCCAATGAATAGCCAAATTTCTGCACGTTTTCATGTTATTAGCATATTAGCAGAGGCGGTCGTTCTTATAGTAGCCTGTTTGCCCAGTGTAGAAGCCACTGCGGGTGTCAGGATGTTGTACACATCTTCGGCTTTGCAGGGGACACAGCATCTGGCACATAGTTTGTCACAGGCCATGTCTTTGGGGCAAGTTGGGTTTACTCACTTGCAAAGGGAGAACCAAGCTTGTTGGATAAGAATTAAACCGCCTGTACACTCAGTGGCCTTCTTCATGTTGTGTGACATATATGGTTATAGCTGCCCTTGCTTCATGCATTTCTTGTCCGGCAGCAGTCCTGCTTTTGAAACACTCGGGATAGCTTTTAGCAAGCTGGACAGGAATAGCACTGAAAAACCAGCAGATGTTAAATGTCACACTTGTCATGCGAAGCTTCATACAGTATGATGAGGGCGGAAATTAATGAGGGTGTTCCTCAAGGCCTTGTAGCACATGTCATGAGTTTGGAGCAACGTGATGTATAGCACTTTTCTGTTTGCATACTATGGGTTCAGCAGGTGTGGCCATGGTTTAAGTGCAGTGCAAGGTCAAGAAAACATATCTATGAGCAACACCCTGGTAAAGGAGACGCTGGGAAAACTAATGGGAAGCCTGTTGAACATCTAATTGACCAAGTTGCTGGCTTCATCAGGCAAAGTGTGATAAAGAGAAGAAAGTCATCAACATATCAGAATGTTTTTGCATATAGACACTGCTAAAGTTCTCAGGCACGCCAACAAGTCTTAGTGCGCAGGCTATGCAAGACCAACTACATATGCCTTCTGTTTGGACAAAGAACTGTTCATTGTAACTGGATGAAGATGGAGTGGACAGAAATAAACGGCAGCTCTATTAATCTGGTTTCACTGGCATTAACACTGATATGTAAGTGCGCATTGCCATACTCCGCAATGCCTTCTTGGGTGACATCAAGGACCAGCTTGAGGCAAAGGATAATAGACATCTTTACAAGCTAAAAATGCATGCATGGAGAGCACTTTGTGTCCAAAAAGTAGGCACTTCCACAGGGGCACTGGAAAAGGAACATATTATTGACAGTGGGCAAAGACAAGCTTCTCTGCTACTATACACCCAGCATTGTTGCCATGTAACGACATCTGAAACAATCCCTCTCAAAGAGGAAATCATCTTTGTGTATCCACAAAGAGGGCAGCAGGCAAAGCCCCTTCAGCAATGATGCCAGCTTCAAAAGGCCCACTTGCACATCCTGAATGCTTTCTTCTTAGACTTTGCTGGGTGCAAGCATTCTACTGTCCAAAAGTTGTCATTGAGAGCACTGTTCGTTTGGTTGCAATACAGTTCTGAAGTGATTGCAACAAATTTCCCTTCCTAGTTGGTCTGGAGGCTCAGGGTGCTCATGAAGCAACACCATGAGATAGGCAAGGTGACAGGATGCCTCCAAGCCCTTGTTTATTTATCACACTGTTTTGTTAGTAACAACCATGAGATCTGAGACCGACAAGCTCACGTTCGGCAATCTAATGGTTACTGTGGAGGATCCATAATAAAAAGCACAAAACAGAAAACTCAACAGAAAGGATAAGGCACCATTTAACACTTAGTATTGCTGCAGCCCACCCCCTTTTATTTTGTCTGGTCATGCTACATTTTTTTCTATAGATAGGCATGAACTTATCCTGTGCGCAGCTTACTGCAGAGAGCATAGGTGATGTTCCCAATCGGTGTCCGATTTTTATATACACTATGTGCTGGCTCAAAGAGGCTCGAAACACTGCAATGGAAGCTTCTAATAGAAAAGGTACCTGGAAGAAAAAAACTGTGCTACAACCACCTTGGCAACATCTTGTCCCCTTAATAAAAATTGTGCTTCCGTATCAACTTCAGCCCTCCAGTTTAGAGTAAGTACCAGTGCACTTATGAACAACGAATCAATTCTCAAAGAGCACATGCAGTCCAGCCAGAAGCATAGGCATGAATCCGCATTGTGCTCCTGCATTGAAGGTGAATAATGCATTACAAAATGGCGAATGTGCCTTAGTAAGCTTCCCGGCAATATGAATTTGTAATGTACAAAGAATTGTCAATAAAGCTTACCAAGAGCACAGATGCACTTGCAAATTATATCACAATTGAAAATAATGAGTAAACCTATGTGCCCTTTCCACTCTTAGTATGCTTTACTGCACGATGTTACACCCCTGTATTGCAGTGTAGCAAGCTACGAAAGAAACGTTGCATAATTGAGCTTTTTAAGATTACCTTTTTCGCAATACACCTGTGTACTGCGGTGAAGCATACTAAAAGTGGAAAGGGGCCACTGTCACTGGACATAAAAAGAGTTCTTTAATTATACACTCGCGCAACCACCGCCTCTCAGGTCGCCTGAGTGGACATACTATGCTGGGTGATAGCGGTCCCCTCCCACTTTTAGTATCCTTCAGCGCGTAACTAAAATGTACTGCGGCGAAGAAGCAGTACATTTGTATTGGGTGAATAAAAAAATGGTTTTTACAACAGTACAGAAATAAACGCGCACCATGCATCAGTCTACCACATGGAAGAGGGTCGCAACAAAAGGTAGCTGATTCACACAGGCTGTGTAGCCCGCTTATCAGTCGTAAAGGCTATTATAGGAAATTCAAAATTTCAGACACACAGAAATATGTTTATATGTTTACGTTCGCACTCCTTGCGTAATAAGACTGCCAGAACTTCCACAGTAGGAAGTAATTTACAACACACAAATGCGAACAACACAGACATATGCCTTGTTTTCAACTCGGTCGTCATGCAAATGACATATAGCACGGAAAAACGTGAACATGCTGTGTGTTAGCATCGTAAACTTCATACTAGGCAAGGAGCACACCACAATCCCGCGACAGCCGCTAATGAGACCAAAACGGGAGCACATATCTGTGAACGTGCAAATGGAGACCCCTAAGCCATTCTGTTCTTCCACCACCCCCCGCTGCACGGCTGCACCACTCGTATCAAGCACAGCACACCTAACACACATTCAGCGCTGAACAGTGCATGGGCGGTCGACGCAGTCGCATTTACATGACTTGTAGCGAGCAGCACATCCCTCGATGTCCGTTAAGCAAAGTCGGACACGGCGACGCCACAACGCGGTTCGTAGAACTTCGCTGCCGAGGCGCTAGGCCAGTTCGACATTTCAATTGTCAAGGAAGCACGGGTCACACAACGCAGATTCTGTACTGCCAGAGCTCACCGAGGCGAAAGTCGCACTGCCGCACCACCACTACGCGCGGCTTTCCGCCAAGTAACACAGAACCTAACACCAACACACAAGCAACGCAAGCACGATCACATAAGCAACGTTGAACAACGCACCGTCCGCGCGAGCCGGCGAACGATCACGCCGAGAACGAACACACCACGGCGCCGTTCGGCCACCATCATGCCTTCTCAAAAATCCCTAAACGATCCTGTCCCTAGGCACCTATGATCAGGTCACGTGAGGGGATTTTTATACGGAGAGCACCGGGAACGAGAGTTATCGCTTGGCGCCGTTGCTAGGGGTGACATCACGGCGTCCCGCAGGCTCGTAAGCCAATAGCGTGGTGCTGCGGTTGCCATGCGTTGTACTTTCTGGATATTCCAAATACGCAGCCGGGGCATAGTCGCGTCGTCATGGCGTCGTCACGTCACCGCACTCGCATTGCGCTGTGGTGTGTTTGCGGCTGTTCTGAACGTGCTGCCGCTGCCCTTTGCTATGTAAGTGTTGCAGTGTTTTGCTGTCAAGAAAACGATATTCTGTGATCAGTTTGGGTTGTGCGATATGTTTGTGTGGTTTTAATTTGGAAATCAGTAGTCTTTTCAATTGTTATGTGATCAAGGCGGCCATGTTATTCGTGAAGCCGGGCATAGTTACGTTATCGCACTCGCATGGCACTATGGTCTGTTTGCGACTGTTCTGAATGTGCTGCCGCTGCCCTTTGTCATGTAAGTGCTGCAGTGCTTTGCTGTCAAGAAAACGACATTCTGTGATTAGTTTGGGTTGTGCGATCTGTTTGAGCCGGGCATAATAACGTTATCGCACTTGCATTGCGCTGTGGTATGATAGCGGCTGTTCTGAATGTGCTGCCGCTGCCCTTTGTCATGTAAGTGTTGCAGGGTTTTGCCGTCAAGAAAACGGCGTTCTGTGATTAGTTTGGGTTATGCGATCTGTTTGTGTAGTTTAATTTGGAAATCAGTAGTGTTTTCAATTGGAGGGCGCGGAGTGGAGGGCACTAATCACCTCTTCAAGTTCATTGTCATGTTATGTGAGGCGCCTTTTCACTGACGCTGTAATTAAGGCGTTAAGGGCAGTATAGGGACGAAAGTTAGAGGGACGAAATCGTGCCTGTGTGTCCCTAGCGTCGCAGTCGGCCGCTATGCGTGATCCTAACAAGAAAGCATTTTGCAGAATGCGAAGAAAGGCGGCAAAATTTCTGTCTGTGCGCACCTCGCCGATCTCCGCAATAGAGCCATCATCGTGGTATTTTAGTCTCCCGTTTAGCAAGAGTGTTGCAGACAAGAAAACTGGTTCAAACAGGCTTTTTTTTTAATGATTCACTACTAGTGCGGTATCCCAAAAGGTGAGGTCAAGTGCTCACCCTATTTTCTTCCCTCGCGCTACAGCGCACTGACAGAATTTTGCGTGCGCCATACCGTGCTTTTATCGTTTGCGCTTCAGGTTCTCGATTGTGTTTTCGCCCCCTTTACCCACGTGATGGGTATTTCATGGTATTACCGTGTACCACATGTGTCCATATATTGTGTCCAATATATGAAACGGCCAAATTCGATTTTATTTGACGCCTCAAATGGTAGTAATGTATTGAGTCCCTTGTAGCTTTGTGCTTGTTATCAATTTTACTATTTGGCGAATGGATACAGCATGTACGCTGCATAACTCGCTTGTGCATACTGCATACGTGAGTCGAGTATGCCCTTGGTATAAAATAACTTGTATGCTTTAGGTATTACGATTGTTTGCAGTTTGGGACATGTGTCGGAATGTACGCTGTGCGCCCTTCGCGCTTTACGGCGGCCTGCCGAGTTCGTGCGGGTGCCATGTGTGCGCATGGAGTTCGCGAAGCGCTCTCGCAGTTTTTTTTAATATATATATACATGTGTTCTGTTCGCGCGCTTCGCACAACAGGGCATGTCGCAGTTCTTTGTCCTTGTGCAACACATTTTCCTAGCGTACGTCTGTGCATTATTTGGTACCGGTTTCACACGGGGCTCATTTAGCCGCTATCCAGTCCGTTACAAATCGAATTTCTCGGTCGTGATGGCTCCTCTGCGCAAGCTACGAGAGTGAGCCAGTCGCATCGATAATTTCGATCCGGATCGTGCTTGATCGCGATCGAGAGTGGTCGTGTGACACCGGTTTTACACATGGCTCCCACATAGGGAACACTTTAAGTTCAATGCTACTGAGTGAAGAGCAAGTGCATATATATGCCAGTGGTAGTATGTGGGCAAGTCTTTCTGGTGAAGCCAATACTTGTGCATTCAAAACATTTCAATTACCAGCGTAGTGCATCACTGTGTCTACTTCGACAAAATAGAGCACCAGTGCAGATATCTGAACATACCTGTCCAGGGCAGCAAGTGTGTCTAGATTGAAACCACTACTAGCATGTGCGGCAGTTCTATTTCCAGCAGCGGGACTGCACAATAATCAGTAGGGTGCTCTCAAGCTGTTTATCTATGAAGCTCTGCCTGGACTGTGTGCCAAATATTTTTGGACGTGAAAGTGGGGGTGAATTGGTAAACATCAGTGGAACTGTGCCTGGACTTTGTGGCAAATGTTTTTGGATGTGAAAGTGTGAGTGAACTGGCAAAGAATTTGCTCTGGGCTACATGTGTTAAACGTTTTTCTCATTCAGAGTGCTTTTTTTTTACTTTAGGAGACTGGCGATGTGCGCAAAGTGTGACATGTCAGTGTGCTAATTAATGTATTTGCTGGTTTGCAAATTATTCGTTGCAACTTTATTTTTTCCAGAGAGGTACAACTTTGCCTCTTGTAAAGGGCTTTTTAGATAAAACACTTACTATTTATTATGACCATTGCTTCCTTTGTTACACAAATGCAGCTTCCAGTGCATTCCAGTTTATTTCCATGTTTATGTAAGTTTCTAATATGAGGCTTGCATATTCATTTCTCACGTTCTGGAGTGGCAAGATGCAGCATTACTGTCTCATCGTTCGCTGTACCACAGTAGTGTTCACTTGTTACACTGAATCCCCCGTTTAAGTATTCTGTACTAATTTCACTTTATTGCTTTTTCGTTGTATGGTTATTTTTTCTCGCCATTACCTTCTTTGATATATCCTAAAGGCAATATTTCCAATTTTGCATTGTTCCCATTTTTTTTCATTTCTGTCACAGGATTGTTTTATGATGGTATGCGGTGGTATTTCTTTTTGTGCTCTTTTCAAGCTTCTAGATGATTGGTAACATTGCTTGGAGGCAGTTACCATCCAATTCATACTCTTGCATTTTTCAGTCTACTTCTTCCATTCGCTCCGATGTCACTTCTGCATAACTCTAGTCCATCTAATAGCACGCGCACTTTACTATGATAAATTAGACACTTTAGTACACTCCAGGTTTTTCTGTTCATTTTTGTATGTGTACTTGGAATTTTGTTTATGTGCTAGTGAATGTTCACTTTCGAGTTCATTACGAATCCTTTCTGCGACTTTTGTCATTGTTGATGTACTTTTATTTCTATTTGCATTTCTCACACAGTTTGTTCGAACCTTGCATAAGCATTACATTTTAATAAAGTGTTCTTGCTTTGTCACAGTGTTCTCATTTCATGCACTCTTGGCATGAAGGGCTTGGTCTGGCCACCTGCCAAGACGTGGCCATTTGTTCTTTGCAGGATGTCATTCCCATTGTGGTTGTAAGCATCGTAGCTTACTAAAGGCGGTATAAAGGATTTATTATTCCTAACAGGCTCATTTTCGTGCGACTTGGTAGACGATGCGCCGGCCATGCAGGGAACAGTGCTTGGCACTGCGCCATGGCTCTTACAGTCAACACCGACCCTTCTCATCTGGGGCGCGATTGGAGATCGTTGTTCGAAACGCCCGATCAGTTTCACCTCACGCGATTGGCCTAGGCCGTGCCAACGGGTGCGGCTGACGACGTCTGCGCGGCATAGGCCAGTCGCGTGAGGCGAAACAAAACGCGTGTTTTGAACAACGATGTCTCATCGCGCCCGTCACCCGCGAAAATTAGCTTCAGATGATCGTAAACCTTTCAAGACCGCTTCTAGACCAGCTTTTTGATAACGTTCTAAAAACGTTTAGAAATTGGTTACGAATAGTTTTGGCAAAGGGATTACTTGTGTCTTTCCCAATCCTATTTCTAGACCAGCTTTTCGAATACGTCTTGCAGACCTGTTCTAGATCGTCTCAAGAAAGTAATTAAGCCGGACATTAGCAGAGATATCCGACGTTTTCCCGCCGAAGTTCTCTCATTCGTGTCTTCTTTAACCCGTTTTTATCGTCTTGGATAAACGCTACGAAAACGTTACGTATCTCTTTTGTGCTACCTGGGGAAGTCGACACAGGATCACCTCATAGCACCGTTGAGTACTCGACTTCCACTCACCAATTACGGGTTTAGTAAGATGTAGCTTGTTGCTTATGCAATGGTCCCAGTCCTGTTGCCATTTTGACGTTAAGGCCTTCCTGATCGCCGTGATACTATCCCGATATGGAAGCGCCGTGTTTGTTATGTATTTGCGCGCTGCCATTGATGCACACCTATCCGCTGCTTCATTACCCGGTACACCAACATGGCTTGCTACCCAGCAAAACCTAATTGACCAGCCGTATTCGTTTAATGCTAGCATATTTCAAATATCCCCTATGAGGGGTTCACACTCGGATTTCTAGTGTAGAGCCTTCAGTGGGCTTAATGGATCAGTGTATATTACTGCGTTTTCGTGTTTGTCAGCGATGCACTTTTTAACTACAGTCCATATTGCGTAGACTACGGCTGTGTAGACAGAGGCATGTTGTGGTAATCGAATACTTATTTGCGAATGTTCTGTTATGGCCCCCACATCCACGTTTTTTTTTGTTTTAGAGCCATCGGTGTAAAATGCCATGTAATTTTGGTATTTGTCCGGAAGAGCGCCGAATTCTTCTATAATGTATTCGTGTGGGGTGTCTTTCTTCTTTAAATATGTCAACGTCCAGTCACATAACGGTTCAAAATCGTACCACAGGGCCAAACGCTGTGGCTTTCTGGCAAACTGGAGGACTTCGTGAGGAATGTCATAATTCCGAACATATTCCTCATATCGCAGGACAAGCAGCTTAATAATGGCCGGTTTGTTTGTATAGTGTAAGCGTGAGTTGCACTGTGTGACAATGTTGAAACATATGTGTTGTGGTGAGGTCTGAATTCTGAGTACATAAGAAAAAGTTAGTAGCACTCTGCGCTGCTGTAAAAGAGGTTCATTACAGTCAACGTATAAGCTCTGGACAGGCGATGTTCTGTAAACACCACTTACCTGTCGTAGTCCAATTGAGGTTATGAACTGGATCAAGTCGTCGTATGTAAGACTGCCTGGCTGAACCATATATGATGCTACCATAGTGTAGTATGCTACGCACCAAAGTGCGGTAGATGCGTAGCAGGCATTTACGGTCAGACTCCCAGCGCTTCCGGAACAGGAATTTGAGAATTTTAAGTGCATTGTTCGCTTTAATTTTAAGGCTATTTATGTGCACGAGAAAGTTCAACTTTTTTATCAAACAGGACACCCAGTAACCTGTGTTCTTGTTTTACCGGTACTGTGGCTTCCTGTAGCTTAAGGATGGTATCTGGTTGTAGGCCTCTTTTTTGTGTAAAGACAACACTAATAGTTTTTTTTCCATTTGAGAGGTGAACACCGTTTTCAGATGCCCATTGTGTTAATTTGTTTAAAGTAATTCGAATTTCCTGTTCGCAGGTTGCCATGTTCGATGCACGACATGCAATTTGTAGATCATCCACATATAATGAATGGATTACAGAGGATGGAATTACATTATTGACAGAGTTCATTTTCACCACCAACAATGTTGTGCTTAATAAGCATCCTTATGGCACACCATTTTCCTGAATGAATGCCCGTGACAGCACCGTTCGTTCCTAAACGCACTTGGAATGTTCGGTTCGACATGAAGTCGGCTAGACATCTGAGCATTCTACCGCGGATTCCTAGATCTGCTAAGTCCCTTAAAATACCAAAACTCCATGTTGTGTCGCACGCCTTTTTTAGATCAAAGAAAACAGCGAGACAATATTGTTTGTGTAGAAAGGCCGCACGTAGCTCGTGTTCTAGCCGAACTAGGTGATCTGTTGTAGAGCAACCTGTCTTGTACCCACACTGCTGGTTACATGGCAGGTTCTCCGTTTCAAGGACGTATGTTAAACTTAGGTTTATAATGGCTTCATAAGACTTTGCGGGACAACTTGTGAGTGCTATAGGTCTGTAGCTGGTGGCTGTTGGGGGAGGTTTTCCAGCTTTCAAGAAAGGAACTACGATGGCTTTCTTCCACAAATTCGGTACTTTTCCCGTTTCCCAGATTATATAAAAAACCGGAAGCAAGGTTTCAACTGCATTAGGGGATAGATGAGCGAGCATTGCGTAATGTACTCTGTCCGGACCAGGTGCTGTTTTTTTGTCAGTGGTGAGTACTCTGTTGATATCCGGTAGTGCTATGGGGGCATTGTACGATCTCTCTGAACTTCCTGCGGTCGGAAGCTTTAGCTTTTCTGCTGATTGCTAATATTTTAGGAATGTAGGGGAATAGTTTACTGAGCTTGATATGTCATGAAAAAGCTGCCCTAATATGTCCGCTTGTTCTTCTAAATTTGTTTGCATGCCTGGAGGTGAGAGTATGGGGATAGTGTAAGCACCGTAGTCGCCTCTAAACTTACGAAGATGATCCCACATTCTTTTAGATGTTGTCGAGCTATTTATTGACGATACATAGTTTTTCCATTACCGTCTTTCGGCTTGTCTACGTGTGTACCTGGCTTTCGCCTTTGCTTTTTTGAAAGACAGTAGATTATCTTGTGTTGGGTGTCACCGAAAGATACCCCACGCTTTATTTTGTAATTTTTTAGTTTTGGTACATTCGCCTGTTCACCAGGCTTCTAATTTTTTCCCCAAGAAGATTGAGGATTGCAGGATCCTCTGTTCTGCTGCAGCAAGTATGGAGGCAGTAATCTTTTCGTTCATTTCATCTATTTTTACATCAGTAGATATGTCATCCAGACTGGCCTTTTCGCTGAAGGGAGGCCAGTCTGCTAGGTGAAGTTTCCAACGAGGTCATCTCGAGGGTATTGTCTGGAAAGGAGATAATTTTTTAATGATGCCATGTATATGCTCACGACCATAGGGATTGCCGATAACACCCCATTTAAAATCGATAAGGAGAGATGTAGAGCGCAGCGCCAGATCTAGACAGTTCATAGCTCCTGTGCTTGGGGAGCAGTAAGTTGCGCACCAGTGTTTAGAAGGCATATGTCATTTGCTAGTATAAAATCTTCAAGTGTTTGTCTCCTGGTGTCACTTGTCATGCTACCCCATAACGTGTTATTTATTTATTTATTTATTTATTTCACGTACTTTCAAGGCCCGAAGGCGTTACAGAAATGAGTGGAGTCAAAACAAGAAGTAATGCAGTTAAAAATACAAACAAAAACGTATTAACAAAAAATACTAACAAAAGGCATTCTGAATGGCGGTCTTGAAGTTAGTAGGGTCGGTGATGAGTGCGATTGAGGCGGGAAGGCGATTCCAGTCCGTGCTTGTCCTGGGGATGAATGAGTCACTGTACCGGTTAGTACGGCACAATGGCACCCCGATTTTAAGGCTGTGGTCAGTGCGGGCAGAAATATAAGACGGAGGGGCAAGAAGGGTCTCTTTTAAAAGGGTGTTCAAGTGAAAAACTTTGTGAA
Organism: Dermacentor variabilis; assembly: GCF_050947875.1. Taxonomy (NCBI): domain Eukaryota; kingdom Metazoa; phylum Arthropoda; class Arachnida; order Ixodida; family Ixodidae; genus Dermacentor; species Dermacentor variabilis. Next base: position 17,492,417 of record NW_027460291.1, on the reverse strand, counting down.
AAAGGGAGAGACGGGAAGATTTGCGGCGTGACGAAAGATCAGGTAAGTTAAGAGTTCGTTTCATTGAAGAAATACTTGAAGAAATATGTGTGTTAAAATTACCCGCTCTTAAGAAAAGTCCAAGTCGCTGGTTTAAAATTAACTCGAGATCTCTTACAGTAAAATGTGAATGTGGTAGAATGTATATCGAGCATATGGTGATGGTTTTGTGTGCTAAGACAGTGACAGCAACGGCTTCTATGTGTCTGTTAATGGCAACTTCTCTAGCTGCAATACCCCTGTGCAAAACAATAGCTACATCACCCGAGAGCCGATTCGCCTGAGTACGGTCGCGCCGTACAACAGCGAAGCCTTTTAAAATGTTTTTGTGCTTTTCGCCTAAGTTTGTTTCCTGTAAGCACAAGGCCACAGGAGAGAAGTTACTTAACATGTCTTTGATGTCACCTAAGTTGTGTAAGAGCCCTCTACAATTCCAGTGGACAATAAAAGCCATTTTGAAACTGAAATGTAAGAAAATGGAATTAAAAGTGAATTAGAATAAGAAAGATGTTAGGTGACACAGATCTAAAGAAGGCTGAAACGAAGGAGCGATAACCTTTCTGTTATCGCTTTCTTATTTAAAGTGGTTATTGGGACTGTGTGCCCCTTTCCGCGCTCGAGAGAGCGCTTGTCCTTCGGCGTCGATGACGCTGGGGTTTTTGTGTCTACCTCCATCGCTCTCTCTGAGGCGCTGGAGGACCGAGAGTTGGGCGCCGAGACACGTGTCTCGGGCCTTGAGGTTCGTTTGATTTTAGGGCCCTCTGGGACTGGTGTCTGCAAGGCCTTCGAAGAGGATGGAGCAGTATTGGCTGCTTCCACCACGGGCGTGGGAAGGGTCACTGCGGCACCACTGCGCGTGGGCTCGGAGGACTCCGGAGGCCTTTGTGACGCTGCCCCCGCCTGCGTCACATTGGCATAACTTCTTCGCAATAGGTGTGACAATCGCTTTCTTGCCGCAAAGAACGAGATTTTTTTCTTTAACAGTTAGTGCAATTACCTCTTTTTCTTTTTTCCAGCAAGGGTAAGGCCAAGAGTAAACTGGCTGATCTCCTCTGCAGGTAATGCAATGTGGGGAAAAAGTGCACTTGTCAGATTGATGATCGTTGGACCTGCATTTAGCACAGGTTGTTTAGCCTCAGCATGCATGCGACGCATTTCCAAACTTGCGGCACTTGAAACATCGTCTGGGATTCGGGATATATGGTCTCACGTTTACATTTACACACCCTGCATCCTGCGAGGTAGGCATTACACTTGTTCCAAAGGTTAAGTATAACGTTTTGTCGGGATTTCTTGGTCGTTTCTGCGGATGACAATTCTTTGTACTTTGGTAACATTTTGTTCCTGGAAATTTTCCAGCAGTTCCTCATCGTTCAGGCCTATAAGGTCTTCGTCTGATATTACCCCCCGGCTTATATTTGGTGATCTGTGTTGGCAAACTGTCACTGTCGCGTCGCCAATGCTGGTAAGTTCCGAGAGATTTTGCGCTTGATCTTTGTCATTTAGTTCTAGGAGGAGGTCCCCGCTAGACATTTTTGAGGCTTTGCATGTCGGTTCAATTTTGTCTTGCAGGCACCTGGCCACGAGGAATGGAGAGAGCTTTCTTACTGGCATGTTGTTTTCGCTGTGGACTACATAGTACTTCGGGAAAGATAGAGCGTTGCTCCGAAAGAGAACTGGAACTGTGCTTCGGTGCGGCATCTTTTCAGACGTCGATCGTAGGCGATAGAAATTTGCGCTGCCATAGGAAAATGTGTATGTTCGGAAACAGCGCCGACAGGCCACCACGGAGCCCAACCAGGGGACGCGACAGAGCTTGTGTACAAGCCTGCATGACGCCAGCCGTACGCCGTCACTATAACCAAATATGACATAACCTAGGTCGACCGGTCGCCTTAACCCAAAAAGATCACGTTCTCGTGACGCCTGCGGCAGAAAGGATGTTCCACATCCGCGGCCAAGGTCTACGAGTGGTGGCGCTGGCTAACACTTCCAGGGTTTTACTAGGAAACAAATACCCAAGAAATTGGATGGGGAAACGGTGCCGCGGTAGCTCAATAGGTAGAGCATCGCACCCGAAATGCGAAGGTTGTGAGATCGTTCCCCACCTGCGGCAAGTTGTTTTTTACCCACTTTCAGTTCCATTAATTTATTGTTTGTTTATTTCATTTATTAAGCACAACTAATTTCCCCTATGTTGTCCTTGGTGTTTGTCGGCTTCTTATGATATAACCTAGGTTGGTTACTCACACAAGGTTAATCCTTGCTGGCCAGGAAGTTCGGAAATAATAAAGGAAGGAGAAGGAGACAGGAGAGATGGAAAGTTAGAGAAAGACGAAGGTTGGAGGGAAAGAGAGAAAGGAAAAGGCAACTACCGACTTCCGCCGGGTAGGTCAGTCCGGGAGTGCCGTCTACGTGAAGCCGAGGTCAAAGAGGTGTGTTGCCGCCGCCGAGGGGCCGTAAAGGCCCAAAGACTCGGCACTGGCTCAACCCCCAGGATCCCCTTTTCCCCGGACACGGCTAAGCACGGTTAGACGCGTGAAGGTCCAAGCTTCGTCTGCTCGGGTACGTGGTGTCGTAACACACAAACACCGGCTCACGCAGACGCCCCTGCGCGGCTGGCTTAGACAGTTCCACAGGCTGATGTAACCACAGACAATTCAGCTTGTTACTAATGAAGCTTTACTTAAGATTTCGTACCTGTAATTTGAAGGTGAAAAAAAGGTATTATTACATGTGTCAAAAGGCGTTATAGTTCAATTGATGAAACGCTCAGATAGCAGAGCACCGCAGCGAGAGGACACGAGCTTCGGAAACACAGGCACAAGGCTTCCAACCACTCGCTGTCGTTGTCTCTCTCGAAGCAGTGCCTGCTGCTCCTTCTTTTCCAGTACAATTACCTCTCCGGAGAAGAGGAGCCGTCTCGGCGAGATACGGGCAAGATAGCACATGTGTATCAAAGTACGCCTTGAGCCGCTGAACGTGCACAATTTCGTGCCCTCGGCGGCGCTTATCGGAAGGTGGCTCGAGGGGTTCTACTAAATAGTTCGCAGGAGACGTTTGACTGACGATACGTAGGGACCTTGGTACTTGGAAACAAGCTTGGGTGAAAGTCCAGGGCTGGTAGCGGGAACCCAAAGCCAGACTAGTGAGTCAGGGGCATACGGTGCCGGAGACGAGGGAATATCCCGAAGATGTTTCTGTCGCTGCTGATATTCGGAAGTAAATGTGTGGGCGAGCTTTCGGCACTCTTCCGCGTGTGCAGCAGCTTCGGACAGGGTAGCAGCCTCCGTTGTGTCAGGGCGATACGGAAGGATGGTGTCCATTGTGCAGGAAGGCTCGCTTCCGTAGAGAAGAAAGAATGGAGAAAATCCTTTAGTGGTCCGTGTGGCGGTATTTTAAGCGTACGTCACGAAAGGTAGAATTCGGTCCCAATTGGTTTGGTCAGATGCGACGTACGTGGCTAACATATCGCCCAGAGTGCGGTTAAAGCGTTCACTCATGCCATTAGTTTGCGGGTGGTACGCAGTAGTGGTACGGTTAATCACGTTGCATTCCTTGAGCAGGGCTTCTATAACATCAGACAGAAAGACGCGGCCGCTGTCGCTCAGCAACTCTCTGGGGGCTCCATGGCGAAGTATGATGTTACGCAGAAGGAACCCGGCAACATCCCGCGCAGATGCGTTGGGCAGAGGCGAAGTTTACGCGTAGCGCGTGAGATGGTCTATCGCCACAATCACCCACCGGTTGTCATCAAATCAAATCAAAATCAAATCAAATCAGTTTATTTTTTCATCTCAAGGATGAGGGCACGCTCGCAATAAAAGTGACATGAGTCAGTTAAGGGGAACGCGAGCCTCTTTGATACATGGAATGCATTGAGGACAGACGAACAAAATTTGTTTATAGCACGAAGGGGTTAATATTTTACAAGTCGTAATACACATAGATTCATCATGAACTGAAAATATAGATACACAGATTCCTTTACGGTTAAATTATACAGTATAATACATGAAGACAAATTCCAATATACACTGAAAGTTTAGTTAGTGATAAATAATATTGCGTTGATTTCATGATGAAAGGGCTTCCCTAATAACACGTATGCCACATTCTTAAATTATTATCTTTTTTTATTAATTTGTTTAATAAAACCGGAACAGTGAAGCGAAGTATCTGTCGGCCAAAGTGTGTTCTCCACAATGGAATGATCCAGTGTTGTTGGTGACGAGTAGGGTATGGTAGCGTATGGTTCAAGTTGAAAAATATCCAAGAAAGCTCGATTGCTGTTGAGCAGGGATGTTTTATATCTTATTGCTAGGTAACACTCGTAAAGCTGATGAATTGGGATAATGTTAAATCGCTTAAATAATTCTCCCGTGTGTGCATAATAGTCAACATTAGCAATGTGCCTAATCGCGTTTTTCTGTAGTTTGCATAGTCTATTAATGTTCGTTGCTCTTGCACTTCCCCATACCAAAAAACAATAACTGACATGCGATAAAAACAAGCTGTTATAAAGTGTTATTTTAACGGAAACTGGAAGCAAGGAACGCAGTCGTGCAAGTATACCTACACATTTGGAAATATTAGTTATTAGCGTATTAATTTGTGGTTCCCACGACATTATACAATTAAATAGCACTCCTAAAGTTTTAACCGTCTCTACAAATTCAATCGTCGCACTACCTAAGCGTAAGGCATCGCGTGGAGAAGTAAGCTGCATCCGCGATTGAAAAATGACAGCTTTTGTTTTTGATGCGTTAATGACTAATGAATTTTGCTCACTCCATGCATATAGGCTCTCTAATGTAGTGTTGATAAGTGTAGTCAATGTACCCATATCGTTACCAGTGAAGAAAATGCTAGTGTCGTCGGCATCGATTATATATTTAGGTTTATCACTAATTTTTACAATGTCGTTGATGTATAAGTTAAAAAGCAGCGGCCCTAAAATGCTACCTTGTGGTGCCCCAGTGATTATCGGCTGAAGAGAAGAGCAGTAATTGTTAATTTTTACACATTGCGATCGGCACTTAAGGTATGATTTCAAGAGTGAAAGTGGGATGCCACGAATACCATACATTTCTAGTTTTTCAATTAAAGTGTAATGACAGAGACGATCACAGGCCCTGGAAAATCTATGAAGATTCCAATGCAGTGTTTCTTATCTTCAAAAGATTTTAGAATTATTTCTTTTTGGGCTAGTAAAGCAGTCTCAGTCGACCTGCCCTTCATGAAACCGTATTGTGATTTTGTTATTATGTGAAATTTGGTGCAAAAATTTATAACTCTTCTAAAAATAATTTTTTTCAAAGCCTTTTGAAAATATCGGTAATATAGAAATGGGTCCATAGTTCGCAAGGTCATTTTTGTCTCCTTTTCTATGTAGCACAGTGACAACAGACGTTTGCATTTGTTTTGGAAAACAGCCTGTCGATAAAAACAGGTTATAAATGTGAGTGAGCACAGGAGCTATAATATGGATTATATGCTTGATCGGAGATATCTGAAAACCGTCTATGTCACGCGCGCTGGTGTTTTTTAGCGTAGAGAACGTTAAGGCTATTTCTTGATCGTCGGTTGGTGCGAAAAAGATGCTGTTCCTTTCTGTAGTCTCTGCACGAGTTACCGTTGGCTGTAAAGGTTGCGTTGGCTGTACAACGTTTATGAGAAAGTGGTTAAATTTTCCTGCAAGCTCCAGATCTTTAACAATGCGGCCATCTATTTCTATTTCCGTAATTCCTGAGAAAATAGGGGTCCTGTGAAGTAACGTATTAAGTGCTCGGAAGGGGCCCATAAAGATCAACTCCGACCAGGTCAAAGGCCCGTCCTGGACAAGGCAATGGTTGCAGCGGAGCAGCTAAGGCATGAGGGGTATTCTTGTGGCGTTGGCAAGCCAGGCAGGAGCGGACATATTGGCCGACGAATCGGTACATCCCGCGCCAGTAACAACGAATTCGCAGGCGCGCGTATGTTGTTAGTCCTCCTGCATGTGCGCATTACGGGTCATCGTGAAACACTGCACATATGTCCAAACGTAGATGTCGAGGAACCACGAGTAAACATTTGCGCCCGTTCGAGAGGTAGTTACGCTGGTATAAGAGCCCGTAACGAACAGCGAAGTGGTGTGCTTGACGGCGCAATGCACGGCCAGTAGAAGGCGCTGATGGGTCTGACAGAAAAGCCAGCATAGCAACAACCCATGGAACCTTCTGCTGCTCCGAAAGCATATCCGTGGCGGTGAGGGAGGGCTCGCATATTCGTACTTTCTGATAATTGGGCTGGCCTGACACTGGGCAGCGAGACAAGGCATCCGCGTACGAATGTTTACGGCCAGAGCGGTACAGCACTCGAATATCATACTCTTGGAGGCGAAGCGCCCATCGAGCGAAGCGACCTGAAGGATCTTTCAAGGACGACAATCAGCAGAGTGCATGGTGGTCCGTGATGACGTCGAACGGGTGGCCGTAGAGGTAAGGACGAAACTTAGTTATGGCCGAAATGATAGCCAGGCATTCTTTTTCTGTAACGGAATACTTTGCTTCCGCTTTTGTGAGTGCGCGGCTAGCGAAGGCAACAACGTATTCATCGAAGCCAGTCTTTCGTTGTACAAGAACAGCGCCAATGCCGACGCCACTGGCGTCCGTGTGTATTTCTGTCGGTGCGCTTGGGTCAGAATGTTGGAGTATGGGGGGTGAGGTTAGAAGACGACGCAGTGTCGTGAATACGGTATCGCAAACTGGCGGCCAGACCAAGAGGTCGTGGTTACCCACTTGAAGCTGCGTCAAAGAGGCGCTATTATAGTGGCGAAGTTGCGGATGAAACGACGAAAATAGGAGCATAATCCGATGAAGCTGCGGAGTTCTTTTGTGGTCTTTGGTCGTGGGAATTCGGCAACGGCTTGGAGTTTGTTTGGATCCTGGAGCACACCATCTTTCGAAACAACGTGGCCAAGGATCACTAGCTGCCGGGCGGCGAAGCGACACTTCTTTAAGTTGAGCTGGAGTCCAGCATCGGCAAGGCAAATGAGCACGCGTTTGAGTCGGAACAGGTGAGAAGAAAAGTCCGCGGGAAACTTGACAATGTCATCGAGATAACAAAGGCTTGTCTGCCATTTGAGGCCCCGGATGTTATCGATCATTCTTTCAAACGTTGCAGGCGCATTACAGAAGCCAAAGGGCATCACGGTAAATTCATATAAGCCGTCAGGCGTAACAAATGCCTCGCAAAGTCTCGCAGTATCAGGCGGATACAAACCCCGCCAGCAGCAGAACCGTGCCACGTGGCCAACAAAGCCACACGCGAAGCAGATCGGCGGGTTGTCTTGGGTACGCCCCAGATTATCAACAGGGGGCCTAGGTAGCGGTTCTGAGCTGGGCGTAGGGGCTGCGGAGGCGCGCAGAAGCCGCTTCTGGGTAAGTAGTTCGCAGCTGCAGAAGGCGAGGCGTAGAAGTCGCTTGTGGGCGTGTAGTGCGCAACTTCAGGCGGAGGTCTTGGCCTGGCGACGATGACAGCGTACGTGAACGGAACCGGCGCCGAAGGTGGCTGATTAGTGAGAGGCAGTGCATCGCTGACTTGTTCATGTATGACGTGTCGGAGTTCCGGGGACAAAGAGGACTCAGACGACTGGGTAGCAGGCAGCAGTGACAGTTGACGCGCGACTTCTTCGCGAACGAATTGCTTGATTTGATCGAGGAATGAAGAGTGGGCGGGAGCAGCACTGGAACTGTCGCTTAAAGCCGAAACTGTGTCGTCCGGCGCGGAAGCCCGGGGCGTAGTAAGGCGTTGTTTGCGGAGCTCATCGTAGCTCTGGCACAGTGTGATGACCTCGTCAATAGTTTGAGGATTTTTCGCCAAGAGTATTTGGAAGGCGTCATCCTCTATGCCCTTCATGACATTCTTGATCTTTTCAGAGTCGGGCATGGCGGGATTAATGCGCCGGCAAGTGTCAACTACGTCTTCAATGTAGCTGGTGAAGTTTTCACTCTTTTGCTGACGCGACCACGCAAGCGTTGTTGTGCGTGAAGCTTGCGCACAGCAGGGCGACCGAAGACTTCTTTGAAACAATGGGTGAATGCTGTCAGGTAGAAAGGTTGGATTCATGATTCCGGAACCAGAGATTAGCGACTCCAGAAAGATAGAAGATGATGTTAGTCAGTTTAGCTTTGTCATCCCATTTGTTATGCGCACTTACGTGATCGTATGACGAGAGCCAATCCTCCACGTCATGGTCGTCGTTGCCGCTGAAGACCGGAGGATCTCGTTAGCATAGGGCACCGGAGCAGACGACAGGCGATGCCCGGGGAGGATCGGGCTGCGCGGCGTCCTGAGGCTTGGCAGAAACTGTAGGGAGCGTCCGGCTGCGGAGTTCCAGGTTTGTGAAGGGCCCAGCACAACCACCACATGTCAAGAGGCGTTATAGTTCAATTGATGAAACGCTCAGATAGCAGGGCACTGCAGCGAGAGGACACAGAGCTGCGGCAACACAGGCACAAGGCTTCCAACCACTCGTTGTCGTCGTCTTTCTCAAAGCAGTGCCTGCTGCTCGTTCTTCTCCAGTACACGTTACAGTGAAACTTCCTTATAAGGAAACTGGATATAACGAATTATTGGAAGTGACAAAGGGAAATTTTTCTTAAAATGTACATAGTATACACATTTTAAAGACCTTGTTTGAACAACGTAAAATTATTCTGCCAATAGATTTCATTCGCAACAGATTTCATTAGAACTTCATTAGCCTCCGAAACAAGAAACAAACAAGAAAAATAAGATGTTTGACCCTTGCAAGCTCAAACATCACCTTCCGCGGGGTTGAGCACACATTCAATGCAGATATTCAAAACTTTTCTGAATTTTCAGTGAATGCGCCGTCGAACACTGGTCGTTCTCACCACGGCGCGTAGCTACGCATAAGCAGAGGCTCATTGTCGCCATCGCAATTTCTCTCACTGCGGCACCCTGCAGTTTAGTGCAGCTAGGCATGGTCTCGAAGATTGCACCGATGCAATTTTAGAGGCCATGCCTCCTTCTGTGTAGCACGTACTGCTCGAACACGACATTGTTGGCGTCGCAGCGTTCAACCTATTCAACCGCGTCGCCATTTCGCCAGTTTCGCGATGCTAGAGAAGAGCCAACTGAAAGCGGAAACGAAAGATTATCGTGCGCAATCGTGTCAGATGCTAAGTCGTCGTGTGTTTAGAGACGCCGCAATTTCTTTCGCTGCTTACTGTTCAGCGCGCACATGGACATGTGACGGTTCTGCTGACCACAAGGACGTCTTCGTCTATGAAAGTTCAAATTTATGCGCTACATTACGCATGCATTGCCGCGAAGGACGGTAAGAACATAATGAAGTAACTTCTGCTCCCCCTTTAACTTCACTGTGAAGAGATTTTATTGCACATGACTGATAAGAGCTCCCACTCATTTGTACGGAAGCCTTATTTGCAAACAGCAACTGTTAGAAATCCTACTTAGGCATCTTGCGTATGTAGGCGGAATAATGCCATCGCTGCGATTCAACCTTTTGTGTAGTCTGGATAGCAGCACCTGTGATACTGCCTTGAAATCCGGATTCTTCCTTGGCCATGACGCAGGCCTCTTCCAAGAAAGTCAAGGTGAGAGGCTGCCACGCCCTTCGCAAGTACATCACAAGCGACGTTTTCGTTTTCACATCATACACATGCTGCTTCAAGCCGAAATTGCATCGTTTGTTGATGTTAACGTAGTCGCAGTTTGCGTAGGGTATGCCTATACCATGCCGAAAAAAAAAACACTCTACAGCATATCCTTCACATGTACCAGTTCATGCTGCAACGTGCAGGCAGGAACATGTGTGCGCCGTGTTGACTTCATAAGTTTTCAGAACACGTGCCAAGTCCTTATTTTCGGGACATATTGAATGACAGCGTTAACTCAAGGACGCACGGCCAAGCGAGGTTAATGACCTGCCTGAACGATGTTTTACGCAACGAACAAAACTTCCGGGGTAACCGCACTCAGAATGTTTGCGTCGTACTCTGACTGTCCTGATTAGAGCAATTTTTCGGGGCTCGTTGTAATATTCTTGCTTTAATACTGGCCACCAGATCTCAGACAGTGACCTACGCAGATTACGTTCGAGTGAGCATAATCCGAAATTTCCATTCGTTCCAAGGAATATCGTTGAGGCCTGCCACATCGCAGGCCACGTGCCCTCAAGCTGGCGTCACCTTTTCCTACGTCCATTGAGTGAGCGAGACCTTGGCAGATGTTCTAAAATGCAATGAAGACAATGCAGCCCACGTTTCAGCCCACTAGTTGAGCATGAACTGGTAGGTGTGGCGGTACGCAGGCAGAGATGTTGTCAAGCGCTGTATACAGAATACCCTGCGCGACATCGGCGAAAGGAGTAACTTGAAAAGCGCTTCAAGGAACAAATGTATGATGTCAAAGAAAAGAATTAGAAATGAATCAGAAGTGAAAAAAATAATGTCGTTTTCAATGCTATCGCGGTGCACGTGGCAGTCTTAATATGCCATTGACCGAGACAAGGCTCCCGTCATGGCCAAGGAAACGGGATTTTAAGGCGATATATGACTCCCTTGCTATCCAGACCACATAAGAAAGCTGAGTTGCAACGATGGCAATTTTCCGCCTGCCTACGCAGAATGCCTTCATTTCAAGCAGTTCTTGTGAACAACCCTTGCGCAGGATGCTTGAACCTGTAATTCTTCTTAACACCGTTTGATCGGCGTCCTTTCGTTTCTTGTAATCAAGGTGTCTACCAAGTTGACATTTCCAAATTCCCTGAGTTTTCCAGGTTTTCCCTGAGTGCAATTGCAAATTTCCCTGAGTGATGCAGAACAATGTTTTATGTCAAGACGGGCTGAAACCATATCGCCTGATGCTGTCACTCTGGTAAGCACATGAAAAAAATAAGAAAAAGCGACTTAATCCAATTTGAATACTAAGGAGCAGTGTTTATGTTATTCAAAAAGAGAATAGAACGCAGGGGTTAGTAAAATGCACAGCAAATAAAGTATCTTCGAAAAAAATTGCAAGTGGGGTCGGACATTATCAAATACGAATGAAAAGCAGATGCATATAGAAGCAAATATTTTCTAATATGAGATATTTCTATCAACTGATAGCAACCTCAGTGGGATGAGGCCTGAACTCTGTTACAATTGAAATTCTCTCCCAACAGCTCGTAAGTCAACCTCAACAGTCCTGACATACTCCCAGCCCGCGCACCACGCCCGAGTGTTGTTTCACTGCTTTAAAGCGTTCATTTTGGTTTGGATGAGGGACACCTGCATCGCGGCATCAGCCAAAACTTTATTTTTTGAGCTCAAGCTCCTCAAAACGGCGGCAGCAAGCTTCCTTTCTCGTTTATTCCTCAATGCGTAGGTCACTTCTGTTCTTGTCCGCCTTCCGTCACTCGTTCGCCCCAAGGACCATTTGAAGCAACTTGATCAGTTGCACAGTCCACGACCGATTTTTCGAGCTCCCTAGGGGCCGCGAAAACGTCCAAAAAATCGGCCAGTTGGAAAAAAATAAATGCGTGTCATTTACTGCCCTTAGGGGCTCAAACCACCACAGGCACTTTCGAAAACGCTCTGAAGGCCTGTCGGTACACACATTAGGCATACCGGTGCTCGTACTGTGACAGGAAATACCAGGTGCCCACGTGTATAATTAAGGAATACATACTGTGCTCCGTGGCAATAGCCCCTTCCCACGCTTGTTACGCTTCACTGCAATACTTTTCCGTAAGCTTTACCAAGTAACATTTCTGTACAGAGGCGAAGCTGACTTTCAGGAGCCGGTATTATGCAACGCACCGTGTTTCCCAAGTTTCTAAGCCAATCGCGAGGACCACAAAGGTGGAGTCCGCGCCATTGCTGACAGCAGCTAATTCTTTCAATAAAAAAACTCGGCACCCAACGGCAAGAAGCTTCATAGCGAACATCGAAGCAGCTAGGCCTAGCGTTGCCGCAGTGGTGGCAACGGGTGCCAGCGGATCTGCGTGCGAGAGTGCCGGTTCGAGGAGGCGAAGTAATCAAAACGGCAGCGGTGGTGCCTTTGATTATTGCCGTTTCGGACCTGCGATCACGGCAAAACGTCCGGAAAATCGGACGGCAAATAGTTCTTGCGTCGAAAATTTCACACGTTCTCATACGTTGACTCTATGGGGTACGTGGCGGGGCCGCGAAGCCGTCCAAATTATCGGGAATTCGGAAAGTCGCTCGTTGACTGTACACTGGCAACTCCTCCTGCCGACGACAGGTTGATCTTACCTCAGTGGTAAGATCAACCTACGTAGCAATAGGTTCAGCTTACCGGTAACAGCACATTCAATTAATTTGGGACTAAACGTGGACAAGCGCAATGGGCCAGTTATCACTGCTTCAAACCATTGCGTTATTTAGCTGCTTCCTGTGTGTAGTGGTGGGAATGGCCAAGAGCTTTGTAACTGATTTTGTAGCAGTCAATAATGGCAGTGGTGGAGCAGCCATTTCACCTCTCGGCGCAGGTCCTCGCGCTGGCAAAAAGCGGATTTGGCGCATGGTCCAACGCGCATGTGCTTACCATATAGCCTGCAAGTATTAACTCATGTAGTCGATATGTTGTGGAGACGGGTTTGGAGCGAGGCTTATTCTGCAAGCGCAGTCAGGAAAGGCCGCCATGCTCCTCCACACCGTGAGGCACAAAGGGCGCTACGGCCGGGTTCGTCGATGTGGAGCAGAGAAGGCATAGAGTTTCTCGCTATATTACCTACAGGGAAATCTGGCGCTGCTGCGCTGTGGTATGCATGGGAATGCCGGTATATTGTGACTTCGGATTGGCATCGTTCTCGGAGAGCCAGGCAAGCGCCGTTTCGTCTGTCACAGTGATTCATATTCTACTGGAGCTGCACGTAAAAAGCTGTTTTAGCTTTATTATTACACAAAAACATGTTTTGTTTAACCATAAGAACTTGTTATTGCGTGTACAATTATATGATACGTAAAAAGTATCAGTGGGCCGCTAAAGTTGGAGTACAGACGACAAGATTCGCGCTCGCTTTGAAACAGTTTGTCGTCTGTTCTTGGTTTTCTTCCCTTCGTCCTGCATTATAGGTGAATAAAGATGCAATTTGCGTGAATGGAACCATTTTATGAAGATTTACTTTACGAATGCGTTATTTGTTTAGCCATATCCAGGTTTTAGACGAAGCCTCTTACAACAACAGCCAACACAAGCTTGCAGACACATATACCGTCATTCCCATGACGGCACGGCGCCCCTTGAGAAACTCCCACAGACGGTGGCGCCAGATTTCCCTCTAGGTGTTATAGTGAGAAACTCTATGATAGAAGGCACCGCATACAAATCGCCAACAAGCGCGCGTTTAAGTGCAGCTACTTATAATGATACCACATATAAACGATGTATTGGTTATAACCATGAGCCGACTTGAGAGCATCCACTTATGCAATATGGTGACGAGAAAAAACCCCATTGACGATATGTCATTCACTGCATATCGGATATAACGATCGAAATTCTGTCTTTTCTGACAGCGTTTCTGGCAGCGTTTTCTATGCAGAATAATCGTTAAATGTGCGTTGCTAAGCTCCCCTTAACCGAGACGGGGTGAAAAGTGTGCCTACGCTAGTTCGTACCTGCCGGCATTAGCCCGCAGCGCGTCCCGCGCGCGAGCCGATTGCGAAAGCCGCGGAGGCCATCGCAAGTTGGCCCAATGTGCCAAAAGATGACGCCAGATCGCCGGCGGCGCGACGCCGGCAAGCTTGCGGAGAGAAAAAAGAGAAAGAGGAGCCAGCCAGAAGCGCACCGTGCCTGCGCGTCCCTGTCTCAGCGAACGCGGAAATGCGCCGCGGAATAAACGGTAGGTGCGCCTACAAAGCGCGAAGCTGTGTCGCTTGAGACGAAGCTGCAAATTTTGGAGGACTCAAAGCACGAGCTCCTGCAGTCTATGATATCGAGGATTCTGAAAACTGCGAGCGCCGCGATCATGAAGGCCGTGTCGATGAAGGGTAAAGGCAGGGTCGCGCGCGACATTACATCTACAGCACACTACATCTCCTGGATTGCAGTGGCGTCTGACACCGGCAAAAACGCCGAGAGCAAGTGGGGCTATACTAATCTAGGTACAACCAAATTAGGAAGACCCACTAAGCTTCAACAAAGACACTCCCTCACCAGAACAGGAATTGGTCTCCCTGGTGCAGTATTCGGCCACTACCTGACAAATGACACATTAGATTAACCAATGGCCGTCAATCCCCAGCAGCTGCGAAGCACCTAACCAAGGCGGCGGTCAGACCTGCAACGCAGCAGAATGGAAACTGACCCTTGGAACGTTTAACACTCGAACCCTTTCGAGTGAAGCTAGCCTAACAGGACCCTTTGAGGAACTATCAGGCATTGCTTCGAATATGATTGGCCTTAGTGATGTTAGAACAACTGGTGAGGCTTATACAGTGCTGACAAATGGCTACGTCCTCTACTATAGAGGACTACTAGATAAGAAGCAGTTCGGAGTAGGATTCCTAATCCATGACGACATAGCGGGCAACACTGACGAATTCTACAGCAATAATGAGTGGGTAGCAGTAGTCGTAACAAAGATAAAGAGGACGTGTGTAGTACAAACCTACGCTCCAACCTCCAGTCACGGTGATGAAGAAATAGAACAGTTTTATGAAGATGTTCAATTAGCGATGCGAAAAGTGCATACGGTAGTCATGGACGACTTCAATGCAAAAGTGGGGTAAAAGCAGGCTGGTGAACAAGCAGTTGGCAACCACGGCGCGGATTCTAATAACACTCGAGGAGAGGTGTTCGTAGAATTCGCGGAAAGGAATAAGCTGCGAATAACGAACACCTTCGGGAAGTGCTGCGGCAAAAAGTGGACCTGGAAAAGCCCTAATGGTCAAACAAGAAATGAAATTGATTTCATACTTTCTGCCGATCCCAGCATAGTGCAGGATGTAGAAGTGTCAGGTAGGGTAAAGTGCAGTGATCATAGGTTAGTGACGGCTAGGATTCACCTTACTTTGAGGAGAGAAAGGATAAAATTGGTCAATAAGAAATGGGCCAACCTAGACGCAGCAAGGGTAAAAGCAGACCAATTCAGGTTGGCACTTTCAAACAAATTTGCAGCCTTAGAACAGAGAGATGAAGATGACATAGATGCAATGAATGAAACCATAACTAGGCTGGCTTCAGAAGCAGCAATGGAAGTGGGAGGTAAGGCAATAAGGCAACTAGTAGGTAAGCTCTCCCAAGTAACAAAGGACCTAATAAAGGTACGACAAAGAATTAAAGTGTCCAACTCAAGAGATCATATAGAATTCCCGGAACTGTCAAAACTAATCAACAAGGAGAACATAAGGGATCATCGAAATTATAACGTGAGAAAGACTGAGGAAGCAGTAAAAAATGGACGCAACCTGAAAGCCTGGTGAGAAGGAAACTAGCTATCGGACAAACCAAGATGTATGAACTGAAAGATAGGCAGGGTAATATCATCAGCAATCTCGAAGATACAGTAGAAGCAGTGGAAGAATTCTATATAGACCTGCGCAGTACCCAAAGCCGCCAGGATACCTCTACTCGAAGTAGTAATGAACAGGTTACACAGGCTGCTTGTATAACTAGCGATGAAGTTAGAAGGGCCTTGCAAGACATGAAACGTGGAAAAGCGGCTGGAGATGGACTGCCAGTCGATTTAATCAAAGATGGTGGAGCCATGACGCTTGCAAAACTAGCGGCCCTTTATACGAACTGTCTATCATTTCAAGGGTCTGAGAGAACTGAAAGAATGCTAACATACTCAGAGTATGTTGGCATTATTTCAGTTCAGTACTGAGACAAATCCTCACAGTACAATTAGCCTCTTTAAACGGTTTTCATAGATTACTAAAAGCATTTGATTCAGTAGCGATACCAGCAGTCATTGAGACATTACGTAATCAAGGAGTACAGACCACTTACGTAAATGTCTTGGAAAATATCTACAGTGATTTCACATATATCTTAATTCTCTACAAGAAAAGTAGAAAGATACATATAAAGAAAGGGGTCAGACAAGGAGACAATCTCTCCAATGCTCTTCACTGCGTGCTTAGAAGAAGCATTAAAACTATTAAACTTGAAAGGCTTAGGAGTAAGGATCAACGGCGAATATCTCAGCAACCTTCAGTTTGCAGATAACATTGTGATCTTCAGCAATACTGGGGACGAGTTACAACAAATGATTGAGGAACTTAACCGAGAGGGCATAAGAGTGGGGCTGAAGAATAATATGAATAAGACAAAGGTAGTGATCAAAAGCCAGGCAATGGAACATAAGTTGGGAGGATCGCCAATCAGCCTCTAGAGTCTGTGAAGGAGTACGTTTACCTAGGTAAATTACTCACAGGGGACCCTGATCATGAGAAGGAACTTTACAGGGGATAAAAAATGGGTTGGGGCGCACTTGGCAGACATTGTCAGATCCTGACTGGACGCTTACCATTATCATTAAAAAGAAAGGTGTACAATCAATGCATTCTACCGGTGCTGACATATGGGGCAGAAACTTGGAGACTGACAAAGAAGCTCGAAAACAAGTTAAGAATCGCGCAAAGAGTGATGGAACGAAGAATTTTAGGCGTAACGTTAAGAAACATGAAGAGAGCGGTGTGGATCAGAGAGCAAACAGGGATAGCTGATATTCTAATTGACATTAAGAGAAAGAAATGGAGCCGAGCAGTTCATGTAATGTAACCGTAATGTAACCGTAATGTAATGTAACCGGTGGACCATTACGTTTGCCCATTGGGTGCCAAGAGAATGAAAGTGTAGTCGAGGATGGCAGAAGACTAAGTGGGGGGATGAAATTAGGAAATTCGCAGGCGCTAGCTGGAATCGGTTGGCGTTGGACAGGGGTAAGGGCCTTTTGCGATGCATTGTGCCGCCACCTTGCGGTGGCCACGAGAAACAATTTGGCAGGCGCCGCTGCTTGCCTCGACAGACAGCCGCCGCGCGCGAGACTCGTGTGCAAGCAAGCAGCGTGTGAGAGCGTGTCTTCTAGCCATGGAGCCCGCATGTGACTGGTTTGTACCTGGAGGTTTGTTCACCGTGACGAACGGCTGGAAAAAGCGCTTCGGCAGCGTCAAAATACCCACGGAAGCGCAGCTCGAGGAACACATGGTGTCGAGCGGAGCGCGCTTCGCGCGACAGCGAATGAAAGCAGCGATGTTCCAAGAAGAAGAATACGTGCGCAACCTGATGTACAACGACGTGTCAGCAGAATCCACCTGCGCACTTTTGCGTAGTATCTGCCTTCCGTCAATGAAAGGCGGCTATTACATCGTGCACGCCGTGATTTCCAAGGCGTCGGGCTCCATCTTGGCTGGTCATTGCTTCTGCCCCGCAGGGTGAGCAAACTTTCTATTCTACATCTGGAACGCGACCTGCATTAACCACGTGCAGGAAATTTATGTCTGATGGGTTGAGTTTCGGAATTCGTTACTATACCGGCCCTGCCGTTGTGGGCTAGCTGCTTGCTTATATTAAGGTACGGTTGCTTAAATGTTGAAAAAATACGCATGCTGTAAATGAAGAAGGCGGGGAGTTCTTGTTTTTGCGCATTTGCATGTATACCGATCGACACGGTCGCGTAGCATACCAATTTACTCTTGTCTGCGACCGTACACAGCCTTGGACTGCCGGTATCATACAGTACACTAGAGGCATATAACAAAAATGACTTCCAAGTTTGGATGTTTACTGTAAAACCGCTAGATGTACGTAACTTGGTGCCGGCATAGCTGTATGATAAGCCGCATCGCATTTTTCAATGATGCTGTTAATGTGTGGACATGGTGTTACAAGGCCGACGCGCGAGTGGTGGTGTGCGGCTCATGTCTGAAATTGGCGCATGTATTTCACGTTGAGTGACATGAAATTAAACCCATTCTTTTGAATTCGTAAACACCTGATTCCATCCTTCCCTTGATGAATATCTGTTGAGCATGAAAACTCATCTCTTCCTTTTTATTCTTGCAGCCTGAATGCCAACATTTTGTTGGGTTAATCCTTCATGCCATTCACTTGGCGCAAAAGGATGCAGCAACGTGCACGGAAGTTCCATCTGCTTGGATTGTTCCTGCCCAAGGTAAGAATGCAGCTGCTTAGCAAACATTAATTAACATAGGAGGCGGCAAAAGTGCCTCCAAAATCTGTGATCACACTTCCGGCCCCTTTCTGCAAAGGGTTCTTTGTGGCACCGTGTTGACCCTTTAACGTGTTGTAGGATTGTTTGCATTCGTGGTACCAGCTTTTGACTATCAAATCATTCACACAGCTACATTGTTTTCAGCGTACACGAGTATTGCTATGTGGACAAATATAGGCTACTGGCTTTAATTAAGAACACATATTGGTGTCGCTTCATAAATTCTTAACTACAAGACTTGCATTGAGAAAAATAATCCAAAATTTCAACATTTAATTTGCTTACATTGGATGTGGTCGTTAACTAAACATCACAAGAAGCACTTAAAATTTCGTTATAGTACTTGTACAAACAAAACTTTTTTTTTTCAGCCAGAAAGCCTGAGCCACCTCTGCCTCTGCAAGACATCGCTTTTCACTCAAGGAAACGTGAAGGTGCAAAAAGGCGGCGGTTTGACCCACTCACGGAGTGGCCCATCTCTGCTTGCTGCCGATCTCCTAAAAGATGGCAGCCAACTGCCTGCTTCTCCGATATATGAGCAAAGAAAACTCAGGAAAATCACTTGTAAGTGCTACACTTCATACTGCATGCTTGTGATCTGTTAAAATAAGGGTTAGCAGTGTTCCATTAGCATGTTCGTTAGCATGTGACGACAGACAGGAACAGTTTGAGAGCCCATTTTACTGTGCTTTTATGCGAAGTACAGTTTGAATCAGTATAACACTAATATCAGTATTGTTTATATATGGTGGCATTTTTTATCTCTCTAACCAATCTTCAAGCTTAGCAATGAGATGATGATGCAGCAAACCTTAGATGTAAGTCTTGGTTAATTGATGCAACTAAACCTCTTTAAAGCCAAAGTTGTTTTAAAAATTATGGTAGAACCCATTTCGTGATGACTGAAATAACGCGAGAGCAATCACGCACATACGCACTGTTAAACTGACACAAACATCTATTCAACTTCCATTCTATCGCTTGTCTTGTCCATGACAGCAGTAAGGGACTGTTAATTACAAAGTGTGATACATTTAAGGGCTTTCGAATGCTGTGTGCCTTTACAAAAGACAAGACCTTTGACGCCTCCTGTAATACTGTAGGTATCAAGTCGGTGATGGAGAACTCCCCAGTGCCTGCTTCATAAATTTTTATAGCCGCATGTGATTCACATAATTATCATGCAAGACTGTGCAATTACCAGCAACTTATGCAGTAAAGCATGCGACTATGGCATGCTGGGCGAGTCTTATTAAATTATCTGTACATAGTTTCATTAGTTACGTGTATTAGGTGCCCCTTGGTTTTTCATACCATGCTTTATAGCTGAATGGAATAACTTCTCTACACAGAGCTGCTGAACCTAATTAAAAAAATTAAATCTTGCGTTGGCATATCTGATGTGCATTGATTACTGTTTACCTCCACGTACGGCTTGAGTTTTTTCGATCCCCTTCTGCAACATACACATTATTGCACTTTCATATTTACATTTGCTCTTGATTTACAGCACATGTTAGCACGAGTTCATGTCACTGCATCGAAATGTTTCTTTTATTTTCTTATGCTAATAAGTTTGTAGTTTGCTTACTTTCAAAACTGTTCTTTGCTCACCCTGTAAGAAGGCATTTAGAGTACGAATAAATAAAATGTGAAAAATGATTTAGAAGTACAATACTGAGTTTGCTTGTATAACAACCATGCGCAATAAGGCTTGCCAAGTATGAGACCACAATATGAACCTATTTTTTGCGCTTCTCACCACTGTAGCAATAGGATGCTGTCAAAGACCTGTTCACAATATCCTCAAATCTTTACTATGCTGCTTCGTATGTTTCAAGCTGCACTACTATTCAAGGTAGTCACTAAGCTAACATTTGCATGTTATCTGCACTGTCTAATGCAAAGCACTATATTCCAGGATGAACACAGTCCCAGTAAAGTGACACCAGAAGCTTCAGACACTCCACTGATCTCAGACATTGAAGACATCCACAGTGAGACCTGTCAAAGACTCATACAAGAGAGGTATGATGGTAAGAAAGTCCACTTCATTGTTTATTACTTTTTTCTCAAATTGTCTTGGCATGTGTCATTCTGAGGCTGTCTCATTTATATAAAAATGCCCACCTATGTCTCTGGGTGTCACCTTCATAAGTATCCCACTGAGCAGCAGATAATGCAACAGTCACTTTTAGACTTAGTGTCTTGTCATTTCTCTAACTTTTGCAGGGCTGTCGCATAAATGGATGTGTGTGACCACCCACAGGGTCCTCAAACATACCTGCTTTATCTATGGCATGTTTGTGAAGCACTGTGTAAACATATAATGGGTATTCCTTAGCGTGAGTCCATCACCTGGATCCATGCACGGCATTTGCCATATATATATATATATATATATATATATATATATATATATATATATATATATATATATATAGATGTATATATATATATATATGTTGACTGTGTTTTAGCAGAGCATGGAGACGAAAGCATGCACAACATGCGTCTTGCTCTTTTTGTTTTTAGGCATGTTTAAATACTTGCAATACTCAACCAACTCTACGGTTTAGCTATGTTGACCAGCATTATTAGTGAAAAAATAAATAAAACGGCATAATGAGCACATGCAAGTTACAAGCTGCGGAAAAATTATTATGTTACTGTGAAAGTAAGTTGCACAATTTTGTAGGAGATTGGTATCTACCTACATTTTAATCGTTGCAATATGCCAGTTGCGTCATTTGACACAACCTAAGTACTTTAGCCTCTTTGTGTAGGCCTGTAGGGGTTTCTTCGTGGAAGTGAATAAAAGCTAACATAATGCTATTAAGTTTCTGACAAGTGATTCATCATAAAAGAAAGTAAGGCGTGCAAACACCAACAAGACAACTAGACAACATGGAATTTGTGTAGTTTGGTTCTCTTGTATCCATGTTAGCATGCGTTACTTTCTTTTACTGTGATTCCCTACCAACTAGCTGAACTTTCTCTCATTTTAAGCTTCATTTCTAGTACGCTTAGCTCCTATCTGCAGCATTTGTGTTGTCTGGTTCTCTTGTGTCCGTGTTTGATCTCCTTACTTCCTTCCACGATGAATCCCCGCCAAATCGCTCAACATTGCCATGACAAGTGATGCTTTGTTGACGTCATGCTACTTCTCATTGCTTTAATACTATGTAATGCTTGCTGTACGACTTGTAAAACGGATTCTAAACCCATGAATTAACAAAAATTTTTATGCAGCTATACAGGCCCTCTCGGTGGACAGCTGAGCTGTTGTTGTTGAGTCAACGATTGGACAGGCCACAAATCCAACCTGGCACATAGAGCAGATTGGTCGGCCTCAATGCTTAAAAGAATTGTGCGGGGCCGGAAACCTGACAGTATTGTTAAAGAGATACTTTACCAGCGGAGCTATAAAAGCGAAGCCATGCATTATGGAAAGGTGCACGAGCCAGATGCCGTTCAGGCATATGAACAGCTAATGGCTTGCATGGATAAGGCCATAACCGTAGGGTATACAGGCCTGCACGTGAATGCTGAGCATCCGTTTATTGCTGCATCCCCAGATAGACTGGTATTTGAGGGCAGTGACATGGGCCTGCTAGAAGTTAAATGGCCGTTTTCCTTCAAAGGAAAAAGAATCGGAGAAGCTGCAGCGTCTCCAAAGTTTTGCTGTAGGGCAACAGATAATGAAATTACATTGAAAAGGGAGCATGAATACTATTATCAGTCGCAGGGCCAAATGGCAGTGACAGGACTTCGCTGGTGCGACTTCGTTGTGTGGACTAATGCAGCATCCATTGCATCCGCACACGTCGAAAGGATTTTCTTTGATGAGGCCATGTGGTCTCAGGAAATATTGCCAGCACTACTGCATTTTTATAGGAATGCTGTACTAGCTGAGGAGTTGACCCAGCGAATTAGAAGAGGGCTTCCCCTGTATAGTTCAGCCAGGTATGTTGGCACGGCCAAAAGAAATCTGAAAACCTGCAGAAAGCAGGAGCCCCCTGCTACAGAAATATGTGCACCACAAAGAGAAAGACATCATTGTCAAGGAGGTGGGACAAAACAATGGCCACACCTAGATGTTGAGGCTAATGCTTAACCACTCATACCAGCTTCATTCACGCAAACAGCCAGCAGCAATGGCAAAACGAAAAGAAATAGCGTGGGCTAAGCAAATTGTGTAGCACTGGTGATTACTGTATCCGTTATGTCTATAGACATAACAAAATAGAATATGTGCAGTGTACATGGAAGATAACTGGAAAAGCAGTATCATTTATTCATAGAGATGGAAGATACAAATTGCCTCGGAAGGTAGCACAGTAGACAGCGTCGTAAGCACACGTGATATAGTATGAGAGTATACTGTTGTTACACAGTCTGGTCTCTTCTGGTCATAAGCATAGTAAAGGACGCTCATTTGAAGTAGAGATGTGTCAGCTGGCTAATTGTTCTCATGATGGACTGAAATGATTGGCTGTAGAAAATTGCACAAAAAGGCACAATTCCTAAAAACACTGTCAGCAATGTCGAGCATGTTGATTGGCAGTGATTTGCCTAAAAAATGAGATCCTTTGATACGTCTTATGACTCGCTCAACATGGATCCTAGCGCCAGCTATTTTTCGGGTGGCAATCACATCACTAGCTGGCAATCGATTCGCCATTTTAAATGGTGGCATGTGGATTTGAATAGATGGTGGCAAAACGCCCTCCAACCTAAAGCCTCTGTCGACCATCACACCGTCCCCCGCATCTAATAAACACAGTAGGCCCCATTTTTCGACAACTTCGCTATCACTAACATGCCCACCCCAAAAATATGGCACAAATGAAACATAGCCATCTGGTGTTACCCCAACAAATGCTTTGAACGTGTTATAATGCTCGTACGAGGAGAAGGTAGGCCTCTGCGCCTGTAGTTTTGAAGGTCTCTGGATTCTCACCTCTGTGAAATCAAGGATGACTCTAGTGTTTGAGAATTCACTGAATGCCGTTGGCATGTGCCTGCTAATGTGGGAAAACTTGTCAATGCTGAAAGCTCTATCGAGAAAAATTACCCATGTACCAAAGATGCGACTAAGGCATGACTGAGAAATTCCAAACATTCGAGCCACTTTGGCGCCAACACCAGCCCTGAGCCTATACAGGACCATGAAAAGTTATTCGCGCTTGGAGAGCTGTCTTTCCTTTGCTTGCGTTTTTCCTCCATCCCAATAAAGCATGTGTTCTGCATTTTTTCAATGTGCTTGAAAAGTGCTTCAAACTGTTCCTTACTTTGCAGCCCCATATAAAATTAAAAGACGATTTGTAAATAGTATCCACAGGAAAAGTGCAGCATTTTAGCTTTCTACATTGCAGTTCTAGCTCCCTGACTTTCCGTTCTAATGCCGCATTTTCAGTTAATAGGTGGTCATTGTTCCCCTCTCTGCTTAAGGACGTTGGCTCTAGGACCTCCTGTGGCCCAGTGGGCATCGGGGATGTTGCAAGCATCAAGAGTGCATCAGCTGCTCCGAATGAAGAGTCTGCACCTGCATTTGCATCAACAGATGCACTAAAGTGACACTATTGCTTGTAGACACAATTCACTGAACACTGTCATTTACTCTGAGCATTCACACTTTGTGCGGAGTGTATTACCCTAATGACCTGGTTACCTGAAAGCAAATTATGGATAATTCATATGTTGCAAACATGCAAGACTCGCAATGAGCAGCATAAGGTGAGCCTCAGAAAACATTTCCAGCTGCATAATGTGACAGTGTGCCTGCCATTAGTTCAAAAGCCACTGCTCACCCTGAACACAGGATGTGTCTGCTTCCCCATCACTGTGACCTTTACAAGTTTCTCCTTGACCCGAAACCTCTGTACCTGTGGCGTAAAGTGAATAAGTTATAAAATAGTATAAGTACAAACAAAAACGCATGGCTCGGATAGGACCTGAAGTGTAGTTCTCAGGGCGAATATAACGTTTCACCACTGCGTATCTTCCTTTATAGTGTGCCATAGTGTTTTGCGTACATACACAGGCAATGGGGAGGCCAACAGAATGTCGGTTTGCATACATTATTTGCCCACACAAAGTATATGTACACCTACAAAAATGCCAAAAAATGGTGAGAATGCCCAGAACCGGTGATACTTGCTGTTGCTGGAGCACCTGTTTTGCTCTTGGAACGCGCCGCGGTACGAAGATGGCGGTCGACCGCGCCCTTTTTTCTGAACTGGTCTGTATACACAAACAGCGTCGGTATGAAGTCTGGATGTCTGGGTGACAGCGAAGGCGCCCCTGAAATGTGTCAGTTACGCAATAAGACGCGCCACTCGACTCCAGAAAGCGCAGAACGGGAAAAGGAGCCTTAGTACAAACTGTACTACATCGCGATTCGCTAAACGAACATAAGCTTTCTTCAAGTAAATATTACTATACTCAGTGACGACAAGAATGACGAAACAACAACTAGCAGCGATTGTTAAATAGCACCCTCAGCTACTTCCACAGTGCACGCCGTTTCCAATTCTGCCCGGCAGTGCAGACGCGCTTGGCTCCGACGCATAACTACGCCGACATCACGAGCATTCGCTGAGCGCTTATGAAGTAGTAAAAGTGTGCACGGTGTGAAGTTGCTAAATGACGGCGTTACAGAGGAAGCCGCACAGAGATGACAGCAAAAAAAAAAAAAAAAGAAAACACCACGTTTCACTCGGCCGGTTTGCGCGAGAAAGAGATCGTTCGTTTCGCTAGCTCAAACACACATAGGCGTTTTTCTCGAGATTATTCGTATGAGTCAGTAACGACAAAAACAGAGAAGTAAATTACATATGGTGAATGCGTACCTGTCACAAAGTGCTTCCCGCAGAGTCGAGATGCTGCTGACGGCTGCCATGGACGTCCTTGCGCATCTTGCCGCTTCACAGCCCTAATCCAGGCTTCACGGCGCTGTCGATCCCAAATCGGAAAAACCGCACTGTCCTGCTGGGACGGTCACGTGAGGTGCAGCCGTACGCGACACACAACATTGGCATCGCGCCAAATTTCGATGCCAATATTATAGAAAGGCGTGCGGCAGCGAGGCGTGCGTGTTAGAGTGCGCGCGGTAGCGAGAATAGCGCAGCTGACAAATGCAGCGCCTGCCACGGGCGCCCGCTCGTGCGCCTGACAAATCACTTCGGTCCTCAGCCGCTAGGGCACTGCACATGCGCAGTTCGGCGTCGCGATAGGCCCATTGGAGATCGCATTGGAGATCGCTTCGTCCTACAGTGGGCATAAAATAGGCTGATGATGATGATCGCTATAAGTTGGCTGCATTTATAACCCAGGATGCAACGCACTGCTACAGTAACGGCTTGTAGGCAAGGGCTCACCGTAAGACCGATCGAGTACGCACGCCTGCACTGAACATGACTTCATTCAATACACTCATGTCATGCTATGTACATTAGGGAATTTTCGAATTGGGGTCGCAAAAAAACATCAGCGCCACTATGCATGCGCGAGACGCAAATACGGTTTGGCGCCGGTGACACCAGTTTGGCGAAATAGCAGAGCGACAAAAACTCGACGCAAAAGTTTTGCGTCTACGCCCAGGCGGCACCCATCGAAGTGGCAGCTCTCGCCGTGTGCCACATTCCCTAATACTATTCTCAACTATGCACCACGTGGGATTCTGATCCTAGTGGCTCTTTTGTAAAGCCCCACTTTCACCCATAAACATGGAAAAAGATTATCTTTAATCCTAGCATGTGACATGCTCCTTCGGCAAACTCTGCGTTAGCGCACGGGTTCGATGAACACCGAAAGGAAAACCCGCCGTGGTTGCTTATTGGCTATGGTGTTGAGCTTCTAAGCACGAGGCCGCGGGATCGGATCCCTGGCACCGGCGGCCGCATTTTGATAGCGGCGAAATGCCAAAATACCCGTGTGCTTATAGTTAGGTGCACGTTGAAGGGTCACTAAAGGCAAATACGTGCGTTTGGCAGGCATTCTCTCGGCGCCATGAACAGCAGGCTGCCATTATCGCTAAAGAGAAAAGTGCATAACAGCTGTGCCTTACCAGTACTCACCTACGGGGCAGAAACCTGGAGGCTTACGAAAAGGGTTCTATTAAATTGAGGACAATGCAATGAGATATGGAAATAAGAATGATGGGTCTAACGTTAAGGGGATAAGAAGAGAGCAGATTGGATGAGGGAACAAACGCGAGTTAATGACATCTTAGTTGAAATCAAAAAAAAGAAATGGGAGTGACAGGACATGTAATGAGAAAGGAAGATATCCGATGGTCATTAATGGTTACGGACTTGATTCCAAGGGAAGGGCAGCGTAGCAGGGGGCGGCAAAAAGCTAGGTGGGCGGGTGAGATTAAGTTTGCAGGGACATCATCATCATCAGTCTGATTACGCCCACTGCAGGGTAAATGCCTCTCCCATACTTCTCCAACTACCCCGGTCATGTACTAATTGTGGCCATGTTGTCCCTGCAAACTTCTTAATCTCATCCGCCCACCTAACTTTCTGCCGCCCTCTGCTACGTTTCCCTTCCCTTGGAATCCAGTCCGTAATCCTTAATGACCATCGGTGATCTTCCCTCCTCATTACATGTCCTGCCCATGCCCCCCCCCCATTTCTTTTTCTTTATTTCAACTAAGATATCATTAACTCGCGTTTGTTCCCTCACCCAATCTGCTCTTTTCTTATCCCTTAACGTTACACCTATCATTCTTCTTTCCATAGCTCGTTGCGTTGTCCTCAATTTAAGTAGAACCCTTTTCGTAAGCCTCCAGGTTTCTGCCCTTTACGTGAGTACGGGTAAGACACAGCTGTTATGTACTTTTCTCTTGAGGGATAATGGCAACCTGCTGTTCATGATCTCAGAATGCCTGCCAAACGCACCCCAGCCCATTCTTATTCTTCTGATTATTTCAATCTGATGATCCCGATCCGCAATCACTACCTGTCCTAAGTAGATGTATTCCCTTACCACTTCCAGTGCCTCACTACCTATCGTAAGCTGCTGTTCTCTTCCGAGAGTGTTAAACATTACTTTAGTTTTCTGCAGATTAATTTTTAGACCCACCCTTCTGCTTTGCGTCTCCAGGTCAGTGAGCATGCATTGCAGTTGGTCCCCTGAGTTAATAAGCAAGGCAATATCATCAGCGAATCGCAAGTTATTCAGGTATTCTCCATTAACTCTTATCCCCAATTCTTCCCAATCCAGGTCTCTGAATACCTCCTGTAAACACGCTGTGAATAGCATTGGAGAGATCGTATCTCCCTGCCTGACGCGGTTCTTTATTGGGATTTTGTTGCTTTCTTTATGGAGGACTACGGTGGCTGTGGAGCCGCTATAGATATCTTTCAGTATTTTTACATACGGCTCGTCTACACCCTGATTCCGTAATGCCTCCATGACTGCTGAGGTTTCGACTGAATCAAACGCTTTCTCTTAATCAATGAAAGCTATATACAAGGGTTGGTTATATTCTGCACATTTCTCTATCACCTGATTGATAGTGTGAATATTGTCTATTGTGGAGTAGCCTTTACGGAATCCTGCCTGGTCCTTTGGTTGACGGAAGTCAAAGGTGTTCCTGATTCTATTTGCAATTACCTTAGTACATTGAATTAAGACGGCAAGCTGGGCGAGTTGGTGATTGAACATGTTCCTATGGGTGGGCAGCGCAACCCGGACGAAGGAGGAGAGGAAGTACACAACACGAGCGCAGATTAATTTTTAGACCCACCCTTCTGCTTTGCGTCTCCAGGTCAGCAGAAGTACACAACACTGCGTTCGTGTTGTGCACTTCCTCTCGTCCTTCGTCCGGGTTGCGCTGTCCACCCATAGGAACATGACCTTAGTAAATACTTTGTAGGCAATGGACAGTAAGCTAATCGGTCTATAATTTTTCAAGTCTTTGGCGTCCCCTTTCTTATGGATTAGGATTATAATAGCGTTTTTCCAAGATTCCGGTACGCTCGAAGTCATGAGGCATTGCGTATACAGGGTGGCCAGTTTTTCTAGAACAATATGCCCACCATCCTCCAACAAATCTGCTGTTACCTGATCCTCCCCAGCAGCCTTCCCCCTTTGCCTAGCTCCCAAGGCTTTCTTTACTCCTTCCGGCGTTAGTTGTGGGATTTCAAATTCCTCTAGACTATTCTCTCTTACATTATCGTCGTGGGTACCACTGGTACTGTATAAATCTCTATAGAACTCCTCAGCCACTTGATCGATCTCATCCGTATTAGGAATGATATTGCCGGCTTTGTCTCTTAACTCATACATCTAATTCTTGCCTATTCCTAGCCTATTGCCTATTGCAGGGACAACATGGCCGCAATTAGCACATGACTGGGGTAGTAGGAGAAGTATGGGAGAGGCTTTTGCCTTTCAGTGGGCGTAGCCAGGCTAATTATGATGATGATGATGATGAAAGGCAAATACTAAGTCGACGTGGACTGTTGAAATACCTTTCCAGAAACCTCGCAACGCTTGTTTTGTGCCAAGACTTCGTTTCCGAGAACATTGTATCTGAAAGGTCCGAATACCTTATTCGAATTTGGAATCTGCCGCCACCCAACCGGGGGAGTGGTGACGTTGCATACGCTAAAGCCCCTTAAACTTCGTAAAGTAGCGACACTCTCCTCCTACGCCTTCGCTCCTCCTCGTTTCTCCTCCCTTTCAAGCTCCCTTCCCAACCGTGGCGCCGCCTACACTGCTCGAGCAACGGCGCCAACATGCGCTCTGCCCTACTCCGTAGACGCTTCTCGAGCAAAAATGGCGCTGATGCACGGCGCGAGGGCCCACGTGATGCTATTAGGCCAATAGCGACGAGGCGTCGGCCTCGGCCAGAGCGCGCGAGGAGGAGGCGGCATTCCTCAAAGCATGGCACTACTTCACGAAGTTTCAGGCGCTTTAGCATGCGCCATCCCCGCCCTTTGCTGCCGTTGGTGAGAGAGAGAGAGAGTAAAACATCTTTATTAATAATATTTGAATGGCGAGATCAGTGTGGGAGGAACCCTCAGTCCAGGGTCCCTAAGATGATTCCGGCGATGTTTCGAGCCCGTTGTATCACAGCTCGGAGGACCTCGGCAGGTCCGTCGCAGAGGGCATCGTCCCACAGCTCTTTGTTGCGTAGGGGGTAAAGGAGAGTTGGCAAGGGAGGAAAGAGGTTTGCAGCGCACTCAATCATGACGTGGAAGATTGTGGGCGAGCTGCCACAGCCAGGGCAACGATCTGCATAACAGTGTGGGTAGAATTTATTGAGAGAGACAAGATTTGGAAAAGTTGCGGCTTGTTACTGGCGTAATGCTACTGTTTCCTCCCGCGAGAAGGACGGCGGTGGTGCGGCGTGGGTGCGATGAATGCGTGTATAATGACGGAGTATGTCTTTGTAACGCAGCAAGGGATCCCCCCACTCTGAACTAGTCGCCTCACCACACCGAGTCGCCCGGAGGGAAATTTCTCGGGCAACCGCATGTGCGCGTTCGTTACCCGGCAGCGAGGTGTGACCAGGGGTCCAGAGTAAGTGGATGCGGGGAGGTGTGGTTGGTGTATTTTGCGGGATCTGTTTGAGAATTTGGTGCGCCGCTCTCGGGAGGCCATCTCCTGATAGGAACGCCCGGCATGCCTGTTGCGAGTCCGTCAATATATACACTTCCTCAGGAACACGGATGGCGTATCGAATTGCAAGAGCAACACCGAGAATTTCTCCGTAAGCGGCATTTGTTCCGCGCATTGCAGCAGAGTCTCTCAGGGATTCGGTGCCATCAAAAACTACCGAGGTATAGCCCTCTTGAGTGCGTGATGTGTCCGTGTATAAAGTATGTGTTTCCGGGATGTTTGCAAGCATGCGGCCAATGTATCGTACACGGGCTTTGCGCCGCCCTTTGTCATGCTCGGGGTGCATATTACGTGGCAATGGATGAATACTTAGTGCTTGGCGTATCGCTGACGACAAGGTCGTTGGACGGGTGTCAGAGTCAAAGGGTGGGACAGAGTATCCTAGCCATGTGAGAAGATGGCGGCCAGTAGGAGTGAGTAGGAGGCGCTGGCGATGGCTGACCCAATGTACCTCTACCAGCTCGCCTAGTGTGTTATGTGTTCCTAAGTTAAGGAGACGGCGTGTGGAAGTATACTTCGGGAGGCCATGGGCCAGCTTCGTCGCTTTGCGAATAATTGCGTCTATGCGAAGTTGTTGCGCTTGGGTCAACCGCTGAAATGGGAGATGATATGTAAGGCGGCTGATCACGCATGCCTCCACCAAGCGCAGCAGGTCCTCTTCTCGAAGACCCGAGCGCCTGTTGGAGACCATCCGGATCATGGCGAGAATTTGATCAATCTGTCTGGATAGAAGGGAAACAGTGTAGTTTGACCTGCCATCTGCTTGGACGTGTAGGCCGAGGATACGAGCACGATTAACCTGTGGTATCGGTGTGCCATCTACGTGCACAGTGATAGGGGGAGTAGAGGAACGGCTCCGGGGGCGAATGATTCTGAGCTCCGACTTTTCTGGAGCACATCTTAAGCGGCATGTTCTCCCGTACTCGGAAACTATATCGAGTGCTTACTGCAGGCGGTCCTGGACGGCTCCGTCGGAACCCCGTGTCGACCAGATAGTAATGTAGTCCGCATAAATAGCGTGGGCAACATCAGGAAGCTGGTCGAGTAGCCGGGGGAGCCCTGCGAGCGCGATATTGAATAGAGTAGGGGAAAGAACTGAGCCCTGGGGTGTCCCACGTCCTACAAGGCGAATCGTGCCGGATCGATGCGGTATCATTTCTACGTTGGCTGTGCGATCTTGAAGAAATGCGCGGATATATTTGTACATGCGAGTTCCACAGTGTGAATGTGCAACATCGCGAAGGATGAGGTCATGTTGAACATTATCGAATGCCCTTTTAGGTCTAATGCGATGAGTGCTCTCGTTTGGGCGGACGACGGAGGTCCTATGACTTCCTCCCGCAATTGTAAAAGCACATCTTTGGCAGACAGATGAGCCCGATATCCGAATAGAGAGTTAGAAAAGAATGATTTTTCTTCGAGGAAGTGCTGCAGACGCCGCAAGAGTACATGCTCCATGAGCTTACCAATGCAGGATGTTAGGGAGATGGGTCGTAAGTTTTCAACTTTAACAGGCTTGCCCGGTTTGGGGATCAGTGTGATGTCGGCGTGTCGCCATGCTTGGGGAAGCATGCCCTTGCGCCAGCAATCATTGAAGAGATGGGAGATGTGGTTAATATACGCGTCACTGAGGTTACGAGGGGTGGCGAATCGGATGTGGTCGGCTCCCGGTGCCGTGTTGCGGCGTAGGTCTTGTAGGACCACCCGCACCTCGTCAGATGTGATGTATGCATCGAGCAATTCGTTCGCCTCGCCTACATAAGGATAGTAAGGGTACTGCGGCGCCGGGCCTGTGGGTATCAAATGCTTCTCTCGCTCTCTGAGGAGTGTCGAGACATCGTCCCTGTACGCGTGGATTAGGATGTACAGCTGTTGAAATGTTTTTCCTGTTGTTGTGGTGAGATCTGTGAGTGAGCGTAGAATCGACCACGTTTTTGCTGTGCTCAATGTGCCTGAGAGGCGATCGCAAAATCCTCGCCAGTTATTACTCGTAAGGATCTCTGCATACTCCTGAGATTCGCGTGTAATTTGATCTATACGTTTCCTAAGTTTGTGGTTGAGGCGTTGTCGTTTCCATCTTCGTGTCAACCCTCTGGGGGCGTTCCAAAGATGAAGTAAATGCGGGTCTATGTCTGGTGTCTCGGTTGTGATGCGCAGTGTGCTCGTGGTGGTCTCTAGATCTTGTGCGAGAGAGTCAAGCCAGCGTTCGTACCCTTGGCGCTCCGGTGGGTCCTGGCCACGTTCTCTGAATTTCGCCCAATCCGTTATACGCACATTTCGCTCGGGCCTGCGCGCACCCCGTAATGACAAGGTGGTCGCCACAATGTAGTGGTCACTACCAAGGTGCTCCTCTAAAGGCCCGTGCGCAACGCCTGGGCCAGTATTGCGCACGAAGGTAAGGTCAAGGCAGGTGTCACGAGATACGTTGTTGCCCATCGGAGTGGGGTGCTCTGGGTCGGTAAGCAGTCTGAATCTCATGTTACAGATGGCGTTCCATAAGCGGGTCCCTTTAGCCTGCGATTTAGCGTAACCCCATGCAGTATGCGGAGCGTTAAAATCGCCGGCCACCACACAAACCCGTCCAAACCTACCAAATTCTGTTAGTAGGTGCTGAAAACAGTGCGTTCGCGAACGGGGGGAACTGTATGCATTGAGTATAAACAGACTCTCGCTGCGTTTACCTTGCGTAGTTATTTCCAATATTTGATGAGGAATGTCAATGTTAGTGGTATGCATGCGACATGTAATATGTTTCGAAACTAAGGCTCCCACAAGAGGAGAGCCACCCGAGAGCGTGCTGTAGCCGGATAAAGAAGGGGTGCAATTGACTTCGTGTAAGAGGATGACATCGGGAGGGTTCGTGGATGTGGCGATATACTGCTGTAGGGAACCTTGTTTTCGGTGGAATCCCCTACAATTCCACTGCCACACCACTAGCTGCTCCGCGTTACGCTGCGCCATCATCATCGCGAGAGGAAGCAGGTGGTCGTGCATAGGAATGCGGGCGCCGGGTGCCCACATTTGAAGGTTGCGGCTGAGAGCCTTGGTCGGAAAGCGCGCTTTTGTTGTTACCGCTAAGCTCAGGAACTTGCATGCGTGCGAAAGTGCACTCTATACATGATTTCGATTGCTCCGTAGTGCCTATTTGAAGGGCCTCCATTTGGCGGTCTATCCTGTCCAGAGCCGCCTGCATACTAGTGCTCATGTCTGCCACCAGCGCGTCCATTTGTTTTTGCAGGCGCTCAAAGCGCGCCTCCATGTCACGACGTAGGCGGGCTATTTCTATTAGAGGATCGGGATTTGATAACGAATTGGTAATAGGGGAAGGGGTAAGGAGCGATTTCCGGGCGGAGGGAGCTGTGGGGGACCCTCCGCCCGATCTACCTCCCGAGGCGCCTCCATTGCTGTTTTCTTCTCCGGAGTCCGCTGCCCCCCTGAAGGGACTAGGGTCACCTTGGCCGGGGCGTTGGTGTGCAGGGCCTTCTTGTAGGGTTGTTGGGAAGATGGGGAAGGAGGGCGCTTCTCTGGGAGGTGCACCGATGCCTCGCGGGATCGGGACCGAGAGTTGGAGCGGGTCCGGAACTTGCGACGGGATCTCGAACGGGTCTCCGACCGGACTTGTCTGGTCTCCTTCGCTGGGGCGCGCGGCGTTCGGGTCTGCGCCGTATCTGGGGTAGTGGTCGGTTCGCTGGAGGGTTGGAGTTCACGCTGCTCTTTCTCGAGAGCTTTTCGCACCGAAGCTTTGTTCAGTGTCTGCCTAGCACGCAGCGGGCAGTTTGGATCCGCTGTAGGGTGGTTCCTGTCACAGGATCTGCAGTGTGGGGTGCACGGATGTGACGGGGTGGAGTTGTCAGTCCCACACGTCGCGCAAATGACCACATGCGGCGTAGGACAGTAATGGGCCCAATGGCCGAGCTTGTGACATATCTTGCGAACCAGTTGGCGGTGTCGATGGGGGTAGATGCGGAGTTCTGCACCATAGAAACGAACGTAGCGAGGCACTTTAAGTCCTTCAAATGTTACCAACGCAACGTTGGTTTGACCCACCATTCGTGCTTGAAGTATTTGAGTTCCAGGAGCCAAAAGCTCATCCACAAGCTTGGAAGACGGTGTACCGGGCAAAAGACCAGGAACAATTCCCTTGCATAAGTTGTCTGGGGCCGCAAAATATGTTGTGATGGGATAGACCCGCCGACCAAGGTTCAGCTCCCGCACCTTGTACAATGCGTCGGCTACGTGTGACTGGGGTGTGCTGATGATTGCCAAGTTCTGCTGAGGTCGAAGTCGGAATATGATGTCCTGACGATCCTCGGTGGTCAAGCCGGCTGCACTTCATAGAGCACTGGCGAGTTCTGGGCGCGTCCACTTATCGAGGCAAAGTCCTCCGTGAGGCCGCAGAATTATCTTTTCATCGTGCAAAGGAAGTTGAGGCAGGTTCTGATTCCGAATGCGCTTGCGTACGGTAGGCTGGGAGGCGTCCGGAATGCCCGAGATGTTCTCGGAGGGTTGCGTCTTAGAGCGTGTTTGACGGATGCGTCGCTTATATATGACTGTCTTCCAACAGCCACCTTTGTCGTCGTCAATTTTGTCGTCGTAAATGTTCGGGGCAGCATCTTCCTCCATCCTTTCCCTGGTCGGAGTGTCCACCTCTCGTTGTTGGGAGGGAAAATTGGCGACGATGGGATCGGCGGCCACTCCCGCGGTATCCACCTCGGGCGTCTTCGTTGTTGTCGAGGAACGCGCGGCGGCGTTCTCCGTCGCCGATTGCGTCTTCTGCTCGTTGGAAAATGACGTTGCGGTGGATAAATGCTCCATGGAAACAGAGCGGTGAATTGGCCGAAGGCCCTTTGCACGCCCGTTTAGAACATGGGCCTCGGAAGAGCTGGTCTCTTGGCGCTCTTGGTTCATGGTGTAGAAAACACGCCAAGGCAGCTATGGTCACGGCATCGGCAGCCGCGTTGGAACTGCTTGAGAGCTGTAGAGGCGCGGGGAGCGGCAAAAAAAGTCGCGGGAAGAAAAGGCGGTCGGTGGGAAACAGCGAGAAAGCCGCTTCCCATATGACTCCCGGCGAAAGCGGCCCGGGCAAGGGCGGTCAAGGGCGGTCGGTGAAGGTCGCGTAGTCTCAGTGGTTGCGGAGCGCGCCGACGACACGTACGTTCACTTCGGCCGACTGATTGGACTCTCGCTGCTGAGTAAAACGGCGCCCGACAGACGGCGGAACCGAGCCAAGACAGAGCGGCGCCGCTGTAGCTTCTTTTTGGTCAAGAGCCGTAGACCGTTCGGGCATCCCGCGACATTACATGGAAGTTGAATTCTCTGCTACTTGCAGTTTGTGCGAGTTTCGCGAGCCAGCAAAACCAGTGCAGCACTACGCGATCAGGAAAGTACTGAAACGCGAAAACGTGGGCGGCGCAGAGTAGAGCGATAACCTTTCGACCACCGGCGTCGTTGGCAACGATAATTTCAATGAGTTCTTTTTGCTAAACATGAAATGGGACTGCACAACAAGCATTTTATTTCATATTATAATGCAATACGAATGTTTTTTGCAACGAGTAGTTGAGTACTATTGACAGAATTTCACTGAGCAGTGCTTTCGTGTTGGGGCAAGTGCTGGAATGTACCGGGGGAGTCTCTAATCATGTCCTGCATTTTCCTCGATTTCTCGATAATTATGGCCTTGTTCGGTATAATATCGACGCCGTAGGGATTCTGGAGCACTAATCTATCACTTTAGTTGGATTTAGTATTTCCCTTTATTGTCCTTTTAGAGAACTCCACGTGGTTCAAGTTTCCGGAGTCCCCCACAACGGTGTGCCTCATAATCAGACCGGGGGTTTGGCGCGTAAAACCCCATAATTTAACACCAAAATAAAACGCCAGCAAGACGATACAGCGGCACTACATTGTACATACGTCGGAGAAAAATGCACGAATGAGGAACCGGACGACTGTGATGGGCCTGTTGCTCACTATAGAGCGCGAAACTCTATGGACGGGCTTCTACATCCTTCTATCATAATTATGATAGCGTGTTTTGGTTTAGATTTCAGTTTTACTAGCTGTGAAGCATCGACGGAAAGATGGTTTCGGTTTGATGAATGCTTTGGCGCAGGCTCGGCGCAATGTTCGGCTAAAATGCGGTTTTGGCGCAGGACGGCACAAACGCTCGCTCTCGGCGCAGGTTGGCGCAGCTGTTCCACCGCTTCAACAATCATTTTGAATGCTCATCGGCCGGACACTATTCCTGCGCATTAAGAATGGTTCCATGCTACCGGCACGCACCATTGCTATTATTCTCGAGGAAAATAATCCACGTACCCGAACACTCACGAACAAATTACAACGATCACGCGGCCACACTTAGCTAACCAGCGCAATAGAAATAGAAAATAGTGCGCATTCTGAGCGGTAAAGCGAGCCACATAAAGGCACAAAAAACTCACAGCCATACAGTCACGTGGCATGCAAAATAGCCAATTGAGCAATTTTATTTTCCTCCTAAAGTCGTTTAGCTAGTAAAATGGCCGAGCTGCAAGTCCGCTGCTTTATGAGCACGCACAGATAGCTGCAACACAACAAAGCAGCTGATAACAAGCCAGGGAGCGTGTTTCAGTTTGCTGAGTGCACAATGTCACAGCTGCCGTGTCTAACGCGCGAAGTGCGTGTCTCCGGTTGAGGAACCAAGGCCACGTCCCCAGTACGAATGCGGGACATGCCAATAAAGCATAATGTACCGAACACGCAGTACTAGGCCCGACAGAACCTCATACTAAACTTCGCGCAACCCGTTATTATGGCACACACAGGCCTTTATAATGGCGAACAGCTTACATGCGCGAGAACGCACTGGATTGGATTAGCTCAGTGACCCTTCAGCTAATTTAGCATGACGAATGGCAGATGCAACGGCACTCTTCGCATTAGGTGGTGGCGCAGACCGCAACTCCTCTTCACCGTGGCGTCAGAGATTGCGCGGCTCAGCCTTGATCAGCTTTAACGGAATGTAGGAGACGAGCAATTCTAGCAGAAATCTCACCTGCATGTGCGTTCTCATTCTACAGACTTTTGAATGCATTTCTTGGCGAACATTTGCCACTCTGACAGCATGCATCTACCTAGCCGCCGACGCCTTGGTGCTCTTCATGTCGTTTCATTAACTTGGTATGTGCCAAAATTGGCATAGTATGGCAACAGTGTATGATGAACATAAATGATACCATGAATATCACGAAATCTGTCATGTAGGTCATGAAACAGCCGTCTACGTCTTGCTTTCGTGTCGTTTCACTTATTTCGTAGGCACCAAAATTGGCATAGGATGACAAGAGTGTATGAGGAACATTAATTGTAGGTCATTCCATGAATATCATGAAATTTGTGTCATGTAGGGTCATAAAACAGCCGCCTGCATCTTAGTGCTCTCATGTCGTTTCCTGAAATTGGTGTGTACCAAAATCGGCATAGTATAACAAAAGTGTATGAAGAATATAAATGATAGGTCATGCCATGACTATCATGAAATCTGTGTCATGTAAGTGATCAAACAGCCGCCTACACCTTGGTGCTCTCATGCGGTTCATTAACTTGGTATATACCACAATTGGCATAGCACTACAAGAGTGTATGACGAACATAAATGATAGGTCATGCCATGAATATTGCCACGTGGTAGTGACGATCGAGGAGACAGTAACTAAACTGTGAATGGCGAAAGTAACTTTATTAACCCTCCCCCGCTCCTCCTCCTCCTTCCCCAGAGAGACAGCCTCCTTCAAGAGAAATTGCGCACCAAGAGGGCGGCGTAATAGTTCCTCACGCGTCTGCGTATCGGGGTGCAAACCCAAACACGACCTCCGGGTTGGTACTCGACGCAGCGTAGTCGGAGGTTGTAGTGTCGGCTGTCGGCGGGTCACATATGTAAATTCACCTCAAAAGTTCGCAGGCTTGACGGCGGGTGCGCTTTAAAACCACGGCGCTGCAATTATGCTTCAGAAATCTTCCTTTCATTTTTTTTCTTCTCCTCCATTAAACTCGCTCTATTAACTACTACACGCAGAAACAAAGCAACAGCGGTCGCATTCGATCCCACAGATTATATATATATATATATATATATATATATAATTATCAGTCATGGCACTCGTAGTACGGCCCACAGGGCCGTTCTCTTTTCGAAAGTAGTCTTATTAGGGTTGTTATAATTACACAGAGGTATTTCGCTCTCGTGAGCAGTAGTCCTTGAGATAGTTACTCGGGCTACCTTCCCACGCTAAGCGTGCCGCGCTTGCACCTCTTTAAGCTTTTCCTACTCACTAGAGCCACTCGAGTTCGCTCGATTCAAACTAAACTGGCCAAACTAAACTAAAATCGACCATCGCGGACATCATCAGTCTCTTTCCACGTAAGTATCAGGCTCTGGACAGGAGCAATGGTGCTTCAATGTAACCTGGGGCCTGACGGACCAACCGACTGAGCTATCTCTCCGGGCAACATCCAGGCGTCACGAGTTCAAATCCCCTGTTCTCTTCCTTTTTTTTGTTTTCCTTCTTTTTTTCCTTCCCCCCTTTTTAGCAGGTCTTTTCATTTAGTTTATCGCTGTGCGGGGGACCCTTTAAAAAAAATCTTCTTGATTATGTATGACCCACATGTGCAGGTCAGAAATACCAGGTTTCTGTAGTTGAGGGCCATCTGTGCGGTTTAACCGACCTCAGATTGGTCCACCTTGACTGATCATAAAGGCACCACTATAGGTTAAATGAGCCATACAACCCCGGCGGTGGCGGTAGAGTATCCGCCTCGCTTGCAAGCGGACCGCGGTTCGAATCCCGGAGCCGCGCAATTTTCCACCGCAAAAAAAAACGTGTGTTAAGAAAATTGAACAAACATGCCTGGAGTGCGGCCTGATCCCGGTAACCAGAACCGGTAACGCACTCTCTCACCAGAGCAGAATTGGCCACCCTGGTGCAGTACTTGGCCACAACCTCCTATATGAATACAACAATCAAACCCCGGCCCTCAGTCCCCAGCAGCCGCGAAGCAACTGACCACGGCGGCGGTCAGATCTGTGACGCAGCAGAGGGTGCTAAGAATCCATGGCTCCGGACAGGCCGCCATTGGAATCTGAACCTGGCAACGTATAACGTTAGAACGTTATCTAGTGAGGCGAGTCTAGCAGTGTTATTGGAGGAATTATTGGGTAGTAAATGTGTTATAATAGGGCTCAGTGAGGTTAGGAGGACAAAAGAAGCATATACAGTGCTAAAAAACGGGCACGTGCTGTGCTACCGGGGCTTAGTGAAGAGACGATAACCAGGAGTCGGATTCTTGATTAATAAGGATATAGCTGGTAACATACAGTAATTCTATAGCATTAACGAGAGGGTGGCAGGTCTTGTTGTGAAACTTAATAAGAGATAAAAATTGAAGGGAGTACAGGTCTACGCCCCTACATCCATCATGATGACCAGGAAGTCGAAAGCTTTTATGAAGACGTGAAATCGACGATGGGTAAAGCCAAAACAAAATACACTGTACCGATGGGCGACTTCAATTCCAAGGTAGGCAAGAAGCAGGCTGGAGACAAGTCAGTGGGGAAATATGGCATGGGCTCTAGGAATAGCAGTGGAGAGTTATTAGTACAATTTGCAGAACAGAATAACATGCGGATAATGAATACCTTCTTCCGCAAGCGGGTTAGCCGAAAGTGGACGTGGAGGAGCCGGAATGACGAGACTAGAAATGAAATAGACTTCATACTGTGCGCTAACCCTGACATCACACAAGATGTGGACGTGCTGGGCAAGGTGCGCTGCAGTGACCATAGGATGGTTAGAACTCGAATTAGCCTAGACCTGAGGAGGGAACGGAAGAAACTGGTACATAAGAAGCTAATCAATGATTTAGCGGTAAGAGGGAAACTAGAGGAATTCCGGATCAAGCTACAGAACAGGTATTCGGCTTTAACTCAGGAAGAAGACCTTAGTGTTGAAGCAACGAAAGACAATCTTATGGGCATCATTAAAGAGTGTGCAATAGAAGTCGGTGGTAACTCAGTTAGACAGGGTACCAGTAAGCCATCGCAGGAGACGAAAGATCTGATCAAGAAACGCCAATGTATGAAAGCCTCTAACCCTACAGCTAGAATAGAACTGGCAGAATTTTCTAAGCTAATCAACAAGCGGAAGACAGCTGACATAAGGAACTATAATATGGATAGATTTGAACATGATCTCAGGAAGCCTAAAAGCAGTGAAGAAGAAACTAGGAATAGGCAAGAATCAGATGTATGCGTTAAGAGACAAAGCCGGCAATATCTTACTAATATGAATGAGAAACTTCAAGTGGCTGAGGAGTTCTATAGAGATTTATACAGTACCAGTAGCGCCCACGACGATAACGTGAGAGAGAATAGTCTAGAGGAACTTCAAATCCCACAAGTAACGCCGGAAGAAGTAAAGAACGCCTTGGGAGCTGTGGAAAGGGGCAAGGCAGCTGGGGAGGATCAGGTAAGAGCAGATTTGTTGAAGGATGGTGGCAACATGTCCTAGAAAGACTGGCCACCCTATATACACAATGCCTCATGACCTCGAGCGTACCGGAATTTGGAAGAACGCTATCATAATCCTGATCCATAAGAAAGGGGACGCCGAAGACCTGAAACACTATAGACCGATCAGCTTACTGTCCGTTGCCTACAAAGTATTTACTAAGTTAATGGCAAATAGAATCAGGAACACCTTAGACTTCTGTCAACCAAAGGACCAAGCAGGATTCCGTAAAGGCTACTCAACAATAGAACATATTCACACTATCAATGAGGTGATAGAGAAATGTGCGGAATATAACCAACTTTTATATATAGCTTTCATTGATTACGAAAAAGCATTTGATTCAGTCGAAACCTCAGCAATCATGGAGGCATTACGGAATCAGGGTGTAGACGAGCCATATGTAAAAATACTGAAAAATATCTATAGCGGCTCCACAGCCACCGTAGTCCTCCATAAAGAAAGCAACAAAATCCCAATAAAGAAAGGCGTCAGACAGGGAGATACGATCTCTCCGATGCTATTCACAGCGTGTTTACAGGAGGTATTCAGAGACCTGGAGTGGGAAGAATTTGGGATAAAAGTTGATGGAGAATACCTCAGCAACTTGCGTTTCGCTGATGATATTGCCTTGCTTAGTAACTCAGGAGACCAATTGCAATGCATGCTGACTGACCTGGAGAGGCAAAACAGAAGGGTGGGTCTGAAAATTAATCTGCAGAAAACTAAAGTAATGTTTAACAGTCTTGGAAGAGAACAGCAGTTTACGATAGATAGCGAGGCACTGGAAGTGGTAAGGGAATGCATCTACTTAGGGCAGGTAGTGACCATGGATCCGGATCATGAGACTGAAATAACCAGAAGAATAAGAATGGGCTGGGGTGCGTTTGGCAGGCATTCTCAAATCATGAACAGCAGGTTGCCACTATCCCTCAAGAGAAAAGTGTATAACAGCTGTGTCTTACCAGTACTCACGAATGGGGCAGAAACCTGGAGGCTTACGAAAAGGGTTCTGCTTAAATTGAGGACGACGCAACGAGCTATGGAAAGAAGAATGATGGGTGTGACATTAAGGGATAAGAAAAGAGCAGATTGGGTGAGGCAACAAACGCGG
The DNA here is from genome assembly GCF_050947875.1 of Dermacentor variabilis. Lineage (NCBI taxonomy): Eukaryota > Metazoa > Arthropoda > Arachnida > Ixodida > Ixodidae > Dermacentor > Dermacentor variabilis. The sequence continues at coordinate 17,450,854 of NW_027460291.1, read as the reverse complement.
GTAAACGACATCTTAGTTGAAATCAAGAAAAAGAAATGGGCATGGGCCGGACATATAATGAGGAGGGAAGATAACCGATGGTCACTAAGGGTTACGGACTGGATTCCAAGGGAAGGGATGCGTAGCAGGGGGCGGCAGAAAGTTAGGTGGGCGGATGACATTAAGAAGTTTGCAGGGACAGCATGGCCACAATTAGTACATGACCGGGGTAGTTGGAGAAGTATGGGAGAGGCCTTTGCACTGCAGTGGGCGCAACCAGGCTGATGATGATGATGAAGCATATTAACAGAGGCTGGATGAGGCCTTTCCGTGGTCGCAGCCAAATGCTGCTGGCGACGTCGTCACACGTACGTTGGCGACTACACAATTCACTAAGCGCTTGCAGCATACTTGTTTCAGTGGTCACAGACCCAAAAATCCATTGTATGGATTCGCCCGTACCAAACGTTAACAGTATTTGTGTGGGCTTGCTGCAGCGGTCACACAAACACAAATTATTCCTAAAAACTCGGGTATCAGATGACCTCAAAAGAACTGTCCAGATGCGTCCAGTGTTGTCTCAGTCACAGCGTCTTTTCCTGAGTCCTTTTTTACAGCGAAGCTCTTTACCTGACGGACCTGTATGAATGAGCCGCATGCGTGGTCTCATAGGGGGGCTATCTGGGCTGGCTGAACAAAACGCTGCAGGAGAAAGGCAGAGAGCTGAGAAAGCTGAACAAAACGCTGCAGAAAGAAAGGAACGAGAGGAATAGAGAGCTCACAAAGTAAAGCTAAAAGAACTTGAAGTGCAGCGGGATCTGACCAGGAAATCAGCAAATAACCTCTCAATAAATGAAAAAAAAAACGTTAAGGTGAAGCAGGATTAAAAATAAGGGACCTCATGGCGTCGTACATTGTGAACGATGACATGGGATTGTTTGTCGTTACTTTTGAACGAAGCTGCGAGAAAAACTGGCTGGCACTACAAAGATGGCCAGAACAGATTCTGACCGATCTTCCTGGCGAAGCAACCGAAATAATTACAAGGCTAACGAGAGACGACGCAGATGACTATCAGAAAGTAAAAGCTGCGTTGCTAAGGGAATATCGGCTCTCAGCCGAGACTATCTGCCGTCGTTTTTTGGAGGCTGTTAGAACACCGGGCGAGTTTTTTCAAGATTTTGCTTACAAGATCAAAGCCAATTTAATTAATTGACTGAAGGGGGAAGATGCATTCGGCTGTTGCGACAGTGTTGTTCAATTAATCTACATGGAGCAGTTCTACGGGTCCTTGAGTGAAGAGATGCGCCTGTGGATTCAAAATAGATCGGGCGAAGAAGGGTTGGAACGTGCTGCAGTGCTGGCAGACGAATTCGCCGCACGTCGCGAATCCGAGAAAACACACGTCAGGCCGTTCACTAAATTCAGCCAAGAGGGAAACAGGCGCCCTATTCACAGCGAAAAATCTGGAGGTGGGACAAAAGACGTGCAGAGCGATGATTTAGGAAAGATTAACGGCGCAGTGAAACACGAAAAAAAAGAAACGCGTGTGAGGCTAGACAACCGGTCGTCAGTTTTGGTTGCCAAGAGCCTGGACACTTTGCGATCGGCTGTCGGAAGCCTAGAATTGTATTTTTCCTTTGTGAATGGCGACGACGACAACTTGATTCTCTTAGAATCCCAGCTTCGCGACCTAGCAGTGAATGGAATTTCGTGCAAGGTAGTTGAAGACTAAGCTGGCGACAATGAATATTGTCCACCCTGCCTATGTGAAACCTGGGTATTTCACAGGGGAATGTGCGTGGATTCGGCAGGTGGTTGAGGTGGATAGTGTTTGCTTGTTCATAGCCACCATGAAGAATCAGGGCCCCGTTGGACTATCGCTGACTGAAGCCGCAGTATCGCCAAATCTGTCGAAACATTATCCCTACTTATTTTCGAATCTCTCGGAAATGCTGCTTAAGAAAAAAGGTGTGCGTTTTGGCGACCATATGGTCCAAGCTCTCCCGCGTTCCAAGGCTGAGGAGATCGCGGCGGAGATAAAGCACAGTAACGGAGCGAATATGCTTCGTGGCATAGACACTCAGGAAGAGCAGCACATAGTGAAAGCTGTGGAAAATGCGCTAGCGAGGAGGCTTCCGCGTCAGTGAGAATACCGCAGCAAGGGCTAGCATAGGAATTAGGGACTACTTTGGGTGCTGCCACATTCGGAAAGCTCTTCAGACGTACTTAAGGTTGTTAAAGAAAGAATCGCGGCGGAAGAAAAGAACAATTACGTTGCGAAAATAGAAACGGAGGACGTTCCTTGCGGAGACGAGGCCTGTTTAATTAGCCCTAAAAGGGTCAAGGAGGCGCTGAAAAACTCCCTCGTACCTCGGCACTTGAGCGACGTTCCAGAATTGTCAAAAGGAGAGAAGGCCATGGCGGTCCAGAAGGGCAGGAACCCGACGCTCGGCAATTTCAAAGGCACATTCGGTGACCGCCTGGCATGGACAAAAATTTTCAGACGGTTTAGGTTAAAACGAGCAAAGTATTCGGCGCAGCGAGAAATTGACAAAGGAGCCACAGCTCAGCCCATTGGGCAAGGGAATAGGCCATCGCGCAGAACATCAAAAGGTTTGTTGTGGCGGTGTAGAAAACGGAGCCTTCGCCTAACAACAAACAGGACGCATCTCTGCTAGTAGGGGTGTTGCTGAAAGGTTCAACCTGGCTGAGACATGCACGTACGGACAGGGCCAGTCAGGCAGTCACTGCAGTGGAATGCGCGAGTGAGGACAAAGGGAGGATGGCTATTCTTCCCGCGTTTACGGCGTTCGCTTCAGGGACAAAAGGGCGAGGGCACACAAAGCGACAGGCAACGGTAGAGGGCAGTGTGTGTCTGGCGGCATTTGTTGCCCTCGGCGAGGCCCAAAAGCTTTTAGTCTGCGACCCAAGCAAGGGCTCATTAGGATATAGTAATTGTCAAATTGGGCGCATCCGTAACTTTGTTGTTTGTATAACAGCTGGCACACATCTCCGATTCAGCTGCTAGAAAAAGCTAATTTAGAAACACTTCAACTAAGACGTCATCGTGATAGGTTGAAATATATGTATTTAATATATCATGACAATCTGCGCATCAATAAGGAATTGTACATTCAACAAGTTACTCGTCGTATTCATCAAATAAATAAATAGAGCACAATGCATTTTTTCGTTTGTTAGTTATTAATAACTTATTAGTTTTAATTTCAAAGGTTTCGCGTTACGCTCAGAGTTTCTTTGTATTGTTTGTTGTACGAGGCAGTTACAAAAGTGCACAGCCGGTTTTGCGACAATGATGGCTCGTGGTCGCGCTAATTTTTGCAGATAAGCGTTCACATTGGAGGTTTGTAGAAACAAAAATTTTTGTTTAATTCAATGCTTACAGAGTAAATGCGTTTATCGGTCACCAATTGTAGAAGTTTCATTCGCTGAATCGCGTTTGGAGAAGCAATATTTGTTTTGTTTTTGCTCGTAGGTAGTACTTTTTTACGTTTTCAATGCCAGTTTATGAATCAATTTAATTTAGAGTTGAAGCGGTTAGCAGAGCCCATTACGTTTTGCATTATAGGCGTGGTAGTGGAAGGTAGCATTGACCGAACGAGTAACTTACCACGCGGCTTTTTTTTACCCGTTTGAACAACTTCTATGCGCTCTCACTCCTTCGATAACCGTGGCTTTCTCGGGAAAGAGAAACAAAAAACGTTAGGCATTAGGTTGCTTGAAATACGCACTGAAGTCTGGTTTTCTCCTTTGTTACTTATCTGTATCTCGACCGAGAACTGCATGTACGATTCTGATAGGATTTTATGTGAACAACGCGCGAACCTGGCAGTTCTCAAAGTTACTTGGGTGCTCTCTCTGTGTTATGCCTTGGGCTTGGCGTGGTTTATTTCCAAAAGGTGTTACCTGGCCCGCCTTGGAACGAGTGGCGAAACGAAGCAGAGGCGCGGTATCTACCGGTCTCTTCGAGGTGCTTGGATGCTGCAGCCCCTTCGAGACCTCCTGTGGCGGCAGACGGGTTGTTATGATTGACCTCTCAAGTGAGGGAAACATTCAGTTGTGCTTTCTCATGGCGAGATCATTTGCCTCGTCCCAGAAAAGGCTGTTATTATCAGCCTGGACTTTGACTTCTCAAGTCTGGGAAAGATTCAAGCCGTTCCCATGTCGAGACGATTTCCCTCATCCCCAAAAAAGGCGGTTTTGATCAGCCTGGGCTTCGACCTCTCAAATGTGGGAAACATTCAAGCGGGCGTTCCAGTATAGAGGTAATTTCCGTGTTCCCAGAAGAAGCGTCACTCCTCTACGGCCTGAGGAGAAAACACGAAGGCGAAGAGGTCGTCGACTTCACAACCTGACAAAGGCGCTGACACTTCCATAAGTTCCCCAAGTTTTGCAAGAAGACATCGTCGACCACGAGACCGCCAGGGGTTATTTAAGGGCCGTCCTGGCCCTCGTGTTAGAAAGAACCACTTGATACTCGGATAGACTCACAACCATGTAACACAGAAGTGAATACATTCTTTTCAGCTTTTATTGCGATAGCAATTATATGGACACTTCAGGCGCATTTCTGCCGTCGGCATCCCCGTCGCCGTGAGGTTCCCTATGAGTGAAAGCGTGTGAGGGTGAGCCAGCGAACGCGGTTCATTATCGCGTGCACGAGCGAGGAACGCTGCCCGGATGCGTGTCCTCTCCTGTCACGCACGAGGCAGGGCGGTAAAGCGAGGGAGGAGGGATGTTCTTCACCGGCGGCTCCTAGGGTGCAGCGATGTCCTCCTTGCCCGCCGCTCCGTACATAGTGGTGACAACCGCGGCGTCCACTACGGCGTTGGGCACGCGAATGGCGGACGCCTTAGCAGATGCCTTTGGCGGACGCCGTAGGGACGCGTAGTCGGCGCTCGTGTGTCTTAAAAGCAATCTGCGACGTGGCCAAAGTACGCTCCCGCGCGGGCCTCACCTTCAAAGCGGTCTGCGATATTTGCAGAATGCGGGTAGTTGCGGTAGCTACGTTTGCGTTGTGCTTTCGATGTTTCGTTCGCGTTGAAGTGAGAGATGCATGAAGGTCCATCCGCTTGCTGCTGCCGCGATTCCTCACTTTGACAGCGAGTTTCCGCTCGCATCGAGCGAGATGTGTTCATGTTTACTTGTGCGAGCTTGATACCGTGCTGGTTAATTTAGATAAAACGCGTTGGTGGGCTAGTTCGTTTGAATCCATGATAGAATGTGCAAGCGCGACGGAACAAGGACGTAGAAAGAAGCAGACACACAAAGACATTGCTGTCTCTATGTGTCTATTTCTTTCGACGTCGTCCTTGAGACACGTTGTGTCACAAAGTGCGTGCCCGCGCCCCTCTCGAGTTGGCCGCCATTGCCGCCGCAGCCCCAACGCCGCTTGCACGGCGATCGGGAAGAGGGCTCCCCATTGCTCCCGAGGTCGCCGGACCGGTTGGTCACGTGAGTTGCTGGAGTGTTAGAAGTTGTCAACTTGGCTAAATACAAAAAAGGTAGATATTCTCGCACTGCAACAAACTTATATCCATAGGCTGGGCCAGATCAGCCACTTTGACAGGATTTGTCGCACCAGGTCTTTCTGGAGTTATGGCGAGTCGGGCAGCCGGGGTACGGCCATCGATTTGATGCTGAATTTCGACGGCCTTGTTCTTCGTCATGCCAGGGATGCCGAGGGCCGTATCTTGTCGGTTTATCTTGATTGTGGCATTCAAATTGTTAATGTTTATGCTCCAAACCAGTCTAGAGATAAGAGAGAGTTTTTCGCTGCATTAGAACCTTACTTGGTAGGTCGCTCTCGGCTAATCCTTGTAGGCGACTTCAACTGTGTGTTAGAATAGGTTGATCGCGTCTCCTGTAGAGGGACTCCAAAAGTTAAAGATAAGCGTGGAAATACTATACTGCGAGAGCTCGTAGATGGGCTGCGACTGGTCGATGCTTGGTGCGTGCTTCGTCCTGGACAGTCAGGAATGACTTGGACAGGAAGGGGCTTGCAGAGCCGCATAGATCGTTTTTGCATCTCGTCGTCACTTGCTCCCAGTATGCTTTCTTCTTCGTTGATTCCTTCTGCTCTTAGCGACCACAGCTTCCTAATTCTGCGGTTCACCGATTCTAGCATAGTGTCGCAAGGGAAGAGACGGTGGCGCTTAAATCCACGTCTCCTAAAAGACAGTCAGGCAACCGCAGAGGTATCACCCGTTCTCTTTCGATCACTTCACAACAAAGCAAATCTAAGTGGCACATAATGGGATGACGTGAAGGTTATAGTGGCATGAGTGCTTCAGGTCTTGGGGCAAGCGTCAAGCGCACGAGGAGCGTGAGGAAATTAAAATCGTCTCCGAAGCGATCCTCCTGCTTTCGAGGCCACTGTCCGGCGGGCCTGGTGTTGCTCCGGCGCTGGCCTCACTCCGAAAGGAACTTCGGATTCTCCTGCAGCGACGCTGGGATGGCTTGAGGCATTCATATCAGGCATTCATAAACATACCCACCAAAACAAGTAATGTGTTCAGCAACCTTTGCGTTTGTACTATCACGGAGGTTGATGTTCATACCACCTAAATAAGAACGCTTTTTCCTTCTAGTGATAGAGCAGTCATCACATCCCCTAAAGCAAAGCAGAACTCTGTGGTAGATGATGACGACGGGCGAAAGATGCTGGCAACAACGAAATTTTCATTGGCTTGCGAAAAGTGCGGTTCATGAAGTTCTGTCCAGACGGATTCATGTTTGCGAACATTTAACGCCAAATCTGGTCGCCTGTGATACTGCAAGCATATTGATATAAAAACAGCTGCACAACCATGAGCACCACAATTTCGGTGACAATATTCCGAAACATAAGAAGGAAACGTGAATAGGCCATCATCACTTTCATGTAGCCGGTTCACTAATACGTATATTGGAAAAATGGTGACCAATCGACGACAAAAATTTTGTAATATTATCAGAGTTTCTTCATAGAATTCGAACATTAAAATGGACGAACGACCTACGGACGAAAGACAGCCGCGAAGCAAGATCAGAAGTTGAAGTATAAGCCATCGTATGATCCGATAGACGCTACAGAAGCTGGGTTGTAAATACAGTAGAATCTCGATAAACGGAAATCGGTTAAACGGAACAAACGCCTTGCAGTTGGTTGGTTTTGTATTAAGGCAATGTGAAAAAAATCCCGTTAATCGGAACTCGAATTTTCAGACCACCGCATAAACGGAACCGAAAATAGACTCGGAACCGCAACTTGACGTTCACGCAGAGCCCCATCGCGGTACGCATCACTGTCTCCCCACTACTTCTTTCTCGCACACTGTAACCGCATCGCTTGCTTTCTGTCACGGTGAGCTTGCTGTTGTTAGGCTTAAGCCTTACATCCGCTGTTTAGCGTCGTCTGCGACATTTCGTCGCGAAGTCAGCAGCTGATGGCAGCGCAGAAGCGACCTCACAATGCCCTTACGTTGGAAAGGAAGATGGATGGAGAATGTATGAGTGGTGCCATTCAAAGAAAACGGTTGCGATAGCTCAAACAAGCAAGCATAAAGTCCTTTTTCACAAGCCAATAAATCGCAGTTCCCACTGATTTCCGCGGAATAAGTGTACTCTTGAGATTTTTTTTAAATTTTAGTAGTGCTCTGAAAAAAAGTTTATTGCTTACCGCTTTTGTTCAATAAAGTTTGTGCCCATAGCGTACCGTCCTCTTTAATACCCAGATTTTGCATCTGAGATCTGCTTCAGCGGAGACTGCCGATTGCGCGCACGCCTGCCTCGTCGGGACCAAGCAGTCTGGAACGGATTGCGAAATCCTGAACCTTCTCTCCCTAAACGAAACTCCTGATAAACGGAAGATATTTTCCCGGTCCCTTGAGGTTCCGTTTAACGAGAGTCCACTGTATATCTAAGAGAAGATAGATAGGTCGACCTCCGGTTTTATGCGAAATACACTGCTGTCAGCAGACTTCCTTGCTTTTATCTGACAGTTCTCTGTCCAGAGAAACGACCACGGTTTCTCGTTTCTGAGTGCAAGGGCTTCAGCGAAAAGCTTCTTGTCTGGCGAAAGGTGATGTTAGACAAGGACAGCCTAGGTATTTTGCCCAGGAAATCACATGGAACGGGAGTTAAGGTGAGCTTTACGTGCCTTCCTAACAAAGTCAATCTTTTTCTCACAGGAAGAGAAACGAGCCAGAATGTTTTGTTGCCCGGACTTTTTTAACATCCGGTGAACAACAACGAGACCAGTTTTTGATACAGGACAGTTATTGTTGTTGCCAGTGGACTGAATTATGGCAGCACTGACCTCCCCTTGCGTAGAGGAGACACATTTAAGCTCAACATTGTTGAGTCGACTTTGCTGCTCGAGGTCAGCCACCTTCTTTCTTAGAGCCTCATTCTCATTTTTCAAAGCTTTGTTATCAGAACAATGCTCTTTCTGCTGGTCACAGGCTGCTTCAACAATGCCATTAAGTACGTTAAGGCTAGCATCCATGCTCGTAACTTCTGATTTAAAAGCACTGAGATTAAATCCCGATATTAGAAGCTTCATTTCGACATTCGCGAATCCACAAGTTGAAAAACTGGCGAAAACACAAGTGCAAAAGAGCAGCAGCAAGAGGGGTGGTTTGTGTCATACATGCAATGACTTGCCATCATAGAGGAAGGAAAATATAGGAGGGAGCATTACGTCACGCGCCCAGCCTTGGGCAAGCGAACCCGCCGTGAAGCCACAGTGGTGGCCCAACATGTGACCTCTTGCGCCGAGGTCATGGAGCAAGAATTTAGATTTTCTGAGGCGTTTGGTTCCCAGTATCTGTGTCAGTAGTTTTTATTAGGTGCGCCCTTGTTCAGCTGCCCTACCGTGGCTTTGCCTGCAAAATGGGAACACTAAAACAAACCACGCACTTTGACGTGCAATGACGTGTTGGGCCACCACTGGCCCAGCAGATCCCGGCTCCAATTGCGTTGCGGTATGCTCCTCCCTCTTGTTTACTTCCTCCATGTTTACCATACGCAAACACGTTGGTCAACGCTGCAATGCTTGGTAGAACCCCAACCAATGCTACATAGCCATTTACCTTTAAAATGCTTCATGTAACATAAATCCCCCTGTGTGTGGGATCTACATACCTTATTAAATTTCTCAGGCATTTGATGGTTGAGGTCAGTAAGTTAGACAGAAATCCCGCTACACTGTGCAAATGTTCAGAATGTACTATGAGGTACACTCTTTCGCTGTAAGGTGAAGTTAACAATTATATTACTAGTTAAACTATATTGGACAGTATTGAAACTACACATGCATTCAAGGCTGGGCCACAGCATGAGAACACGGAATAGCAGACACGCACGGTGGTCATTTGAGTTGGCATTCTGCGCATCTTTACCAACAAGCCCAGCTGTATAGTTTGTGTGTACGATGAGTAATTAATATGGTGGAGACTGCAGAACAGAAGTGATCTAGTGGCATAGCGTCGACCTCGAATAGAGGAGGTACTAAGCTAAAAACCTGGAGCTGCCGTGAATCTCGTAAACCAACCCTTATTCCTCGGTTTCCCGCAGCTGCAGAGCACATGATGACTGTAGCAGTCAGACATGGTGTATATTGGAGGGTGTCAGGAATCACCAGATCCAGACAGGTTGCCACTGGAAGTTCATTGGGCGAGATGATATCTCAAGTGCGTCCAAATATTGTTGGACTATAGTGCGCAGTATTGCACGAAATTAAATAAATATTTGACTGTATGCACCTTCATAGAGTGGGGAACTTTTTAGGAGTGAATTTGTTAGACACAAAATAAAACTACTACTTACTTGTGGTCAGTTTCTTTTGTTTTGTAAGTCAAACAGGTTGCGTGTATTCCTTACTAAGTCTTACTTCTCTAGCTTTCCGATAGAAGAACCATAGTGATTGTAGTATTTATATTAATTAAAATACATATAAGATTGATCTGGTAGGAAAGAATTGGCCTTTTGCAAGGGGGTAGGATGGAATATGTCGTTCCTTTTTCTTCTCTGTGATCAAGCTGGTCAACTTCAGCACAATGGGAAACATACTGCAGTTGCCTGCATTTGCTTGTGTTTTCAGACACAACTACGGTGTGTAACCATGTTTGTGACAACCCAACGTAAGACAAATGCTATGTCGCATCACTCTTTCGCAATAATTACGAATTCTAGCGTGTTGTGTCCAATCTTAATGTTTGGCTGCTCTTTATCTCGTTCCTGGTAAGTTCATGGAAGTTCAGGTCAACAGGTACCGTTTTCGTGTCATGTGAGGAAATTCGATGGAGTTTTTCTGTGATGGTGTTCTCTTTAAAACTCTTGCAGCTAGCATCATACAGGCATGCGAATTGAGTGTAAGTATGCATGATATAGAAAAGTTCATTTTCGCCTGCCCTCTTTGTTTTATGACAGGATCCGCAATGAATAGATCCACAGCATCCTTCTCACAGGCAAGGAGGCGGTGGCTGTCGCATTGACGCTTATATCTAGTTTTGTGAAAGACAACGTAACATACTGTTTTTGCAAGCGTTCCGCAAACGCGGCTCGTTTTTAGGCACCCAACTTTTTACGTCTAAGAAACAGTAATTAATGTCCAGTATTCTTTTTACCTTTCGGTAAGCTTGCTATATAGCTCAATGTTAACATACACGCTAACATGGTGTTTACGTACAGGTGAGCTTAAAGAAAGCAATAATAATTCATCATAAACACTGCATGAATGGCAAAACAGCTGAATCAGATAATTTTATTTTATGGCAATGACATTTTTGGGCATACGAGGCTAAGCAAATAAATGATGATGTAGTAACACTGTAAAAACTGGGGAAGATGGATGACTGGCTGTGCAACATTAAGTTGTGGACGTTGTGTGAGCCACTTTTCCAATGCTTTTTTTTTCCCTACCTGAGCCAGACTACAAGCAGTTAGGCAGCATAGGAACTTTCCTGGTGTTTCATCATGGATCTTCTACAATAGATTTGCGTTAATTCTACCCTGACGAGAACAACAAAATTTATCCAATTATCCGGCGCGTCGAATTAAACACGATGCAAGAAAATGCTAAAACATCACTCATTCATTTGGCAGTATGTGTTTGAGTTTAACATGCCGCCGAAGCAAACGAGCGCCAACATCTATTAGTCCAAAGTATGAAACTACTAGTAGTAGTAATATAAGGCTCTTAGTCAGCCCAAAATTACAGGCCGAGCATATCGACGAGCCAGGCCGAGTTAGGTGGTGATGTAAAGGGAAGAGGGAGGATAGGATTCTGATTGCTGAGCAGCTGTACAGTAGAAGAGGCAATGGCTAGAAATGACTTAAAACTTAACGCGTACCTGATTCTTTAGAATGGCAGCCGATTTTTTAAAGTCAGCTCCGGCGCTACACAGTCATGCTGTGTGGTAAAGCGTATGAATGCCGCAAACGCGGTTTTAGTTTCGCACTCTATTGCATAATGCAGGCAACTTCCGGCTCAATTTCCCTTGAAAACAAAATGTGCCCGTTAGAATCAGATAAATGTCATAATAAGACATGGTGCACTACCGCTATTGCTTGAAAATCTTCCTAGGTCGGGTCGAAAATAGGCGGTTCTCACGGGAGATGACGTTTGCTTGACGCCTTCACTGTCCCCTAAACTCTGCTGGGACAGACGTTGCCTCTAAAAGGCATCGTTATTGGGGTCAGGTGCATGCCTGCGGTCTGGTCAAGTTCGGATTATCTGACAACTGCCAATTTTAGGATCGAAATAATAAATGTTTAGGCCCATAGAAATGCATGGGCACCGTCCGGGACCTTCGGTCAGGATCGAATTAACCGAAAAATAAAGTTAGCCGGAGTTCGAACGGAAGTCCATTGTATACACTGTTCCGTTGAGCAAGGAGTTGTCATTTTAATATGTAGTTTTTTTTCTATCTATGTGGCAATGATGCTAAATTTAGTATTTGTTGAAGTTATCCATTGTCCAAACAAACGGGCGAGTTACAAAGCAGGGGCACACTTTCAGACTTGAAACATTTGTACATATAAAGGCAGGACACATTAACAGCTGTCCAATTTCGTAAGTTAGCTCTAATATGTGGATATCATGTGGCTGCTTTTTGGGAACGTGGTCACTCTGTAAAATAAAGCTGCATTTGTTTTAAATAAATTGCTGAGTCTACTGCTTGTGTGTTTTCCTGTGCTCTCTGTTCTGATTGTGCTTTTGAAAGCGCATTTATTGACTGCAGACTGAAATGCACCAGGCTTCGCTTTATCATGCTAGCAAGCATTTTGTCTTGATAAACAAGCCTTGACCTCTTCCACGCACACAAAAATATTTCTGTATGTACCAATTAAACTAAAGAGGCCGACATTTTCTCGGAGATTTTAACACGTGGCAGTGTTAAAATCAGAATAAACTTGCCCAAATGCAATTTATTTTAGGTATTGCTGCTAAAGCCTCTTGCATTTGCATAGTATGTGCATACAGTGATGGCTATGCCTTGGTAGAGCCCTAAAACAGCTTTCATCGCACTGCTTTCTACAGCATTGTTGTTTTTCAACCTCAGAGCTAAGCTACAATTGATCTCGCTGATGATTCCTACAATTAGCCCATGGGCCTCAGTCCCCAGCAGCTGCGGAGAACCTGACCAAGGCGGCGGTCAGACCTGTAATGTAGCAGAGGGTGCTACGAAAATCTGGTTCCGCACAGGCCGCCGATGGACACTGAACCTGTCGACGTTTAACAGCCGGGCTCTGTCGAGTGAGGCTAGCAAAGCAGGACTCTTTGAGGAACTATCATGCATTGTTCGGGATATCATCGCCCTTAGTGAGATTAGAAGAACTGGAGAGGCTTATATATTGCTGAATAACGGCCATGTCCTCTGCTATAGAGGTCTACCATATAAGAAGCAATACCGAGTGGGATTCCTAATGCACAACGACATAGCGGGCAACATTGACAAATTCTGCAGCATTAATAAGAGGGTAGCAGTGGTTCTAATCAAACTTAATAACAGGTATAGAATAAAGGTAGTACAAGCCTACGCTCCAAAATCCAGTCACGATGGTAAGGAAGTAGATCACTTCTATAAAGATGTTGAATTAGCGATCAGAAAAGTGCAAACTCAGTATACTGTACTATTGGGCGACTTCAATCTAAACGTGGGGAAAAGGCAGGCTGTGACACCGGGCTAGTTGGTATTCCATGCTGAAGTCACTTCAGCAAGAAAAATGCAAGCTGGTGAACAAGTGATTGGCAACTACGGCGTCAATTCTAGGTAGGCTACAGGAGAGATGCTGGTAGAATTGCCAGAAAGGAATAAGCTTCGAATAATGAACACCTTTTTCAGGAAGCGTAGTAACAGAAAGTGGACCTGGAAAAGCCCTAATGGTGAAACAAGAAATGAAATTGATTTCATACTTTCTGCCGATCCCAGCCTAATGCAGGATATGGAAGTGATAGGTAGGGTAAAGTGCAATGACCATAGGCTAGTGAGGGCTAGCATTCCCCTCGATTTGAGCAGCGAAAGAGTAAAATTGGTCAAGAAGAAACAGGTCAACTTAGAGTCAGTAAGGCTAAAAGCAGACAAATTTAGGCTCGTACTTGCAAACATTTATGCAGCCTTAGAACAGAGAGATGAAGATGATATAGAGGTAATGAATGAAAGCATAGCTAGGCTGGCTTCATAGGCGGCAATTGAAGTGGCAGGCAAGGCACCAAGGCCACCAGTAGGGAAGCTCTTCCAACTAAGAACAGACCTAATAAAGAAACGACAAAGAATGAAAGTGTCCAACTCAAGAGATAAACAGATCGACAAGGCGAAAATAAGTGACATTCGAAACTATGTCGTGAGAAAGACTGAAGAAGCCGTAAAAATGGAGGCAGCCTGAAATCAGTGAGAAGGAAACTTCGCATTGGACAAACCAAGATGTATGCACTGAAAGTGAAGCAGGGTAATATCATCAGCAATCTCGAAGGTATAGTAAAAGCAGCGGAAGAATTTCATACTGACTTGTACAGTACCCAGAGGAGTCAGGATACCTCCATTAGAACAAGTAATCAACAGGAACTCCTTCTTTAACTAGAGCTGAGGTCAGAAGGGCGTCGCAAGACATGAAACGAGGAAGGGCGCATGAGATGAAGGATAAACAGTCGATTTAATCAAAGATGGAGGAGACATAATGCTTGAAAAACTGGCGGCTCTATATACTAAGTGTCTATCGACTGCAAGGGTCCCAGAAAACTGGAAGAATACAAACATTATACTAATCCACAAAAAGGAGACGTTATAGAATTGAAAAATTACAGGCCCATTAGCTTACTTCCATTATTATATGAAATATTAACAAAGATAATCTCCAATAGAATAAGGACAACAGTAGACTTAGGTCAACCAAGGGAACAGGCTGGCTTCAGGAAGGGATACTCTACAATGGATCACATCGGTGTCATCAATGAAGGAATCGAGCAATCCGCCGAGTACACTAAGCCTCGCTATATGGCTTTCATAGATTACGAAAACGCATTCAATTTAGAAGAAATACCAGCAGCCATAGAGACATTATGTAATGAAGAAGTACAAACCGCTTACGCAAATACCTTGGAAAATATTTACAGAGATTCCACAGCTACCTTAATTCTACACAAGAAAAGTAGGAACATACCTATGAAGAAAGGGGTCAGACAGGGAGGCACAATCTCTCCAATGCTATTCACTGCGTGCTCGGAAGAAGTATTGAAGCTATTAAACTGTGAAGGCTTGGGAGTAAGGATCGACGGCGAATATTTCAGCAACCATCGGTTTGCCGATGACATTGTTCTATTCAGCAACGCTGCACACGAGCTACAACAAATGATTGAGGGCCTCAGCAGAGAGTGTAAGAGTTGGGTTGAAGATCAATACGGAGAAGACAAGGATAATGATGAATAGATCGGCAAGGGAAGAAGGGTTCAGGAGCGCCGGTCAGCCTCTGGAGTCTGTGAAGGAGTACGTTTACCAGGGTCAACTAATCACAGGGAACCCTGTTCATGAGAACGAACTTCATAGAAGAATAAAAATGGATTGGATCGCATAGGCCACACATTGTCAGCTCCTGACTAGAAGCTTACCGTTATCATTGAAAAGGAAGGTGTACAATCACTTCATTTTGCCGGTGCTGACAAATGGGGCAGAGACTAGGAGATTGACAAAGAAGCGTGACACCAAGTTAAGGACCGCGCAAAGAGCGATGGAACGAAGAATGCTAGGCATAACGATAAGAGACAGAAAGAGAGTGGTTTGGATCAGAGAGCAAACGGGTATAGCGATATTCTAATGATATTAAGCGAAAAAAATAGAACTGGGCAGGTGACGTAATGCGCAGGTCCAATGGTTATCTAACCGTTGGACCATTAGGGTTACAGAATGGGTACCAAGAGAAGGGAAATGCGATCGCGGACGGCAGAAGACTGGGCGGAGCGATGAAGTGAGGAAATTGGGAGGCGCTGGTTGGAATTGGTTGGCGCAGGACAGGAATAACTGTACATCGCAGGGAGAGGCCTTCGTCCAGCAGTGGACATCAAATAGGCTGCTGCTGCTGCTGCTGATAATTCATGTCTAGATCTTGACTTGCACAATCGACAGCTATTTCTCTAATTGTGGCGCACTCCTGGCTAGGGACATTTGGTCCTGTAGGAAGAACAGATGGTCGCTTCGGGCAGTATTTCAGGAACAGGGAACAGGACAGCTTACTTCGAAAGCCACTCGCACTGCTTCACAAGCAAGTTTTACGAGCAAGAGTATAGCGGGGTAGCATAGTTGGACTTTGCATGGTTCGACAAAATACCTTCAAATGCTGCTGCTTCTGGCATCCATTTGCAATGCCATGGTTTTGTACCTCAACATGGAGCAATCCTATTTTACTAAAATTCACTTCTGAATTATTCTGCCGACATGGTGTGTTGTGGCTACCTATGATCGCTGTGTAAAACCAGGGCAAACATTGCACATCTAAAAAGTATGAAAGCTGGCATAACTGTAATGAGTGACCCGCAGTCATCCGAAATGTGTAACATCGCACGAATGGGTTAAGCTCATTTCAACGGCGGCGCTTAAGTTGTACTGGCACAATTTTTTTCTTATGCGTATGTAGCTGTCAATCACTTAATTTCACTATGAAATTTCTGGGCACAACAAATGTATTATCCTTAAGGCAAACATTTGAAAGTGTGCCAAAGGCATCGTGGATCCGTGACCTGGTGTATTCAAGCATGGCGTAATAGATCAAAAGCAAATGATGCATGCTCCAGTCATTTGTGCGTAAGCTATACAAGCCGACCCACTGTGGTTGTTTAGTGGCTATGGTGTTGCACTGCTAAGCACGAGGTCGCGGTATGCAATCCCGGCCGCGGCTGCTGCATTTCGATGGGGGGGGAAATGCCTGTGTAACGTGCTTTTGGTGCACGTTAAAGAGCCCCAGCTGGTCGAAATTAATCCGAAGTCCCCCGCTACGGTGTGCCTCATAATCGAATCGTGGTTTTGGCACGTTAATTCCAGAATTTATTTAAGCTATGTAAGCGATGCCATTACCTCGCAGATTCGTGCAAGAGCGGCCCCTCCAACTTGGTAGCCCGATTTGGAATAAAAAATTCCAACTGAGAAGCAATGGCGCTTGGTGCCCCTTGCTACGCGCGCCCATCGTTAAATTTTCGTGCGGGGCATGCAGCTACTAGATGGCGAGACCCGGGGTGTCTACAAGTTGCTGGCTGCACCGGCACCATTTTGACTGATAGGTGCGGTCCCGTGTAAGGGCCGCACCTCATCAAAATTGTAAAAAAGCAGTGCGGCCCTTACACGAGTCTATACGGTATTGGTCATTGAAAACCGAGCATGCTAAGGCCTCTGCGCCACAACTCCGGCCTTTCTGACTTGGCTGTATGTTCACTGAGAAGTGGCAGTAGAAAAATGCAGACTCATTTTGTGCTGAATGAAATATCTGAGAAGTATTGTGCTGCTGAGGTCGGGGGTTCGATATTGGCTGCGGCAGAATACAAGAGCGCTTGTGTACTGGGAGTAGGTGCACATTAAAAACCTCAAATGATCAAAGTTACCCTGGAGTCCGTAACTGTGGCATGCCTCGTAATCGTATCGTCGTGGTAACTTATAGAACAGCAGAATTAAAATAATTTTAATTTGACATTTGAGAACGTTCGAAAGAAATATTCTCTTTAGTGAAGCTGATCTTCGCACACGTTTAGAATCCCTCGAAGCGCACCCAGCCTTCAGTGGCATGATGTGGTCTGAAAAGCTGGAATGTGCAACCAGATTAACATAAAGAATGAAGCACAAAACTTTAATCTCAGTACTCTTTTACATGTAAGTACGAGGAACACTTATATAAATCTAAATCTTATGTAAATATTCACTGATGAATAGCAAACGGCCACATATATAAGCCAATTATGGCGTATTGCGGCAACAGGAAGCCACAGTATTTTTGTTGTGCACTGTTCCTATAGGAACAATATAGGTCAACAACGATTGTGCGCAGTGAAGCATTCGTTCAAGAACCTTGTGTATTTGGCAGGTTTGTTATTACTAGAGGAAATGAAAGCCAACCATCCTGAGCTTCATGCTCGAACCTCACCAGCGTGGCGTCACCGATTTCTAAGAAATTTTATTTTGTAATTTTATCCAAGTAAAGGTTCTCGAAACTTGCTAGACTGAGTATTTAGTTCCTTTCGCATGCAGCGTAGTGCATATTTAGTGAATTGGACCCATCTTTACTGATATGCAATTAAATAGACTAAAGCAGACACTGTCGAAGTGGACTCAACAGAGTGTTTGGAGTGGGAACTACTGGGTGATGTTGCCAACAAGTCAGTTGTGAGCTCAATACACATAGAAGCTATAGCGTATGATGACCAGCACTCCAATGAATTTTACGTAGTACATACGTTTAGCAAGGCTTGAGTTAATGCTACTCGTGTAATCTGTTTCATCCATATGGCCATTGTCATCACATTATTTTTATGGTCCTACAATTTAATCCCGCTGTGAACTCTGGTGCTTGGGTCGACAACCTTAAAGTGCCTAGCAAACAAACCTCTGTCAAGGATAACAGAAACAATATTAGAAGCTGCAGGATTCCCCATCTATGGAGGCGGCTGGCTAATTGTCGTATGAGGTGCTTTGTGAGCTGGTATTGATGTCTATAACCCTCAACTGCTCTGCAAGCATCCAAAATGGGCTTTGGGATACAGCCTTACCACAAGAAGAATATAGTGAGTGTTGCCTGCGAAATATGGCACATTATGAAACACCTATTACAGGGATTGGTCAGGATTCTCCATGAATACATCAAATGGCTTCATACCTGCACGGAGTTGGTAGTGTATAATACTCATATCTAATCAAAATAAACGACAAAGTAACTAAAAAGTCAACACGTCTACTTGTGATTTAGCAACAAGGGGAATTATGGAAACATTTCTGTGAATAGTAAAAAAAGGTGTTTAGGACGCCATCCTCCCCGTAGCAACAATATGATGTTATGATGCGAGGCTGCTCAAACAATTAACTACAAGATGCTAAGGCGAATATGCAAAAGGCGTAGCTGTCAAAATTATTTTCCAGCTGACTAACTTCATCGGAAAAGAAGACGGTGATTCTATTCCATATCCTCACATCAAACAATTCACAACATTGTTTCGAAGGCGTAGGCTTGTTCCCGACCCCGAAAGAACTCCGTGTCCTTGAAAAGGTCTGTCAGTGGCCGGGCGATATCCGCAAAATTTTTAACAAACCGACGAAAATAGGAGCATAAGCCCATGAAGCTGCGTACATCTTTTGCTGAGCAGCATACAGGAAAGTTCTTGACTGTGTGAATCTTATCAGGATCAGGATGCATACTGGCAGTACTGACAAGCTGGCCAAGAACTTTGAGTTCGCGGTGTCCAAAATGGGACTTAGAAGAGTTAAGCTCAAGGCCAGCCTCCCTAAAGACTTCAAGAATAGCGGCCAAGTGACTGAAGTGGCTGTCAAATGTAGAGAAAAATACGATGACATCGTCCAGATAACACAAGAAGGTGGACCACTTACAGCCCGGAAGGAAAGAGTCCATTATTCTTTCGAAAGTTACTGGGGCATTACAAAATTCGAAATACATAACCCTAAAATAGTAAAGGCCATCCGGTGTAACAAAAGCGGTCTTCTTGCGGTCGAGTTCATACACCGAAATATTATGAGTCACAACGGAAGTCTGTCCCAGCGAGCGATCCTCAATGTCATAGACGCCGCGATAACACACGAGGACGCAATAAAGATCCGCAGCTTGTTCAGGGAGCATTTTGAGCGATCGTCTTCGAATATATGCCGAGATCGGACGTTACGGAACTGATTGAATAGCAGGTGCAGGTGGATGCAGACAAGCACGGAGCATCTAATACAGAGATGGCAGAATTGTCGATTGGAGAAGCGTTGCCGAGCGACATGCCTTTCGGGATAACTTGCGTAATTAAACCAAAACATAAAACAGGAAGAAATACGCGGTTGTAGGCGATAGTCACAATGGTATGAGCAACGAAGAGCAACTGTGTGCAGCAGTACATTGACATTAGGTGTCGGCACATAGTCAACGTCAAGAGCAGATGGGAAGCACGTCAAAGGCATATACATGGAGGCTTGAGCGGCAACCGTACGGAGTCTATAGAACATAAACGAGGCTCAGCTGATGTTGTAGCACAGCAATGAACAGGCAGATCGAGTTGGAGGAGCCCAGCAGCGCAGCCAATCAATTCTGAATGACGCCATAAAAAGTCGAGGCCGAAGATCAAGTCATGGAAAGACCATTCCAGAATATCAAATAAAATGGAAGTGTTGAAACCAGCAACAGTTATTCGGGCAGTACACATGCTAAGGATAATGGGCGTTGCTCATTTACCGTCCCGGATAGCACGAGATGCTGCAGGTGTAAGGACTTTCTTCCAGCAGCAACGAAGACGGTTGCTCATCACCGATATATGGGCTGCAGTATCAACAACCGCTGCGACAAATACACCGTCAACTTTTACATCGGCTCTATTGCGTCTGTTCGACAGGGTGAAAGGCTTTCGCGGAGACGCTGACAACGCAGCGTCACCTTCGCGAGCTGCATCTTTTAGTTTTGCGAAGTCATGCGCCCAGGTCGGAATGACGGCGACTGGCGACGGGACTGAGGTGACCTGGACGACGGGTGGCGACTGCGGTGAACTAGACTGGTGACTGCGCGGCGACGGTGATCGACGGCGCCATGCGGTTATACCATCAGTGGCGTGCATGTTCGGATCGGCTTGCGACTTCATGTGGCGAAAACCGCCATCTGAACGAGGGCTCTTCGAGAACGGCATCAAGGACCAGCGGTTGCAACAGTATCGGGCGACGTGACCAATGCGGCGACAATTGAAGCACATAGGTCCATTTTCCGGTGTTCGGCACTCCGCCATGGTGAGTGAAGCTCGAGGGATTTTGAGTATGCACGAGCGAAAGACGTTCGGTTGGCAGGGAACTGGCCACGGTGGAAACTGAGTGCAAGCCGTCGTTGGCGAGTTGTTCGCGCACAATAGCCTGAACAAGCGGAACGATGAGAGCGCATGTATCGTTGACAGGTGGGCACAGAGCCGCGGGACACATGGCTTCCAGCTCACTGTGCACGATCGTTGTCAGCTGCTCTGAAGGCTGCTACTACCGCGGAGGAGAGTCCTGTCGGTCTTCACAACATGATGTTGCAGTAAATACGACTGCAACATCATGGAAGTCGTGCAAATGACTGATAACTACGACTGCTTTTCACCTCCACGAAACACTTGTACTCCGTGATAATGTCATTAGCCAAAGTACAGTTCGTATAAATTATCAAATCGAAGGCGTCATCGGCGACGCCTTATAAGACATACCCGACTTTTTTAGACTCCGCCATTTCAGCGCCGGCCTTGCGGCAGTGCCGGCATGTCTTGTCGGAGTGTCCGAGCACGTCTTGTCTTGTGAGTGAGCACGGGAGCAGTACCGTTGGCATGGCTCTTAACCATTGTGTTTTCACTTCTCAAGTTTGTGCTTCCTTTTCTTTGTAGGCCAAGAAAAGCGATGACCGATATTTGTTTCTGATCCCGTGCCCAAGAGTTTTCTGTGAAACCGCTTGGGACCAAAAGAAGTGGACAAAAATCACTTGAATCAAAAGTTTCGGTATTATGAAAAGGCTAGGCGCACTAGAGGAAAAGTCGCAAAACGCTGATAATGTTAGCCTGAGTTTCCAGCATAACGAAAATTGATGAAATTAGTACTCGGAATCATCTTTCTGAATCTCGTTTAAATGAATTGGAAGATCGGTCGCGCCGCGATAATTTAATTTTGCATGGTCTCCCTGAGACCATGTCCCATGGGACATGGCAACAGAATGCGATATAACCGCATTAATTGGCAGTATTACCGATACTCCCTGCAGACGCAATTCAACGTGCGCACCGCCTAGGTTCGTATGCGCCTAATAAATCCCATGCTGTTGTGTAGTTCACAAACTTCAAAATCAAGGAGAAGCTGCTGTCTCTGCGCTGCCAATTCAAGCGTAACAACATCAATCTAAGTCAGGATTTTTCCGTTGCTGCACGAACTACGCGAAGAAAACTGATAGCACTGTGTAAGAGCCAAGCCTCTTGTGAACCTTTCAAGTTGGGATATATTAAGTTAAACCTGAACGGAAAACCATGCGTGTAAAACGCCAATTCAGCTAAAATTGAAGAACTTCAGCAACGTAGTGGTAATGTACCGCATGCATATCCTGTTCCGCCACGTCCTCCGATCTAGGAAAGCGCGATGGCAGTGGTTCAATTTCTTGATTTCCTCAAGTTTGTTTTATATTTATATTCTAACGTTATAAGCATCACCAACGAATACCATTCTTTATCTTCAGCAATTGACACATGTTATGCAAAAATAATTGCGCTTGCTGAAACGTGGTTGCCCGGGTATGTCACTGACGTAGAATTATTTCACGGTGCTGCGCAATTTTCTGTTTATCGCTGCGATCGTACTGCTCGCAGAGGAGCAGGCGCCCTTCTAGCAATTTCAAATAACATGCCGTCTTGTCTGTACGAGCGACGATCTAGAGGGTGTCTGGGTCTTCGTAACTCTTGGTAAAAAAAAAAAAATTCTTCATAGGCTAGTGTTATCGCTCCCCCTCTGCACAACCTACGTTTTTCCATGACCTGCACGACAGTATAACGCTTATTCGCATGCAATTTCCTTCATCTCCCATTCTACTTCTGGGCGATTTCAATCTTCCGAACATAACCTGGAACGATTAAACATCTTGACTCTCCCTTTTCGGCACAAGCTAAGAAGTATTTAGACTTGTGCTCAGAGAGAGAGAGAGCATATGATAAATGAAACGTCGGGAAGTTAACCAGGACTGAGCCCGGTTGGCAACCCAGACTGGGGAAAGGGAAAAGAGGACGGAAAGATTAAAAGAAGAAGAGGAAGTCCAGTGGGGATATCATTCGGTCACTCAGTCCGGATCACAGACGCTGACTCAATCCGGTAGCTTTCAAATATCACAGCAGCGCTTTTGTGACCTTTTGTAGCTGCGATATGCGAGGCCATGGTCCCAAGATCTCGTTCAAGGTGAACGCTTTTCTGTCTAACTGGTTGAGAGCTGCGCAGAGGTCATGTCTCTCATTTTCAAAAGATGGGCACTAGCACAGTAGATGTTCTATAGTTTCCTTAACACCGCAGGCATTGCACTCGGCGCTATCGACCATTACAATCAAAAACGTATATGCATTCGTGAATACGACGCCCAAGCGTAAGCGGCACAGCATTGTTTCCTCATTACGCGGAAGCCCTGGTAACAGCCGCTGTTGCATAGATGGATCGAGGGAATGCAATCGATGTTGGGTGAATTCAGGTGTGTGCCACTTCTCCAATGTCATACGGTGGGCTAGCTTGCTTAAGCGTTGGGCTGCGTCAGTCCGCGATAAAGGTACAGAAACAAGGGTTGCTCCTTCGTGTGCTTTCCTAGCAACTTCGTCAGCGAGGTCTTTGCCGGAGATATCGCATTGGCCAGGCATCCACTGAAACACGACGTCATGTCCTTTCGCGACTATGTGATGGTGCATTTCTCGTATCTCGGACACGAGTTGTTCACAGGACCCGCAACGAAGAGATGACAGCAGACATTGTAAGGCCGCCTTCGAATCGCAGAATATTGCCCACCGATTAGCCGGTTGGTTGTTAATATAGTCATATAGTCAAGGGTACCTCGGAGGGCAAGAAGCTGCGAACCGGTCGATGTTGTCAAGTGAGAAATCTTTTATCGGATGCTTAGTGATCTTGATGGTATAACCACTGCGCCGGTGGAGCTGGTCTGAGTGGAAGAGCCATCCGTATATATGTGGACCCGGTCAAATTAGAAAGTGTGCAAACAATCCAGAGCTGCTTGCTTCAAGGCCAAGGTAGGCGGGTCGGTCTTGTTTCTTATCCCTGGAACCATAAGATGCACTTCAGGTTGTTTTAAACACTACAAAGCTGAGGTTGAACGTGCTGAGGGTGTGAAGTCCGATGGTAGGGAGGCACGATGGATGTTGACCTCGTTGGAGAAGGACGCCTGTGGTCGTCGTTAGGCAGGCAAGAGAGCTTGATTGAATCCGTGAAACATGACGAACATGGGCCCTAAGCGTGTCAGTGCTAATGTGAGTCGTGATCGGATGGTCTTGAGCCATTATACTGGTTCCTGCTGTTGAGGCGCTCCGCGGAAGGCCTAGGCAAACACGTAGTGCCTGTGCTTGCACGCAGTGAGGTTCTAGAAGATTTGACTTGTATGTTTTAGCAAGCACGGGAGAGCTATAGCGTAGGAATCCAATAAAAAAGTGCTCGATATAACAACAGCATGGAGCCCACTGACGATCCCCATGTTTTGCCGGCGATGAACTTGAAGACGTGAACAATAGATGTGAGCTTCTTCTTCAAGTGGGCAACCTGAGGGCTCCAAGAGAGGTGCCGGTCAACGATGACACCCAAAAACCGATGATTTCTCTTGTAGCAGATAGGCTGGCCATTGATGAATACTGGATAACAAGACATCGCTTTGCGCGTAAAAGCGACTAACGCACATTTTTCTGTTTAGATGGACGTGAACCTGCCTTGTGTGTGAAGATAGTCAGATGCCTGTGTTGCTGCTTTTTGTAGCCTTGCGCGAACCTGCAGGCGAGTGACCGCTGATGTCCGGATGCAGATGTCGTCGGCGCAGATTGAAACACTCACTGTTTCCGGTAGGCATTCGGCCAGCCCAAGAAGCGCGAGGTTGAAAAGAATAGGGCTTAGAACACCGCCATGGGGAACGCCTCGGCATGTGTACTGGTAGGTAGTCGGACCATCTTCCGTACGTACGAACAAGGACCTTTGTGTCAAGTAGTTGCTGATCCATCGATATACTCGTCCTCCTAGTTCAACTGTAAAAAGTGCGTCTAGAATGGCTTGATGGGAAACGTTGTCGTAAACGCCTTTCACGTCAAGAAGAGTGCTACTGATAATCGCTTCCAAAATTTTTGCTGTTCTACAGATGATACCAGATCGATGACATTGTCAATCGATGAACGGCCTCGTAGAAATCCCGCCGTAGAGTCAAGGCAAACTTTGTGTTTAAAGTACCATTCGAGACGCATGAGGATCATACGTTCCATGAGCTTCCCGACGTAGCTGGCAAGTGCTATAGGCCGATACGATGCCAGTTCGAGCGGTGACTTTCCAGTTTTTAGCAGCGGTACCAGGCGGCTGCGTTTCCATTCCTGTAGGACGACACTATCTCGCCATGAACTATTAAAAAGGCTGAGGAGTTCTCTTCGTGCTTCTTGACCTAGGCGGCTCTAAGAAGTATATGTTATGCCAACGGGCCCTGGTGAAGACGAACACCTACAGAGCGCCATAGCAGTTTGTAACTCTTCCATGGAGAATGGAGCGTCCATACTTGTATCTCGTGGACCGGGGATGTCGCCTAAAGTCATGTCAGAGACTAAAACTGTGCCGCCGGCGACTTTCGCACAAAATTCCTCCGCGACTTCTATCTCCCGGCGGTTTTGATATAGAGCAAGGGCGTTGAAAGGGCGTCGTTGCTGGGTACTTGAGCAAAGACCCCGTAGGGTACGTACAAAAGCATTTCCATCTTCGAGCCGCTAGCTTATCCATTCGGCGCTTTATCTTCTTTTGCATGCGCCGAGCTTCTCTGAGGTCAAGAATTGACTTCGTGCGCCTGTGCTTCCTTTCGGCTCGGCGACGTAGTGCACGAAGCCTTTCCAACTCAATGTCATTCTCTGTTCGCTTTGATGAATCTGTGAAGCAGCGCGTGCAATCTTGCATTGCGTCTGCAATTATGTCTTCTAATTTGCGTGCGATATGTTTCTTGCATGTGTCTTCTACATGATCTTGAAAGACTGACCAGTCGATTTGGCGAGATACAACCGGCAATGCGGCATCTAGTCCATCGATTCTCACAAAGGTCGGAATATGATCACTTCCATGGGTTTCAATATCAGTGGACCACTGCACGCTCGAAGTCAGGCAATGCGACACCAAAGTCAAGTCAAGGCACCTGCTGTACGTTGTTCCTCGCAGAAATGTCGGGCTTCCGCCATTTAGAAGAGACAGGTTGTGGCCTGATGCAAAGGATATTAGTGACCCGCCCCTCGAATTTATCCTGGAGCTTCCCCATATGGTGGTGGTGAGCGTTGAAGTCCCCTGTTATTATCCAAGGACCGGGAGCAGCAGCCATAATATCTTCTAGTCTTTTGCTGTCAAACTGATTTGTTGGAGAAATGTAGCCGCCAATAAGAGTAAAAGACAGTCTCTTCTTTTTCACAGTAACAGAGACGTATTGGTTTCCGTCGTGTGGCGCTACGGGTTGGGAAAAATACGTAAGCTCCTTTCGAATGTAAACCAGAACCTTACTGCTACAGACACACGTGGCTGAAACAAACGGTTCATATCCTGATAGTCTTATGGAAGCTGATAAGTTCGGTTCACAGATCACCAGTATAGGAAAGTGGTTGTCAAACATGAACTGGCGAAAATCCAAAATACGTGACCTCAGGCCTCTTGCATGACATTGGAATGTGGAGGCACTTCTGACATCATTCCGGAACGATCGCTGTTGTTGTCGATGAGCCATGGTTCTGCTGCAGAAGTTCTCAAGCACTGTACAGCTCAAGGCTCGCTAGAACCAGATTGATGGCATCCAGTACTTGCAACGCACTTCGAGCTGTTGGTGTCTGTAGCTTGTCCAGAAGAACATGAATAGTATTCATCAGAGAGCTGATCATGACAACAATTTGTTGATCTTGGTCCGACAACTTGTCAGGAACAGAGGAAGTGCCGCTTGCTGTAGAACTCTGATTTCGCTCAGTAGGGGCATGTAGCCTCGGGAGTGCAGGCCAAGCATCAGCAGCCGTTCTGTTCGATGCACCTTTGTCTTTTCAGCTGACTGCGTTTGGGCTGGGCGGAAGAGTGGGTGGTAATGTACGTGGCTGGCGTTCTGCAGAGGCTTTGGAGGTTCTTGATCCACGTCGGCGATGCGATCGTCGTCGCCTAATAGATGTTGCTGCATCTCGGTGAGACAAGTTGTCTCTAACCATTTCCTTCAGTACTGCCAATTCCTTTCGAATCAAAGGGCATTCCTTCGAGGATGCATCGTGAGGGCCGCTGCAGTTTGTGTACATCAACACATTGGCCCCGCACGTGTTAGTGGTGTGGGGCCCAGCGCAGCGAGAACAGACGGTAGTGTTACTGCACGCACTACTCACATAGCCAAGCTTCATGCACTTCCAGCACTGTAGCGGTTTTGGTATAAACGGGCGAACTGCGTGTCGGAAGTGGCCCACTTTTACATGACATGGGAGGCATTCGCCCTTAAGCATGATCTTAACACACCGTGACGTGCCGAGACGAAACGCGTTTGTGATGATGGTGTTTTCTGTAGCCAGCTTGATTGAGAAAGACAGATCGGAGTAGACAATGGTCTCGTCAACATCGTAAATTACGCCAGTACTGAGGTGTTTGCCCAGCGGAATGTGAGGGCGGACTTTCATCCCGTCAAGTTCCGTGACTTTGCGCAAAGAATCCAACGCAGCCACGTGTTCTACGTCAATCGCTAGCACGTTCTTACGGGTGTTCACTCTGATGTTTTTGGTTTCATTCGGCGCAAGCCCCTCTAGATGGGAAGACACGGCTTGTCTGTTGAGGCATCTCAGGTTGTCAGTGCCGAGAACTGGCGCGAACAGGATGGTGAGCTCCTCGGTACTGCGCGAAGATCTCACGGTAGACTCACTCGAATTCAATGATGCGCTGATGAATCTTCGTTTTGTTTTACGACTCCGCACCAGCTCGAAGGTGTCGTCACCAGATTCTTCACTGCTGACATAGTACTGCATGGTGTCGTCGCTGTCAGTGTCGCTCTCGGTGCCGTTTCGCTTCCTGGAGGCAGCCGCCACGGGCACTGCCATGTCCGGCGGAGGCGCGTGAGATTCCATCTCCATCGCAGTGAATGAAGAAGGAAACAACAGTTCACTGGCAAAGTCTAGGAAATTCACAAAATGAGTAGAGCTGGAAGACTCGGTGTTCTGCCTGAAAGGCACTTCGTCTTCTTTCCACCGACTTTTGCTCAGTTTTTTCATTGTCACTAGTAACACAACCTACACGTGTAGCTTCTGATGCCGCATGCACCCCTGACCTGGTTTTTACATCCCACCCTGATACAATCTCGGAGATTACACACCTACCTGGTATAAGCGATCACTGCCTACTTGTATTTTCAATGAACACTTTATCTCCCAAACCAAATGAAATCAAAGAACTATACATGTTTGCAAAAACGCTAACATTACTGCCGTAAGTAACGAATTGACTGCATTACTTGATACTTTCCTATGAAATGTTGAAAATCATTCGCTTCAGTACAATTGTGACACTTTCTTCAGAGAACTTCTTGCTGGGCAAGTTGGTATTGATTCATTAAACGTATATTAAAGGCGCCAAAAGGCACCACACAAGAGAAGACAACAGGACAGAGCGCCACTCGCAACTACTTAATTTTCACAGAAGACACATACATATACACCCCCAGTCAGCGCCTGCGCAAAAGGCACTGTTGGATACGGACCCTTTTCCTGGCATCACTCAAGTCCGCCGACCACATCCAATCACCGTCGCATCCCAATTATGGTGCGTCGGAGCGCGTCTACCACGTTACGGGACCCGTCAGACAGGTTGGCGACCCCTACCTCATGCGCCGCACGTCGAGCTATTGTCTTCCCCCCTGCTTGACTCTTCCCGCATCGGGAGGCTGGCATGGTTCCAGGTAGTTGATCTTGGTCCCGAGCAAAGCTGTTTTGCGGCACTGGAAGGTCGTTCGAGAACAACGCGTCTCCTCCAGCTGAGCGCTTCCAGGCGAGGAGGCGACGCTAGAGGCAAGTCAACTCTCGGACAATGGAGCCCTTGGAGCGTCCCCAATGGCCGAATGTGGCGGCACTTGCGCGGGGGCCTACCATTGGAGGAAAATGACGACACCTGAGCTGGCTCGACGATTGGCCGAACATGACGTGACCCCGAGAGACCGAAGGGTTGAAGCGAGAGACAGGGAGAAGAGCCTTTTTTTTTGTTCTTCTTGCCACGGGCCGCAGCGTCCGATTTGCTAACGGCCATCGATGACTTTCTGACTGTTCATTACTTTGTGTTACTACTGTAAATAGTGTAAATAAACCTTCAGTTCTCAAAATACTCCTCAACGTCGACCAACTCCCGCACTTAACGGCAAGATCTAATAACTGGTGGCCGCGGTAAGGATGAAGCTTCAGCCAAAGAAGTCCTGAAGAACTGGGAGCAGCGAAGAAAGGCCCTTCAACCCAGGGAGTCCTGAGAAGCCGGGAACAGCTTACCGATGAACCGGATGGCGTGGTGCTGCATCAGTGAGTGAGCGCGTGGTTTTTTTCTTTTAGATTCACCAGACTTCAAGTTTTCCATGTTTATTGTGATGGTTCTAGGAATCGAGAATTTGTTGCATATTTTCTCTTTGCACAAATTATTTAAGGAAGACAGTTCTCACCATCAGTCGTGGCAGCTGCCATGGATCTTAGAAGGTTGACGAGGTCAGACTTGTTATTGTGCGACGAGTTGGTAGTTGAGGCGGACGAAAATATGAAAAAGCCAGTTATCCAAAAGGCAATTCAAGATAGTGGCAATGATGATGAAAGCATTTAGATTGCTTGGGAGGTGATACAAGAAACATGGGAGCGTGAGCGTCAAGAACGTGATAGTGAGCGTGAGCGCAAGTGAGAACGGGAAAAGCACGAGAAAGAGATGGCAGAGCTACAGGTTGAAATTAACAAATCGCGTCCAGCGGCGGGCAGTGAAGGGGACAACCGTAGCAGATCAAGAGAGGTCCAGCCATGTCGAATGGACCGGTGGATGAAACCGTACAAGGTTGGAGAGGACATTGCCTTATTCTTGGTTCATTTCGAGAGAACTTGTGAAAGGTGTAATTTCTCTCAAAGTACCTGGTCACAGCGGTAGGTGACTTTGTTGCCTTGTGAGGCAGCGAACGTAATCGCAAGATTAACGGCGAATGACGCTGAAGACTACGGCAAAGTAAAGGCAGCGCGTTGAGGAGGTACCGAACTTCCCCGGAAGCATTTAGGCAGTGGTTTAAAGAAGCGAGCAAAAAGAGCTACGAGGGCTACTCAGAGTTTGTGTACGGTTTGAAAACAAACCATGTTGACTGGCTTAAGGGTGCCGAAGTCTACGAAAGTAGAGACAAAATTATAGAGTGTATTTGTCTCGAACAATTCAACCGCAGCATTCCACAGTCAGTGAGGTTTTGGGTGCAAGATAGAAATGCCGTAGGCACGGTAGATAAGACGGCTCGGCTAGCTGAGGAGTACGTGATGCGACGAAAACTCACTACCGACGACGAGCGTTCAAATGGAAGGGATAGTGCGAGAAGGTATATCCACCACAAAAACAGACACAGGTAAAAGCTGCCTAGAGGGCGAAAATAACTCAGCAAGGGAACAACGGTATAGGAGCTAGCAGCCCTCCGGAAGAGGGGACAAAGAAGGTTGATACGCGAGGGTTCGAGAAGAGGCCACCGGTCCGACGTTATCAGTGCCAGGGTCTAGGTCACTATGCCTCGGAGTGAAAAAAAAAGCCGGTAGTGCTTTCCTACGTGGGCGAAAGCGACGAAAGCTTGGAGCTTCTCCGTCCACACCTCCAGGAGCTACGGATTAGCGGAAAACCTGTAAAGTATTAAGGGACACTGGAACAACCATGGACCTAGTTCACCGCTCTTTTGTAAACGCCGAGGACTACACAGGGAAAGTAATTTGGATTAAGTGAGTGCTAGAGTAACACAGCTTGTGTTTGCCAATAGCACGAGTGACAATTTCCGGTCCTTTCAGAGAACTAGAGACAGAGGCAGGCGTTTCGAAGGCGCTACCAATGGAATACCCGCATCTGTTTTCAAACCACTCGGAGCGTTTGTTACGGGAGCGCGGTCAGGAGTTCGGAGAAGGAAGGGTGCAGGCATGAACCCGCTCGCGAGCACTACAAATCGCCGCTCAGCTGACCGAGGATCCCAGCGCAGCGGTGGCAGAACGCGAGGAAGCGCATTCCCTTGTAGAATGTCGGACAACGGAGGAAAAAGGAAACAGCGTAACAGCAGAGGTGCCAATTAAAATGGTCCCCGTAGAAAACTCGCGTAGCGACGAAAGGTCGTCAGTGGAAGTAACGGAAAGGGAGCGCAGCTCCATACTTTCACCTGCCTCTGGGGGCTTTGACAGGCGTCTCCAGGTGGACAGGGAGTCGCTCAGCGCGTAGCAAGACAGGGACCAGACTCTGACACGTTTACACTACAACGCGAAAGAGGGCATAGCTAGGTGCAACGTTACCATCCACGAAAAGGGAGGACTTCTGTATAGACATTGCCGAGATCGTAGGGGCGGTATCGTCGATCAGTTAATCGTTCCGGAGAGGTATCGGGCGGATCTACCGACTTTGTGTCACGGAAATGGCTCGTCGGGCCATCTAGGAATCAGCAAAACGAAGGAGACGCTCTTGTTAGAATATTACTGGCCAGAATGCTTTAAGGATGTGGAATATTATGTAAGGTTCTGTGACGCATGTCAGCGGAGTTGGGAAGCCGGAAGATAAACGGCAAGGTACCTTCAAAGTTGGTTCCCTTAATCACGGAGCCAATCCGTCGGCTGGTGATCGACACAGTCGGCCCTGTGCCGCCGAGCCGATCAGGGTGCAATTACCTTTTGACCATGCTCTGTCTCGCGACAAAGTTCCCTGAAGCGATTCCTTTGAAAGAACTGAGCTCCACCTAGATAGTCGACGCTCTGTTGTCCGCGTTTGCGCTAATAGGTTTTCCTGCAGGGATTCAGGCTGACCAGGGGACGGTATTTACAAGTGCTTTAACCACGACGTTCCTAGAAAGGTTTTGTGTGCGGCGGATACACAGCTCTGTGTACCATCCACAATCAAACCGCGTTAAGAAGATGTACTCGGTGCTTAAGAGAGTATTACGTGCATTGTGCATGAACGCAAAGCAGAGTGGGAGGACTGTTAACCCGCAACCCTGTTCGCGTTGAGAACGGTCCCACATAAGGGAACGGGGTTCACTCCTTCCGAGCTGGTGTACGGTCGGACGATCCGTTTCCCCCTCAGAATGTTAAGAGAAATGTGGGAAGGAACAGGTCAAAGCCAGATGGTGGTGATTACGTTTTAAAATTGCTGGATCGCTTAAGTGTCTCGCGAGAACTGGTTGAAAAAAGCGTAAAAGAGACCCAGGAAACCGCGAAGGCGTACTACGACAGAAATGCGCGTTGGGTAATATTTAAGGTAGGCGACAGGGTCATGATCCTAAGGCCTTAACGAAAAAACAAACGAGGTACAGTGGGACGGACCCGTAAAGGTTACTCAGAAGATATCGGAGACTAATTACACCCTAGAAGTTCCCGGAAAAAGGAATAAAGGAATCATTTACCACGGTAATTTAATGATACCTTATTGTGGAAGGGAAGAGGTTGTGAACATGGTGGTAAACGCGTCTGAAGAAGTAGCGGTAGAACTTCCAGTTTTAGCGACAGTGACAGATGCGGAACGCTCCATAGAGGACAACCTGAATCTGTAAACTGACTGGCTCTCGAGGACGATCAAGGAAGCGACCTCTGGAAACTCTTTGAGGAATTTCGCCAATTCAATAGCCGGCCGGGAAGAACGATGCTCATTACTCATGAGATTGAGTTGACACCTAGACAAGCCCGTCCAATCCAAACAGTACCGGGTCTCACTTTGTCAGCGAGAAATAGTGGAAGTAGAGATCAGATGAATGGTTGAGTTGGGAATCATTGAGCCAGCAGACAGTGATTACACTTGCCCGATGATTCTCGTAGAGGCGAGTAGGAAAGAGCCGCGTTCATGTGTGAACTATAGGAAATTGAACGCGATCACTTTAACTTATACCTAACATAGAACCACGAGTTGAACGGGTGGGCGGAGCACAGTACATTTCAACAATCGACTTAGTTAGGGGGCACTTCCCCGCTTGGCACGTTTCGACCACGAATGTGAAGTTTCGGGCTTAAGAGGAAGCTTTAGCTCGGGCCCAACTCCGACGCGGCCTATTCAAATACATGTAAAACGCAAAAACGTTTTTCTGAGATAACCCCTGCACCGATTTTGATGAAATTTGTTGCATTTGAAAGAGAAAGTTAAATTCTAGTGACTGTTGGAAGCGGAATTTCGATTTAGGGCTTGAATTTTCTTAAAACGATTTTCAAATATTTGACCGTTTGAAAAAAATAGAAGCATGAAGTTTATAAATTCATAGCTCTGCATCAAGAACCGATATCGCGGTTCTGTAAACGGCATCCATTAGATCATTCAAAGCGGACAAATTCAGTATGTCATTTTACATCTTACGTGAATTTGTTACGTTGGTTACAACGGTTTTGCAAAAGTTGTATTTCTCTATTATTAAATATTTTTATATTCATGTGTAACATATCAATTTTGTCCGCTTTAGATGTACTATTAGATGCAATTCACAGAATTGTATTATCATTTTTATTGGTTAAGTTACAGAGTTGTAAACTTGATAGTTTCGTTTTCTGAAAATTATCGATTTTTGCCAATTTTTAACAAAAAATTGACAAACTAACTCAAAAATTCGAAACCAACAGTCACTAGATTTTAAGTTTGTCGTTTAAATGCAACAAACCTCGTCAAATTTGGTGCAGTGGTTGCCGAGAAAAACGAATTCTCCTTTTACATGTATTTAGATAGGAGCACTTGAGCTAAAGCTTCCTCTTAAGAGGAAGCTTTAGCTTCAGTGCTCCTATCTAAATACATGTAAAAGGAAAATTCGTTTTTCTCGGCAACCACTGCACCAAATTTGACGAAGTTTGTTGCATTTAAAAGAAAAATTTAGGATCCAATGACTGTTGGTTTCGAATTTTTGAGTTAGGTCGTCAATTTTTTATTAAAAATCGGCAAATATCAAAAATTTTCAAAAACGAAACTATGAAGCTTACAACTCTGTAACTCAATAATGAAAAATGATAATACAATTCTGTGCATTGCATTTAATAGTACATCTAAAGCGGACGAAACTGATATGTTACACATGAATATAAAAAAATTAATATGGAAATACAGCTTTTGCAGAACCCGTGTAACCAACGTAAAAAATTCAGGTAAGATGTAAAATGACATATCAAATTTGTCCACTTTGAATGATCTAATGGATGCCGTTTACAGAACCGCGATATCTGTTCATGATGCAGATCTATGAATTTGTAAACTTCGCGCTTCTATTTTTTTCACACGGTCTAATATTTTAAAATATTTTTAACAAAATTCAGGTCCTAAATCGAAATTCCGCTTCCAACAGTCACCATAATTAAACTTTCTCTCTAAGATGCAACAAATTTCATTAAAATCGGTCCAGGGGTTATCTCAGAAAAAACGTTTTTGCGTTTTATATGTATTTGAATAGGCGCCGTCGGATTTGGGCCCGAGCTAAAGCTTCCTATTAAGAACGCACCGTTTAGCTTTTCAAGCTGATGGATATTGTTTTGAAAGACCTATAAGATTACGCGATCCCCTACTTAGATGATGTGGGCATCTTTTCTAACAGCTGGAACGATCACATGGAACACTTAAGGAAGGTGCTGCACGTCTACGAGACGCGGGTCTCACGGTGAAGGCCGGAAAGTGCAACTTCGGGTGTTCGCCAGTTACCTACATAGGGCATGTCGTAAGACAAGGAATGCGGCGGCCCTCCGAGCTAAAGATAGGGCCTATCAATAACTTTCCTGAACCGCGACCTAAGACGGATGTCAGAGCCCTTTTGGGGCTCGTGGTATATGACCAGCGGTACATTCCAAATTTCTCACAGCTAGCAAGCCCCTTGACAGACACACTCCTAAAGGGTAAGGCCGAAAAATTTCGATGGAATGAGGCCAAAGAAAGCGCATTTCAACACCTGAAAGAGGTTCTGAGCTCAGGACCAGTGCTTCGGACCCCCGATTATTCTAAGGAATTTGTCGTGCAGTGGGACGCTAGTGACAGAAGGTTCGAAGTCGTCCTCAGCCAGGTGGGCGAAGACGCGGAGGAGCATTCGGTACTGTATGCTAGCCGAAATCTAACGTGCAAAGAGGAGGCGTACAGCGCTTCCGAAAAAGAATGCGCCGGCTTAGTTTGGGCGGTCTAGAAATTATCTCATCTGTACGGAGCGAAATTAACTTTCGAGGCCAACCACTGTCCTCTGACTTGGCTCAGACACATGTCCCGTAAGAACGAACCCTTGCTCAGATGAAGTCTAATTCTCCAGGAATATAACTTCACAGTCCTTCACAAAATGGGCAAGTTAAGTGGGAACGCGGTGGTTTGAGCCGATTGTTTCGGTACACCGAAGTTTTGCCTTCCTTCCTGTGACTAACGAGGTAGGAGGTGTTATTATGGGCTGGAAGTCATGCTTGCAGTTTCAAAACTTTGCTCGTGTGTAGTTACAAAAGTTGTTTTCATTCATTGCTAAACTTTCTACGGCTTCTTTTGCAACGACAATATCACTCTGGCCTTGTCGGCATTCGGGAAGATATAGAAAGCTGTTTAGAAAGGTGGTTGGAACTGCTTTATCAAAATTGGAAAAAGAAAAAAAACCAGGGTTGATTTTGGCATAGTAATAGCTTGGCGAGTCAGGGTGAAGAGCCTGCGCTTGCACGTGGTGCAGCGCTATGTTGTTTCGTTTCTTTACGTACGTTCTCCAGGACCCGGGATCCAGAAATTCGTCACACGAGGCTCATCACCAGTACAGTGCATGTTCCATCAGCGTTCCTCATGGCCAGCGAATCGGGTTCACTGGCCCTTCTGTACTTCCGGGGCGAGGAGGAGCTGTTGGATAAGGACCCTTTTCCTGGCATCACTCAAGTCCGCCGACCACATCCAATCACCGTCGCATCCCAATTATGGTGCGCCGGAGCGCTCTACCACGTTACGGGACCCGTCAGACAGGTTGGCGACCCCTACCTCATGCGCCGCACGTCGAGCTATTGTCTTCCCCCCTGCTTGACTCTTCCCGAAAGTGCATCGGAAGGCTGGCACGGTTCCAGGTAGTTGATCTTGGTCCCGAGCAAAGCTGTTTTGCGGCACTGGAAGGTCGTTTGAGAACAACGTGTCTCCTCCAGCTGAGCGCTTCCAGGCGAGGAGGCGACGCCGGAGGCAAGTGAATCCTCGGACAATGGACCCCTTGGAGCGTCCCCATTGGCCGAATGTGACGAAACTTGCACAGGCGCCTACCATTGGAGGAAAATGACGACACCTGAGCTGGCTCGACGATTGGCCGAACAACGTTACCCGAGAGACCGAAGGGGTTAAAAACGAGACAGGAAGAATAGTTTTTTTTTTCGTTCTTGCCACGGGTCGCAGCGTCCGATTTACTGCCGGCTGTCGATGACTTTATGACTGTTCATTACTTTCTGCTATTACTGTAAATTATGTAACTAAACCTTCAGTTCTCAATATACTCCTCAACGTCGGCCAACTGCCGCGCCCAACGGCAAGATGTAATCGCACTCTCAAGCATATAGTACCGTAAGATAAGGCTTTTTCAACAAACTTTTTCTCTGACTTATACAATGATAACGACGTTTCACTAGCACACTAGCTAGCTTTCTTACTGATATAAAATGCTCCATTAATTCCATAGCTTTCGTATTTCTGCTTCTGGCCAGAATCCGCGCGTCAGAAATGTATGCCTCAGAAGAACGCGAGGGACAGTTTCTAATATACTTTGGTATATTAAAGCCCTCTTTATTTTGCTCAACTTTTCGTTCTTATTCACATGCTAACATGTTCATGTTCCCAGACTGCGCGCTATGTAAATGCGCTGATCAAGAAACACAAAAGAAACGTTCAGCAAATCTGTCTACTTGAGACTGTACTGAGGCTGCTGCTTGGTACTGTTCGGCCAGTTCGACTTTTGTTTTCTGCTATACAGCATTTTTTTATGTACTAGTAGCTTACTTTACGATAAAATGGAACTTGGAGCACTAGTAATTTGCACATAAATAATGCGACAGCAAATATAACACAAGGATAGGAATATGGGTATCTAGAAAAAGAACACAGATAATACGATTATAATGTGATATGATGCCACAATGAAACAGAAAGCAACGCACAGAAGTTGACGGCGCTTCCATGCCACCAAGGTTATTGGACAGGCTGTACTTCAGAAGTGCCCGCGACTTAGTCAAACAAGGGAAATCCGTGTTTCCTTGTGTGTGTTTGAACACGGCTCCACGCCCGGTAGCGATTCCAGTATTGCTGCCCAGTGGTTTAGCTCGTCGCAGTTTGAAGTGCCAGAAAATATAAAGAGAGAAAACTGCATTACAGTCGTCGCAAACAAGAATATAAAGTGAAGTGCATTCTGAGGCCAGAAACTATCGAAAAAAAAATCTTGCATTACATTCATGCATATTGGTAAGCTGCATGACATGTTTCACATGACAAATTTTCACGGTGCACCAGTGAGCAGGGTTTTATACACAAAGTCAAATCCATTTAGTGCAAATATCACACTAAAATGGTATGCAATAATGGTAATCTCTCATAAATAAAATGTATTGCCTTAATGTTACAACAAAAGCTGACATTATTGAATCAGCGCTCTGTAAACATTAGCATGTAGGGGCTAACTTGGTTAAACAATAGCAATGTAATTTTTATGTATACAAGTATTACGCATGCACTTCTGTCATTGTCTAAATAAAGTAAGTTTTCCGTCTAAATCTGCCTCATAGAAGATTAGAACAAAAGCATAAATTTTATACTGTTACCCTAACAGGCACACCTCATTTGAACTTCACAGTAACTAGACCTCGGTTGATGCCAGCCTCCTACAACACTGAACCTGGCTTCATACTTTACGAAGAAAGTATAGTGGTCTCACTTAACTCTCAAGCTATTCAGGACTGTAGCATTGTAGAACACATCTACAAATGTCCCATTTCATGTGTAAGAGCTTAACTGATTTGCTTGCACAACTTACCAAGCGCAAATTGAAGTTACTTCTCCATCTTTAGCATTTTCACCTGCTAGACCACAATCGAATGACATAAATATTTTAACAGATTAACTCAAAGAACCTAAATTCGCTTGTATATTAACACCTTTGCATACTGCCACAGCTGCACTCTGTCATATGTGTTGCAATAATGAAGGGGTGCTTGTCCACAAGCACTCCTATGTCACAAACATTGGTCAACTACACAGCTAAGTAGATGGACATGGTTCAGGTAGCAAAAACCTGGGTGAAAAACAATCCACTCACTTTGAGAGCAACAATACTGCGAGAATTCGGAGAGATGGACCCTTGCAGGCAGCAGACCTCTTCTCAGCAGCAGCAGCACAACCGCAACTAGTCTTTCAGTAAAATAAGATAATTAACTAGTGATGATAAGTTACCTTGTTCCTGCTGAGTATCAATACAATCTGATTTCCATGCATATCTACCTTCCGCTTTAGTAATACGACTGAATTACTCGTAAAATACAGTTTATGATGTCTTGAGTCTTGCATGTCGAAATTTTTTTTCAACTGATACAACATTTACAGCTTGCTTACTAACACGAATGCCCTGCCTGCCCAGACATTATTCGAAGCACAACGTCTTGCTGCACCGCAAGCAGTATACACCAAGCAAACAAACAGCAGAGCAGTCAGAGCGAAAAACTTTTTTTTGGTAGCTAGAATAAAAACGTACACGCAAGCAAGAAAGTAGCGATCACACGTAGTGACCCACTGGTATTAACTTGAACGTTTACTTCCGTAGTAGACTTCCGTTTACAGTTGTTGCCGTATCGGATA
This sequence comes from Dermacentor variabilis, assembly GCF_050947875.1. Classification (NCBI taxonomy): domain Eukaryota; kingdom Metazoa; phylum Arthropoda; class Arachnida; order Ixodida; family Ixodidae; genus Dermacentor; species Dermacentor variabilis. The sequence continues at coordinate 17,412,446 of NW_027460291.1, read as the reverse complement.
CAGTATGCTTTCAAGCCGCTACAAGCGCCAACACAAGTGCGCAACTGAATGCAGTTTTAGTCTACGCTTTTAACGCAAGTGAGCAAGAGGTTATAAGTGCCACACCGAAAATTGCGATCGCGATCTAGCCGATCGCGCTACCATTGAAACCGATCTGAAAAGATAGCTGATCCTTTTCCCCATTCATGCGTTATTTTTGCCCTAAGACGCTGCTTACTGGCCTTTTGAAACAATATTTCTGTTCGCGACGCCGGCTTACCACACATCATTTTAACACCTACGTTATGCAAACCAAATAACATTAAAATGGGCTTACCTCATGTGCAAGTTACGAGCGCGCGTAGACTGTTGAACAACAGTTGAGAGCAAGCTATCGCGTGTCCAAGCGCATACGGGTACCCGAACACAGGACAACTTCTTCGATGCCGCAGCGTGCAGAGTTTTGTAGACGAAGTGAAACACATTGAGCGGAAATATGCCCGGCCATGACGGCACATGACGAGCACACAAGCGTGCACCACACAGCGACAAATTCGGAACTTTGCGATTCGAACGTGCCGAGACTCGAGCAGCGTAACCATCCATCGTTTCTGTTCTTCGCTCCCGATGCGTCCATCTCTCTTCCTTGGAGCCTTGCTCCACTCTTGAGTACACACAAAGATATATTTACGGTGAAATAACAATTCTTACAACATAAACAATAAAAGCCGGCTGACTACACATGTGCAGCTTTACTGCTCCTTAGATCGGAAGCGCAGCGCTCGCTGCCCCCTGGCGCCACACTCTGTGAGCGCCGAGAATAAAACACGATCGGTTTTGTTTTCGCATTTGTGCTCTATTTAACAGTAAAATAATTGCTTGACAAATAATTGAATTCTGAAAGAGAAGAATGCTTTCTCTACCACAGGGTAGTGCATTTTGTACAAAGAGAGAGAGAGAGACAGCAAGAAGAAAGAAGGCAGGGAGGTCAACCAAACCGTTTGCTACTGGGGATAGCAATCCCCACTCTCTTGCAATGCAGTGCAAAGCAGTGCACTGCGATGCGTCAATAAGCTCTAGTATAATGCTAATTTGGACTGGTTGGTGCATGTAATGAACGGGTAAATAATGAGTTGTGTCGTAACATTTACCCATTGATAAAGCACATGACACAAATGGTGTTGCATTCCGGGTCGAAAAGAAATAAAGCTTGAATCGTTACAACTAGGCACGTTCTTTTGTTACTTCTCTTTGTTTTTCTTTTTGACAGTACACAGAGTACTAGCAGGCTACTAGGTTCTTCATCTTCAGTCACCTTTCCGTAGTTTGCAGACTTGTCGGTGCATGTTCGCAATATTTATTCTGCCATACAAGAACGCGCGTTCACCGGTCTTGTTTCTAGATGAAGCGCCAAATGTTTGTAATTAGATCTTACCGCAAAAATTGACAACACATGAACAGTGAAGATTATGCGTTATCATTTTGTGTCAATGAATGGACAGTTATTGACAGAGACGAGATATTTTGGAAATATTATGGGAAGGGGTTGAACACTACTTTACAGTTGAGCAAAGCCGTTTCACTCTTGGGTTAATTGCTTCCCGCATGGAACATTTCATCCGGTCGTTGCAGTTGGATCAATGGGCCGCCAGTTCTCTTCCAGACCATTTGGTGCTAAATGTAAACGCAGTTACAGTCATTATGCCACTTTCTGCGTTTCGATGTTGATTTATAGCGCGCACAATTTTTGGCGTAGAGCACCAATGTCATTTCCAGTGCACCAGCACCTCAGTGCCGCAAGCTTGTTTACGTATGCACGTATGCCTACCGCTCTTCGTTCGCTTAAACATATATCCTGTGTTATTAACTGCAATGAACTTAATTTGAGAATATTGCAAACGCACGCATGTATTTGCGCATACGATCAGCGTTACAAGGCCCGTATGCGCGGCAAACTGCGACAGGAATAGAGGATGCGTATATGTATTTATACGATCTTTTATTGCAGCTTTTGGTAGAAGGCTACCTCTCACATATTGTACGTATCTTCATAATACGTACAGTTTCCCTGTTCAATAGATGAAACCTTGCGAGTACAAGCGTTCATTCAGACAGCGTGTATAGTTTTCCTCGTAAAAATACGGATGTTCGCATAATAAAAATACGGAATTCTGTCTTTTTCGTGCAAAACAGTGTAGCCACTGTATTATTACAGTGAAATGTCCGCAAAACTTAAAACGGGGAGCAGTTTTCGTATATTAACGGATGCTTTTACCGTATTTTATAAATACGACATATTTTCCGTATTTTTTACGTGCAATTCATCCGTATAGTGACGGAAATTTTTACAGTGCAGATTACACAAGGTTCGGTGACAACAGACAATGCATAGAACCATCGACAACATTTGAGAAACTTCCAATGCGTGCAGGTGCGACCTGCGCTGAGCAATAACGTTTAACCTTTGTTAGCCATTGAAAAATGCCATCATCCGAGAAAGGTAACGGCTACACGTGTCAGTACCATATGTTGTGAGATGGTGAGAATGAAGTCCCGCTTAGTGATAGTGATCACGGTCAAGTACGCACAAACAAGGACAGAGTGAGCGCAAATCGCTTGTGTTATCTACTCCTCAGTGTGTGCTTGTTTGTGCGTGCTTGACCGTGATCTATACTATGCGTAACCAACTCGCCCAAAAGTCGGTGCTCTTGAGCTTCATGTTTAGTGATAGTGAAAGTCCCGCGGTCTTCAATGCCTTTTTTTATCCATACTCACAAATGAAGACGTCTCACTCATTCCTGAAGTCACTGATTTCGACTGCCAGTTAATGGAACCCATCGATACAACTGAAGGAAGTATCGCATGTCTCCTTCATAACCCTAAAATATCTAGCTCTTTAGGCGTCGATAACCATAACTCTAATGTTTAAGAAAATACAACTTCGATATCTAGCAAAACATTGTACCATATTTTCCGCCAGTCATTATCATCAGGCTAGCTACCCTCTGATTGGAAGATTGCTAAAGTGGTAGCTTTGTACAAAAGTGGCAGCCTAAATTGCCCTGATAGCTACCGTCAAATTCATTAACGAGCATATTGTAACGATGTTAATAAAACAACGATATTTATTAAGGGCGAACTTGTGCCCACAAATAAAAGTCACTGCGGTTGTGAAGAAATCCCCGGCAGTCGCGTTCTCAAAACTGGGCGGACGTTCGTCGCATGGGCTCCGTAGATTCCGACCCTCACCGACTATCTCGACCCACCGGGCCACCAACTTTTGGTTTGGATCTGAGCGAGCTCACAAGCTGGATCACCCGGACACCGATTTCAAGACGGTAGGACCATTTTTTGGCATATTACCGGACTTTGACGGGAAACGCTCGTCGCTAAGCCTACCGAGGTTTAGCACGACTACGGGCGTTTGCGGGCAGCCAGGCCCGCTCAGCGATAGCGATGCAGCCTGGACCCGACTCCCGCTCCACGAAATATCCGAATTTTGAGCCATCGACGAGTAGACTAGCCCAGAATTTGCTAGAAGCACAACAGATGGATGACGACCACCTCGGTGCCTCCGACTCCGAGAATTCGGCGGACGGGGAGATCGAGGACTCCGCCATGCTGAAGCAGCAAGACACTCACAAAGAAGACGAAGCAAATTGGGAATTGGTTATGACCAAACGCCAAAAGAATCGACAGAGGAAGAACGGACGAAACGCCGCCAGCGCCGGCAATTCCCCGGCCCCACCGCCAACTGGCGCGCCAGCTTCCGGCGCGCTGAAAAAAGACGGGAAAGGAGCGCAGCGGCAGCCTAGGCAGAGGCTGCCCCCGCTCCCCAGAGACGACTTCAAGATTATTTTGCGACCGAAGGGACTCGTAGTCAAGTCGCTGCAGCAATTTCAAGTGGCCCGGGCCGTAGCCGCGGCATGCAGCAACAAGTTCGAGGGAAGAGACCTGATCACGAGACTCCGCACAGGGTCCAACATAATAATCGTGAGCACGCCGAACGAGGAGGCCGCCCAGCTCGCGAGGCGCATCACTAGCCTCACTATCGAGGTACGCTCATATGACGTGAACGCTTACGTGGCCGCACCGGAAAACACCCGGCGTGGCGTGACACACGGAGTGGACCCCGGAGCGACACCGGGGGAGAGAGAGAGAGAAAATGATTTATTGAATTGTAAAATGGAATTCTCGCGGATCGAGGTCTTCTCTTCTGCACGCTGCCTTCTCGTAGAAGGGAAGCCTCTTCAGCACGGGTGGTCCCTCAGTCCAGGGCTCCACTGAGTTTGGCCGCGTCCCTAGCGTGCTCCACCATCCTTCTTTGGACGGCGAGTTCGCAGCTGACGAGCCGGCTCTCCCAATGCTCCGCACTCGGGACCGGAGGAACTGAAAACCGACTTGTGGACGCGCACACAGGGTGTCACCATCCACAGCGCCCGAACACTAAGCAAGACCAAGACGGCCGTCATCACCTTTGATGGACCCATCACACCGAAACACGTCATCTACTGCGGAGCCGAGTACAAGTGCTACCCGTACCGGCCCACAAGACAAATCTGCTACGTTTGCTGCCAACAAGGTCACCGCTCCGACGTGTGCCCCACACCGGACGCCCAGGCTTGCAAACAGTGCGGGATGCAGAACCCGCCAAAGGATCACCAGTGTACCCCGACATGCCTGATCTGCGGAGGCAACCACGCTACCGGATCGCGGGAGTGCCAAGACCGACTAAAGAAAGCCAGGGACCTGCGAGGCAAGGCCAACGGTGGCAACAACGGCGGTGGACGCGAGAGCAGACGTCGCAGCCGGGACGACCGCGGCAAGAAGCCGAGATGGTTCAGCTCGGAGAGGAAGACTTCGCGGAGCCGTTCGAGATCCCGGGCGTCGCGGAGCCGTTCACGGAGCCGGTCACGGTCCTTCCCGCCCCTGCCGCCCCTGGCCATTAAGGGAGGGAGCCAGCTGCAGCAGCAGCAGCAGAAGAAGAAGACGAAGAACGAGCCTACCCGAAAGAGCGGCGGCGTCAAGGTGAGCTGGGGAGCCGAAAACCCTTGATTTGCTCCGCACTCGGGTGGGGTAGGTAACGAAAAGAACAACACAAACAGCAACCGCGAACAGCCTAGACAGGAGGACGCAGAGAAAATAGCACTGAGACGCAAATTAGAGCTATCACGCTCTAGGCAGAAAGAGCTAGAACGCCAAATAGCAGAGCTAACGAAGGCAGTGCGAGACCTTAGGTCGAACAGCTCTGCGCAGCCACAGACCGTACAAACCCAAGCACCATGGCAAGCAGGCAACGAGGATTTCGCCACGTTTAAAGCAGAGATTCAGCAAATGATGCAGCAGATGATGCAGCAACAGCAGCAACAAATGCAGCAAGTGCAATTACAAGTAACAGAGCTCCGGAGCAGCATCCGCAAGCAGAAGTTTACCGAGAACATTAGAGAGAAGGCCTACCACCGCCCCGTGCTGGCATCCCTCGCCGACACATCCGCAAACAACACCGAGGCTTAAACATGGCCAGTACAACTTTAAGCAAGCAAGAAACCTTAGATATATGGCAATGGAACTGCAGAGGCTACCGTAAGAAGCAGGGCCTCCTCCAACAATACATTCACACACAACAAACACCGCCCCCCATCATATCGCTTCAAGAGACGGGCACGACACCAACACTCGCAGGATACACGTGTTACGAGACTCAAGAGAAAGGAAGAACGGCAACCCTAGTCAGCAAGGCACTCATCGCCATAAGCCATGACAGGATAGCCGACACCGACGTAGAGCACGTGATTGTAGAAATTATACCAAAGAAGAAAAGAAAGAGGGGCAGTATATTTATTGTAAATGCATACAGTCCCCCGAAACAGAGGAGGGCAAAATTCTACGAGCTTTTCCATGGCGCACGCAAACTAGCGAAAGACAGCACGCTAATCATCCTCGGAGACTTTAACGCCATCGACAAAAGCTGGGGATACCAAGCAGCAAACCCAAAAGGCAAAACGCTAGCGGAGGCAGCAGAGAACACCGACTGCAACCTCCTCACAGACCCAGACACTCCAACCAGAATCGGAAACAGCGTTAGTACCGACACCTGCCCCGACCTCACCTTCATACGAGGAGCGGAACAAGCAGTGTGGGAGAACCTGTTAGACAACCTGGGTAGTGACCACTACATACTCAAGACGCAAGTAACTTCAGACAGGCTAAGGCGTCAGCTGGGATCGGCAAAAATTACGGATTGGAGCGCTTTTCGAGAGGCATGCGATAGGAATCCCGCCGAGAACGGGATCCAATCGATAGAAGAGTGGGGGAAAATGCTCATTGAAAAACAGCGCAAGTACACCAAAGAAATCGCGCGAACGACGCAGACGCCCGAGGTAGACGCCAGACTGCTCAAGCTGTGGGAAGCTAGACGCGGGCTCACCAAGAGGTGGAAGAAACAAAAATACAACAGGAAGCTAAAGATAAAGATCGCAGAAGTCACAGCGAAAGCAGAGGAGTACGCGGCGCAATCGGCAAGGCAAAATTGGCAGCAATTCAGCGACTCCCTCAACGGAACTTTGAACACAGCGAGGACGTGGCATATTCTCAAGGCTCTCATAGATCCGACCAAGACCAAGGCAGAAAACAACAAAACCACCTACCGGTTCATCCACCAGTTCGAGGGACCAGACTCGGAACTCCTGGAGAAGGTACGCGTTAAATGCTTCGGGGACACAAACCCAGCAGCTTACGCAGAGCGCTACCGCGGAAGAGAAAACGTTAACCTGGACAGACCCATCACGCGAGAAGAGGTCTACGCAGCGATTCGAAACACAACCAGAAACACAGCCGCGGGTGCAGACAAGATAAATAACGCACTCATCCGCAACCTCAGTGAAGAGTTAGTCGCAGAATTAACCGACTTTCTCAACAAACACTGGGAAGCTGAGACGGTTCCCGAGGAGTGGAAGCATGCAGAGGTAGTGATGATTCCTAAACCGGGCAAGAAACTGCAAATTGAGAACCTCAGACCGATCTCGCTCACATCGTGCCTGGGAAAACTGTACGAACGAGTGGTGACGCTGAGACTACAACTGTACATGGAGGACAACGAACTGTATCCCCACAGCATGTTTGGATTCAGAGCAAAATTATAGACCCATGACGTACTGCTTCAAATCAAAGAAGAAGTACTTGGGAACGTCCCCAGGAGCGGGGAGAACAAAATAATGGCATTGGATATCAAGGGGGCTTTTGACAATGTAAGCCACGAAGCTATCCTCACGGGCATGAACGACCTGAACTGCGGGAGGAGAGTCTACGGGTACGTCAAAGCCTTCCTTTCAAACAGAACGGCAACGATTGGCCTCGGAGGGCTCCGATCAGAGAAGTTCCTTACTCCAAACAAAGGGACGCCTCAAGGGTCGGTCATCTCCCCCACGCTTTTCAACATAGCAATGATTGGCTTGGCAAAACAGTTAAAAGAAATCGACGGCATACACCATGCCACGTATGCCGACGACATCACCATCTGGGTTAACACAGGCTCGCTCAGACAGAAAGAAGAGAAGTTACAAGAGGCAGCCACCTGCGTAGAGGACTACGTCAGAGCAAGAGGGCTAGCCTGCTCCACTGCGAAGTCCGAGCTGCTGAGAGTTTGGAGAGGAAAGTAAAACCGCACAGTCCCCACCAGCGACGAGTTAAAGCTCAACGTCTACCTCGAGGGGAAGCCGATACCGGAAAAGACGCTCATCAGAATCCTGGAGATGTGGATACAGTCAAACCAACGCTGCACCCACACCCTCGCCTTACTCAAGGCATCCACCCTACAAGGGGCCCGCATGATCACGCGCATCTCACACAGACGCCACGGCATGCGAGAGGAGGACACACTCAAGCTGGTAAGAAGCTTGGTCGTCAGCCGAGTGGCATACACCCTTCCATACTACAATCCCATCAAGAGTGAGGTACAACAGGCGGACGCGATTCTACGCAAAGCCTACAAAACCGCACTCCACCTTCCCCACAACACCTCAACCGAAAAGCTCCTAGCCTTAGGACTACACAACACCTTCGACGAATTGAAAGAGGCGCAACTAATCTCCCAACAACGCAGACTACAGCAGACCCCATCTGGCAGGGAGCTCCTGAAGCAACTAGGCTGCGCCGATCAACTTCAAGAGATACAGAGGACCGAAACAATTCCGGACGAGTATCGCAACACACTAAAAGTAGCATCCATACCCCGGAACATGGATCCCAACCTACACAAAGCACGCAGAGAAGCGAGGGCTGAATACCTACAAAAGACACTAGCACCCCAAGAAACGACAGTATACGTGGACGCAGCCGCGTACGCCAGAGCAGCGGGGCAGAGCAACAGCAACGCGGTAGCAACGGTGATTGATTCGAACCTACGCGAGATCACCAGCGCATCACTACAAGGCTGTACGATAGTCGAGGCTGAAGAAGCGGCCGTCGCTCTAGCGGCAGCGGAGGGATATCGGTCTAAACGATCTCTAACAATCCTTACAGACTCACAAACAGCGTGCCGCAACTACCTACGCGGCAGAATAGGGCACGGAGTGCTCCGCATACTCCGCTCCGGAGACCACATAACACAACGACAAACAAAAGAAGAACCAATTAGGCATACGATAGTATGGACGCCGGGACACACGGGAGTGGCAGGGAACCAAGAGGCGGACACGATAGCTCGAGGGTACACTTATTACCGAGCATCAAACGTAGGCGACCTCGAGGAGACCGAACCTGTACCCCAAGACTATTCGGCGATACTCAATTACTACAAGGGCTGCAGAAAGCGGTATCCACCACCGCACAACTCCCTTAGCAGAGAGGACTCTGTCGCGTGGAGGCAGCTACAAACGGGCTCGTACCCGAACCTAAACGTACTCAGCAAAATTTATCCCACACAATACAATGACAAATGCCCCTGGTGCCACGAAACACCCACGCTGTATCACATAACGTGGGCATGCCAGAAGATAGACGTGGTACCCGTTATACCAAACCCGAGTGCGGAGCAATGGGAGGGAGTGCTCTCCAGCGATCGCCAGGTCGACCAAGAAGGTCTGATTCGGCGAGCACAACTGGCAGCAGCATCCAGCGGAGCCCTGAACTAAGGGCAACCGACCGTTGTGCTAGAATATGGACGATTCCATCTGAAGACCGCAGAAGACCAGCGAATCTAGAGCTGATAAAGTTTTTCACTCACTCACTCACTCACTCCCAAACTGGCCTCGAACCGTCTTCCTCTTCATCCTCGCGTGACTCCTCGTGCGCGGGGCTCACGCGAGCCGGGTCCAACTGGCTGCCCGTGCCATGAAGATCACTGCCTGTTGTTGCTGAACAACACCATGGTACGGCATGCACAGTGTCTAATATAAAGGGCGCGCAACTTGAATGTCACCAAGTTTGTCGCGGCATTATCCCCTGCTTACCGCATCGGCCCGATGCGTGAGAGGAAGTAGGGGTTCCTGTGGGCTCTCACTTTTCTTTTTTTTTTGTTCATGACGTCTCCTGGTAGGGTTTCATGCGGAGAACAAGCACAACTTCCGTGGAGTTGCGCCGTCTTGGGCTCTCGTGTCCAGCGGATTTCACTTCGTAAGTGACGTCGCTTATGCGACGAAGTATTTCGTAAGGGCCGAAGTATCGGCACAGAAGCTTTTCAGACAGTCCACGGTGTCGCACTTTGGTCCATACCCACACCTTGTCACCGGGCTGGTAATGAGCTTCACTGCGGCGCTGGTTGTACCGGCTGGAGTCGATGCGTTGTTGGCGGTGTATTCGGTACCTTGCCATCTGTCGTGCCTCCTCGGCTCTTTGCAAGAAATCATCTAGGTCAGATGAGTTATTGTTTCCTTCATCTAAGGGCAACATAGCATCCAAAGTTGTGGTTACTGTTCGGCCGAATACAAGTTCAAACGGGGCGACTCGTGTTGTTTCTTGAACGGCCGTATTATATGCGAAGGTAATGTACGGCAAAATTTCGTCCCACAGCCTATGTTCAACATCGACATACAACGAAAGCCTGTCAGTCAGCGTTCTGTTGAGGCGTTCAGTTAAACCGTTTGTCTCAGGTTGGTATGCCGTAATGCTCCTATGATCAGTATACGTCATTTGCAAGAAACATTTCATTAGGTCTGCAGTACAGGCCGTTCCACGATCGGTAATAACAACTGTGGGAGCGCCATGCCTGAGCACGATATTGTGGACAAAGAATTTGGCAACTTCGACAGCCTTTGCATTGTACAGGGAATCAGTTTCTACGTAACGGGTCAGATAGTCCGTGGCCACAACTATCCACTTTTTGCCTGAAGATGATGTTGGGAAGGGTCCAAGGAGGTCCATACAGACTTGTTGGAATGGGGTTTTGGTGGCTCTATTGGCTGGGAGTTGGCCTGCCGGTTTTAGGGACGCGTTTGACACTCGCGACAAGTCTTGACATAGTGCTGCACTTATGCTAATAACTTGGGCCAGTAGTATTTCAGACGAATCGTGCCGACTGTATGGCTCATGCCCATGCGTCCAGACGTCGGTTCATCGTGAGATGTATGCAAAATTTCTTCTCGCATAGATGTGGGTGCGACAAATAAAAACTTTGTATTGCTGTTCTCGAGGTTTCTCTTGTAGCGGACACTTCCTCGCAGACACAACGAGGATAGCCCTCTAGAGAACATACGCGGGAGTTGAACATCGAGTTCCTCCAGGCGCTGTATAAGTGGAGGCAATTCCGGGTCATCTCGTTGTTGTTGAGCAATTTGTGACGCGTCAACAATGCCAAGGAACGGGCAATCCTCTTCTTCTGACACAGTTGTCTCGACGGGTGCGCGTGACAAGCAGTCGGCATCGCTGTGTTTCCTCCCGGATCGGTATACGACAGTAATGTCATACTCTTGAAGCCTAAGGCTCCATCTTGCTAGTCGTCCGGGTGGATCCTTGAGATTCGCCAGCCAGCAAAGCGAATGGTGATCACTGACTTCTCTGAATGGTCTACCATATAGGTAGGGCCGAAATTTACATATTGCCCAAATGACTGCAAGGCACTCTTTCTCGGTTGCGGAGTAGTTTGCCTCTGCTTTCGAGAGCTTACGGCTGGCATAAGCAATTACTTTCTCCTGGCTGTTATTCCACTGCACTAGTATGGCACCGAGGCCGATGTTACTCGTATCGGTAGGAACTTCAGTGTCGGCTGTCTCATCAAAATGAGCAAGGATTGGAGAAGCCTGCAGGCGTTTCCTTAACCGGGCAAAGGCGTTTTGTTGTTCGCTTTTCCACATGAAAGGTTGATCTTCTCTTGTCAGTATTGTAAGGAGCTCAGCAATCTTTGAAAAGTTTCTCACAAATCTTCTGTAGTACGCGCATAAACCGAAGAAACGTCGCCAGGCACGTACCCAAGATTTTTTTTCGGGGGGGGGGGGGCAACCCAAGGTAACTTTTCTATGCAAATGAGGGGGGGTACCTTTACTAGTACAAATGTGAATAACGCCCACCATTCGCCATAAAAACGTGTAAACCCACAAAAAAGAAAAGAAATAAGGTGTATTTTACAGGTACGCCTGTGCGATACGCCTCTCCTTTACTTGGCAAACAAAGCACCACGCCAAATGGACTTGCGCAGGAAAGAAGCGCAGGAACAACACTGCCAAGAACAAGTAACGAAGAGAAACTGTAAAATAAAGATTACTTTAGTAGAATAGAACTGTAAAAACAGTAGTTGGAAACAAAGGCACACGGACCGCGCGGAGTTGTGTTACTCCGCCAGCCAATGACAGAAGCAAAAAAAAAATCGTCGTCATGCGGCCTTTTCAACATGACGTCGTACTTGATACCTCCGGAGCGTCTGCTGTTCTTCAAAAGTCTTTTCACCGGCGGAAACGATGAGGTGTGCAACAGGCATGGACAAAATGTATCGCCTCTGAGCATTTCACTATTCAAAAGTCTGCTGTGCAGTTCATGTCACTGCTGAACCCGTTTTACTCATGAAACTTCACTGCCAACTGAAGTGAAACTTCACAACAAATAGTTGTAGCGAAGCAAGCATGTTATTTCAGTTCAATAAGGAATTAGGCATTCGCCATTCAACTATAATAGGTGAGGAGAAAGGTATAAAATTACACGCTAAAATTTTATTTTTGTAGTTACCGCCTTATTTGGGTAACAGAAGAGGTTTAAGCACGAATTATTGCAGCCTCGCGGAGGAACAGTGGCTGGCGCCTATGAGGGCGCGGGCAGAGCCGGTATTTTGTAGCGATGCCTTTTCCGATTCTATGCTTTTTCAGACTTTTCGCGCTTGGCCAGTGCTCAGAGCGACGGTCTACCCACATTATCAACGGGATCAGGCGGCCGTGTGTGGTGGATGATAAGAATAGCATAGAATGAGGCATAAGGCATCCCTACAAAATAGCGGCCCAGGGCTTCATTGCAGACTTAAGAGGAAGCTTTAGCTCGGGTGCTCCTATCTAAATACATGTAAAAGGAGAATTTGTTTTTCTCAGCAACAACTGCACCAAATGTGACGAGTTTTGTTGCATTTAAAAGAAAAACTTAAACTCTAGTGACTGTTGGTTTCGAATTTTCGCTTTATATTGTCAATTTTCATTAAAAATTATCAAAATCAAAAATTTTTAGATAACGAGACTATCAAGTTTACAACCCTGTCTTTCGGCAACGAAAAATGATATCGCAATTCTGTGAATTGCATCTAGTAGTACATTTAAAGCGGACAAAAGTGATATGTTACATATGAATCTCAAAAAATTTAGCAATATGGAAATACACCTTTTGCAGAACCCTTGTAAACAACGTAACAAATTCACATAAGATGTAAAACGACATATCGAATTTGTCCGCTTTGAATGGTCTAATCGATTCTGTTTACAGAACTGCGACATCTGTTCTTGACGCAGAGCTATGGATTTGTAAATTTCGTGCTTCTATTTTTTTCAAACTGTCGAATATTTGAAAATCTTTTTAACAAAATTCAGGAAATAATTCGAAATTCCTTTTCAAGCAGTCACTTGAATTTAACTGTGTCTCTCAAATGCAACAAATTTCATTAAAATCGGTCCAGGGGTTATCTCAGAAAAACGTTTTTGAGTTTTACGTGTATTTGAATGGGACGCCTCAGAGTTAGCCCCGAGCTAAAGCTTCCTCTTAAATTGTACCCCACCATAGCAGCGTTTTTTGAATTATCTCTGGAAGAAATATACAGAAATATATATTTGCAGAACAGTCACAGTTCTTTTCGATCCCTCGTTTACTGCTCTGATAAGTTAAGAGCCACAACCGACTCTTATGGTTATTTGGGAAGTTACGTAACGATGCGTGGTCCGGAGTCCTCCACTACGGCGTGCCTCATAATCAGAAAGTGGTTTTGGCACGTAAAACCCCAAATATTATTAACGATGCGTGGCCGCCAGTCGCGTACAACCGCGTATGGCACAGGAAGCTGCGACTCTGCACGTACTGCGCCCACCACCGAAGGTTGGAAAAACACCTGCACAAGCACAGCAGGGAAGTGGCAACGTTAAGCGGCTCGAATGATAACTGTAGAAGCGTCATTCAGAACACACGGAATTGTCCTCCACTTCCGGCGGCGTTTTCTCTACTCCCTTTTTAAATAAAAAGATGCTGATCCATGAATATTTTCATAAACAACGGTTGCATCTGTTAATTTTCGCTTTTCCTTCCTGTTTGGCTGTTGCCTTGGCTATCTCCCTTAGTACATCACTTAATTTCTCAAGTCCTTGCGACTCTCGTTTCCAGTTGGCAATTTTGCACGAAAAGAGCTGTACAATTAGGGAAAAACCAGACGAGTTAACAGGTGACAGTCATATTAATTTGCCCATAAGTTTCAAGATTATTACAGGGCTTGATGATGAATGCTATCCCGTATTATTTTATTTTCCACCTTATCTAACCCATATCACGGGTATATGGTTCCGAGAACCTGTCAGCGTCGCGGCGAGCTGTCAGTCGAGGAAATATTGAAACAAAAAGAAAAGTTAAACGCAATTGGCGTTTTCTCTGGCCGCAACTTGTTCCACGTGCATACAGACCAGCTGACCACGAACTGAATCCCTTTCCTGGTCCCTAGATCAGTCTACACGAAGAAGGTTGAACTTACGAAGCAACAACGATGGGTGTGACCGTTGAATAGACGGTACCAACTGAATGCATCTCGAGTGAATCGCGCAGGCACCGAATTGATGAGAAAACTGGCCATCACATCCCAGGAGACGCCGATAACTACCGCCATCCAAAAGGAGTGAAAAAGGCAGCAAAATGTTGACCGCCGAATAACTGTCAAGTTGCCACTTTGATTTCTCGGCGCCTTAGGAATGTGTGAGAAATGGTGGCGTGAGCGGGGAGTGGGGGGGCCCGGGCCCCCCCAGCCCCCCCCTTGGGTACGTGCCTGAACGTCGCACTGGCTTTTTGTCTGTGGGTGTCGGGAACCTCGCAACAGCAGCTGTCTTTTCGGGATCTGCTCGAACGCCTTCAGCACTGATGACGTTTCCAAGAAACCGAAGTTCATCGAAGCGGAATTGACATTTTTCCGGCTTAATTGTCAAGTCTGCTGCGTGAATAGCTTCTAATACTAGTCGCAGGCGCTCTAGATGTTGGTCAAATGTGGTGGAAAATACGACCACATCATCCAAATACAATAAGTACGACTGCTATTTCAATCCTGCGAGCACAGAGTCCATCATTCGCTGGAACGTTGCGGGCGCGGAACAGAGGGCGAATGGGCTTTAAGTTCATAGAGGCCATCAGGGGTTACGAATGCTGTGTTTTCACGGTCCCGTTCATCCACCTCTATTTGCCAATATCCACTCTTGAGATCCAGTGAGGAGAAAAACTTTGCACATCGGAGCCGATCTAACGCATCGTTTGATACGCGGAAAGGGGTACACATCCCGCTCGGTTACGCTGTTCAATTTACGGTAATCGACGCAGAATCGAAGTGTGTTATATTTTTTTTAACGAGCACTACGGGAGACGCCCATGGACTGCTGGAAGGCTGAATAACGTCATCAGAAAGCATCTCCACTGCTTGCTTCTTGATGATCTCCCTTTCTTTTGGTGAAACTCGATACAGGTGCTGGCATAGCGGTCTGGGGGCGTCCTCTGTTATAATTCTGTGCTTTGCAACAGACGTGCGCCGTACCTTCGAGGAAGTGGAGAAGCAGTCAGAAAAATTCTTGATCAGGGCATATATCTGTTTCTTTTGGGCTTCCGGGAGTCTCGGGTTGACGGTAATTGATCTGTCGGCACTGCAGGTCCATGGAAGGCCAATTGGCGTTGTCATTAGGCTGCATGATTCGGTCGCTACACAGAACTCGTGAAAATAGGCAATAGCTGTTGCTTTTGCGATGTATTGGAAAACATTTCCGAAATTCTTAAGTGTGACACTTGCAGGGCCATCTCTTTAGTGAACAAGCACCCGAGCCACGCAAATACCTTTGTTGAAGAGGAGCTCTATGTTTCCATCCTCTATGCCTTCGCGGTAGTAAAATGTTTCATTCTCCACAGGAACCATTACACTGCAGCGTGGTGGCACAGTTACATCATCATCAACGAAGCGCAGTGCAGCAAGACGTCGGTCCTCCGATGCTTCCACAGGTATAGCTTGTTCTGTGGAGAAAGACACACTGGACCTACGTATGTTAATTATGGCGCCGTTAGCTTGTAGAAAATCCGTTCCCAATATAAGTTCCCGTGAACATTCTGGCAGTACAATATAGCCAGAAACGTAAGTGAAGCCTTTTATCGTAAGTCTTGCGGTGCATCGGCCAAGGGGCGTAATAAGATGACCGCCTGCCGTGCGTATCTGCGCTACAGTCTACTGTGTCACAACTTTTTTCCGGTGTTTCGCCATCTTGAAGCTAATTACCGAATAATCAGCGCGGGTGTCGACTAAGGCATTCATCTCGCATCCATCTGTTATCAACCGCAAGTCTGATGTAATCGTTTCTTCCTGCACCTGTTTACTGGAATTATCTCGTCATCGCACTGGAACCGCGTTGGAGGATCTTCGTAACTCTGGTTATCAGCGGCCTCACCTCCACAGGTCGCTTATTCAGTTTTCCTGGTGTGGGCTTGGTGAACGACGCCTAGGCAATCTTGAAGTCGCGCGTGTGCTAGGCGATCGGTAGCGCATGGGCGACGGTGATCGTGGTTGATGTTGGCGAGAAGCAGTCGGGCTTTGGCGCGTGGACAAGTATTCTTCGATCTCTGCTGGCCGTTCACCGTTTCTGGGGCATGGTGCACTTAATGGAAGACCCCTTCATCCAGCTTGACGGTACGGGCAGAACCTATACAGGTGACCCGCTTCTCCGCAGTGACAACACAGAGGTCTGCGTTCGGGGTCACGCCAGACGTCACTTTTCCGGGGCCTTTGCTCCACAAAACGAGGTGCACTACGTGCTGAAGGCTGATAGGCAGCCGGTTCCAGGAGACGAGGTGCACTGCGTACTGTCGGCGGGTAGGGAGCGGTCGTCGCAATTGCTTCATTACTGTGTACCGCGGATTGCCTGGGTACGTCGGCGTACGTTGGGGTGCGCCGCGTCGGCTGTGGCTCACGCTCTGGATCCCGTATGAAGTTCCTCAGTTCGTCCCGGACAACGTCGACGATAGATAGTGCAGTTGGAGCCTGATGTGTCTGCAACTTGAGCTCTTCCCTGATCACTGACCGGACGAGCTCCTGCAGGGCTTCCAGGTCGTTTGGCAGACCTCCAGGGAAGACATGGGCAGGTGCATAGCTTGTCTCACGGTTGTATTGCCGAGCCCGCTGTTCCAGCGTCTTTTCGGTGGTCGTTGCGTCCCATCTGAACTCTTCGACCGTGCGCGGTGGGTTGCGGACGAGAACTGCGAAGAGTTCCTGCTTTACTCCACGCATGAGATGGCGCAGCTTCTTATCTTCACTCATGGTTGGATCAGCACGCTTGAACAGGCGGGACATGTCGGCGATGTTCTCGTTTGTGAGCTGGTTCCTGGCTTGAAGTGCAATTTCCGCCTTTTCTTTACGATCCGTGCTGGCGTACGTTGCTAGCAGTTGTCGCCGAAATTCCTCCCAAGAGGAAAAAGAGGGTTCGTGGTTTTCATACCACGTTTTTGCGAAGTCCTCCAAAGCGAAATATACTTTACGGAGCTTCTGTCTCTCATTTCATTCATTAAAGCTCGCCACTCTCTCGAACAGTTCCAACCAATCTTCCACGTCTTCGAACGAGTCACCATGGAATGTTGGCGGCTTGCGAGGTTGGCTTACGACTAGCTGTGCCGCTGTTACCTGGCTAGTCATTGTGGCGGCGTCCGTTGCCTGAGTTTCTTTTGACATGAAGAGAAGAGGGTCGAATTCGGGCCAGTCGCCTCGAAGACGGCGGCTGGTCCGCTGGTGTACAGGTGTCAGTTCCACGGGATGGACTCGCTGGTTGTCGGGGCTACGCTGACTTTCGGTCGTGGGGCTTCGACTCATACCCTGCACCTCCACCAGAAATGTAACGATTTTAATAAAACAATGATATTTATTAGGGGCGAACTTGTGCCCACAAATAAAAGTCACGGTGGTCGTGAAGAAATCCCCGACGGTCGCGTTCTCAAAACTGGCATGGTATGGTATGCTGTTCCTTATGCGACGGCGCACACTCACTGTGAGGTATTGGCCAAGGTTTGGGTGAAATTAGGCAATCTTTATTAAATACTAAAATTGGTAAAGCTAACTGAAGGAAATGAACAAAAATAAAATGTTTAAGAATGCAAGACAGTCTCTTTGTAGCAATTATAAATTCCGCCACGGTTGAGCAAATATCCCTGTGGCACTTTCCAAGAGAGGAGGCTCCTAGAAAAATGATATTTATAATTGAAAAGCTTAAACCAAGCTGTGTAAATCTTGATTCTGGAATATTTTTTTCTTAAAGCAGTAAAATGGCGGCAGAATATGAAAAAATTATCTATTGTTTCATCTTCTCCACAGACTGGGCACAGAGCGGAGGGCAGCAGACCAGCCCTGCGACGATAGAAGTTTAATTTTGGTATTCGACAACGTAATCGGGTAAAGATGACTTCAGTTTTTCTGGTGTGAAAGGAATTTTTGGGCCAAGGGAATAGGAGGTCTCGATATTCTGAAAAATTAGCGACAGCTGAGTTCAAGAAGTCGAATAATTGTATATCTCCTGAATCTAGTAGTCGTTAGGTAAGCTATTGTAGGAAGTAACGGTAATACAGGGCCACTGAGGGCCACTCTCGCGAGACTGTCAGCCATTTCGTTCATGACTAATTTTTTATGTCCAGGCCCCCAAAGCAATCTAATTAAATTTATGTGGGCAGGCACTAGAAAATGAAACGTACGTAAAATGATAGTGACACCATTTGTTTTGAGCGACGAACATAAAGATAAAGAATATGTTATTATTACTACCGCCGATATTGACGAATTTAGCTTGCGTAAGGCTAGAACTACAGCTAGAAATTCAGCCTGGCCTCGAACCGTCTTCCTCTTTCTCCTCGCGTGACACCTCGTGTGCGTGGCGCATGCGAGCCGGGTCCAAGTGGCTGCCCGTGCCACGAAGATCACTGCCTGTTGTTGCTGAACAACACCACAGTACGGCGGGCACAGTGTCCAATACGAAGGGCGCCCAACTTGAACGTCCTCAAGTTTGTCGCGGCAATATTATAGCCTCTTGTATCTATGAACATTAGGAATCAAATATTTTTTTCTTTTCTAATCAGCTTGGCTTCAGGAAAGGTTTATCATGCAAGACAGTTACTAGGGTTAACTACTTACGTACATTCTCACATGGACCATAACCTTCAAAACAGATTGCATATTTCTCGGATTTTCTAAGGCTTTCAGCCATGTAGCTTACTTCCTTTTTACTTCCAAATAATTCACACTTAAATTAGACTGTTTAACGCTATTTTGAATCTGTAGCTTCCTAACTATTTGTCAGCAATTTACATTTGTGAACAATTTTACGTCACCCCTCACCTACCAAACATCCGATGTACCGGATAGCAGTGGATTAGGACCTCGTTTTTTTTTCTAATTTACATGAACGACCTGCCCAATAACATGTCTTCTTGCGCTCGAATTTTCGCCTATGATTGTATAATATACCGACCAATTAACAGCTTTGAGGACCACCTTAATTTTTAAGGTGACCTTCAAGGTGCAAATCCTGGCAAAAGACGCTTAATGAATTTTAATGTAATGACTTCCGCATGCAAATATTTTGACTAAAGTTTTTCTTGTCAGATAAATGCGGATCTAGTATCTGAAGCTTCACTCTACAATCATATAGGCGCAATCTCGCAGCAAATCTTTCCTGGGCATCTCATATGGCACAAATATGCTCTAATGCTTCAAAAACATTAGGGTACATTCGTCGCAGCCTACGTAAATCCCCGTCTAACACCCGCAAATTAGCCTCCCTGACTTTTGTCCGTTCGCAGCTCTAGTTCGAATCTCCGATATGGTCTCCTTATTATGAGAACTTAATGTGCATGTTGGAGGGGATCGAAAAGTGAGCGAGTCGATTGCAAAGGTCACTTACAGCGCGTACAGAGACAAGGACCAAAAAGAATGGACAAGTGCTGACTTCCAACGGATTTTTATATTGAATAACAAGCATATATACCTAGACACCACGACCAAAGTACCCCCTCCGAAGCCCAAAACCGCTATGAGTATGCATTCAAAATTCAAAGGAACCATGACCACCTCCTTAAGATGAACGGGCGCGCATGTGTGACCTTAGAAAAGCAAGTTCTTTATCTCCTGATGCAATTGACGGCTTACTAACCTAGTCACTTTCAGCGATCGCTGCTGCCTCAAAGATCTAGTGTTTTCTAGTTTTCTAAGTCTAGTGTTTTCATTAGGATGCCTGGCTAAGATACTGTTTTCTTGAAACAGCCCAATACAGCCGCATTGTGCTCAATGGACACCTAGAAACCCTTCCCGCCTTTCGCACTCTTTATTGCTATGTTCTTGCAATCTAACATTGAGACATCTACCTGTCTGTCCTATATAAGACCTACCACGTTTCAGGGGTAACTTGTACACCACAGCTTCCGAACAACCTATATACTTTTTGCTATGATGAATACTGCAACGCCTACGTTCCTTAGCAACATGATTAGTTCTGGCGCTAAGCTGTGCAAGTTTTTTGTGGGAGCAGAGAAAACAACATCTATACCTGCTATTTGTCCTATTTTCTTAAGTTTGTGGGAGATCCCATGGACGTATGGGTAACGGCCGTTTTGTTTCTTCGATCATGTACCTACCTAAGGCTTAATGCTGTGAGGATCATTGCGCAGCTCACTACTCAACTTGTCCGCGACTGAGACAGGATGGTTGCTAGGATACCCTGCCGCCCTCAGACGAGCGACCTGCGAACTGAAACTAGGTGCGAACTGAAACTAGGACGAATTCTGCGCCGGAGCACTCCGTTCCGGCGGAGGGCAGCAGAATGATATGTGCGATGGAAACACTCCAGCCGGAGGCAGGGGGCGCTAGCGCACATCCGCTTCCGAAAACGTCCAGCACTCCGCGCGTTCTAGGCAGTTTCCGGCTCGCGCTCGCGTTGTGTTTAGAAGTTTGGTGTTTCTTTTTAGCCTCCTTTGCTCTAATAGAAATCACACCGCATGCAAGTCTTCTTGTCCCCGTTATTGTGTGTCGAAAACATCGGAGACGCAGTTCGGTGGCAAGACATCGACACAGCCTGAAGTGTCTTCGGAACTGCATTTCATCAACAAAAGTAAAAGCTGTTCAAATGTGAACTTCCGAAAAGCAGCCCGTGTTACCTCTTCATCCATATACTGGGAAGCGACGTCGTCGACGAAACGCGCAACTTTCGGTCTCGTCGCTGGCGGTCGAAACATGATGTCGAAAGCTTGCTTGAACACACTGGCTTCCGGAGCTTCGTCGCTTGAGTCTCCGCTGGTCGATTCGTAACTTGAGCTAGATGAAGCATCAGTCTCCGCAAGCAGTGAAAGCGCAGGTTTACAATCCGAAGCACCACTCATTGCTTCCGAGAGACCGCTATTCGCGCTATAGCCGTAGGTTGGCTGTGGGTGGCCTGACATCAAACTCAGTCAATTCTTGCAGAGTAGAAAGCGCTGTTCCGTGGAATGGATCTAGCGGCGGAGCGGCTCCCAATCCTCCAATGGAAGATACGGGAGCCGCACTCAATAACTCCACAAAGAACTTGCTCCATAAGGAACAGAAAACACTACTACCGGAAGTGCTCCGATTCTGCCATTGGAATTCGCCGTAAGTTGCTTCTCTCTCCCCCTTGTCCTTTGAAAGAGCTCGAGCCTTTCCCGACTGTCTGTCCCCGCGCCATTTGTCATGCGGGCCTTCGACTTGGTTGAACAAAATTCTGATCTTTGTCTTTCTCCAGCGGCCGCGCTGAATACCTCCGGCGTTACCCACAGCCCTCTCAGCGACAATGTTGGCATACCTTTCAGTGACCAGAGCAGGAGTGAGTTCGATCCCTCACGGAATTGGCAGCCGTCGCTTGTCTAGTCTGCAGTTTTAATCGCCACATTGGTCCGTGATCTCGATGACGCACTCGATTTTTTGTCCCCCGAAGCTTGCAATTCCGCGAGTCGGGGCAGGTTTCCATTGAATTTTGCTTCCTCTGGTTGACATATATTTTTGCAATCCGAAGGGGAAGAATATGCGACCTAATTGCTGCGTAACAGTCTGCAAAGCCACAGTGGCGAAGCACACCCAGGTGAGAAATGACGGCTTCCCCCAGAGACCGTGTAAAAAACTCACCGAAATGCACCGATGATAAGCTGTCCGAGCAATCTTTGCAGACCGGTGGGTTCCCCTTTCTTAAGAGATGGTCTTTGGGTTAAGTGTGTGTGGCCAATTCCCGGATGGCACAAGACCACCTCGCAGAACCATTCCTAGTGTCAGGATCTCCGCCATTTGCTCAAGCTGGGTTTAATGCTGTGGAGTTTATTATGGAGCTCAGAGTCATTCATTTTGCTATAAACATTTCATTTATATTCGCAAGGATGATGTGTAGTCTCTGTCGGGCTTATTTTGCCACAGCTACGCCAACATGGCGCAGCTGCCGCGACCTCGCGTTCCAGAATGGCACACCCGGGCGAAGTGGCCGCGCCGACAGACGGCTTGTTGGTGATGCCACTTCTTCGTGTGCGTCGCCGCATCGCTGGCACCATCGGACACGCTTCGGAGGGCGTCCTTCCCGAGAAGACATTCTCGTATAGTGAACCCCCCCCCCCCCCCCCCCCCCTGTTTCGAGGTCTGCATGTTTCTGGCGTTCTTGCTTGCATTCTGCGCTGAAACGGCGAAGTCTTCCGCCTCCGACAAAGTCACGTTACGTCCTGTGAGTAGATGACTCCGAACGTCTTCATTTGCCGCCCTGCAGATGATTCAATCCCGTAGCAAGCGCTGCACAGAGATCCCAAAGTTGCATTGCTCGGCCAGCCGCCGAATCTCTTCAATGACTTTTTCCAGGTTCTCGCCAGGTTGCTGTGCTCGCGTAAAAGATGCGTAACTAGCGGCGATATTATGCATTTCCGACGCAGAGTAATCTTGTAAGTATGCGATGGCTTCTTGATATGTAAGGGCATTCACTTGGGTTGGGTGACATCGTCCTTGGATGAGGCCTACTGCCGAGTCTGTTAATGAAGATATCGGTTTTGGACAAATCGAGCGAAAAACTGCAGTTGCCTTAATGTTAAAAGAACAGCACCGCCTTAAATTGTTACGGCTACATAGATTGTGTAGATTGAACAAAGGAGAAGGATGACAACACTAAGAGTTTAGATGCAGTTCACCCTCAGGGATTACTACTGGCAACGGCAGCTCTCCGAAGGTGTAGTGTTCGAAGTCTGTGCGGAATCAAATGATCAGTCTCTGTGTTAGTGCAGGTGTTTCTTTCGTGGACATTCTCTTCTAAAGCTTCGAGCCCTTCTTGAACACCCAAACCAACCCATTACTCGAAACATTACCTATAAACTTACCACTGAAAATAAGGCCTGCAGACACTAGACATCATCCTTGCAAATATAAATGAAATGTTTATAGCAAACTGAATGGGACTATGAGCTCCATAATAAACTTCACAGCACTAAACCCATTCTGAGCGAGTGACGGAGAGCCAGACACTGGGAGTGGTTCGACGAGGTGGTCTTCTGCCGTCTGGGAATTGGCCACACACCCTTAACGCACAGCCCATCTCCTAAGAAAGTGGAACCCACCAGTCTGTCAAGAGTGCTCGGACAGCTTGTGATGGATACATTCCGGCGAGTTTTTCTCGCGGTCTCTACGGGAAGCCGTCGTACTGCACCTGCGTCTCCTTCGACACTGTGGCGTGACAGCCTGTTACGCAGCAATTCCGGTGCACATTATTCCGCTTCGGATTGCGAGAATATATGTCAACCAGAGGAAGTAAAATTCAATTGAAACCTGCGCCGCCTCTCGGAATCGCAATATTCACAGGACAAAAAATCGAGTGCGTCATCGACATCCAGAATGAATGTGGCGATTAAAACTGCAGACTAGACAAGCGATGGCTGCATATTGAGTGAATGATCGACGTAACTCATGCTCTGCTCACTGAAAGGTATGCCAACGTTGTCGCGGAGAGCGACCTCTAAAGCCCTCCCGCCTCTTCCCCCCCCCCCCCGCCACACACACATATTCAGCGTTGTCCCGGCGTTTCGTCACCAGGCGTCGACGCTGAGGGTGGCACGCTCAAGAGACACCATATCTCGCCCCACCGGTGGAAGCGGCTCGATGATCGCATACCAATCAGCCCTGGTCCGCTTGCCGCTCGTGTGGCTGGACGCTCACTCTGGCAGCGTTCATGCGATGTGCCGAGAGAAGCAACGCCAGAAAACGCTGGTAAAACGCTTAATGTGGGGCGGCCTTAAGGCCGCTATGGGTAACGCCGGACGTTTTCAGCGTGGCCGCCGAAAGATGAGAATTTTTTCGAACAAACTCGAAGGCCCACGGAACGGCGAGCGCGTCCCAAGCTTTGTTTACATGAATGAGAGAGAAGCGTATCGAATTGCCTTAGCACATCGCATTTTCCGAATGCGTCACCGTTTACATGTATGCGCATCAAGCAGCCTGCAAGACGGGCACCATGTAGTGTCAAATTTGGAAAAGACAAGCCAACTTCCGGTACTCAATTTCCGTTGGCGGGCGCCAAACGCGCGTAAAGTGCATGGCGCCTGTCAAACATGACTGCTCGTTATCGCTTCGGGGTCCTTTTGCTTGTGTCAGCGTGTGCAAATATCCACATTCTCTTTCACGTGGCTGCACATGTGCGCTACCGGGAACGTTGCCGCCTCATCCAGTCCTTGTACCGTAAAACGGCGTTAGGGGCAGCCAGCGCAGCTGCTGACGCCGGCAGAATGGATGCTAATGGCAGGTAAGAACATGATCTTTTTTTTTGTCCTGCGAGCTTCGCGATGGTAGAGAATACGCTCGCGAGCCCGCAACCTTTATTTGCGGCTAAGTACATGCACTGCCATTCCAACTCCAATGCAGCAGCGGACCTCCAGTATAGTAGCGCAAATTGTTCGTTCGCGAGCAATAGCATTAAAACACGTGGTGCCGCGAAGTTTTCGTGCTCCTCGTAGCCTAGGCATGCCTTCAGAAGTTACGTGGTACAGCCTACGTACGCATGTTTATTCAATCTATTGTACTTACTTATAGTTTCTCCCTCACCAGAACATGAATTGGCCTCACTGGTGCAGCATTCGGCCACAACCTCCCTTATGATATCTTCAATTAACCTATGGCCGTCAGTCCCCAGCGGCTGCGGAGCACCTGACCAAGGCGGCGGTCAGACTTGTAACGCAGCAGAGCGTGGAAAAGAATCTCTGCGTCCGGACAGGCGGCCAATGGAAACTGACCCTTGCTACGTTTAACACCCGAACCCTCTCGAGTGAAGCTAGCTTAGCAGGACTCTTCGAGGAACTATCAAACATTGTTTGGGGTAATATCAGCCTTAGTGAGATTAAAAGAAATGGTGAGGCTTACACATTGCTGAATAACGGCTATGTCCTCTGGTATACAGGTCTCCCGGATAAGAAGCAATATCGGGTAGGATTTTCTTGTGGGGTTTTACGCGCCAGAAGCATTTTCTGATTATGAGGCACGCCGTAGTGGAAAACTCCGGAAATTTCGACCACCTGGGGTTCCTTAACATCCACGTAAATTTAAGTACATGGGTGTTTTCGCATTTTGCCCCCATCGAAATGCGGCAGATGCAGCGGTGGCGTAGAGGTAGAGCATCCGCCTCGCGTGCAAGAGGACCGTGCTTGGAATCACAGGGCCGCGCAATTTTCCACCGGGTTAAAAAAGAAAATCCGCGTATTGATAAAATTGTATAAACAGGCCTGGAGTGAGGCCTCATCCCGATTGACCAGAACAGGTAACTCACTCCCTCACCAGAGCAGGATTGGCCACCCTCGTGCAGTACTTGGCCACAACCTCCTATATGAATACAACAATCAAACCCCGGCCCTCAGTTCCCATCAGTTGAGAAGCAAGTGACCACGGCGGTGGTCAGACCTGCGGCGCAGCAGAGCGTGGTAAGAATCCCTGGCTCCGGACAGGCCGCCATTGGAATCTGAACCTGGCAACGTATAACGTTAGAACGTTATCTAGTGAGCCGAGTCTAACAGTGTTATTGGAGGAATTAGAGGGTAGTAAATGTGATATAACAGGGCTCAGTGAGATTAGGGGGACAAAAGAAGCATATACAGTGCTAAAAAGCGGACATGTACTGTGCTACCGGGGCTTAGTGAAGAGACGAGAACCAGGAGTCGGATTCCCGATTACTAAGGATATAGCAGGTAACATACAGGAATTCTATAGCATTAATGAGAGGGTGGCAGTTCTTGTTGCGAAACTTAATAAGAGGTACAAATTGAAGATCGTACAGGTCTATGCCCCTACATCCAGTCATGATGACCAGGAATTCGAAAGCTTCTATGAAGACGTGGAATCGGCTATGGGTAATACATTATACTAATGGGCGACTTCAATGCCAGGGTAGGCAAGAAGCAGACTGGAGACAAGTCAGTGGGGGACTATGACATAGGCTCTAGGAATAGCAGGGGAGAATTATTAGTAGAGTTTGCAGAACAGAATAATATGCGAATAATTATTACCTTCTTCAGCAAGCGGGATAGCCCAAAATGGACGTGGAGGAGCCCGAATGGCGAGACTAGAAATGAAATAGACTTTATACATTGCGCTAACCCTGGCATCATACATGATGTGGACGTGCTGGGCAAAGTGCGCTGCAGTGACCATAGGATGCTAAGAACTCGAATTAGCCTAGACTTGAGGAGGGAACGCAAGAAACTGGTACAGAAGCAGCCGATCAATGAGTTAGCTGTAAGAGGGAAAATAGAGGAATTCCGGATCAAGCTAAAGAACAGGTATTCGACTTTAATTCAGGAAGAGGACTTTAGTGTTTAAAATATGAACGACAATCTTATGGGCATCATTAAGGAGTGTGCAATAGAAGTCGGTGGCAACTCTGTTAGACAGGATACCAGTAAGCTATCGCAGGAGACGAAAGATCTGATCAAGAAACGCCAATGTACGAAAGCCTCTAACCCTACAGCTAGAATAGAACTGGAGGAACTTTCGAAGTTAATCAACTAGCGTAAGACAGCTGACATAAGGAAGTATAATATGGATAGAATTGAACATGCTCTCGGGAACGGAGGAAGCCTAAAAGCAGTGAAGAAGACACCCGGAATAGGCAAGAATCAGATGTATGCGTTAAGAGACAAAGCCGACAATATCATTTCTAATATGGATGAGATAGTTCAAGTGGCTGAGGAGTTCTATAGAGATTTATACAGTACCAGTAGCACCCACGACGATAACGTGAGAGAGAATAGTCTAGAGGAATTAGAAATCCCACATGTGACGCCGGAAGAAGTAAATAAAGCCTAAGGAGCTATGCAAAGGGGTATGGCAGCTGGGCAAGATCAGGTAACAGCAGATTTGTTGAAGGATGGTGGGCAGATTGTTCTAGAAAAACTGGCCACCCTTTATACGCAATGCCTCATGACCTCGAGCGTACCGGAATCTTGGAAGAAAGGTAACATAATCCTAATCGATAAGAAAGGGGACGCCAAAGACTTGAAAAATTATAGACCGATTATCTTACTGTCCGTTGCCTGTAAAGTGTTTACTAAGGTAATCGCAAATAGAATCAGGAACACCTTAGGCTTCTGTCAACCAAAGGACCAGGCAGGAATCCGTAAAGGCTACTCAACAATAGACCATATTCACACTATCAATAAGGTGATAGAGCAATGTGCGGAATATAACCAACCCTTATATATAGCTTCCACTGATTACCAGAAAGCGTTTAATTCAGTAGAAACCTCAGCGGTCATGGAGGCATTACGGAATCAGGGTGTAGACGAGCTGTATGTAAAAATACTGAAATATATCTATAGCGGCCCCACAGCCATAGTAGTCCTCCATACAGAAAGCAACAAAATCCCAATAATGAAAGGCGTCAGGCAGGGAGATACGATCTCTCCAATGCTATTCACCGCGTGTTTACAGGAGGTAGACGGAGACATGAATTGGAGATAAAAGTTAATGGGGAATACTTAGTCACTTGCGATTCGCTGATGATATTGACTTGCTTAGTAACTCAGCGGACCAATTGCAATGCAAGCTCACTGACCTGGGGAAACAAAGTAGAAGGGTGGGTCTAAAAATTAATCTGCTGAAAACTAATGTTTAACAGTCTCAGAAGAAAACAGCAGTTTACGATAGACAGCAAGGCATTGGAAGTGGTAAGGGAATACATCTACTTAGGACAGGTAGTGACCGCAGATCCGGAAATAATCAGAAGAATAAGAATGGGCTGGCGTGCGTTTGGCAGGCATTCTCAGATCATGAACAGCAGGTTGCCATTATTCCTCAAGAGAAAAGTGTTTAACAGCTGTGTCTTACCAGTACTCACGTACGGGGCAGAAGCCTGGATTCTTACGAAAAGGATTCTACTTAAATTGAGGACGACGCAACGAGCTATGGTAAGAAGAATGATAGGTGTAACGTTAAGGGATAAGAAAAGAGCAGATTGTGTGAGGGAACAAACGCGAGTTAATGAGATCTTAGTTGAAATCAAGCAAATGAAATGGGCATGGGCAGGACATGTAATGAGGAGGGAAGTTAACCGATGGTCATTAAGGGTTACGGACTGGATTCCACGGGAAAGGAAGCGTAGCAGGGGAAGGCAGAAAGTTAGGTGGGCGGATGAGATTAAGAAGTTTGCAGGGACAACATAGCCACAATTAGAACATGGCCGCGGTATTTGGAGAAGTATGGGAGAAGTATGGTACGGAGGGGTATGGTATGGAAATTAGTAATTCAGGCTGATGATGACGATGATGATGATTAATTATAGGCTGCGAAGCTGCCGTAGAAGGAACTGATATATTTTGCTGATGCCATGGTCTTGAAACTTATTGCTATTGACTGTACCTTATAAGAACAAATTCTAGGTTGACGATATTGTCACATGGTGGTGACGTTGAAGAACACAGTAGCAATACTGTGAACGACAAAAATAACTTTTATTTGGCGAACCTGTGCCCACAAAAACAGGCTATACTTATAGCACAACGATAGCGGCGAACACGGTCGGCGATCGCCGAAAATGTGATCAGTGGGTCCAGCGCGTCGGCTTTTATACAGCAGTCATCGAATTTTCCAGACTAATCGTTGGGACCCTCGTGCCTTCCACAAAGTTCTGCACAATTCGCGTCACGCGATGAAATCAGATAACACAAGGTTCTGCGACAACAGACAGCGGATAGAAGCATCGATAATTTTCCAGAAACTTCGGATACATGCAGGCGCGTCCCGCGCTGTGCGATAAGGTTTGTTAGGTGGCGAAACGTGGTCGCCCGATAAATATAAGTACACTTGTCAAATGCTAGGCAGGCCATTATCGCTATTTGTCAAAACGCCCTTGAAAGTCCTCGCGCGGTAAGCAGGTACAAGCCGGGGCTTCTAGAAACAGACGGTCATACAATAGTAGATCAAGATATGCGTAATAGCAGTTTTAGTTGACGCCATGAAAAGGCACGTGTTATCGTACAGGCGATTTAAAACTTGCTGCTTCCGACTCTACGTACTTACCTTGCTCGCTTACGGTTGCTTTCCCCTTTCTTATACAGTGGTATGCTGATGTTTGTAAGTGAAGCATATTTGTTTTACAGGTTTTTCACCAGTGAAGAAACGCACCATGGGGTCGAAATCACGATCTTCTGATTGGTAGAATCGCATAGTGCTTACGAAATTCACTGATGAAGAATGAAGAGGGAATTTTCGAAAGACAACGGCCTCATTCTACAAGCTAGTGGCTCTTATGGAGCCTTCCATGTTACCCAAACGAGGCGGTGTTAGGCCACTTGTGCTTATAGACCAGAGAGTTGCAATAGCCCTATATAAGTTTGCCAGCTGTTCCGTGTACCGGGTTGTAGGCAATCAATTCGGAGTGCACAAAAACACAGTGAAAAATTACGTCTACATGTTTCCTGGCAACTTGGTGAAGTACCACATGAAGACCTTAATATAGCTGCCATTTGCACAGGAAGCTGCCGCCATTGCTGCAAGATTTGAAGCAAAGTGTGACATTCCTAGAATTTTTGGGGTTATAGACAGGACACACATCCCAATTACAGCCCCCAAGAAGGGGTATCGTGGTTTCATAAGCAGGAAGATGTGGACTTCTTACAACATACTGGCTGTGGTAGATGATCGTGCCCTGTAAGTGTATTCATTTGGGGCAATTTTTTCTAATTGGAGCTTAGTAATTGGTACATCCTCTCATCACTATTATTTCCTTTAATTGAGAACAGATGAATACAACTGTACAGAAGTGTGAAACTTCTGCTGCAAGAATTCCATGCAGCAGAACTTTGGCTCTAGAGAGATTGTCTGTGAACGCATGAAATGGCATATATACGTATGTTGAAGTGAGTTCATTTGCATTTTTGCAGATTTCGCTGCATCACGTGCACCATCCCTAGGTCTGCACATGACTCATCGGTCCTAAAAGTGTCCTCTCTGTACCGCAGAAGTGAAGACGTCTTGCCATGTGGGGAGAAGACATTCCTTACCCTTCATGCTGCTTGGTGACCCCGCTTGTCCACGCTTGCCGTGGATTTCGAAAGGCTGCACTGGAGCACTCACAGCTGAACAAGAGTCGTTCAATGTGTACTACAGTTCAGGCCGTAAGATTGTGGAGCATGCCTTTGGGAGACTAAAAGGAAGGTAGCCGATAACCTTGAAGAGAGCGGATATCAACTACAAGTTTATGGCTCCCGTTATTGCAGCAGCATGCATACTGCACGACTTCTGTGAAGAGAGGAACGAAATCGTTGCGGATCAGTGGATTTGTTATGTGAGTGACTTTGAACACACAACATCCACGTGCAGCCAGCAAGTACCCCAGCTGACACAAACGCAGTGAACACTGTCAGAGACTTCCTGAAGGACTGCCCCGCACAATAGTTCCCTTTGCGTTCAGAATCGTGGTGACAGTGAGGGCAGACATCGTTTTCCAACCACTAAAACCTGGCCAAAGCTTACTTTTGCTCTGAATAAACCACAGGCTGAAAAAAAAAGTCTAACCGCAGATACTACCTAGCACGCAGTGTCCCTGACGTGTGCTGCAACAGAAATTATGAGGCATGCACTCAAAAGTACGAGCAATGTATTCATGAGTCCATAAGAATGAAATTAGGATTGCAAAATAAAAACCTTATTGAACATTGGGAGCACAACTTATTGCTACCAATTTCTACGAACATTAAACTGCGAGGCTGCTGAATGCTCTTGAAGGAATGCTTGTGACATATACCGTCATTCGCAACATGTGCACATATTTGCTAGCTGCAAAGGTAAACCTGAAAACAAGGACGATGTGCACATACTTGTACACAACTTGAGGTACCACACTTGTAAAGGGAATGTCACGTAAAATACCAAAAGGTGTCTATGTCTTCCCAGCATAACACAAGGCAAGGACACAACCCCTGCAGCCCACTTTGTGCAGAGTTTGTAGAGTGAAAGACAAAAACCTCCTCGTGTTTTTTTTTTTTGGAGGGGCAGGGCAAAGCTGAAGTCTGAGTATGACTCGTACGGTGTTCTAGAGATTGACAAGCAACATAAATCTTCCTGCACTTTCTTTGTACAGCATTTAGGGGAAACAGGCACCTAAGCTGTTGCAGGACAGCTGCTAGACGACTAGAAAATTAGATGGAAAGATCACACGGTTCCCAGCTGCAAGCTACATCCCGTTAAAAGTCACAAGGCACTATAATAGTCTTTGGAAAAATCAAATACGATGACATTTTCTGCCACAACACTCACTCAGTACGAAATGAACAAAAAGCTGTCTATGCTTTCTCAATATAAAATTTTTCAGGTCACAGTAATGTGCCTGATGTAACTGACAAGAAACCACTTTGAAAGCTCTATGGACATTATTTTCCTTATTGTGTTCAGGTTGACGGGTGAGTCCTGCGGGCACCACTAGAGTTTACTTGCCTAGGCGCTACATGAAAAGTTCCTTGAGCGGGGATAGTAAACACAGTCCGTGTTTGGTTACTCAACAGCTGTGACAGAATTGTTTCTGTGCCTTGGAGGAAAGAATTACTTATCCTGGGCATCATTTAGCGCATGTTGTCTCGTTCTTCTTGTAGTAATTGCGATGATGGTTGAAGATCATCGTTGAGTTTTCTTGGAGCAACTCTGCATCTTTTTTATGATCAGCCAGGACTTCTGCCAGTTCAGCATACTTGCTCTTGCTCCGCCTGCTTTGCAGCTGCACTTGGCGCGGGTTAGGTGTTGCAGACGTAAGCAGAAAAGTATCAAATGAAAACTGGTACGTTTGTGAATGGTACTAAGGAATTTCAAACTCTGAAGTAATCTTATATCAGTTATAGAATGTGACCTGTAGCCTTACAGTGGTACTTCTACAATAAATTATTCTAATAAAGAAATGTTGATTGTTGTCATATGAATGGGATTTATCTTGTGCTTGTAAAATGAACAATGACACAGTCCACAAGAATCGAAGCAATACATAGCATACCACTAACAAACGCAATGATACGGCTTGTATGTGAAAGTTTGAAGTGAAATGTAGTTTAATAATGGAAAAATAGAAGAGAGCTAGAATGTAGACTCCTCAGTGAAATTCTTTTTTTGAAGATGGGATTTGTTTGTCAGTACACCCTGAAGAACACATGGCCCTTGTAGGCAGATTGGCAGCGAACTAAGGTTTCCCTCCTTTGTGTTCTCCATCTTCCAAGCTCTCTTTGCAGCACCGCACGTGTAGTGTGACTGACACACAACAGTGCTCTGGGAGTCGGTTAAGCTGACACCTTTCACTGCCCTGTGTGAAATCAATGTATTCGGTATTTTTTTTTTTGCATATAGAGATGGCCGGGCTAGAAGGCTGGAATGTTAACGCGCTGCTTAAATGGTACAACTATATTTTTTTAGTTATACATACTGAAACCCAAAGAGGGTTATCGCAGGAGTGGGGTACAAAATCTAAGTTGCCACACACACAGCAAAAGGGGGTACACAAGTCAAAGGTACAAGGCCCACGGCAAACCACTAGTGAACGAAATATGAAAAAGAAAAAGAATTGTCTGAATACATACATATGTGCATATAAACATGGTATATAATACATGGTCCTTGGAATCATGGGCATAAACCAGTGATTGATTTAACAAAATTATTAGGTGTCAGTTTTCGTATGTAAGGGGAAAGCTGATTCCACAATTCAATGGGTCGGGGAAAATACCTATATTTAAATTTGTCAGTGCGGGCGTACAGGAGTGTTATATTTAGTGGGTGAAAATTCCGTGTGTTAGACGCTTTAGCAAACTTAATGCATTCCAAGGATGAGCAACGTTCAGAGTTAACAGTGGGGTAAAACAGTTTAAGACTTTCTACATTACGCCGCTCTTCTAGCGAAGAGAGGTTGAAACAGGGAAGGTTAGAACAGGGGGAGATGTCCTCGTCGTAATGCTGGTATATAAATCGAATAGCTTTTGTTGGACGGATTCGAGTTTTTTTGTGTAGCATTTCAGGTATGGATTCCAGGTAGCACACCTGTAATCCAAGATGGGCCGCACTAGGGATGTATAAGTGAGCAATTTGGTTTCTTTGGGGGCTGAGCGCAGAGAACGCCTTAGGTAGCCTACATGTGCTAAAGCTTTAGAACAGGTTGCTTCAATATGTTTGGACCAGGAAAAATTGTGTACAACTAGAAGGGCAGCGGTGCAGCGGTGGCGTAGAGGTAGAACACCCGTCTCGCCTGCAAGAGGTCCGTGGTTCGAATCCCTGTGCCGCACAATTTTCCACCGGATTAGAATAATCCGCGTGTTGATTAAATTGCATAAACAGGCCTGGAGTGTGGCCTGATCCCGGTGACCAGAACCGGTAACGCACTCCCTCATCAGAGCAGGATTGGCCACCCTGCTGCAGTACTTGGCCACATCCTCCTATATGAACCCAACAATCAAACCCCGGCCCTCAGTCCCAAGCAGCTGCAAACCAACTGACCACGGCGTCGGTCAGACCCGCGACGAAGCAGAGGGTGCTAGAATCCCTGGCTTCGGACAGGCCGCCATTGGAATATGAACCTGGCAACGTTTAACGCTCGAACGTTATCTAGTGAGGCGAGTCTAGCAGTGCTATTTGAGGGCAGTAAATGGGATATAATAGGCCTCAGTAAAGTTAGGAGGCCAAAAGAAGCATATACAGTCCTAAAAAGCGGGCACGTCCTGTGCTACCGGGGCTTAGCGGAGAGACGAGAACTAGGAGTCGGATTCCTGATTAATAAGAATATAACTGTTAACATACAGGAATTCTATATCATTAACGAGAGAGTGGCAGCTCTTGTTGTGAAACTTAATAAGAGGTACAAAATGAAGGTTGTACAGCTCTACGCCCCTACATCCAGTCATGATGACCAGGAAGTCGAAAGCTTCTATGAAGACGTGGAATCGGCGATGGGTAGAGTGAAAACAAAATACACTATACTGATGGGCGACCTCAATGCCAGGGTAGGCAAGAAGCAGACTGGAGACAAGTCAGTGGGGGACTATGACATAGGCTCTAGGAATAGCAGGGGAGAATTATTAGTAGAGTTTGCAGAACAGAATAATATGCTGATAATGAATACCTTCTTCCGCAAGCGGGACAGAGGAAAATGGACGTGGAGGAGCACGAAGGTCGAGACTAGAAATGAAATAGACTTCATACTGTGCGCTAACCCTGGAATCATACAAGATGCGGACGTGCTCGGCAAGGTGCAGTGACCATAGGATGGTAAGAACTCGAATTAGCCTAGACCTGAGGAGGGAAACTGGTACATAAGAAGCTAATCAATGATTTAGCGGTAAGAGGGAAACTAGAGGAATTCCGGGTCAAGCTACACAACAGGTATTCGGCTTTAACTCAGGAAGAGGACCTTAGTGTTGAAGCAATGAACGACCATCTTATGGGCATCATTAAAGAGTGTGCAATAGAAGTCGGTGGTAACTCCGTTAGACAGGGTACCAGTAAGCTATCGCAGGAGACGAAAGATCTGATCAACAAACGCCAATGTATGAAAGCCTCTAACCCTACAGCTAGAATAGAACAGGAGGAACTTTCGAAGTTAATCAACTAGCGTAAGACAGCTGACATAGGGAAGTATAATATGGATAGAATTGAACATGCTCTCGGGAACGGAGGAAGCCTAAAAGCAGTGAAGAAGACACTCGGAATAGGCAAGAATCAGATGTATGCGTTAAGAGACAAAGCCGACAATATCATTTCTAATATGGATGAGATAGTTCAAGTGGCTGAGGAGTTCTATAGAGATTTATACAGTACCAGTAGCACCCACGACGATAACGTGAGAGAGAATAGTCTAGAGGAATTAGAAATCCCACATGTGACGCCGGAAGAAGTAAATAAAGCCTAAGGAGCTATGCAAAGGGGTAAGGCAGCTGGGCAGGATCAGGTAACAGTATATTTGTTGAAGGATGGTGGGCAGATTGTTCTCGAAAAACTGGCCACCCTTTATACGCAATGCCTCATGACTTCGAACGTACCGGAATCTTGGAAGAAAGGTAACATAATCCTAATCGATAAGAAAGGGGACGCCAAAGACTTGAAAAATTATAGACCATATATCTTAGTGTCCGTTGCCTGTAAAGTATTTACTAAGGTAATCGCAAATAGAATCAGGAACACCTTAGGCTTCTGTCAACCAAAGGACCAGGCAGGAATCCGTAAAGGCTACTCAACAATAGACCATATTCACACTATCAATAAGGTGATAGAGAAATGTGCGGAATATAACCAACCCTTATATATAGCTGCCACTGATTACCAGAAAGCGTTTAATTCAGTAGAAACCTCAGCGGTCATGGAGGCATTACGGAATCAGGGTGTAGACGAGCCGTATGTAAAAATACTGAAAGATATCTATAGCGGCCCCACAGCCATCGTAGTCCTCCATACAGAAAGCAACAAAATCCCAATAATGAAAGGCGTCAGGCAGGGAGATACGATCTCTCCAATGCTATTCACAGCGTGTTTACAGGAGGTATTCAGAGACCTGGATTGGGAAGTAACTTGCGATTCGCTGATGATATTGACTTGCTTAGCAACTCAGGGGACCAATTGGGTCTAAAATTGTGGGTCTAAATTAGCCTGCAAGTGGGTCTAAAAATTAATCTGCAGAAAACAAAAGTAATGTTTACCAGTCTTGGACGAGAACGCCAATTTGCAATAGGTAGGGAGGCACTGGAAGTGGTAAGGGCATACGTCCACTTAGGGCAGGTAGTGACGGTGGATCCGGATCATGAGACGGAAATAATCAGAAGAATAAGAATGGGCTGGGGTGCGTTTGGCAGGCGTTCTAAGATCATGAACAGCAGGTTACCATTATCCCTCAAGAGAAAAGTATATAATAGCTGTGTCTTACCAGTACTCACGTACGGGGCAGAAACTTGGAGGCTTACGAAAAGGGTTCTACTCAAATTGAGGACGACGCATCGAGCTATGGAAAGAAGAATGATGAGTGTAACGTTAAGGGACAAGAAAAGAGCAGATTGGGTTAGGGAACACACGCGAGTTAATGACATCTTAGTTGATATCAAGAAAAAGAAATGGACATGGGCCGGACATGTAATGCGGAGGGTAGATAACCGATGGTCATTAAGGGTTACGGACTGGATTCCAAGGGAAGGGAAGCGTAGCAGGGGGCGGCAGAAAGTTAGGTGGGCGGATGAGATAAAGAAGTTTGCAGGGACGACATGGCCACAATTAGTACATGACCAGGGTTGTTGGAGAAGTATGGGAGAGGCCTTTGCCCTGCAGTGGGCGTACCCAGGCTGATGATGATTAAATTGTGTGTGCATAGAATGCCAAGATACTTATATTCAGAAACGTTTTCTAGAGGAATACCATTGAAATAATAAGGAAGACGCAGTTGTGTAGTACGTGTCCAGAAGGACATAGAGGCAATTTTGCGGAAATTGATGTTCATCAATTTATTTCAAATCAGGGTGGCTCGTAGGCTTACGTGGGAAAGCGGTGTGGAAGAAAAATAAGAACCACCCAATCATTCTAATATTGCCGGTCTCTCTAGCAAATTCGCAGAGGGCAACTAGCGGATTCTGTCGAGGAACTCCTAGAATCAGGGCTGAGCCATAGCAGGTGGCGTATACTCGGCGTGATTGAAACAAGGGCACAGCCTTCGTTTGCCAGCGGCAGAGCTAGGCCAGTGCATGCTTTGTGCACTGCCACTGCTTGAGACGACTGGCGCGGGCATGAGCGGGGGCACGAACGGGTGCCACGTTGCAGCGCCGGCTTCGTGACAGGCTCGCATCCTTCAGTGCTCGTACTAGACGGCGGTCAGCCACATTGTACGCCCAGGTTCGCGTCAAACACAGAGGCTTGCTTCGCACAAACATGTTGGTCCATCTGGCGACTACCAGAAGGAAACGGTGCTTTGCATAGCGTGCATCACTGCCTGGTATCTGTATACTTTTGTTTTCTTTCTTGATTCGCTGATGTTAGCGCCACTTGATATCCGAGCGGAGGTACAGCCTTATTGAAGATATGAATAATATTCGGATCCCATCTGAGATGGGCACAAATGTGCAATTTATAAAACACGAGGTAGCACGTTTCCATTGGCTCTGTAAGATACAGTCAAATCTGCTTTCTTATTGGTCGCTGATATACCAGCACATTATGACAAATTTATATGCTTCAAATTGGAGCTTTTGCTGATGATAAACGGAATTTATCTCTGAATACACGACGCAAACATCGGCAAACCATCTACATAGGGCCATATAAAGGTATGTGATTGGCAATATAACTTATACAAAGCAGGGACAATACCCACTCGAGCACAGAGCCATGTCATACGCCTGGAACCACGCGTATCATTTTTGAACCGGTATGTTTAAAAGACATATTGTTGCCGTTGAGTGAGGCAATTTATAGGCAGAGCTCTGTAACGTATGCCATTGCTTTAGAAGCAGTTCGGAATGAGAAATCGCATCGAATGCTTTGGCGAAAACTAACAAACTTGCACGGTAGAAAATACCGAAACGATTGTAAAGCCATCCTGAGGCAGGGACGAAATTGAACTTTTGTCTGAGCATTGTAATGTGGTTATAAATAATGTGCTCCAGAAATATCAAGCCATGTACACGGCAAAAATATTGCACGATGGTTGGATGACTTCTGTTGCCTCCTTGTTTCAATGCCGACTTTATAGTGTGTCCAGTCGTCCAGTCAGAGATTCATTAAAGATGACGAGGCTCTCTCTACATACCAGTGACAGATTTGTGTCCTCTGCTCGAGCGGACTTGCGCTCATTCATTTCTCATCACCGGTGTCGGCCTCGGAGGTTTCGTTTTTCTTAATAAGAGGGAGTGCTTTACACTTAAAAAAATTTGGTCTTGCGCTATCATGACAAGTTAATGCAGACTCAAAAGGCTCAGAAATTATTACAACTCATAATGTAATTCCAAGTGCTCATGCTGTTTCTAAGGAAGGTGTCAATACTTGGTGCCGT
This sequence comes from Dermacentor variabilis, assembly GCF_050947875.1. NCBI lineage: Eukaryota > Metazoa > Arthropoda > Arachnida > Ixodida > Ixodidae > Dermacentor > Dermacentor variabilis. The sequence continues at coordinate 17,374,308 of NW_027460291.1, read as the reverse complement.
TGGAGTCATAGCCTGTGAAAATTGCTTGAGTAATTTTTTATTGGACTGCTTAAACGGAACTTGATAAAGGTTTCTTCGTTTTTTATTTTTGTGATGGTGGGAGAGCGCACAGACTTGTTCACATAAGTTCAATTTACAAGTATCCTTGTTCATTTTCAGACGATTGATTTCTCTTTGAAATGGATAATTCGTCGAGTAATGCACATACTGGAAGCGTTGACATTTTTCTTTGTTTAATGGAACAAAAAGATGAATATACGCATTTACAGTATTTTAAGCACATCGCATTAAGGTCGCAGGAATTATTCTGAACACTGTAACATGGTTGCTCATAAGCTGGTGATATATGCTATTCTAAGATTGCAATGTCATCAGCGGAAGAGAAATTTAGCACCTGTGTCATGTCCCACATTTTCTTTGTTTTCTTTATGCATAACTGAACTAAGCCAGAATAACGATCAGAAATAAGACCCCAAATGTCGCATTATATTTCGCTCGCAATCCTATTTATCACGGAAACAAGCTGTAAACATGACACAGCGTTGCCCTGAATGTTTGATCGTCAACTTACTGCAGCAAATCGAAACGAAACGCAATTCAACAAGCTGTTTTAGTTATTACAGAAATCAGTGATTCCTGCAGTGAGTGAAGGCTGGTTAGTTAAAATCACCACAAAGGACAAATTATACGTCCCGCGCAGTTTGTGAAGTTATATATTCGCTCAAGTACTCCAAAACTGCTGCACTTCATCCTGGTGGGCCACACGGGTATATATGACGCGTATGATGAAACGCAGGGAACAAAAAAAAAAAACATAATTTACACAGCAAAGCCTCGACACCAGGTGACTCGGTCATGCTCGCCGTTCCTAGACCACTTCTAAACACCACCGGAACATGCGTCTCCAGTTCTATTGCGGTATACGTGATACCTCAGCGTTACAAATAAACTATTGAATATATCTTTATTTCCAACGCATTTGGGGAGATAGGGAAGAAGAGCTGCAAGTGCAGCTTGAAAAAACAACCAGCGCCCTGTGACCACAAGACATGGGCAGCGCGGAGCTGCCGCGTGTTTTTGACAATACAAAAATAGATAGTTGTGCAAGAATGCATGAGAAGCACTAAGCGCAAACTGAGTAGTTGCGCGTAGAGAAGTTACACAACCTTTCACACATCACAGAGGGGAAAAACTACATATTTATACAAACATCTATATACGTCTAATAAAGAAGCTGTACACTCAAATATTCTGCACTCCTGAAATAGCTGACCGTATAAACATGAATATTAGTCCTGCTGATTAAGTTCAGAATATTATGATGGGGTAAGGGCAGATATATCAATTCCACATATATTAATTCCAGATTTGGTGTAAGCATTTAACCCTGGTAAGCTTCTTTGAACATTTGTGAGCTGTAATTAGTTCTAAAGCGGTGCACTGTCCAGGGTACTGTATTTCTCGTGAAACGTGAGGGAACACGTTCTTCTAAACATGATAATTTAACAAGGGAGAGATCGCTTTTCCTGTTCACGTTATAAAACTTCTGCAAAAGTCGACGCCTACGAATTTCGTGCCCTGTGATAATTTTGAACTTGTCAAATAAATGCTTAGTGTGCGTATCGTACAGAACATTCCGAGGACGCGTACTGTCCTTTTCTGTAATAAAAATAATTTGTTTAAATTCGTATCAGTTGTAGTGCCCCATACGAGGTCACAATAATTGGCATGAGAGGCAATTAAGGCGTTATATCATAGTACTTTAACTGATGTAGGAAGAAGGTAACGGTTTCGGCTTATTATACCTGTTATCTGACTCGCTTTTTGCGTTACAAAGTTTACATGGCCATTTCATAGCAGCGATGAAGAAAAATGCACACCTAGGACTTTGATGCTTTCTGAAACTTCAATCTGAGCATTATTATAGGCTATGCCATGTAGTAAAGGGGAGGTGCTTCCTTTGGGACAAAAAATTATAGCTTTAGTTTTGGTTGGATTGACACATAAACAGTTTTGCTTAGACCATGTATTAAGTTTCAGGAGCCTTTCATTTGATATTGTGATAAGCTCGGTGTAAGAACATGATATTAGAAATATGCTGGTGTCGTCTGCGTCAATGAAAAATTTTACATTGAAAAGAAATATTTACAATATCTTTAACATAAAGATTAAAAAGCAAAGGACCCAGAATGCTGCCGTGAGGCACTCCAGAAAGTATAAATCTTTCTTGGGACCTGAAGTTATTTATCTTTAAAGATTGGCGTCTAGTTTGAACATACGAAGGCTTCAAGAGGAAGTCCTCTAACTCACAACGATTGAGCTTATGAAAAAGAATATTGTGCGTAATATAATCGAACGCTTTATTGAAATCTACAAATAAACCGAGAGTGAGGAGCTTGTTTTGTTATCATAACCATAATCATGAAGCTCTGTCTCTGTAGGTGCAACTAAAGCCACTTTATGAATGGCAATCATGTGCGCATGATCTATTCCTTCGTTCAAAATACTTGTGTACTTTAGGTTTAGAAGGTTTTGGAAAGTGCAGCTATCTTGCGGTGATCTGAGTGTGCTTCGGTATGACAACTTATTCTTCTTCATGGCAATAACACCTTAATGAAACGCAAATTTAGCGTGGAATACGAAAGAAAAAAAAGAAAGAAACGTGCGCAAGTGCGAACTAAAGCCAACAAGTGCATTATGAACGTAGAAGAGAGCACACGTAATACGGATGGACTTAATTTTTGCGAACTGTGGCGGTTTCTCTTCCGGCGTACAGAGGGATTGGGCGGCATTTTAACGTCGCTTAGTAAAGACAACTAAATCGTGTGCGGGCGAATGAACTAACTATAACGCTTGTTAGCAAAAAGAGAATGGGAAAAAATTCCCGTCGTTGCGCTCGCCCAGAAGATGGGAAAGCACTGAACGCGAACCACTCGAGCCTCTTGTTGACACCATCGCGCATTTCGTCTTCCGGCAGGGAAGCGTGAATAAAACAAAACACTGAAACAACCGCGTCCCATGCTCTTCACTGAGAGAGAGAGAGCAAGGAATGACGCCATAGCGCGCATCCACCAATCGGGAGGCTCGAAACGGGGTCGGCTTATTTTGCGCCGACCTCCACGTCAGTGCGGCGTGATGCTGCGCGCATTCCCTCCACGACCTCGCATTTCAGTGCGCGGGGTAGCCAGCGCCGCCAGCAGGCCGCGGCTGGCGAGGCGAGCGGCGCTCTTCGCGCCACCTGGGCAGAATGATTACTTTTTTCACCCGTCGTCTGCTGTCCCTCCTGTGCTGGATGACTGGTGCGGTTGGAACGCGGCACTGTTAGCCTTGTGGTGGTTGCGGGTTCGTGCTCCGGCCGTCGTCTTTGTTCTGGTTGTGCTAGTCGACGCTGTACTACGCAGCCGAGGTGTGTGCCCGAACGCTGCGGGGATGCGCAATGAACGGAGCAGCTTCTCCCGTCCGTTCGATGGCGCGCCCCTCGCAGCGGCGCGGAGAGCCAGCCTCCGACGCCCCTAGGATCGTTTCCATGCGCAACAAGCGGAATCCGAGTTTTTGCGGCGGCCTCGATCACGGCACCGGTGACGCAAGTCTGTGCAAAGGTACTCTCCCCTTTCGCTAGCTTGTTGCGTGAACGTCTCCGAGAGACAGCGCGCTGCTCTCTGCAGTGCGTTGCGTCTCTTCGCGACGTTTAGCGCGAGCCCTTTTCTAGTTTCCCCCGTACGTGTCACCTGTAGTAGAGAACTAGGAGTCATGTTTAATCAGAGAGCGCATAGGCGTTCGCACTTGCTGTTGAAAAAAAAAAAAAAAGCTAGACGAAGGGAAACAAGGAGGGAGGGAAGCAGTCGAGACGGAAGACACTCGCGTGCGCGCGCGCACGCACGCACAAACGAACGGTATGAAAGAGCGGTAATCGAGTCTTTCCCGATTCTGTGAGAAATACTGGGGTGCAGAGTGATTGCAGAGAGCGCGATGTAATGGCGAGCGAGCCCGGCGTCCTTGACCCCGCGCGCAAATCCTGGGGCCGCGAGCAGTGGTCAATTTGTAGCGCTCTCATCACTGCACTCGTTTACGGGCGACTCTACAGCTGCGTCATCGCCGGACGAACGTCTTTCTCTCTTTGAGATGATCGTATCAAACGCTGGTTCTGTCATTACCACGTTTCGAGAGCATTATCCTCGTACTCGGACTGTCGGGACAGCAGATGCTATCAAATGCATGAAATCAAGAATACGCGTGGTGAGGAAAGCTTGCCAAAAGGACGCTTAACAGGCACGCACTATACATAGCCCTGGGGTAGGCTCGGTCACGCTTCTGTAATAATTGTGTTGTAAGGTGATCATAACCTGGGCTCGTATTCTCGTACGTAGGCTACAGACTTCCGTAAGGGTAGGCCCCGGCAAATTCTCTTACTGTGTTATTATCAGCCCGTGAATGAGAAGCCGTTGCGAACGAAATGCTTTCTGAATCTGGCCTCTGACCTCTGGGCCAGCCTTCACAAAACAGTTCGTTCGATAGAACGGTTTGTGAAAACATTCGCTAGCCGATAGCGGTAGGCAGCTGTGCTCCCGGAGGAGGAGCCACACAGAACGTGCTTGGAGACAGTGTGCGAGTAGCAGGCGACGACTACACGGAGGGGGGGGAGGGGGGGAAGGCATGCAGTAGCCTACTCGCCCCCGCCCCAAAAGTCTCATTACCAGAGTTGTGTCAGGTGACTGGCCGCTCAAGGCACTTTGCGTGTATTCGCGCGCTCCTTTCACGCTTGGAAAAACACATTTATTTAATTTATTTGTACATACTGCAGCCTCGTAGGATGGCTATTGCAGTAGTGGGTTAATACAGTGGTTGAAAAAAAAAATAAAGTGAAATCAACAATTACTTTACTACATTTGCAATTGTATTTGTACGACAGTCAAAGAACTGGAAATCGTTTTCTTCGATTCTTAAAAGCAGCGAAACCGTGAAATGTGTGCACATAAAGCATAAACTAAACCTAATTTAAGCAGTTACCCATACTGGTTTTCACAGAGAGCACTTTCGAATTCGCTTATCGGGAGTGAACACGATAGGGAGTGAGCCAGGTAAGGATTTGCATAATTCTATAGTGCGGGGAAAGAAACTGTACTTGAAAGTATTTGTGCGGGCATAGAAAGGGGTTAAGATGAAGCTCGTCGAAATTACCCGTGCAAGAAGGCTTGGTAAAAAATATACAAGTTGTGGTTGAAGCATGATAGGGCACGTTAATTATATTGTGAAAAAAATTTAATGATTCCACATCGCGACGTACTGTAAGTAATGTTAGTTTCAGCGTAGGAAGAGCAGACGAGGGTGACAAGTAGCGGTCATACCCGTGAAAAATGAAGCGGACGGCCTTTTTCTGAACTGCTTGTAGTTCGATTATGTTATTCTGGTTATGTGAAGAGCACACTGTTGCGGCATAATCGATAACGGGTGAACAGGAATTTTATACATTGAGAGTGTAGTTGCCTTCGGACCCTTCTGCATAGTACGACCTAGGCATCCAAGTTGTTTTAAGGCCTTTGAACATTTTTGGTCAATGCGTGTAGTCCATGAGACATTGTGAGTAAATGTTACGCCAAGGTATTTATACTGTCGAACTCTGGTTAAAGATGATCCATTCAAAGAGTATTTCTCAATTACATGTGCCGCTCTTTTAGTGAAGAACAAAACAACCGTTTGTTTTTTCAATTAACGTTCACTTCCCAATTTTCACACGAAGCACCGAAAGAAACAAAGGAATCGTTTAATCGTTTATGACTAGTCGCAGAGCGAATTACGTCGTGTAAGACGCGATCGTCAGCTTAATGAGTGCCTGAAGAAACATTTTTAGGACGTCATTGACGTAAGTTAAAAAGAATAAAAGACCCAGAACTCATCCTTGAGGAACCCTAGCGGTTACTTCAAGACTGGATGACCTTGCAGAACTAAAGTCAACGTACTGGGACTGGTTAGAAAGGAAACTAGCAATCCAATCGACCAGACGGGAATATTTTGGTGCCGCATTCAATCTTCGGCAAGAGGTTGGAATGATGTAATGAATCGAAAGCTTTAGAAAAATCAATGAAGATAGCGTCAATCTGTTTATCGAGATCTAATTGATAAGCAGTGTCATGAGTGAAGTCTGTTAACTGTGTGATGGTTCCTAACTGCTGAAACGGGCGTGATAACGGCTGAAACCACGTCCAAAGGCATGCTGAACATTAGTTTGAATGTTGTTCGACTCAAGAAAATGTATTATATGTTTATAAATAATATGTTCCGGCATGTATCACGAGTGGGAAGCCACTTGGTATGTAGTTCGTGACGTCTGTTTTGTTACCTGTTTTATACAAGGGCATTACTCTTGAACGTTTCCACGAGGAAGGGACGATTCTTATTTCTAGAGACTTGAATATAATTTCAATATAGCGCGATCCCCATTGTGCAGGGCGAAGTAAAAAAGGGTTTGGAATACCATCAGGGCCACTAGCTTTTTTTCTGTCTAAATTTAAAATCAAATTAAGGACGCCATTAACATTAACTTTCATGTCGGAAATAGAAAAATCTGAATCATTATCAAAAGCAGGGTAGACATGCGAATCGTTTGCGTACACAAAATGGAAATGTTCATTGAACGCATTGGAGATGCGTGCAGGATCGTTTACACTTTCATCTGTGATAGTAAATGAAGATGAGGAATCAGTAGTAGGCATGACAAAACAACAGCACTTCCGAGGATTATTTCTTAGCAATTCTGGCCGCTCGAGATGAAAGAAAATACCTTTGGCCTCATTCTTTTTAAAATTTAGTTCCTCTTTGGGTCATTACTGCGTTGTGAGCGTCTCAGTCTTCTATCGCGGCGCGATAGTTGCAAAATTTCTCTAGTCATCCAAGGGATGGCACGACTTTTTCCTTACTTTTTAACGGAATAAAGCGTTGAATACACAGTTTTCTAATGTTTTCAAATTGGCGAACTAGTGTATTCACGGCACAGTCTTTTCTCAGTGTGCAAAATGATTCGAAACCTTCTGATAAATCTTCCAAGGATCGATGTGTCGTCAGAGCGATTGAAGTCGAAAAAAGCTTGAATTCCGCGGTTTACAGACGGTGCCGTTTAAACACTGCCTGGTGATCTGAGATTCCATCAGTAATTTCACACTCGGACTCAATTAGGTCTGAACTAATAAACGCCAGGTCAAGAAGCGCTTTCTGTCTTGTTGCGCCATCAACTACTTGTGTAAGCCCAAAAAATAAAGAAAAGGTAATTAGTTCCCTACTTAACGAACTGGGATACGATAGTGAGGGCCAGTGAATATCTGGTGTCTTGGTCTCCCATTATGTAGCACGTATCGAGCAACAAAAAGCTGTATCGGGAGTTTTTCATGTTTCTCTAGAAATTCTTATAGACACTTTCATGAAGTTAACCCGCCGTGGTTGCTCAGTGGCTATGGTGTTGGGCTGCTGAGCACGAGGTCGCGGGATCGAATCCCGGCCACGGCGGCCGCATTTCGATGGGGGCGAAATGCGAAAACGCCCGTGTGCTTAGATTTAGGTGCACGTTAAAGAACCCCAGGTGGTCAAAATTTCCGGAGTCCTCCACTACGGCGTGCCTCATAATCAGAAAGTGGTTTTGACACGTAAAACCCCAAATATTATTATTATTATTACTTTCATGAAGTTATAATATTTGAGAACTTGACTAAAGAATTCAGGCTAATTATGTAATTTGTCGGAATGTAAAAATAATCTAAGTGTCTCCAAGCAACGGCCAATAACATAATTTTTGTTCTGTCTAACCAGGTGGCATTTGCATATATTTAAGTTTTTCCGCATGGTAGTTGGGACAGCGTGGACCCACACAGATATATATATATATATATATATATATATATATATATATATATATATATAAAAGGCCGGAGCCCGGTCGGTCGAAACGTTGGAAATAAACTATCGTAGGCAATTAACGCCCACTGCAGGCAAAAGGCCTCTCCCATACTTCTCCAACTACCCCAGTCATGTGCTATATATATATATATGTCATATATACATGTCATATATATACATGTGATATATATTTATCCATATTTGCCGCCAAGGCATTTAAGTGGTGGCGCTGGCCAACACTCCCAGGGTTAGTTGTAGTAGATAAAACATGAATACCCCAGAAAGTGGACGGGGAATCGGCGCCGCGGTATCTCAATCGGCAAGAGTATCAAACGCGTAATATACAGACGTGGGTTCGTATTACACCTGCGGCCAGTTGTTTTTTTTCATCCATTTTCATTGCCATTAATTTATCATTTCTTTAATTCAGTTAATACGTAGAAGGAATTCCCCTATCTTCTCCTTAGTGTCTTTGTTGGTATGCTTCTTATGATATTCATAATTTTAATTCATAATTTATTTATTAGTAAAAATACAGATAATTACATGCGCGTAGTATACATAAGGAGGTCCCGTAGTCAAAGACTGTATCTGGACCTCCTGTTAAAGACACTTGTGATGTTATACAATGTTTAAAGCAACAGTAGTACAGATGAGAGCTAAGAGTAATATCAAAACATGTTTATAGCATATGAGTAATAAGAACAATTGTTAACAGCATGACAATATAAGAAAAAAAACAGAATAATATTTTAGAAGATGGACAGTTTCAGTAAGTATTTATGATGAATGATTTTAGTTCTCTTTTAAATTGGTATAAATTTTTTCCATTTTTGATTATAGGTGGTAAAGTATTACAAAGCGATATCGAGGAGAATTCGGCAGTCTGTTTACCATTGTTAGTTCGCACTTTAGGTAGACGGAAATTATTACTGAGTGCAAATCTAGTGTGGCTATGAGCTATCAGGTCACAAGGTGAGAAGCAGATTGATGCTAGTTCCTTATTCATATATTTGTAGAATAAAATCCCTAGATTATATTTTGTGAGTTCTGAAATGGTTAGGATGTTGTTTTCATGTAGTAGGGATTTTCTATTTGCAAAGCCTGAACTGCTTCTAATAATTGTTATGGATTGGTTCTGAATTACCTGGAGGGATGCCAAGTGAGTGTTATAAGTGTTACCCCAGCATATTATGCCGTATTTAATATGAGTGAATGAATGAGTGGTGTAGCGAGATTAATGTATTATGTGTAACGTGGGGACGAGTTTTAATTAGAACTCGAATACCGTATGCTATTTTCTTTTTGATGTGAGAAATGTGATCTTTATATTTCAAGCTGCAGTCAAGAGAAATACAAAGAAAAGATGAGCATGGACTGGTTGATGATGATATGTGGTGTTTAATGGCGCAAGGGCCAGGTGTGGCCAAAGAGCGCCATAGCATGGACTGGGAGAGATAGAGTGTGAGCCAAAAGTTAAAGAAGGGGAGGATGCCGAATATTGCTGATGTGAAAAAAATACAAGAAATTTAGTCTTGGTGGCATTAATCGATAATAGGTTAGCATTACAGCAACTTAAAACATTTTCTAGATCAGTATTTAGCTTGTTAATAAGAAGTGGCATGTTCTTATCAGAGGCAAATATGGTAGTATCATCAGCGTACAGAATGCACTTAGTAGACGACAAATAGTTAGGTAGGTCATTGATATAAATCAAAAACAGTAGTGGTCCTAAGTTGGATCTTTGAGGGACGCCAATGTTAGTGGTTTGTTCTCTGGAATAGATATTAGACACAGACACTATCTGTTTGATAAGTAACTTTTTAATAGTGAGAGTGCCGGACCACGAACACCGATAGCCTCAAGCTTAGCAAAAAGGATAATATGGTTTAAGCAATCGAATGCCTTTGTTAGATCAATGAAAACTGAACCTGCAAATAGACCATCGTCAATTATTTTTTTAATTGGTCAGTTAGATGTATGAGTGCCCAATCTGTGGAGTATCCATTACGAAAGCCAAATTGGCATGAAGAGAGAATATTAAATTTAGTGAGATATTTGGTTAGACGCAATGCGATTAATTTCTCCAGAACTTTGCCGAAAGAAAGGTAAAATACAAATAGGGCGGTAGTTGTGTATAAATGTGCTGTCATCTTTTTTTAGAACTGGAATGACTTTACCGCGCTTAAGATCGTTAGGAAACACACCAGTCTTGAATATCGAATTAGTAATCTAAGGCATGAGATCAGAAATCAGGCGGCCAATCATTTTAATGGTAGCAGGTAGAACTTCATCTATTCCACCACTGGTGGGTTTTAGGTGACATATAACGTTATACATTTCTTCTGGCGTTGTGGGGAAAAGAAAAAAAAATGAGTGAAGGAGACGATTAAGTTGAGTTCCGAAGGAGAGGGTTGAAAATAGGAGCTGAAGGCGTTGGCTATATGGATAGGGGAGTTATACTCTCAATTATTGTATATAATTTTTGATACCTGTTCTGGTTTAGAATTCCTGTTTAGAAAGGAGTTCACGATGTTCCATTTGAATTTGCTGTTATTGCCGGCTTGTAAGATTTTTTATTCAAGATGTAATCGTTTTCCGTTTTTAACTGGCTGTTTATAGTTACGTAGCCTTTTATATCGGGCAATTAATTTGGTATTAAAAGGCCGGTTTTTAGTTTCTTTGTACAGGTTATCGCGTTTGCGCAAAGCTGCTAATAACTTTTTAGACATCCATGGATTGTGAGAGAATGCAATGGTTTTTTTACATTTCCTTTTACAAGTGAATTTATGAATAAGTGATATAATTTCAGTAAGAAATTTAGAAAATGCTTTTTGAGGATCATTAAAAGTTTTTATTTCAGACCAGTCTATATTAGTAATGGCAGTTATGAAGCTCTGTCCAGAACGTATTTAGAGTATGGAAGAGCGCAAGGACTCAAGTTATATTTAAAATGTAGAAGCAATGGGTAATGATCTGTTATGTCTATATCAAGAACTTTCATCTCTGGTGAAGTTATTAAGTTAGAGAGGGCGTGATCAGTTAGCGTCCCTTTGCGATTAGGAACCTGTCGTGTAGGAACATCAATTAAACATTCATATCCGTAGCTTTGAAGTAGACTGGTGTAAGCAATAACTGTTGGTAATGTGTCATTGAGTAGGGTAGTGTTAATATCACGCATTATAATGACATTTTTATTTTCTAGTGAAAGGGTATGTATAGTATGATCAAGATTATAAAAAAATAATCGACTGATGATGAAGGGGAACGATAAATGCAACCAGATATGAAATCTCTGTTGTCATTAGAGGGAGAACAATTAACTATTTCAATTCAGATGGATTGAGACAGAGGTAAGTGTAGATCATGTCGTCTGCGATAAGTAAGATCAGGAGAGATATATATTGCCGCACCACCATGACTGCTAGTTAATCTGTTACAATATTCTGAATTGTAGTTGTGGAAGCAATAATGATTTTTGTCGTCGTCTGATAACCAAGTTTAAGTCAAGGCACTTAATGAGAATGAGCTAGAAGATGATAAAATGAAATGATCAATCTCATCAAAGTGTTTGCGAAGACTTCTAGCATTGAAATGAATGACGGAATGAAATCCACGTATGAAAAAGTTAACTTGATTAGGTTCCAGGAAAGAGCCCATTATTGATATGATAAGTGGTGAGACAATGAACAGTGGTTGCTATGGTATTAATCCATTCTAGTCAAGTCGGAATGATCACGGATGCGCAAAACTTTGCTGTTAGTAGTCTTTCTAGCCTTGATTTGACAGTTGTCAGTCCAAAGAAACATCCACTTCTTTTCTTTCTTCAGTGTTAGCGCTTTGGAAAACACGGACTTGTTACACGGGGTCAGATGATCGTTTACGAAGATAGGTGCGTTAGAAATGCTAGAGAAGCCTAGATCACTGACACAAAGCTTAGCCTTACGTGCTTTACTCTCAGATTTCTTAGTTCAGATTTTTAGTTCGAGAGCAGAAACGTACAATGATGTTTTTTTTTGTCAGTAGACCGTGTAGGCACGCGATGAACAATGTCGACATCATTAGACGATATGGGACACTCAGCTTTCTGCCTTAGCATTTCCATGATGGCGACACAGTCCTCCCCTTGGGAACACGGAACGCCCTTGATCTCAACGTTGCTGAGGCGTGAATATTGCTCAAGTTCTTCGACCTCACGAGTGAGTAAAGAGTTTTGAGATTTTAGTTTTTTTTTTCAATCAATCAATATTTATTTTTGACAAAATCAAATACAAGATTGGTATAAGTACACATTCGGAGGTCCCGAAGTAACAACTGTCGGGGGGACCTCCTAACAAAACATGAAAAGGGGATAGTAGGATCGTGGCAAACAGTGAGTCATGTCATATGTTATACAATTTCATATTATATTATATATTAATATTTCATATTATATTATTATATATATTATAATTTTATATTATTCTCTTTTACCTATGAGGTATTTTAGCCACGTAAGTCCTCGACAAGTTGATTCAAGTGTTGTGCACTTGATTGAAGGGAGTCAACTTCCTTCTTTAAGGGGGTATGATAGGGTAAACCACCACAAAAATCGGATTTTCAATTTCACCACAAAAAAATCGACTGCACTATGAGGAACAAACCTGTGGAAGCGCAACCTCGAGCGCCCGCTCAAAGCAGTTGATATGTCGCGCCGAAGTGTGCTGCGCGCCCTGGCATTTAAAAATGGCGGGCAGAGGTGGTTTGTTTATTGTTGTCGTTCACAGTTTTCTTTGTTATGGCATGGTTTCTTTTTTTGCTTGTGTGTGTGCAGAAAGTTAGTGATTTGTACTAAAAATCATATATTCATTGAAAGAAAATGAGACATCCACACAATGTAGCGATTGCCACAAAGGAATCTTATACAGGTTCCTCGAAAGGAAAGCATTGCAGTTGAAAAATTCGTCCTGGTCCGGGGCTCGAACCCGAGTCTACCGCCTTTCTGGGGCAGCCGCTCTGCCATCTGAGCTAACCAGGCGGCTAGCAGACGGCAGGGCGAAGTCGAATTTGTTAACAACTCAAAGCAAGAGTTTGACATAATAGTCCTTTGTAGAAAAGAACTATTACGTCAAACTCTTGCTTTTGCTTACGTGGTTGTCTCTGTTTAGAGATTCAAACGTATTACTTGCCCAGAAGATGGCATGATCGTCCAGCAAATGCAGCAGAGAGAGAAATTTCAAAGGTAATCGGTCTTCTGAGCAAATGTATTCATGGACGAACACAGAACACCAATGAGTCGTTCAACCAACTCATCTGGTGTCACTGCCCTAAGAAAAATTTGTCAGCGCTTACACATTGAACACAGCAACTAACAATTCTGTAGCCTACTACAATGACGGAAATTCTGCACGAGAAGCTGTTCTGGAGGCCCTTGGAATTGTTCCAGATCTGTATTGTAATAGTGCCCTCGACAGGATGGACAAAGAGCGTGTTGACAGGGCAGAATTCTATGACTCTGCCGAGAGCAAGGTAGGACACCGGATAAAGAAAAGAACACTAAGAAGGGTTTTGGAGACACCTGCAAGAAAGTCAGCAGTTAAATATATTCTCCTGGGGCATTTTGAGCACCCACAAGCAGTATTCGAACATAAAACTTAATTTTTCTCACATTTCATTTCTTATGAATTTTTCAAATTCAATGTACCTTTTCTCTGAAAGTATTCATCCTATTCCAATGAAACTTTGTACACATGTACTACAACCAATCATAAATATTCTGAACTAAAAAAATCTCCGATGATAAGAATGATAACACTGTAATAGTTTACACTGCAAGAAACGCCCCTTGTGGCTTTGTGCAAGCAGAGATATTTATTTTTGGATGCGAACTCCAAAGTGGATATGATATCTCTTTAGTTAAGATATAACCTATGGGTATTTAGAATAACAATGTGTAATATCATCACATTTCTCTGCGTGGTCGCAGAGAAAAGGTACACCAAATAATTAAACACACCTGAAATTTTGGGAGAGGGCCACAGGAAAGGCAAACCATTTAGACACAAACAGAGTGTTCTGTGTTGTACCCAAGAACATCTTTTGTAAGCGTATGAAATTTGATGCGAATATCTGCAGCCGTTTCCAAAATATTACGTTAAAACTAACATGTACCATTTACCCTACCATACCTCCTTAACTCCGCAACATCAATGCCGCAATCATTCATTTTTAGCAAGAACCAAGAAGGTGTTCGGCAGAAGTTCTTCTGCCGAACACCTTATCACAGGTGTCTTTAGCTAAACTGTTAGGTTTAGCCTCTAGATCCTCGATATTTTTTGAGAGTTCAGCATTAGCTGGGGGGGGGGGGTGCATGGCATAAAACTAAAATACAAACTCGAACCCAAGAAGGAGGAGAACACCGTTGGTGGCAGCAGCAGCAGTTGTATGGAAAAAGAAAAATAAGAGTTACTAAGAATGCCTGCGTAAACGAGGAACTTTTAAAGATGTGGCTTATGCAATGCCACTGCTGCCAGTGAAGGGTGGGCGTCGGTGCGTGCTCATTTAAAGGGATGGTGCTCCGGGCAGCGACCTCCAGTGCTTATCTCGTTGATGTTGTCAGCAGGCCCGCGATGTATTCACGCAGTCGCAGCTTCACCACGTGGTGATGATTCAGCGCCCGGGAGGGCAGTATGTCGACGGGTCACCACAAAGATCGCCGTTTGAGACAGAGGGGGGTGGGTGAAAAGTGTCCGGTCAGGGTATCTGCGTAAACGAGGAACTTTTAAAGATGTGGCTCATGCAAAGCCACTGCTGCCAAGATATGAATGATAGGACTGAAAGAAAATCGGCTCTCTATCACCTTTCTTCTCTTTCACACACACATATACCACATACACACATATACCATATACACACATACACATATACATATATATATATACCTGCGGTTGTGTGTGTGGCTTGGAACGCTGGTAAAAAAAGCTGGGAAAGCTGGAAAGCCTTCAATAACGTTCTACTTTGCTAACAAAACGTGAACAAGGTGAATGCAGGAGCCGACCTTTCGACAAGTGGACTTGTCTTCTTCAAGGCCTTGAAGAAGACAAGTCCACTTGTTGAAACGTTGGCTCCTGCATTCACCTTCTTCACGTTTTGCTCATCGTCTTGAATTTCCATCTCCCGCATTCCCCGTCTTTACTTTGCTAACAGTTGCACCTGAACAAACTTCGTGTGACCTCACAGAATTGTTGACTTGGAAGGATTGCCTTTTATCTTATTCTTCGCCATCACTAATACCGGTTCACCTTTTGGGCAAAACCTTGTTCTTTGTTTCTTTATCACGTGTCTGAGTATAAGCGCTGCTGGGCATGACTGCTATTGATTGTGATTTCGAGTGAATGCGGTTTCATTTCGGTTATTGAGTAAATTATATATATTTATGACCTCTGCGTGCAAGCGGCTATGTTTCTAACCCTAATAAATGTTGAAAATAATTACAGAGATTTTTTTTCATGAGTTGTTAGGATTGCCTACTGCAAAGAGAAGCACTACTGACACATATCATTCGCGAGCATGGCGCTCGCCGTTTATAAAATGCTCTGCCGAAGTCAGCAGATCAAGGGCGCCGTGTTGCAGAAAATCTGGTGTCGGCGGCATTGTCCGTTTGAGAACAACTTGCAGTACGCTTAAGGTTCGCCTTAAAGGGGCTCTGAACAACGCCTCGGGCTGGGCGAAATAACATAGTGCGCGGGTAAAATACGCTGCCATCTCTGCCAAGTATCGCACGTGGGGTGCGGGGAGCTCGCGAAGCCACCGTTCTCTCAAACGCTCTCTTTTCAACAGAAGCCTGCCTCCGTACTCTCTCAAGGAGGCAGGCTTACGCTAAGTGAAAAATCCCCCCCGAAATTTTACGTGCATGGTTTATAAGGTTCCCGCATCCGTATATGAAGGTGTTATTGAATTCGACAGACTCTTTCCTTTAACTTAATGAAGTGTGTTAGAGACATGCACTGATGCGTACATAGCTAATTATGAACATCCTCGTTATGAATGAGGTGATTGTGCGAAATTAACGCCGATTGTGATAGTTGATTGTACTTCAACAAACGCATGCGTTTGTATCGCATAAAAATTGGATTTTGGAGGAAAGGCGACGTAACCGTCTCGCTGCTCGGCGATGCGAACGGGGCCCGATAACGCTATCGCGTTCCACTCTTGAAAGCATTAGCGTCCCCCAAGTTTTCTTGCAGGGTCGAAAGAGCATGCAAAGCAATGTGAAGCGAGTTGAACATACAGCGACCATATTCATTCTCTACAAAATTCTCTACACAATATATTCTCTACACACTCATTCTCTACACAATATATGTCGTTAAGCAAACACTAACCGGCTCAAGACGTCGTCCTCGTGTTTCTGCAGCATCAGGCGACTGTTATAAGGCATAGTTTCTGCGCAGTCATTCAGTTCCTAAAAGCAGCAGGACGAAATACATCTTCTTATTTGTGCCCACAAAAATACAATATGGTTATGACGCCACATCGAACCTTTCTTCTTCTCTAAAAGAAGAAGAAACTTCGTTTCAAAATTTTCCTTTAGAACCCTCGTTATTTTATTTTAATGCAAACACAATTTCGTTCCTACTTTGTTTTGCTAAGAGGCTTGCCCGAAGTTGTAACGTAATGCTGCTTTCGTTGACAACGAAATGAAAGTTTGTGTATAATTTATTTTCTTATTGTTATTATTTCTTATTTGTTACAGTAGAAAACTCGATGTTCCCGTTATCCTATTTTCCCATGTGTTCCTGTTCACTTCAAACAATGAGGCCCCCGAAACACTTATTCTATATTTGATGACGATAAACATTGCAAAGAACAGTGTTGACAAGGGTGCATGGACTGGAGGCACCGGAAATAGGCTGGTGTCCTAAACTGGGCGTCTTTAAAGCTGTTGTCGCATTCCTGTGAGAGGTAATGTGCAAACCTTTCAGGAATGAAGCACTAAAGGTAGTTTATTTCACTCGAATCCGACAAACAACCAACAAACTTGTTGACTATTAGACCAAATGTAACTTCGACACTGCTGAAGCTACCTGTGAAAAGAGTTGTCAGCAGGACTTATTTATGAAGATTTGAACAAGGATGACGGTGCATATCTGGAAGGACTTCGAAAGACCTGCTGGAGTGACGTGGAACGACGCCAAGTGCCAGTGACTGCCTCACTAGCGTGATTTGTGAAAGGACAGCTGAAGGCGAGCTTGCCAAAGCTCCACTTTGGATTGTACGACTTCTTGAACTAATCGCACACTGCAGAAGCAATAGGCATCATAAACAAGTTGGAATTCAACCTGGCCTGGAAACTCCTTTGAAAGAACCGTATTGAAGCATTGCTTCGGCCTCCTACTAAAGAGCATAACAAGATGCGAAAATATAGGGAAGATACACGAACAGAAGCATAAAAAATCATACCTTAGAAGAATTCAGTCAGACATTTGCATAATTTTAGCTCTTCAGAATGTTTCTGTGAAATACCGCTATTGCGCACCTTGTTGCTTGGACGCTGTTGGACGCGTTCGGAGTGGCAGCGGTAGTGGGACAATTATATTGGTTGCAGTAGTCGTAAGCACATGTAATCGATGACATAAAGAAAGCGCTGTGACAGTGCAGCTTTGCGACAGAGGTTACCATCGACGGGACCAGCCGTCGTCACGTGCTCCTGCTGAGAACGCCGTGTGGACAGCAGCGCTGATTTCTCCGGTTGTAAAACTTTGGGCCGAAATCCTCCGGAGTGCAAGTAATGGAAAATTTGGCCATTTTCTCAACAGACCCAGCAAAATCCTAGTCACAAAATGTCATTTAAAGTCAATTCTTGATGAGCGGTCTCTTACGATTTTCATAAAATTACGTGCTCGGTCAGAGATGGCACGAGCACACGTTCACATCAACACCTCTGCGTATGTAGACAAAACGCAAGTTTCTCCAGTTTGTTTAGCCAAAAGCTGCTTGTGCTTCCCCAATCACTTAAATACATGTTCAACATCACATGGTGGACATCGTCGACTGATGCATCATCAGGTGGCACTTGCAATACACTGCACATTCACTAGTCGTCGAGGGCGGTGAGGCTGCCGTGCCACGTCTCATAAAAGGTTGCAGTTGGACCATCGGAAGGAAAAGCATTAAACACTTGGAATATACAACCGCGTGCATCTATGCTACAACCGAATGTTTTAGCTTCGCGGTTTAGTTTTCAAAAGCGTGAAAGCCGTTGTCAACGGAGGTGTAAAATGCATCTGAGGTATTCAACTGTCTAAAATACTGTGCGCGATGGCTATGGTAGCGAGATTGTGGGCATCGTGGCCTCGACTGGTTTAAGATATATGTATCTGAGATAATGCGCTGAGTTGATACATTTGGCAAGTATCTATTTCTAATACACCCATGGAAGTAGCCTATATCCTAAAATACAAGATACACCTACAGGAAAATCCGGCTAGAGTGGTTGAAGGCTAGGATCTTTAGTTTTCCTTAGTGGCATTAGTTAAAACATGACTTATGAAATTAGGGTTTACGCAGATTATTGGGTCTATTATACAGAGAACTTGAGGATGAATCGCACAAGGAAGGCGCTACAAACATACCTTAATTTTACACATTCCTGGTGCAAAAATTGACTTATGTCACTAAATACGTCAAATATAAGCACATTTGTTTTTCACGCAAGCGGAAACCGATAACCTATAACCGATAAAAAGGGATAGACATCCTTTATCCAGCAAAAGAAAACAATTGTCCCTGGTCGTAGTTAGAGCGAAGTGGCAGATGGTAAAAGTAGCGTTCGAACCCTAAGCGAAATACGTTTGACGCGCATGCTGCACGGCCTACAGACCGAACCGAAACATGGGTGAGCCGTGGCGAACTTGGTCATTTGCCCGCGTAAACATGATCGAGTGCGACAAACAGCTGGCTGGCATAAATGTGCTTCAATAGAACTTGCTCTTGCCCTAGTTGGTTCTTGCTGAGTGACATAAGTGCCGCAAAAAAGCACAACAGGCAAATGAAACACACATGCGATAGGCAGTCTCCGCCTGTGTCGTCGCGTATGTGTTGCCTTTTGTGTGTGTTGCACTAAGCACAATGCATTGTCACTCGGCATAAAGAAAGCGTGAGAACAAGTTTCTCGCCGAGGGGCGGCGATCCATGGCTGCGGTCACTTCGGCACATCAGACCTCGCGGGGAATTAATGGAACCTTGTCGTCGCTACTTTGCGTGGGCACCCCACAACAATTGTTCGTCGACGTGTTCAAGCTTCGGCCACCGCACACACGTGAGGGGTGTTTTCACTTTCAAAGCGGGAACCAAACGGAGACGCACCAGAAACGACGCCGAAAACTACGTGTACGGCTGCCTCCTCTCCCGAGTGCAAAGGCGCCACCAGCGGCGCTTTCATCGCTCTACGCGTACATCTACAAACTGGTTCTACGCTCTAGATACCCGGGCACGCTTTGAGTACTGCCAGAGTTCCCTTCTGCAATTCCATTATGCATTGCAAAGATAATTAAAAACCAATTCGTGAGAACGTCATTGACCTTTTGTTCACGTGAAACTGAAGCCGATTGATCATATAGTACACGTCTAACAAATAATGACGATCGCTGTTACTGTCAGTATGACCCACTGCTAGTATTTTATACATAAGTCTCGCCCAGCATCCTGCTAAGAAAATTGAGCCGAGTAGGTGCTCTCTGTGTTTGGAGTGTTTGGTTATCATCAATACGAGTTAACACAACATTGCCGTCTGTTAGAATGGGTTTTAATTATTGTTATTATTTATTCGTTACCTACACATCGCCCTAGGTCATTACAGTAGGAGGGGTTAGAACAACATTCGGCGTCCACCAAGTGAGACTGTACATTGCATCGAAGTCATTCAGATCTGAAAACGCAATGTTCTTAAATAATAAATGTGCAAACGCCTTTACACTGAACTCATCTACAACGAATTGACCTGTATAACGAAGGATTCCGTATGTGCGGCCTAAATTCTTACCTTTCCCATGTATTGTGAGCGCCTCTACAGCGAAGACCACTACAACGAATTTTCTTGTACAACGAGGGCGCTCCAGACGGCTGACTTACAACGAACGCACGTAACGACTACTGCCCACCACAGCCGCCATTGCGGTCAGCACTACTGAGACGCACTCGATGAGCTTCCCGTTGGCAACGAACATTCCGGTCCTGCTGCACAGCGCCGGGAATCGCTCACGTGTGGCGGCGTTCGAACTGCATCGCGTTTGAGGATGTCGACCGAGTTGACAGCGAAGCCGGCAAATGAACGGGGAATTTCACGAAGAAAGCAGTAGTGACAATCTGCAGCTGCGCCTTGCGCTGCTCCTGCGTGTGTCCACGCAGTGTGCTGTGCGCTTCGGTCGCAGAATGAACTGACGTCTTCTTTAGGCGACGATCACTGGAACTCATGTTAAATAAAGGGTTCCTGTGCTGAACATACTTCATAGAGTGCGCGATCATTACAACCAAGTCAGCTGATAACAAATAATTTCCGAGGTCCCATGCATTTCTTATAAAGGCGTTCGACTGCACCCTGAACGCTACAAATCACCGTGAGAAAAGATGCATAGCATACGTGTACAGTGTGTGTGTGTTTTTTTATCACACCAATTTTTTTAAAGATTGCCAATGGCAGATAGCATAATTCTGACCGTTGATATAAATTACTCGATGACGCGGCCATTACTTCGACGAGAAATCACAATGTTCAATTAAATAATTAACATAATGACGCTAATTAGCATTTAAATTGATTACGCCACATATTTCAGTCCACAAATTATAGCCGCTGAGTTTGCACAGCGTATCCACTTGGAACGAATTGTCTGGACAGCACCAGTTCCGACATTTTAATTCTCGAAGTGTCAGTCGAAATAAATGCATTCCAGTTACTTTCATGCTTCACGGCATTAAACGGCGGTTTATTCAAAAAGTAACTGGAACGCCAAAGCATTTCATCGAACGCTGAAAATTAATATCTCCGAACTGGAGAGAATTCGTTCCAAGTGGACACGCCTTGCGAGCTCACCTACTATAATTCGTAAATTGAAATATACTCAGTAAGATGATTAATTATAATGATAATTAGCTTAATTATGTTATTTATGCAAATTAACATTTGGATTTCTCGTATGAGTAATGGTCGCCTCATCGATTATTTAGAACAAAGGTTAGAATTGTGTTATTTGCCATACGCAATCATTAAAAAATTTGATGTTGCTAAAAAAACACCCTGTATAGCAAAACATTTACAAGCGGGAAGAAAACGCGAGGAACACAAAGAAGCACAGACGAGCGCTGACTTCCAACTGTTTATGTTGAGCGTCCAAGCAGTATTAATATCATAGCTTTAACAAAAACCCACGAGGACTTAACAGTCATACAATCTCTGCAATATTACAACGTTGCATAGGCTAAAGGAAACCACCTCAAAATTTTATCTCATTGTCAAGCAGTGACAGTGAACGCGTGCTGATGCATTTTCGCTTTGGTTTAGTTATGTAGTAAGCCTCTATACTCTCTGTTTTATCTGTGCTTCGGCAACTTTGTTTTCACCAGTACTGCCTTACGCCCGAATCTTTTGTAATGGTCACCCATATGGCCGCCCGTATTGCTGCCTACTCCCAGACGGTGCTCGCGTGCTCTGTCGGCGAAATAACGGACTGTCTGCCCAATATGAGAAAGGCTCAGCGGAATCTCGTCAAGCGCGTCACAGTAGGTGAAACGTTTTACATGCGTCTTAGAGCAACCCATGCGTGCGCCTTTCTTTGTCAACAAAGCGCATAACTTTGCCAGCTTGAACGGGACAGAAAACACGGCGTTTGCGTTATATCTCCCAGCAACCTGTTTTTACATTATGGGCAATGGATTGAAGGTCCGGGATCACGTGCGTTCTGTTACGGTCCAATCGGGCTTGCAGCAATTTTTTTCTTTCCCTTTCTGCAGGAGGTTTTCACAAACGTTCGCCACAAAGGTCTAAGGGTAACCAGCATTATTTAGACGCATGGTCAGCTTTTTTAAAGCTAACATCTATTTTATGGTTACACGAATTAACAGCGCGGCCTGAAGACACGTTGCAGCTAACCCTCCTTTAAACAACTTCGAGGAGCACTGTCAAAAGGAATAAGGCGTTTCTTCGTTCTGGGGTTCTACATGCAACATACCTGCTGGGTCGCGAAATGAAGTTGCAAGTCTAAGAAATGTAATTTTCCTTGCTCGTGGCTTTTCGAGAGGGAATGTTAGCTCCTTGGAAGTGAAGCTGATGGCTCCGGTGAAGCTGATGGCTTCGTATACGCTGTGTTCTCGCGCGCCCAGTTCGCGCTGGATGCAGCACGAAGGGGAATTCGCTCGCCGCTCTTGATCCCCTCAGGGTTCTGACAGCGAGTGTCCGTGGTCATCGAGGGATATGTCTTCGTGTTTGCTTTTGCACAAATGATAACGTCCTTGTTAATTTAGTTATAACAAGTGAATGTTTAAACCACATTATTCAAATGATAAAACGCCGTACGTTAATTCGCCTAATATTTACTATCCAAATGGATACTTCGCCGTTCGGACGAAACTGACTTTTTTATTTCGTAGTTGTTTTGATTACCTCTCACGTTCATCGCCACTTTATTTCAGTAGAGTGTGCGTTGTGTAGTTCAAGGAAACTATATTTTGGTTGTTGCATGTTGTTTTCAATGTTGCTATGATCAAACCAAAAGATAATTTTTTTCCGATGGTTGGTCATCACGCCTGTTTGTTTTATTCATTTTAATGCGCAATCTGACTAGAAATAAACATGACGACGTAACAGTATTTCATTTAACCTTTCAGTCGAAATTTCAGGTTGGCATGTTGACCAAAACATGGTTGGTACTCGTCTGAGCATGACGCACTCCGCTTGCCAGCACAGTCGAGCTTTTTTTCCTAAACAGTAAACAGGCGCGGCTTGTGCGAAATAAAGTGCCTGCAAATAAGCTGCAGCTGCGGTTGTGTGGACTATGACGCCGTATGCGTTTTCGAAGCGGAAATTGTGTGCCCGCTAGATGGAAACAGACAACTTACGTTCTTTTCTTGAAAGTGTGCTGGGCTATGCCAATGACAATAACTTGAAATTCCTCATATGTGGTGACCCTAATATTAATATGCTACAATGGGTCAAGTGCAGTTCTGTTACTTGAATCATAACTTTGTATATGTGATCACTGAACTTACACGTATTGCGTTAAAGTCAACGAGTCTCGATGATATGAAGTCAATAAGCCTCATTGATATCGTTACGGGGATAACGTATATTTCCAAGTTATTAATATACACAAGGTTACAACAGCCACAAGCAGCGGCGACTGATGCAATGCGTTCGCGCGTGCCTCTGAGCATTTCGTCGTCATCGTCCCCGTCCGACCGAGACCAACAGCCCGTTCACTGTTCCGGGGCGAGAGCGCCGACCCGGTGCTTGTTATGACGGACCAGAGGGGCCCGTTACGTACGGCTTAAGTCTCGCTACGTGCACGACAGCAGAGGGCGGTGGCCTAGACGGCAGTGGCTCGACGACAGGTTCGATTTCGCATGTAACGTCGGTGACTTGACGTAGCACCCTGTACGGCACAATAGCTTTTCGGATAGACTGATGCGGCGGGACGGAGACTACAGTAGCACGAGGGCACCCTGTGGAGTAACAAACGTCTCTCTGGGGACTGTCATACAAAGCTTTTTGGGAAGCTTCGACACTGAGCAGTCCGCGAGTGATCTGGGAAGCTGTGTCGGCCCGCGCTATATCATCGGGAACACTCGTAGTGGATGAGCTTAGAGCAGCGGGAAGCACCGAGAGGCAGAGAATATTCGCGTCTATAAAGAATATAAAACGATGAGTAACCAGTCGTGTCCTGCCTGGACGAGTTGTAGGCGAAAGTAACGTACGGTAAAGTAGCGTCCCAATCGCGGTGGTCGGCGGAGACGTACGTTGAAAGCATATCGGTCAGAGTTCGGTTCAGCCGCTCTGTGAGCTTCATTCGTTTGCGGGTGATAAGCAGTTGTGAGCTTGTGGCGGGTACAGCATGAACTAAGGATATCCTCGATGACGCGAGACAGAAAGTACCGGCCTGGATCAGTCAGAAGCTGTCGAAGAGCACCGTGATGCAAGGTGATGTTATCAAGAAGAAAGCGGGCGACATCCGTAGCGCAGCTGGTTGGGATGGCGCGGGTAATGGCGTATCGCGTCGTGTAGTCGGTCGCGATGGCGGGCCACTTGTTCCCTGATGTCGACGTTGTAAAAGGGCAAGAAGGTCGAGCCCAACGCGAAAGAACGGTTCGGCGGGAATGTCGATAGGATGAAGCAGACCGGCAGGTAGCATAGCTCATCGCTTGCAGGGCTCGCATTCGTCGCAGCTAGTGGCATATCGTTGCACGGAGGGGCAACGGCCAGGTCGGAAGAAACTGCGCATGAGGCGATCATAAGTGCGGGTGACACCAAGGTGGCCAGCAGTGGGCTCATCGTGAAGCTGGCCGTAGACAGCTGACTGCAAATGGGCAGGCACGATGAGGAGGCTTTCAGAGCCGTCAGGATGCATATTGTGGCGGTATACGGTGCCGTCGTGAAGGCAGAACAAGTGCAGTGAAGGGTTGGGTGTGGCAGACATGAGACTGTCTATGATAGAACGTAAAGTCGTGTCGCGGCGTTGTTCGTCCCGTATAATAACGAGTTCCGAGATAGACGAGACGCAGGCGTCGCTGTCTTGCTCGGGGACATCAGGGAAATCCACGGGATGCCGTTGCAGGCAATCGGCATCTTGATGAAGCTGACAGGACTTGTGTAATACCGAAAACGAGTATTCTTGCAGGCCAAGAGACCAACGACCAAGCCGGCCTGTAGGGTCTTTGAGCGAAGAAAGCCAACAGAGGGCATGATGATCAGATATGGCGGTAAAGGTGAGGCCAAACAGGTAGGGACGATATTTGCCGACAGCCCAGACAAAAGCAAGGCTCTCTCTTTCTCTGATTGAGTAGTTCTAGACAGAAGGCGGCTGGCGTAAGCAATAACGCATTCGTGTCCGCCCTGACGCGCAGCGAGGACGGCACTCTTCCATGGCAGCTGGCATATGTGCGAAGTTCTGTTGGCGCAATCGGATCAAAATGCGCTAAAATAGAAGTCGTGATGGCACCGATAAGCGCGAAAAGGGAGCAGCTCAGGGTGAGCCGCATGTAAAATCAACGTCTTTTTTGAGGAGCGCAGTAAGTGGACGCGCAATGTCGGCGAAATTACAGATGAAACGGCGGAAATAAGAGCAAAGTGCAATGAAGCTTCGCACGTCTTTAGCCGAATTCTTCACGGCGCGAACTTTTTCCCCATCGGGCTGGACACCCGCCGCGTAGATCAGATGGCCAAGTAATGTTATTTCACGGCTTCCGAAACGGCATTTTGATGCGTTGAGCTGGAGGCCGGCATAGTGGAATACCTCGAGAACCGGGGAGAGCCGCTGAAGATGGCTGTGAAATGTTGGCGAAAAAACGATGGCATCGTGAAGGTAGCACAAGCTGGTTGAACATTTCAAGCCACGAAGAAGCAAATCTATCGTGCGCTCGAATGTGGCCGGCGCATTGAAAAGACCGAACGGCATGACTTTGAAGTGTTAGAGCCCATCTGGAGTTACGAATGCGCTTTTTGGCGGTCCAATGGGTCTACAGCAATCTGCCAATCACCTGAGCGAAGGTCAATAGACGAGAAATATTGGGCGCTGTGAATATAGTCGAGTGTGTTTTCTGTACGGAGCAAGGGATCAATGTCCTTCTTTTTTTTCAATTCGAAAGCATGCCCTTAGGCATAATACAAAAGATGTTAAAAATACACGAGCACATTCGACTCGTGCAAAAAATCTAGGAGTCTAGTGGTCCATGAAGCCAACGTTCAAGGTCGGGTGGGCGCCCAGGACGAAGGCCTGTTGCCCGGAGGTGGCGGAGACGGCTTAGATGAAGTCCTGGGCACGTGCGTAATAGGTGTGTCACTGTCAGATTTTGGATTTCTGTGTTGCAAAATGGGCACGATGAGCCGTAAGGACCATGGTACTGTTGTGGCCAGAGAGCGGTCACAGACGGGGTGAGCGCGACCCCGACACGTATCCTCCTTAACGTAACCTCCTCTCGGCGGGTTAACCCACCAGGGAGGTCTGACCCACACGGAAGTATGAGAGCTCGTGTGGTACGTCGGAGGTTTTCGTTTTCCCGGATCAGTTGTCCCCAGGCGTCCTCAGGAAAATGTGGAAGTGGGTATGTTGCAACCTGTGGGTGGGTTGCCATATCTGCTTCAAGGAGACCCGGCAGGGCTGCTCGAGGCACCCACTGGACGCGTATAAGGATATTCGTAGTGGCAGCAAGACGGTGAATGCTATCTGAGAATAGAGTGGCCCGAGATACCCTACGTTTGTCGTGGATGGCTTGAGTAGAGTCTGTGCGAATGATGAGTTGAGAGTATCGAGGATCTTGAACAGTAGGTAGCAACGCGGCCAAGCCGTCTCGTATGACAGCAAGCTCGGCAAGCTCGGCCGGTGGTGCAGGATCAGCAACATACGAGCACGTCTGACCTGCTTCTGGTATCAATGGACACACGAGAGCAGTGTGAATCATGGTGCCATTAACACTGACATCAGTGCATGCTACAAGAGTCGCATCGTCTTGAGTGTCATCGGCGCGATGAAGGCGGGAAACATGGGCATTCGCCTGACGAGGAACCGGGCTATACAGGCGACCAAGAGGCTTAGTGTCACTTCATTGTACCGTTTTCCACGGAGCTACATCGTGTCTCGTAGATGCTGGATTGTCTATTTCGTGTCCCATGTGCCGGGCCAGTGAAGCAGCCGAGCGGAAATATGATGGCTTTAGGGTGCGAGCGCATTGACGTTGGTGTACGAGTTCGTCGATAGTGTTAAGTTGGGACTCGGCCTGTAGGGTTGGCAACGGAGTGAGACGTGGTAGTCCCGTTAGGGCCCGCATGTCTTCGTTATTAATGGCCTCAAGGCGAGCCCATTGTGCCTTCGTGAGATGATGAAATTGGGCTCAGTAGACGAGTCGTGGTTGCATTACAGAACGGACAAGAAGGCATGCCATGTTGGTGTTCGCTCCGCCAGATTTCTTCGCAATCCGACGTATCAACTGTATCGTTTCTGCGACCTGTTGCTTTGCATTCTTGACCCATTGTCCCGCAGATGCGGAGGAATCCATTTCAAGGCTGAGGACACGGAGAGTTGAAGCCTCGTGTAATGGTTGCTGATCCAGAGTTAACTGAAGAGGCCGGAGTGCCAGTAGACGGCGCCCATACTTGTTCGCTATTGACATGTACGTCGTCTTGTCCTTGAAAATGTCAAGGCCTATCTGAGCGCACCAGTTGTGCGTCATGTTTAGGGCCTCTTGGAGCGCTTGTTCTTGGTGGCAGATTTCAGGATCAACTGACCAGACAGTGATGTCATCTGCGTACATTATGTACTGTGCGTTATGTATCGTGGCTAGCTTCCAAGCTAGTGGAAGGAGAGCAATATTGAAAAGGACTGGTGCGAGCACAGATCCTTGTGGGGCACCCCGATTTGCGATGATCTGACCGGCTGCTTGGCCAGCCAGGCGAATGGAAAAGGTGCGAGTGCACAAGAAGGTTTCGAGGAATGTGCAGACACGGCTAGGGAACTGAAGCCAATGGAGAATTCCGACAATTGCTTCGTGACTCACATAGTCGTACGCTTTACGAATATCCATTGCCAGAATGGTGCGAATTCTTCGGGAGCAGCCCCCGATGAGAACCATAGAAGATAGGTACGCAAGGCCATCCTCTGCGCCTAGATGAGCACGGAATCCGATTTGGCCAGGATGATACCATGAGTACCGCTGGAGCCACCATGTAATACGTGTCGCGAGCATACGCTCCATCAGCTTGCCTAACGTTGAGGTTAGTGCTATTGGGCGCATGTGAGCGATATTGTCTTGGGGTTTTCCGGGTTTGGGAATAGGGACCATTTCTGCATGCCGCCAAGAATCGGGAATGACTCCTGTAGCCCAAGCTTCGTTTATGGCCCCCAACAGCACTTCGAGAGCCTTGCCTTCCGTGTTTTTATAAAGTTCATACGGTATGCCATCCGGTCCTGGTGCCTTGCATGGCTTCGACAGGTCTATTGCCGCTAAAAATTCCGCCATAGTGAAGACAGCTTGTATACCCTCGATGTCGGAGAGCGTAGGTGGCGTGCCTGCGTCCGCGGGAAGGCAGTTTTGAACAACGAAGGGAGGCGATGCTGTGTCCAAAGCCGGAAAAAGGTGTGAGCGACAGTTTCTGCGAATACTGCTGGTGTCTGGCCGAATGCTAACAGGGCGCAGGCTGCGGGCTCTGGAGGGCGCCGACCACATTCCATTACTCGGAAGGTGCGCCAAATGGAGGCATTGGACGACGAAGGTCCCAGAGAAGAGCACCAGTCCATCCAGCGGCCACGTTCTAAGCGGTGTTCATGGCGCCGAACTACTGCAGTAAGGCGTCGGGCCTCTAAGCGAAGGGTATTTGATGCAGGGTCACGTTCTGATGCAAGTTCTGCTTGGCGGCGCAACGCCCAGAGACACAGAAGTTGCAAATCAGGAGCGGTTCGCGATTCATCAACTCACGACGTACGTGTCGCCTCAACTAATGCCGTCTTAAGACAATGGGACGGGTCCATCATGAAGTTGGATACATTGCTTTCTGATACCGCCCTCTATCGATCCTAGTCCACCACTCGACATAGTGGGCGGAGGCGGCCTGTTCCGCCCGAAGGTAAGCCAAGGTGAACCGGATGACGGTCGCTACCCCAGTAGTCGGGTTCACATGACCGCGAGACGGTCGTCCTTCCTAGCCACCAAGATAAGTCCGGTGAGTGTGGCGACGTGCGAGGATGGTCACGCCGACGAGTAGGCACTGACACATTATTAAGCAGAGTGAATTGGGCGTCCATAAATGTGTCCAGCGGCGCTATAACGTAAAACTATTCCAAACTTTTCTATTCCAATTCTGCTATCAGCCCTCCAGGATTGGTCAAAAACTTTTTTCGACAACCCCAACTTCACTTGTCTATCACGCGACGTCACGAAAACCGCGATACCTCCCCATCTGATATGATGTGTACACACTGATTATGCACGATTTGGCAGAAAAAAGAAAAACAGTTACTTCTGATTCGACCCCTTTTCGCCATTAGCCCTCAGCTATTGGTAAAAAGTTATCGGGCTGCACCCACTTCACCTGCCTGTCACGGGACGTCACAAAACCCCAAGAACTCACCGCGTCAAAGTGACGTGTACGCGATAAAGATGCATTAATATGCCGAACAGAACTGAATTTTCTTCGGAATAGCCGCAGGCTTCGCCGTTCCGAAAGGAATAAAAGATGGCTGCCGCCGATCGCTCAGACGCTGGCTACTGGCACCTGCCGGAGGGCATGGGTGTATTTGCGTATAATAAAACTTATTGCGTGGCCGTGTAACGTTTTCGAGCACTTTCGGCACGTTTACCCCCTCATTCTGCCAACTCTTCTTTGCTGAGGGTCCGTTTTAGCGTCATTCTTGAGCTTCCGTTGCATGCCGCCGCGATTTTCGACCAGCCGCCGCAAGCTAAGAAGGGAAAGTCGACCAATCGTAGACGCCGGCACCACCCTCTTCATCCGGTTATCGACTTTCAGTGCAGTGGCTCGGCCCATCGAATCCTTCTCCACTTGAGCGTTCTCCTCGCCTCTTGTCAGCCAATTAGATACGACAAGCCGCTCAGTGTAGGCAATGTTATTCGTTTTTCAAGCAAACAAAAGTGACCTCCTATGAACGAGGAGAGCGTTTGATTGGTCTGTTCAGACAACCCTGCGGGTGACCGCCCGGTGCTTGCTTTGGTGGTTACGCAAATTTGACGTCAGGAGATTGGAATAGAAACATATTGGAATAGTTTTACGTTATAGGGCCCCAGCACACATGTACCACGCGCACTGGAAATAGCGTATCCCCTGGTCATGTGGGGCGCGTTAAAATCTCCTGCGACCATAATGGGGCAACCAGGATGTTTCTGTCGTAGGTGCGCCAGCAAGCCGAGACACAACCGAGCCGCACGACCGCTGTAGGGGCGGGCATAGTACGAAACGATGATAACGTCCGTGCGTTGGAGACGAACCAATACAGCCACGACTTCTTGCCATAGAGTACACCACCGTGAAAGATCCACGCGAGTCTGATGAAGAGTGCATCTTACATACGCTTCAGCCTTTCCTGGAGGGACATCGGGCGTAGCACTCCTACGATACAACATTGAAGGCGATGAGTATGCCACAAATCCTGGAATGGGTGGCAGGCCGTTGGATTCTTGAAGCAGTAGAGCCCAAACACGCAGCTTCCCATATCTGAGACGCTGACGCAGTTCTCCGACCTTCCCCGCGATGCCGCGACAGTTCCACTGTAAGATGCCTTCTGGCACACTTGAAGACGTAGCAGCCATCATAGATTAAGATTGGCCAGTAGAACCGTGGTGAGATGCTGGAGCTGTTGCTCAACAAAGCGCAGGAGTTCTTGGGGTGAAAGAGGTTTCGACACAGATGCCGGGCTAGTCATTTGAGCAGGACTAGACGTCGACGGCGAATGCGATGGCCGCGCTCCGTCATGACGAAGCCGGAGCACTGTACGGTGGTCCTTGAGACGTTGGATTTCCTTTTCAAAATTGGCCAGGCGAGCGTCGATCTCGAACGCTTCGTCTGCCAAAGGAAGCGGCGTGTCTTCTATCGATTGTGGTGCCCGTTGCGGTCGTGAAGTGGACGGCCTAACAGCTGCGCTATAGGTACGAGTGACAGCATCACTTGTCGCTGTACTTGCTATTGTCACCTGGCTAGCGTCCTTTTCCGGCGAGGCCAGAACGGCGTAGCTGTTGTACACCGGGACTTGTTTCATTGATGGATCTCGAGGTCTCCTTGCTGGCTGTCGAGAATGGCGTTGTCGAGCCTTCTTAGTGGCTTTCAGCTTCGTAGGACACCTCGTGCAAGTGATGCCATGATCGTTTGTTTGGCATAGGCCGCACCTAAACGATGCTGACGGTTCAGGCTCCGTGGTGTCGTCCTTGGGTGGGTAGGGGCAGGATGATTTCATGTGTCCCTGTCTAAAGTAAGAGTAGCAGTACACAACGGAAGGCTTGAAGGGACGTGAGCGCAGTACGCAGCCGTTATACAGGATGCGTGCAGGTGGGGAATTAGGACCTTGAAGCGTGATTAGGCATGTACGACCGCTGCCTAGGTAGCGAGCAGCCACGACCTTGTGTGTGGGACCCGATAGTTCCTAGCCTCTCGGGTTCGTCGTCTAGGTCAACGCCATTAACCACGTAGCGTCTTAAATCGGTACCACTGGCAAGGTACGCCTGGACTGGAAGGACACATTCTTCCGAGACTTGTATTTGTTGCAGTTCTTCGAGTTTATAAACTAGTACCATAGCAGACACCCATACTGAGACCGTATTAGTGGGTTTGTGTGGAGCAAAACTTTGAAATCGGGAAGTCTCGAGGCAGGCGTCCAGGGCCGCTTGAATGATACGGTTGTGCAGAGTGGCCATGTCATATCTAGCACGAGGCTTGATAACCAGTTTATACCACGATGTCGTTGGCGACTCCGGAGACGTGCGTGTCGGTCGTGCGGGCAGGCCTTGTGATGATCGAGGTCTTTTCGGGGCTGCTGGAGCTACATTTTCATCCGATGGAAGGCCAGTAGCTTCCTTCGCTCTGTTCGCCGAGGTTCTGCTCCATGTTGGTGGTATCCATGCTCAGGGTACCGCCTTCGCACGTTGCACTTGTCCCCACGAAGGAGGCGCTCCTGACTTGGATGGTAGTTGCATCGGTAATGTTCCGCTCTTTCGACGCAGTGGACATCAGCTTGGATGCTCCGCGCCGACGCGGCGAGTGCCGCGGGGGCACTCGCACTCGCGAAGCCGCGCAAGAACTCGAGTTGGACGACGCAGCAGGAGGGTGTAGATGACGACGGACCTTGTAGATAGGCGCCAGTAGTAATTTCGAATCGCCAAAGCGGTCCATAAACAACAGAGTTCCAGTAGCGGGGGAAAAAAACCACCAAACTGGGCGAAAATCCGGAGCTACGGAAAAACACGTCCGAGCGGCACGAGCGCTGGAAAGGCCCCCAGTGTCCTTCCTTATCTTGTTGAGGTGTTGATAATCAACGCAAAATCGCTAGCTGTTGTCCTTCTTGACCAGCACTGCAGGAGCAGAGCCCACGGACTAGAGCACGGTTCGATGATACCCTTGGCCAGTATTTTGTCGACCTATTTTTGATTATGGCGCGTTCCGCAGCCGAAACGTGATAAGGGTGCCGGTGAACCGGTTTAGCATCGGCCAGTGTGGATGATGTGGTGGACCACTTATGTTTGGCTTAAAAAGCGATTTTCGAGATCAAAGATATCGGCACACTACAGGAAGATCCGGCGAAGATCGTCTGCTTTTGTCTGCTTGCTTAAACGGGAGATCTGCAGATATCATTTTTTCGAAATTGGCACATGGCAACACGATGGCTGTGAGATAGCCGGAAACACTGCGAGGACCGTCGACGGCTGACACCAAACATTGCATTCCTGCAACGACGACACGGGGGCAAGCGCGATACCGGCAGGTAGCACATCGGTAGAAAGACCAAAGTTCGAGAGAGGCAGGCAGGTTTTGTTTTCGGGCACGGTGACCACAGTGTGCGGGAGGACGACAGAGTGCGTCAGGACCACTTCGAAAAGCGGGGAGACAACGTATTCACCACCGCGCACAGGCTGAGAGGGGCGAAATGGGACGTACGTAGCGGCTTGCGGTGACAAATGAAGGAACTTCACAGAACATAAGCGGCTGGAAGTGTCGGATATTACGTGGGCATCAAAACGGAGTTTCAGTTGAAGCACACCTGAGGAGCAGCTGATAAGGGCAGAATGCGTCGACAGAAAGTCTAGGCCGAGGATCACGCCGTGAGGACACTGCGCAAGCACGGCAAACAAAACAGTAGTCGCATGGCTAGCAATGCACACTCGGGCAGTCGACATTCAGTGAACAGCAGACGTGCTGCCGTCAGTGACCCGTACTGTGTTCTCAATAGCAGGCGTAGTAACTTTGCTGAGCTGACTATGGAGAGCAGCGCTCATTATTGAAATCTGCGCTGCGGTGTCTACGAGGGCCATAACGGTAACGTCATTTACTTGAATGTCCAGAAGGTTTCGGGGTGTAGGTACAGTCAACAGATGATTTTTATGCCGGGTCCCTCATGCAGCGTCACATCCGGGAGCTGCACGGCTTAGTTTTCCGGAGCTTAGATGCCAGGCCGTGCAGGGGACGAGGACTGGCATGTCGTGGTGATAGAGATCGGCGGCCTTGTTCGACCTTTGGCCTTGTTTGACTTATGTTTGACCTTTATAAGTTGGTTGTTTATTCTATATTGCGTGATCGTGTGGGTGTGGTCGATGTTGGCCGTGCAGGTGGGAGTTATGCAACCGAGGGATGAGCCTGTTGAAGTTGCCGGCCGGATGCGGTTTTCAGCGGTCACTCCTGTTGCAGGAGTGTCAGTCGAAGAGGTTGCGAGTTAGGAGCTCGAAGCTGTGGTAAGATTCCTCGTTGGCCTTCCGTAATTCTTTTCACACTGGCGCGGTATGTTGCAGTAGCCGCTAGACGCTTTTTTCGTTGCGGGGTGCTTTTCTCGTCGCGATGATAGATCGGGTTTTTTTACAAGTACTGATCCAGCCGTATGGCACATGTAACCGACATACGGAAGTCTGAGGAGAGCACCTGAGATTATAAGAAATTAGGCGGCGCAGGAACTCCAGGACGCCGAAGGGACAGTGGGGGAATCAAAGCTCGAAGCAGAACGGTACGTAGGTTGGGGCCGCCTAGGCAGGTATGTGCCAAGGAGTTGTTACGGTTGGCGTCTGGCACCACGTGCAGAAAGGAATTTCACCCGACCTTCTCTCACCATACCTCGTCGAAATAAGGCGTGACTTCTGCTACGGTTGGCGTCCCGCACCTCGTGCAGAAAGGACTTTCTCTCACCGGACATACCTTCTGTAAACACGCTGTGAATAGCATTGGAGAGATCGTATCTCCCTGTCTGACGCCTTTATTTATTGGGATTTTGTTGCTTTCATTATGGAGGACTACGGTGGCTGTGGAGCCGCTATAGATATCTTTCAGTATTTTTACATACGGCTCGTCTACACCCTGATTCCGCAGTGCCTCCATGACTGCTGAGGTTTCGACTGAATCAAATGCTTTCTCGTATTCAATGAAAGCTATATATAAAGGTTGGTTATATTCCGCACATCGCTCTATCACCTTATTGATAGTGTGAATATGGTCTCTTGTTGAGTAGCCTTTACGGATTCCTGCCTGGTCCTTTGGTTGACAGAAGCCTAAGGTGTTCCTGATTCTATTTGCGATTACCTTAGCAAATACTTTACAGGCAACGGACAGTAAGATAATCGGTCTATAATTTTTCAAGTCTTTGGCGTCCCCTTTCTTATCGATTAGGATTGTTACCTTTCTTCCAAGATTCCGGTACGCTCGAAGTCATGAGGCATTGCGTATACAGGGTGGCCAATTTCTCTAGAACAATCTGCCCACCATCCTTTAACAAATCTGCTGTTACCTGATCCTCCCCAGCTGCCCTCCCTCTTTGCATAGCTCCCAAGGCTTTCTTTACTTCTTCCGGCGTTACTTGTGGGAGTTCGAATTCCTCTAGACTATTCTCTCTTCGATTATCATCGTGGGTGCCACTGGTACTGTATAAGTTTCTATAAAACTCCTCAGCCACTTGAACTATCTCATTCATATTAGTAATGATATTGCCGGCTTTGTCTCTTAACGCATACATCTGATTCTTGCCAATTCTTAATTCTTTCTTCACCGCTTTTAGGCTTCCTCCGTTCCTGAGAGCATGTTCAATTCTATCCATATTATACTTCCTTATGTCAGCTGTCTTACTCTTGTTGATTAACTTCGAAAGTTCTGCCAGTTCTACTCTAGCTGTAGGGTTAGAGGCTTTCGTACATTGGCGCTTCTTGATCAGATCTTTCGTCTCCTGCGATAGCTTGCTGGTATCCTGTCTAACGGAGTTACCACCGACTTCTATTGCACACTCCTTAATGATGCCCACAAGATTGTCGTTTATTGCTTCAACGCTAAGGTCCTCTTCCTGAGTTAAAGCCGAATACCTGTTCTGTAGCTTGATCTGGAATTCCTCTATTGTCCCTCTTACCGCTAACTCATTGATCCACTTCTTATGTACCAGTTTCTTCCGTTCCCTCCTCAGGTCTAGGCTCATTCGAGTTCTTTTGGAGTACTGGACATTGAAGCCGCCGTCTCGGCACATCTCCCGCCGCAGTATCCGTATTTGTTTTCTAAGAAATCAGAATGTTTGCTCCCACGCAAGGGAATCGGGTTTAGTGAGGGAACAGTGCAAGCCCTAACTCGTTCCAAGGCAAGGGAGCTGGCGGCCAAGGCATGGTACGAAGGTCCAGTGGTGGAGGAAAGAGGTTTGAAAGAGGATTCATCAACCAGCACCAAACAGGACAGCCCTATAGGGGATAAAGCGGAAAGTGCACCAGCTAAGGAAGAAGTCAGGCAAGCGCCGGAGCCTGAAATGTCTCGAGAGGCAGAATGCAGGAGAAAGTTATTGAACGTAAGCCCTGCCACAATGATTGCTGAGCAGGAAATGCGTAAGGCACAAAACAATGCTGAGCTTTACTATGGCAGGACGGCTCGCACGCGACGCTTTGAAGTTAGCAAAAAGGTAATGATCCTGAAACCCTAATTGAAAAACAAGCTACACGTTCATTGGGAAGGACCGGTTGACATAATTCAGAAATTATCTGAAACAAACTACGTAATCACGGTACCGGGAAAACGAAGGACACCTTAAGTGTACCATAGCAATCTACTTAAACCCTACCGGCAGAGGGAAGCCATTGTGAACATGTCCCTTAAAGAACCTGAGGAGATGTCTGTCGACCTTGCGGAGTTAGCAGCAGTAACGGAGGTATAAGACATTCACGAGCCCATTGACAAGTTAGTAGAACAGGCGGAGTTTAATCCCAATCAAAGGGCCGAACTGAAGGAGCTCATGTTTGAATTTAAAGGCGTATTTTCATACACACCGGGCAGGACGACTGCGATCGTTCACGATATTGAGTTAACCTCATCGGGCCCAGTTTGTTCGAAAGCTTATCACGTTTCACCTCGTCAGCGGGAAGTCATGGCCGCTGAAATAAACAAGATGTTAGAGCTAGGTGTAATCTAGCCAGGAGAGAGTGATTATACTTCGCCGCTTATCTTAGTTGAGGTCCCAGGAAAAGAGCGGCGACCATGTATCGACTATCGCAGGCTCAATTTAATCACGAAGACCAGACTTATTCAATGCCGCACATCGAGGAAAGACTTGAGAAAAGGAGCAGTGCTAATTTCATCTGTACGCTCGATTTAGTCAGAGGGTACTGGCAAGTTCCGTTGCCTGAGAGGGCAAGCAGGCTTGCAGCGTTTATTTCCCCGATGGAAACCTTTCGTCCGAAAGTCCTGAGCTTTCAATTGAAGAATGCGCCATATTGCTTCTCTAGCCTTGTGGACCAGGTGCTACGAGGAATGGAGGATTTTGCACTTCCTTATCTCGATGACATAGCAACCTTTTCTTCATCATGGGCGGACCATATTGACACGTGTACTTAACTTTATTGGGCGACCATGTTTCGCCGCCTAACAAATGTTATCGCACAGCGCAGGACGCGCCTGCATGTAAAAGAAGTTTCTGGAATGTTATCGATGGTTCCGTCCACTGTCTTTCACCGCAACTTGTGTAATCTGATTGCATCTACGCGCGACGCGAATAGTGTAGAACTTTGTGGAAGACACGCGGGTCCCAGCGGTTAATCTGGAACATTCGACGACCGATCTATAAAAGCCGACACGCTTGACCCGCTGATCAGATTTTCGACGATCGCCGACCGTGTTCGGCGCTATCGTTGTGCTATAAGTGTAGCCTGTTTTGTGGGCACAGGTTCGCCCAATAAAAGTTAGTTTTGTCGTTCACAGTACTGCTACTGTGTTCTTCAACGTCACCACCACGTGACAATATGCCACACCTGCGAACCGAGCTGTGTCGTCTGCGAGAGGCCAAGTTAACTGTTACGGCTCCCAAATGCCAATTGGGGCGCGCGGAGGTAGCTTATCTAGGTCATGTAATAGGGCAAGGCCATTGTCGGCATTCCGAGGTTAAACTGACCGCAATAGACAACTTCCCGCAACCATGCACCAAGCGGGACATCAGGTCATTCCTTGGCTTGGCGGGTTATTACCAAAGATATATCCCGCGGTATTCCGAGATTGCGAGTTCTTTAACGGATGCTCTCAGAAAAACAGAACCACAAACGGTAAAGTGGGATGACGCGTAAGAAAAGGCTTTTAGTATGCTGAAGACAGCACTAACGAGTCATCCAGTGTTGGACGCGCCCGACTACTCTAAGCCATTAATTATTCAGTGTGATGCCAGCGAAAGGGGTATGGGGGTGGTGCTCTGTCAAAAGAGAGATGACGAGAACGAACACCCTGTACTGTACGCCAGTAGAAAGTTTTCAGTTCGTGAGGGAGCATACAGTGC
This sequence comes from Dermacentor variabilis, assembly GCF_050947875.1. Lineage (NCBI taxonomy): Eukaryota > Metazoa > Arthropoda > Arachnida > Ixodida > Ixodidae > Dermacentor > Dermacentor variabilis. Next base: position 17,336,755 of record NW_027460291.1, on the reverse strand, counting down.
ATCAGAAAAGGAATGCGCCTGCGTAGTATGGGCGGTGCAGAAGCTAGCTTGCTATATCGCCGGTTCAAGGTTCACCATAGAGACCGACCACTGTCCCCTCACATGGCTGCAGTCCATGTCTACGAAAAACGGTCGTCTTTTGCGCTGAAGCTTGGCTATTCAACAGTACAGCTTGGATATTCGCTACAAGAAGTGTAAGCTTAACGGCAATGCCGACGGTGTGAGTCGTTGCCCCTGGAGTAACGAAAGCCTCATGCTCATGCAGGTTTCCGCGCCATTTTTACGTTCGGTTATACGCTTTTTTTCGAAGTGTAGTCTATTGTTAGCTGACTTTACTAACCACGTCTTAACGCTTGCAAGAAATGGCTGTTTTTAGTGTTCAGGCGGGGGGGGGGGGAAGACGCGCATAAGGAATGGGAAAGGTGTAGCGGGTTTTCTCTTTTTTTTTTAAAGCCGCGTGTGTCTTGGAGGAGGGTGGCCTTGTGCTCGCTGCTTTGTGGTTGTGGATCCGGCACGGTTCTGGGGTGATTGCTTGCCCACGCAGGAGACGAATAGTTGCGAGACCTGCTTGCAAGACCAATTTCACCGGACCGGACCAGGGAGAAAAGTCACAAGAGCGCCACGAGGACTGATCACAACTCCCAGGAATCTATCAGCTACGAAATAATGGTTCGTCCCCTCTAAGGGGAATTCTGCTACTGAAACGCCGATCCCTCGCACAGCGGCTGCTGGTCCCTACGCGTCGGGATCTTCCTCCCCCGCCGGAGATGCTGTTACGGTTGGCGTCTCGCACCAAGTGCAGAAAGGAATTTCACCCGATCTTCTCTCGCCATGCCTCGTCGAAATGAGGCGTGACTTCTGCTACGGTTGGTGTCCCGCACCTCGTGCAGAAAGGACTTTCTCTCACACGACCTTCTTTCACGAAATGAGGCGTGTCTTCTCCTGCCACGGTTGGCGTCCGGCACCTCGTGCAAAAAGGACTTTCTCTCACCCACCAGGCCTTGTCGAAATGAAGCGTGACTTCCTAATTCGCCATGACCATTTCGAGTGTCTGCCGGTCTGGCGAAAGCGCCGTAGCGTTTACAGGCCTCTTGTGTGTGTGTGTGTGTGTGTGTGTGTGTGTGTGTGTGTGCGGCTTTAGAGGGACACTTTCCTCGAACGGCGAAACTCTACAGAACTTCCTAGAACCAGCAACGCGCAAAAGAGGGAGAAGCGTCTACATTTCCAGGAGGCGGGACGACCTCCTCCTTGAAGCAGACTCGGTATAACCGGAGGAGGAGGAGGCCTCGTTCTGTGCCGGTCACGTGACGTCGACGGAAGCAAGATCCCTCCCACTATTGTAGAGAGCCTATTTAAGGGGCTCCGAAATGTACTTTTGTTCACTCCATTCTCTTCTCATCTTCTTTCATCAACCTTTGAATAAACCGTGCAAGTTTCGCACTAGAAATCGTCTCGTCCTTGCCGGGTCGCCATGGTCTACTGGATGCCTGCAGTGCGCCGACTACGCGCCATGCTACCCGATAGTAACGTCGGTCGAGCTTCAATAGGCAGGCGTCGCTACTACTCGGCAGCAGTACGATACGCTTTCCTGGAGTACACAACAGAGTGTTCGCACGGAGAGCTCCCCTGGCACGCGCAGCTGTGTCTCGCAAGGTCGAGATATTTTAAAGGCATCTCCGCCCATGATCTTTCTTTTCCCTCATTGCATTGCGCACTATTAACCAGAATAATATGGAGGGCATCCGGTGCAGTCGCAAACGCGAGTCATGGTATATGTAGCTCGCGTCGCCGGGCGTATGTAGTAATATCAGAATTAGTTGTATGGACTTTATGCATAATACGCTTTGTTACGTTACTCTAAAGGGATGGGTCTTGAGGACGGTGTTAGGTTTTTTCGTACCGCCCTAATCCTATACCCCCCTAGAAACACACACACTTATAACCCCTTTTTTATATGTATACATACATTTCCTTCCCATGACGGATTGATCAGTTCAAGTTGTCAACTTGTCAATGACTGTCACAGGAATTACTGTAATAACCTCAATTCCACGATCGGATTAACTTTTTTTGTTGTAACCCTGAAGAGTACATAGAACCTTATTTTGTGTATGGGAGAGAAGTATAGGCCTTTTGCACATGTGGACATCACAAGCTTAATCCAGTTTGCAGTACACAGACAAAGCAGCTGCTACAAGATGAACTGCGGCATTGAGGGCCACACAACACATACGTAATTAAAGGCGAAAATATAGAGGGAAGCTTCAAAAGACGCTCTGTAGCACTGCAAAGTAGAACATATATTGTACGTGTACACAAAATGTTCAATAAAGCAATGCATCAATGTCCCATTCGCCTTCAAGTTTATTACAAAGTTCAAGTTTACAGAAGTTCATTATGAGTACAACAGGAATCTGCTGACACACCCGCAGTCAAGGTGCCTGTTCGAAGTGTGTTGACTGCCTCAGCGTAGGAAAAAGAAAGAAATTGGGTGAATGTCAACACCAGTGCCACTGCTTCTTGCCTCTGACCTGCACGTGCCTCCGCGGCATCTTTGTTGTGGAGTCTGCACAGGTGAGCTGGCGTGGTGAGGCGTAGGAGTCATCGGAGAGAAAGCGTATCGTTTACATAGAGAAGTGGCTGTTCACATTGTGTGTCACTTTCCCTCAAATGCTTCCTTACCAACTAGGGTGACACACCTGCAGTCAAGGTGGCTGTTCCAGGTGTGCAGGCTGCCTAAACGTAAGAAAAGGAAAGAAATTAGATTAATGCCAATACGAGTGCTATTGCTTTTTGCCTCTTACCTGCATTTGCCTCCACGGCCTCTTGGCTTGCGGAGTCTGCATGAGGGAGCTGCTGTGGCTAGGTGTAGGCATTGTCTAAGCAAAAAGAAAAGGCCATTCAAATGGGGAATTATGCAGATAAATGCAGTTCTTATGTATGCAAAAATTTTTGCACTGTTCTTGCCGAAAAGTTTTCAATTATAGTGTCTAGAATGCACCAGCACATTGACTGCTTTTGCTTTTTACCAGCAGGTATTGCTGTGAGATCCTTAGTATGGCTGTGTGCAGCATTGTAACACTTGGTGGAGGCATTTGAAGTTGTAGCCAAAAATATAAAGAATCATCCTTGTCGGCATGAATGCTTGCAATTCCTAAATGCAGTGGTAACTATCACTATTGGTACAAGGCCCCCCACATCTATGCGGCAAGTGCCATTGAATTTGAAGTGTCATTGAAGTGCCACTGAATTTTTCCTTCAGTGTTTCACAAGGTGTCTCATATGTCCATATTAGATGTGACCTGTTTCTCTTTATTACTCGCATAATTTTGCAGAGTATTCTACCTATATTGACTTGCTTGACCTCCACTAAAGCGTCTTGCATTTTCAAATACCATTCTTTCCTTAAAATCATTCGACACTTCACATAATTTCTGTACATTGATCTTCTGATACAATGCATTCACTATTTTTGCTAGTTGTTTCTGACTAGAAATGCCTTCTTTAATTTAGAGCTGAAGTTTTACCTTTGGAACACACAGAACGGGTTTCCATTGGATATCTGCATAACAAGGAAACATGTTTCATTAAACATCTGCAAAACCCAATAGAAAATTGATGACTGCAGCTTGCAGTGTGATTTGACTGAATTAGCCATAAAAGTAACTGTCACTTGGTAAATTAAAGCACATATTAGTGCCATGTGCAACATATGTTACACTAAAGCGGTGGGTTCTCTTGCTTATACAGCAAAATAATCGGTGCGCGAGAAAAAATTATTTTTGCATACCCCTTGTACACACTGATTTAAGGAAAATGAGCTGGACGTGTCCACATGATCTACTTCTTTTACCTGCGAGTATCCTCAACAAAAATGTGTCCCAGCTGCTTAGTGGTATTTGAGATTGTGTTAGTATTGCATATGGGGTGCGTGTTGTCTAAAATAACTGAATTTTGAAAATTCTCGTAGGGATCTGATGTCCGTATCTGCAGTTCATGGATACATGTAAAAAGACTCAGCATCAAGTGCAAGTGAACGGTCTCACAGACCTGGAGTCGATCATGCAAATAGATTCGCTGCACACATTTGTGACCAGAAAAGATATGCCACACGAAATGACATGCAAGCAAGTGTTGAAAATATTGCACAGTTAATAGAACGCCTACGCTAATAATATTTGGGTTCATGCACTCGATTTCGTTCGTATTAGGCACTCGCCTCTTGATTGCTTCGTGGCACAGAAATACTCGGCATCAGGCTGTTTTTCTGCTGTGGTCTTTTTAGAAGCATGCTTGTCCAAAGTGCAACAATAAAGCAGATTCTGTGACTTGCTTGTAGATTCGCCAGTACAATTCCGGTGCGCTGGTCCACCTATCCAGCAATTCCCTACTGAACGGAAACCTGCAAATAAAAACACCGCTCCGCATGTAAAAAAAAAAATGCTCTACTGTGACGCTTCTCAAACGATTGTGATGCATCACAAGAGCTGTCTACACGCGTGGTGTTCTGAACAAGGACACATTCGTTTACACACATATGCCGGTGCACTTCGGGCCTTGGGTGGCACAAAAGGCACGAATGTGCCATAGCGTCCGATGTTGACGCGCGATCGCATGTCAAACCTAAACTGTACGAAACTACTACGCATTGTTAGGAATGGCCGTACGGGGTGGCAACGTGCCAGCTTTCAGCCCGCTGCACGTGTTCCAATCCCACCAGACGGGGCGCCCTTCAGAGAACTGCGGATGACCGGCAGCCACGTGGTGCGCGGTCAGCTCAGGAATGTGGTACTCGGTCGCGCTACCCGGGACAAACCAGAGTTCTACGAAGCCCTCCGACGTCGGCTCCGGCCCTTTTCACCTGTGTGTATGTGCGGCACGTGTATGTGAGTCATCCTCCTCCTCCAAGAGCCCTCGCCCTCCTCCAAAAGGGCGGGTCATCTACGGTAACGTCGAACGATGACTGGACGAACGTTTCCGTCCACTGGGACTCAAGGGGGGACCAAGGGCTTATAAGCAGCGATTATCGGCTGCTAGAGCGTGCTCGTCCTAGTGAGCTGAGTGCTCGTTGTCATGCTAGAAATGTACTCGTGAGCTGTGTGCTCGTAAGCTGTTTGCTGTATGTTAGTCTTGCGGGCTCCATATGGGAGTCGCGCTAGACTGCCGATGTATGTCTTGTTCAAGATGTAAATACTGCCAGTAAATCCTGCTCTCCTAAGTCCCGACGAAGAGCCAAGCTCCTTCCTACAGCTACGACTGCCAATTCCTACAACTGAATGGCAGCGGTGAGATCGGTCTACGGCTCGTAAATCGGCCGACGACTCGGGAGACAGCAACGGCAACTGACGGACGTTGGCACATGGTGACCTACCGGCATCCTGATCAAGTTGGAGGCGACTTGGGATTGACCACCTCTTGCAACTAACTGGATACGGCAGGGAAGGACTGGTTATATGGCGCTGCTTTAGTGGGTAAGCGTTTGGTTTTGGCTGTAAGATTTAAAAGGCTTCAATTTCTCTGTGTTTTTGATTTGATTCGCTGGGGATCTTTTACTTGTATTTTGATTTGCGTGGGTATCGCAACAAGTATTGTGTGACAGCAGAGCCAATGCTTAAGGTAGCGACCATGGTCCTAATGTGTTTGACGGGAGCTGACCTGTTGTGGTTGTGTGAAGAGCTCGAGGTATACGTAGAGAAGGACTTGACGGAATCAGAAATTCGGAAAACCATTGTCGCAAGTAGCAATGATTTGAAACTAATCGACAACCTAGGTAACCGAATTCTAAGAAAAAGACAGGAATAGGAATCAATTAAGCAAGAATGCCAAGAGCGCGAGCGAAAACGCCATGAGCGTGAGCAAAAACGACAGGAGGTTGAAAAAGAAATTGCAGCAGTAAAGAAACAGATACAGGATTTGCAGCAGCTAAAAGCAGGAAGTCAACAGCTGCTTGAGAAATCTGTAGGCTGGACGCAGCGAAAGTGTGAGGAAGTAGATTGCAGATTTTCGTCCAAAGCCGAGAAAAGTAGTAGTACCTGTGAGAGTAGCAGCACGTTCACAGGTGAACTCGAAGTGCTAGCAGCTAACGATGCCTTAGTAGCAACAAAGGCCGTTAAAGGCCAGAGTGAGAGCGACGAGGTGCTGTGCCAACAGAGGACTATAGAGTCAGCTAGGCCAGCTGCGAACGAATTGGCACAGTTACTGCGCGTGTGCGTCGCATCGCATGGTAGCGAGGTCGCTAGCGAGGTACAGAATACTACGGACTTGAATGGACACGAGCACCCATGTCGAGTCAGATCTGCGTGCCGAAGTGATGTGCGAGCTGAGCGATGCAGTTGAGAGTAGTTCTCGGGATGGCGAGCTCCGTAGCTCGCGAGAGAACAACTGCATTGTTCAGTGATCGGTGCGGCTCTCCGCCAGTCTAGGTAGCCTAGAGATGGATGATTTAATTAGGAATGATTCGGACTGTGCGCCTGAGACAGCGATCGAGACGGACGGGCTGTGTGTCGATGCACAGCGTGGGCTGGGCAATGCAGTGGAGGGCAGTTCGCAAGAGTGCGAGTTGCATAACTCAAGTAAAGCCTGCTGCATTGTGCCAGAGTCGGTTGAGCTGTCCGCCAGTCGAGGCAAAGATAGAGTCGATTTAAATGATAATCATTCAGACTGTGCGGGTAAGATACCGATCCGGACCGACGAAATGTGTACCGACCAGCACGAGGCGCGAGAAGGCGACATGATAGAGAGTTCAAAGAAAAAACGCCGCAGAAAGAAGCGCCCTAAAGATAGGAATGCGGTGACTAATGTAGCGCCGCTAAAGACGGCGAGAGACCCAAAAGAGCAGGGCGCGAGGAAAGGAAAGGTGCGGTCGTCACTGACGATGTTGACGCATCAAACACGTTCGAGCCACCGGTCAAAGGGGAACCGCGAAGCATGTTCTGCACGGACGCGGACAAAGGGCACGGGGCAGTTAAATTCCTCGTCGTTCCGTCGTTCTCTTCGAAGCTCAGCGTGTAGTACAAAGAAGCGCAAGGTGGCAAGTGGTGACCAGGTGGGGAGTAGCGATTCGGTCAATCGAGTTCGTGAGGAAAGAGGGGCGCCCGGACGCAAATTGGCAGGAGACTGTAACGTCTTGGGGGAGCTGATAGTGAGTCAACCCTTTTGTTCTTCCTCGGTAGGCAGAATAGCTTTCAAACCGCGACCACCTCGAGTACGACTCAAAAGTATGAGTCAGTTGTAAATGCTTGGAAAGGGAGGCCAAGGGAGCTTCCGTAGAAGTGAAAGGTGTTGTTTTATTTTTGAAAATTTTGGAAATTTTCGCGATTTGACACTAAGAATTTCTTTCAACATGTAAGGTATGAGCTCTGTTTATGTTTTGTTCTAGAAGCTCCGAGATTAGAAAGATGAGTTTTTTGTAAACATGTAGTATCGCGAGGTGTTCATTAATAAGTAGATAGGCTTTCTTTTTTTGTGTGTGCGAGTAACCTGAGTAAAGGTTATCATTGATAGGCCTATGGTAACGCGCGTGTGTTTTAGTTAACCTTTTTTGTGTTTTTTTTATTTTCTAAGGTTAACCGTGTATGTTTTCAGTTAGTGCATCATTTGCACTGAAAAGAGCTCTTAGGTCCATTAGCGCGTGTCCTGTGCTGACGGAATGCCCCGTTCACACTGAGACATTCGGCGTCTGGAGCGGCGCCCAGTTCGGCGGAACCCAGTTCGGCGGCGGCGAGATCCGCCGGAATAGCCCCTTCCGCGCCGATCGCTCCCGTACCGATTTTTGCGGCAGCTGCCGCCGGATTGCCTCGCCGCCGCGCGGCGCTGACCAATCGGGGAGCGCGAAACAGAACTTCCAAAGATGGCGGCCGAGTCTCAAGTCATGTCGCAGTCGTCGCAGTCATCAAAGTCCGCCGCGACATCCACATCCGAAATGCTCATCGAACTGGTGCGCAACCACCCAGTCCTCTACGATAAGCGCCACTTGAAGCACAAAGACAACGTGCTGAAGGACGACTTGTGGCACAAGGTCGGTCGCGAGCTTCGGCGAATGCTTCTGCGCGTCATGCATCGCCGGAAAGGTGCTTGCCAAGCGGCCGAGCAGTACTGCCTCTTCTTGCTCGGGGTTCATCATTGTCGTTTCAAGTAATGGTAGAGACGCGCAACATAAACACACGAACTCGACGCGAGCGGAGACAACTGCGCAATTTCGAGCCGTGAGAACATCCGGGATATCCCGCGCTTGATTGGAGGTTAGCACTTTATGGGGCAGATGGCGCTGTATGTCTTTCCGGCGGCGCGGTCCGCAAGCAGTGTGAACTACGCGATTTTCGGCGGCAAGAGAATTCCATTCGCTGCAGACGCCGGATTCCTCAGTGTGAACGTACCAGAAGGCAGCAGAAGGTTTATGACTGGGCTGCTCGTGTGTGTCGAGGGCAGCCGTATTCTGACTTCGCTAGTGAGCGTGCAGGGAACGAGTAACTAGAAGACACATTTGTTTGAAGGTTCCTTGGTGTTGCGTAAGTTACGCAAGTTTGGTTGTTTGTTTAAGGAACGCGTCCTGTGTGGACTAAAGGAACAAATGTGAGTAAGCGTGATAAAAACTTTGTGTATGATACAAGCACGTGTTCCGAATAGGGACCACAAAGCCAGCGCGATTGTATTTACGTACCTGTGTAGTTGGCCGGACGGTTCAGTGGCAGCAGTACATGAAATAAGTACGCCATTGTGATAGGATAAGAACGGGCTGTTCGCGAAGTTAGGCTGCTTAAGTTATGTTTGGGTAGTGGTGTTTGAGAGCCTTCGGTTTAATTCTGCGTAAACCTTTGCTCTTGTGCAGCGCGACGGTCGGGTTTGGTCGAACTCAAGAGGAACGTGAACGCTCGCTTTGGCGGCACAAAATTTTGTGGCAAAATTTGGGGTTTCCCAGTTGAGTGACTTGCATTGAAATCTTGATAGGAGGCCTGGTGGGTTAACAGCTTATTCCAGGCGTTTGAACGCTGAGCGGTATTGTGTTGCCGGGTCGACTCTTCTGTGCCAGTTGTAAGATGGTTGAAGGCATTCCAAGTACGCAGGGGTTCTTGGTTAGGCGCGTAGGAAGTACAACGCGTGGGTTTCTGCTACAACGGGCGTCGTTCTTCGCTTCAAACGCGTTGCGTTGAAACGTGGAGAAAGACTGGGGAGCCAGACCCGTGGCCACACAAGTTTCACAGAATCACTTGTGCTTACCACCGCAGTTAGTCGGCGCTCTCATCGCGAAAAGCGTGCGCAGTATGTCGGCCTGGTCTATCGTTTCGTCAAATCAGCTGTTGTGTGCCTGAAACTCCGGTGCGTATTTTATTACAATACAATACAATCTTTATTGTGCATAAAGAAAACAAAGTACATATAGAAGCCCTACCAAAGCCTCAGAGGGCTTGACTGGCAGTGCCTGACAGTCAGGTCGCAGAAAATTGCACAGGGTTAATACCGGAGTTAGCTATTAGTGGGTCGGAGCAAAATGTTGAACAGTTATACAAAATGTTACATTAAACATCGACAATTCTAAGTAGTTTCTTAATCCCGCGTCTTGTGATTGCTTCTAGCACAGGCGTTGGCAATTTATTAAATATGGCTGGAACATAGTATTGCCGCGTTCTCCTTCCGTACTTTGTCGCAGTCCTGGGGATGACGTAGGGTTCCTTCGGTCTTAAGGGGCAGACAGGCGTATATCGTGTTTTAAAATCATTATTCCAGAAGTGTTTAATTACAACACTTTCGACAATCAGGGAAGTGAAGTTTCGCAAATTCAACAAACTAAAGACATCTGCAGCTTGCTTTGGACACAAATCGTAAGCCACTGTTGACAGCAGTGAACGGAAAATTGAATTAATTCTTGAGCTCCACCTAAGAGTACAATGGCCATAACAGTTAAGACATAACGTAGCACACTGTAGACTAAAGCATGGACAATAATTTTTCGAACGGAGATTGGCATAAGACATCGTATGTTGTATAATACACAGGAGACCGCGCAGCCTTTTACAGACGTGGGATAATTGCGAGTTCCATAATATGTCACAGTCAAAAAGCAATCCAAGATACTTAACAGGAGATGCATTTTTAGCAGGTTGAAATGTACATTCATAACAGTCCAATGTGTGTTAGAATAATAATGTAGGCAGGATTTTTTTCATGGGCTTATGGAAACAGACAAGTCGCGTTTTAGAAGGGCTGATGCTTATTAAATTAGCCGCAAGCCAGTCCATAGCTTTAGTTGCCTCATTCTGTAAGGAGCTGATTGCATCAGAGTAATTAGTTGCACAGGATACAAGAACAGTATCATCGGCATATTGATATATATATATAATTAGTACACTGGACAAATCATTCACATAAATGTTAAAAAGCAGGGGGCTTAATATTGAGCCCTGAGGGACTCCAGAATGAATACTGGTACAAACACTTAAACTATTTCCCACCTTTACACACTGTCGTCTATCCTGCAGAAAGTTAGTTAATAAATTCAAGAATGATCCACGAAGGCCTAGGAGAGACAGTTTCTGTAACAAAATGTCATAACAAACACTGTCAAATGCCCTAGAGGCATCCATAAAGAGGGCACATGCTACCCGGTTACGGTCTAGTGTTAAGTTTAAAAGATCAGAGAAAGCTTCTAACAGTGTTTGTGTACCCTTCCCCTGTACAAATCCATACTGATGTGATGTTAGTACACTATGCTTATCTAGAAACTGTGTTACCGTAAGAGCCACATGTTTTTCTCATATTTCAGCTATACAGGGAATTATCGAAATAGGTCTGTAATTTTCAATACTATTGCGTGCACCTTGCTTATGAAGCAGAATTGCAATTGCGGTTTTCATATCAACTGGAAGCACACCGCCATCCAAAACAAAGTTTAAAAGAGATAACAATGCATGTTTAATTGCGTCAAAATTTCTCTGGAGTTCACTGACAGAGATTTTGTCGAAGCCAGGTGATTTGTTCCTCTTAAGGTTGAAGAGAATGGACCTTAATTCTTGAAGCGATAGTAAAGGAAGATATGCGGAATCTAGCAAGCTATCTGTTAAAGTACACACCGATGGTCGCCGTGTCCTCGATCCCGAGACACTTGAAAAGTACTGATTAAATAAGTTTGCCACAGTTTCGTCGTCTGCAGAAAAATAAAACGAAAGGCGCTGTTTAGGCGTTCAAATGTTGTCGCCTCCAAGATTATTGATTAGGGACCATGTTTTCTTTATGTCAGATCGAGCTTCTTAAAATTTCTCTCTAAAATAAACGCGCTTCGCAAGTGTGATCATTGCATTCACGTTGTTTCTGGCACATTTATATCTTCAACGCGTGTCATTGCAGTTTGACGGCCGCTTGGCCTTAGTCCACAACAAGTCTCTTTCCTTTATAGCTGCTAGGATTTCGCTTTTCATCCGTTTCTGGCTCAGGTTACGTTGCCTGATTTTGACAACGCGTGTTGCCGCCTGCCTAGAAGCATCAAACGCAGCTACAAATTCGCGGTACATGTTTTCCGGTGACACAGTACATAAAAAATTATCCCAGTCATTTTTCTGGACTAGTTTATCGAAAAGCCTTGGATCAATTATACAAATTTGTTTGATAGAGTTAATAGCCTCTGATAACAAAGGATTCACAGTCTGTTTCAGCGAACAGCAGACGAAGTAGTGGTCAGAAAGCTTAATTTGTGCAATGGCAGATTTTGCTTCCAGATACTGGGCTCTAACATTTACATGATCAATGCAGGATGAAACAAGACGTTGAAATAGGAATTCCTCGCGAGTTGCTGCATGGATTGTCATTTCAATTCCCCATTTAGATAGTGTATCTAAATAATCAGCAACTATTCCTACTGTTGGACGTAACGTATCTATATTAATGTCACCTGTGAGGCAAATACATTCATCGGTTCCTAGACGTGATAACGCAGAGTCGAGCTCAGCCAAAAAAAGACGCCTGTTACCACATGGGGCACGATATACACAAAGCAAGGCCAATGAAAATCGAGGATTAGATAAGCGGAGAGTAACAGTTTCGGCATGGTCGAAAGGCAACTTGGGGTCGGAGACTGACCAAGTGTTTTTTACGAAGGCAGCCACGCCTCCACCCTTCCGGACTGGACGATAAAAGAAGAATGACTGATAGCCCGGTAGCGCGAAACTAGAAAATGGACCTGGCGAGATATTTATCTCGGTGAGTACGATGGCATCAAAAAGCAGTGGAACAGAAGATAGAATGGCTACTAAATGGTCCCAGTGCTTACGAATGCTTCTGATGTTTACGTGAGTAACATGGAAAGCGTCATGACCCGGATAATAAAAAAACTGAGAAACCTCTAAAAGGTGATTGCAAACCTTGAAAGCACTACCCATGACTAGATAAGCCTCTCAATGTCCAATTTTCTATTAATTCGAACGAGTGGAGCGCCGTCTGTTTTCCTTGCAAACACCTTGTCATTTCTTGTCCAGACGTACTTGAAGCACATTTCCTTTGCTTTAGTGCTAGCTAGCCAGAACAGTTCACGATTAACCCGGGTATAGTTGTCATTGAAATACAACCGTGGAAAATCATTCTGAACTAATCCTGGCAAGTTTTTACCTGACTGAAGCCATTGTTCCTTCGCTTCAACGGAGCACATCTGGACAAGAATAGCTGGTGCAGTATTGTCCCTACTGGGTAGACGGTGGATAGCACAGACTTGAGTTGCTGCAAAGTTAGGTACCTCAAGTTTTTGCGCAAGATCAATGCGGAAGGATTGCAAGTTCTCCTTTGGCTTACTGGGAAGCCCGTGGATCTCGAAATTTTTTCTCCTACTGTACTGCTCCATTTCATTCATTTGCTCACTTATTTTGTCAATCAGGTCTGACTGGAACTCGACAGTAGAAGACAGCGAGTCAACCTTGGAACGTAATTCCGTCACATCCGTCTGATTTTTGTTGACTGTCTCCAATACCGAGTCATATTTTGTGGAAAGAAATTCTATTGAAATCTGCACTTCCTGTATCGCGTTCTCGATCTTTCCAACCGACTCCTTAAATGTAAGAACCCACGCGTTGTACTGTACCTTCGTGGCGAGTATTTCTACACTAGATGCAAGTCGGTCTAGCTTTTCATTTACAGCAATAAATTGCTGTGCAAACGATTCTTCTTTTGCTGTCTGTGTCAAGTCTCCTTGTGTGCTTTCTTCCGGTCGGCATGTTTGGCACAGCCAGGTTTCGCGTTTAACTGTACTCATTTTTGCGTAGCTGTTTTCAACTACTGTAGAGCACCGTTTTCCAAGGTGGAAACCTTCTTGGCAAGCCGAACATGTTAAAAATTTCGCATCCAAAGGTAACGGCTTAGAGCAAGCAGCACAATCAGAAGGCATTTCTGTGCAGTCAGCGGCAAAAAATTACAATGATAAAATAAGTAAGAGCAAAAGGGTCACCTGCCGAAAGGCATGAAATGATTAGCTCCGGGAGCGTATTTGCCGCTGACTGCAAAAAAGCCGAACGATGCTGTTCCTTAAGTAGGCATTCCCAAGCGTCTGGGGCGGAGGCTAGGTGATGTGCCGACGAGAGGGTGACAGCTTGCGGACGAAAATAGCAGACGGAAACCCGCTGTCTGCGCAGAGCCTGCGCAGATCCAGGCTCACCGATGCCAGCGGCTGCACTGCCCGTGTCTGAGTGAAGCGTCCGATGACCGCGTGCAGCACCTGCCGAAAGGCATGAAATGATTAGCTCCGGGAACGTATTTGCCGCTGTCTAGCACCTTTCCGCGGGATGATGAGCAAAACGAGAACAAGGTGAAAGCAGGAGCCAACGTTTCTTGTTCAAGGCGACATATGCTTTCCTCGCCACAGTATATACAGGCGGGGTTCTTCTATCCAATTAGTGCTACGCGTGGCAAGGAAAGCAGAGGGCGCTCACCTTGTTCCTTCATCTTCCGTCTGGGGAATGCGGGAGATGGAAAATCAAGACGATGAGTAAAACGAGTACAAGGTGAAAGCAGGGGCCAACGTTTCGAGAAGTGGACTTGTCTTCTTCAAGGCGACGTATGCTTTCCATTTGCCGCGTGTTTGCTTAGTAAAAGGTTCTGCTTTGCGTCTTTCGTTGTGAAATAGATAAATAGCATTACCCTGCAATTTAAACGTCGAAGTCGTCGCCCCTTCTTGAGATTTACGTGCCTTATTTTGTAAGATTGTGTGCTGCGACGTTCTTACGCTGTTGAGAAGTGGCTATTAGTTCTCGTCGGATGATTGAGAGGCATTGAGCTGAACGACAGCGTCGACTGGGACCGTCTGCCATAACAGTGGGCCGGCACAGCCTCAAATATGGCCGGAGTCCCCCGCTCGTCTGGCCATCGTTGGATACAACAAGGGGCGAATTTTTTTTACACGGAAAATAAGTCGCTGTGGACCTCGGACGCTCGCTTGAGCGCCTGCACATGTTTGCAGGGGCGAAATACATCATATTGTTACCCAGAAGATGCCTCCTAATGCGACGAATCGCCGTCGGAAGGGCGGCTTGGTTGCCTTCACACGTTTGGAGGGCGAAAGGTTTCCTTGTTTCCTTAAACCGCCCCGAAACGCGACCAGTCTTCCTTGAGGTGGTCGTGGCGGGTTGTTGGGCATAATGCCGACGCCTTCGTTCGCTACTCCATTGGCACCTGTCTGCTGCTTGCTGAAGCGGCGGGCCATCTGGTGCTTCCGTGGTTTACCTGGCTGACCTAACATCGACTGCTTCACACACTTGGATTTCGTCACTCAACCTCGGCGTGCGTTGTCAACGCCGACTATGTGTGCATATTCCAAAAGCCCCGTAGCCGACGCGACCAAAGCGAGCCTACTAAAGCTACCGCTTTCCTATCACGTGAGGGCCTATTTCCCATCATCCGATTCCTCTAAATTTTTTATGAGTAGGCTTCAACATGGTCACGTGACCCTCCCTCCTTGTATTTTCCTTCCTCCATACGTAAGCCTGCCTCTTTGAGAGAGTAAGGAGGCAGGTTTCTGTTGAAAAGAGAGCGTTTGAGAGAACGGTGGCTCCACGCACCCACTTGCGATACTTGGCAGAGATGTTCAGAGCAGCGTATGCTACGCGCGCACTATGTTCCTTCGCCCAGCCCGAGGCGTTGTTCAGGGCCCCTTTAAGTGATCATTTATAAATATCGAAGCTGAGCTGTCGACGCCTAAGTCCTTGTTCGTGAGCTGTTTCTTTATGGACTTTTGCAGCTTTAAGTCTCTCTTGACACGGGACTTTAACTGCACGACGATGTTACGCTTTTCTTTATTGCGGGTTGGCACGCGATTGCAGGTTTGAATGTCTGATTCACTGATGTGTTCATCAATAAATAGCATTTCCCAGTGCAGTGAGTATTCCGAGAACGCTAATCGTTCTCAAGTTCTACAACTCCTCCTACTTGGAGGTTGGCGTTACGCAAGTATTGCTCTGCATGAGCAAGCCGCTTCTCAGGATCTGAGATTTTATTTTTCATGGCGTCACACGTCGCGTGGAGTTCGCGGTTATCTTTGGCCAGTTGGACATCCTCAGTTATTTGGCTGTCTAGCGAAAGTAATTACTAATATGCAACAAATTTTTGCATGCATTCCATGCTTGAAAGCAAATCTTTTTGTTCTGTACTTCTCAAATGTTTCCTAAAGTGCATTCCACACCTTCACGCAATGCCCATAGATCGCGGCGTAGTTCCTCCTTGATTTTACTCATGTCGGCTCGAATTTCGTCCTTTAGTTTTTCCGATTCCTTAGCGGCCAGCGGCGACGTGGAAAAAAGAAAAAAAAAACAAATCTTTCCAAACTTTTACACTAAGCTGCAGAAAACGGAGCACAGGGGCGCCGTTTAGGTCGTGCTGATTGTACGTATGTCGCAACTGCTGCCAAAACTGCTGGGGTTTGTCAGGAAGGGTCCTTTATGCAGTCCTGTGATGCACGGGTATGCGATTGCAAGCACAGCGTGTGGCTGCGCCTACTTTCGTCAGCTTTTCGCTTTTGATCATTGCTGTTTGATGTAGCCTTATGCCTGCACATGTTACTTCATGTTTAGCACACTTGCTTGTACTGGTTTCCACACCGCTAACATAGAGGAGAGGTGCATGGCAAGATGGGACAGTTGAAACATTTTCAGCACCGCCGGAGCTACGCAGTTCAGGAAGCCTGTCACAGGTAGCACCACTGTACATACCGTTTCCGTCGTAATCTGCAGCCGCTTTGTCTAGAAGTATGCGTGAAAAGAAAATAGGCATTTCTACTACAAAATGTAGCCAAATAGCTGTTTGTTGTTACCACTCTCAAGGCAAAACAGGAACGGCAGATTATGCTTGTGAGAAACATCTTAGCAACGCGCATTTAGGAGCGCTTTGTGCCATTGTTCTTTTAAGCCTACTGACTGCCTTCCATATGATTTTACTCTCTCATTTGTCCTGGGGAGGGAGCACTGGGGACACTGTTACATGCTTTCTGGCAGCGCTCCATGCTTTTCTTTCCTAATTTTTAATCATATTCTTACCCTCTATAATTGGCTTTCTTTTCGAAAATTTGTACCTTTCTGCTATATCCGTTTTGTAATACGATTACCACATCTTATGACGTGTAGTGCGGTATAACCGAACTAGTTGGTATTCTTGGCATTGAAAGGCGTCACAGATACATGCGGTTGTTCAAAAATTAGCGAGCACATCGAGTAACAAGTCCATTTTCTTGACGTCGGGAGAAACCGAGATGACAGTGATTTAACTATTTTAAACAATGGAGGATCCGCAGAGCCCGCCAGCAGTCGACTTTCAAGGGCCCTCGGGAACGTTAAAACAAGGTTGTGTTCTGTATAGCATGCGTATATATTTTAGCAAGGAAAACGTGTTTCTTTAAAGACAAAGTGAAGAGCACTTATGAGTAATGGCGTGGATGTGAAAGTGGTGAAAGGAGAAACATGGACTTCGCTGCCGCCGACGTATGTGCAGCGTCGAGCGAGGGCGACAAGCAAGTTTCTTGTTCAGCACTGACCTGGCCTCGTGTAGCCTAGACGAGGCGAAACCTTAGCGTCACATATGTCATGTTTGCTTTTTCTCCTACTGCATGTACCACTCCTCCAAATAAAAAAGAAAGTTGGTGGGGGATACATCTCGTTGTTCGCAATTTTCTTCAAAGCTTCCTGCACATCCTGCAAGGAAGATCTCCTGTTTTTTAGGGTAATGTCGGTTGTGTATTTACAGCAAATAATCTTATGTCTATGCGATAAATGAACAATATATTCAAACGTGAACGCTGTCCCGTTTCTCCCGCCTCTCCCCAAATATTTACTGGCGGCTCATTTTCTCATATGTGAGTCAACATGGAACGTATAGGATATGACACGTAGGACATTCTATTGATGATGTATAATGGCATCTATCTTGAAATGGCTGCAAATAGTCAGCTATCCTGCTTGAGCTACTAAGCCTTGACGGCGTCTATTGCAGTCTCGTCGATCTTCGCTCTCTTCAGTAAAACCAATATGTAATGTTGCCTGTAGCGGCTCCGGTTCCGTCGATTTCTTCCCTGCCATTTTCCCACCAATATTCTAAACATGTCTTGCTTTTCTCAACTGCTGACCAGTTAATGCCTCCACCTGCTTTGAATCCCAGCGCTCCTTGAAGCTGGACGTTACCTAGGGGTCTCGCTGGGTGAATACCTTCATATTCCATCAGGATGTGCTAAGATGCAGCATACGCATGCCTCATCGTGAGGCGAATATTTTCTCTGGTATGTTTTTGTCCTTAGGCAACCAGCTCGGGCTTCAAACTGCAAGGCCACTGCCCTTTGTGTTATTTTACATATTTTCCTTTCTGATTTATCATTTGCCATAATTGTAAATCTCCATGGTCTTTTATGTTTCCATTATTTGCATCCAATTCACTGTCTCTATTTCTGTTGCTTCCTTTTTCATGGCGCCTCGCTTTCCGCTTACACTTTCAATGTACTTTTTTGCCAAGTTTCGTGTCACCTCTTCTTCCATTCCGTGTCCACGCTTTTGAGCTACAGTACACTTTAGCCGCCTATATATTTTCATCAGTGTTCCTGAGTCTTTCTTCAAGACTAAGTTTGCTCGGACTTCAACGGAGGCCCAACCCATGTTACCCTGCACTTGTGGTTTTACCCCCGAAGCCTATTACTGACCATTGGTTAACTTCCAACCCACACGAGATTTTTTAAGCACGCAATGTTATCAAACGGAGGTCGACCAGGTCTGCGGGCGGCACGTGCTGTGCGGACGCGTCGCTTGATGGGAAACGTCTTTTAAATATTGATTCCAGAGCAACGCTCTCTTATTTACTCAAGGCACTTCACGTGTATAATCTCTAGGTAATTTCCTTGCCATGTACTGAGTTTGTTATTATGCAGGTATTATTTCTAGGTTGGACAGCGAATTTATTCTACCATTCAAATACGATTGTGATATGTTGGGAAATTTATATAATAGATATGCGCCTTCATGTGCCCAAGTCACTGATCTTTCGTAATCACTATAACGCACTTTACGCACGTCTAAAGTTTGGCTTAAACGAGCAAAGTTGCTGAGGTTAGACGGGCACGTTTGTTAAAAATGGCGCAGTGAAACCGTCTGACTCTATTTATGGGATCATCTGATGCCTAAAACCACAAGTAAATCGCAGAGGTTTTATGTTAAGAAGCATTTCTGGAAGCCTGATGAGCGCGGATCGCTTAGATATCGAAATCGTCCCGGAATAAAGAAAAGTATTTTTCACGCGAGACTCGCTTTCTTGAAATTTGCGCGTCTGCTGCGTGGTCAAATGACAATAAGCAGGTTTCGAAAAGATGAAGGAACGTTGACGTGCAAATAACCAAAAAATTAACAATGAGAGGTGTTCTTTTGAGTTAAGAGAGATGAAGAAATGTAGAATACGGTGAAAACGTGCGGTGACACTAATCAGTCGTCACTGAACCGAAGAACTACAAAACGACGTGATAATGGACTATGCTCGTTGATATTAAGAATTAAACATGTTGTGCGAAGCACCACGAACAGGATGGTCAAACAATTCAGCTGTCTGTGTGGTGCCTTACATCTTCACACGAGCAAGGTCCCGTCGACAAGGCACTCTAGGCGGCCGAAACATCCTCAATCGAAATGCGAAGTATTATAGCATAGTGGTTTGTGAGCGAGACGTTCCGTAGGCAGCGTTCACCTTTTATAGTCGAGGCACATTTGCAGTCCTCGCCGGAGCAGCTGTGGCGAGCGGCGTCCAATCAGTGCAGCAATGAGCGCGCGCCTCCGCGAGAGGTGCGCGACGGTTTCGCGGCAGCCGTGCCTTGTTGTGATTGGCCGTTCACCCCGCGACGCCATCCGTTCACCGCTCGCGCGATAACGGCCTCTCACATGGCCTCGTCAAAATCGTTCTGAAAACGGATGATTTATGACCAGCGCGGGAGTACTTCGGTCAGGAGAAGTTTGGGCAATTAGCAAGGATACGGCCTTCATCTGTCAGCCGCCCAACTTGGCATGTCCACGCCGGGGACGGGGTCATTGTACGATCGGAGACAATGGACAAGCGGAGTCAGTGTACGATCCCCCTTCCCCTGTTTATGCCCAGTGATGTACGTGCGCTTCCGACAAAGGTCCCTTCGGAGGGAAAGGACGACAGACCTCCGGATTGGTGGGGCTTGATGTCATCGGTATCCTGACACCGGATTGGGAGAAATGACTGAACAATGACCGTGCAGGGCATAAAAGGAGGCAACGTACAGCAGGAGTCATGGGCTAGCACAACTTCATCATGAACTTTTTCTGAATTTTTTTGAATTTTCTTGTAAATATGCAAGTGTAAACCTCTTTGTAAAACGTCCTGAATATCGGGCCCAGCCTCACGTTCCCTTGCTCCTCCACGAGCACAGTACATTGCCACATCTTCGGACCCCCAGTCGCAACAGCTTCCAACATCTTTTAAATGAAACAGTATTTTGCATCAGCGCTCTGCGTTCACTGTTTAAGCCTGCTAGAGATAGTCGATCAGTATTAAATTTTCTTTATACCAAAAAATTTAACACATAACCTTCCCGGCTGATTTCTGGTCCGCGGTCGCGGGTAACCCGGGTGCCACCACTGCAGAGACTGCTGCGCAGTTTCGGGATCATATATTGATACAGCCGCGTTTCTTTCATAGTGGCTAACGGGTCGAAGATGTCGCCAGATCGCTGGCTCGTAAGACTCCAACGTGAGCTTCGATGCTTACACCCGGCGCTTCATCGACGCTCGAAGATTTGGGCATCCATTTCACCTGTAGCTTGTGCTTGCGAACTGCGGATTACTTATGAATGAGTCTCATTCCCTGGATATATTTAGTCTCTCAGCAACAAAGTTACGAGAAAATCGCCGGTATCGTCTTCAGTCTCCCAACCGGTAAATGCAAATGCCTTTATCAGTGATGAAGCGTTACCTCTAACCACGCGAAGGACCTGGAAAATGAAATAAAAACAGTTAACGGGGGCTAAATTGTACGAAAATATATATTTCACCTTGTCAGTGATGTTCCACTGCAGCAACGCTGCGTCATACTCGGAGCGGATTCAGACAGCTGTGTGACTCCCCGTCAGGCGAGTGAAACTGAGGAGCGAAGTGAGAGCCGTGACGTCGCTATCCACGCCTGTTGCTTCGACAGCGGGGGAGCCCTCCGCAGACGTCCACACGTCTGGAGCGCTACAGGCGTACTCCACTCCCGCCAAAGATGACGATATCTTGGTCTGCAGCGCTGATACTTTCCCGGCCAGGAACTTCTCATTGAGGTCATCCCGCTATGGGAACTTGTAGCCCGGGACGGCAACCTGAATCTGAAAGAATACAAAGCATTTACTTTGATGAAAGGCGGCTTATAATATTGTTACGGGGTTAAAAACAGTCACACGTGTATTTACAGAACATTTACAATAATTACAGCCGCTGACAAGATGGTCGACAACGCGCGAAGACCAGAACATCGTCTTCTTCCCACGATGATTGAAACATCTTCTTGGTCAGCGTGTCACATGACCCCCGGCGGCTAAAGCACCGGCTCAGTGCTGGTTAGGTCCTAGGCAGGCGAGTGATACAACTTAAGACACGCGACGTGGACCACGTCGGAGCGATGCTGAGCCACGGTTGGCTCAAGGGGGGCGATTTCCTACGTGACATCAGTTACTTGACGCAAGACGCGGTAAGGGCCGGAATAGCGTGAAAGTAACTTCTCCGAGAGGCCAATGCGTCGCGACGGCGACCAAAGGAGAACCAGGGCGCCCGGTATGTAATGGACGTCACGATGGCGGGCGTGATATAAGCGCCGCTGATTGTCCTGCGACTCCACAAGTCGACATCGAGCAATATGGCGTGCTTCTTGTGCTTTGAGAATGGCTTCACGGGCGTACTCAGATGTGGAATTCAGACTAGCAGGCAGAATGGTGTCGAAAGGTAACGTAGGGTCGCGGCCAAACAAGATGAAGAATGGAGAGAAGCCTGCGGTATCATGGCGAGACGAATTATAGGCGAAAGTAACGAACGGCAGCGCAACGTCCCAGTCGCGATGGTCATCGGAGACATACATGGACAGCATGTCAGTAAGGGTGCGGTTAAGGCGCTAGGTTAGACCGTTCGTTTGTGGATGGTAAGCATTAGCAAGTTTGTGTTTAGTCGCGCACGAGTGTAGGGGCCGTATAACGTAAAACTATTCCAATATGTTTTTATTCCAATCTCATGACGTCAAATTCGCGTAACCGCCGACGCAAGCAACGGGCGGTCACCCGCAGTGTTGTCTGAACAAACCAATCAGATGCTCCCCTCGTTCATAGGAGGTAACTTTTGTTTGCTTGAAAAACGAATAAAATTTGTCTGCACTGAGCGGCTTGTCTTATCTAATTTGCTCACAAGAGGAGACGAGCATGCACAAGTGGAGAGGGATTCGATAGGGCCGAGCCACTGCACTGAATATTGATAACCGGATGAAGAGGGTGGTGCTGGCGTCTGCGATTGGTCCGCTTTCTCTTAGATAGCTTGCGATGGCTCGTCGACAATCGCGGCAGCACGCAACGGAAGCTTAAGAATGACGTTAAAACGGATCCTCAGCAAAGAAGAGTTGGCAGAACGAGGTCGTAAACGGGCCGAAAGTACTCGATAACGTTACACAGCCGCGCAAAATGTTTTATTACACGCAAATAAACCCATGCTCTCCGGTAGGTGAGAGTAGCCAGTGCCTGAGCGATAGGCGGCAGCCATCTTTGATTCCTTTCGGAACGGGGCAGACTGCGGCTATTGAGAAGAAAATTCACTTTTGTTCGGCATATTATTCCATCTTTAACGCATACGCGTCACTTTGACGTGGTATGTCCTTGCGGTTTTGCGACGTCGCGTGAGAGGCAGGTGAAGTGGGTGCAGTCCGAAAACTTTTGACCAATAGCCGGGGGCTAATATCAAAGAGGCGTCGAATCAGAAATAGCTATTTTTGTTTTGTTCGGTAAAGTTATGCATAATAGGCTGTGTACATGTCTTATCAGATGGGGAGCTATCGCGGTTTTCGTGACGTCTCGTGACAGACAGGTTAAGTGGGGGTGGTCCAAAATGTTTTTGACCAATCGTGGCGGGCTGATTGCAGAATTGGAATAGAAATGTTTCAAATAGTTTTACGTTATAGCGCCCTAGAGTGTCATTGAGAAATTTAGAAAGAAAGTAGTGGCCTCGGTCGGTGAGGAGCTGTCGAGGGGGCGCCGTGGGGAAGGATGACGTTGTCTAGGAGGAAGTCGGCGACATCGGTTGCACAGCTCGTCGGAAGAGCCCGTGTAATTGCATATCGGGTGGCGTAGTCTGTTGCTACAGCAATCCACTTGTTTTCCGAAGCAGACGTAGGAAAAGGGCCTAAAAGATCAACACCTACACGGAAGAATGGTTCTGATGGTGCGTCAAGTGGTTGAAGGCGACCAGCAGGGAGTGTGGTCGGCTTTTTGCGTCGTTGGCAAAGATCACACGCAGCGGCATAATGGCAGACGTCACGGTATAGACCAGGCCAAAAGAAGCGCCGACGAACGTGGTCACAAGTCCGTGACACTCCAAGGGGACCTGCAGTCGGTACATCATGAAGATGGGGGAGAACAGTCTGACGCAGATGCTCAGGCACAACAAAGAGTCGGGCAGGGCCGTCCGGGCGCATGTTAGAGCGGTACAATATACCATCTTGGAGTTCAAACATGCGAAGGGAAGGATCGGGCGTGGTTGAAATGAGCCGTTGAATAAGGTCTTGCAAGGAGGCGTCCCGACGTTGTTCGGCTCCAATATCGCGAAAAGCATCCAGGGAGAGAACGCTGACAGTTATGCCGGCCTCAGAAACGTCAGGAGGGTCGACAGGATGGCGCGAAAAACAGTCCGCATCTTGATGTAACCGGTCGGTCATGTATACAACTGAATAGTTGTATTCTTGGAGGCGCAGAGCCCAGCGGCCAAGGCGCCCTGAAGGATCTTTGAGGGACGAAAGCCAACACAGAGTGTGTTGATCAGTGATGACTGTGAATTGGCGGCCGTACAAATAGGGGCGGAATTTACCCACCGCCCAAACGAGAGACAGACACTCGCGTTCGGTGATAGAAAAATTGCTCTCCGCAGATGAAAGAAGGCGGCTGGCGTAGGGAATAACACGTTCTTGCCCTTGTTGTTTCTGTGCCAAGGTAGCGCCAATACCGTGGCCACTGGCATCGGTACGGACTTCTCTTGGAGCTGGCGCATCAAAGTGAGCGAGAATGGGTGGGAACGTAAGCAGCCCAATCAACTCGGTGAAAGCACCACCTTGCTCAGGGCCCCAAATGAATGCAGCGTCTTTCTTGAGGAGCTGATTGAGAGGGCGCGCAACGTTTGCAAAATTTTGGACAAACCAACGGAAGTAGGAGCAAAGGCCCAAGAAGCTGTGAACCTCCTTGGCACGTGTTGGCACGGGAAAGTTAAAAAAAATTAAATTATGGGGTCTTACGTGCCAAAACCACTTTCTGATTATGAGGCACGCCGTAGTAGATGACTCCGGAAATTTCGACCACCTGTAGTTCTTTAACGTGCACCTAAATATAAGTACACAGGTGTTTTCGCATTTCGCCCCCATCGAAATGCGGCCGCCGTGGCTGGGATTTGATCCCGCGACCTTGTGCTCAGCAGCCTAACACCCTAGCCACTGAGCAACCACGGCGGGTGCACGGGAAAGTCTTTGACTGCCCGTATTTTATCGTGATCAGGGCTTACACCAGAAGAATCAGCGAGATGCCCAAGCACAGAAATTGCACGACGACCGAAGTGGCACTGGACGAATTTAGTTGTAGCACCGCCTGACGGAAAACAGATAGGATCGTCGATAGGCGTTCGAGGTGTGTCGCAAAAGTCGGAGAAAAAAACGATCACGTCGTCCAGGTAACAGAGACAGATGGACCACTTGAAACCGTGTAGGAGGGCGTCCATCAATCGTTAAAATGTGGCCGGGGTATTACATAAACCGAAAGGCATCACTTTGAACTGATACAGGCCATCGGGAGTAATAAAAGCTGTCTTCTCGCGGTCCATGTCATCGACGGCAATTTGCCAGTAACCGGAGCGAAGGTCGATGGACGAAAAATATTGTGCTCCATGCAGGCAATCCAGGGCATCGTCAATGCGTGGTAGCGCATAGACGTCTTTCTTTGTTACCCTGTTGAGGTGTCGATAATCGACGCAAAATCGCCAACTGTTGTCCTTCTTTTTAACAAGTACAACAGGGGATGCCCATGGACTGCAAGAAGGTTCGATGATGTCTCGAGAAAGCATCTTGTCAACTTCGTGTTGGATGATATGTCGCTCAGTAGGCGAGACGCGGTAGGTTCGCCGATGGATCGGGCTCGCATCACCGGTGTTTATTCGATGTTTTACGACAGATGTTTGTCCTAGGGGGCGTTCTCCAAGGTCGAATATGTCCCAGTGTGAGGCAAGGAGGCAACGTAGTTCTTGAGCACGCTGGGGAGGAAGATCGGGAGCAATCATTTTTGTTCGGGCATTCAAGTCTGAGGGGACAGGGGGCTAAGCCAGAGTTGATCACGAGGAGCTGTCACAAGTTAAAGCCGAAATGTGGTAGTCTCTGGCTGGCGTTATTTGCGCCAGGGATATTCCGCGCGGGAGTACTTTTGTACAGACTCCAAAGTTCACAAGCGGAAGGCCGGACGTGTTGTCCGAAATGGTAACGACGGTGTGAGGAAAAGCGACGTTATGCGAGAGCAGGACATGACATCCGGATTAGGAGATACGATGTATTCACCGTCTGGTACAGGTGGAACGGGGGAGACACCTATGTAGGTAACGGTACGATGAGGGAGGCGAATATGCTCTGTAGAACATAGCCGTATCGGAGCATTATCGGGAGGGTTAATAGCAGCACGTAGAGCGAGTTGCACAACACCAGCAGAACGGTCTATTAAAGCGGAATGTGTAGACAAGACAGAAAGCCAAGGCCCAGGATGATGTCGTGAGGGCCAGTGCTCTAGTACATAGAATAAAACAAGTATGATGTCCGGCGACACTCACGCGAGCCGGACACATGCCAATAACGGCTCGTGTTCCACCGTCGGCGACTTAGACCACAGGCGAGGGGGCAGGAGTGAGCACTTTCTTGAGACGATTCCGAAGCTGAGCATTCATCGCAGATACGTGCGCGCCAGTGTCAATCAGAGCTGTAACAAGTACACCATCTACGTTCACGTTAATGAGGTTCCGATGTGTGGGCAAGGTCAAAAGAGGATTTTTGCGTAGGGTCGGTTTGGCAGCATCACCTGCAGGTGCTGCACCCGTTAGTTTTCCGGAAGGGTGCGCCTAAAGGAGCCAGGGGACGGTGATCGGCGAGATGGGGGCGATCGGGAGAAGCGGCGACGTGGCGAAGGAGAGCGGCTAGAGTGGGTAGGAGGAGAAGTGTCGCCAGAATTTGCTAGCTGCGTTTGCGGGGCGAACCGGGGAGTAGCATGAGGGCCGTGGGAAGGGTGGTAGGACCAGGGGGTCGGATTCCACGAAGACCGGCAGTGACATGAAATATGGCCGATACGGCCACAAGTGAAGCATATAGGCCTGTCGTCTGGAGTGCGCCATTCGGCTGGGTTGCGATACCGCGTTGGGGCATTCAGGCTGCGGGTGCGTATGACAGTGCTGGACGGAGTGTTGTCAGGCCGATTAACTGAGCAGACGTTGGTCAAGCCAACGTTGGCCAATTCTTGGTGCATGATGGACTGTATGAATGAGACGGTCGCCTGGCAATTGTCGGGGCCATGGATTGGGGTCGTGACAGGAGATGCGGCTTCTATTTCACGTCGGATGACATGGAGGATGTCATCAGAGCGATTGGGTGTGGGCGGACTGCGGAGGTCTTCGCAGGTGGACGTAGCAGCCGTGTTGGGAAGGCGGGGAAATGGCTGGGCAATGCGGCGACTCTTGGCTTCTTCAAACCGCCGGCATTCGGTAATGATGGCTTGCAAAGTCGAAGAATTCTTGAAGACAAGGAGATGGAAGGCATCATCTGCTGTGCCCTTAATGACATGTGCAACCTTATCAGGTTCGGAAATCTTCGGATTCACTTTGCGGCGCAGAGCGAGCACGTCGGATGTACGTGAGATAAAATTCTGTGCGCGTCTGGACACGCGAAGCGAGGTCTTTTTGGGCTGCGTGCTGACGCCCAACAGCCTTGCCAAACAAATCTTTGAGTTGCTGTTTACAAATATCCCAGCTGGTAAGTTCCTCCTCGTGGGTCTGAAACCAGACGCGTGCCGTGCCCACGAGGTAAAATATCCGATTCGCGAGCATGATGGTCTGGTCCCAGTGGTTGCTGGCGCTCACCCGCTCATATAGTTGAAGCCAGTCTTAACATGAGTGTCGTCGGTGCCAGAAAACGTTCCTGGGTCGCGGGGTTGTGCTAGAATGACGGTGGGCGTGGGTGCCGACGGGCCCGAAGCATCCTCGCCTTGTGCTGGCATTGTAGATGCAGTCAAGGAGCGCCCGCTGCGTAAATCCGTCTTGGTAATGATCCCGCAAGCTCCACCAAAAATGTTACGGGGTTAGAAACAGTCAGACGTGTATTTACAGAATATTTACAATAATAATAGCCGCTGACAAGATGGTAGACAGCGCGCGAAGACCAGAATATCGTCTTCTTCCCACGATAATTAAAACATCTTCGTCAGCGTGTCACAGTGTTGTCAAACTGACCGTTACGAATTGTTTGAATCACTCCCTCTCGACCACACGAAAGGGCTTCATGTCAGTGCAAAGCACGTTGATTATGGAGTCGTCAAGAGCAGCCGTTCGATTAAGAGGCACAGAACTGCACCTATCGCAGAAGGCCGACGTTATCTTCGGCTGGCTTGCCAGCCCTTTCTCTTGTTGCTTGTGACTTTTGTTCGTGCTTTCTTTTTGGGTGCCTAATCAAATTACATGAAACTCCGACTCGAGCATGTATAGTTTCGGAGCAAAGCTTGGATGGTGCAGCTTGTTTGTTTTCTCCCCGGGTAATTTCAAAAAAATGTTTCCAATGTGCTATGTTGGCGGACTTACTGCGTGCGTGAGCCGCTGGGCGCAGGAGCCAGTGTGGCAGTGCGTTTGGAAGCGCTTTTTATTTGCAGTCGAACCGAACACACTAGGACAGAGGGAACGTGGGTTTTCTTCGGCACGAATCGTCGAGTCGGGGAGGCGCCGCCGTGGCCGCATTTACGTGCGCTCTCCTGCTTCGGCTGGCGTCCCGAACCAATGCGTGCGAAAGTTTCTCTAGCTCTCTCTGTGGTGGAGGGAGAGGGCGGCGCGCATTTCATAGTGTACGAATGTCGGCTGCGCTGACCTGCAGACCTCCGTCGACGGAGTTTCGGACAAAGGCGTCCGTTTGTCTAGACAGGAGGGACAGTATTCCAAAAGGGCTGGGGGGGTGGGGTTGTACGAGGTGAGACGGCGCGCAAGCTCGTATGCGAAAACGGCAGCCCCACTGCGCATCGCAACTTAGACAAGCGCTTTTTCGAATATGCGTCGATGGCGACAGAAGCAAAAACAAAGAAGTGAAGGTTGGGGAGACAGCAGGCGGCCGGGGCGAAGGCGCCGCCGAGGCAAAAAAAGGGGGAGGGGGTATGCTGTCGCCGTAGTTCCGCACGACGGATACCAACGGCATAGAGGCGCGTTTACGCAAAGAATCGAGACAAACATCGGAGCAACTCAGTCTATAAGGACAGAATTGTAGTAAGCGCGTTGCTTATAAATGTACCGTGCTTGTAATCAGGCAAGCCATTTTAAAAATACTGCTTTATTGTTAAATTGGAGGCTCTGACTTACTAATGTTTGACCGTGGGCTCATAGGTTCTTCGGCATATTTTGACGAAAAAGAGTGCGTAGACGAAAAAGCGCTATATTTTCGGGAAAAGACATAATTCCATTCCCATTGCGGTCCGCAAAAAGGCGCTTAATTCCATTCCTCCAAGCATTGTCGCCGTTCCATTCCCATTCTGGGTTGGCGAAAATGTGGAATGATTCTGGGGTCATTCCAATTCCGGAGCGGTGACTCCGCAACACTGCTGCCCAGCTAGCGCAATCGGCGAATGTTCGAAGCCGCCTGGAGGGGAACAGAATCGCGCGCCGCGCGAAGGAGCGCGCCAAAACCCCTTGATAATTTAATAATATTTGGGGTTTTACGTGCCAAAACCACTTTCTGATTATGAGGCACGCCGTAGTGGAGGACTCCGGAAATTTTGACCACCTGGGGTTCTTTAACGTGCACCTAAATCTAAGCACACGGGTGTTTTCGCATTTCGCCCCCATCGAAATGCGGCCACCGTGGCCGGGATTCGATCCCGCGACCTCGTGCTCAGCAGCCCAACACCATAGCCACTGAGCAACCACGGCGGGTACCCCTTGATAATTTGAAAATAGCGACACTCTCCTCCCAGCGGCGCTGCTTTCCTCCTCGATTCTCCTCGCGCGCGCTGCGCACGGCACCCTTTTTCTCATTTGCTCCCACGGACGGATCACTCGATGGAGGCGCATGATTTTGTGCCAGTTGGGCGCTCCCAGTGGTGTATAAATTTATTCATTATGGTGATAACAGCATCGAGAACGTTGAAAGTAACTTTAATGAGGAGATTGGTTTCTTCTTCTTAAAGCCGTAGGAATGTGGCATATGGATGCAAGAGGACCTTTGAGGCGAGTTCTATACTCCACACATTTGTTTCTGCCACATGATAATGAGATGCTTCACTCTGTGTATATGATGCAGTATTGCTTGTGGCGCATCCGGCCGTGTTTGGATTCTTGTGTTGCCTGTGCGTGCATGTGCACAGCAGGTATTCAGCGTGCCATCTTATAACGAATTAATCGCTAGTGCACCGATGTGTTTGCCTTCTTAGTGTGAAATTACCTCTTGCACTGGGGTGAATAGGACGGTTTCAGTGCGAGCAAGCGGTTGCGATCATGTCAACACTCCCTGCACATTGCCTGTGTCCGTGAGAAAACCAAATAATAATCGTCAAAAATAACGTACAGCGCGAAGGACAAGGACTGCGAGAGACAACGTACACAGCGCTGACTTCCAACAATGTTTTATTGCGTTGCCACATCGTTGTGGCAACGCACTAAATAATGTTGGAAGTCAGCCCTGTGTATGTCGTCTCTCGCAGTCCTTGTCCTTCGCGCTGTACGTTATTTTTGATCATGAATTACCAACTAGCCCAAGCAACCACCCTAATAATTGTCACCCACTCATGCGTGCGTTGTAACCCAAATGAAAGCGAATTCAAGAAGTGAAAAAAATAATGCAGAACCTACACTGAAGTTGTCTGTGTATGTGTAAGCATATCCCCAAATTTCTGTTGGCGCACTACTAAATTTAAGTTTGCCCACTCTCACGCTTCAGCTGGCCCATGCCCGAATTTCAAGTTGGCACACGCCTAAATTTCAAGTTGGCCCAGGTCCAAATTTCAGATAGCCCACCCTCAAACCAACTTCGCCCACTCCGAAATTTAAGTTGTTCCACCACCAGATTTCAGAATGGCTTATCCCCAAGTTTATATAAGTTGTTCCACACCCAAATTTCAAGCTGGCTCACCCCCCAGATTTCAACTTGGCTTATCCTCAAATATAGGTTGGCCCATCCCCAAATTTCAAGTTTTCCCACCCCCAAATTTCATTTGACTCAACCCCGAATTGCACGTTTACCCACCCCTACTATAAGTTTCCCCATGCATTTTCTCAGGAGCCCTATGTATCTCTGTGAGTATTCTCTTTTTATTTATTTTTTGGGGTGTTTATGTCCCTTATCATTTATAAAGCTACCAATCATCTACATTGACACTATTATAACGCTTGAATGTTTTAAGTTTTACAGCTACGCATTTTTGTGCAGATAGCAGGCATTACATTTTCCGCGTGACGCGGATGGGGGACTCGCCAGAGTGCTTACGTATTCAAAGTGCAATGTGGACTAGCTAGCGCTCATCAACCGCAATGCCACGGGTATACTTGCCCGTAATTTTTTGAGGGCCTGCATTTATTATATCTAGTGACTGAGGCACACATCGAAGTCAGCTGGAAAGAACGCTCCTCTACAAGCCGCTATTTCCGTTTTCAGTAAAACAGGCAACGGATCGTAACAATCACGAAAAGTGCGATCGAAACGGTATCTTCTTATATATTTGTCCACAACGGAAACCTATAGGGCTGCTTCTCCGAACGACTAACAGTTGACGACGTACGAGGTGATGGAGAATATTCAGCATACTGAGGGCAACCCTGTTTTTATGCAACGTGCAAATAGTCGCGGCAAAGACGCTGATGAGCAGGTCGGAACAATTAAAAAAAACGATGCATTAGAGGATGCTTTGATACGAGAAATAACAAAGGCGTCTTACCTCGCCAACAACACTGTTCGTTGTCGGAACAAAGTTATTTCGGCCAGTGTTGTGCAGCCCCTTCTTCCTGCGCAAGCAGGCACGCTTTATCATAAACGGCTGCATAACCATCTGCAGGCTTCTTGCTGCAGTTATACAGCACGGCATAGCTCTGGCACAACACCGCAGGAAACCACCGTGCAACGGTCGCCGAGCCGAGGAGAATAACGGCGCCAACGAAAAACAAGCAAAAAGCAAGATCCGTGCGTTTCCAAGGCAACGCAAGGGGACGAACGGGCGCAAAACTCATTCCCGCGCAGGGGACGCGCAAGGGGCGAGGAGGAAGCGAGCTGGTCCCGCGCCGGCAGCAGAGTTCAGAGAGTGGCGGTACTTTCAAATTATCGAGGGATTTTAATCATGAGGTTTACAGAGCGCCGCTCCACGGATAAATGCACAAGTTAAAAATTCCTTCCTTCGACTGCCGTCGTAAGGCGCAGAGGGTGCTCCGCTCGACGACCGTAAAGCAGGCGCGAACGGGAAAGGACGGTAGGAGAGGGTGGTGAATGGTTGGATCGACCGCATCTGGCTGGCATTGAAAGAGGAGGCGACGACGGGCGATCGGGCGTCTGAGGGCTGCGCTCGAAAATGTAGCAATATATAAGATTGACGAGAGGACGGCCTTGAACGTAGCCCCTGCACGAACGAGGGCTGTTTCACTGCAGAAAAGTGCCGGAGCTATGCGCCACTCTGACTCCCTGCGGTAACCATATACAGTAACTCTAATTGCCAGTTACTCGCCGCGGTTCCTTAATGGTGTTGGGCTGCTTAGCACGAGGTCGCGGAATCGAATCCCGGGACGGCGGCCGCATTTCGATTGGGGGCGAAATGCGAAAACACCCGTGAACTTAGATTTAGTTGCACGTTAAAGAACCCCGGGTGGTAAAAATTTCCGGAGTACCCCACCACGGCATGCCTCATAACCAGATTGTGGTTTTGGCTCGTAAAACCCCAATATTTTTTTTTTCGAATCGCAAGGCAAGTGGCACGATACGATGCTAATGATGAAGATGATGTTGATTTATTAGCATCGCCTTTGAAACGCGGCAGCGTCATAGACACCTACCCAGTTTGATTTGTTCGGGTACACAATACATATATTTTCTCTATATTCTTGCATACATCTAATTCGATGAGCCACCCGCCTGTGGCAAATGTGGCGAGCGGCTGACTGTCCTTCACGTGTTGCTGATATGTTGGGAATTAGAGGCTCTCAGGAAAAAGGAAAAGAAAAGCCCTTCCGTTCTGCCACAACATCAACAGGCTCCATGACATCCAGAAATGTTCCTTAGCAACGACCCTCTATTTGATGTTAAATCAACCTCACCTTTTTTAAAGGATGCGGGTGTACTGCATGTTATATACCCAAGTGTGTCGGTGCGCCAGCCTGGGCATGTCGGGTAGCGTCATCGGTGAGGTGATTACCAAAGCTGTCACAATGTCCCGGCAGCCACTGAAGGATGATATCATGTCTTCGTTCAAAAGCATAATGGCAAGTTTCGTTTATTTTGGACACCAGCTGTGCATAAGTGCCACGTCGTAAACCTCGCGAGCTCTGGTGGGCTGCTTTCGAATCACAAAATATTGCCCATTTGTTAGGCGGTTCTTTTTCAATGTATTCAACAGCAGCCCGAAGAGCGTCCAGTTCGGAACCTGTAGATGTCGTTGTGTACGATGTCTTGAACTTGTTGACGACCGATTGAGATGGTATAACTCTGGCGCCCGGCGAATTTTCCGAGACGGAACCGTCCATGTATACATGGATTCGGTTAGCGTACGAACAGTGCAAAAGTTCCAATGTGATCTGCTTGAGAGCCTCGGTGGTCAGGCTAGCTTTCTTCACTATTCCTGGAACAGCAAGCTACACAGGAAGGTTTTTCATGCACCACAGAGGGGATGGCGTTCTTGTTGCGGGCGAGTGCCTCCTTATACCTTTATCGAGTGTAGACGCTGCAAGAGAGCCTCGCAGTCTCGCTCGTACCATCACGTTAACTTGCTGGCATACACCACTGAACTCTGTGTCGTTTATACAACCTCGACCCATCACTGAAACTTAAATTACCAGCAAACCTTTCACGACGTGACGCAACACTGCTGTGTCGGCTGTGGGTAGGAGTCGCATTCACTATTCCTACACCTATCGTATTGACACGTGTACTTATATTTAACGGGCGACCACGCTTCGCCGCCTAACAAATGTTATCGCACAGCGCGGGACGCGTCTGCATGTATCCGAAGTTTCTGGAAAGTTATCGATGCTTCTATCCGCTGTCTGTTGTCGCCGAACCTTGTGTTATGTGATTTCATCGCGTGACTCGAATGTTGTAGAACTTTGCGGAAGGCATGCGGGTCCCAACGATTAGTCTGGAAGACTCGATGACTGCTGTATAAAAGCCGACGCGCTTGACCCGCTGATCAGATTTTCGACGATCGCCGACTGTGTTCGCTGCTCTCGTTGTGCTTTAAGTGTAGCCTGTTTTGTGGGCACAGGTTCGCCCAATAAAAGCTAGTTTTGCCTTTCACAGTATTGCTACTGTGTTCTTTGACATCACGACCACGTGACATCTGGTGGAGGTGCTTTGCGTTCATGTACAGGACGCCCCCACAAAGCCGTGACTCAAGCCCTCACGCGGAAGACACCAACGTCGCCAAGAACCAGCGAGGTAGCCGCAGGCTGCAAGGACTGCCCCCGGAGCACGGACTTTTGCCTGAGACGACTAGGAAGATGGCCACCAAGTCCACCCCAATGGCAGCCCCAGCGTCCCCCGTCGTGCTGCAGCAGCCCAGGGAGCCTCCGACGTTCCGCGGTTCAACTTTCGAGGACCCGGAAAGCTGGCTTGAGACGTACGAGAGAGTCGCTACGTTTAACAACTGGAACAGCGACGACAAACTCCGATATGTCTTCTTCGCATTGGAAGACGCGGCCAGGACGTGGTTCGAGAACCGAGAAGCCACCTTAACGACCTGGGAACTTTTCCGTAGCGGCTTTCTGCAAACATTTACAAGCGTCGTGCGAAAAGAGCGAGCCCAAGCTCTACTGGAGACCAGAGCACAGCTGCCGAATGAGACGATTGCGATCTTCACTGAGGAAACAAGCCGTCTTTTCCGCCACGCCGACCCAGAAATGTCCGAGGAGAAGAAAGTCCGCCTGCTGATGCGTGGTGTGAAGGAGGAATTTTTTGCCGGAATGGTACGAAGCCCACCGAAGACCGTCGACGAGTTTCTTCGCGAGGCCACCAGCATCGAGAAGACACTCGAGATGCGAAACCGGCAATTCGACCGCCGCACGAACTCGAGAAACTACGCCGGAGTTCAGTCACTGGCCACCGACGACCTACGCGAGACTATTCGAGCTGTCGTGCGGGAGGAGCTACGAAAGCTGTTCCCATCATCACAGCCTCAAGTGGCTTCGATTGCCGACGCCATGCGTGAGGAGCTCCAACAACAACTTGGAGTGGCCCCTGAATCGCCGCAGCCTGAGCAGCAAGCGATGACCTATGCCGCCGTCGCACGCCGTCAAGGTCCCTCTCCGCGACCACGCCAGGGCCCTGCAACGACGCAATTTCGTCGTCCGCCGCCGCCGCCGCCGCCGCCGCCGCCGCCGCCGCCAGCACGCCTACCCGTTGCCCAGCGCACCTACGCGAGGAAGACGGATATTTGGCGAGCACCCGACCACCGCCCGCTCTGCTATCACTGCGGAGAAGCCGGCCATGTGTATCGCCGATGCCCATACCGGGAGATGGGACTGCGAGGTTTCGCCGTCAACGCTCCGCGCCCGCAGCAAGGTGAACGCCCTCGCGATATCGCCGACTACCTCGCCGCTACTCAGTGGAGCTCTCGACGACCGTCGCGTTCGCCATCACCAGGTCGCTACCTGTCGCCGCAGCGCCGACCATACACTGGCCCAGCCCGGGGCCGGTCAGCGAGCCCATATCCGGAAAACTAAAAGCACCAACCGATGGAGGTGCGGTTGCTGTTCGTCGAACTGACGAAGATCCTCCGCCGCCGACGAAGACGACAAAGAAACCATCTCGACGGCCTAATGACAAAACGCCGTCATCCCGACGAAGTCAGGAAGCCATGACTACACCGACGAAAGACGGCTTGACGACGCGACGTTCCAGCTTCAGTTCAACACGACGCAGTCGTGATCCGACGCCAAGACCCAACTGCAACGCCAGACAAAGAACCACCGACCTCGACGTACTTCTCGACGGCCACGCAGTCACTGCCTTAGTCGACACAGGGGCCGATTACTCCGTAATGAGTGGACACATCGCCGCCCAGTTGAAGAAGGTTAAGACTGAATGGGAGGGCCCCCAAATTCGGACCGCTGGAGGACACCTCATTACGCCCACTGAAATCTGCACGGCAAGAATAACTGTTCATGACCGGACTTACCCTGCTACCTTCGTTATCCTCCAACAGTGTTCACGAGACGTCATTCTCGACATGGACTTCCTGAACCATCACGGCGCAATCATAGACCTGAAGTCAAAATCGATAACGCTGTCGAAAGATCAAGCGATACCGACGGAGAGCTTTCTCAGTCACCACGCCTTGAGTGTTCTCGAGGATCAAGTGAGCATCCCGCCTCGCTCGAGCGTTGTTATTTCGGTCGGCACCGAAACACCCGCTGACGTAGAAGGCGTCATCGAAGGCGACCAAGGTCTACTGCTAGACCGTGAAATTTGCGTCGCAAGAGGGATCGCTCGACTGCATGGAGGGAAAACTGAAGTGTTGCTGACAAACTTCAGCCAAGAGTTCAAGCACATCAACAAGGGCACGACGATCGCGTACATCGAGGAAATTCTGGAAACCAGTAAAGCGTTTGTCCTCTCGGATTCCACCGCATCTACCCCGACGACCATGGTTCCCAAACCAGACTACGACATTAATCCAAGTCTCCCCGTGAGTAAGCAACAGCAGCTCAGAAGTCTGCTCCGACGATACAAAGGCTGCTTTTCGATGTCATCGAGGATTCGACAAACACCAGTCGCCAAGCACCGCATAATCACCGAGGAGTGCGCTCGACCACTCCGCCAGAGCCCTTACCGAGTTTCGCCGCGAGAACGTGCAGCTATAAGAGAACAAGTCGACGAAATGCTGCGCAACGACATCATCCAGCCGTCGAAAAGCCCGTGGGCATCCCCTGTTGTCCTGGTAAAGAAAAAGGACGGAACCCTACGTTTCTGCGTCGATTATCGTCGTCTGAACAAGATCACGAAGAAGGACGTATACCCCCTCCCACGAATAGACGACGCATTGGATCGGCTCTGCAACGCTAAATACTTCTGGTCGATGGACCTCAAGTCTGGCTATTGGCAAATAGAAGTCGACGAAAGAGATCGCGAAAAGACGGCCTTCATCACTCCAGACGGCCTCTACGAGTTCAAGGTTATGCCATTCGGACTGTGCTCGGCGCCTGCAACGTTCCAGCGCGTCATGGACACGGTGTTAACAGGATTGAAGTGGCAGACCTGTCTCGTTTATTTGGATGACGTCGTCGTGTTCGCCGGAAATTTCGACGATCACCTCAGGCGGCTTGCGACAGTACTAGAGGCCATCAAGTCGTCAGGGCTTACTCTGAAGCCGGAAAAATGGCGCTTCGCTTACGATGAGCTTCTGTTCCTAGGCCACGTAATCAGCAAATCTGGTGTCCGTCCAGACCCGCAAAAGACAGCTGCCATCGCACAGTTCCTGCAACCCATCAACAAGAAGGCAGTGCGTAGATTCCTTGGCATGTGTGCCTACTACAGGCGCTTTGTCAAGAACTTTTCTGAACTTTTGTGAACTAAATGTGATGTTGACTTCAAGTGGGAAACGCCGCAGGCCGACGCATTTGAAGAACTCAAACGACGCATGCAGTCACCGCCGATACTTGCGCACTTCGACGAGTACGCCGATACAGAAATCCATACTGATGCCAGTAGCCTAGGCCTCGGTGCCGTTCTAGTCCAGAGAAGAAACGGAGTCGAACAGGTGATAGCTTACGCTAGCCGACCGCTGTCAAAAAAGGAAGGCAACTATTCTACGACGGAAAAGGAATGCCTCGCCATCGTTTGGGCTACAGCTAAATTTCGCCCTTGTCTTTATGGCAGGCCATTCAAAATCGTCAGTGACCATCACGCGTTGTGTTGGCTAGCGAATATAAAGGATCCTTCAGGACGACTGGCGCGGTGGAGCCTCAGACTACAAGAATACGACATCACTGTAACCCACAAGTCCGGACGAAAACACTCCGATGCCGATTGCCTATCACGCGCACCCATTGACCCGCCGCCG
This sequence comes from Dermacentor variabilis, assembly GCF_050947875.1. Lineage (NCBI taxonomy): Eukaryota > Metazoa > Arthropoda > Arachnida > Ixodida > Ixodidae > Dermacentor > Dermacentor variabilis. The sequence goes on along the minus strand of NW_027460291.1, from coordinate 17,299,560 downwards.
CAAAATGACGAGGATGACGACGCCTTCCTTGGAATAATAAGCGCGGAAGAATTCGCTGAACAGCAACGGGCAGACCCGTAGCTAAAAGGCCTCGTCGAATATTTGAAAGGGCACACCGACGTTGTCCCCAGGGCATTTAAGCGCGGACTATCTTCCTTCACGCTTCAAAACAATCTTCTCGTCCTCTTGCCTCACGGAAAGAGGTCCGTGGTTCGAATACCGGTGCCGCGCAATTTTCCACCGGATTAAAAAAAAACTCGCGTTGATAAAATTGCATAAACAGGCCTGGAGTGTGGGCTGATCCCGGTGACCAGGACCGGTAACGCACTCCCTCACCAGAGCAGGATTGGCCACCCTGGTGCAGTACTTGGCCACAACCTCCTATACGAACACAACAATGAAACACCGGCCCTTAGACCCCAGCTGCTGCGAAGCAACTGACCACGGCGGCGGTCAGACCTGCGACGCAGCAGAGGGTGCTAAGAATCTCTGGGTCCGGAAAGGCCGCCATTGGTACCTGAACCTGGCAACGTTTAACGCTAGAACGTTATCTAGTGAGGCGAGTCTAGCAGTGCTATTTGAGGGCAGTAAATGGGATATAATAGGGCTCAGTGAAGTTAGGAGGCCAAAAGAAGCATATACAGTCCTAAAAAGCGGGAACGTCCTGTGCTACCGGGACTTAGCGGAGAGACGAGAACTAGGAGTCGGATTCCTGATTAATAAGAATATAACTGTTAACATACAGAAATTCTATATCATTAACGAGAGAGTGGCAGCTCTTGTTGTGAAACTTAATAAGAGGTACAAAATGAAGGTTGTACAGCTCTACGCACCTACATCCAGTCATGATGACCAGGAAGTCGAAAGCTTCTATGAAGACGTGGAATCGGCGATGGGTAGAGTGAAAACAAAATAAACTGTACTGATGAATAAACTTTCCTTTAGCTTACAATGCCTGTATTCGTAGCGTGACCATGGCAAGCCAGTGAGGAATAACTGTCGGAAATTTATTTCATGTGATTCTCTTGGCTGCTAGCAGAATATCATATATGACTATACCTCTGTTCAGTCTTACGTGTTTATTTTTACATACGCAGTGCTTTTTATCAGAAAATGCAAATTGATGCCGCATCAAAAGGAAGCCTCCAGTTCCCATCTATAATATACTCGTCTACCATGCCACTTGTGCCTGCACAAACAGCCTGTGTGCTTGGTTACCAGCACAAACCAAGCAGTTAGGTTTCTTGGGTATGTAAGCCGCTTGCATCCCAAAATATAAGGGCTTTTACTTTGTGCAGTCTTTAAACTCCTGTTCTTCACACCAATGTCCATAAGATAAAAATGAAGGCTGTCCGAAAGTTGCATTCATCTCAGGCATGTCCACGCTTCATGACAGCGCTTTACGTATTGATTTCTGTAACATTTATGATGTTCCCTAGATTCCCTTCACTGATAGAACTATGTTGAATGTGCGGTAACAACTATTGAAACAAATGATACATGTGTGACGTAGAAAGGGCCGGATTCTCTATCGGGGTACTGCATCAGAAAACACCCTCGGCAACGGTCATGCAAAATTCACTTCTGAGCACAAGTACATCGCACAAAACGAGCACTTTTGCGCCTACCGCCGCTGCGACACATCGCTGAGAGAGGTCATTTTCTTAGCTTCACGAAGTTTCTGAAAATCGCTTGTGGCAGATAGCACAATTCTAAGCGTTAATATATAAATGATAACAGTCGAACACAATAACCGTTCAACACCGTGATATATCAGTTCCGGTATTAGTAAAGTCATCACCATGCGTTTGTACGCAGATGAATGTCGAATTTAACTTGAAATTAATAACGTCAATTATAAAACATCGCTGAGTGACGCTCTTGTTGCCATTTAAATGTGGTTTAGGAACTGTAACTTGAAGATAAACGAACAAAAACAGTTGTATTCAGGGCATCAGACAAGATAAAGAATGTGGTGGATTACAAATACTTCGACAACTCCCGAATACTAGGGATAACTATCACAAAGGACCTACGCTGGAAAAAAGCATATCACGAATATCGAGAGCGCTGCCGAAAAATAAACTTTCGCTTCTGCGCAGGTGATTGAAGCTTGCGCCTCAATCAACCAAGCGGACCGCGTTTCTAACTTATGTGAGGCCAACGTTAGAGTAGGCAAGCGTTATGGAGGATTTCCAAGTAGGTCGAATAAACGAACTCGACAGTGTACAAAGAAGGGCTGCACGGTTTATATTGTGCAAGTATTCTTGTGCAGACTCTGTAACAGACATGTTAAACCTGCTTCAAGTACTACCTCTATCGCAGCGGGGCCTGGTGGCAAGAATAAAATTCCTATTTTTGCTTTTTGAACACCATTTTAACATCGACATTGCAGCTTACTTAACTCCCCCCAAAAAAGTGAACTGTCAGGAAAAAGCATCACTCAATGTTCGTTGTGCCACAGCTACATATCGGTGCATATGAAAATTGATTCCTACATCAAACTATAAGAGTTTGGAACGGCCTCCCATCATAGGTTATGCAGTGCACCTCAGCTGAAACCTTGGAAAAATGCAAAATGACGTCATTACACACCTGAATGTTCGTTTGCTTCCATTGTTGTGCATATTGTACATGTTTTTTTTATCAGATAGTACCATATACCACGTATGGTCCGTTTTAGGAATGCACGTGGTTTTTACGAATTAGAAGTTAGAAAATTGATTACCGAAGTGCCACGCTACTGTTAAAATTATTAGTTCACCTCTTTTATATGGCTGTCACCTTATTGATGTAAATTATACATTAATTGCCGAAGTGTTGTTCTACTGTACAAATTACTAGTCGACGAGTTTTCTATGACTGACATTTCGTTGTGATGTAATTTACTGTTGTAACACATAATTTGTAGTTTTGATAACTTATTGTTGTAACACCCAATTTTGAATTTGTGATGCCTTAAAACCCACTCGGTAATGGCCTTATGGCCAAGAATATCGGGGATAGAAAAATAAAAACAGTACTCGATCACGCAGTCATTACTTTTACCAGCAGTCAACATGCTCAGTTGAATAATTAACATAATTATGCTAATGAGATTCTAAATTAATTATTTAGGCACAATTTTCAATCTACGAATTATAGCACGTGAGTTCGCGAGGCGTATCCACTTGGAACGAATCCCCAGGACTGCACCGCTTTCGAGATATTCATTTTTCAAAACCTCTGACGAAATGCATCGGTGTGCGAGTTACTTCTGTGAAAGCATAAAACAGTGTTTTCTTCAAAAAAATCGCCGCCCAAGCATTCCGTACAGATGGTTAACTAGCGAAGCTGAAACGTGTGGCCCCGGTATTTATCACTGGGTCAATCCCGACGGTTCATTAAGCGACGGCTCGGTAGGCTGCCGGATCTTCGGCACGCAGTTGCTGCTTGCACTTGGCTGTGCGAGCCTGTTCTTGTGCCCGGCCTACAGCATCGGCACGGCGTAGACGTGCTCGTTCCCAGTTTTGCTCGCGGCGTTTCTGATCGAAAGCTGCCTGCTCCTCAGGAGTACCTATGACGCTTGGCCTACCCATTTCGGAGCAGGAGAGAAACTGCTGCGCGCGCTCGGCTGCGACGAAGCGCAACGACGTCACTACCTGTGCAGCCAATCGCGCGCCTCTTTTTCTCTCTTTTTTTTGCGCATAAGCATGGGGTTGCGCCGAAGGACTTTTCGGCATACAGGCTACAGACGGACGAGCCGGCTAGCCATATACAGCTTTGCTGTAGAAAGTAGACTACAATGCCAAGGTATTTTCTCGGACACTTTAAAAATTAATATCTCGAAACTGGTGCAGTCCTGAGAACTCGTTATAAGTGGATACGCTCTGCGAACTAACCAGCTCTGCGAACTAACCAACTAACCAGTTCGTACATCGAAATATGTGCCATAAAATAATTCAGTAACAAGCTTATTAGTCTAAATATGCTAATTATTCAGTTAACAGTTTAGATTTCTCGTATAAGTAATGGCCGCCTCGTGAGGTAATTTGGATCATGGGTTGGAATTGTACTATCTACTACTACAGGAAATACAAAAAATTTGGCGGAAATAAAGAATGCGCCCTGCATACATCACGGTTTATATCTTCCGAAGACACTTCTAACATGAAACGTATGGGTAACAGCACAAACAGATTACCACAAGAAGGGAGACACGTACACACAAGCGCTGACTAGGATAGCCCACCTTATATATGCCAGAGTGAAGTAAGGAAAATGAAGGAGAAAAACATGTCAGGGGTCATAGCGTGCCAACAACGCAAGCGAAATACAGCCAACCAAGCGCAACAAAACGCGATTATTTTCCTTTTGCTTTGCAATCTGAACTCCCGATAGCCGCAGGCAGAAGATCAAATTAAGCATCAAAGGGAGCAAGGGCAGGGGTGCTAAAGCACTTACTACGAAATTTTCTAGGGTGGTAGTCTTCTAAACTGGTGCGCGCAGTGTTGTCACTGCTATTTCCTAGAATCGCCGTCTCTTTCAACAGGGCCACACAATCCGTACACTTGCTAACCTGCGCAACTAAATATGCGTATTTATCATCTAGTTTTTTCAGTTTCTGAGCGTGTTCCCCTAAACGGTCATTGACAAAGCGACCACTTCCGCCTATGTAAAACATCTCGCATGATATGGGAATGCAATATACCACTCTCCTGGAACTAACGGCGGTTGGTCGTTCTTCTGGTATCCACGTTTTCTGGCGTTACAGATACGTGGACGCAACTTTCCCAGCTTATTTGGGGCAGAGAAACAAATTGGCACGCCGTGCCTACTTGCCACCTTCCTCAGATTGTTGGAAAGGTTATGGATGTAAGGGACCACCTCAAGCTTGGTGCCTTCCGTTGATCGATCAGCCGTTGTACTTCCCGATCCACGCTTGAATGTTTCAAGGAGGGTTTCTGAAACAACAGTCAAGACTGAGACGGGGAACCCTGCAGCCAAAAGACGGCTTACCTGATTTTCAAAAGTGGACTCAATCTGATGTGGGCACGGATTTTGGAGAGCCGATTCCATACACAATACCACTATTCGTCTCTTAATTGTCTTGGAGTGTGCCGAGTCAAAGAACAGCAACACCTTTCTAGCCCGTGGGTAGTTGCCGCAGCAAATGTTTCCATTGCAGAACGTGATTTTTAGGTCTAAAAACGGTAAAACTTAAAGGTCCGGGAGTTCATGGGTGAAACGCAACCCACGTCCATTTTTGCTAAAAATAGATAAAACTTCGCCTACTGTAGAGGGGCACGTGAAGGTGGGCTGCATTTTTAAAAGCACTCAAAATTGTCAAATACCTAAATGTTTTTTAAAGTGGCCCCCCAATAAACACCTATTCCAGTGCGTTGTCCACCTTGTCCCGAAAAATGTCACAAAGAATAGGTACTACGCAAGACCCTATGCAGATTCCATCGCGCGGCAAGAACGGCTGCTCGCGAAATGCAATAAAAGTAGAGTTTAAATAAAACTGCAATAAAGATAGAAAATTATCAACGTACAAACCGATGGTCTTCTGGAAGGATACATCACCGCTATCTTAAATGCATTCTTGGACACACACCATCAGTTGATTCTGCGGAACCGAAAAAAGCGAGTCCTGCATGTCTACCGAAAAACCGCAACCAACATCATCATTTCTCTCTAAAAAGTGTACTACTGCGGCTGATTTTTATTGCAAGAAATGGGTCGTTCACAGCAAGCGTCTTGAGCTTCTTAACAAAAACTGGCTAACACACTTTTGCCACGATCCTTCTTTACTAACCAATTGTCCTAAACGGAACTTCTGGCTTTTTGTCTTGGCTATGAAAAACACCCTCAAGGTGTTCCCTCTGCAGTTAGGTATGTCCCGGGCAAGCTTGCGAGGTCTTATTGCTTACAAAACTCGACGAACTTGGTTTTAAGACGCATTTCACTTTTCTTCACGGGGCACTTCTAACAGTGTGATGACCCTAATATGGGGACAAAGGTTCGTGTACTCAAAAGGTTCTGATGGTTCTTTTAGGCGGAGCCTCCGAGAAACCAATTGAGGACAAAGCCGTTCGTTTCGAACACACACACAAACGTTTAATGGAACTAAAGAAGGCTAAAAATAAATAGAAGAAAAAGAAACACTCAAATACACATCAAGACACACATTTGGGGCTAGTATGGAGCTAAGTAGTGCACGAGTCCGGGCTTGCCACGACGGCAGGGACACAAAACAGTCTCGACGCGGCGACGCGGCGACAAGCTGACGAAAGGAGTGGCGCCGGTCTCACCAAAGGTCGTGGTGTGCGTTGGTTGACCGGGCGACAGGAGTTGGCGAGCTCTGTCTCGGAGAAGTAAACCAGGCGGCTTGGTGGCACGAGCAGACGGCGGCGGCGTTCTGGCCGGGCAGCTGGGTGTAGAGTTCGGGCCCGTAGCCCGACTGCTCTCTCTTGCCCACGGGCACAGAAGCTCGAACGCCGGCCTCGGGCAGCAGGCGGCACGACAGACGGGGGTGGCGTTCTGGCCGGGCAGCTCGCGTAGAACTCGGGCCCGAAGCCCGAGTGTTCTCGTCTCGCCCACGGGCGCAGAAGCTCACCGGCCTTGAGCAGCTGGTGGCCCCCTCAGGTAGACGGGCGACGCACAGGAACAGGTTGGCAGGAGGCCCCGGTCGGGTGAAGCCCTGGTGGCTCGGGTCGGGAACCCGGCGGCGCTTCTTCAACGCCCGCTCCGGTGGTTGACCTCCTCCTGCCGTTGCTTCCTGGAACTCTCCTGGCGTCTCCCCTGCGTCTCCTTGCGTGTCCTCCCTTTCTGCCAGCGCACCACGCTTTTTCTTCTGGTCTGGCCGATTTGGCATTCTCGGATTGGCTGCCTGACGCCCCGTGGTCTTTTCTAATTGGTTGCTTTCCTTCTTTTTGTTGTTTTTCATGCGCCGCGCGATCTCGTGCCGGACGCTCTTCGGCGTCGTTGTTTTCCTTCTTCCACCTCGGCGCGCGTGCACTCTCGTCTGCTGCTGGCCGTCCCGATCACCGCACCATGTCGCGCACCACACATCACAAACAGCAAGGACGCCAGAGCTCGGACATCGCGGCCACCACAGCGCATCGCAGCTGGCAAAACGGCTCACGCGCAGTACAGCACATAAGGAATAACAGCCATTAGGAGGCAATGAAACTGATCGCTATCGATGGTGTCACCACTTGTGAAAGTTGTAACGGACTGACGTTCGCCACTTCACGACAGAGAACCGTATATACACAGAACACACACAAGTCGCGTAAGCTCGGTGCGCCGATCGGAAACTTTTCATTTCTCCACGCCCTGAACATGTGTCGGGCTTAGAATGCGCGTTGTAATGAAGCAGACGCCCCCTGTGTATGTGCCGTCTGAAGAGGAAGACGAAGGGCCGTGCCGTGATCGCGAGCGAGCCCCGTGCTACGGACAGCCTTTGCAGGTGCTAGATTTATCTAGCGTTCCACACCGTTGTGAACGACAATAAACCTCGTCGCATTTGGTGGAGGTTGCTGAGATCCTTCGCCTCGTCCTTGAGCTCCGCACTCGAACCCTGCCAACAAGATCGCCCAGCACAATGCCTGATCCCGCCACCTCGTTGCCTGCACCCCCGGCTGCCACTGTCATCTGCGCCGGCGTCCCTCGTCAACGCGACCCACCCATTTTCAGTGGGACCGCCGAACACGACGTGGAAGACTGGCTGTCATCGTACGAACGTGTAAGTGCCCATATCAGATGGGATGACCAGTCTAAGCTGACCCACGTGCCTTTCTACCCAGCCGACGTAGCCAAACTTTGGTTTTTCAACCACGAATCAGACTTTACGAGCTGGTCCGCGTTTAAAACTCTGTTTGCTGAAGTCTTTGATCGCCCAGCTGTGCCTAAGCTACGCCCTGAACAGCGTCTACGCCAGCGCGCACAGCAGCCTGGAGAGACATTCCCCAGCTACATCGAGGATGTTCTCAATTTCTGCAAGCGGGTAAATCCCAGCATGTCAGAGGATGACAAGATTAAACACATCCTCAAGGGCATCGAGAACAGCGCATCCCAGATGTTGCTCGCCAAAAGCCCAACTAGCGTATCAGTCCTCATTAACCTCTGCCAGAGCTTTGACGAGCTGCGCCGCCAACGTTCCATCGCCCGCCAGAACATTCAGCACGCCGATTCCTTCTCGAGCATTGCGGTTTCTATCGAAATAACCAACTCGACCCTCTCGCAGCATATTAAAGATTTTATTCGTGAAGAGGTGGCCAGGCAGCTCTCGCTGCTCCCTCACAGCGACGCACCTACGGCAGCTTTCCCTCCAACGCTGCAGCAAGCCATCCGAACTCAGATATCTGAAGCGCTTCCTGCAGCTCCTACAACACCCCTACCCAATCCTGTGAGTGTGCCGCTGGCCCATACCAACTTTGCCACTCACCCTACGTCGCTGCCGCTCAGTTATGCCACCTGCGCAGACAGCTTCCTTTTCATTGCCCATACATCCGGCTTCATTTCCAGTTGCCCGACCGTCCCCACACTTTTTGCGTCCCACCGAGACGTGGCGCACTCAAGACAACCAGCCTATCTGCTTCGCCTGCGGCATTGCTGGTCATGTAGCGCGCTTCTGTCGCCGCCGCGCCCCAACTGAGCGTACCAGCTTTGATACGTCCAGCTACGCGCCACAATACGCCGCCCCACCTCAATTTTCATCGCGACGTCTCGACAATGATCGCCAGTCGGAAACTCGGCGCTCTCCTTCACCTCGTCGGCGTTCGATTTCGCCTCTGCGTCGTCGAGTTCCTGCTGAAGAGGGAAACTGACTGCTGCAGTTCCTGAGGCAAGAACTGAAAATACATGGACGTTCTCAAGACCTCAATCTTCGCCGCAAAACGTTATTAGCGTTTTTGTAGAGGAAGTACCCGCAGTTGCACTAGTCGATACCGGAGCAGCCGTTTCCGTCATTCACGAGAGCCTTTGCCGCAAGTTACGAAAAGTGACTACAGTTCGCTCTGGCCTGGTGCTCGCCACTGCCAGCGCGCAGCGAATTCACCCTTCAGCTGTATGCACGGCCCGTGTCGTAATCAACGACGTTCTGTACATAATCGAGTGTTTCGTGCTACCATCTTGCTCTCACGACCTCATCCTTGGTCGGGATTTCCTGGCACGCCATCATGCTGTCATTGACTGTTCGCGTGCAGAAGTGTCGCTTTTACCACTATGTGAATCACTGATGACCAGCTCTCCTCACTTTGCCGACAAACTCACTGTTGATGCCGACACAACCATACCTCCTGAGTCGTCGATGGCTGTTGTCTTATCGTCTGATGCCACATCTGACGCCACTGTAGTGTTCACGCTGTCCGATGTGTTTGCTCAACGCAAGGGCATTGTTCTTCCGTTTGCCGTGCTTACTGTAACATCTGGGTCAACTATGATGCTGGTCACCAACTACTACCAGTACCCGATCAGCCTACTGCGTGGAGAGACCGTGGGATACTTCCAGGCGGTCGACTACGTCGACGACCTCGATGTTCTTACCGACTCCCTCCGTCATGTTGACGCCATCGCTTCGGTCTCCGGCTCATCACCTTCAGTGGTTTTTGACAACGCCATCGACCCTGCTCTTCCCCCACCTCATCGCCGCCAACTTCTCGCTCTCCTTCACCAGTTTGTCAATTCCTTCGACTGTAATCGGACGTGACTGGGCCGTGCCACCGGCGTTTCTCACACCATCGAAACCGGTTCCCACTCCCCCTTGCGACAGCGCCCGTATCGTGTCTCCGCCGAAGAGCGCCGACTCATCACGGAGCAAGTGGACGACATGCTCAAACGTAGAGTCATCCGCCCCTCTCAAAGTCCTTGGTCTTCACCTGTCGTATTGGTGAGAAAAGAAGATAGCTCCATTCGCTTTTGTGTCGACTACAGACGCCTAAACAAGATAACGAGAAAAGACGTTTATCCACTGCCTCGAATTGATGACGCTCTCGATTGTTTACAAGGCGCAGAATACTTCAGTTCCTTGGATCTGCGCTCCGGGTACTGGCAAGTTCCAATGGCCGAGCCTGACCGTCCGAAAACCGCATTCGTTACACCCGATGGCCTCTACGAGTTTAACGTCATGCCCTTCGGGTTGTGCAACGCACCTGCTACTTTTGAGCGTATGATCAACACCATCCTTCGCGGCCACAAATGGAAGACCTGTTTATGTTACCTAGACGACATCGTCGTTTTCTCAACCGATTTTCCGGCACACCTCGCTCGCTTGCATGACATTCTGACCTGTCTCGCATCTGCCGGCCTACAGCTTAACCTCAAGAAGTGCCGTTTTGCTGCAAGAAAACTAACCATATTGGCATATTCGGTCACGTTATCTCAAAAGACGGCGTCCTTTGGACCCAGACAAGCTCCGCGCCGTTGCCGACTTCCCAGCGCCCTCGTCTATCAAAACCCTCAGAAGTTTTATTGGATTATGTTCCTATTTTCGTCGCTTCGTACGCAATTTCGCATCCATCATGGCACCTTTGACAAGTTTACTTTCCGCCAGTAACGGCACGGCAGCGTGGTCACCTGAATGTGATGCAGCGTTTCGGCAGTTGCGCCACTTGTCGACCTCACCACCGATTCTTCGCCACTATCACCCTGATGCTCCTACGGAAGTCCATACTGACGCCAGCGGAGTTGGCCTTGGCGCTGTCTTAGCGCAACGGAAAGCTGGCTTTGATGAATACGTCGTCGCTTATGCGAGCCGTACTCTAAAGAAAGCAGAATTAAATTACTCCGTCACAGAAAAGGAGTGCCTAGCGATCATCTGGGCACTAAGCAATTTTCGCCCATACCTTTACGGCCGTTCTTTCGCCGTTGTTACTGACCACCATGCCCTTTGTTGGCTTTCTTCCTTGAATGACCCGACTGGACGCTTGGGACGTTGGGCGCTTCCCTTGCAAGAGTACGGCATCCGCGTCATGTACCGCTCCGGTCGCAAGCACTCCGACGCTGATGCGCTCTCTCGCTCCCCACTGACGCCTGATTTGGCGTCTTTGTCAGCTTCCTTCGTCCAACCTGTCACCGTTCACCATCACTGACATGCTCACAGAGCAGCGCAAGGACCCAACCTTTGTAATGTTACTTGACTACCTTGCCGTCCGTCTGAGGTCCTTTCGACACGAGCACTGCGTCGCCAAGCAACCCACTTTTCCGTGCGGGACAAGATTCTATATCATCGCAACTACATGCCCGACGGACGCAAATGGCTCCTCGCTATACCTCGTCATATGCGCTCTGACGTCTGCACGTCTTTTCACTCTGATCCCCTAATCGCCCATGCCGGCGTCCTGAAAACTTACACAAGGTTGCGTCAGCGTTATTATTGGAGAGGCATGTACAACTTTGTGAAAAAGTTCATTCAGTCTTGCACTACATGCCAACAAGGCAAGACACCTACCCAGCGTTTCACAGGACCGTTGCAGCCGCTACCATGCCCGTCTCGTCCGTTCGACCGCGTCAGCATCGACCTCTACGGCCCGTTTCCATGCAGCGGGCGTGGAAACCGGTGGATTATTGTCGGCGTAGATCACCTTACTCGCTACGCTGAGACTGCAGCTCTGCCAGCAGCGACCGCCCGTGACGTTGGTTTTTTCTTTCTTCGCAATTTTGTTCTTCGCCATGGTGCTCCCCTAAAATTATTGAGTGATAGGGGCCGTGTCTTCCTGTCGGAGGGCATCCAAGCCCTTCTCGCTGAGTGCAGGATAATTCATCGCAAATCGACCGCGTACCATCCCCAGACCAACGGTCTGACCGAGCGCTTCAATCGCACACTTGGCGACATGTTGCGGATGTATATTTCATCCGACCACTCCAACTGGGACACCGTACTTCCCTTTGTTACGTTCGCGTACAACACCGCGACGCAAGTGACCACAGGCTTTTCCCCCTTTTTCCTTGTGTATGGCCGTGAGCCTTCATGCCCTTTGGACACCATACTGCCGTACCAACCTGACGCTACAGAGTATACTCCGCTTTCCGAAGTCGCCAAATATGCTGAAGATTGCCGTCAGCTGGCACGTGCCCTGACTAGTGAAACTCAAGAACGTCAAAAGACAAGACATGACCGTGATCATCAACCACCGCACAACATTGCGCCTGGTTTGCTTGTGTGGCTTTGGACACCAGCCCACATTCCTGGCCTTTCTTCCAAACTCCTGGCCCGTTATCACGGTCCGTACCGTATCATCGAGGCCACTTCACCGCTAAACTACATCGTCGAGCCGCTCACCGTGTCACCAGACCTGCGTCGTCGTGGGCGAGAGACAGTACATGTCAACCGCCTGAAACCGTATTACGACCCGCTCATCTTTCCCGCGCCCTGAGTCGCCAAGATGGCTACGCTTCGCTCCCGGGGCATTGTAATGAAGCAGACGCCCCCTGTGTATGTGCCGTCTGAAGAGGAAGACGAAGCGCCGTGCCGTGATCGCGAGCGAGCCCCGTGCTACGGACAGCCCTTGCAGTGCCTAGATTTATCTAGCGTTCCACACCGTTGTGAACGACAGTAAACCTCGTCGCAGCGTTTATGGGATAGGCTCTCAAGATGAAATAAAGATTCATTCATTTGCAATGTACACGCGAAGAACGGCACAAAAAATTACCAAGTCGACGGTTTCAAATATTTCTTCTGACGCTGACGTAAACACAGCACACTCTTCTTGCGCTCCGTCTCTCCCTGTCGCTGATCTCGGAGGGTACACAAGGGCTTGCTGCCTTCGATGGCTATCTCCGTGCCGAATAAGTCTGGTAAAAATAACAAGAACGAGAAGAATAAACTGTTTCTGACGTTGCTACAGCTTAGGCCTCGCGTCCCCGCTTTACTTTGAGCAAGCACCCTGCTTGCCGTGAAGACGTCACACCCGATTCGTCTCGGACAAGCCAATGAGAGACGAGCAGGCATACGGGTCGAAAAGTTGCGAACGTTTGTCAAAACGTCCGTCCAGCCATGCGCAAGGCGAATCAGATCACATAGGTGGAGTGCGGAAGGGAGGGCAGATTGGGCGGGTTTAGGCCGTAGGGCCTTTGGCCCACAAGGCCTCGCTGACCTCCCTGTCAGCGAGGACGGTGTCGTGCTCCCTGACACCATGGTTAAACAGCAATTGAGAAATTCCCGCCGTCCAATTGAGAACGGCAAATCCTCTGACGGAATGCGCGGTGATCCACCGCGCGATTTCGAAGGCTTATGGTTCTTCGCATTTCTTCTTATGGTATATTGTGTTAATTTTCTGTCGTAACAAATATAAAGCTCAAGGCCATCACGTGAGGAGGGCATTTGCGAAATAAGACCAAGCGCCTTCAGTGCGCAATCACGCTATCAACACTTTAGAATGTCGGTCTTTCTACAGTTGCCAATAAATATTGTTGCAGGAAGAAAGCAGGCCCACGAGTGTAAAATAATGTATATTTACAACTGGTGTATATGGCGTTCAGGCAACGGTCAGTATTCGTCTTCCTCTAGTTCATGGCACCTTCTTCTTTCCCTTCACCGTAACATCACCCTGACGGCGGGGTTAGCTCCGCCACGGTGCAAGTTATAGAGCCTCACTTAATGGGGGACATAAGGCTTGAGCATGGCTACGTGAACAACATCGCTGGTGAGGTTGGGAGGCACTTAAGGCAGAGCGACTGGGGCGATCTCGTATGTTACGTCGGAGAGTTGACGTAAGATCTGGCACGGACCAGTATAACGGGAAAGTAGTTCTTCCGACAAGCCGACGCGACGTGAAGGCGTCCAGAGAAGGACAAAGGAACCAGGTGAAAAATTGGGGTCTCGGTTCCGAGGTCGTAGCGTCGCTTTTGAGAAGCTTGCTAGACTGTGAGGCGATGACGGGCGACCTCTCGGGCCTGGGCGGCTAAGGCAATAGTATCGTGAGTGTAACCAGGGGCGCTATAACGTAAAACTATTCCAAACTGTTCTATTCCAATTCTGCAATCAGCCCTCCGCGATTGGTCAAAGACTTTTTTCGACCACCTCCACTTCACCTGTCTGTCACGCGACGTCACAAAAGCCGCTATAGAACCGCATCTGATATGACGTGTACACATTTATTATGCATGATTTGACTGAACAAAAGAAAAATAGTTATTTCTGACTCGACGCCTATTCGAGAGTAGCCCTTGGCTATAGGTCAAAAATTTCCGGGCTGCTTCCACTTCACCTGCCTGTCACGCTACGTCACAAGACCTCGAATACTCCCCGCGTCAAAGTGACTTGTACGCGTTAAAGATGCATTAATATGCCGAACAAAAGTGAATTTTTTTCTGAATAGCCGACGGCTGCCCCGTTCCGAAAGGAATAAAAGATGGCTGCCGCCGATCGCTCAGGCACTGGCTACTCGCACCAGGCGGAAAGCATGGGTTTAGTTGCGCATTATGAAACTTTCTGCGTGGCCGTGTAACGTTTTCAAGCACTTCCGGCACGTTTACGACCTCGTCCTTCCAACTCTTCTTTGCTAAGGATCCATTTCACCGTCATTCTTAAGCTTCCGTTGCATGCCGCCGCGATTTTCCACCAGCCACAGCAAGCTAAATCAGGGAAAGTGGATCAATCGCAGACGCTGGCACCACCCTCTTCATCCGGTTATCGATTTTCAGTGCACTGCCTCGGCCCCATCGAATCCCTCTCCACTTGAGCATGCTCCTCGTCTATTGTCAGCTAATTAGATAAGACAAGCCGCACAGTGTAGGAAATGTTATTCGTTTATCAGGCAAACAAAAGTGATCTCCTATGAACGAGGAGAGCGTTTGATTGGTCTGTTCAGACAACCCTGCGGGTCACCGCCACATGCTTACGTTGGCGGTTACGCAAATTTTACATCAGGAGATTGGAATAAAAACTTATTGGAATAGTTTACAAAAGGTGAAATTTTCACCATTTTACAAATGGTGAAATGGTGAAAATGCGGCAACGTCGTGACGGGACGTCTTGTATGCGAAAGTAATGTATGGTAAAGCGACGTCCCACTCGCGGTGATCGTCGGCAACGTACATGGCCAGCATACCAGTTAGTGTGTGGTTGAGTCGCTCGGGGAGGCTGCTCGTTTGAGGCTGGTACGGGTGTTCTGTATTTGGGTGTTCTGTAGAACAGGAGCGGAGCAGATCATCGACGACCTTCGATAGAAAGTAGCGGCCGCGATCCGTGAGTAGCTGGCGAAGGGCGCCGTGGTGCAGGATGACGTCGTATAGTAAGAAGACGGCGACGTCTAGTAGCGCAGATGATTGGCATCGCTCGTGCGATGGCATATGTTTTGGCATAATCTGTTGCTACAGCAATTCAATTGTTCCTTTTGATGGAAATTGGAAAGGGGCCAAAGAGGTCGAGGCCCACACGGAAGAAGGGTTTTGTAGGGGTATCATTTGGTTAAAGCAAACCAGCAGGAGGCATAGCAGGCGTCTTCCGGCGCTGACACAGGTCGTAAGAAGCGACATAACGGCGCACAGAAGGATAAGTGCCGGGCCAGAATAAGCGGCGCCGCAGACGGTCGTAAGTACGAGTGATGCCCAGATGTCCAGCAGTAGGAGCGTCGTGAAGTTGCTTAAGCACGGCCAGTCGAAGGCGCTTGGGAACGACGAGGAGGAGCTTCGGGCCATCAGGACGAACGCTACGACGGTATAAAGTTCCATCGCGCAAGGTGGACATCCGGAGGGATGGGTCATTGGGCGAGGAACTTAGGCGTTCCATTAGTGTTCGAAGAACAGGATCTTGGCCTTGCTCGTCGCCAATATGGAGGAAGCCGGAGAGGGATAGAATACTGATGTCAATAATACTGAATACAACAATAAGAAAACTGAATAAGAATACTGAACACAATGGATAATCCGAGTCTGCATCGGTATTATCCGGTTGATCCACTGGATTGCGGGAGAGGAAGTCAGCGTCTTTATGCAGAAAGTGTATATTCTTGTAGACGCAATGCCGAACGTGCAAGTCGTACCGTTGGGTCCTTCAGAGCGGAGAGCCAGCAGACGGTGTGATGATCGGTTACGACGCAGAAGCTCCGACCGAGAAGGCACGGTCGAAATTTCGTGACCGTCCATGCGAGCGCCAGACATTCCCTCTAACTAATGGAGTAATTTCGCTCGGGCGTGGAAGAAAGGCGGCTGGCGTAAACGATGACACGGTCTTGGCCCTGTTGACGCTGAGCGAGGACAGAGCCGATGCCATGACCACTCGCGTCAGTTGGTACTTCAATGGGCGCAGAAGGGTCAAAGTGTGACAGAATCGGGAAAGTTGTAAGCTACTCAATCAGGGTAGAGAAGGCTTTCTCCTGCAGTGGTCCCCAAGCGAAAGTGACATCTTTCTTAAGAAGGTCAGTGAGAGGGTGAGTGAGGTCGGCAAAATTTTTCACAAATCGCCCGAAATAAGAGCATAAACCCAGAAAACTACGGACATCGTTTGCTGAACAAGGCACAGGAAAATTTTGTGTGGCGTGAGCTTTCTGTGGGTCAGGTTGGATTCCAGGAGCTTTTACGAGATGGCCGAGCTTGTTAATTTCACGGCGTTCAAAATGACACTAGGAGGAGTTTAGCTGAAGGCCAGCCCTGCGAAACACGGAGAGTATGGTTGTGAGGCGCTGCAGGTGGCTCTCAAAGTTCGGCGAAAACACAATCACATCTTCGAGGTACCAGAGGCATGTACACCACTTCAAGCCGCGCAAGAGAGAGTCCATCATGCTCTCGAATGTAGCCGTTGCATTGCATATTCCAAAGTGCATGACTTCAGATTGGTACAGACCATCCAGTATGACGAAGGTGGTTTTCTCGCGGTCCATCTCATCTACGCTAATCTGCCAATAGCCGGAGCGGAGGTCAATTGATGAAAATATTGGGATCCGTGAAGGCAGTCAAGAGCGTCATCAATGCGAGGCAGGGGATGAGCATCCTTTGTTATCCCGTTGAGCTGACGGTAGTAAACGCAGAAGCGCCACGAGTTGTCTTTTTTCTTTACTAAGACAACCGGTGATGCCCACGGGCTACTGGAAGGTTCAATGCTGTCGTTTTCCATCGTCCGGTCTACCTACTTCTGTATGATCGCCGTTCTTGTTGTGGAGACACGATATGGCCCACTATGAATGGGGCTGGCATCACCGTTGTTGACGCGATGCGTGACAACAGATGCGTGGCCCAGTAGAGGGTCGTCCAAATCAAAGATGTTCCGATAAGATGGGAGGAGGTGACGAAGAGTTGTTGTTTGCTCGGAAGGAAGGTCAGGGGCAATTATCTTACAAACATCGTCCACAGGCGTCGAGTACGAAGGAGTGGGTGACAAAGTTCGGTTGGTACTGAGGGAGGATTCGGAGGTCAAAGAAGAAATCTCAAATTCTTCCAAAGGAGTGACATGCGCTATGGCGATACCGTGTGGCAGCACATGCCACGAAAATCCAAAATTGAGGATGGGGACGCGAGCGCAGTTTTCGGGGATGCGGATTAAGGCGCTCGGTAGGACAATATGCGTGACAAAACCACGTCAGTAAGCGGCGATACGACGTACTCGCCATCAGGTACGGGAGGACGTTGTGATGTGACAGATGTGACAGGAACTGTATCAGATGATGCTTGATCATGGAAAACGAACTGTGAACGTTGTGATAAAAAATCCCTAGTCCAGGCTGTAATGCTTCCGTTTCCAATCATTGACTCCAATTTTGCAATTACCTTGTTGTGACACACACAGTCGAATGCTTTGCTGAAGTCTAGAAATATTATGTCTGTTTGACCGCGGTTGTCAATAGTCTGTGCTAGGTCATGTATAACTTCAGTCAACTGTGTTACTGTTGAGATCCCGCGCCGAAATCCATTCTCTTCAAAATATGTTGTTAGGTGTTTTGAAATTATATGCTCTAGTATCTTGCATGATCTACTAGTTAGTGATATCAGTCTGTAGTTGGGACGGAGAGTTTGTGTCACCTGATTTATGAATTGGTATTATCTTTGCTTTTTTCCAGTCATCTGGCACAGGTCCGGTTGAAAGTGACATGCGATAGATAATGCCAAGATACCTGCTGCACCATTCTGCGTATCGCTTTAAGAATTCGTTCGGGTCGTCGTCAGGGCCACTAGATTTTTTCGTGTCTCATCCGAGTAGACGGTTAAACATTCCTTAGTCAGTTATGTTTAGTGAGTTGATGGTGAAACCTGTAGGAATTGGAATTATTGGGCGGACAAACCCGTTATCTGCAGTAAATACCGATTGGAAGTACTTGTTGTATGCATTAGCTTCAGAAACTTTTTCATCGTGGGGTCGTTCTGGCGTGATTACTTTGCGTGGACGGAAGTGATTCCAAAATCTCTGTGGATTACCATTTACGAAGTTAGGCAGGGTAGTATTAAAGAATTATTTTCTGGAGTGGCTTAGTCTGATTTTAAGTTCTGCCTTGGCGGTAATGAACTGTGATGTCTGGAGTGATTGAATTTTAGTCTTCAAAGACCGACGTAATCCTTTCACTTTTCTTTTGGCATGAAATACATCACGCGTTACCTATGGGCTGTATTTCCGCGATTTTCTTGTTTCGAACGGTATTAATCGTTCAATGCAGTCATGTATTAATGTCTTAAACTGAATCCAGAGGGCATTTGCGTCTGCCGAAGGATTGCAAGCCATTTCCGCAAAATCTGTGAATTCATGTGCCGTGTACGTCAAAACATTGGCGTCGTCCGATTTCTAAAAGTTGATGACGGTACTTTCTAAAGACCCTTTTTCTATACTAAACGACAGAGGTAGGTGACGTAATGGAATGTCGTGGTCAGATATGCCTTCAACAATACTAGTATGTATTTTGTTTACAAAGAAGTGATCAGAGAGTAGTATTAGATCGAGTATATTACTTGCAGTACGATGTGAGTATGTTGGTTGATCAACTACTTGTAGGTTGAAGTGGAGCAATAAATGAATTAGCGCTTCTGAAGTACGTGATTAGTATTGCATTTTCCAGTTAATTTCCGGAAGGTGAAAGTCCCCCATGATGATAATTCTTAGGCTGTGAGCGTGGCACTGCAGAAACTCATGTACGTTCTTTATTAAGCTTTCGTCCGAGTAAGGAATTGATTTTTTATCTCACTTTTTGTTTATGAAAAGTATAGATGGTATGAGTGCATTGTGGGGACGGTGAAAACGTGTCATCAATGTTTTGTGCAGTCGGTATGCTTAAACTGCTGGAATCCCTTCAGTTTCTACTAAAATGTTTCTTGCTGCGATACTATAAATTGTAGTCAGGACAAAAATCTACTAAGAACCAAGTTACTAATGCATCTTCGCAGAATGTGTTTGATTAACAAGTTAACACTTCCGGAACAACAATATGCCGATGCACAGCATATATGCTTGCAATAAATACATTCCGTAAAGGTGAACGACTGGGCCTACAAGTAGTACTGCAAAAAGTGCTGCCATGCGTATCAGCTACAACAAAACTGCTGCACGTCCAACTTACTACCTTGGAGGCACCTCTATAAAGGCTGTTCGGGCCCTTCCCATTCTGGGTAACATTTAGCTCTTCTCTCAACTTTTCCGCATATGTCACCAGCACTGTATCTAAGCATCGGCCCATTCTTGGGTTTGTGTCCCGTGTCTCCCTTCCGTGATGACGTAAGGTTTTCCGAGCACTCTACGCTTCTATCATTGTGTCGCGACTTGAGTACTGCTCATCAGTATGGTTCCCGCACCAAACTCGCGACGCTAACAAACTTAAACTTGTTCAGCGCTGGACAGCACGCACCCTCTACTCCCGTCTTTTCGATTGTCGGAAGCTCATGCCAGCCTACGAGGACTGCCTCAAACCCCTCAAGTAGCACACCCTGAAATACCAGCGCAACATTGCACTAGTCTATGCTGCGGGGTGCTTGACGGCTCTCTGGACATCACTAATATTTCTTCAGTTCGTCTGAACAAGTGGTCAGCACAGCCTGAGCCCTCATCGCGCGTCTATGGCCCGACACAACTCCATGATGTGGCAGACAGAGCTTTCTCTCCACCCCCTTGGCCATTTGGATTCTCCTTCCTTATAACCACACTGAATTGGCACTCCTGTGTGTTGTGCACCCGTCGAATGTGTGCGTGTGTGCTACGCTGTGTTATTGAGCAAGTGTGTGTGCGTGCGTGCGTGTGTGTGCACGTGGAAGGGAAGGAGGTGTCGTCTGCATCCTGCAAATTTCTGCTTAGATGGCTGGTTATCAGACGCTCTAACATACAGACATCTGCCTTTTTAGTCTAGAGTGCCAAGTTACCACTAAGATTGTTATTATTATTACTATTATCATTATTATTATTAGAATCATCACTACGACCAATTGATTGTGTTGAAGCCAGCGTGACATATAATTCAAAATATTTCTGGAGCTTTGTGCACTCTCACTCTTCTAAAAAGAGTGCCAAAGATGTACGTCTTCTTCATGAAAATAGTGGTGTTGTCTCCAATACTGCTGATGCCTTTGCAGAACATTTCTGCTTGCTATATGGTCTGAAATATGCTTCAAATAACTTTCCTTCTCAGTCTGGCACAGTGTGTACGCTATCAGTCAATGAAAATCTTTTTTTCAAGTGTATGAAGTGCCTTAAACCTTCCTTTTCTTGTGGAGTTGATGGTATTTCTTCCACGGAACTTAACCCTTTCAGACGCTGTCTACAAAATTGTGCACAGCAGGAGAGTGCATCAATTGCAAAAGCACTGATCAAAGTAATGGTATTTAAAATGTGTTTCATATATCTTGAAACACTTATTATTGGATCTGTGCTGCAATATTGAATAACATGCAGAATGTTTTAGCAAAATGAGTGGGAAGGTAGACATCTGGGTGCTTTTACTGTGTGTCAGTATGATGTATGTAGAGGGTTCACTTCTTTCATTGCTTTTTACATTGTCATGCACCAGGCATAATTTTCAAGCGGCTGGATAAGTGCTTTTCAAGCATTTCAAAACACGAAATAGTATATGTTCTCATATTTTGTGTTCCTGTAGTGACTTTTCGCATGGAGTCGAAATTTTGTAAATTTGACAAAAGTCGCTAAACAATTGAAAATTCTTAATCTTTTCTGCAGCTGTGCGCTTTCTATGATTCTGAAGATGCAAGAGATGTGGTGAAAGCAACTTTTCAATCAACGGGATAAAGTGGCACCTGAAAGAGTTCAGACGTATGGAAGCATATTTGTTCCCTGTTCCCACAAGCATCTTCAATAGTTCCCTAATGTGTAGTACGTTTTCTAGCACTCGGAAGGTAGCACGGACATTGCCCATGCACAAATCAGGTGCTAGATGTGCAATTACTAACTGCCGACCTATATCTATCCGCTGCAGTGCGTCAAAAGTGTTTGAATCGATATTGGATTCCTTGCTTTCTGTTAGTGCTAAGAGCATTTTAATAAAAATTAACAGCATGACTTGTGTGCCGACGACTTAAAACTATTTGAGACTGTCAGCAGTGTTCACCACTACATCGACTTCCAAAAAGACATTTTTTCACTCTCAAACTGCTGCAGAAACAATAAGTACTCTTAAGTGGTTCCAATACTATGGCATTAAGTTATATGCAGAAAACGCACCATGGTGAAATTTTGATACACCCTACCTGATGCTCCACTCCTTAGGGTCGATGAAGTGAAAGATCTTGGCGTGTACTTCGACAAAATGCTAAGCTTCTCTTCATAGATAATTACACAGCATGCCCTTCACGCTCTTGGAATTGCATGCCGCATATTGCATGATTTCCACTCACCTGTTGTGTTTCTGAAATTCTGCTGTGTGCCTCACACTACTAGACTATGCCTCTGTAGGAGGGGGTGCAACGAGCAAATCTAATTCTGACCTCCTTGAACGCATCCAGAACAAATTGATATCTATCTTAATGTACCACTTTTGCCATTGTGGCGACCACAGTTGAGCGTTCTCAAATATACTTCAACTCGCACCTCTAGATTCAAGACTTAATTAATCACACCTTTTATTACTGTATAAGGTGGTCCATGACATTATACATTCCCTAAAGCTTCTTGATCATATGCATTTGTTCGTGCCGCAACAGTATGCCAGGTAGCATTCCACATTCGTTGCCTGGCCTTGTTGAAAGATTGGGCTATAAGACTCGACTCCAAAAAAATACTTCAGAGTTCATTTCCTGTGTTTTTTGTATCTGTAGATAATCACGTACGATTAACTCCCTTTTACTTTTCCTCGTTTCCTTTTTTCCGTGTTTGTTTCTCTATCTTGAATATTTTTGTCCACCACATTCATGTTTTCTGCACATTTTGTCTCGCATAGTGCTCGTTAAGTGCACCAGTACAAAGGCGCTCTAGCTGTTCCTGGGCACTACAATAAACATTTGAATGATTGATTATTATCGTAGTATAAAATGGTGATTTTTAAGTATGTACTAGTATACTATTTCAGTGCAGTAGCTTTTGTGCAATTAAAAAAAGGCATGAATTAAGAAAGTGCAATAATAATACGCTATGTGCCTGATCATATGCATTGTGCTATTAATTTCTTCTGAGTTTTAATAATGGCTGGCTACTGTATCCAATGTTGTGCAATAAAATAATATGCCACAGCAATTATTGCGTGCCTCGCAGAACAAACTGAATATATCTTTCTCAGTCAAAACATCATAGCAGGCTGAAAACAATAAATTGCATTTTTTTGTGGTGACGAAGTGTATCAATTGTGAAAATAACCTGTTGATATATTTCTTATATTATGTTGATCAGCTGCTCCCATACATTCGGATAAACGCTTCAATAGTACGACTTGGCAAAGGGCAACGAAAGACCCCCATTAAAACCCTCCAATTCTCAAGCTTGTATTATCTGACGGTATGCCATGGTGTGTCGGTATGTAAAGAAGGACAAACTTGACACGTGGAAACCAATTACAATAGAACATGGTCCTTACACTGCGAAAATGTTTTGTAGCAATACACTCAATGTGAAGGCCTCCGGATGCGGTGTTGATGCATCAAAACAACCTATAATAATAGAGGTGCTCCGTGGGCTAGATTTGACATAATCAAGAATCTGGGGGGAGACAAGCTACGAATTACATAAATTTTAGCTATTCTAGATTTTTTTGTGAGTGCTGCAGGAGTTTCAATTCTTTTTTGCTGATTTTCTCAGAACCCACTTTTTCACGTTTCTTTCATGCACCAACAAGCATAATTATATTGACATGGATGATTTATCTGTATCCGGTGACCGTATTTCACCGGCTAAACATGTTAAACGTTATGGCTCGGTTCAGGATGCGCCTGAAGGTATCGGAAATTTCGCGAATGTTATCGATGGTTCTGTCTGTTGTCAACGAACCTTGTTAATCTGATTGCATACGCGACGCGAGTTGTGTAGCAGTTTCTGGAAGGCGCGCGGGCACCAGCGAAGAGGCTGTAACTTTCGACGACTGATGTATGCAAACCGACGCGCTTGACCCGCAGATCAGATTTTCGACGATTGCCGACATTGCTCGCCGCTATCGTTGCGATTGAGTCTGCATAATTTTTTACCGTCACTACTACGTTACAATATTTCCAACACAGATTTTTGCTGTGATACTTTGCAAGCCTAATTCTTACATAGTTGGCTGTGCAATGAGCTACCAAAGAATGAAACGGTACAACAGTTTTTGATATGATATGGCATCGTTTCAGTTACGACCTCAAGCAAATAGTTCCTGAAAGTACTAGGGTTACACAGACCTCGGAATCCTTACTTGATCTTGTGCTTATTTCAAGCAATGTACCAGATTGTAGTGTTTCCGTCAAATACGGAATTTCTGATCATAAAATGGTTTTGCTTTGTGTAAAGGAGGCCGTCCCGACGAAGCATTCAAAGAGGCCAACTATCTGTATAAGAGATTATAGCAACGCCGACGATGTTAGCATCTTGGACTGTCTTGAAATGTCACTGTACTCGTTCGATGGGGCGACTGACGTCAACATCTTGTGGAATATGTTTAAGAATACGGTGATCTACTGTCTGGAAAAGTTCGTGCCAAAACGAATGAAGGTAGTAAAGAAGCGCAATCCTTGGATTAACCGCAATATAATACAGCTTAAACGAAGAATAAGACGCAGAAGTAGGAATAAAGAGAGGAACAAAATGGAGATTTCGCAGCTTTCCCAGACCCTTAAGCACATGCTCGTAACGGCAAAAGAACACTTTTACTCGCAGACGCTACCCAATTTCATGAGAGATTCACCACAGCGTTTTTGGCGTCATCTTGCCCCGTCGCACGAACAAATACAATATGTCTGCATTGATGGCAACATAATTAACAACTGTGCTCAAATTGCTGAAAAATATAATGAATATTTCCATTCTGTGTTCGCTCCACCGGAGCCATCTTCCACTGACCTTGATGAGAATCGCACCGAGGGTAGGTTGCCTATGCCAGACATCGTTTTCTCTGAAGAGGGGATATATGCACTACTCCTTAACATAGACACAAAAAAATCAGCCGGTCCTGATGGTATCCCAAATGAATTTCTAAAACGATACGCGGAATGGATATCTAAGTATCTCTGTATAATTTTTAAGGCGTCCCTGGAGCAGCACAAATTACCGCCTGACTAGCTGACAGCTAGAGTTGTCCCCATCTATAAATCCGGCAACAGACACAGCATCGAAAATTATAGGCCCATTTCAATTACCTCCACATGCTGCAAGATCATGGAGCATGTAATATCAAAAAGCTTGTTCAAATATTTGGAAAATGCTAATATCCTTCTTCCTAACCAACATGGTTTTAGGCAAAAATTGTCAACGGTTACCCAACTCACCGAAACCATACACGATTTTTCAAGCGTACTTAACGAGAAAGGTCAGTTAGATGCTGTTTGCCTCGATTTTTCAAAAGCGTTCGACCGCG
The DNA here is from genome assembly GCF_050947875.1 of Dermacentor variabilis. NCBI lineage: Eukaryota > Metazoa > Arthropoda > Arachnida > Ixodida > Ixodidae > Dermacentor > Dermacentor variabilis. The sequence continues at coordinate 17,274,679 of NW_027460291.1, read as the reverse complement.
TTCCACACCCAGAACTTCTTGATAAACTGCTTAGTCTCGGCGTTAACATAAACATTGTCAAATGGATTCAATCATATTTAGTAAGAACACAGTTTGTGGAAGTGAATGGTGCGACATCCGGAGTGTTGCCTGTGACGTCAGGAGTCCCTCAGGGATCGGTGCCGGGCCCTGTCCTTTTTCTCAGTTATATAAATGACATTGCAGACCAGATTAACCCCGTTATCAAAGTTCGACTTTTTGCAGATGACTGCTTAATGTATACCGCAGTATCCAGCCGCAATGACCAGACCGTCTTAAATTCCGTATTAAAAAGAATTAGTGACTGGTGTAATAAGTGGAAAATGAAAATAAGCTACAGCAAGACTAAGTATATAAGGGTAACCAAGAAGATAAAAAATATACACTCCTTCGATTATGAGATAGATGGTAAGGTCGTAAGCCGCGAAAATCACATTAAGTACCTCGGAATTACCATATCCAGTGACCTCAACTGGAAAGCACACATAAAGAACATATGCTCATCAGCTGAAAAAAAGCTCTGGTACTTGAGGCGAAAGTTAAAACTTGCTCCTCAGCAAACTAAACTAGCTGCATATATAACGCTTGTTCGTCCTACATTAGAGTACGCAAGCGTCGTGTGGGATCCGTTAAAAAAAAACCTGGTAGATAAAATTGAAAAACTTCAAAGAAGAGCGGCAAGATTCATCTTGTCAAAATATCGTTCAACGGACTCCGCAACTGAAATGCTCAGGAAGCTCAACCTACCGCCACTTTTCGAACGCAGAAGGATAGCTAGACTGAAATTTCTTTACCGATTCGCCATAACTGGTTTAACCTTAATACACAGCAGTACATAAAACAGCGTCTGTCTGGAACAGTACGAAGCAGCAACCTAGAGCAAATTCAACCCATTCCAGCACGAATAGATACACATAAGTACTCGTTTTTCCCAAGAACAATACAGGAATGGAACGCGCTACCACCTGAATTACTAACACTAGACAATGTAAATAAATTTGAAACCACACTAACAAAATTCTTTACTTCGGTTAGAAGTACATAACTACTGCTTTAATAATGGTACTTTGTCGTATGTTCCTGGTTGTAATACACACAATAATTCCAGCGGCAGTGGTACAATTAATACCACCCTACTGCAATTTGTTTTTGCTGCTTCTTGATTTGCATTGTGCATTTGCCTGTGTGTATGCCTTATCTTGTTTGCTCTACACTGCGGCAGTGCTGCTATCTTGTATTGTTTGTCTTGAAACCACCCTGTAACGGCCTTCGGCCAACAGTATTGTTAAATAAAAAAATAAAATAAATCGTCGTGTAGATGTTTGCAAAGCGATCTTGCAGATAGACGACGCGCGAGCGCTGATGTCGATATTTTGTGCACTATTGTTACTTCAAAAATAAAAACAAACTGTTGCGGCAGGCATATATTCATTATTCAAACGTGTTTCTTATATCTAAAAGCGCATACAGATCACTAACCTATTTTTTCAAGCTTAGTTTACAGCAAGCTGTTTTAGGCCGGACTTTGACGGATGAAGACAAAATAGTCCAGCAACAGTGCGCCGCAGCAGAGGAGCGAGTTCGGCGCGCGTCAGAGCTTCTGTCCAGTGTTTGCGTGCCCTCTTCCGCCGACCAACGCGAAGCGAAGCGTTCGCTTGTCGGCGCGCGCCGAAGCTTGCCGACGCGTGCCAGTGGTTGGGGCATAACCTGAAAGACCAGGGCAATGCCTTCGAGGAGTACTGCGAACGTTTGTCTAGTGCCATCCGTAATTCGGAATCATACCTCAAACGCAAACAAGCAGCAAGACGTAAGGCACTGGATCGTAAATGTTGTTACATCTCAACGCGGCAAAGGGCATTTCTTAGGTGCTTCCCATTAGGCACCTCTCCCTCTTCATCAGCGCGCACGCAGACATCGACGCAGCCCTTGCGCCGACTGTTGACGGGTCAACAAATAAGCTCCTCTCTAGGGAACAACGACCACCGGATTTTGTAGACGCGGTAACAGCCGTGAAGACCAGGCTTCCCACGTCGCTACAAGCTGACCGTCACGCAGAGCCCACTAATTGATGCAAGGGGCCAACGTCTTCGGTGGGAACGGCGTGTACACCAGGTTCCCAGATTCCCACGTGGTTGCCTCGAATGAGGGGGCGATCGCGCAACATTGGACGCGGAGTCCGGCGGATTGGCGCGACGTCATGGGAGGGATATTGCGAACGCTTTCACGATTTTGATTGGCCGAGACAGAGCCATAAGATTTCCTAGTCTAGTCAGCTAGTGAAGACGACTATTTTAAAAAGGGGACTTTGGTGCGCTGTGCGCTAACGTGTCCTGATGTGTGCTGAGACATGTAGTGAGCCCAGACATTGAAAGTGCTCATATATAGAATGGGCTTCAATAGCTGCAGCCAGCGTAAATATACAAAATCAACCTTTTTTACCGCTCCTATACCCGGACGTACTCATCCTTGTGTCTTGAGGATTCCTGGCCTAAACGCTAACACGAGCCACAACAAACTGGTTGGAACCGGTGAGATCAAGAGGCTTGTGGAAAACTGTGGACGGAAAAGCGACTTCTGTGTATCTAGCATCAGCAGAGCTCCTCTTGGTGGCTCGGCGAGGCACAGCCGTGGCATTAACGGCGTGAAGGCTTGGATGACTCGAGGAAACTTGAAGGGAAGAGCAGCAGAAGGCAGTCCTGACCATCTGGCATAGTTGGACCTGAGAACGTAGCTGTGGGCGAGACTACCTTCGCAAGCTCGAGGTTGCGTGAGTGCAGGAGCGACTACGTTTTGCCGGAAGATGAGGACGAAGTTCTATCGGGCAATTAGCTGTGATTGATCAACACCAGGTGTGCGGCAATAGAAGGGAAGTTGTAGTCGGCTCTCACAAAAGAATGGCTATCATAGTGTTACAGAAAGAGGAGCTGCTGCTGTTGGCAACAGAGCTCAGTATGGATAATAACGATAAGTGAGTTTCTAGGAGGACGAGCTCATGGATGCCTAGGAAAAGATATGTCGTGAGAGGAAAGAAAGGACGGAAGAGAAGCAGGAAAAGAGCGAACGAAGGCAGGCAGAAATTGAGCTCGAGAAAATAAAACCAGAGCAAGCGAGATTAGCGCGCAGTGCGGATGCGGCGCCGACACAGACAGAAATTGTGAAACAGACGAGTTTGCTTCAGCCGTACAAACCAGGCGATGACATCGGTCTCTACCTGATTAATTTTGAACGGATTTGTGAGAAGCGATCATTTCACCAGGACACTTGGCCGAAGCGGTTGGTTTCGTTGCTGCCGGGAGAAGCGTCGCAAGTCGTGGCCTGATTGAGCGAAACCGAGGCAGGCGTGTACAGTTAAGGGAAGTCGAGTTTGCTCGCCAAATGCAAGCTTCCCACAGAGGAATTTCGCACCAGATTTTGACAGAAAAGAAGAAGCCTAATGAAAGCTTAGTTGAGTTTGCGTGTTGGCTGTAGGATAATTTTTCAGAGTGAAAGGAACAGGGACAGACAACGTCAATAAGTTTAATCTGCTTAGAGCAGTTTTGCGAGATCCTGACGGATAACGTCTGCCTTTGGCTTAAAAGGACACTAAAGTGAAAAATGATTTCTTCTGCATCAGTAAATTACCGTTCTACAACACCAGTAACACCACTCTTACAACGATAAGACGTTTGGTAAGCCAGGAAAAGCGCAAGAACGAAATACGGGGGGCGACGCCTACTTAAGTACCCACACCTGGGGGCTGTGACGTCTTGGATTTTGATGGCATCTTCTAGAGCCTACTAAATATATATAGCGGTACAGATTGACTACATTGTGTTCAAAGGGAACCAAATATTAAAAATGGCAAGTTTCGGGAATTTTTATTCAACCAACGCGGCCCAAATGCGAAAACATACTTTGGAATCCCTGACGTCACACTGACGTACCGGCGCTTTGATTTTGGCGCGAAATTCAAATACTGATACTTGGACCTTCATTTTCCCATCTAATAACCAAACTATTTTTTTAAATGGTTGTCTGCAGGGTTCTCAAAGAATGCTTGATTAGTCTAAACTGATTTATTGTTTCGCTTTAGTGTCCCTTCAAGGACAGGCAGGAATGTGCGTCTGTAAAAAGTGCAGCACAGCTGGCCGAAGAGCATGTGCCAAGCCGTGGCTTCACACCACAGAGCAGTAGCGCTATCAGAAGCCTTACCCACGGCCAAAATGTTACCCTCGAGGGCAGGAAACCACAAAAGAAGAACGAGGCGACGCTAGTCGCAGTTTGGCGGGCACTGAAGGCATAGCGGAAGAAAGGTGTTGAAAGGAACCCGGAAATGATTCGGAAGAGCTGGAATCGTCAGTTCAGGTGGCATGTTATAAATGCAAGGAAACGGGTCACTTGCCCGAAACTGCCCAAAGAAAAGGCCAGCATTCACTTGTATAAGCAATCATCCGAGTAACCTCAAACTCCTGAAGCCATACATGACGGATTTATTGTAAATGGCAAACAGAGTAGGGACTCCGCGGCCACCATGAACGTTGTCTATCCGAAGTATGAGAAAAGTGAAGACTACGTGTCCGAATGCACGTAGGTAAGGCAGGCAGTCAGCAAAGACTCCGTGTGCCTACCTATGGCAAAGGTACAGGTTGAGGGACCTTTTGGAGATATCGAGGCAGTGACAGCTGTCTCCAATGGAATACCGGAAGGCTACTCTTACCTTTTCTCGAACAGCTCGGAGTCGCTACTTAACAAAAGGGGGGCACATTTGCCGAAGCACAGGTCATAGCTTTGACGAGGTCAAAAGCACGCGAACTAGCTCAGCAGCTAAGTTACAACGATGAACAAAGTGGGAAAAAAAGAGGATGAAACAGTTAGCTCCGGAGACGTAGTTAAGCCGGAGGGGGAATTCTTTCCGATTTCAGCGTCAGAAAATGAGGAAGAGGGTAAGGCTGATGAACCGCCAACGAAAAAAAAAGGCACACGGAAATAACCACCTGAAAGCGTGCTAAGAGAGAGGCGTCGCGCAGGAATGCGGCAGAAAAGGAAACACGGCCGACTAAAGCGAAAGGCATTAAACCGTGTTGGGAGCGCATTGAAAGACGTAGAAAGGCGCTTTGTCGCTTGGAATGTTTCCAGTCAGAGCGCGTCCGAGCCGTCCGACGAGGAAAAAAAGAAAGAGACGTTCGGTACAAAGGTGGACAGAAGCCAGGGGACAATTATGTTCGCCCTCGTTGGGTTCTTTTCGAGGTGTACTGTGCATGACGCAGGAGAGCGAGGCAGTAAGGCGACGTGATGTGGCTGTACAAGGCAGCCAATTCGTAGTGATATGCCTAAAAGGAAGGTTGACAGTACGTAGGGTATCGGGGGTCTGCAGCGAGGTGAATAAGCCTACGTGCCCTTTGTATTCCCTAGTTGACAAGAAGAGTTTCCAGACCGCGCCCAGCTTGAGTAAGGCCTAACGATATGACGCAAGCGTAGGCTATTGAGTATGAACAGCTGTATACAGATTTCGTGGATACAGTTTGTTCGTTTCTTTATTTTTAATGTTGGGTTAGACGTATTGAGATCTAGAGATTGTGGCGATAAGCAAGCTTTGAGCTTTGATGAGATTGTTTATTTCAGGTCATCGATATTCTGAAAGCGATAGTTTCGTGAGCGCTCTTTTTGAAACTTTGTTTCATCGATGTGTCGTTCTTTTTTAAACAGATAGGCTTCTTTTGTGCGAAATACGCTTGCAGGGTCAAGTCCAGGTTATTCGTTAGAAGCCTGTAGTGGCGCGCTTGAGTATCACTTCACTTTTCGAAGTGTTCGGGAGATTTTTCTTCGAAAGTAAAGCACGTTATTTGGAGGAGGCGTTGTTAAACGGGCACAATTTTTGAAAGGTTTGTACCCGTCTTTTAAAGCGTCTCTTGCGCGGACACAAAGAAGCCAAGCGTTGGGACGTGTCTCGAACGTGTATTTATAAGACGGCAGCGTTTTGAGTATCGCGTAGTGCGTGAGTGGAAGTATTTAGAGATAAGCTCCAATGTGTAGTTTCGAGAGCGTAATTAACGCAAGATCATTGTTATTTCTTTAGTGGGTGTCTTTTTGTGCACAATATAAAAAATTTGCTACTGCCTGAGCCGCACGAAAAATCCCTACTTATTTCTAATGAGCGCAGTAACGAACAAAATCATCGCAGTTTGTGACAGTGGTGACAGCAAAACTGTACTTATTAGACTGAAGAAAATTACTTATTAGAATGGATGAAAGCATTGACGCTGACGTCTTTCAGATTCTCCTTGCAAAAAAAGAAAAAAACCAGCAGCGTAGCGGATCTCATCAAGTTGTGTCAGAGCTGCGACGAACTCGGGAAACAGCGGGCCTTGACTCGTCGCCTAATTGCAAACGACGAGAGGTTCGTGGGCCTTGGTCGTCATGTCGGACCAGTCCACACGGCTGCCGCACGTGAAGGCGCTCATACGCGAGGAAGCATCTCTCACTGGTGCCGTTTGCTCAGCCGTGCCCTATCACCCGCTATTCGGCAGGCGATTGACGAAGAAATTGCCGACGCTGTGCCAGTGTCCCATCAACCGCATCTTGTAGCTGCTCCTCTCACGGACGCCAACGTCGTCACTAGGCCCCGAACTGCTTTCACAGTGCGACAACCAATGCAGACGCCGACTCCTCCCCGCACCCCTTGGACCGGCCCCGTAGCCGCAAACCCTTGGACGACAAAGAATTTGCTCTGCCTGTTGCCGCCCCGGACATATCACCGGCTACTGTCGCCGCTGCATGCCGCTGTCTGTCTAATGGATTACTCTAATGGATACTAATGGATTACTCGCAATGCCGATCAGCTGCTCTCCAGGAACACCTGATCGTCAGGCCTCCTTCGGTCAACGCTCTCTGTCACGACGTGGGCGCCCTCTGTCCCCAACACGTTGTCGTCCCATGCTACAGAAGAAGAAAACTAAACGCCGCAGTTCATGAGGCAAGATCTGCGTCGCCGTCAAAGCGTCCAAGTCCTCACTTTTGTCCGTCGAACGTCCTTGCAATTTCTGTCGAGGTGTCTCAACTGTTGCCCTTGTGCACACTGCAGCCGCCGTTTGCGTTAAGAATGAAAGGCTTTTTCGCTCCATCAGGAAAGTGACGACGCCAGCTGCTGGCCCAGCTCTGTGTACAACAACAGCGCAGCACGTTCAACTCACGGCACCTTGTACGGTCCGAGTAGGAATGTTTTGTACCTCATTGAGTTGATTGTGCTGCATTCCAAGCTCTCACGACGTAATTCTTAGATTTCCTCTCACGAAGCAACCCCATCATCAGCTGCGAGTGAGCACAAGTCAAGTTTTCTCCTTTATGCGACCTCCGTTGAGACGATTGTCCCGAATATCACCCTAAATTAGTCGTCGCTACAGAGACCGACATTCCTCCGCACGCCGCTGTTATTTCAGCTGTGTCCTGCGGAAGAATCTCTGGCGCCACTGTTTTGTTTGTCCCTTCTGAGACATTTATCGTGAAAAATACTTTACTGTTTCCCTTTGCGACCACCGATCTCTCGGCTGGGTTGAGTCATATTTTTGCATACATGATTTTGTCCGCACCACTCGCATTGCTTCGTGGCCAATGTCTCGCCCATGTCCAAGCCATGCCGTCCCTGCGCATCGTCGACGTGCCAGAGGCTACTTCTCTCGACGACCATACGAGCAGCGGCGCTCTTCCTGCTTCGGACAAGTTTCGCTCCGATATCTTTGGCCCATCCATCACTGACGGCTTCACACCAAGTCATCTTTCGGAGCGTATCGCCGTCCTTCGCAATTTTCGTTGTTCTTTCAACGCTGTTCAGCCTTCTGTTCGACACGCGTCAACTTTGGGGCACCACATCGGCACCGGCTCTCATTCACCACTGCGGCAACGACCATACCGCGTGTCTCCTGTGGAGCGCCGTGTGATTAGTGAGCATGTCGACGCTGCTCAGCCCTCTCACCGTCCGTGGGCCTCGCCGGTCGTTCTTGTTAAAAAGAAGCGTGGCTCTGTTCGCTTCTATGTTGATTTCATGTATAAAAGCCGATCCGCTTGACCAGCAGATCAGATTTTCAACGATCACCCACTAAGTTCGCCGCTATCGTGGTTCTTTGAGGGTAGCCTGTTTTTGAGGCTACAGATTCGCCAATAGAACGATAGTTTCGTGATTCACAGTTTTGATGCTTTCTTCACCATCACTACTACGTGAGATTATGATAGTGCACTGAATAACTGAAAGCAGCAGTTTATAATACAGAAGCTGCTTCGTTGAGCGGACGTACAGTTGGGAAGGGCATTACATTTTGGTATGAAATATAAGATAAGCATAACACATAACATGTTTTTCTAAAAAATGAGACTCGAGAATAATTTCTTTCGTTTACACCCCGAGAAAAACGCTGATGGACGCAGCCAGCTTTATTATTATTATTATTATTATTATTATTAATATTAACATTATTAATATTCTTATTAAAGGAATTCTGGCGTTTACATCTTGTGATATGATTGTGAGGCACCCAGTTCAGTTCTCAACGCCTGGCGTTCTTTAATGCGCACCTAAACACGAATACACGAGTGTTTTTCCATTTCGTGCCCATCGAATTCCGCCATCTGCTTTGAACCCGTGCGCTCCAGTTTAGCAGCGCAACGCCATATCCACTATGCAGGCACTAATTAGGCTACCTCGTTGCGTTTTTTTTTGTTAAGCATTGACTGGACAAAAAGATTGACACGGCTTACGGGCCAAAGATTAGCATATATAATAATAATAATAATCATCGTCAGCCTATTTTATGTCCACTGCAGGACGAAGGCCTCTCCCCGCGATCTCCAATTGCCCCTGTCCTGCGCCAACCGATTCCGACTAGCACCCGCAAATTGCCTAATTTCGTCGCACCACCTAGTCTTCTGCCGTCCTCTACTGCTTTTGGTATCCATTCTGTCACCCTAATGGTCCAACGTTTTTTTTAAATTCGAAAGCATGGCCTTAGGCATAACACAAAGGATGTTAAAAGTGCACGAACAAATTCGACTCGTACAAAACATCTAGGAGTGAACAATGATGTGGTCCATGAATCCAACGTTCAAGGTCGGGTGGGCGGCCAGGCCGAAGGCCTGGTGCCCGGAGGTGGTGGAGACGGCTTAGATGAAGTCCTGGGCACGTCCATACTAGGTGCGTCACTGTCACATTTTGGATTTCTGTATTACAAAATGGGCACGATGAGCCGTAAGGACCATGTTACTGTTTTGGCCACAGAGTGGTCACAGACGTGGTGAGCGTGACCCCGACACGTAGCCTCCTTAACGTAACCTCCTCTCGGCGGATTCACCCACCAGGGAGGTCTGACCCACACGGAGGTATGAGAGCTCGTGTGCTGCGTCGGAGGTTTTCTTTTTCCCGGATCAGTCGTCCACAGGCGTCTTCAGGAAAATGTGGAAGTGGGTATGTTGTAATCTGTGGGTGGTTTGCCATATCTGCTTCAAGGAGAACCGGCAGGGCTGCTCGAGGCACCCACTCGACGCGTATGAGGATATTCGTAGTGGCAGCAAGACGGTGAATGCTATATGAGAATAGAGTGGACCGAGATACCCTACGTATGTCGTGGATGGCTTGAGTAGAGTCTGTGCGAATGATGCCGTCTCGTATGGCAGCAAGCTCGTATGGCAAGCCCTCTCGTATGGCAGCAAGCTCGGCAAGATAGGCCGGTGGTGCAGGATCGGCAACATACGAGCACGTCTGGCCTGCCTCTGGTATCAATGGACACTCGCGAGCTGTGTGAATCATTGTGCCATTAACACTGGCATCAGTGTATGCAACAAGAGTCGCATCGTCTTGATTATCATCGGTGCGATGAAGGCGGGAAACTTGGGCATTCGCCTGGCGAGGAACCGGGCTGTACAGACGACCGAGAGGCTTATTGTCACTTAATTGTACCCTCTTCCACGGAGCTACATCGGGTCTCGTAGATGCTGGACTGTCTATTTCGTGTCCCATGTACCGGGCCAGTGAAGCAGCCGAGGAGAAATTTGATGGCTTTAGGGCGCGCACGCATCGACGTTGGTTCTCGAGTTCGTCGATAGTGTTGTGTTGGGACTCGGCCTGTAGGGTTGGCAACGGAGTGAGACGCGGTAGTCCCGTTATGGCCCGCATGGCTTCGTTATTAATGGCCTCAAGGCGAGCCCATCGTGCCTTCGTGAGATGATGAAACTGGGCTCAGTAGACGAGTCGTGGTTGCATTACAGAACGGACAAGAAGACGTGCCACGTTGGTGCTCGCTCCGCCAGATTTCTTTGCAATTCGACGTATCAACTGTATCGTTGCTGCGACCTGTTGCTTTTCATTCTTGAGCCATGGTCCCCCAGATCCAGAGGAATCCATTTCAAGGCCGAGTACACGGAGAGTTGAAGCCTCGTGTAATGGTTGCTGATCCAGAGTGAACTGAAAAGGCCGGAGTGCCAGTAGACGGCGCCCATACTTGTTCGCTACTGACATGTACGTCGTCTTGTCCTTGGAAATGTCAAGGCCTATCTGAGCACACCAGCTGTGCGTCATGTTTAGGGCCTCTTGGAGCGCTCTTTGTCAATCTCCAAATCTTTGCCCCATATGTCAGGGCTGGTATAATGCACTGATTGTGCATCTTCCTTTTCAATGATAACGGTAAGCTTCCAGTTAGGAGCTGACAATAGACAGCTTTAGTATAGCGTAAAATGCTTGCGTTAGCGTGCGACGCAACGCTAACGCAAAGAAAGACTGCACTGCGCGGCACAAGGTAGTGTTTTAGAATAGAGGAACGGAGAAAAGCGTTAACGTTAACGCAAACGAATACAGCGCCATCTAGATGTAAAAACACAAAGTACTGGAAAGCCAAATCCACACGAAATGCCGAGCTTATCCAATGCCGAATCCGCAAGTGTGTCCCTAAGTCAAGCTTATCGAAAGCCACAGTCGATGCGTTAATTACGCGTGTAGGTGTTTGGTTTGAGTGTTGTTTTGTCGAGAGTCGCGAAACGCACCGATTATTCTGAGCATGCCGCGATCGAGTGTTCTGTGGGACCCATATTACGTGTCCTTTTTAAGTTGGGACATCGACACCCTCATGCTTCGGGAACGAGAGCGACCGCGCAGGTTCTACGTGTCCTCAACATCCACTCAACATCGAAGCTATTCCGGAGGGGACGTTTCGCCGGCAATTTCGCTTCCAGAAATCCGATTTCCCACTTCTTTCCACTTTTTTGCAACGGACGCCCATCTTGACGTCCGTCCGAATGGGTTCAAGAAGAAAAGCTCCATCAGGAGGTTCATATCGTCGGCGTCGGTAAAACGCACGCGCATTGTGACCACAGCACCGACCACACTCCTGTGTTTTGCCGCGGAAAACGTGACATGCATCGGCTTGACATGCGGCTTTACACCAAGCGAACGAGCGAAATACACTTGGGCGCCATCTCGAGGCGGATACAGCAAACATGAGCAAACATTAGCAAACCCTCTCGTTAAGCCTACTGCGCTGCTAATCGAGAACGTATATCGTAAACAACGGCCATTGGTCACTTGTGCGCCACTGTCGAAGCATCATCACACAAATCTAAAGCAAACACGAGCATTAGTGGGGAACGAATGAGCCGAACAGTGCAGGCCGACGACTCGATAGACCCGAAGCGGGCTGCTCTCACTTCGACTGGGGCCGCCATCTTGCCGTACGTAAGGCTCCCCTTGCGTGCGTTAGCGTTCAACGCTAAATCCTGAAAAATAGCGTACGTACGTAAGAGCTCCAGCAGCGTTTACGTACAGCGCATGCACAGTGTGGTGCACGCAACACTAACGCTAACGCTAACTCTTTGCGTTTGCTGCTTTACGCTACACTAAAACTCTCTAATGTGTGCCCTATGCGATCGAACCCATTTTATTCTTCTATGAATTTTCTTCACATGGTCATGGTTTCCTACGATTAGTTGACCTAAGTAAACGTACTCCTTCACATGCTCTAGAGGCTGGCTTGAGATCTTGAACTCTTGTTTCCTTGCTCGGTTATTCATCATCTTTGTCTTCTGCATATTAATCTTCAGCCCCACTCTTACACTCTCTTTGTTAAGGTCCTCAATCATTTGTTATAACTCGTCTGAAGTGTTGCTCAATAGAACAATGTCATCGGCAAACCGAAGGTTGCTGTGGTATTCGCCGTCGATCTTTAGTCCTAAACCTTCCCAGTTTAATAGCTTGAATATTTCTTCGAAGCACGCAGTGAATAGCATTGCAGAGATTGTGTCTCCTTATCTGACTCCTGTTTTTATAGGTATCTTCCTACTTTTTCTTCTGTAGAATTAAGGGGGTTGTGGAATATCTGTAGATATTTTCCAAGGTATTTACGTAAGCAGTCTGTACTCCTTGATTACGCAATGCCTCTATGTATGTAATGGCTACCCAAAACTGTTCCAAGGTATTTACGTAAGCAGTGTGTACTCCTTGATTACGCAATGCCTCTATGTATATAATGGCTACACCAAAACTGTTTTCGGCGCCCTAGGTCCGACCGCAATAAAAGAACCCGTACCAATTACTCCGCATTCTGTCACGCGAGGAAGACCGAAACATGAATGGAATGTTGCACTACAGTTGCTTTTTTTCTGTAAGTATACCTCCTGTAAATCTGCGTATAGGGCGGCAGATGGGCCATATATATTTTATTTGCTTGAAACGGCAAGCAGAAGTTTACATACATTTTTTCCCGTCTGCGTTTCGCAAGAACTACTAATGGAAAACTACACGCGCAAGAACACAAACGAGAGATATATGCTGCTTGAAAAACAAGAAAATATTTCTGCTTCAAAGGAAGCGGTACACAGAATGCAGCACACAGAATGAAAGCCGATATTGCGGCCGCGATGCACGCACATTCAGGGAATGGCATTAAAATAAACGAAATAAAGAACAGAAAGAAAGACATCTATTCCTAAGGCATAAATACATGCCATATGCAAATATGAAGACCGTTTGAACAGTCAGAACGCATGCAGCAGCGAACTAGTACGAATGATCCTACCGAGAAGTATCGCCAGCAGTTTCCAACGGCGCGACCATGGTGCGGCCTATGCACTTCGATCGCAGCGCCGACACAGTGTTTTTCGTCGTCGTGCGTCGCACTGCAAAACATGCGCCTCCGGAGCCGCTCGCCCCACTCCCTCGAGCGCGGATGCGGAACGCCCGAAGATGGATGGATGGATGTTATGAGCGTCCACTTTGGAACGTGGTGGTGGGTTGTGCCACCAAGCTCTTGCTGTTATACTGCCCATTGTCCTACCTTGGTTAACGAAAAAGAAAAAAAGAAACACTATGAACTACCACACCCAAATTTTCTGATCCGCTATTGCGAACTGTGCTTTTGTACGTCTCCGTCTCTTGTAGTTTCCCTACTTTCCTTCCACCAATCCTCCAATCGCCTCTTACCAGTGGCGTAGCCAGAAATTTCGTTCGGGGGGGGGGGGGGAGGGGGGGCTCACTTTGTAGCTCGGCCTCCTCCTTATAGAATTTTTCGAGGGATAAAATACATTACACATTATTAATAACTGCGTTGCCATGTCCAAAGATGCTGAACAAATTCTTGAATGCTACGCACTTGCCAAGAGAAGTAACATATATGTTTTTAAATAACATAATATACTCGAATGTCTCAAAAATTGTGTCTAAAATGACTGATATCAATGCTTCCGTGTTTTCTGTATATTTAACAACAAACAAACTTTAGAACTATATCAGTTTGAAACCAGGAAAGAAGTGCATGCGGCTGATATGAAAAATGTAAAGGCCATCAAATGAACAAGTTGAGGACAAATATTTTATTAAAACTTTCTTAGTCTCCCTGCTTTTCTCTCATTTGCATCTCTCTCTCTCTCTGTCATTGAAGAACCTTGTCTACTGTTTTGTACATATGCAATGACCAGAGAAAAATCTAAATGACGCTGTCCTTTGTTAGGACGTATCGCCCAGGAGCAGCTGTCACCGGTCATGTATTGTGAGTAATTGCTCCTAAATTATAGTCGCAATAGAAAGCACATATAAAAAGCAGGAGTTCTGCAACATATACAAGGGCGAGTCAAATGAAAGTGAGCTAATGCGAATATATGACGAACGGGGTACGTTATTTAAAAGTAGTCTCCACGAGCATTTAGACATTTGTCCCACTTACTAACGAGTCGCGTGATTCCCGTCCCATAAAAATCCTTGGGTTGCTGCTCCAAAAACCTGTAACTGACTCTTTCACGTCATCGTCCGACACGAATCTGGTTCCCTTGAGGTATTTCTTCAAATGCTCCAAAATGTGGAAGTCGCAAGGCGACAGGTCTGGCCTGTATGGCGGATGTTGCAGCGTTTCCCACTTGAACTTTGCCAGTTGCGTATTAACCACATCAGCGACGTGGGGACGGCCATGGTCGCGCAGCAAGATGACCCCATTCCTGAAATTTTCACGTCGTTTGTTCTTGATTGCGACACGCAGCCGATCCGACGTTTCACACTATCGGAAACGATTGATAGTCTCTCTTGGTTTAGCCAATTCGATCAATAATGGCCCCTGACGATCGAAAAAAAAGTCAACACCTTTCCGGCAGAATTGACGGCCTTTGATTTTCTTGGGGGTTGTGAATTCAAGTGTTTCCACTGTAAGCTTTGCCGTCGTGTTTCAGGCTCGTAGTAGTGGCACCATGATTCGTACCCCTCACCCTCATTGTGATAGCGGATTAGATGAGTCAAGGCAGCGCCGAAACTCTCCGTCTTCTGGCGGGGGTTAAAATTTTGGGCATCCCATTGCGCACACAAGAGCCAATAACCGAGTTGCTCATGAATTATGGTGTGGTCGGAACCGTGACTCATGTTCACACGCCCTGCCAATTCATCGATGCTTATCCTCCGTTCTTGTCTAACCAGCCTTTGGAATTGTGTTGGGGGTGACTGCACGGTGGCTTTGGCCTAGTCTTGGATCGTCTTTGTAACTTTCACGTCCCTCTTTGAACTGTTTGCTCCAAGGCTTCACAGTGGCCAATGAAATGCAATGTTCACCGTACACTCCAGCCATACGGCTAGTTATTTCTTTTGGGGAAACATCTTCATCTGTCAAAAACCTCACGACACCACGCTGTTCAACTTTTGTATTGTCTATTATGTCACACAACCATGTTTACCCCAGTGTGTGAGAACATTAAACAACCTTGATCCTCACACCTGCGTGTCACTTTTGTATATAAGAGATGCCTCTGTGCCACTTGAATGCCTAGCAGATAATGAACAGAACCATTATTGCGCATGGTTTGTTGGCTCATTTTAATTTGACTCGCCTTCGTACATTATAAATGCGAAGATACAATGGAAAATATAAATGCGAAGTTACGGCTTGATAAAGGGCAAGAAGTGTCACTGGAAACAAAGTTCACTGCACATATACACAAAACCTCACAACAAGATATTTAAATATACGTATAAGCCTCCAATAAATCTACGTATCTAAGAAAAAGTCGCTAGATCTGATACGTCAAACAAGGCAAATAAACATGTTGCGCAACCACAGATTCACAGATCACAGCTCCCCCCCCCTCCCTCCGCTCCCAACATGCATCGCGCGCGACGAAAGGTGGCGCGCTTCCTCCCCGCTTTTCTCCCTTGCGCACTCAAGACTGGGCCTCGATCGTCGGCTTAGCCCTGCCCCCCCCCCCTTACGGTTTCACTTGCACATACAGCATGCGGCGCGCGGTCCTTGCCGCCCCTGGACTTTATACGGAACATGAGGGCGACAGCGACGGCAAACATGCGCCAGGAGTGTCCATATAACTTCTGTCGCAATAATATAATAAGAGTATCCGGCAACTGAAGCGTCCCGTGACCCATTGCTTTCCGCTAAAAAGAAGTAATAAAATCGAACTTTCACCATGCGACAATTCGCTGCCGCGCAACAATTTCTTTTTCTTTTGTTGTTGGGTGGTAGGCGCTGAAGATGAAATAACGCAAAGGAAAGCGTGTTGGCTACAATAGAATGGATACTTTGTGCACCTAGTATGGCTACCGAAGGAATATCGAAGAAAACGTGACACGCGTGGTCCACAGAGACGCATACTGCTCGGTATTCTACACTGGGGAGACAAAATTTTCGGGAGAAGTTGCGCTCAACTGAACGCGTTGCAATCCGTCGAGTCCTCGTAGTGATGTCGGCGAACGACCATGCATTGTTTCTTTTTCTCATCTGCTAGCCAGAAAGCGTGCAAAACTCTGCCAGGCGAAAATCCACTCGGCCAGAGAAAAACGAACGCTCATCGAAGTGCGCCGCGCGGTGGTCGAGGCAGCACGAGAAAAACGCATGCGCTCTGACTGCTTTGGCAGCCCGCGGGTACCGAGAACGAAAAAGAAAAGGAAGAGGCACAGTGTGACCTCGCGAATAGAAGTCCAAGTACAACAATAAATAAGAACGTAGTTAAATTTGCTGGCTTTAGCGTCTTGACATGGATGCTTTGGCGCAGGTGAAAAAAAAAAGTTGACATTTGTTTTATGACATGACCGCACAAATGAACCACCGCAACGCTTCGCCTCATCGGACCTCGCTGCGCGCTTTGTCAACTTGTCCGACAGTGCTTTGATTTGGCTTGTCTCTTTGTATGGTCCGATGTACGACTTTAGAAAAGTCAATGCATCTTTGGCGTCAAATGTCTGTAAGAACATTAGGCCGACATAGTTCCGGCACTGAAAAGCTAATGCACGACTTTCGAAAGGTCAATGCACCTTTCGCATCAAAATTTGAGAACTATTACCCATAAAGTTTCAGAATTGAAATCCAAGCGCTCCCTAGATTCCGCGGCCTCCGCGAGATGCAGCGACGAGCCCGCTCGCCATCCAAACGCCTTTGAAACTTTGTGCTCGGATGGAGGTCCTTGGCGTTACGATATCTGACTCCCGGTGCATGGGCGTTGCCGCAATTTCCAGCCCGATTTCGCAATGTTCGCGCTCAAGTGTCTTTTCGAGCGTGAAAAGTACATTCTACACAAAATCGAACATGATTTTCGGCGCCGCGGGTTGTTTTGGTCGACGGTGCATGACAGCACGAACAACTTTCGGGGGGGGGGGCTGAAGCCCCATAAGCCCCTCCCCCCCCCCCCCGCCTGTTACGCCCCTGCCCCTTACTAATGCCTATTGCGGACATGTTTGCTTTACCACTGCTCCCGCTGAACTCAAGGGCTTCAAGGAGGCCAGTGGTGCCTAAATCGACCGCTGGGTAGACGTCTTCACATTCCAATAAAACATGCTCCATCCTTTCCCTAGCTTTACCGCAGCACGCACATGCTTCTACTTCCTTCTTATATCTCGCTTTACAGGTGCGTGTTCTAAGGCATCCCGATCTCGCTTCGAAAGGTAATGAGCTTTTCTTTGAGTTATCATAAATGGTTTCTGTCCTGGTTTTGTTTTTTCCCCTTAAGTAGTTACTCATGGCAGCTTTCTTTTCCACTGCCGCCACCCATGAGATTATTTCAGCCTCTCCGACTTTCCGCTTGACCTTCTTTGTTGCCCACCCTACAGGCCGCATACTTGCTGGTAAGCTTCCTAGTTCTTTTCCTCCACTGTGAATCAATGTTTTTCCTGTACAGATACCTGAACACTCTCGCAGCCCACTTACTTTCTGCCATATTCCTCAGCCGTTATTCACACTCTATTTTACTGCGAGCTTCCCTCACTTCAAAACTAGTCCAGCCCATATCACCCTGCACAGCTTCATTTGTAGTCTTCCCGTGAGCGCCCAATGCGAGGCGACCCACTGACCTTTGGTTCCCATCGAGTCCTGATTGTACTCCTGATTTAAAGCATACAACCACATTTCCAAAAGTAAGTCCTGGAACCAGTACCCCTTTCCACATCCCCATAGCGCTCTGTGCTTCATTATGGCTACATTTCGTTGCCATTTCACTGTTATGATTTTTTCCTGTGTTTGCATATATCTATTGCCTTCGTTTATCCATATACCAAGGTATTTATATTCTGTTACCCGAGGTATTTCTTGGCCCTGTATCTCCACTGTCTGTTGACTGTTTTCATTGAATACTATAACACCTGATTTTCTAACACTAAATTTCTAACCTAAATTGTTGCCTTCCTACCCGAGGATACTAGCCAGACGTTGCAAATCACTTTGCTTGGTAGCTAGCAACACAAGGTCGTCAGCATAAAATAAACCTGGGAGCTGCTGCTCTATTACTGTACCCGCCTGCTTGTATGAGAGATTAAACCCGATATTACTTCCTTCTAGCGCCCTCTCCAGCCTCACCATGTACATCATAAACAGCAGCGGGGATAAAGGGCATCCCTGCCTCAGTCTTTTGTTGATATGAACTTTCTCCTCGCTCCTCATCCCTTCCCACTCAAAGCAAACGGTATTTTCTTGGTAAATCTCTCTCAAAACGCCCGAGCGCCGGAGAGCGCAGCGCCACCTGTGGCGATGCGGAAGAAGCGGCGTGCGTTGCGCCATGCTCGATGGGTGGCACCTACTATCAAGTAAATGCCGCTCAAGCCCAGCTGCGCGCCGGCCAACGCAGCGGAGCGTTCGAATTTCGCGCGAGAAAACCGCAGCGTCATCTCGCGAATCGTTGGTAAACAGCTCGTGTCGCACCAACGTGGGCGCACGATAGACGGCGGCAGCAACATGGCTCGCGTGAAACCCCTAAATGATCTAAAAGTAGCGACACTCTCTCCTCCTCCTATGCCGGCGCTGCTTGTCGCGGCTCCTCCCGGGCGCCGACGGTGGCGGCACTTCGGTATATATATCCTCCTCGGCTAGAGCACGCTCCCAACGTTCCCCTCTTTGGCGCGGAGTGCACTGCGCGCCTGAAGGATTTGGCTGTTGCGTTTAGGACAGGAGGGGTTTATAAGTAAGTTACTCCAATAACTGCCGTTGCACTGCTTTATCGAAGCTCCTTCCACTGCGATCACTTCGACTGCTGAAGGCAGCAAACGATCGTGCGACGCACGCAAGCGGGGTCGCTAGCGCATCCCGTGCTCTTGCACGAGATGTTTCCAACAGAGCATGACACTTCATGCCCGTTTTGCAGACGTTCAGAAGGCACTCTAGCACACATCCTTGCAGAGTGCACTAAGCTCAAAAACCCCCCACACTTCCCCCCGAGCGATGGGAGACCTTGTTGTCCAGCCCCGACCTACCGACCCAGCTCGCGCTGGCGGCTAGGGGCCAGGAACTGCTGGACGCATATGAGACCTGAGAAGAAGGTTCCACCCTGTCTGGTGCCAGCGCGCACCAACCTTTACTAAGGGCTCAATAAAACTTGATTTCCTCTCTCTCGACTTCTGTGGCGGAGGTGGTCAAACGAGCTAACGGAGTGTCTTCTCGATAGGCGCCTTTGATCAGCTTCAACTTCAACGCCGGAAAGAAATTGCAACAACATACGCTTTGTATGTAGATATTTACCTTTTACTTTTTTTTAAAACACAGGCGTGGGGTCTAGGCTCTAAAAGAACCGATGGTGGTGTACTACTTGCATAATCTGTCGAAGGCGCGTTTGCTTATACTACAAAAGCCCTTGGTAATGCATCGGGCCTTTATTTCTTGATGCCGTCATTCTGGAGGATGTATTTGGCTTTCAAATTGGTCTTCGGTGAAGTGATACTAAGATGAATAAACTAAGATTTTGTGTGGCACAACTTTTTGAGAAATGCTGCAAGGCACGAAAAGAATGTACGCCGCGACATTTGACAAATAATTACGAAAATGACAACTGTTGATATGTCAGCCCGCCGTGTGATTGGCCATAACAATTTTATCAACGTCGAACGTTTAAAATGGTGTGGGTCACAATTGCGCGCCTCTTCGTTAGAGGTTTCTTTTACCAGATCTATCCGCGTTAAATATGTTTCAACCAGCTTAGGTTTGCACGACATCTTTGAAGCCAATATATTTTCAGCTGTGTTTAGCGGATGTGTGCATTCTGATTTATTATGCGCGCAGATATGGCGTACTCATGATATAGCTGCCGTTACTGTGCATAGGCACAGTAACTGCCGGCTTTATTAACAACCCCGCAAATACAATTACGCACAGCAAATCCGCGCTACATAAACGCTTGACCTGCACCGCGAGTAGCACGAACAGCGGGGGCTCAAACGACGACAACCGCCGTTTTAGTCTAGAGTTCATCAGCAGAATCCAACTAAAAAAAAATGCGTCTAGCAATACGCATCACTTCAGAGATAGACCTGCACAGCAAGCAGCGTGAACAGCCTGGCCGAATTAACATATGAAGCGCAACTTTCGTGCCTGAGCCCAGCAACGGTTGCAACTACAGCGAAACGAGTGCGCCATGCAATGTGCGCGACATCATCATAAAGCCTGCCGAACCAGAAGCAGGAACGTCGAGGCTCAGACAACATGAAGCGCTGCTTCCGTAGCAGCGAGTGAACGTTTCCAACTAAAACCGTGCCGAACGTTATTTAATGCGGAGAAAGGCTGCAGGCGCTCGCGCTTCTCACCAAATCTTCCGAAAAAATACGAGTGACTTCTGATGAACGGCCACTTTCCTCGCAAAAGCTCGGGTCCGCGCATTTTCAATGCTTGCCCGGCCGATCCTGTGCAGCCAAATCTTTCGGCGAGCCGCGTTGCTTCTTCCGGATGGAACGACGAAAAGTATTTTTCCCCTAGCTCCCTCGCTTGTTGCACCCATAAGCGCAACATAGGCTAGGCAACGCCGCAATACGCAAACGGCGCCGGCGCTAGCGATACGCTCTCCGCCAAAACTCAGCCGCCAGAAAGGAACCAAAGCGCGATTTCGATACCCGCGAATCGCGCCGGCGTCTGCTACGAACCAAGAAAGCGCGTGACCACGGCGCTTCGACCAATGGGAGGATCGATTCTCCGGAGGTGCGGCAGGCGACAGAGAAAGCGGCAAAGTTCAGAGGAAGTCGCTACCGTTTAGTTTTATTCAGGGACCTTAGGCTCGCACAGATGAAAAAGCCATGTGAGACGGGAGGGGAAGGAAGGGGACACAAAGGTAAAGAAGAAAACGAACGCGCGAGCCGGTGCCTCCCTCGCGTCAGCCCGCGTGGAAAAAAAAAAAAAAAAGTCGCTGTTTCGCACGAAAGCCGAAGCAAACAGCTATGCAAGTAAGGATAGTAGTTGTATCGGCCTTATAAACATGCAAACATTCGCTTGCTAACTGAATTAACAAGGATGGTGTCGGCGCCCACAAGCAAACATGAACTGATCCCACTCGATCAGTGCGGATACTCACTGTCAAAACGCTGGGGTGAGCAAACGCGGCACCATCAGCGAGCGAAGTGATGTTCGTGCGGTCTATCGCTTCAACACAAGAGCCATTGTGAAAGAAATTGAACAAGAGGGGACACTAGGCCAAAAATGGCAACCGGAAACACGTTACGTCTAGTGTTAATCACATCCGTTAGTTGATGCGAGTATCGGAAAAAAAAAGAATGTGAAATGAGCTTGCAGACAACGTTTTATGTATTTTATTCTTTCCCGATAAAACTAAAAAGTTTTGCGTATAAATGAATTTATACTTGGCGACTTATTTTTCTTGCGTTACCTAGCAACAAGCTAACGGCACAAGGGTTGACATCCGGGCCCAATTGGTACATAGTTCAAAGAGAAAAGCAGTCACAATAGACAAAGAACAGTCAGAGATGTTCACACCACAAGGGCTGGACTATCAACTGAGGATGTAGCTTGTTTGTCGGACTCCCGGCGTATTCTTGCGTTCCTTCTGCACTTCGACACGGCACCACTGTGCTATTGGACTACGGCAAGGTGAGACATCTTGTTTAACAGTCTGCGATGCATTTCAAGTAATATTGGCTTTTACGGCACGGAACCGAAACTTGTGACGCAGTTAGCGAAAAACAGCTCGGCCGTCCTGGTGTAGTTAAGTTGAGGTAATGACTCGTATTGGGAGATGTTTGCGACGCCCTCTATGAGCGCCAACATTATTATAACTTATTTCGGTAGTTTTTGCGCACGCTCGCTGCACGCGGCTTTCTGACGCACTTAGCGAAAAGCACCTCAGCTGTGTGACGCAGTTTCGCGCGTACTGGATCTTACCGCGACAAGTTTTGGCATCCATACAGGACGCGCGAAACTGAGCCATAGAATAGAGAAGGGAAATCGTACCATCCGCAGTGGTACGAAAATAAGCAGCGACAGCGCATGGAACTTACTTAGGTGGATGCCAGATGACGCTGCTCAATCCGGAAGCGGAAGTGCTTTTTTAGAGCAAAATCCAATATGGCCGTTTTTTGCCGGTAGCCATGAAGGAAGGAAACTGAGTAGAGCCCCTACCCCCTCCGAACTCTAGGAGAAAAGTGGAGGAAATGACGTAGTAGGTTCTCCTCTTTTCTGCTCATTTTTTATTTCTTTGCCGTAGCCGCCTTTTCTTTGGCGCCTTTCGGGCCCCACTGGCGGCTTTGTTTTGGTTCTGTGCGCTCACACGTGTTGCTCCGTAGGTTTCGTACCGTGGCGAACGCGCCGTGCGGGCAGATTTTCGTTGGTCTCCGTGTTTAGTTGCTCTGCGTTATCTGCACCGTGCTCTCCCGAATGTTGCTGTGGCCAGGTGGCTGATGTTGGTGTGGCGGATCTTGCTGTGGCTGCAATCGCCGGGCGCGATCTCTCATGCGATGTGAAGCGTTCGAGAACGTGCGTTAGTAGTGCACGCTGACGTCACGGGTAAACAGTCGCTTGGTTTATTGAATGTGGCTTTCGCGGAAGGCGAACGTTTCAGAATACGGCCCCTGTATGTGGGCATTCAAGTCACCCAACAGGATAATTTCGTCATCATTCTGGAGACCCTTAATATTGGTACTTGTGCATTCCACTGAATCTGTATTCTTCTCTGTGCAATTATTTCCGGTCTACAAATACGTGACGCCTAGCCAAATTTTTTTCCGCCCATTGTACCTGATAACCAAAGATACTGCTGACATTTTGAATTTACTCTTTTCCATTTGGCTACCTGATGGATGAGCATTCCGACTCCTCCTCCCTTTCTTTCCGACTTAGTTCTGTTGCACCCTTCTGAAACATAATTCTCAATCACTGTCGGCTCTTCCGAGTCTCTAAGGTGCGTTTCTGTAACCGCATACACCCCTATTTGTTCTCTATTTAACTGCTCCTCAATCTATGCCCACTTTTCCTTTCTTCCATAGAGTTTCTCACTATATTACCTAAAGGGAAATCTGGCGCTGCTACGCTGTGGTATGCATGCGAATGCCGGTATATTGTGACTTCGGATTCGCATCGTTCTCAGAGAGCCAGGCAAGCACCCTTCCGTCTGTCACAATGATTACTTTTCCTCTAAAACAGCACGTAAAAAGCTGTTTTAGCTTTATCAATACTCAAAAACATGTTTTGTTTAACTTTGAGAACTTCTTATTGCTTGTACAATTATATGAAACGTAAAAAGTATCAGCGGGCCGCTAAAGTTGGAGGACAGACGACGAGGACAGATTGGTGCTTGCTTTGTAACAGTTTGTCGTCTGTTCTTGCGTTTCTTAGCTTGGTTATGCATTGTAGGTGAGTAAACTTCACTGGAAGATGTAATATGCGTGAATGAAAACATTTTGTGAAGCATTTATATTAAACATGCGTTATTTGTGTAGGCAAATCCACATTTTAGACGAAGCCTCTTACAACACCAGCCAACACAAGCCTCGCAGACACACATACCCTCATTCGCATGACGTCACAGCGCTCCTTAGGAAACTCCCATAGACGGTGGTGCCAGATTTCCCTCTAGGTGCTATAGTGAGAAACTCTGCTTTTTTCTGCATAGAGGGGCCACTGATAGCCACCTAGCGGGCGCTTGCAACAGTACGCTCGGGAGTAGTAGCAGACGACAACCTTTGCAGCAAGGATGGCCGAAGTTCGCGGTTGCGATTTCTCCGTTGTTCGGGTGCGAGACTGAGTCTTCTGCGGTGAGAGCTGAAGGGAAGATGCTGGCCTCTGTGGGAGCGGGCATGAACACGATATTACTGGTGTTTGGGACAACCCGGTGCACATACGTGCGAGGTGCGTTCCGCAGACAAACGTCATGAACTCCATTTAATGAAGTGGAGGTCATGTTAACAAGCCGCTAAATTTTGTAAAGCGAGTAAAGCGATGTCTCGATTGCTTTTTTTAATTTTACTCTTGCCGTAATGCTGCTTCTGTACCTCAATCATGAGCACGCGTCGTTAGTGCAGACTTATATCTCAAACAAATCTGTACGGTGCGATGTCTGCACACGCCGTTGTGATCTTTCTGCCGATGAATGCATGTGGCATCGTCGAATAAGTGCAGTCAAAGTCGCCTCAAGAAGAGTAATTGCGAATTTATTTATGGGAACGCGCACACTTGTCAACAAATTCGCCAAACGCACGGGTTAGTAAGAGCGCGTGTTATCGTTGTACCGCCGATGCAATTCTGCTGCATACGCCGATCAACTGCCGCTCCCGCTGCAGTTTTTACAATTTTAATTTCCCCAAGGGAGCAGCTTGGAAGTGTGCAAAGCTAAAGTCTAACCAACTTTTCAGTAGTTTTTTAAAATATTATCAGAGAGAGATGCCACATGATATATGGAAAGGCAGAGCAGCGCCAGTCAAAGTAGTGAGCGCTGGCGGCAAGGCCGGGTTTAGTCCTCTCCTGCGTAAGCATAATAAGAAAGAATTCAGTTGAGTAAAAAATTCACATGCAAAAAGTGACTCGTTGTAAAACAAACAAATCACTGGGCATGGTAAGTATTCAGACAGCATCGAGCTGTGATGACTTCCTAAATGTGACGTGAACATTTCACCGAAAATGGAACAAAAATACCATATGCAGCAACTATTCGCAATTTTCCCCTTGAACTACCTATTTTGTACACACATATCCCAAAAAACCACAATATCTGAGATGCCCTCGGGCAAAAAAGAAAAAAAAGAAAAAGCTGTTAAAGAAGCAGTTGCTTGTATCATTCCGATAACACACAGCGTGATTTGGACCCTTTACAAACGCGGCATGGTTAAATCCTCGCACCTCAAAAAAATCAACAACAGTCATGCATGAAGCAACTAGCAACAGTTCAACGTGCGTGAAGGCACACATAAAAATCGATGCAAAAACATGACGTGCGTGACAGGATTTACCGGGCCGCATAAAACCAACAATTTCAGTTGTTGCAAGCTTCATTAGCTTTAACAAACAACACAATGTGCTCGTGCAGTTGCGCTGCCTAACTAGCGCAACGCGGTAAAGAAGCGGCAAACGGCATTCGGAACTTCAGCGAAATGCCTTTAAACCGCATGCTGTACTGCATACCAACGTCGTAGCTTACCCGTCTAAATATGATCGAGTGGAAAAAACACCGACACGACAAGGGAAAGGATGAGAACGAGGAATTTCCAGCCGAACGGCGGTGATCCATTGCTACCGTTGCTCCCGCTGATGAGGCTTTGTGGGGAACAATTAGACCCGTATCGCCGGCACATTTTCGCCGGTATTTGAGCCCCCGCCCTGCAACAATTCTTCATCGACATTACTCGCAGCTTTGGCTACCTCGCACGTGCGAGGGGTGTCACTTATTTTGCTCTGAAAACGTGAATAAGACAGAGAAGCATGATCAACGATGCAGAAAACTACGGCGCACCGCTGGTTCCTTTCCCGGATTTTCTGCGCAAGGCCGCCACCAGTGGCGCGTCCATCGGCGCGTCCCCGTAACTTCAGCCAGCGTCTCTGACGGCTGCTCGGCAAGTTTCAACAGTCGAGTTGGGCTCGCTCGTCGTGTAGCGTCGGAAGTCGCTGCCTCTTCTCCATCGCGCAACGTTTCTGATACAAGTTCCTGTTGCAGATCTGTGCTTGCTTGTGTTTACTTGTGCTTATGCAATGGCATCTCGTAAATTGCGCGCGTTCCGCGTGAACGCGGACGGCGTCGACGGTAGCGTTGTCCCATATTTAGGTGCGTTGCCTCGTTGGTGCTGCTACAAGTTCACTGAAATATATGCACGTGTAAATGGCTCACAAGCCGCACTTTTTTCTGTCAAGCACCCATGGCGTTGCTCAGGGGAAGTAAAATTTATTTCTAGGTATGCGAACTTCACGGAGGAGGCCATTCTCCGAGTAGCCTCGCATACCGATCTAGTACCGGGCCGCACCATCATCTTAGTGCCGCTATCTCATGTACACCTTCGCCCGGACGCTGCACCTTCGAAGTTCCCGAACTATGCGAGCTACATGTCGAGGAAAGCTGCGAAAAGGGAAGACCCTGACTCCAGGCACGCGCGCATGCATAGAGCATGCTGCCCTTCAGAAAGCCGTCGCTGACTACAACGAGGCCTTGAACAGAGCACGCGAGGAGGATAAAGCCAATTCTTTGAGAGAGCCTACCAACCACTTGAGGAATCAAGAGAAGTTCTGGGACGTAATCGAAAAAAATTAAAAGCTTCTTCTCATTCACATCGTCGAAGATGAAACACCCGGGCTGAAATAGTCTGTTTGCGTGAAATTAGACTTAAGCGTGACGCTATATGTAATAAAAACGGCCGTAAAAAAGCTAGGCGCAAATCTGTGCGCTCCCAAAATTGCTAACTGTAAAAGGGGTATTGTGGAACTCCTCGAAGGCATCGAGAAGTGGGACGGTGACCTGATGTTCAACTCAGTCGCGGAAATTTGCGAGGCTGTTTGTTTACTGCTGGATAAGTTTTCCACGTCCCAAGCAGAAGACGAGGTCGACTGCATTCCATTTCTGAAAGAGCAAGTCACCTTGTACCTATAGAAAAAACAGGGCAGACGCTACTCTGCGGATTTCGTGGTGTTCTGCTGCATTCTTTTCACTGTATCGCCCCATGCGTACGCTTACATACGCAGCCATGGAAGCATCACCTTGCCGCATCCTATGATGATCAGATCAGTGTGCTCGTCTTACGGTATGAGCCCTCAGCAAGAGCATCAGAGCGAAGCATTCCTCAGCTACATGGCAAGAAGAATTTCTGATCTGAAAGATAACCAGCGCTTTGTTAGAGTTATGGTAGACGAAATGCATATAAAACCCTACTTTGACTACAAGGGGGACAATGTTACCGGCGCTGCGCTTAACACAAACGAAGCTGCAAACTGTGCGCTCATTTCCATGGTGCGCAGCCTGACATGCAAATTCAAAGAAGTTGTACACATCGGGCCAGTGCACAGAGTAGAGGCGGAGTGCCTGCACAAGACACTTAAAGATGTGATTTGCGGGCTGGAAAAGATCGGGTACCGCGCTGTGTGCGCCGTGAGCGACAAGTCTGTTAACAGAAAATCGATGTCCCTGTTCGAATCGCCTCCTCCTAACATAATTGTGTACCAACACTCGTCGGACCCTGCAAGGCCGGGTCGTTGTAGACCCGGTATACATATTACACTTCATACGAAATAACTAGATCAACCAGAAGAATAACCAAGTTCGTTTCTGCTTCCCAGAGCGCATGCAAACAGCGTCATTTGCGACAATCGAGGACTTTTACAGCAAAGAGTGTGACCAGCTGTAGAAACGTGGCTATGAGCTGTCGAGAAAAGCCCTCTACCCTTCGAATATTGAAGGGCAGAACGTAGAGCTTGTCTTACAAATCTTCTATGATTTCTTACCTGAGGCGTTACGTGCTCTTGGAGCAAAGCACAACGTATTCTCTTTTGAGGCCACTGCTACATTCATCGAGATCATACTCAAGTGGTGGAAAGTTGTGAACGTGAAAACTCCATGGAAGAGAAAAAGGCTGAGAGACCAGTTCCAACCAGCAGTGTTTTCTGTTGATAGCGATGAGAAAATCGACTTCTTGCTCGTGCTTTTAAAATGGCTTTATGAGTGGAAAAACAAACGCCCTGACAAGGGTACTTGTGACAAAGGAAACTCACGCTGCTCTCGAACACATTACCCATGCGCTTGTTGAGGTCGCTTATTACAGCTTCTAAGAGCTTGGGATGTCGTATGTTCTTTTTGGGAAGGTAAAAACCGACTGCCTAGAAGATCAGTTTGCAAAGTATAATAGGCAACTGGCAGGTGCGCAGTATCACGTTTCCATCAGGGAGATTTATGAAGTCAAAAACAAGCTGCGCCTGCAGAGGACTTTACCCACTATTTCCACTGACCAGCACAATGTGTACGCAAGCAGGTAGAGAAGCATTTCATCCCAACTAACGTTGCTGTAAGCAGCGAGATTCTGTCGAAGATGCAGGACGTCCTTCCGATCTCGGCCTACGTTGCAGGATAACCCTGAAAAAGTTGAATAGCGCGAAATACAGGGACGCGTTGACTGTGGACAAGACGATCACAATCTGAGCAGCTCACGAACACTGCTGACACGTGTACTTATCTTTATCTAGCGACCACATTTCGCCGCGTAACAAATGTTATCGCACAGCGCAGGACGCGCCTGCATGTAAAAGAAGTTTCTGGAATGTTATCGATGGTTCCGTCCACTGTCTTTCACCGCAACTTGTGTAATCTGATTGCATGTATGCGCGACGCAAATAGTGTAGAACTTTGTGGAAGACACGCGGGTCCCAGCAGTTATTCTGGAACATTCGATGACTGATCTATAAAAGCCGACGCGCTTGACCCGCTGATCAGATTTTCGACGATCGCCGACCGTGTTCGCCGCTATCGTTGTGCTATAAGTGTAGCCTGTTCTTGTGGGCACTGGTTCGCCCAATAAAAGTTAGTTTTATCTTTCACAGTATGGCTACTGTGTTCTTCAACGTCACCACCACGTGACATCTAGTCGAGGTGCTTTTCGTTGATGTACCGGACGCCCCCGACAAGCCATGATCCAAGCCCGGACCGCAAAGAGAACACAAACGTAGTCCCGGACCATCGAGCAAGCCGCCGTCTTCAACAACTGCCCCCGGAGCACGGACTTTTGCCTGAGACGACCAGGAAGATCGCCACCAAGTCCACCCCAATGGCAGCCCCAGTGTCCCCCATCGTTCCGACGTTCCGACGGGAGCCTCCGACTTTCCGCGGTTCAACGTTCGAGGACCTGGAAAGCTGGCTTGAGACATACGAGAGGGTCGCTGCTTTTAACTCCTCGAACAGTTGTTAAAACTGCGGCATGTCTTCTTCTCATTGGAAGATGCTGCCAGGACGTGGTTTGAGAACCGAGAAGCCAACTTAACGACCTGGGAGCTGTTCCGAAGCGGCTTCTTGCAAAGATTCGCAAGCATCGTACGCCGAGAACGAGCCCAAGCGCTGTTAGAAACCCGGCTGCAGCTACCTCATGAAACAACCGCGATCTTTACAGAAGAAATGAGCCGCCTATTCCGCCACGCCGACCCGGAAAGGTCCGAGGAGAAGAAAGTCCGCCTACTGATGCGTGGTGTAAAGGAGGAACTTTTCGCCAGAATGTTACGAAGCCCCCCGAAGACCGTCGACGAGTTTCTTCACGAGGCCACTAGCATCGAGAAGACACTGGAAATGCGGAACCGGCAATTCAACCTCCGCACGAACTCGACAAACTACGCCGGAGTTGCGTCACTGGCCACCGACGACCTGCGCGAGACTATCCGAGTGGTCGTGCGGGAGGAACTCCAGAAGCTGTTGCCTTCATCGCAGCCTCAAGTGGCTTCGATTGCCGACGCCGTACGTGAGGAGCTCCAACAACAACTCGCAGTACGCCCTGAATCGCCACGATCTCAGCCGCAAGCGATGACTTAGGCCGCTGTAGCCCGCCTTCACGTTCCCCCTCCGCGCCCACGCTAGGGCCCACCACCACCACCGCCGCCGCCAGCACGCCAAGCCGTCACCTCACGCGGCGTTCCAAGGAAGACTGACGTTTGGTGCGCCCCCGACCACCGCCCGCTTTGCTATCACTGTGGAGAAGCCGGGCACATCTACCGCTGATGCCCATACAGGGAGATGGGACTCCGAGGGTTCGCCATAAACGCGCCGCGACCACAGATCGGCGAACGTCCTCGCGATATCGCCGTCTACCTGGCCGCCACTCAGTGGAGCCCTCGACGACCGTGCCGTTCGCCGTCACCAGGCGGCTACCTGTCGCCGCAGTGCCGACCATACACCGGCCCAGCCCGGGGCCGCTCTGCGAGCTCGTATCCGGAAAACTAAAAGCAGCAACCGATGGAGGTGCGGTTGCTGTTCGTCGAACTGACGAAGATCCTCCGCCGCCGACGAAGACGACGAAGAGACCATCTCGATGACATAACGACACGCCGCCGTCCCGACGAATTCAGGAAGCCAAGACTGCACCGATGAAAGACGACTTGACCCCGCGACGTTCCAGCTTCAGTTCAGCACGACGCAGCCGCGATCCGACGCCAAGACCTAACTGCAATGCCAGACAAAGAATCACCGACCTCGACGTGCTTCTCGACGGTCACGCAGTTACCGCCTTAGTGGACACAGGGGCTGATTACTCCGTCATGATTGGACACATCGCCGCCCAGTTGAAGGAAGTTAAGACCGCATGGGAAGGCCCTCAAATTCGGACCGCCGGAGGACACCTCATCACGCCGACTGGAATGTGCACGGCAAGAATGACTATTCATGACCGGACTTACCCTGCCACCTTCGTTATTCTCCAACAGTGATCACGAGACGTCATTCTCGGCAAGGACTTCCTGAACCAACACGGCGCAATCATCGACCTGAAGTCGAAGTCAATAATGCTGTCGGAAGATAAAGCGATACTGCCGGAGAGGCCTCGTAGTCACCACACCTTGAGTGTGCTCGAAGATAGTGAGTATCCCGCCTCGCTCCAGCATTGTTATTTCTGTCGGCACCGAAACACCCGCTGACGTAGAAGGCGTCATCGAAGGCGACCAAGGTCTACTGCTAGACCGTGAAATTTGCGTCGCAAGAGGGATCGCTCGACTGCATGGAGGGAAAACTGAAGCGTTGCTGACAAACTTCAGCCAGAAGTTCAAGCACATCAACAAGGGCACGACGATCGCGTACATCGAGGAAATTCTGGAAACAAATAATGCGTTTGTCCTCTCGGATTCCGCCGCATCTACCCCGACGACCATGGTTCCCGAACCAGACTACGACATTAATCCAAATCTCTCCGTAATTAAGCAACAGCAGCTCAGAAGTCTGCTCCGACGATACAAAGGCTGCTTTTTGACGTCATCGAGGATTCGACAAACACCAGTCGCCAAGCATCGCATAATCACCGAGGAGTGCGCTCGACCACTCCGCCAGAGCCCTTACCGAGTTTCGCCGCGAAAACGTGAAGCTATAAGAGAACACGTCGACGAAATGCTGCGTGACGACATCATCCAGCCGTCGAAAAGCCCGTGGGCATCGCCTGTTGTCCTCGTAAAGAAAACGGACGGAACCCTACGTTTCTGCGTCGATTATCGTCATCTGAACAAGATCACGAAGAAGGACGTACACCCCCTCCCACGGATAGACAACGCATTAGATCGGCTCTGCAACTCTAAATACTTCTCGTCGATGGACCTCAAGCCTGGCTATTGGCAAATAGAAGTCGACGAAAGAGATCGCGAAAAGACCGCCTTCATCACCCCAGACGGCCTCTACAAGTTAAAGGTTATGCCATTTGGACTGTGCTTGGCGCTTGCAACGTTCCAGCGCGTGATGGACATGGCTTTAGCAGGATTGAAGTGGCAGACCTGTCTCGTTTACTTGGATGACGTCGGAAATTTCGACGATCACCTTAGGCGGCTTGCAACAGTACTTGAGGCCATCAGGTCATCAGGGCTCACTCTGAAGCCACAAAACTGCCGCTTCGCTTACGATGAGCTTCTGTTCCTAGGCCACGTTATCAGCAAGTCTGGAGTCCGCCCCGACCCGCAGAAGACAGCTGCCATCGCAATGTTCCCGCAGCCCATCGACAAGAAGGCAGTGCGTAGATTTCTTGCATGTGTGCCTACTACAGGCGACTTGTCAAGGACTTTTCACGCAGCGCTGAGCCGCTGACACAGCTAACTAAATGTAACGTCGAGTTCAAGTGGGAAACGCCGCAGGCCGACGCATTTCAAGAACTCAAACGACGCATGCAGTCACCGCCCGTACTTGCGCACTTCGACGAGCACGCCGATACCGAAATCCACACTGACGCCAGTATCCCAGGCATCGGTGCCGTCCTAGTCCAGAGAAAAGACGGACATGAACACGTGATAGCTTACGCTAGCCGGTCGTTGTCAAAAGCGGAAGGCAATTATTCTACAACCGAAAAGGAATGCCTCGCAATCGTTTGGGCTACAGCGAAATTTCGCCCTTACCTTTATGACAGGCCATTCAAAGTCGTCAGCGAGCATCACACCTTGTGTTGGCTGGCGAATTTAAAGGATCCTTCAGGACGGCTGGCACGGTGGTACCTCAGACTACAAGAATACGACACCACTGTAATATACAAGTCCGGACGAAAACACTCAGATGCCGATTGCCTATCACGCGCCCCCATTGACCCGCCGCCGCAAGATGACGAGGATGACGACGCCTTCTATGGAATAATAAGCGCGGAAGACTTCGCCGAACAGCAACGGGCAGACCCGGAGCTAAAAGGCCTCGTCGAATATTTGTAAGGGCACACCGACGTTGTCCCCAGGGCATTTAAGCGCGGAATATCTTCCTTCCCGCTTGAAAACAATCTACTCGTGAAGAAGAACTTCTCACCAGTCCGCGCCAACTACCTTCTTGTTGTTCCGTCGGCGCTCCGTCCAGAAGTACTGCACGCCCTACATGACGATCCGACCGCTGGGCACCTCGGTTTCTCCCGGACGCTATCGAGGATACAAGAAAGGTATTAGTACTAGCCGCACCTAACCGCCGATGTCGCCCGTTATGTCAGGACATGCCGAGACTGTCGGCGACGCAAGACACCACCGACAAGGCCAGCTGGATTACTACAGCCGATTAAGCCTCCTTACCGACCTTTTCAGCAGAGAGGGATGGACTTGTTGGGACCGTTTCCGATATCAACTTCCGGAAATAAGTGGATCGTCGTGCGAAGGACTATCTCACCCGCTTCGCTGAAACTAAAGCTCTACCGAAAAGCAGCGCAGCCGCAGTGGCAAAATTTTTCGTCGAGAACATCCTGCTGCGAGATGGTGCTCCAGAAGTCCTCATCACGGACAGAGGAACGGCTTTTACAGCAGAGCTCACGCAATCCATTCTGCAATACAGCCAGACAACTCACAGGAGGACAACTGCCTACCACCCGCAGACGAATGGTCTTACGGAGCGCCTGAACAAGACCCTCGCCGACATGTTTGCAATGTACGTCGACGTCGAGCACAAGACGTCGGATGCGGTCCTGCCGTACGTAACATTCGCTTACAACACGGCGGTGCAAGAAACAATACAGATCACGCCATTTAAGCTGGTTTACGGCAAGAACCCGACGACGACGCTTGACGCCATGCTGCCGGACGTGACTGACGAGGAAAATCTTGACGTCGCTACCTATCTCCAGCGCGCCGAAAAAGCCCGACAGCTCGCCTGGCTGCGGATCAAGAACCAGCAGAGGACCGACAGCCGACACTACAACCTCCGACGACGCTTCGTCGAGTACCAGCCCGGCGACCGTGTTTTGCTATGGACCCCGATAAGCCGACAAGGAATCAGTGAGAAACTACTCCGACGCTATTTCGGACCCTACAAGGTCACCCGAGGTATTGGCGCTCTGGGCTATGAGGTCGTGCCAGACGGCATTTCGCATTCACAGCGGCGCCGCGCACGATCTGAAGTGGTGCACGTGGTGCGCCTTAAAACCCTTTTACGGACGCTGACGACCTTTCTTGTTTTTGTTGTTTTCTTTGCTACGAGATCTTTCTCGTCAACAATCAAATATATTTCAATCAATTTCGGTAATCTGTTCTGCCGTGATGTGGCCCCCTTCTCGATGTCCCAAAACCAACGATGTTGCAGCTGTCGTTGCGCGGAAGCATGTACATACACACTTACCAACGCTCGCACAGAGAAGAGTCATGATCTTATGAATGCAGGCTTGAAACCGCAAGTTTTTCCATAAGAAACTTGAGGAGTTAGCGCCAACGAAAGCAGTGCACTACATGGATGACACTAGGCTTATGTGGGTGAACGATCTACCGTCTCTTTAGCGGCCAAGGCTTGGCGGTGAGAGATGCCGTAGAGTGTGAAACCGGTTGGTGGATCCGGATCTTCAATCATATTTCAACGTGTGCCTAAAGCTTAGAGCACGAGCGTTTTTGCATTCCGCCTCATCGGTGTGAGCGCTCTGGGGTAGAGGATCGAACCGGCGACCCAGCGGCAGGAAAACTTTCTCGAAGACCGCAAGAATGTCCACGATGCATGTATGCCTTTCGTATCCTTTTTAGGTTATCATATGGCAGGGCCACTGTAAGCACCGAATGAACGCGTTTATTATATTGTATTTTCTTCCACAGGGGTTGCATTTGTTCTCTTGAAGATCTAAGGAATACTAATATTCACTCGAACAAATAGAATAAGCACGAACCAGGGCCTGAATTCACAAAGCTTTTGCTTCGTGCGTTGTGTTTATCATTGGCTGATCGCCTTCGCTAATAACATGTCCTGCATCACTACTGGCTGGCGCGAACGCTTTTAGCGTAAGCAAGTTTTGCGATTGCGGGCCCAGGTGAAAAATAATTAAAATAAATGGGCTAGTCAACGCAGTGTAATAAACACAGTGATGTTAACCGTGTAAAAGAAATCTCTCTGTCCTTTAAGCGACATTATCGTGCATAAACTTCTTTTACTCTCGTTGATACGGGACTACGGCGACCAAAAATACGCGACCTGTGGTGATAGTATAGGCGAGCAAGATAGAATTTTCGATATTCCTTTGACATTGTTTATCAGCGAGTAAAGTCCAATTCATTAATAAAGGTTATTCTGAAGAGGTGAAGAGGTTGTTTTTACGGTGACACA
The DNA here is from genome assembly GCF_050947875.1 of Dermacentor variabilis. Taxonomy (NCBI): domain Eukaryota; kingdom Metazoa; phylum Arthropoda; class Arachnida; order Ixodida; family Ixodidae; genus Dermacentor; species Dermacentor variabilis. The sequence goes on along the minus strand of NW_027460291.1, from coordinate 17,239,789 downwards.
TTTGCTCTAGGAGACGCTAAAAATATTACGATAATTTTTATTCTCCAGATTAGTCACTATTCTAGTTATTGTTTCATTTTAATATGATATTTATAGAGAAAAAGCGCGATTGAAGCCGATGATTACCCAAGGCACCTCTGTTTTGTTAATGCCATGGCACTGCTGCCAGCTTTTCTATATGATCGATTAGACCACAGAAGAAACTTTTACTACTTGATGACGGATGTGATGGAAAAAAAAGCTACAGCTTGACGGCTTCAGGCAGTGGGCCGTTGTATACTTTCGTGTGCAGGAAGGAACAAAGCTTGGATGCACTAGAAAAAAAATTGCTGAAAAAAGTATTACAAAAAATTTAATTGTAGGGCTCTATGTACAGAACCAGGATATGATTATGAGGCGCGCCGGGGTCTCCCACACACCGGGGTCTCCCACACACCGCCAACCACTCGGTCACCACGACAGGTGTCCTAAACTGAATAGAAGTTGGTAAACATTCTTAACCGATTGTGCAATTAGGCAGAATACAAAAATAGTGGCTTCCTTCAAGCACCAATGACTGAAACAAGTATGTCCTCTGTGTCCATTGTTGTTGAGGCTTTATGTTAAAGTCATAGAAAGACGACTAGAAAATAGCGAATTAGGGTTTGATTTATCCTACATGCGTAATGGACAAATGGTGCAACAGAACCTCCTTTGACTGTTTATGCGGACGACATAGTGCTTATAGCAGACAATAAAAGAGACAGACAGTTGCGAATATGTGTGGCAATGCAGCGACAAATCTAGGCCTGAAGTTTAGCACAGAGAAATCGGAAATTATGATGTTTACTGAAGACACGAGTAATAGCCTGGTGTCCATTCAACAGCAAGTCATACCCATAGTCAAGCAATGTAAATACATCGGCGTATACATAAACGAAGCAAACACTTAAGCATGCACCAAGATAACGTGAAAATAAAGGGACAGCGGAATGCACTAATAACGGAACATGGAGTACTTTGGGGCCACAATAAATATGAGGTGGTGCGCGGAATCTGCAAATGAGTAATGGTGCCAGCGCTTACATTCGCAAATGCCATTCTGTGAATCGCATATCTCGTTGTGGTTGGAGGCTGTCCAAGGGTCGGTGCGCCGGTTTGCTTTGGGTGCCGACGGTAAAACCATAAATGAGGCAGTGCAGGGTGACATGGGTTGGGCCTTGTTTTGAACTCATAGACGCGCAGAGCAAAATTAGTTTTGAACAAAGAATATGGAACTTGAATCAAAATAAATGGCCGGCTGACATGCACAAGTGGGAGTACTTGAATATCGTGGATACAGAATGGAGGTCAACAATGTTGGCTACGAAGTGCAGATTAATTCAAAGTGTAAATGGACAACCAGCAGCCATCAGCTAGAAAGTGAGGGAAGCATAGACTGCGAACAGGATGCAATCAACGGAAATAAAAAAGACCATATTGCTTTAGAAGAATGAGATTAAAGAACTTAGAACCTTGGGAGAATCTCTACGACGAGGTAAAGGCCTTGCTATTTGAGGCTCGAGCTGATTGTCGAAGGATAAAACCACACCGGAGCAAATATTCGCAACATGAGGCATGTGTATGCTGCAGCAGAAATCCGGAGATCACTCAGCGCATCATAATTGGATCCGAACGAATTCACCCAATGAGACCTGGAGGTAACGTACACCTTTCAGAAGCGTTTGGATCTAAAGTGGACGAACGCATCAAAAGTTCAGCAGTCGAGATTGGCAGTCGAGCATTGGCGTAAAAAAAGCAGGGAAGAAATTGATACGACCGAATGCGTTACAGTCATAAGTAGCAAAACATGGTGGAAAAGTTTTTAGAAAAAATAAGAATGATTATGGAGGTGTATACAAAAATGCTACAATTAAAAACGCATACCTTAGTAAATCAAGCCGGCTAGATGGCTGTTTGTGACCGTCTCGTTTCAAAGGGGATGCTAATAAATAATAATAATCATCATAACCGCGGCAGCCGGCATGAGGGGAAAACAAGCAGAAAGCTCACCTTCGCGCATTCGCGGCTGCACGATAACGAGGAAGTAAACTTTTCTTGCGGATAGAGTGAATTCCAATTGCACTGTCTGCGTACGCGCTTGCAGCCTCTGGAACCATGATGCGTTCAAGGCGTCCATCGTACTCGCTAGCACTCGGCAGCTCCGCTTAACAAAAGGCTCCGTATAATTTGTGTGCGCTCGCGTTCGTACGTAGTGTGTGCGTGTAGTCATGTTTAGACTCTTTGTGCACACACACAAAGCTTTGCTATACATCCAACTTGTTGGATCTGCTGCAATTTTTACATTAGATTATAGTAGCTACGTATAGCTGGGGGGGGGGGGGGTGTCGGCACCTCCTTTAGGTCTCGTAGCTCTCCCTTGTTTGGTTCGGTGGTGGGCAGCTGGCGTAGCTGCCGAAATCAAATCAATTCTATGCGGCTGTGATGTCGTTACCTTTAATTTTTGATCATTCTATTTGCAAAAGAGGACGCACCGAAGAAAGTTTCCAACTGTTCAGGCAGCGCAAACAAACTTTCCCGCCCTTCCATTTTATGCATAGTCCACATCCTGAAAAGACCATCAGGAGAATTCTCCTTTCACTGTGGCTAAATGTCTCACTGATTCGTAAGACTCAACAATGCAGTAAACTGTTAAAGCTCGTAGGATTTGGTAACGTGCCAGTCAATGTGACCTCATATCGATTACTTAACACTGGTAAAGGTATTATCTCCGATGACAATCTCTTGAGCCTGAGCAAGTATGAACTCCTGGAGGGCTGGAAAGAAGATAATGTCATTTAAGTACAAAAGATAAAGATCAAGCGGAATAACCGGGATATTACAACTAAACATTTGATCCCCACCTCTGCGTAGAGTGTGCTACTGGACACCCTAGCAAAAGGATACACCAACATTCGAGTCAGAACTTACATTCCGAATCCCCGAAGAGGTTTCAGGTATCACCGATATAGACACGGTTCGCAAAGCTGCCGAGGCCGACGCACTTGTGCGAAATGTCGCTAACACAAACACGCCTCCGACAACTGTAGTGGCACGCCCCACTGTTCCAAATGCGATGAGGTACACGAAGCACACTGTCGAACTTGCCCCACGTGGAAAGAGAGAAACACATAATCACATTAAAAATTGAAGATAAAAGAAAACATATAGGGTTTCAAGAGTCGTGAAAGCGTGTTTCGGTTTTCCATGGTGAGCTGATGCGGCCCGTAAGGGGGCAATGCCGCAGTGTACATCGGCCCGCTCACATAGTGTGTGGCTGGGCCACCCTTGGCGACAGTAGCGCTGCTTCGTTGTCCGTGATGGAGCGCCCATCTACCTCCGGGTTGGTGCGCACCAGGGCTCGAGGCGAGGCTAAGAATGTGAACACATCGCGCACAAATGCACGTGTCCAGCGCTCTACAAGAGGCGATGAACTCCCACATGGACGGCGCAGTCAACGCCTAATGAGTGGTGGTATTTTCTCGACCGCTGCAAAAAGAGGAAGACAAACCTGGCGTCACGGCGCCTGGAATGTGCCCCGTAAGCTGATCATCGCCTCTTAAACACACAGCACGAACAATTTTCGCGTTATGGAGGCACAAATACTACAGCCGAGGACTCCTTCATGACCTCGATGACATTGGAGAACTCCTACACAAGCATAATCCAAAGTTGCTATGTGTTCAAGGGACACACCTGAAAGCGACAAAAACAAACTTCTTTCGTCAATGCACCATCTTCCGAAACGATCGTGACCACGCTGGTGGCTCGTCCGGCGGCGTAACAATAGTCGCAGACAATTGTGTAGCTTGTCGACATGATGGCGCTTGATTCAGTATCAATTCCGGCAAGTTGTTTTAGTAAATTGTCGCTGTATGTTCCATATCATCATCTTCATTAATCTATTTTTATGTCCACTGCAGGACGATCCTGCGGCCTCGTGCTTAGCAGCTTAACACCATAGCTACTAAACAACCATGACGGGTGGCTATTGAACATTAGTTTTATATCCTGCAAATTGATCTTCAACCACACCCTTTCACTTTCTCTGTGCCGGTCCTCAATCATTTGGTGCAATTCATCTCCAGTATTGCTGACCAGGACAATGTAATCTGCAAACCGCAGATTGCCAAGGTATTTGGCGTTGATCCTCACTCCTAAACATTCGCAGTCTAATGGCTTGAATACTTCTAAGCATGAATTGGAGAGAATGTGTCTCCTTGCCTATCCCCTTTCACGATAGCTAATTTTCTACTTGTGGAGAACCAAGATAGCTGGAGAATCTTTGCCGATATTTCCCACTATATTCATTTATGCCTCCTGTACTTAATTACGCAGTGCGTGTTTGACTGCTCGTATCTCTACTAAATCAAATGCCTTTTCATAGTCTGTCATGAGAAGCCAACAAAAACAGCAAGGGAAACATAGGGGAAATTACTTGTAGTTACTAATTGCCTTCAAGAAAATGATAAATTAATAGCAATGAACGTGGATGAAAAAACAACTTGCCGCAGATGGGGAACCATCCCATGTTTTCGCATTACACGTGCGATGCTCTAACCAGTCGAGCTACCGCGGCGCGTTTTCCCCATCCACCTTCTTGGGTATTTATGTGTTACTAATATTGCGAGTGTTAGTTGGCAACCTAAGATATCTTGGCAACCTGGGCAAGTGGTTTTTGCATCCACTTTTATTGCCATTAATTTATCATTTTCTTTAATTCAATTAGTAAGTACAAGTGATTTCCGCTATGTTTTCCTTGGTGTGTTTGTTTGTAGGCTTTTCATGATATGATTAATAAATATTGGGCCCCTCCGTTAATACCCTTTCTTCTCGTTCTTACATAACGAGGGTCTCGAATCCGGCAACATTGGTGCCTTCAGGTGGCATGTGCGGGTTTTTTGACCAGTTGCCTTCACCCAGAAAGATCACGTACGCGTGACGCCTGTGGCAGAAAGGATGCTCCACATCCGCCGCTAAGGTTTGCGAGTGGTGGCGTTGGCTATCACTCCCAAGGCGAGTTCTAGTAGTAACATGTAAACACCCGAGAAAGTGGATGGGGTAACCGCGCCATGGAAGCTCAATTGGGTAGAGCATCGCACGCGTAATGCGAAGACGTGGGATCGTTCCACACCTGTGGCAAGTTGTTTTTTCATCCGATTTCATTGCCATTAATTTATCATTTTCTTTAATTCAATCAGCAAGTACAAGTAATTTCCCCTATGTTATCATGGTGTCTTTGTTTGTTAGCTTCTCATGAGAGTTAAAAAAATCGGGCCACTCGATTAACCCCCTTTATTCTCGTTTTTCATAGTCTATGAAACACGTATAGAAAGGTTGATCTTAATCCGCAAATTTCTCAATTACCTGATTGATGACATGAATGTGATTCATTATAGAGTATCCCTTCCTGAAGCCAGCCTACTTTTTTGGTTTATTGAAGCCAAGTATTGCCCTGATTCCATTGGAAATTATCGGTTAGAGTATTTTATACAATACTGAAAGCAAGCTAACAGGCTTATAATTATTGAATTCTTTAACGTCTCCCTTCTTATGCATTAGCATAATGTCGACATTCTTCGAGCTCTCCAGTGCGCTTAAAATAATTAAGCATAGCGTATAAAGTGCCGCAAGCTTTTCAATTTAATACCTCTTGCATCTTTGATTAAATCGACTGTTATTCCGTCTTTTGTCGCTTCTTCCGGAGATATGTCTTGCAAGGTCCTTCTAAATTCATCATTAGTGATAGAAGGGTCCTTTGTATCCTGCCCACTAGTACTTCCACTAAAGGTTGCGTGGCTGCTGTGTGTACTGTAGAGGTCAGTATAAACTTCTGCTACTTCTGCTATATCATTGAAATTGTTCATGACATTTTCCTGGTTATATTCCTAGTATTATACACAATACTCTATATATATACACCCCAATTATCGTCTCGGTAAAACTTACTTTTATAACTTGTTCCATCAGATTCTGGAACCCTACGTACCTGTGGGGGGATTAATATAGCACTCACAAAAAGTTGTCCGGAGACTCGCAATGCGACGCAAGAGGCTGACTCGTAGAAAACTTGCTTGTAAGCTCTGGGGCGTGCCTCTTCAATAAAATGGTGCTAAGCTATTACAACCTTCATCATGACTCATATTCATCGATATACCTGTCAATTGGCGCTGTTTCTATTTTTCCTTACTTAGAATGGCATGCATGCAGAAATTCATTTCGAAGTGACCGCTTCCCAGTAAGTCGAAACCTAGTAACCCAATTAACATGGCTCCCCTCCGTATGTCCCTCGCTGGAAACCAGCTTCGGCTGATTGGAATTCTATTAAGGAAATCCACCTACTTAGAACAAAACTTCATAACTAATTTCATTATAGATCATGTTGTATCATATTTCACCGCCTTTATCATTGACGGTGCTGAGAAGTGCATTCCCCGAACATTGGGTACCTCATGCATCACAAGATACTTCGCAGGACGCGAAGACAGGCAAGGAGGGCAAGCTGGGAGATGTTTATTTCCGGTATAATTTGATACACTCAGGAAATGAATGTATGGAACGTGCTGAGAAGGCTAAAGGGACAAAAAATCGATCCGTTGTCCTTTGTGAATTATGAAGCGAATAGCTTTGAAGACCACGCTGACGCTCTTGGCGAAACCTTCGAGCGCATATCCTTTTCCAAGAATTATTCCGAGGCATTCCTAAAACATGAATAAAGAAGTAGCAGAACGCAAAGCAATTGACTGCAAACGCACACAGAACTAACCTTATAACCGTCCTTTGAACATCCCTCAGCTGAGAGCTTCCTTGACTTACACGTCATAGCTCTGTACCGGGTCGTCACAGAACCATGGGTGACATGATTAAAAGCCTTGACAATGACACTAAAATGACACTACTGGTCCTTTTCAATGCTATATGGGCTTTCGGGTACTTCCAATTTAAATGGAAATGAGCCAGTGCCGTTCCGATTTTAGAACATGGTAAAGATCCCTCAATAGTAACAAGTCAGCGCCCAATAGCCCTCACTCAGGCTGCCCAAACTCTCTGATAAAATGGCACACTGCCGCATTTTCCACTTCCTTGAGTCAAACAAAATTATTGGTCCATGTCTATGTGTCTTTAGAGAGGGGCGATCTACAACCGACCACCTCGTGCGCATCGAAGCAAATATTCGTGATGCGTTTATACTTAAGTGTTTACTATCCGCATTTCTCGATATGGAAAAGGCGTGCGACACAACGTGGCTTTACGGAATCCTACGAGAGCTGTCGGTGACTGGCATCCACAGGAACATGATACGCGCTATAGAAATCTACTTGCATAATCGTACTTTCCGTTTCAACATGGGCGGTGGGCTATCGCGTCGATTCGCACAAGAAACGGGAGTACCACAGGGAGGCATGCTCAGCTGCACGTTTTTTATCGTTAAGATGAACTCACTGCGAACATCCTTACATCCAGCAATTTTTATTCTGTGTACGTGGACGATCGATGTAGAGAGTGGCTACAAATCCTGGAACCACACCATGTGTGAACGACAAGCGCAGCTTAGTCTCAATAAAGCGTCAAGTTCGGCAGAACAACATGGCTTTAAAGTTAAACCCAACAAAAAGTGTTTCTGTTCTTTTTACAAGGAATAGAAGCCTCCTCCTAGAGCGAGTTATCGAACTACACGGACGACACATAACCGTTACTAAAACACACAACTTTTTTGATATTATACTTCATGAAAACTTTATTGCCCATATCAAATACCTTAGGGCAAATGCATAAACGACAATGAAGGTTCTTAAGGTATTGTCGCCCACAACATGGGGTAGAAACAAAAAGTGCCTCCGAACCTGTACAAGATCCTTATGTGTACACGTTTAGCCTACGGCACCATATTGTATGAGTCTGCTATCACCGAGTTCACTGAATATGGTGGATCCTGTTGACAATTTAAGGCATCCACCTCGAAAACGGTGCCTTCCGAACATGTCTTTTACCCAACCTTTACGTAGAGTCTAATGAGTGGTCTCTGAATCTGCGCAGGACATATTCCAGTTTTACATATTTTCTCAAAGTGCATTCGAACCCTGAACAACCTTGTTAGAAAACTGTGAATGACACAACGTGTGCCACGCTGTTTTATTATCGACGTTTAATGAGAGAGCCCTTCTCACTTCGTGTTAGGAAGCTGAGTGAAGAAATGAGTGTATCTCATCTGGAACATCGTCTGATGCCTCCAGCGAAGCGCTTACGGCCGTGGCAGCGGGTTGATTGTGACCCATTGTTAATTCAGGTCACTAAGCGTTCTCCTGAGACGCTTATCAAGATTAATTTTGTGGTATTTCAGGCGATATACTCATGCCCGGTGTATTACACTGACGCATCACGGTCTCATTCTGGCATGTCTTATGTAGCACTGAGACCAACTTTCTCTCAATCCGATTTTCTGCACACCGAAACCAGTATGTTTACGGTGGAGGCATATGCAGTACTGTCTACAGTTTATTTATTTATTTATTTATTTACCCACAGCGCGACAGTGGCATTACAGTGGGGGGGGGGGGGGGGGGGTTGTACAAAAGAAAAAAGAAACATTACAAGGGCAGTCACAATGAAAATGCAAACACTTCATTGTCAGTAATATTAACAAGAAATGAAGATAAAGCATTCCATTGTCGAACAGTGTAAGGAAAAAACATCTTGAGCATATCGGTTCTTGACCTGAATTCACGCACTTTATGGTTATGAGCAACCCGCTCGGATCTGTAGTGTGGATGAAAAATGTACTTCTCCCTAGGAATAGCAATCTTATCGTAATATATGTTATGAAAAAATTTAAGCCTTAGCTTTCTTCTTACTTCAAGAGGTTCCCATTCTAATTCCTGTTTTATGCCAGACCCACTAATGTATCTACTATAATTCCGAGAAACATAGCGGGCCGCTAAGTTCTGGATTCTTTCTAATTTTTGTCTGTCGGTCTTTGTCGGCGGGTCCCATACAGTACAAGCATATTCTAACGCGGACCTAATATACGTTTTAAATAGTAAATCCCTAGAGTCTTGCGGAAACATTCTCGTGCTACGGCGCAAAACGCCCAACATTTTGCAAGCTTTCCCAGCAACATAATCAACATGTCGATGCCAACGTAGTTTTGAGGTGATGTACACACCTAAATACTTATATTCGAGAACAGTTTCCAATAAGTGGCCGTTTATGTTATAGACGTAATTAGGTACATTCTTTTTCCGCGTGAAACACACGTGCACTGTTTTTTGCAAACTTATATTCATGTGCCACTGTTCGCACCTCCGGTGCAATGTATTTAGGTCTTCGTGTAAAGCAAGCGAATCCTGGGAATTGCTCACTAATCTGTAGACTACACAGTCATCAGCGAAGAGTCGCATGTGGGAAGTAATATTCTCTGATATGTCATTAATGAACGCAAGAAAAAGCAACGGTCCCAAAACTGACCCTTGTGGGACGCCTGACGTGACGGAAGTTACATTTGATTTGGCTCCGTTTATTGTGGCATACTGACACCTTAAACTTAAATATTCCCTAATACATTCAACAACCTTCTCATTCACATTTAAACAGCGCAACTTGTGGACTAAGAGACTATGATCTACTACGTCAAAAGCCTTTTTAAAATCAATGAATATGCAGTCAATGATGCTACAACGCTGCAGCGGTGGCGTAGAGGTAGAACACCCGCCTCGCGTGCAAGAGGTCCGTGGTTCGAATACCGGTGCCGCGCAATTTTCCACCAGATTAAAAAAAAATCCGCGTGTCGATAAAATTGCATAAACAGGCCTGGAGTGTGGCCTGATCCCGGTGACCAGAACCGGTAACGCACTCCCTCACCAGAGCAGGATTGGCCACCCTGGTGCAGTACTTGGCCACAACCTCCAATATGAACACAAATACTTAAATTGAGGACGACGAAACGAGCTATGGAAAGAAGAATGATAGGTGTAACGTTAAGGGATAAGAAAAGAGCAGATTGGGTGAGGGAACAAGCGCGAGTTAATGATATCTTAGTTGAAATCAAGAAAAAGAAATGGGCAGGACACGTAATGAGGAGGGAAGATAACCGATGGTCATTAAGAGTTACGGAATGGATTCCAAGGGAAGGAAAGCGTAGCAGAGGGCGGCAGAAAGTTAGGTGGGCGGATGAGATTAAGAAGTTTGCAGGGACAACATGGCCACAATTAGCACATGACCGGGATAGTTGAAGTATGGGAGAGGCCTTTGCCCTGCAGTGGGCATAACCAGGCTGATGATGTTACAACGATCCATAGCTGCGCATACCTCATGAACAAACTCGGTTAGTTTTGTAACACAGGATGTCCCTTGCCGGAAGCCGTGCTGATTTGGATTTAATAAGGGATTGAGATGATTCAGTATGTTCGTATATAGGATGTGCTCTAGAGTTTTACAGACATGACTTATTAAGGATATAGGACGGTAATTAGAGACCAATTCCCGAGGCCCTGTCTTATGAATAGGGACCACGCAGGCAATCTTCCAATCTGCAGGAAGAGAACTAGTGAGCAAAGATTTCTTGAATAGGAGAGCTAGAAAAGGAGATACAGATTCGGCACACAACTTTAAAAGGCCATTGGACAAACCATCAGGGCGTGCAGCTTTGGACACATCTAGTCGTTCAAGTAATGCAGTAATTCCCCTTTCATCTATTTCTATGGGTTGAATTGGCTGACAAGGAATGTCACAAGTTGTGCTGGGCCGAAATACCGAACTGAAAAAAATCATTGAAGGAGTTTGCTTTTTCATGTGGCCATTGTGCGCTATGGTTGGAATGCCTACATTATCTTTACCATTGCGTTTGCCGTATAGCCAAAATTCCTTTGGGTTCTTTTGGAACCTTGACGAGAAGGAGTCAAGGAAGCCCTTTTTAGCTTTTGCAACAGCCATCTGTAGAGCATTGTTAGCCGCCTCTAAGTTTGTTTTCGTCAAGGGGTTTCGATTCTTCTTATATCTTTTAAACGCTCTTTGGCGTTTGTTATGAAGGCGTCGTAAATCAGCATTGAACCATGGCTTATTGTTCCAACGCCTTGGCGACTGCACCCATGAAGGAACAAACCTTTCCTGTAAATCTAACATTTTGTTTCTGAAACTAAGCCACAGATCATTAACACTGCAAGTTTCTGACAAGGCCTCGTAAAGCGGAAAGTAAGCTTCTAATGCTACATCTATTTCTGTAGTATTAGCTTTCGAGTAATTATATATCTTTCTTGCTGCATTCGATTTTGGTTTTTCATAAGACACCTGCATTTGACAAAAAACTGATTCATGATCACTGATTCCTGGCAGGACTAAAGTGGACGAAACCCAAGCTGGCCGATTTGTCAGTACTAAATCTAATATATTGGTCAGTCGAGTTGCTTGGGTCACCATCTGGGTCAATGCGAAGTCATGCATGATGTTTACGAATTCTTTTCCTGCACCAGAGGCAGCTCCGCACGAGCTAGATTGTTGATTAAAACAGAGCTCTGGTAAGTTGAAGTCTCCTCCTATCACAAGGCACTCTGCTTGTATCATTTCTACTGTTTTGTACAATTCTCGCATTATATCAAACGAGCTTCCAGAAGGCCTATAGAAGGAGCAAACAGATAAACATTTCCCGTTTGGCAACCTAATCCGGCACCAGACAGCTTCGCATGACCCAACTGGCACTTCAAGACGGGAGCAAGATATAGTATGATGAACTAATATAAAGACACCCCCTCCGTGACTGTTCCTTTCTTTCCTGTAGCATGTGTAATCAGCTGGAAAAACTTCACTATCTCCGATATCAGAATGGAGCCATGATTCTGTGCCCAGAACCACGGAGGGCTCTGTCATGCGCAGTAGGTTTTCCAAATTTTCCGCCTTATTTCTGATGCTTCAGCAGTTCACAACCAAAAAAGAAATGTTAGATACTGATACCGGCTTGTATCATGCACTCTCAACAACTTGCCCTAGACCTTCGTCATACACATATTTTGTATCATTTACGTGCAGAACATCATACTTCAGTTTTACACGAGTGCCTTCACTCTTATGCAGCTTCGAAAAATCCCACAGGTATTTGCTTTTGCGACGTATAGCCTCAGAGAAATCTTCCGAGATACTAACAGTTTTCCCTTTCAGCTTCTTCGCGTTGGCTAAGACGCTTTGTTTTTCTTTCAAAAAATCTAATTTAGCAATGATAGGTCGTTTCCTTCCTTCATGGTGTTTCCCCAGTCTGTGCGCTACTTCAATGTGCATGGTGCGTACACCAAGGTCAGACACTATTTCCATGACGTGTCTTTTAGACGTCTCGGGAAGCTCATGAGTCTCTGTATCAGAAATTCCGTAAAATAGCAAATTAGAACGTCGACTTCTGTTTTCCAGATCATCGACTTTCTTCAATAAGTTCTTCACCACAGTTTGGCTGTCTTCGCATTGTTTCCTGCATGTGGTTAAGGTCGATTTAATACCCTGAAACTGTTCGATAGTTTCTTCTAAGCTCTCGATTTGCTTCTTTAGGTCATGTAATGCAGTCATACCCTCCTCCTGCTTTGCTTCAATAGCTTCTAATTTCGATTTAATTTCATTCTGTCCTTCAAGAAGCATGTCTAATGTACCTTGCATACTGGGTCTGGATTCAACTCGACGTCCCCACACAAAAGTAACAAGAGAAAATAAAAAGCAAAGCTACGCAATAGGACAAAGCGTCGCCGCTCAGAACGCTTGACACATCGCGACTGAGCGCTTGCAAACACAATCTGGGGCGGAACCGGCAAAACATGCAGATCAATGTGACACGAATCCTTAAAACAATCACCAACCTGCGTAAGGAGAAAAAATTCCATGTAACGCAACGGCATAGCTGCGGCGGTTACACGCCCCAAGTTGACACTGACGGTTCCGCCTTCTTGTAGGCTGCACACGTGTCGATGCGACTGCCAATGTTCGTAGGATGGCAGTGGACACTTGTCAAACTCAGATGGAGCACATTTTCCGTCGATGAACACGTTGAATAGAAGTTCACCGCTGTCGGGAATGGATGATACTGGTAGCAGAACGATTCCTTTGTGGTCAACGAGAAGCGGTGCATCGGCAAAGCCACTGATAACGGTTCCGCATTCTTGTAGGCTGCATACATGTCGATGCGGCTCCCAATGTTCGTAGGATGGCAGTGGACGCTTGTCAAACTCAGCTGGAGCACATGTTCCGTCGATGAAAACGTTGAATAGAAGTTCACCGCTGTCGGGAATGGTTGATGCTGGTAGCAGAGCGATCCCTTTGTGGTCGACGAGAAGCGGTGCATCGGCAAAGCCACTGATAACGGTTCCGCATTCTTGTAGGCTGCATACATGTCGATGCGGCTCCCAATGTTCGTAGGATGGCAGTGGACGCTTGTCAAACTCAGCTGGAGCACATTTTCCGTCGATGAAAACGTTGAATAGAAGTTCACCGCTGTCGGGAATGGTTGATGCTGGTAGTAGAGCGATCCCTTTGTGGTCGACGAGAAGCGGTGCATCGGCAAAGCCACTGATAACCTGCGTAAGCAGAAAAAATTCTGTGTAACGCAATGGCATAGCTGCGCCGGTTACACGCCCAAACCACGTGCAGTATATTACGTTCAGTATATTACGAAAACAAAAGTACAAAAAGCCACTATATTGACACGGGTAGTTGTTTATCTTTCTTGGGTGACCGCTTTTCACCGACTAACAAATGTCAAACATTATCGCTCAGTGCAGGACGCACCTGCATGTACCGGAAGTTTCTAGAATGTTATGGATGGTTCTATCCGTGGGCTCTTGTCACTGAACCTTGTGAATTGTGTGAATTGTGAATTGAAAGTGAATGTGAATTGTGTAGTACCTTCTGGAAGGCACGCGGGCACCGGCGATTACTCTAGAACTTTCGACAAGTGATGTATAAAAGTCGACGTGCTTGCTCCGCAGATGAGGCTTTCGACGATCGGCAACTGTGTTCGCCGCTTTTGTTGAGCTTTTCAGTTTAGCCTCTTTTTCCGGACAGAAGTTCGCCCAATGAAGTTAGTTTCACTATTCACAGTTTTCTTACTGTGTCCTAGACCGTCACTATCGTGTCATATCTGCGTCACTACTACGTGACAGTATGATGCTTGTCATTCGATGAATGATGATGACAGGTGTATAGTACGGAAATTTGAGACACGTATAAAGCAGCTTTTAGGAACTTTGTACCTCTGGTATCACAGTGGGACATCCTGAAGGATGGGCCGAGAACGACCGCACCACCAGCGGCACACATCGAATGGCTAAATTAAAAATGCAATGTATATCAAGGAATACCTTAATTATAATTCGCCATTCCACTGATAGACCGATGTGCTTTATGCGGGCCTGTGAGCCGACATTATGTGTTCAGCTTTTATCTTGAAAATGGGCACAAAGGCTTCGTGTGCGCTATGTTCTTGCGAGCCTATTGTTGCATGTCGTGCAATCTAAAGTTTCGAAGACGCGTTGAAGCTAGAGGGAGCAGAAAGCGTTCGCTCGCCGCTGCTGCGGCTCATTACGTCAGCGTCCTTACAGTGGGTGTCCGCGGTCATCGAGTGAAATCTGTTTATGCTTGCTTGTGCATGCGTGACACCATGCGTGTTTATTTAGTTAGTAAGCGAATCATGATGAAGCCTATATTGTGTCCACTGCAGGACGAAGGCTTCTCCCTGCGCTCTCCAATTATCCCTGTCCTGCGCCAACCGATTGCAGCTAGCGCCTGCGAATTTTTTCGTTTCATTACTCCAACTAGTCTTCTGCCGTCCTCGACGGCGCTTCCCTTCTCTTGGCACCCATCCCATTCTGTAACCCTTATGGTCCACGGGTTATCAAACTTACGCATTACATGACCTGCCCAGCTCCATTTCTTAATATCAATTAAAATAACGGCTATCCCTGTTTGCTCTCTGATGCACACCACTCTCTTCCTGTCTCTTAACGTAATACCTAACATTCTTAATTCCATCGCTCTTTTCTCGCTCCTTAACTTGTTTTCGAGCTTCTTTGTCAGTCTCCAAGTTTCTGCCCTATACGTTAGCACCGGGAGAGTGCGTTGATTGTACACTTTTATTTTTAATGATAATGGTAAGATTCCAGTCGGGATCTCACAATGCCTGCTGAATGCTCTCCAACCCATTTTTATTCTTCTGTAAATTTACTTCGCATGATGAGGGTCGCCTGTGAGTAATGGACCTTGGTGAACGTACTCCTTCACAAACTCTAGGGGCTGACTGGCGATCCTGAAATATTGTCCCCTTGCCCGGCTCTTGATCATTATCTTTGTCTTCTGCATATTAATCTTCAGCCCCACTCTTATACTCCCTGTTAAGGTCCTCAATCATTTGTTGTAACTCGTCTCCAGTGTTGCTGAACAGGACACTCTCATCTGCAAACCGAAGGTAGCTGAGATATTCACAGTTGATCATTAATCCCAAGCCTTCCCAGTTTAATAGCTTAAATACTTCTTCCAAACACGCATTGAAAAGCATTAGAGAAATTGTGTCTCGTTGTCTGACCCCTTTATTTATAGGTATCTTCCTACATTTCTTGTGTAGGATTAAGGCAACTGTGGAATCTCTGGAGATACTTTCCAAGATAATTACGTAAGCGCTCTGCACTCCTTGATTACGTAATGCCTGTATAACTGCTGGTATCTCGACTGAATCAAATACCTTTTTGTAGTCTATGAAAGCCATATAGAGAGGCTGATTGTACGGTGCGGATTTCTCGATTACCTGATTGATGCCGTGGAGGTGATCCATTGTAGAGTATCCCTTCCTGAAATTGCCTCTGCTCATGGTTCACTAATGTCCAGTCTTGCCTTTGTTCTATTGGATATTATCTTTGTGAATATTTTATATAATATTGGAAGTAAGCTAATGGGGCTATAATTTTTCCATTCTTTGACGTCTCCCTTTCAATGTTTGCATTCTTCCAGTTCTTTGGGACCTTTGAAGTCGAGAGACAGTTCGTATACAGAGGACGTCCACGTCCTCTATAGCAGAGGACGTGGCCATTTGTCAGCCCTGTATAGGCCTTGCCAGTTCTAACCTCACTAAGGCCAATGATATCCCAACCAATGCCTGATAGTTTCTGTAAGAGTCCTGCTAGGCTAGCTTCACTCGAGAGGGTTCGGGTGCTAAACGTTGCAAGGGTCAGTTTCCATTGGCGGCCTGTCCGGGTCCAGAGATTCTTAGCGCTCTCTGTGGCTTTACAGGTCTGACCGCAGCCTTGGTCAAATGCTCCGCAGCTGCTGTGGACTCAGGGCCATTGGGTAATTAAACGAGTCATTTGGGGGAGGGAGTGGCCGAATACTGCACCATAGAGGCCAACTTCTATTCTAGGGAGGGAGTGTCTTGTTGAAGCTTAGTGGGTCTTCCTGATTTGGTTGCATCTGTATAGTATAGCCCCACTTGCTGTCGGCGTTTTTGCAGGTGTCAGGCGCCGCTCCAAGCCTGGAAATATAGTGTACTGGGGGAGGGGAGTTAGAGTTCCCCACCGTGAGGGGAAAAAAGAACGCGAGGATTCGAACTTCTTACTGTGGCAATCAGTCATCCAATCTACTCAGTCAGATAACCCTGCGGGCTCTCAGGCCACCTTATGTCGGAGAATTCCAGCCCAGACTATCCTACATGCCTGAAAGCATGCTTGAATTATCCACGGTATACGGGTTTCTCATCGCGGCAGCTGGCACGACGTAGTACTTCTCGATGGTTCTAACGGCGTGGTTTCGGAGTCTGCCGTACGCATGCGGCCATGAATGCGGCTAGACACACGATATATTTTTGGCGAATTTGAACAGCACCTAAATGTAGTGTGAGAAAACAAAAACAAAAATCAGTGAAAGAAAAACTTTCAGCGCTTACCGGGACTTAACTAGTCGCGTATGGACGGAGGTATACCAAACAGCTCACGGTCTCGTCTGCCTGCCTCAGGCATCGAGGCAGCCTTTCCGAACGAGACGGAACTGATACTGAAGTGTCGCCCAATGCATAGGCGTCGGATGTGAGGAGGCTGCATTGGCAGACACTCTCGCTCAAACGGCAGATCCCCAGAGTGGCGAGACGGGCCGCCGGGACTATGCGAATGTTTACTGCAGTTTGTATGGCCGATAAGACTACTGACCTTAATTTGTATATCTGACTGACAGTTCGTTTTCCCAATAAATGATTCGCCTTTAGGCCGAAACTGCCCCTTTTTGTTGTTTCACATCAGTGGCTAACGCTCGGGTGCCTTCTAATCGACTTTTTTTTTTTTCATGAATCTTATTCATGACCCTCTTGCCCCGGGGGAGGGGGGACCTGTTATGTGCTGCAATTTGTGTACATTGTTTCGTGCAAGTGCTTTAATCCTGTCTCTAAAATTTGTTTTCACTAGGAGTTTGAGTACATGTCAGCTTGATGACTTGCGCGTAACTATCATGGCGTGTAATGTGCTTCTGGAAGACTTAACAATTTTGTCTAAAGTCAGAACATCTTTATGTGCTCTCCATGATCACTTGTGGTATCAAATTTACTTGTATCATTTTCTTGTGTCATATCAGCGCCATGCTCTGTGATCTCGCAATAGACGTTATTGTTTAGTTTACTTGCGCAGTTTGATCGATGTCGATGTGTTAGTATTTGTTCTGTTTTTACTTTACGTTGATGGAAGTTTTACACTCGGATCGAATAGGTTTTGATAGTGCACTTGAGCGTGATATCCAGCTTTCTTTGTTTTACATCACTCATGCTGAAAAAAAATTACTGCAGACTCAGTGTTCTACCTCGGTGACACGGTGCACTTTCGATCGCGATTGAACCCGATCGGGATGAGATTTCTCGACCGCGATTGGCTCCCTTCCACCGCTTGTGCAACGGAGCCATTCGCGATCCAGAAATGTGACCCCACTTCGTATAGATCGCAATATTCCCCGTGTGACTGGCGTATGCGACCAGGGTAATATAAATAACTTGGAGATCCATAAGCAAGTCTTGCGTGCCATTATACGCCTTCACCGCTGCGATTCTTGCTCAGAATGGTGCATCTCAGTTTGCAAAGTGGTCTTGAGGGTGGCAGCCTTGTTTCAACCTCGACGACAGCCGTCTCAGTTGCAGCATATTCGGTGTGGACGCATTCCAGTGTACTTACTAGCGCCAATGCGTGTGCAGCCGTGACCACTTTCAGTCTTCGGCGACAGATAATCGGCCTCCGACGAACGCAGTACTTTGGCGATCTGAGGCTCCCATTTTTATGGCGCTGGCTATAAACGAAAGTTATACGCGAAAACGATCGGCCTCTATTTCGAAATGTATGCTGAAGTAGTTTAGGAAAAAAACAGAGGTATTGGTTTGAGGCATATCGTATGTCCTCAGGTTCAGTGGTAACGGTTTGGCATAATTTGTAAGTATTCTGTGGTTTCCCAGGGCTTACTTGGAGTCATATAAAAATTTCAAGCTACGCTGAAAACTCTGCATTTCGAGGACAAATTGTTAGAGAGCCCAGCAGCCTTTTCGAGCAGGAGTTTCATAAAGTCTCTGCAGGTTGGGTTGGCGCCGTCGCCGAAAGTTTGAGCATTCATTGCGCATTGTGCCGCTGTTTTAACTGGTACGTATTGACTAAAGGCTAATGTGACGGAGCATTCGACATCGGCAGAGATGACTCTCCTTCGGGAATTCATCAGTGTAGCAATCATTTCTACTTCATGCGCTTGCTTTTATATGGAGCTACCATAAAATTATCTCGTGCGTGGTGGGTCATGGCTGTCATTTGGATCACAACGGGCCAGAAGAACGTGCTGCCAAAATAATGTTCCACCGACTGTATAAGTTGACCAAGTACTGGGCTCTACCAATAAATAAATAAATAAATAAATAAAACGAAATGATGCGTTACGGTGCAAGCGTACGCCGTCGAATCGAAATGTGCATTGGATGACCTCCTCATACAGAGCTTCCCTGCCCACCACAATTCCAGGAAGAGCCGAACATCAGAGTGATTTAAGTTTTTGCGTATTCGGTACCCCAAAATGTTATTCCGTTGGCACTCTATACACCAATACCACAAGCGTTCCTCTTCGATAATTTTAAACGTACCTTTTTTTTTCGGGCACCCAATGAACCAGCCTACTACATTTATTGAGCCGGGCTCAAACTTCGCTTTCGCTCTCTTGATTCATTAAAAAAAGTCGCGTCAGTGCTGCTTGATTGTTCGACATAAGTACTTCAGCAGTAGCGCTCGAAGTTAGTTTGCCTCAGTGTGTCACCTCACTGCTTTGCACTGCAGTCGGCGGGCATCGCAACCGTGCCTTGCTTAGCCGCTGCTGGTGCTAAAGGAAATGGCGGCATCTCTAACTGTTGGCCCTTAAAACTCGCATTTCTGCTACCTGCACATTCGTTAACTCGGCTCAGAGATCTGCATTTGAGCCACGCTTTTGTTTTGCGTATATTGCAGGTGGAATTAATGGCATCACTTCAGTTGCGTAAATGCGCCCCGTCCCTGGAGGACTCCACATGAATGACGTAAGTTGCTGCTTTCCTAACTAGGTAATTAGTTTAGCCATTTCGGCTTCCTCGCAACTCTATTTACTGCGACAGCAGCTTGAAACTGAGTTTGCTCTGCGCACCGGCCCTCTCCGCCTACGGTGGCCGTAGTCAGGCAACTTTCTCAGCCTTGCCATAGAGCGAAGGAAAATGCCGTGGCATTCGTTGCTCTTCTTTTTTTTTTTTTTTGCGGCGTTGCCTGATTTGCAACGCATCGCACAGCAAGTCGGCAAGACGTCCAGAAGGCGGATGGTTTTTTTTATGGTTTTTTTTTCTTGCTAAGTGACATGAAAACTGTCTTAGCTGGATTCCAACTCATGCTGAGATCACACTGTAAAATTCGGTAATAGTCTTCAGAACTAGTAGGCTTGCACAAAGCGCAATCATCAGCGTACAATCTCAGATGTGACAAGATGCACTCACTGGCGGTGGTGGTGAAACTTTATTTCTGAAAAGGATCCTGAAGGACACCTGACTGTTCGTCAAGGCGTAGAGGGCCCTCCCACGTCGGGAGGGGGAGCCCTGGGTTCTTCGCCGCTTCGCGGGCGTTCTGGACAGCCCAGAGTTCGTGTTGTAGCTCGGTGCTCCTAAGGACGCCGTCCCACTTGTTCTTGTCCTCCAGATAGAAGGCATGCATCGCGCATCCCCACAACATACGTCCCAAGTTCGCATGTCCACTACACTGTGCACAATTTTATTTTATTTATTTATTTACAGCATACTGCAGACCCTAGATGGGTCCTAGCAGGAGGGGCGAAACAAAAAGAGAATGACAATAACAACTGCAAAAAAGCACAGCAAAAATCATTGCAGTAAAGAATATATAAACAATGACACATAGCAGGAACAGAAAACAATAACTCTGCAACTGTCAATAAGTAATTTTGCCAAAGGCATCAGTACTGGTTAGTACTGATCAGTCAGGAGTGAATTCCATTGCGTTATTGTGCGCGGAAAGAAAGAGTACTTAAAAACATTGAATCTAGCGTTGTACGGTGTTAGGGATTCCGCGTGATGATTTCTATTTAGGCGTGTTGTGGTGGACTTAATAAATGGAGCAAGACTCATGGAGAGTTTATTATTTTTGATTAAAAAAAGTAACTTCAATCTTTGAATTTTTCTTCGTATTTCCAGTGTCTGTATGTTATGTTGTGCCATGAGAGTGGTGGGGGAGTCAATAGAGAGGTATTTGTTAAAGATAAATCGAACAGGTTTATCTGGATCATTTCCAACGCCTCAATGTTATGTTTTGTGTAAAGGTCCCAGACTGTGCATGCGTACTCGAATTTAGGTCTAATGATGGAGGTGTAGGCTAAGAGCTTTGCGCTAGTAAGGGCAGTTTTTAATTTGTGCCTGAGGAGCAGGCAAAGTTTCTTAAAAGCTGACGTGCATATGTTTGATACATGTTTATTCCAACTAAGATTATTGATTAAAGTAACACCTATGTAAGTGTATTCATTAACTTCCTCGAGCGCGTGTCATGGAAGGTTATATGAAAATGATAGGCGACTTTTTTTATCGGTAACTTTCATGAACACTGTTTTGTTATTGTTAAGCTACATGTCTCATCGATTGCACCAAGAATGAATGTTCCGAAGGTTAGAGTTAAGGATGACTTGCTCTTCAGAAGACCTAATATCATTAAACAATACACAGTCGTTGGCGAAAAGCCCAATCTGCACTGGTTCATTGATCATATCAACAATCTCATTTATGTATATTAGGAAGAGTGATGGTCTCAGCACACTTACCTGCGGTACGCGAGAAGTGACTGGAAGGTGGCTGGAAAAATGAGAATCAATACTGACGAACTGTGTGCGGTTAAAAAGGCAAGCAGACACCCAGTTAATTATGAAAGAAGGAAGCCCAGTAGATTCAAGCTTATGTATTAGTTTGTCATGTGCAACAAGGTCAAACGCTTTCTTAAAATCTAGAAAAATAACGTCAATCTGCCCGGACCCGTTTAGTGTATCAGCAAAACTATGAACTACAGATGTTAGTTGGGTTACTGTTGAAAGTCCCTTTCTAAATCCGTGTTGAAACGGAGATAGAATGTCTCTGTCACTTAGAAAGGTAGTTATGTAAGTGGCTACAATGTGCTCAAGAAGTTTACAAGAAGAAGATG
Source organism: Dermacentor variabilis (assembly GCF_050947875.1). Lineage (NCBI taxonomy): Eukaryota > Metazoa > Arthropoda > Arachnida > Ixodida > Ixodidae > Dermacentor > Dermacentor variabilis. The sequence goes on along the minus strand of NW_027460291.1, from coordinate 17,218,097 downwards.
TAAGCGATATTGGACGAAAATTTGTAACAGATGATGCTGTACCTTTCTTAAGTATTGGTAAAATCCGCGCAACTCTCCAATCCGAAGGAACACGGCTAGTTGGTAGGCTTGCACGGAAAATTATGACAAGAAATTTGCATATCATTTCACTATAACGCTGCAAGAACATATTTGGAATCCCGTCAGGACCAGGAGACACTTTTGTTTTCAAATTTAACAACATGGATAGCACGCCTGCAGAAGATACAATGCTTGGTTCGGGAGGACATGATGGAGCTGTTTGTCGTATTTGGGAGTTGGATTTCTAAAGAAAACACTGTAAATTATGCATTAAAGTGTTCAGCAATGCTTCCTTTATCGGTGAGAAGAACGTCATTTTGCATAATTTGGTCGATAGGCTTGTTTTTCTTGGACAAGTATCTCCAAAACTTCTGCGGAGCGTTTTGAATAAAGCTCGGCAGCGTGTGTTCAAAGTAATGACGTTTTGATTGGCTCACAGCTTGACGCATTGCAAGTTGTGCAGTTGCTATAGCCTTTCGGCAGACACGTGTACGCTTTAATCGCTTTAGTTTTCGTTTTAAATGCAAGACCCTACGCGTGATCCAGGGATTTCTATTGCGCGTTTTCTTCGTTCTATTGGGAATAAAATGTTTTATGTAGTACGTGGAGATTTCTTTAAACTTATCCCATAGTATATGCATATCATTTCCTTTAAAATCGCTCAGGCATAGATCAAGGTAATCAAGCACGCTTTCGTCCCTTCCAGGCGAAAAGTCTCTTACACAGACAGGCTTTGTAGGTGGAGGGATTTTGGATGTTGCATGAAAAATACACCATATAGTGATCGGAAAGGCCGTTTTCCACCGAGGCACGAAAATTTTCAATCGATCGGCTGCTAAACACCAGGTCAACTATGGAAGCACAAGTACCCTGCACTATAAAAAAAATTTGCCTTACTTTACAGAAAATTTGCTGGTAATTTGTGACCGAACACTCTTCCGTAAATTAAGAACGGTCATTTCCGTAGAACGGACAACTGTAAAAGAGAGACCGTAATACAAGATACGAGTGCTTCTGTATCTAGAAAACGGAAGACTCTGTATTCCGAATGTGTACTATAACCGTTAAGGTACGGTGCTTCTCGTATTCAGAAAACGGAACAAACTGTATGCTGAATTTGTACTATAACCGTTAAAATACAGATGCTTGCCGTATTCAGAAAACGAAAGACTCCGTATGCTAAATCTGTACTATATCCGTTAAAGTACAGGTGCTTCTCGCATTTCATCTTGCAGAGCATATCCATTGTTCGAAGAATGTGCCATCAGGGACAAAATTGCCCAGGACGTGCGAGAGTCGACCGAATTTTATGGTGCACTATTTGCTGGGATCAGCCCTGCTACCATCTACGTTCGGAATGTGCATACGTGACCCACTGTTTTCAGCGGTCTTGAACAGAAATGCAATTTGGTCAACGCTCGCACTTCCAGGGTACTTTTGTCCACGATAGTACATATCCTTTAATGCAAATCTCATGAAGGCAGCTCATAGCCAAAGCAGCAGGTCACCATTGAGAAAACTGTCTTGCCAACACACTGACATGGCTGCAGAGATAAAACACTTTGCACCTTGTGATATGAATGCACTGCATAGCATATATACAAAAAGGTGCAACATTTCAGTCCTCAAGTTCTTAGATCACAGAAGCAACTTTATTTTCTTCAATCACTCGTCTTGCACTTCTTCCTGGTGAAAGTTGTTCTTGACCCCAAACGCTTGCAAGGATAAACTTGCTGCTGTTAGGAGAAACAAATAGTATTCGTGAATATCCATCCAAAAGAAAGCGGCAGAAAAGTATAACCACAGAACACGACAAAGCAGTAACTTCTGTGTTAGAAAAACATGTAAGTAGACCAACAAGGGATGTTGCTGTAGCCAACATTTCAACATAGGTGCTTGTCATTAGGGTAGCAAATGTTTTGCTTGGCTTTGTTGTTTTGGATTGTGCATAGCTCACTGGCCCCTAGCCTCATTGGGGGAGAAGAAACTGGTGCATATAATAGGTCAAGAGAAGCCTAAGTGTTAAAATAAAGGAAGGAAGGGTGTGCTTAGCAATGGTGATTGTGATGGAGCGGGCATGTGCACTGCTGTCAGTACTTGCTAAGAGTAGGGGTGACCAAAACAGAAAACGTTGTACACATGTAAGCAGTCATTAATCCAGTAGACCTAATCTTCCTAGAAGACAAAATAGGTATCAAGATAAACAGTTTGCACTTTTGGAAAAGGAAAACGAAGAATTAAGGAAAATAAATTTTGTATCAAGATGCATCTAGTTAAGATCACTGTAAATGGTAAATGAAGGCACATTATGAATATATATTTTGTTGAAAGCCGATGAAGCAAAGATGTATCAACCAAATAATAAAAAATAGGGACATTAAAATTAAACTGGGTATGACCATAAAACAGTAAAGAGCAGCCTGTGGAAAAAAATGGGATGGACAATATGATAACCAGGTGCAAGATTGCAAAACGTCGAGCGCTGTTTATATTCATGCTGCTGTTGACGGCTTCAAGTTTCTGTCTTTCTGTGGAATCTTTGTCTTACTTGAACAAGGAAATGGGTCATTCTTTAAACAAGTCAGTTCAAATGCAGTTCCAAGCTTCAGCATTATTATAATGAAACAGAATATTGTCAGTTCTCCTGGGTGTGCTTTCATTCACCAGTTATTTCCACCGGTGTAAGCTCAAAAATTAATGGTCTAAATGGACCTTAGCTCCTGGCAAACCATAAGCTGGTCCTTTTTTCAACACAGATGCCTGCACATTTTATGTGTTGGCAGGAGTGCTAGCAAACTACATTATACTTGTTGCCACAACCAAAGTGAAACTTGGTAACAGTGATTGAAAAAAAACCAGCATTCCACAATACTGATCCAAGTCGTCTGGAAAAGTTGCTTAAGTTAATGTACACCCCCACCCCACCAGGCACAATTATACACCACATTGACTCTCATGGTGTCAACCATGCTATTATAATGCTAGGCATCAAGTAGGAGAATTAGGGGAAAAGAGGGCACAATGCTTTTTGTTAGAACATCAAATGTGCTTTACATAAATGCTACATTCCAACTACAAAGGAGCAGCCGATAGTGACCAATGCATACGAAAGCTAATGACATTCTGTGCAGCAGAATGTTGACGATGAGGTGTTATGCGCACAAGTGCACTTTTTCATACAAAATGACATCCTGCAGTCAAACCTTGTGTCAACATTAGAGTTTGAAAAACACCACAGTGGAAAGCAAAGAGTGCTAAATTTGTTGAAAATTACTAAAAATTATTCAGTTATTCATTATCCTTACTGTTCGTTAAAGATTCACAGATTGTTCCCGACGGATGCTGTAAACAGGCACCATGCTTTTACAGTCGTAGCAATAAATGCTCATGAAGTTTATGCAAGAGTATACCCTACAAATTACACCCCATTTCACATTCCAATGTGGTAGAAGAGGAAGACGAAAAAAACTACTTTCTGGTGGAGGATGCATACCCCAGAATAGAAGAAACAAGTGTACCCTAACCATTGCTGCTGCCGATGCCTGTGCACTAACAGTTACATATAATGTGGCAGTTACAATTGTTTTTCCACAAGCACTGTAAGCTGCTGCCAGTTTACCAGTACACAGCTGTAATAAATTTAGGGCAAGTTAAAGCTCTCTAATGGATTTATCTCATATGAGACAATTGGAATGCAATATTCTGCAAATAAGTGAAGAGCGATGTGCCATCCCATACAATGAAACACCTTTGAAGAATCTGAATCACCACCTGCACTCTTAGACAGTTACACCCTTTGGGGTGCCCCTTCTGCCACACAACAATAATCGTTATCTGCCGTGATGCGTTTCCTTTCTTGAAAACGCCACGCCCGCTACGTTCCTGTCGGGAATGCTATCATGCTGATGACGCGCATGCCGTTCGTTACTGGAAAGTACAGGGCTTGCAGCGTTAAAGAAAGGAAACGCATCAAGGCAGATGACGATTATCGTTGTGTGGCAGAAGGGGCACTCCAGTGGGTGTAACTTTGCCTAAAAGTGTGGGCAGTGACGCGGTAAAAGAGTGTGTTCTGTGTAAAGTAGTGCACCTGTATAACCTAAAGCTGTGGAGAATGCATTTGGTATCAGCTGTGAACGTTTCTAATTTTAATTGCACACAGTAAAAACCTCCATGCAGTTTTGCAAAACGCAAACCCCCTACTTTTTGTTGCTCAAAGGTAATGACACATAGGGCCATAGCATGTACATTATGGGTTTCGTTCTCAAACAATCAAAGTGAACAGCACCACCCTAAGTGTTATGTGCCTTCTGTCTCACATTCTGTCAAAAATTGTTACTGTCAAATGCTGCGATCGGCAGAGAAACGGATTTCTGGACCAATATAAAGTATTAAGTACTGTGATCTCAGTTCTTTCACTGCTGTTTAAGCATTATCGGGTCTTAAAGTAAAAAAAAAACGAGGAATAAATACATGCATATTTTACGTCACAACCGTCATGAGGTATTTAGTCTGGATTATAAAGGATTCCAGATTTTCAACGCAGGACAGATTTTATTCCACTGAAAAAATGGCATAATGCCAATGATTCTGCATTTGGTGCTATATTTATTTGTATTTAGTTCAGTTGGAATGTGTGTGTATTGTCAGCGATATCGCTTGACATGTTTTAGATTCACTGTTTTCTAAATTTAGGCAAATTCGTATTCACAAATAACCTTGTATGACACCTAGAACTTGCTTAGCAGGAGTATTTCTAACATTTGCAAGATACGAAGCTCCTGAATGCATATCTAAGCCTGGGGTGCACGCCGCCCTCTAATCTCATCAGCAAGTTTCTGGAACTCATCTGCAAGGTTTCTTATTATGCATGTAAAGTTGCTTGAACGGGAGAAATAGGGAATTTAAACAGGTGAATTATGCAGCATAAGAATGATGTCAGCAATAAGCAAGCATCAAGAAGCACTGTCACTCGATGTGCATAGACTATCAAACACAAGAATTATTTGGGGTGATTTAAAATTATGGCATTGGAACGAAATGCTTGCGCTTGAGCAAGTTCTATGTTTGAAGCTGTTGATTCTTTTTTCCCTTTGCCATCTTTGACCCACCTGGTTAGCTAAGTAGACGGAAAAGCTGCAGGAGAAAGGTGGGGGTGCCCAATTAGACTTGTGCCTCAGGGGACCTTTTCACGATCACTGGAGGAACTGCCCGTGGCCTCGGCATCTTCCTTGAGGGCCATGGCCATGTCTAAGAAACCTTGTTCTCCACAGGCTGCATAAAGAAGGATAATTTTCTGAGCTGAACCTTTTTCTTAAAAGAACCCATTTAAGTTGCATTCGTGGCTTTGCACCACAAAATGGACACGTGACTGGCCACTCAAGACACCTTACGTGTATTCGCAGGCTTATTCCTTGGAAAAACACTTTTATGTAGCACACAATGGGCAACAGCAACAGAAAAGTGTATCGGGAGGCTTTCATATTGCTCTACAACTTTTCATTGACAGTTTTCATTTAATTATTTGATATGTTTATTGACTGCTTAAGAATTATGTAATTAGGTAGAATGCAAAAAATGGTCCGAGTATCTCCAAGCGATGGCAAACAACATTACCTTCATTTTGTCTAGTTACATCGCATTTACATATTTCTTAATCTTGGTGCACGATAGTTAAGACACCCTGTAGATCAAAAAACAATATTACAATTTTCATAACCATCTCTTGCGTGTTATTGGTGGCTATGGCTGCTTCAAGTTATTCTTCCAGTACGGTACAAGCAGTTTTGCATCGAGGGCGTGTAATCTGGAAAATCAAGCAAAAGGTCAAGTTGTGTGCACTATTCAGATGTTTAACTAAGAAGCTGCAGGAAAAAGAAACAGGACACAACACCTAATAAACAATGCAAAATTTCAAAATTCGAACTGAACAAGAAACCATTTTTTGAAAATACAGAAAAAAGCCAGCAGCTTAACGTCGAATACACCCTCGCTATGTACTCCAAGTGAACTTGTTATCGCAATGCTTGGGCACCATATGAACGTAACAATCAACAACTTTGAGCAGAATATTAACACCACTAAATAAACTGGCCTTTGAAGATTCTTGATCTGAAATCCTCGACGACTTGTTCTGGCGTTTAATCTGTCAAGCTCAATCTGTATTCTCAAAAGCTGGCTCTCGGCCATAATTTCTCTAAACGCAACATCAGCTTACATCTCAAGATAGGGTTGACCTGTAAATAAAGTGGATAATGCATGGCAAACATCATGAACACTCTTACATGTTAACCAGAGGGTTCACTCATGCAGCCATGAAATTGTGATGCAGACATGATATATTGAAGCTGGTTTTGTGAAGTGTTTCATGCTCCAGTTGTGAAAGCTGTCTCCACTAGCTAAATAAGCGATGAGAATAAAAAAAGAACTTCAACATGCTCACAATACGTTGGCCATTTGCAAGTAAACAGCAGCCTTTTTGGGCGCCCAGGTTGCCTGGTGCAAATCTACTATGCCACAGTACTTGCGTTATCCAGTACCAGCCACATTAAAATGCAACGTGTTCAGAGCCCTTTCCCTCTGTTTTTCTGCTTTGGAAACAGTTTACCATGTGTTCAGTAGGCGTCGAGAAAGGGGACAGAAAACACTGTGCACCACTGATTTCTAATATGTTTAGCTGGATGCAGCACACCGCACCGGATGCAGGTGAAGCCAGTGGAAATGCGGTGTCATGCAGGCGCTTGTCTTGGAAGCAGGGCATATGGTGGACTAACTAGTTGTGTGCGATCAGATAATATTGCTGCCGAAAAACTTTGTGGTTTTTCACATTTTAGGAGGTCTCTACATTTCTAGTAAGCGCTTTTATGACAATCTGAGCCCGTATACGATTGTGTTCTCTTACATCAAGTTTTTTTCTCATTTGCCAGTGTTTCCATTGCATGCCACTTATGTTAGCGACACTGTAGACACTGCAATGGAAAAATTTTGGACACCTCGAAACACTGCTTGGGTAGTTTATGGCACATTAGGCAGGCATGTTAGGGGAAGAAATGCCACACACCCGTGCGAACGAAGTGCTGCCGCAAAGTTGTGAAGCACCAACTTCCGGGACAAGGTTGGCTTCAGTCGAGGGTGCTCGATGTGGTGTCCATCCCCTGTAGTAGAGATCACTGGTGTGGACCATTTTATACTGGCTGTCTTTTCTGGTCGGAACCTTAGCAACAGCTTCCACCATACTTTTTTGAACCTGCAACATGTGCAGAGAAAGTCACATCACTGTGCATTGATTGTATGGCTTTATTTTTCTACGCATTATATCAAATCATTAAAAACACAGTTCGCACGTTTTTACTAATGTATATAGAAAGTCTAGTTGCTAGACATGCGAAATATTACCATTCCTCTGACAGAATGCAACAACAGAAGCATACAATGGAAAGCTACACTAAAATTTAAATATATGTGACACCGTATGAGCATACAGTATGCTTGCTGTATGCTGTAGCCCAGTGTAAATTAAAAGTTAATTGTCAATCGTTTATGGTATGTGATCCGTTTCCTACTTACACATGCAGTAATCCCACTGTAATAAGGAAAAAGAGTTAGAAAAAGAAATGCCATGATAACCTTCCACATTTGCTGAGGGCAGGAGCAATGGCCAATAGCATGTGGTTGAAGCTACATAAATACTCACTTTTCACACAGCTTAATTGCTCAGCAAGTAATAAAGAGGTACGCTGTGCGCCTCCGCATGACCAATAAAATCTGACTACTTGACACTGCACTAAGGCTGCTGCTTGGTACTGTTCGGCAGTTCGGCTTTGGTTTTCTGATATGCAGAACTGTTTAGGTACCAGTAGTTTACTTTGCGATACAATGAAACTTGGAGCACTGGTCATTTGCACATAAATAATGCGACAGCAAATATAACACAAGGATACGAATATGGGTCTCTTGGAAAAAGTACATACACATTATGATTATAATGTGATGTGATGCCACAATGAAACAGAAAGCAACGCATTGAAGTGGACGGCACTTCCATGCCACCAAGGTTATTGGACAGACAGTACTTCAGAAGTGCCCGAAACACAATGTGTTGGCGGGCTAGTTGGTGTGAATCCATAAATACTTTGTTAAGCGCAAAACAATGGGCACAAGAAAGGACCCCCCAGCACAAGGCGCTACTCTCAACTGACATCACTTTATTGCGTCACTCCTTTATAGACGGTAGAATCTAAAAGAACATGCGCAGTGAGCACCATGTGCAGGAACCATCAACAACCGATCACAAGAGCGCACTCATGCGACGGGATCCAAAAAAACCATATTGAGCACTGCACAAGGTTAAAGAAGGCACACTAATGCACTGTGACCCCAATGACTATGAAGAAAGCTTCCGATAACTCTCAAGTGGTGGTATCACGGCTCTTTTTCAAAATCGTACTATCACGAAACATTTCGAACATAAGCGATCCATACCAACAGGCACAGGTTCCCATTTGGCTCAACATTGTAAAATATGGAAGTGCAAACCCATGTTTTGTGATACTACGATTTTGAAAAAGTGCTATGATACCACCGCCCGAGAGTTATCGGAAGCTTTTTTCATACAGTCATTGGGGTCACAGTGTATTAGTGTGCTTTCTTTAACCTTGTACAGTGCTCAATATGGTTTTTTTTATTCTGTCACATGAGTGTGCTCTTGTGATCAGATGTTGGTGGTTCCTGCACATGGTGTTCACAGCGCATGTTCTTCTAGATTCTGCTGTCTACAATGGAGGGACGCAATAAAGTGATGTAAGTTGAGAGTGGCGCCTTGTTCTGGTCGTCTTTCTTGTGTCCGTTGTTTTGCACTAAAAAGGCAATTATGTATTCCTTGTGTGTGTTTGAAGACAGCTCCACAGGCAGTAGCGATTCCAGTATTGCTGCCCAGTGGTTTAGCTCGCCGCAGTTTGAAGTGCCACAAAATATAAGGAGAGAAACCTGCATTATAGTCTTGTTGCAAACAAGAATATAGCGTGAAGTGCATTCTGAGCCCAGAAACTATAGAAAAAGATTTCATGATGCACCACTGTGCAGGGTTTTATAGCAAAGTCAAATACATTTAGTGTAAATGTCACTCTATGATGGTACACAATGGTGGTAATCTGTAATAATATAAAAGGTGCCTTAATGTTACAACAAAAGTTGACATTAACTAATAATAGCCCTGTAAAATTTAGCATGCAGGGGCACCCTTGGTTAAACAATAGTGATGCAATGTCTATGTACACAAGTATTACTCATGCATTTCTGCCATTGTCCAAATGGCATAAATGAATGGGTAATACTTGCATACATATATATTACATCTCTATTGTTTAACCAAGTGGGTAAACTATGTCTGCCTCATACAAGATTAGAATTAAACCACAAATTATATATAGTCACCCTAACAGTAACACCTCATTTGAACTTCACAGTAAGTAGATGCCTGTTGATGCCAGCCTCCCGCAATGCTAAACTGTGCTGCATGCTTCACAGAGAAATTATAGTGGTATCACTTAACTCTGAGGCTATTCAGGACTGCAGCATTGTAGAAGACATCTGCAAATGTCCCATTTCATGTGTAACAGCTTGACTTGCTTGCACACCTTACCACGTGTTAATTAAAATTACTTCTCCTTGTTTAGCATTTTTGGCTGCTAGACCACAATCCAATGTCATCAATATATTAACATATTACCTCAAAGAACCTAATTTGGCTTATAGATTAACACCTTCGCATACTGCCACAGCTGCGCTCTGTCATATGCGTGGCAATCATAAAGGAGTGCTTGTCCACAAGCACTCCAATGTCACTAACAGTGATCATATACACAGCTAAGTAGATGGTCATGATTCAGGTGGCAAATAGCTAAGAGAAAAAAAAATCCACTCTACAATACTGCGATAACTTGAGAGAGATGGACCCATTGCAGGCAGCAGACCTCTTCTCAGCTCCAGCACAACAGCAACTGGCCTTTCAGTAAAAGAAAAGGATTGATTAGTAATGATAAGTTACCTTGTTTTTTCTGAGTATCAATACAATCTGATTTTCATGCATATCCACTCTCCGCTTTAGTAATACAACTGAATTATTCGTAAAATAAAAGAGTCTATGATGATACCATTCGCTTCTCTTGTATGTCCCATTTTTTTTCGCACTGATACCCGGTTTACTGCTTGCTTACTGACACGAATGCCTTGACTGCCCAGATATCATTCGAAGCAACACGTCTTGCTGCACCGCAAAAAGTTGCACCAAGGAAACACAGCAGAGCAGCCAGAGCAAAGAACTTTTTTTTCTGGTCACAATTAAAACGTGCACCCAAGCAAGAAAGTAACGATCACAGGTAGTGAGCGACTGCTATTGTCTCGAACCTTTATTTCCGTATTTTAACAGAAGTTCTTGTACCGGATACAGTATGCTCTCAAGCCAATACAAGCGTCAATACAAGTGCGCAACTGAACGCAGTTTTATTCTACGCTTTTAACGCGAGTGAGCAAAAGGTTACAAGTACCTCACGGAAATTGCGATCGAGCCGATTGCGATACGACTGGAATTGATCTGAAAAGATAGGGTGATCCCTTTCCCCATTCATGCGTCATTTTTGCCTTAACACGTTGCATAGTGGTCTTTCGAAACAATATTTCTGTTCGCGACACCGGCTTACCACACATCATTTTAACACCTACGTTATAAAAACCAAATAAGATTAAAATGGGCTTACCTCATCAGCAAGTTACGAGCGCGCGTAGACTCTTGAACACTCGTTGAGAGCAAGCAGGCTATCCGTGTCCAAGCGCATACGTGCACCCAAACACAGGACAACTTCTTCGATGCCGCAGCGTGCAGAGTTTTGTACACGAAGTGAAAGACATCCAGCGCGAATATCTCCGCGCGATGACGGCAAATGACGAGCGCACAAGCGTACACAACACAGCGACAAATTCGGAACTTTGCCAATTCGAACGTGCCGAGACCCAAGCAGCGTAACCATCCATCGTTTCTGTTCTTCGCTCCCAATGCGTCAATCTCTCTTCCTTGGGGTCTTGCTCCACTCTTGAGTACAAATCAAGAGATATTTACGGCAAATTAACAACTTTTACAACACGACACCAAAAATTCCGGCTGACTACACATGTGCAGCTCCGTCTGCCACTCCTAACGGACGCGCAGCGCGCCCTGCCCCCTGGTGCTGCACTCTGTGAGCGCTGAGAACAGAACAGAATCGGTTTCGTTTTCGCATTTGTGCTCTAGTTACTGGAACTGCAATATAATTGCTTGACAATTAATTGAATTCTAAAAGGAGAGAACGCTTTCTCTCCCACAAGTTAGTGCGTTTTATACAAAGGGAGAGAGAATGCAAGAAGCAGAAAGGCAGGGAGGTCAACCAAAGCGTTCGCTACTGGGGATAGCAAACCCCTGTGCTGCAATGAAGTGCAAAGCAATGCACTGCGATGCGTCCATAAGCTCTAGTATAGTGATAATTTGGGCTCGTTGGTACATGTAATGAACGGATAAATAATGAGTTGTGCCATAACATTACCCATATATAAAGCACATGGAACTAATGGTGTTGCATTCTAGGTCAAAAAGAAATAAAGCTTGAATCGTTACATCTCGGCACTGGGCATTCTTTCTTTCCGTATTATTTTTTTCTTCTTTTTGACAGTACACACAGTACTAGCACGGTAATAGGTCCTTCATCTTCAGTCACATTCCAGTAGTTTACACACATGTCGGTGCATGTTCGCGTTCTTTATTCTACCGTACAAGAACGAGCGCGCTTACCGGTCTTGTTTCAAGATGAAGCGCCAAATGTTTGCGATTACAGCTTATCGCAAGAATGAACACCTGAACAGTGAAGATTATGCGTAATCGATTTGTGTCAATGAATGGGCAGTTATTGTCAGAGACGAGATATTTTGTAAATATTATGGGAATGAGTTAAACCAACTACATTGCAGTTCAGCAATGCGCTTTGACACTTGGGCTAATTGCTTGCCGCATTCGAAAATTTCATCCGACCGTTGTACTCGGATCTATAGGCCGCCAGTCCCTTTCGAGACCATTTGTTGCAAAATGTAAACGCAGCTACGGTCATTATACCACTCCCTGCGTTTCGGTACTCATTTAGAGTGCGCACAATTTTTGGCGTATAGAGCACCAATGTTATTCCCAGTGCACCAGCACCTGAATGCTGCAAGCTTGTTTACGTATGCACGTATGTCCACGGCTCTTCATTCACTTAAACATATATGCTGTGTTATTAACTACAAAGCGCTTAATTTGAGAACATTGCGAGAACACGCATATATTTGCGCATAGGATCAGCGTTGCAAGGCCCATATGCGCGGCAAACTGCGACCGCAACAGAAGATGCGTATATTTATACGATCTGTTATTGCAGCTTTTGGTAGAAGGCTAGCTCTCACATTTTGTACGCATCCTCATATTGCGTACAGTTCGCGTGTTCAATAAAATATTGTTAGCTGAAACTTTATGAGTACGAGCGCTCATTGAGACAGCTTAAATTTTCTCACAATAATACGGATATTCGCATAACAAAAATACGGAATTCTGTTTGTTTCGTCCAAAACAGTGTATAGCCGTTCTATGATTACAGTGAAAATGTCCGTAAAGCTTAAAACGGAGAGCACTTTCTGTATATTAACGGCAGATTTTGCCGTATTTTTGAAATATGACATAGTTTCCGTATTTTTAACTGCAGTTCTCCGTGTAATGACGGAAATCCTCCGTATCATGACGGAAATTTTTTACAGTGTGGACACGCGTGGGTTGTGTAACTACCTGTTGAAGGTTATGTTGTAACATAATATCGAAAGTGTAATGCGTGCCAGGGGCAGAACCAGAAACAGGACGATTCAAATCCAATCCAGGCCGGCTGAAATCGCCAGGAAGAATTATTTTATCATTAATGTACTTAGACATGTGATCAGCCAAGTCGGGAAAAAACGTTTGTGGTGAATCAGGTGGTCGGTAAACCGCAAATAAAAGCAAAACCGGCCCCAGCAGCACAGCTTTAAAGAGATGCTCTCGCGATGAATAAGATGCAGTAAAACAAAAGCTTGGAAACCCTGCTTCACCAACACAGCTACACCACCACCCCTCGATTGTCTATCGAAATGAAACGCGTTATACAACGGAGGAAAAACGTCATCGTCATTTATTTCATCATTGAGCCAAGTTTCGGCGGTTGCTACAACATGCGGATTATAATCTAAGATTAGAGCTTCAAGTTGGTCGCTTTTATTAGCTATACTACTGGCATTAAGGTTCAGTAGGCGTAGCTCCTTATCGCTGGAAGCCTGACGTCACTCACTGCCTGAACTGCACCGACGGCGGGGCAGTTTGACTCTCGCACACGTGGCGTCGTCCCAAGAGTAAATTTCACTGCACACTTTCAGCTTATCATTTATGGGCATTATTTTTCTTCCACCTTTTCTCTCCCGTTTGGCACTAGCCCAAAGAAGCTTTCATTTGCGAAGTGTCTCGCTTGAGTAATCGTGTTGAACCGATAAGTCCGTTTCATTAAGTTTGTAAGCGTTTTTCATAATTTCCTGTTTTTCATTGCAGTTTTGGAAGAATATTGTTACTGGCCTTTGCTTTCCAGGTTTTCCAACTCGGTGAATTCTTCCAATTAATTCGCAGGTGATGCTAAGCTTTTCAGTAAATGTATCGATAACTTTTTGCTTTAGTTCGAACGCACTTTCACCCGCGTCTGCGGACAAACCGACAAATTGAAACGAACAAATTGATTGATCCGTCGTAGTCCGGGTCGATCCGGCTCATACGCCAAGAATTGGAGTACGAGTTCGTCCGTAGCAAGCGAAGGGTGACTGACTGCGCCGTGTTAAGTTCCTTGTTTGGAAGAGAGAATTTCCCACGTCCTCAATAGAAGCGCTTGGGGAGCTCATTATATGACTGAAGTTGATCGTTAAACGCCTTAGGAGGAGACGAGGGGTCTGCAGTAGAGCGCGGCTGGGAAGTCCTCGCGCGGCTCTATGTTCGTATCACTGATTCCATTAATAGTTAAAAGACGCAAAAATGCACCCAGAACTTAGCCCTGAGGGACGCCAGAAGTGACGTTTCTTCTTGATGACTCAGAACCATTCAACAGTGGGACACGAACGAGCGAGCCTGCGATGTGTCGCACGTGACCAATGTCGTTGTGTAGGGAAGCGGCACCTCCGCAAGCTGGAGCGACGAGCCTTTTTCCCGCAGTTGGGGTCGTTTTGCTGGGCGGAGGCTAGCAATCCGCGACAGTCCATCAGCTGCCTACTTTTCCGACTCAGAGAAATGGCGGATGTTCCTAGAAAATTTGTACACAAAGGAAAATTGCCGAAGCTCACGTTCTTAATACGAGAAACTTTTATACTTGAAAACGAAGATTAAGAGCTTGTGGTCGGTCGGAATGTAAAAGCTATAGCCTTCAAGAAAGAAAAAAACCTAAATGCTTTACGGTGCAATAGATGGCCAACATCTCCCTCTCGAGGGTGCTGTAGCGAGATTCTGTGGGTTTTAGGCGCTTTGAGAAGAAACCCAGCGGCCTCCAGTCTGTGCCATCGTGCTGCTGTAGTACTGCACCTGCTGCCGTGGTCGACGCGTCTACCGGAAGGCCAGTTGGGGCGTCGGGCAACGGATGAATCAGCAACACTGCAGTAGCCAACCACGGTTTGGCTTCCTGGAAGGAGTGTTCGTGTTCCGAGGACCAGTGGAAGGTAGGCGGTTCTTTAGAGTAATGATGCAGCAGGTCGGTAAGCGGCTGAAGAATTTGCGTTCATGATGGTATGAAGCGCCTATGAAAATTTATGAGCCCCAGAAACTCGTGCAACTTTCGGAAGGAGGTTGGAGAGGGGAAGTCCTCGATTGCACGAACACGTGATTCCAGTGGCTTGATGCCTTGGGGTGAACTGCGATGGCCGAGAAAATCCAAGGCTTGAACACCGAAAATGCATTTCTGAGGCTTTGTGATAAGGCCGTGTTCATCCAATTACTCAAATAGAAGGCGAAGATGCTCTTTGTCTGTGCGACTTGCAACGAGAATGTTGTCAAGGTAGACGAAAATGAACGCGAGTCCGCGCATAACCTCGTCCATAGACCTTGACCCGGCGTGGTTGCTCAGTGGCTGTGGTGTTACGCTGCTGAGTACGAGGTCGCGTGATCGAATCCCGGCTGCGGCGGCCCCATTTCGATGGGGGCGAAATGCGAAAACACCCGTGTATTTAGATTTAGGTGTACGTTAAAGAACCCCAGGTGGTCGAAATTTCCGGAGTCCTCCACTACGGCGTGCCTCAATCAGAAAGTGGTTTTGGCTCGTAAAACCCCATAATTCAATTCAATTCCATGGACCTTTGAAAAGTTTGTGCCGCATTCTTCAAACTGTAAGGCATACGGAGAAACTCCAACAGGCCAAACGGAGTATAGATTTCTGTCTTCGGAATGTCGCTGCATTGGACAGGAATTTGGCGGTATGGGCTCATTAAACCGCAGGAACCGATATATTTCGGTTCCTGCGGGGTGAGCGCCGAAGTCATGTGTGGGGAAGGGGATATTGATCCGTCGTAGTGAGGCATTCAAAGTTGGGTAATCACCGCAAGGCCGCCAGTCGCCACTGTCCTGCTTTGGAACCAGGTGGAGAGGAGAAGACCAATTGCTGGAGGAAGGACGAATAACGCCTAGCTGAACCATGTTTTCCAACTCACGCGGGCGACTTCCGACCTCCGTCCAGCGAGCCTTCTTGACCGCACGGTGACAGGTAGGCCGGTCGTGGTGATATGACGCGTCACCTTGTGTTTCACGGGCAGCGCATCGTTTCGGGGCTTCATGAGTTTCGGATGCTGAGCAAGTACCTTGTCGTACGTTGAGACCGGCCGAAACGTACGGATGCCAGATGAGGTGAGGTTGGACTGCAGGCCAAGTGCTGCGAGGGTTGTGAAGTTATCCCTTAGGCGCTGATCGCGAACACTCACACCTGGGTTGAAATGGCTGATGAAGTCCGTTCCCAATATGGCAAAGCTGACGTGGGCGATCACAAACAACCACCAGCGCAAGCGCCGGAGTCCGATGTCTAGCGTTATTGACCGAAACCCGTACGTCGCGATGGCAGTGTTATTCACCGCGTGGAGCGTGGGTGTGGACTTGCCGCGTTGGCGGTCTGCGGCCATGGCGGGAACATAGAAAGCTCGGCTCCGGTGTCGGTGAGGAGGCGGACGCTGGTGATGCGGTCGACTACGAAGAATAGGCAGCTTGCGCGAGGGCCGTTGTCGCATGCCGCCATTAGCGACTGGCCCGTGCGTTTCCCGTCCACGAACAGGGCTGCGTGCTGCGACTCGCTTGTTCGCGAAAGCGACGGTGGTACCAATGGCGCGGCAAGTCGCTGGGTGCGCTGCGAGACTGTGAAGGCGAATTGTTCCGCCGAAGCTGCTCGCTAATGTTGCCACCCGTCGTCAGCTTCTCCAGTGCACTGGTAAAACGGTCGACTGTTTCCTCCAGGCGCGAGAGTCGGTCTCCTGGCTCTCGCAGCGGCGATAGGTAGCTGTGACGCAGACGAGCAGTCGCATATGCGGTCAGCGAGTGCAGCTAACCGATCGAGACTCGTCTCGTCGGAAACCGTGAGCACCATGCGTGCGGACTGTGGGAAGCGCTGCAAAAACAGCTCGCGCAAAGTTGGAAGCTGAGTGTCATTTGCGACGGACGTTGTGACGGTCGTTGGTCGCCGAGTTAGCTATTGAAGCCTACTCTGTTGCGATGACTCGAGGCGCTGCAGGACCGTGCGTTTTAGGTCGTCGTATGCTGCGGCCGAAGGCGTACCCGATAGCAAGTCGTCTATGGCATCGGCAATGTCGGAGGGTAGCGCGGCGACGACGTGCAGGTACCTGGCAGTCTGTGAGGTGATGCGCCAGAGTTCGAAACGGGCCTCTACTTAAGTGAACCAGACTCAAGGATTCTTGTGCCGAAAGCTGGGAAGCTGAAGGTCGGCGGCGATGACAGGAGACCTAATCGTGGCGTCTTTTCTGTCAGCAGGAATAGGAGCAGCGTCGTCCGTGGCAGTGTTCGTTAAAAAAAAACGTAAATGTCCTGTGTCACCACTTGTTGGGAGCTCGGTTTAGCGGAGGCAAGTAATACACCTCTTGACAGGTAGAGCACGAAGAGTCGCTGGCTTTATGATGGCTTTAGAACAGGTTTGTCGTGTGGCAGTAGTGGCGCCCCTGTCGGGCAGCCACCTCACATCCCAAGGAAGAGCAGGGGGCAATGACCCATACGTGCAGGCCAGGCGAGGTAACTGAATTGCACAGAAGCGAGAGACAAATCACAGCGAGAGCCGGTTGCTACGTATGTATACAATGTATACATACAATGATTATAACTAATTTAATTACATACAGCCCATAATTCTGGGCGCTATAACGTAAAAACATTCCAAGGGTGCTATGGGCACGTTGCAAGTGCTAGGCGGCGCCCTCTCTTTCCGACCCCTAGCGCCATCTGACGAATAGTTGCACGAATGTGGTAGGATTACTCACGGCGTCAGCAGCTCGCGCTGCGTGTTTGGCGCCCTGTCAAACGGTAGCGATGGCGCGAAACAGCGTGCCGATATTAATTTTAACCGGGTTTCGGGGATTACAAGATATTCAGAGCTTTTTTCGTGAAAAGAATTTAGAGAAAGGAAGTCGTATATTTGAAGTGGGTACGACGTGAGGAAAGTGTTGAACTCGCACTGATCGGAAGTGACTGCTAGGTTTATTCCGCAAACGAAAAATAATGCACCAGTGAGATGCGTGAAGCTCAGCGTAAGTTACTTCGTTATCTACGGTGTGGACGCATGAAATTATAGGCGACATTGATTCTTGAAGATCGGCGACAGCAGACAAATCCTAGCGGGGAGCTGCGATTGCCGTGCTGGCATCGCAGGGAAGTGCAAGGACGCCGCGGTAGTTTCCCTGTACATACAGGACGGCAAATACAAATGCAAAACATCTCATCCAAGGACGTGGGGCGTACGAACGACTCGTAAGACCTACCAGAGGTATTCTAACGTTGCTCTCCCCAAAACAGAAAAAAGGGGATGAACTTACCAGTTGTGTTAGACTACACTGGGAAAATATATTCGCCCAAGTTACTGGAAGTGCGATACTTTTGTGTTGCGATTTTTCAGTGCGTGCAAAGGAGGTTCCAATAAACCACGTTGTCAAAAATTTTGGTGATCTCAACTGCCCCTTAGTTGATATGCTGGGCGCAGAAGGGTGTATGCCAGCTCAGCCGGCTGCAACCCCTCCTCAAATCTCTCAGCAAGCCCTAGCGCTGTTTGAATGGGAGAGGATTGGGAAGAGTTCCACAGCTTTACTGCGGTACAGTGTGGGAACAAACTACTTTGTTTGCTGCATATCCTGGTGCGCACTGCAGGCAGTGGCGTAGCAACGGGAGGGGGGAGGCGCCGTGGGCCCCGGGTGCAAGGGGCCAGTGGGGGGGGGGGGGTGTCATATACGTCTGAAGACACACGGAAATTGTTGATATCCTCGCCTTCCTCGAATAAACCAGGGGGAGGGGGGTGACAGAAGACCTATGGGCCTCGGGTGCCTGACGACCTAGCTACGCCACTGACTGCAGGTGTCCCGTTGCTGCCATCATGGCTGGAAAAGCTAAGAATTCAGCGTTATAACGCACTTGGCATAACGCCGGAACATAAAACAGCTTATGCCGTCGGACGAGCGCTATCCAGTGTTGACGCCGTTCTGCTTCATACGGTCGGCTTGGAAACCTGTAAAACTTTGTTCCTCGTGAGTTGGTGTACGTGCTGTTGCAGCCCACTTCTCAGCAGCTCGGGTTGCACTTCGGCATTGCTCAGAAAAGGCAACAGCTACGCGCGCAACAGTGCGCAGACAGGCTTTCCGAACGCAAGCGGGCCGGTCGTATCCTGCCGGTTCCGCGCTCGCCGCCGCGAGGAGCGCCCTTGTAGGCGCGCGAACTACGTTCGCAACCTGCCTATGCAGGATGCGCCGAGTTTCTCGTTCACCCGAGTTTTACCCGAGTTTGCTGGACGGCAGTCAGTGAACGGAGACAGCGTGAGACGTGCAAAGGCTGCAGGCAAAAAAATATTGTAGACAAAAAGCCGCGTATGACAACATGAGCGCACCCGGCGCGGCACGCTGCTTCCACGTTTCAAGCGCAGACGGCTCCACAACGAAACGCGCCAGCGGCGCGTATTGTTATCAACGGATTATCGTAACTTAGCGATACCGTGACTGTCCCGCTGTTTGTCTGCACACTTGCCGTGAGCTGCTTGCACGCCTTTCCCGGGCGCGTCAAGGGCGTGCCTCCTCTTTCGAACAGGGTACGAATGCGAACAAGGTACATGCGGCACATTCTTGCACCTAGACTTTCGTTCAAACGAATACGTTAACATACAACAAATTAAATAACGAAAACTTTCTTTTCTTTAAGTGTCTGTTTCTCGTTTTGAATGCTAGAAATTGAATGCTAGAATGCTAGAAATTTTGCACTTCTTGCCGCGAGTGGCGACAGTGAGGCGAAAGCTTAGAAGCGGACACATTGAAGCGGTTCGTGAGGCAGTTTGCACCATAGAGTTACTATACTGATCTAGAGGACAAGCTACCCATAGGGCCCATGCATTGAAATCGGGAACCGCAAGAGCGCCGCCATGTTGCTACGCGCCGAGGTTGCCAGCTCCTGAGACGCTTGCTAGACTTGGTGACAGTAGTCAGTTTTAATCCGGCAACCGTAGCAGCGTAGCAGCATGGCGTCTCGCTTGTAGCGTCGTGATGTGTGCGTGCAGCCGTGTGTTTGGACTTTATAAGTTGGTTCTTTATTCTATGTTGCGGGACGGTGTGGTCTATGTTGGCCGTACAGGTGGCAGTTATGCAACCGAGGGATGATCCTGTTGAAGTTTCCGGCGGTATGCGGTTTTCAGCGGTCACGCCTGTTGCAGGAGTGTCACTCGACGAGGTTACGAGCTCAAAGCTGTGTTCAGATTCCTCGTTGGCGTTCCGTAATTCCCTTCGCACGGGCGCGGTATGTTGCAAAAGCCGCTTTCGCGATCTATCGTCGCGACGATAGATCGGGTATTTTTATTATTATAAGTACTGATCCAGCTGTAGGGCACATGTAACCGACCAACGGAAGTCTCAGGAGTGCACCTGAGATTATAAAAAGCAGGCAGCGCAGCAACAACAGGGCACCCAAGGGACAGTGGGGGGATCAAAGCTCGAAGCAGAAAGGTACGTAGGTTGGGGCCGCCGAGGCAGGTGTGTGCCAGGGAGTGTTCGCACAGACAGGTCCCCTGGCACGCGCAGCGGTGCCTCGCAAGGTCGACATACATTAAAGGCACATGCGCCCATGATCTTTCGTTTGCCTCGGTGCAGTGAGCACGATTATCGAGAATAATATGGAGGGCATCCGGTGCGGTCGCGAATGCTTCATGGCAAATGTAGCTCGCGTCGTCTGGCGTGTGTAGTAATATAAGAGTTGGTTGTATGAACTTTATGCATAATACGCTTTGTTACGGTGCCTTAACGGAATGGGTCTAGAGGACGGTATTGGTACATTTTTTTCGTACCGCCCTAATCCTATACCCCCACTACAAACACACACACACATACCCCCCTTTTTTATGTATACATACAATTCCTTGCCATGACGGATCATAGCCTCCTTTATTTTTGAAAAATAGAGGAAGCTATGGACGGATTGACCAGTTCAAGTTGTCAACTTGTCAGTAACTGTGATAGGAATCACTGTAACAAACACAATTCCACGATCGGATTGTTTACTTTCATTTTTTGTAGTAACACTGAGGACTACATAGAACTCTATTTTGTATATGTGAGAGAAGTATGTGGATATCACGAGCTTAAGCCAATGTGCGATACACAGACAAAGCAGCTGCTACAACATGAACTGCATTGAGGGCCACACAACACATACGTAATTAAAGGTGCAAAACGTAGGGGGAAGCTTCAAAATACGCTCTGTAACACTGCTAAGTATAACATATATTTTATGTGTACAATAAATATTAAAAAAACAGTGCATCAATGTCCCATTTGCCTTCAAGTTTATTATCAAGTTCAAGTTTACTGAAGTTTATTATGAGCATATGTACAACAGGAATCTACTGACACACCCGCAGTCAAGGTGGCTGTTCGAGGTGTGCTGGCTGCCTCAGTGTAAGAAAAAGAAATTGGGTGAATGTCGACACCAGTGCCACTGCTTCTTGCTTCTGACCTGCACGTGCCTCCGCGGCATCTTTGTGCACAAGTGTGCTTGCGTGGCGAGGCGTAGGAGTCATCCGAGAGAAAGAGTATCGTTTACATAGAGAAGTGGCTGTTCACACTGCCTGTCGCTTTCCCTCAAATGTTTCCGTGGCGACTAGGGTGACACACCCGCAGTCAAGGTGGCGGTTCGAGGTGTGCTGGCTGCCTAAATGTAAGAAAAAGAAAGAAATTAGATGAATGTCAATACCGGTGCTACTGCTTCTGGCCTCTTGCCTGCATTTACCTCCATGGCCTCTTGGCTTGTGGAGTCTGCATGAGGGAGCTACTGTGGCTAGGCGTAGGCATTGTCTAAGCAAAAAGGCCCTTCAAATGGAGAATTATGTAAATAAGTGCAGTTGTTCTGTCTGCTTCTTGCACTCTTCTTGGCTAAATGTTTTCAAACAGTGTCCAGTACACACCAGCACTTTGACTGCTTCTGCTTTTTACCTGCAGGTGTTGCTGCGAGATCCTTAGTATGGCTGCGTGCAGCATTGTAACACTTTGTGGAGGCATTTGAAGTGGTAGCCAAAAATATAAAGAAGCATCCTTGTCTGCATGAATGCTTTCAATTTCTAAATGCAGTGGTAACTATCACTATTGGTGCAAGGCCCCCCACATCTATGCGGCAAGTGCCATAGCTCGAAACTGAATTTTTCTTTTAGTGTTTCACAAGGCGTCTGATATGTCCACATTAGATGTGATGTGTTTGTTTTTATTTATGCCAGTGTGGAGAGAGCATCAATTAATTCCTTTTTTATTTTTGCGTGTCTTGTGTTTTGGTTTATTTCTGAATTTATCAAGCAGCAGTCTCATGATGCTAAAGTGACTTATAATGGCAATCAGCTTTTGTTTCGCAGAAAAACAACGCATTTCCTGACCCATTGTTTGACATCCCCTCACTCGCATAATTTTGCAGAGTATTCTACCTATATTGACTTGCTTTACCTACACTAAAGAGTCTTGCATATTGAAATACGACTTTTTCCTTAAGATCATTCGACACTTCTCATAATTTCTGTACCTTGGCCTTCTGATGATTTGCATTCACCATTTTTGCTTGTTTCTGACTAGCAATGTCTTCTTTAATTTAAGGCTTAAATTTTACCTTTCGAACACACGGAAGGGCTTGCCATTGCATATCTGCATAACAGGGAAACATGTTTCATTAAACATTTGCAAAATCCATTTGAAGATTTATGAATGCAGCTTGCAGTGTGATATGACTGAATGAGCCATAAAAGTAACTCATCTCACTTGGTAAATTAAAGCACATATTAGTGTGATGTACAAGATACATTACACTAACGTGGTGGTCTCTCTTGCTTATACAGCAAAATAACCGGTGCGCGAGAAAAAAATTATTTTCGCATACCCCTTGTGCACACTGATTTAAGGAAAATGAGCTGGAGCTGTCTACATGATCTACTTATTTCACCTGCAAGTATGCTCAACAAAAATGTGTTCCAGCTGGTTAGTGGTACTTGAGATTATGTCAGTATTGCATATGTGCCTGTTGTTTAAAATAATTGAATTTTGAAAATGCTCGCAGGGATCTGATGTGCATATCTGCAGTTTATGGATACATGTAAAAGACTCAGCATCAAGTGCAAGTGAACGGTCCCACAGGCCCGCAGTCGATCATGCAAATAGATTCGCTGCAGAAATTTGTGACAAGAAAATATATTCCACATGAAATGACTTGCAAGGGAGTGTTGAAAATATTGCACAGTTAATAAAACGCGTACGCTATTAATATGTGGGTTGATGCACTCGTTATGCAAAACGGAGGTGAGGCGTGCAGACAGGACACAAGAGTAGAGTATTTACAAGCAAACAACACGAGCGCCGCCCACTTCTCTAGTCTTGTGTCCTGTCTGCACGCCTCACCTCTGTATTGCATAATGAATTCTTACCAACTAGCTCAGCTTTCTGTCGTTCTAAGTCTCGATGCACTCGATTTCGTCCGCATTAGGCACTCGCCTCATGATTACTTCGTGGCACAGAAATACTCGGCATCAGGCTGTTTTTCTGCTGTGGCCTTTGTAGAAGCATGATTGTTCAAAGCGCAACAATTAAACTGATTCTTCGAGTTGCTTGTGGATTCGCTAGTACAATTCCGGTGCGTTGGTCCGCCTGTCCAGCAATTTCCTACTGAAGGGAGACCTGCACATAAAAACACCGCTCCGCATGTAGAAAAATGCTCTACTGTGACGCTTCTGAAACGATTATGATGCACCACAAGAGCTGCCTACCCGCGGGATATTCTCAACAAGGAGATACATTCGTTTACTTATATGGGAAGGTATATGCCAGAGCACTTCGGGGCTTCGGTGGCGCATAAGGCACGAGTGTGCCATAGCGTCCGATGTCGACGCGCGATCGCACATAGAATAAAGAACCAACTTGATTGCATGTCAAACCTGGACTGTACGAAACTACTACGCATCGAAAAAACAGATTCGAAACCGAATTTCGCGTCCTCCTTTATTCCATGAATGCGTACATCGTGATTTACATAAGTCACGGACGTAAAGATCGCTTTCTGTAAACTTAATATTAACGCATCACCTTCATAAAACCATTAGGTATGCGTTTTTAGATGACAAAGCATAAGGTGACCTGTACTTGTTTTCAGCTCTTTCAATAGTAATTGCGCTGGCCACATCGACCAGTAGCAACAGGGCGGCGCCCTAGAGGTTCCCACTTTTCCGACCCAGCTTTTCCTGTAGAGTTGTTCTACTAACTCTATGCCCGCGCATATAACGCGCCGGCGCATGGTTTCAGCCGCCGCTGCCACATCCGCCGGAAGTTGAAAAGGCAACGACAGCTGCCTCACGGAATTTATGCCACACTAACTTTAACTAAGGGAACCGCCGCTACAATGGGAAAGCGAGCAACGCGGCGGACATCTAGTAAAGGAGGCATTGTTCGCACCAACGTTTATAAACGTTGGTTCGCACGACGAGGCACGCACGAGGCAGTTGATACGGTGAGAAGTCGCGTAAGGGCGCTACAGTGCTATTCTCAATAAAGTCAGTCATCACCACTCTTTCTCTATTAGGGGAATAGAAACGCAGCGCCGCGGTACGGCTCTTCATTGCAGGCGCTTTAAGGCCCCCGCTTTACCACATAAAAACGACACACTAGTCACAGATACGGCAGCAGCGGCTATAGCTGCAAAATCGCGGTCCGTAGTGTCCGTAGTGACGCAGTTCGGTGAAAATGTACCAGTTTATCTTTGTGCGCGAAGCCTCAGCGATGCATTTGCGAAGAAGTGCGTGCTTCCCAGCTACACAAATCATCGCTTGTCATCGCTTGTCCAGTGAAAGTGCCTCTGAGCGCATGTACGCAGTATTTGAGTGTGTTGTGCAGTCCAAGGTGCTTGCGGATTGCATCTGCTGGAGCCAGCAGCGATCGCAGATGGATATCGTAACGACACCGCAGCAATCGCATTTTGGCAGGTGAGGGCTCTTGTATGCAGTTATGAAATGAGACTTCGAACTGAGGAATTTGTTGGAACGACTGAGTGCGCAGTGCTTGTGATGAAGAGATGCCATTGCACTGGGTCTAGAAGAGCGAACGAGAGCAAAAAAAGTGGCATTTTGGAATGAATCAACCGCATATAAACCATTATTTACAAAGAAAAATGCCCATTGCACTATGGGTACTAAGTGCCCTTAACTGTGTGTTTGAATCGCACCGCTGGTACGAGTTGTTGTGGTCGTACCCGCTGGTACGATTTGTTGGGAACTCGGCGCTGACGCCCGTGGTTGTACCTGGGTCGCAAGCCCCAAGGGTAGCGTTGGCCTGGCGGCCTGGGGTACAACTGGAAGCATCCGAAGGTCCCGGCAAAGCATGAGTCGACTGGTAACAACAAAACAACTTGTTTATTTTAACATCGCAAAGAGTTGGCGGTCAGGTTGACCGAAGTAGAGAGACGGGAGAGCACTTTACTCAACAGAAGAAATCGGAGCCCTCCCTTTGGCGTCCGGGGGCAGCTGTTTTTATACTCTCGCAGTTGAGGGCAAGAAGGAACCCCTCAATAGACGAGCACGTGATTGTACAATGGGCTAAGGTGACGCACACTGCCGCCGGTCGGGCACAAAGACTGGAAGGAGAGGGTGACCCCCTGCTGTCGCATCGCCTGGTTCGGGCACAATGACTGGAAGGAGAGGGTGACCCCCTGCTGTCGCATCGCCTGGTTCGGGCACAATGACTGAAAGGAGAGGGTGACCCCTGCTGTCGCATCGCCTGGTTCGGGCACAATGGCACATACACTCACACACGCACATGAAGACACGTGGCATCGGAACATGCCTGGAAACGCCTGGCGGGGAGCGTTGCGGCGACGCCGAACGGGCCAAAATGTCTGCCGCCCCGCCGCAGTCGCGCCGGCAAAACCGCGTGTCGCAGGCGAAACGCAACAGACCGCCCCGCCGGGGGAAGGAGATCCCGATGGACAGGGGACTGCATCCGATGTCCGGAGGGATGTCGCTCGATGATGCTCATAACCGAAGTCGGGCGTCCCTCGACGTTTCTTGAGCGCAGCGCACAGAGAAGGCCTCGTTCTCTCGTTCAGGTTCGCACGGGACACTGCAAAGTGACTTCGGGAGAGTTCACATTTTTGTTCTCGTTCCCGGCAAGCGTTAGAACTACGCTGAAACTCAACCGCTCAGTCAGCAAGCACGGCACAACCCTCACTAAGCCCTGCCAGGCTCTTTCCCCTTTTTATACCACTGCCTAGTTCCTTACAATAGTCTAGCATCACTCAGAACGCGTCCACAAATTGGAAAATTGCACTAGAAAGCATATCATCACTTTGAAACACTAAACAAAAGCAATATGTTAAAAAAAATCCTGCCTCAGGAAGAAAAACATCAGTAACCAACAATTTTGAGGCTGATTCCTACGTTAGGGGCTTCGACTTAAGCCATCGGCGTTACCGTTGAGACTCCCCCTTTTGTAACGCACCTCAAAGGAATATTGTTGTAAAGCGAGGCTCCAGCGCAGGAGGCGGCCATTTTTGGGAGAGATGGTCTGCAGCCATTGGAGAGGGCAGTGATCCGTCTCAATGATAAACCTCGAGCCGGCTAGATAGCATGACAATTTCTGAACGGCCCACACGAGACATGCACACTCTTTCTCGGTGGCGCTATACGCCTGCTCACGACTGGTCAGCTTACGACTAGCATACAGGACGGGGTGTTCTACTTCTCCCTTTTCCCGTTGGCACAGTACAACGCCCATGCCTCGCTCACTAGCATCGCACTGAACAATGAACCCTTTTGTATAGTCTGGCGATCGTAGCACAGGCTGGCTTGTTAGGGCACTCTTTAGGGCGCTAAAAGCTCTTTCCTTTGTCTCGTCCCAGACGACTGTTTGAGGCTCTGTTTTTCTTAGAGCATCCGTCAGGGGAGCCGCGATATCAGAGTACCTGGGGATGTACCTCTGATAGTAGCCGGCGACACCTAAGAACGACCGAATATCGGTCTTCGTGCGCGGTTGCGGGAAGTCTCGCACAGCGGCCACCTTTATTTCAGAGGGGCGGCGACGACCCTGACCAATCACGTGACCGAGGTAGACAACCTCGGCCTGTGCTAACTGGCACTTAGGAGCCTTTACTGTCAAGCCCGCTTCGCGCAGGCGGGTTAGCACTGCCCGCAAGTGTGCCATATGCTCAGACCAGGATGCGGAGAATATCGCTACGTCGTCTAGATACGGTAAAGCGAATTCTTGCTGTCCCCGCAACACTTTATCCATGAGGCTTGAAAAACAGTATGGCGCGTTCCTCAAACCAAAACTCAATACTTTAGGACGGAATGTTCCCATTGGTGAAATGAACGCCGCATACCTACTAGCCTCTTCTGTAAGTGGAACCTGCCAATAACCCCTGACAAGATCTAGGGTGGAAATAAACTGAGCGCTACTAACTTTCTCAAGGCGCTCCTCGATGTTAGGGATCGGATAAATTTGATCCTTAGTGATGGAATTAAGCCTGCGGTAGTCGACGCAAGGACGAGGTTCCTTGCCCGGTACCTCAACTAAAATCAAAGGGGAGGTATAATCACTCTCACCTGCCTCAATAACACCGAGCTGTAGCATTTTCTTTACCTCAGCCTCCATAATATCGCTCTGGCGGGGTGACACCCGATACGCCTTGGATCGTACTGGCTCTGGGGAGGTAAGTTCTATATCATGAGTAAGTACAGAAGTCCTACCAGGCCTCTCAGAGAACAGACCTTGAAACTCTTGTAATAGCCGGTGTAGTTCGGTTTTCTGCTCGGGCGACAGCGGTGCTTTACTGATAAGGTCACTAATGACTTGACCGGTGTCTTCCCTGTTCGTCACTGAGCCTAGTCCCGGAAGCTCGACCGGAAGCTCTTCAGGAACGTTTACCATCATGCACACCACTGCTTCCCTTTGTCTATAAGGTTTGAGCAGATTACAGTGGTAAACTTGCTGTGCTTTCCGCTTTCCTGGCAAAGTTACCACGTAGTTAACGTCCGACAGTTTCTGAACAATTCGTGCTGGGCCCTCCCACTGCACGTCTAGTTTGTTGTTTAGCGATGTGCGCAATATCATGACCTCATCGCCCACCTCAAAACGACGGGCCCTGGCTGTCCGATCATAATAAACCTTGGCCCTCTGCTGGGCCTTTGTCATTGCTTCACCTGACAACTCCTGTGCCCTTCTTAAGCGTTCGAGGAGCTTAAGTACGTACTCCACCACGACTGGGTCGTCGCCCCTACCTTCCCACGATTCTCGAAGCATGCGAAGCGGAGACCGAAGCGAGCGACCGTACACCAGTTCAGCTGGCGAAAACCCCGTAGCTGCATGCGGCGCGGTTCTTAACGCAAACATCACCCCAGGCAGACACAGCTCCCAGTCAGTTTGATGTTCAAAACACAAGGCTCTCAACACTCGCTTCATGACGGAGTGGAGCTTCTCAACGGAATTCGACTGTGGGTGGTACACTGAGCTGTGTAGCAGCTTTACCCCACACCTTTCGAGAAAAGTTGTCGTCAAAGCGCTAGTAAACACTGTGCCCTGATCTGATTGGATTTCCGCAGGCAAACCAACTCGCGCAAATATGGACAGTAGTGCATTGACTATCTCAACTGCGCTGAGTTCTTTAAGCGGCACTGCTTCGGGGAACTTTGTCGCTGGGCAGATCACAGTCAAAATGTGTCTGTACCCCGTGGCTGTTACCGGCAGAGGTCCCACTGTATCAATAACGAGCCGTCTAAAAGGCTCCGTAATGATAGGTACCAATTTCAACGGCGCCCTCGATTTGTCCCCTGGTTTGCCCACCCGCTGACAGGTGTCACATGACCTCACGAAGTGGTCTGCATCCCGAAAACACCCTGGCCAATAGTACTCTTGCAAGAGACGGTCCTTAGTTTTCTTAACTCCTAGGTGTCCGGACCACGAACCCCCATGCGTCAAGCGCAACAGATCCTGACGATAGCATTGAGGCACGATCAGCTGATCGAACTCCACTCCTCTGCGGTCTAGATACTTCCGGTACAGGACTCCACCTCTTTCCACAAAACGCGCAGTTTTCCTGGCGATACCTTCTTTGACATTGCAGCGTATGTTTTCTAGGCTACCATCCTTCTTTTGCTCGGCTATCAAAGCCGACCGGCTGACTTTTAGCAACCTATCAAGTCCGTCTGACGTAGGCGCGATGAGCAAATCAGTAGATAGCTCTTCTAACTTTCCCGTGTCGGGCATTTCCTCTCCAGTATCTGGCGCCTTCAACGCTACAGGCTCAATTTTATTCAGTTCGGGCGTGCTCTGAATATCGGCTTGCTGCGCCTCTGACCCTTTTTCGTTGTTTGATAACATCGGCCCCGCAACTACCGCCTTTGCAGCGAGCTCCCGAACCTTCGATCTGGTTAAGGCCTGAACACTAGCTTCACCAAACAAAAGCCCCTTCTCGCGCAGGAGGTGATCGGACCTGTTTGAAAATAGGTACGGGTACTGAGGTGGCAGCATAGATGACACTGCGGCCTCCGTCTCAAGCGCTCCGAAAGGTCCTTCAATAAGCACTTTTGCTACCGGCAGACACACGCTATGAGCTTCCACAGCTTGCTTGATCCATGCGCACTCGCCCGTGAACATATGGGGTTCTACGTAAGACGGGTGAACTACATCCATCGTAGCTGCGGAATCGCGAAGCACTCGGCACTCTTTCCCGTTCACGAGGAGGTCTCGCATGTAAGGCTCGAGAAGCTTCATGTTCTCGCCAGTGCTGCCTATTGAAAAAAACACAACTTTTGGTGTTGTTTCCGGACACTGCGCCGAAAAGTGACCCGGCTTCTGGCACGTATAACAAACGCGCGCTTGCCTCATCTCGAACCGCTTTCTGCGTTCGGCTTCGGCTGCCGCCGTTTCCTTAGGTTCGGTCACACTGCTTCCACTCGCATCCGCACTACGCGTGTTCCCCTTTGCTCTCATGGGTGTGAACTTCGGCCTCTCAAACTTCGAGCCAAATTCACCCTTTTGACCGTCCTTAGCTCCGCGAGCCCGACGCGTCACAAACTCCTCGGCTAGCTCAGCGGCTTTAGCCACCGTACAAACGTCTGGCCTATCCAAGACCCAGTATCGTACGTTCTCCGGTAACCGACTATAAAACTGTTCTAGCCCAAAACACTGCAGAACTTTATCGTGGTCACCGAACGCTTTCTCTTCTTTGAGCCACTCCTGCATGTTTGACATAAGCCTATACGCAAACTCTGTATATGACTCACTTCTGCCTTTCTCATTTTCCCGAAACTTCCGACGGAACGCCTCCGCAGACAGCCGGTACTTTTTTAGCAGACTCGATTTCACTTTGTCGAAATCCTCTGCCTCCTCTCTATTCAAGCGAGCGACTACGTCGGCCGCCTCGCCGGGTAACAAAGTGAGCAAGCGCTGTGGCCACGTTTCCCGAGAGAACCCCTGCTTCTCGCACGTTCGCTCAAAGTTAACCAGGAACAAACCAATGTCCTCTCCAAGCTTAAACGGCCGCATCAGGTCAGTCATTTTGAACAATACGCGTTCCCCTGCACCGTGTGCCTGACTTCCATTACGAGCGCGTTCCATCTCTACCTCAAGACGCTTCATTTCCAAAGCGTGTTGACGGTCACGCTCTTGTTGCTCTCGCTCTTTCTGTTCTTTACGTTCACGCTCTTCTTTTTCTTTCTGTTCTTTACGTTCACGCTCTTCTTTTTCTTTCTGTTCTTTAAGTTCGCGCTCTTCTTTTTCTTTTTGCTCTTTAAGTTCGCGCTCCTGTCTTTTTGCAGTCTCCCTCTCTTCAATGGTCTCAAGGCATTCCGACAGCTCGTCATCCTCAGCTTCTAACTCAAGAATAGCCTTTAGCAGTTCAGGTTTTCTTAGTTTGTCTGAGACATCCAGACCCAACTCTCTTGCAAGCTCCACCAATTTCGGTTTGCGCAACGACTTCAAATCCATGGCTGCTCTGAATGCTGCTTTCTCTACTGCTTACTATTGTCTTGCCGCAAACTAACCCGGCAGCGACGACAACCACAATTACCAGCTCTGTTTCTGACACTAACAAAAGCCTGGCAAAGCTCAGAAGAAGAAAGTCCCGCACTCACCAAACCTCGCAGCCAAGAGTCCAGCGCAGTCGTTCCGCTGCAGGCAACCAGTCATCACACAGGGCTCGTTGCACTGCTCCCGGATCGTTGTTGAGCTGCTCAGCATACAGTCAACTGCATCTCTTCGCCGCTGTCCTCCGTTGTCGCGATCTCACCGCTGGCAGACAGTTGTTTGAAGTCGGAGGTGATCTCACCGCTGCCAACCAGTTGTTTGAATCGCACCGCTGGTACGAGTTGTTGTGGTCGTACCCGCTGGTACGATTTGTTGGGAACTCGGCGCTGACGCCCGTGGTTGTACCTGGGTCGCAAGCCCCAAGGGTAGCGTTGGCCTGGCGGCCTGGGGTACAACTGGAAGCATCCGAAGGTCCCGGCAAAGCATGAGTCGACTGGTAACAACAAAACAACTTGTTTATTTTAACATCGCAAAGAGTTGGCGGTCAGGTTGACCGAAGTAGAGAGACGGGAGAGCACTTTACTCAACAGAAGAAATCGGAGCCCTCCCTTTGGCGTCCGGGGGCAGCTGTTTTTATACTCTCGCAGTTGAGGGCAAGAAGGAACCCCTCAATAGACGAGCACGTGATTGTACAATGGGCTAAGGTGACGCACACTGCCGCCGGTCGGGCACAAAGACTGGAAGGAGAGGGTGACCCCCTGCTGTCGCATCGCCTGGTTCGGGCACAATGACTGGAAGGAGAGGGTGACCCCCTGCTGTCGCATCGCCTGGTTCGGGCACAATGACTGGAAGGAGAGGGTGACCCCTGCTGTCGCATCGCCTGGTTCGGGCACAATGGCACATACACTCACACACGCACATGAAGACACGTGGCATCGGAACATGCCTGGAAACGCCTGGAAACGCCTGGCGGGGAGCGTTGCGGCGACGCCGAACGGGCCAAAATGTCTGCCGCCCCGCCGCAGTCGCGCCGGCAAAACCGCGTGTCGCAGGCGAAACGCAATATGTGGAAGCCTTTGGGGTATGCATAATAAAACAATGTGTCGGGACAACGTTTTATTTTTCATAACTGGGGTTGTTTTTTTCAGAGCCAAATCATGTTTGTTAGTCTACCAGCACCTGAGGTGTCCTCGCACCTTCACGAGTCTCTACTGTCAGCACCACGAACCTATTTTTGTTAACTGCAAAACCAATTCCGCTCCCTACAATCGCGTCTTATGCGAGCTTATTGCATCCTATGCGTACAAACATCATATTTTTGTCCCATTACGCAATTTTCTACCATCCTCGGCTGAAGTTCTCTCCCCTTGACATCCATTCTGTCACGCTTATGTAATCACCTGCTATGAATTGACAACAAGTGATTGAAGACGTGCATGGCCTGCCCGCCGATTCCATTTTTTTTGTTAATCTCAACTGGCATATCAGTTGCCACGGTTACTACGCCACTGTCTTCCTGCCTTAATGCTATCTCCAACAATTTTTGTTACTTCGCTTTCTTCACAGTCCTCGACTTCTCAAGTTTCTTTGTTAACCTCCAGGTTTATGTCCCATATTGCATAACCGGTAGAATGCAATGATTCTAAACATTCTTCAAGGATATCGGTAAGGTGGCGATCACGATTCGGTAATGCCTCCCATGTGCTGTTCAACCCATGAAATTTTTGTATAAGTTTGTGCTTTATATCAGTACCTGCTATTGATATGTCACCTGGATAAAGAGACTCTTCCATAGATTCTGCGGGCTGAATGTCACTCATGAATTTCTGTTTTCTCACCAAGTTAGTGAAGGTTACCTTCATCTTTTCCATATTTTCGCGGGCCCACTTGCATGTAAAAGCACGAACACTCATTGGTTCTCAATGCCTTTTTTAAACTGCTGGACATTCAGTTCGTTACTACGAAAGTGACTTAATCCGTGCACTATTATTATGCTAAATATGAAGCAGTAGAACTATACTTATCTGCAGTTTGTCGATGTCTCCTTCACTGTGTTGGTTGCGAGATCCATCGTCGGCACCACCTCCTTGTCGCATCGTAGCTATATAGGCTGTCTTCCTTTTGCACACACTATGTAATATTCGTGACGCTTGCAGTCACGCAGAGTGGAGGAACTCAGCGCACTCACAGACGCAGCACCGGATAAGTTGTTTGTTCAGGATCGCGCCGTGAACAGTAGGTGCGCGTTGCGATCTGTAAAATCGCCGAAGCTATTGGCAGTCTTTCGGGGTCCATGGAAAGATTGCTCACGGAGGAACAGAACTATAAAAAAAATGGTGGTCAACGTCGAGCCTGATCACTAGGTCGCGCACTGCAAGCTCGTCGTACGAGTTTGTTTGCACTGGGCCTCTTCGATGTTTAGTCATGCTCGCCCAGTGAATGTATGTGATGACGCCACCATAGCGTTCCCTCGTGGTATAATGCGAAGCGTACTAAATTACATATTAGTCTAATGCACATTCAGTGTACATCTTGTAAGCGTTAAAATGCTTTTAAACCACGTTAAGCTAACTAATAATATTGTACTAAATGCATTTGTTTTATAACTCGCTTGTGCATGTAATGCACTCGGTGGAACGACAAACCTGTGAAAGAAAGCACGACCGTGCACCGACGGTATGATCACGTGAGCCCCAGTTTGTCGACCGCCCAGAAGGCAACGCCCAAGGAATGATAGCCACCCAGAGTGAATCTAGATAAACCAATGAAACTGGAGCCTTGTCGAAAGATAAACTGCGTCTCGGTACCATTTGTGCTTTCAACTTGGGGTGTTGCCAGAGCTCGTGAAAATCCCGAGTTTCGCCAAACTCGGTGCATCCTGCATAGCACCCAAACTTTTCTATTCCAATTCTGCAATCAGCCTTCCACGATTGGTCAAAACTTTTTTTGACCACCCCCACTTAACCTGTCGGTCGCGCGACTTCACAAAAACCGTGATAGCTTCCCATCTGATATGACGTGTACACACTGATCATGCATAATTTGGTCGAACAAAAGAAAAATTGTTAGCTCTGATTCGACTCCTTTTCGCCATTAGCCCTGGGCTATTAGTCAAAAGTTTTCGGGCTGCACCCACTTCACTTGCCTGTCACGCGACGTCACAAAACCACAAAAACTCACTCTTCAAAGTGACTTGTACGCGATAAAGATGCATTAATATGCCGAACAAAACTGTCTTTTTTTCTGAATAGCCGCAGGTTGCCCCGTTCCGAAAGCAATAAAAGATGGCTGCCACCGACCACTCAGGCACTGGTGACTCGCACCTGCCGGAGAGCATGGGTTTTATTGCGTATAATAAAGCTTTTTGCGTGGCCGTGTAACGTTATCGAGCACTTTCAGCACGTTTACGACCTCGTTCAGCCAAATCTTCTTTGCTAAGGATCCGTTTCAGCGTCATTTTTAAGTTTCCGGTGCATGCCGCCGCGATTTTGGACGAGTCACCGCAAGCTAAGTATAAGGCAAAGCGGACCAACCGCAGACGCCGGCACCACCCTCTTGATCGGGTTATCGATCTTCAGTGCACTGGCTCGGCCCCATCGAATCCCTTTCCACTTGAGCATGCTCCGCGCCTCTTGTCAGCCAATTAGATAAGGCAAGGAACTCAGTGCACGCAATGTTATTCGTTTTTAAAGCAAACAAAAGTGACCTCCTATAAAGGAGGAGAGCGTTTGGTCTGTTCAGACAACGCTGCGGGTGACCTCCCGATCCTTGCGTCGGCGGTTAAGCAAATTTGACGTCAGGAGATTGGAATAAAAACATATTTGAATAGTTTTACGTTATAGGGCCCTCTATTAAAGTTTAAAACTCATGCCACGATGCCATGTGAGTCCTCTCATGCCATCCTCAACCCTCTCAGAGATTAGAAACAATGGCGCACAACAATGACTCAAACACGCCTCCCTGTGTGTTCTGTCGACTACGCATACAAACAGCAGTGGTGCTCGCAAGGAAACGTTTAACATCAACTCACCACTCTCAAACTAAATTATGGGGTTTTATTTGCGTAGGAAGACCACGATCTGATTAAGACGAGAGCGGTAGTGGGGGCCTCCGGAATAAATTTGACCATCTGGGGTTCCTTAACGTGCACCTAAATCTAAGTACACGGGTGTTCTTGCATTTGGCCCGCATCGAAATGCGGCCGCCGGGGCCGGAATTTGGTCCCGCGGCCTCGTGCTTAGCAGCGCAACACCAAAGTCACGAAGTAACCGCGACGGATGTCCTCACAACCCTCTTATCAGACTAAACGCTGAAGAAATGAGACATTCGCCGCCAACACCACCGCTGCTTATCGTCAATTAAAGCATACAGCATACAAAGCTTCGCTTACATCGATTTCCACAGCGCTTGTGATCGGCATATTGTTGTTACGCTTTCACCACACCCTCCTCCTCCGCTTTCCTCCTCACGCTTTCTTCGCTCTCGACGCTTTCTTTTTTCATCCCCTGTCGCGCGGCGTGTTCGCTCTCGACTGTCGCTGTGCTCGTCAGCTCGGTTACGACGGCCGCTGCAGGAACGGGCAACTAAGGGCGGCGCTCTAAAAAGTTGTGCACACCTCGCGAACCCCAAATTGAGAGGAGGAATGAATGCTAAATGTATTCCGATATTCTCGTTAGCGAACGGCAGTAACTTTTTCAATAACTTTGCCTAAAGGGACGACAAAAGAAAATGTAAGGTCGAGCTAGATCGATAGCTTTTTCGTCTAGAAGTATCTTGTAGCTTTCGAAATGCCAATATATAACCACGTTGTGTACACTCTAGAAGTGCAGCTGCGGCGCCTCAAGCTGAACCACCCGCGCCAGAAAGGGCGAGTTGACGTAATCTCCATGTGACTCCCATTCCGGGCACTTTTGGATGAGCCAGTGCTGACATCACGCGACAGGTTCCATAATCCACAGCAAGGAGCGCCACTCCGCTTTTACGTTTTTGTAATTTTCTCGGCTACGAAAGCTACGTTCTCGCTACGAATCACCAATTTTTTTTTACAAATACCTTTCAATCTAGATTGACCTAATACTTTCGTTTCGTGCCCCATTAAAACGGTAATACCCCTGACGACACAGGGGCACTTAAAGGCTTTTGGAACAGAGGAGCTCCGTAAGGAAAGGTCCGAGAAATCACAGCAACTGAGACATAACTTTCGTTGTCGAGGGGAACGAGGCCGTTTGTATTTTTCGCTAACTATATTTAAATGTAAAGACGTGTCAAGTGAAAGTAGCCGTATACATAAGCACTGTATTTAACATCGAAAAGGGTTCGTGAGCCCAGGGGCTCAACACACAGTGAGGAGAGCGTGGAGCACAGACATTGCCTTTATCTCGTTCAGGTTATACGGCACACACAACAAAACAATACGCGTGAGCATATATAAGAGAAGGCTCCATTGCCCTAGCCCACGGAGCAAGAAATATTTAGGAGTGGAAACTCCGCTGTTTGCGGCGACCAGTAAAGGTCACAAGCCCGCGGATATGTTTAAAGCCCCTCAATTTTTCAAAAGTAGCGCCATTCTTAGATCTTTCCGCCACCGCGCTCACCCTGGCGCCTCCTCCTCCACGCTTCATGTCGCCCCAGCCTCCTCCGCTCCCCCATTGGCCAATCTGTGTCACGTGCAAGCAGGCGCCGCGCTTTTGTATATTTTTTCTTTCCAGTGCGGAGCAGGCGCCGCGCTTTTGTATATTTTTTCTTTCCAGCGCGCGCCGACCTCCATTGTTGGGCCTGCGCGACGAAAGTACGGCAGGCGGACTGACGGAGTGCGTTAGGGTAATAGAATGTGTAGGGCCGAGAACTTAATTGCGGTGCCATGCTGCTGCGCCTTCGGTTACCGCAACAGACACAGTGAGGGTAAAAAGCTTTTTGGTTTGCTGTCCGGCGGGCGCAAGGCAAAAAGAAGTGTGGATTCGCAGGATCGGGCGGGCTGACTTCGAGGAAGTGGCAAAGAGCGCACGGCTTAGTGAAGTAAGGGCCACGCCTACTCACAGCCTACCGCTTCGAAAAAGTGTCTGTTCATGCTCTGCGTTGTTTTTAGCGCGTTGTTCGACTTTTTTTTTTCGAATGTGCTCTCATTGTTTCATGTAGTTTCGTCTTGCGGTGAAATGCACGCATCTGCAGCTGGCCTGTGACATAAAAGCGACATTATTCAGGGTGTGTTTTGAGCTCCACCAGAAGTTAGCACATTCTCGACGCTTTTGCAAGGCTCAATATGACTTACGATGCAGTCTTTCAGCTTCTAATGTACACCCGCATGTATTGATTTGGTTTGTGGTGGTTGACGTTTTTAACGTTCCCAAGCCACTAAAGCTAGGATGGAGGTCCTAGTGGATGGCTCCGGATAACTTTATCTAGCTCGCCTGGGGATGTTTAACGTGCACTTTGATCGTAGAGTCGTACGTGGGCCGGTAAATTCCTCGTTGGCGTTTCATAATACCCGCGCGGGCGCGCTAGCGCTGCTTTAGAAGTTGGTGCCTCGCGCGATTGTATTTCTCCAATAAATTTTATTTGCTAGTTGTAACAACTTCTCATTATTTCGTATTATTGACGGCGCCTCCAGGGCACCAAAGCGGCAACGGGAACACCAAAGCTAGAACCAGGGCTGGATGGAGCTCGCCGAAGCGTGTGCATGCCAAGAGGGTATAAGATCGCGGACAGCCAATTTTGTATGCGAACACTCCCTGCGACGCCTGCATTATTGTAATGTCACGTGCTCTTCAGAGGCCTCCGTTAGCCATTACATGTGCCCTCCAAGAGCTGTACTTGTAAAAAAAACTGTATATCGTCACGATTACCAAAGCACCCCGCAATGAAAAAAACGGCCCTGTTGCCAGGCATTGCTGACCGCACACAGCCGGAATCTTTCACGGACCGGCCAAACAAAAGTATCCTGCAGGTACGTAAATGAACCTACGAAACCACGTACACATACTTCTGCGCTGACAACACCTGAAATTTTGATAATTACGCGCGTGTTTGAATACACCGCGTGCTTGCGTCGTGTTTCAGCAACGCGCGAACTCTCAACGTCACGCGCTTTACGCCTTAAATACGCCTTGAATAATGGTCCTTTTCTCTATTTCTTCCGCAATTCCAACACGAAATTCTAAAGGCCAGTTACCGACTGACGAAGAAACATCTCGATTGAAAAAACTGCTCCGCAGGGCTCGCACGAACTTTTCTGCAAATTTCCTCCCGTAGCGTGTTATCTGTCGTCTGCTACGGCAGGCCCACCACCGGCGGCGCCACCGTCGAGGCCGCGCCGAGCGGAGGAGGAGGGAAGTGAATGGCGCTACTTTGGGAGATTGAGGGGCTTTAGATATGTTTTCATGCTGGCGGCACCTGGCGGCATGGGAAGAAATTACCGCCGTTTCAGTTGCCAGGGCAACCGGTTGAGCGTGGTGCTCCCGTTCGGCCGCGCGTGCCTGACTTCTACCACGGAGTGGCCGGAGCTGCCGGAGCCGCCGAGCCGCCTGCCGGGCGCTGCTTTTTTTTTTTTTCCGCTGCGGCTTCTACGACGCGCCGCATGCTGCCGCCACTGTATACGGTAGCGTCGGCGCATGCAACAATTGTGACTTTATCTGGTCGCCCGCGCTCGCTCGCGCTGACGGGAGTTTCACCTCCTATATGTCTTACTCCGTGCCCTAGCCCAACCGTCCGTGCACACGCGATGTGGTTCGGTAGCATATGTCTTCACTCAATAGTCGACCATCGCGTGCACTGTCACGCGGCGCTGCGCTCACGGTACGTAGATTTGCAGGGGAACGTCGGCTGTCCACGCCCTGACACCGGGCAGGTACGGCTACCCGGCTCGAGGGCCGCGGCGTTGCACCATTGCTATTCGCAATAGCCTCGAAAGTCATCGTGAGATACGTTCTGGCGTAATTTTTATGTTTGTAGGTTCTCAAGCTTGTCATCTAAGAAACCTTTTAGGTGTCTTATAGGCGAAGCTTAGTGTTTTCAGGAAATATATTATTGAATTGAACGCTTCATGCGGCAGTAAGTAAATTTGGGAAAACCACATCACGGTAATGGTTCTAATAGGTTCTGCACAAGAAATCACCTGGGGACAATGTAGTCGAGACCGTTGTTTCTCAAAAAATGCAATCGGCTCTCAAAAGAATATATAGTAGGAGCGTTTTTGTGGACATGCATAGATGTTCAATAGTGTTTCAACTCTTAGTATCCAAAATCGAGTTTGAAGAGAAGGTAAAGCTGGAACCGCATGGCGCGTTTTTCGCGAGCGAAAAATGCGATGGGCGGCAAACGCCCGCGTTGCCGCCGACGCGCGAGCACCCGTACGAAAAGAAGGAGCGGCGCTTTCGCGCCGCGTTTTCCGGGTTGCCAGACAACATAACTCTCAACGACATGTATTGTCTCTGTTACCGCATATATAATATGCCCTTAAACTTACAGAACACTACAATAAAAATAATCTGAGTGTAATTAGACAGCGACATTTCTTTCCGAAGTGTATTTATCAAGCTTAATTTCAAGCAGCAATATTGTGTGCGAAACTGCGACTATGTACCTTCCGCATGCTGAGAAGCCGCTGGTTGTTTACAACTTCACATATAAAAAGGATGGTCGGCCGCTTACTACCGAGCAGAAGAGGCGATTTCTACTATTAAGGGGGATGCTGATACTGAAGCAAGAAAAAATGCGGGCCAGGAGGTACATGTGGGTGCGGCCTGCCTGGTTGAGAAGAGAGCGAGCACCATACACTGGTAATATTATTAGCAAATTGTCTTGGCAGTATTAGCGATGAGACGCGACGCTTCTCCACTTTAGTTATTAGGGCCTCGTTGAAGGTTGATTTGTTCATTTTAGGTGAAGACGATGCGCGAACCAACACGATGAGCGAACGAAATCACGGTAGCACACGTTTTCCTTGACGCGCGCGCCAGTTCTGCTGAGAAAAAAAAAATTCCGCCAAGGAGGTTCCGTCAAGATGCGCATAGAGCAGGGCCATGTGGTGGCAAAAAAAGAACCAAAATACCACGTGACCAAATGCCACGTAACTTAGCTGAACTCTGATTGGTGGACGCGCCGCGCGACACGTTTTTTTACTACCCCGAGCAGCAGCACGCGGCTGCGCGATTTCGTGACGGATCATGCTGGGCACGCGTCAAACTGACGCGCGCGTCCCACCACCCGCGCGTCAATCGCGCCTGAAATCACGCCATGCGGTTCCGCCTCAAGTGAGCTTCGTGATAAAGAATGTTATTCACTACAAATTTTGGAAGGTCGAGACCTAAATGTAATGATTCATCTTGGAAAATACGAGAGGCCGTAAGTTATGAGTGGGACATCCAGAAAATAACACGTAACCAAACTGTAAATTTGGGTGGACAGAAACAGTGACCCATCAGGAGAGTGTCCCTGCGCATTCCGAAACCACTGCTGCTGACCCTTCGTCCGAGAGCACGTGCTCCTTTAGATGCGATGTACTTAATGTATGTCCACCAATTAAGGTTTTCTGTGTAAATCATTACCAGATATTATAATGATTGTACCTGCGGAACTATCTCCTGACCGTGTGTCTGTGCTATTCGGACAGGGAAAATTAAGGGGGAAAATGATTGCACTCT
Source organism: Dermacentor variabilis (assembly GCF_050947875.1). NCBI lineage: Eukaryota > Metazoa > Arthropoda > Arachnida > Ixodida > Ixodidae > Dermacentor > Dermacentor variabilis. Next base: position 17,177,586 of record NW_027460291.1, on the reverse strand, counting down.
TCTGTCGTTCACATTTAGCGACATTTGTAGTCCTTAAAGCCACATTTCAATATGATTAAAATGCGACTGTAAATTTTTTTTATATAAGATACGTATATCATTTGACGTGGAAACAAATGCGACAACATCAGCGTATACGTATACCTGCACGTCGCAGTGGGCTCGGTTCAGTGCTGCTGCAGGAGCTTCTGCCAGCATTTGTTTTCTCTTTTCCTTCCCCTTCGCGCGTAATTTGGCTATTGGCCGAGTGTTTTCCTTCGTTATTTCCTGTTTCCTTCTTTCAATTCTCTTCGCCAGACGCCAGCAGCGTTGCGGCCCTTTTGTCTTCTCCGTCGCCTTCGCGGCATTTCGCCGACGCTCCGCACCACGCGCAACACGAGAGCATCTACCGCGCGGGACGACAAAGGAGTGTCTGCGTTTTGGTAAGGGTATGGAAAGGCAGACATATGAAATCCTTTGTGGGTCTGAAGGGGTGACTTGTTGTGCCGTTCTTCAGCAAAAGGCATCTTGACGAAACAAAGTGTGGCTGTATATAAAATGTTGGTGCTTTGAAAAGCTATATTATACTTGGTAGTAACGCAATTTATATGACAATTAACTTTTACTACTGCAGCACATTATAGTACGAAGCCATCGTAGACATTTTAAAGTGAAATCCAGTTAGCGCTGCTTAATTGCATTCTTTACATGGCATTGACCATGCACAGGGGCTTTTTAGCGTCTTTAAGTTTCAGTATAATGAAGCACTACCATGTGTTTTCCTTTGTTGCACACTGGAAACATACCAAGTGTCTAAAGCTACGTCGCCTCCATAGCGTCATATTATTACCCGCCGTGGTTGCTTAGTCGCTATGGTGTTTGGCTGCTAAGCACGAGGCTGCGGGATCGAAACCCGCCCACGGCATTTCAGTGGGGGCGAAAACACCCATGTGCTTAGATGCACGTTAAAAAACCCCAGGTGGTCCAAATTTGCGGAGTCCATCACTGTGACGTTCCTCATTATCACATCCTGGTATTGGCATGTAAAACCGCATATTTTCTTATAGCGTCACATTGGCCTTCGTCGCTCAATGGTTTCACTCGACGCTTCCGTGGCGCATTCCTCTCGGCGGCGCTTCGCGTCCGACCGGCGGCAAAAGGGGCGCGACGCCGACTGGGCAACACTGGCCTGGAGCAAGCGTCGCTCATTTTAAAACGGCGTAATGCAGGTAGCGTTAGGTAATTGCTTGGCACTGACCATGCGAAAGGGAAAATTACGTAATTTTTTTCCGTTTTACATAGCATTGACATGCATAGAATATGTTTTATTTGTCGTTCATCGACGGAAGCCATGAAAAGGGACTGCCTTTTTCTTCCACGTGATAAGGGAAGTCTTGTGCATTTGTTTGTGCGACAACTTGTCATGCTATTATTGTATCTTGAAATACGTCCGTCAACCGCTTCATATTGCGGTTAATAGAGCACGTCTTCCTTCACACCTACCTTTTCTTTTTGTAACGAGAAATGTGGCTCATGAATTGCCACTAATAAATAATAGGCTTCCTAATAGATCTTGTCGACACAATTTCATTGTTATAAGCCAGATTCACTCAATATTTGTTTAGCGTCGATCGAATGTCCCTAAATGTACAACTTCAACATAACCTCCTCCCTTAACCCATCTATGAAAAGCTGTGTTTGTTTCGATTTAGTCAACAAGTTCTTTGCCGTGTGCGCAGAATGTGTATAACGCCAGTAGCGAAAACATTTCTCTTTCATCTGCACATTTCCTCCTTGCCAATTACTACATGACTTCCTGAAAAAGGAGTATATGTGCCCTAGAATTCAAATTGCAGCCTTCGCAACCAACCTGAGACAATAGAACACTGTTCTTTCTCGCGAGGCATGTTAGTTTTTGGGACATTTTACAAAGAACTAGCAGAAAAGAACTTCCTCTCATGTCCTAGGGTATCTTGTTCTTTCCTTTGAAAAAAAAAACACTCAGTAATACACCATATGATTCGTTTTTGTTATTACGACTCTATTCAGTATGGAGAAGCCGCATAATTGACAGACATGCCGAGCCACCTCGCTCGACAAGGCCGGTCTTTTGAGAAGGGGTCGCTCAAGTGCGTAGTGTGGTTGAAACCTTTGATGCCGTTGCCGAGAGGATTTGCGTTCTGGACGCTTCTCCTTGCTTGAGAACTTTCATTGGACAGCGTAGCATATGAGTTTGTTTGTTTTTTGTCTCCTGTGTCTAAAATCTAAATAATTTCCCGATAACATCTCTCGTAATTGCGTGCAATAAAAGAAATGTTGGCGGGGGCTTAGCGGTGGCACCTCGGACTTGCCATATTGCAGTCCCAGGTTCAATTCCAGGTCGTGCCTTAATTTTCGTCTTAGTTGTTTTCTCATCAACAGCCTCTCTGACGTTGCGAAAACGTTTTCGCCGCTTATATGCGGCAACGGCCAATGCCAGCAAGGTGCGCGTCCCCACGGCCTGACCTGACCTCCCCGATCACGCGTGTGAGAACGCCTATTGCGCTCTTTATGCACTACGTTTATGCCGCTCTTCTTACACGAGCACTGCAGCTCATAGAATAATGGGACAATAAACCCAAGTATACGCGTGGCCCGTTTGGAAAAAATGCAGCAGTCAAAAAACAAAAAAAAAGAACTAAGAAAACTATAGTGTATTGGTATCTAACCCAGGTACTCAGCACAGTAATTGTAGATTTTATCACAATGCTAACAAAACCGCCGACTTGCGATGGTATGCGTGTTCGTAATAGACATGGGCCTTTGCTGTTTTTATTCTCCATAGGAATTGGAATACAAAATAACCCTTAAACACAGAAAGCCATTGCTAAATATGGCAGACAAAGTGGCTTGTTTCGAGTAGTGTAGAAGTAGTCGACCAGCCCATGCCGTTTCTTATTGCGGTTAATAGAGCACTGAACATGGACCTGAGTTTGCATAAAGGGGAAGATCAAAGACTGAGATGAAGATGTGCTTCAGCCAACAATCCGGGAACCCACATTCCTTTCCCTCCTAATCCCCCAACAGCGGCCTAGAGCCATCCCCTTCCTTAAAATAAAGGCTTTATTCATTCTACATAAGTGATATTGGCGAAAGTCTGACATCGCAGTTAGGGCTGTTTGCCGATGACTGCGTGCTTTGCAGGGTGTCTAGTGGCATGGATGATGCCAGCCCGGTTCAGCAACACCTCAATCTAATTAGTGAGTGGTGCACAACGTGGTGCATGCAGCTAAACCTAACCAAAACAGTCAACATGACATTCACTCGAAAGAAGAACTCCTCACATTTCACTTAGGCCTTGAACAACAATGCAATAGCTAAAGTAACACATTGTAAATACCTGAGTTCTTGGTACACCCCAGAATTCTCAATGCAGAAACAGGTTAACTACGTAACTGCTAAGGCAGGTAAAATGCTATGTTTTCTTCGTAGGAACTCCAGAGCATTCAGCCAGTCTTCACAAGAGCGGCTATACAAAACGTACGCTGGGTCCGTCCTCGACTACGCCTGTGCAGTGTAAGACCCTCCGACGGAACATAACATTGGTAAACTTGAGAGGGTGCAGAATCTAGGTGTGCGGTACCTGTAAGGTCGACACACAGTTAAGTTCAACGCTGCGAGTGCTAAGGAGGAATTTAAACTGGATGCCTTAGAAGGACGACGTAGAAAGCTGCGTCTGAAGCCTTTTCATTCCAATACTACGGTATAATCAGTATACGAAGGGACAAGAATGTAATGCTGCCTCATTGCCGGTCACAACGCGTGGATAATGAACTAAAGTTACTAGAAGTTCCGTGCAAGACAAAACTGCTTATGAAAACATTTTTTAAAATAAAAAAACTATACAAGAATGAAACAAGTTGCCTGCTGGCGTGGCCAAGACTGTGTGAAATGATGCATTTTTTTTTTTACCTCTTGAAGTGACACTTTCCCGTTTCTTTGACATTTCTATTGTATTGTCCATATGTAACTTAACGTGTTTTGCAACGGCTGTAAGTTTTGTCGAACTTTTGTTGTTATTTTCTTATCTTGCTCACACATTGTGTAGGAAAACTCTTTTTTTATGTGAACCTTTATTCAATAAAACACGAATTATGTACAAAACACTGTTTTGACCGATAGCTGCAAAGGCTAGTGGCCGTTCCAATAGAAAAATTACAAGCAATTCAGCCGCAGAGTGTGAAGGGCTGAAGAACAATTTAGATGTCTACAACACCATATTATACAGCTGTAATAGAAAATGTTTACCAAATACACACATAGAATCCAAGAGAAAAATATGACACAAAAAGAAAATTCACATAACAAGAGTTTCAGACAGAGTTTCATTACACTTGTAATGCAGTTTAGTGGTCATTTTGATATGTCTCGCTGCTTTAACCTCTAACGGTAGTACGTTCTATATTTTGACTCCACTGAACTCGATCAGGCGTTCACCATATACATTGTTATATTTAGGCTGGTTAAAATTGCAATTGGATGCTTGCCTTGTACTACGAGAAGGTGAAACGAAGGAGAGGCTTAACGGAAGGGTAGAATTAGTGTTTATTATAGTGTTGATCAAGAGCGAAGTTTTATATATGCGCAAGCACCAAGAGGATAGTGCACGATTATCATGAAAAACGATGATACCGAAATGACCCGAATTAGTAGTTGTCGCGGTCAATGCAGACGAAGTAGAGGCAATAAGTAGGTTTTATATGTCTGCCCCCAAGATTCACAACAGTAACTGATATTTGAATGACAGAAAGCATAGTAGAGGGAGCGTCGTACATCGTACGGAAAATATCTCGCCTTAAAGAACGTGTGGCAACCAATGACTAATTTCTTGGATACGCTGTTAATTAGTTCTCTCCAATGTAAATCACTATCAAAAATAGCTCCAACGTATTTGAAATGCGAAACTGGCTGTATTAACGAGTTACCGAGTGTAAGTGTAATTAAATTGTTGGTGGTCTTGCACCCAGAGAGAACGCTCCTAAGTGTTTGTAAAATCTTCTCCCGCACTGTAACGCTGTTTGGCGCCTGTGGGCACTAAATAAATAAATGAATGAATAAATAAATAAATAACCAATGAATGCCACCTGTAATTTAAGTGTATGTAAATACGAGCTCTCGTGCGCTTCCCACGATTCACACCAGACCCCCGTCTATGACGCATTGGAGACCCGTTTCGGCAGGAAACCGAGCCCTCAGGCACGTCGGCAGCGGATGCCATCGAAGGGAGCACGTGTGCTGTTCGTCGAGTCTGCGCCGTAACCCATCGAGGCAGAATTCGCTGCTTTACGTAACCGCATCGAGCTAGCAGCACACGGACACAAATGCTTTTCACGCGTATGCAGAACTTCGAAGTCTCATACGGCGCCACAACTCGCGGTACCAATGTGTACGTTCTTATTAGAGGCTGCGTGGTGGCATGTTTGAAAAAAGTCTCCCTAGGAAGCGTCGATAATGAACTGCTTTCAGAGAAAAAGCAATCTGTACGTCACCCGCACTCGTCTGCGAACTAAAAGTGACTTGAAGAGCGGTCTGTGGTGGAGCCAACTGTTGGGAGAAGATCTGCGCTTCTATGCTTCTGTCAACGTTTCTCTGAATCGGTGGATCGGCGTCTTGACCTCTTCGTAATTGCGAAATTCTCCAACACGGACGCATGCGCGCCCAACGCCTTAGTGGAGCAATGCGCCATTGCATCATTGGTCTATTTTAGAGGAACACGCGTTGTCATATTATCCAGTCGAAGGAACGGAACACGCTTTATTGCTGTGAAAGCGGCCTTATCCACGCCGCGTAACAGGATGCGGTGGCAGCAGGGATGAGCCCGCTGTCTGCGCTGCCAGCGCCGACTCAGGCACGCTGCACCGGCATACACGCACAACAAGCGCTGAATCGAGGACGGCGTGTATTTACCTGTTGAGCGGGCCCGGAAGTATACCAACGGGAAACAAGCAACAGAGCAAGGAAATACGTCGGACGTACATAGAAACACCGTTGGTTCTGACTAACCTATCTGTAAGAAAAGTTGAAGGGTGACAACGTTGAACGTACCTTTAGCCAAACACATAGTAGCGTGTGGCAGGGGCAAGGCTTCTTTTGGTAAGGGATTCTTCATCGCAAAGGAAAGGGGTTTACACCAAAGGACTTTAGGGTGTGCCGAGAGCATGTGGGATGAACATTAAAAGAACGGTCGCTTGTGTTGCGCAGGCGATGTTTTCGTGCTTTAAGCACACAAGGGAATACAGCAGACTTGAAAACATGGTTAACTCTAAATCAAAGTACATAGAATATCAACCGAGCAATTAATTTAGCTAATATCGGCGTCACGAGTGTTGTCTAGGCCGGCTCTAGTTACACAGAAGTCGCTGAAGTCTGCTGATTTTATTTTTTGTCTGTCGCTGAAAAAACATCCTCTTATGAGTGAGCTGAAATATCTTTAGAGCGTAGGAAAGGCGAGGGGCAATGAGTTGGCATTTTTTCATGACCAACACCGTCAATGCATCAATAGGAAAGCCGGCATTCGATGACTGAACAGTGCCGAGGTAGTTAGGCAATATTTGTAGCAATGCATCACTGCCTTCGATTGTGCTTTGCTGTGTTTTTTAACTGGCCTTTCCTATGTCTAATCACCGTGGTGCGTTCCTAAGCCCTGTATTGATCGACCAGGTATTTTAGCGCGTGCCAATCGCCCAAATGGCACATTCCGGTACCCTCGGAGTACGCCCAGTGTTTATCTCTGACGTGATGTCTCAGACGCCTGCAGGGGGCGGGGTTCCGAAGACTGCACGTCCTGCAGGCTCAACGAAGCTGGTGGCACGTAAAGGGAGTTTAGAGTAGGAAAAGAACCTGCACAGATAGAACGAGAAGGTAAATTATGCTAACTTGGTCAAGTGCCGCACAAGTGTAGTTCATTTGAGCTGCTGTGGCTTTTATGTCTCACAGACCGGCCTTTACACCAATCTCTTCCGGAGATTAATCGAGTATAACCGGCGGTTGATGGGTAGAATACCGTCTGACCTCTCCGTGCAATATAGCGACCGCACGTGTTCTCCTAAATTTGCATAAATCAGGCTATTTCATACATTGGAATGAAGAAATGCGCCTTATAGTCCATGTGTGACATATCATTACCAGCGGCTTGTCAAATCCAAGAAAAAAATTATTTAAAAATAATCACAATTAGCAACAAAACCAAAAAGTCGACGTCATGTTTCAGCCATGTCGGCCTCCGACGCAATGTTCTCAGATCCGGTCAGCGCTCAAAATAGAGTATCAGACAACAGCGCACTCAACATCTAATCAATGCGTTACACGCAATGAGAGATGTTTAGCAGGAAACTTTCCATCAGTTAACCCCACGTATACGTTCACAAACTCGAGCTTAAAGCAATGACTCACATATATTGCGCAGTAATGCAGTGCCTAGTTTCTTAAGGCGCTTTTTTGTAGTTCACATATATTTTAGAAATCGCCCGTTAATATGCACCAATTTTCTTCTTCTTGAGCTTGATTACTCCAGGAGGCGGCCATTATTTTCGCAAGAAATCAAATTAAATAGTTTACTCCAATTTTGCTAATTAATGTTTAGGCTAATTACTTTATGGCACATAGTGCAACTTACGGATTGTAGCCCGTGAAGTGTAGCCGGTGTAGACGCAAGTCATATCCACTTGCAGTAAATTGTCATGAAGACACCAGTTTTTAAAATACGTTCTCAAAGTTTGCGACGCAATGCTTTGTTGTTCCAGTAATTTTGAAGCTTCAGTGGATAAAAATGCGTTTCGTAAAAGAAAAAAAAAATCCTACGTGAAACAACACGGAATGTTCACCGCAAGTTGGACAGCGCTTATCTGAAAAGTGTTGCGAGTTTCGAAATTCGTTCCGAGTGGATGTACTCTGTCAAATCACTGGCTTCATTTCTCATAATGTAATATCTGAGCTAATGTAATTAGTTAAAATATTGATTCGTGAAATTATGTTACGTAGCCAATTATGCATTTTTATGTCCAGTGACGTTCGCCTTTTAGAGTAATCCAGTTCAATTCAATTTGTGCTATGCGCCACCAGAGATTTTTCGAAAATTCTGTTAACGTAAAGAAAACACATTCGTTGCACACAAGGGGAGTGACGGACGCACGTACGAAAAGCCTGGTTTCCAAATGTTTAGGCTGGCGTGCGAGCCTTCGTCGGCGCAAACACCTGGGATGATGGAAATATTGCCACGCGCAATTTCATGCTGCGAGGGAGTACAAGCAGAAGCACAGCGCATTGCCAACATATCACCATCATTCTGCAGTGTACAGAACATTCATATTGTTCACAAGATATAGCCTCACTCCCCAGTGTGACAGAACAGGAGACTCATAGACTCATTCAATATGCAAGCATTGTTTGGCCAGTACCCCAGCAGAATCTGTCCGTTCCGTGGCGCCATCTGTAAACGAAATGCATCATTGGTCAAGTTAACACGTGTAGTCGTTATAACAGTGCAATAGTCGATGATTGATAGCGGTGGGTAGACATGCATAAGCTGTCTAAATCAGTATGCACAACCCAAGTAGCAGAAAGAATGCTGAGGAATGACAATTGTGAGAATTCTCTGTGGCATTTCTTAATTATTGCCAGCCTCGCTGGCGAAAGGCAGTGCGGTAAGCGTGGCTGGGCACCGGTGCAGGGTGATGCTCCCGGCGGACTCCGACGACCCGCTGCCCAGCGCGGCACGGCTGGCCGAGGCGCTCGTGCTACTGGTGATCTGTGTGAGCGTGGTGGCGGCCAACGTGCTCGTGATCGCCACCCTGTTGCACAGCACGCGCCAGGTGCTGGACTACTACCTGCTCTCGCTGGCCGTGGCAGACCTGCTGTGCGGTGTGCTTGTGGTGCCGCTATCGGTGTACCCGGCCATCGTCCAGGACTGGGTCTACGGGGACTTCGTGTGCCGCCTTAGTGGCTACGTGGCCCTGACGCTCTGGAGCGTCTCCATCTACAGCTTCATGTGGCTCTCTGTAGACAGATACCTGGCCATACGCAAGCCGCTCAGGTACCACTTTAACCTTGTCCTTCCAACTTTGGTCCTACATTATTGGTTGTTCAAGGTGCCTATCATTGGTTTCTACCTACGTGTGCATGATGAAAATGAAACTGCGGCGCTTACTTTACCTGGTTTCAGGCTTAATTATTGCGATAGCAATTATACGGACACTCTAATCCCATTTCTGTAGTCGCCGTGAGGTTCCCTATAAAGTACAAGGGCTATAACACCGTCGCCGCGTGCCCGACGCTGTATGTGCGAGTGAAGACGTGCGAGGGGAGCCCACGATTGCGGGTTGATCTCGCCCGCGCGAAGGAAACGAAAGCGTGCCGTCTATCGTCGTATGCGAGACACCCAAGCTTGCGAGGCTCCGGGCGAGGGGATAGAGGGGGTGGTCTACTCTGGCTGCGACTATGGATGTGTCGGCTGCGCGTGGTCGAGCGACCGTATTTTAAGAGCAATCTGCGTTTGGGGCGGAGTCCAGGTGCTTCAGCGGCTTGTAGCTTTGTGCGTGCTATGTCTTCTCGGCACTAAATTTGCGTTGCAGTGATAGGCAGCCAGGAATGTCACTTCGCTCGCTGCTGCTGCCGCGTTTCCTCACGCCAGCGTTTTTCCTCTGTCATCTAGTCTGATGTGTTTAAGTTTGCTTGTGCGCGCGTGACGCCATGCTTGTTAATTTAGTTAGTGTGCCTATATTTACAAGTTTACACGGCCGATAAAACTGCTATTCTCACTTCGCATAGCTGTCCACCAATTTTCTATTGCAATCGATGCTTCGCCTTTCTGGGTGAAACTGCTGATTTTTTATGATTATTTATTTATTTATAGTGCCGTCAAAACTTACAGTCAAACATTGCAGAGCGGAGGGACTAATATGTACACATAACTACAAATAAGCACCTTGATAAGGAAGGGCTCGGGACCTCCCAATTCCTTCGCTTTTTAGGTCGTGCACTCCGCCGCTCATAACCGAGGAGGCTAAGCACGTACAGCAGCAGCAATGAGAAAAAAAACTTTATTTCACATGAATTCAAGGGCAACTTAGGGGAATAAGTCGCTAATTTGTTTGTGTGCACACTTTGTAAGAATGTGCGACTGCAGCCAAACTTATTGCACCGAGTCTCCCAGCATGCTCTGCGGCGCTACGCCGAGTAAACTGCAGATCGTTGAAAGCAACCACGCCTACCTTGCCGTAAAAATTCTCGGTTCGTTTGCAGGGTCTTCATGTCAGTTGCCTTCGTAGACATTTGCGTCCTGCCGCATAAAATACATTTGAACACACCCCCAGTCGTCAGTTACGATTACATCATCACGTCTTCAACTGCGACATACTGGTCAGTCATTGCTCCTGCTGGTGTGTCCCAACAAGCAGAGTACGACTTAAGCAATTTCTGGAGCAGTGCAACAGGACTTGTGACATCCGGCCGCTCGTCAAGCGCGTCACTAAAGACGCCGTTAGCGCTAGCGCGGACCCCACCGTGGTGACGCCTGTGAAGGGTACTGGTGACAGCATTACGTGGCACTCGTTGTTAAGCAACAAGTCTGCCTTATATTCCTTCGTTGTACAGGTAAACTCGTTATAGTGGTCTTCGTTGTAGAGGCATTCGTAATACAGGTAAAAGATATAAATTTGACCAGGACAGAATAGAACCTCCGTTATGGAAGTCATTTCGCTGTGGAAGTGTTCGTTGTAGAGGAGTTTGAATATTAAAAAGGGCGCCTGAATAATAACGACATATTAATGCATGGTACAGTGTAAATATGCGTAATACAAGTTTGATTGCAACAATAAGCGCATGATAGAAAAAATAAATTGAGGGAATATACACAGAAAAGAGAAAACCTGCATAATAATCCAATATAAGTGAAATTTGCTTAACAGAAGGGTGCAATGCAAGAACATAATGCATTTTAAAGTGAGGCGATCAGCACATAATGATAACAAAAGAAAGCGTAATACAAAACAGATCTGTTAACCCGTTCATCTCTCAAGCATGCAGAATAGGCAGCCTGGTGCACCAACTATACAAGCAGTTTTTCGGCTCTTTCTCAGCATGGCAATTGACTGTGCATGAAGCGCTCGATTGGGGGGGGGGGGTAACTACCTACTAAATGTGGGAGCCTTGATACCATCACCAAAGATATGGGGCGATGATGTCACACGGCCTTTTGTCAGGTTTAAATGCATCCAACAAAGGACCCGCAATGGCAAGCACCTTTTACGCGGTATATGACCTGCGCAGAGACGGTGCCAAATATTCTCCAATTCAACAACAGCGCAGTCGTCGAAAGCTGATAGAGGACAGCGTAGTTAATTGCCGATGCGCGTGTAACTTCTGGTGAGAGCACGTCTGCGGACAAATTGCGCAGAAATTAGAGGCACACATGCAGCGTGAGATAAAAAGAGAGAGCCATAATAGCAAAGAGTGAAAAACGCTTGCCTAAAGTCTCACAACTCTGCTAACGAGATTAGGCACGATTCATTAGGTGGTTTAACTTCAGCTATAACTGCATTGGTTAGTGGAATGTTGAGGCGGGCGAGCAGTTGCGACCTCCCCTTTTTTAGTGTTTACTGAAGTGTATTTACAGTATGTCTGGAACCCATTTTTTCAGTCGAGGCTGTAATAGCTAAACTGATAGATTAGTAAGACACCGTGCGATGCAAGGCTAGTCTGGGTCGCAACCACTTCGTGGTCGAACAGTGAGACTCGGTCGGTCGTATGTAGCAGCAGTTGTCGTAGCCTTGGGAAAGAGTAAGGCGCTATTTATGCGTGTTTTTCATGAGTGTTCTGGAAACTCTGAATTTTACGGTGTAAATATTTTCGCTTTAATATATCTCCAAGTTTTGTTACCTCCAACATGCCTCATCCTTCGTCAACGCCGATTATCACCTTGGAAGACGTCAAGGAGAAACTTTACCAGACTACGTGTAGATTAGGAAGGCAGTGCAAAGGAACTACCGTAAACAGAGCTAAACAGGAGAAAGCGTAACTGCTTCTCTATACATTCCCGTCAGGGCCAAATAGATAACGGCATACTAGAGGAATATGGCAATTCGTGTAAACCAGCATGCGATTAGCTATGAACGTATTGTGTTCAATATGTCGTTTTGTTGAGGAATTATTTATAATGTGCACTTTACTGATTATAATGTGCATGATACTGATTCAAGTGAGTGGTGGTTAATATGGCAATTACGAAAAATACTTGACTGCGTCAGATTTTCACGACATTACATTTTTGATGTTAAATTCATGTTTCAGCGGGATAGCATCAGCCAGGCAGTAACAATATCTAGATCTGATTCTGATGTAACCACATCGGACTCATCGGCTCCGGTTAATTGCGCAGTCATAGGCAAATAGGCAAAAAGAACTGCGATTTCATTAGGCATGTCGGTAATGTAGAAGAGGAAACGTAAAAGCGATAACACAGAGTTACGCCTACTAGTATCTCGGGTGAGTCGTTTTCATAATGAGTATAATTAGACAGAGGGTTACAGATGCATCTGAATAATAAATAGTCAATGTACAGAAGGCTGACCTTATAGGTACGTAAATGGTGAATTATTTAAAAAAAAAAGGCTTTAGATAACTCTAAAAATACAGTACATTGCGTTCATCATCAGCATCATCAGCATGGTTACGCCCACTGCAGGGCAAAGGCCTCTCCCATACTTCTCCAACTACCCCGGTCATGTACTAATTGTGGCCATGTTGTCCCTGCGAACTTCTTAATCTCATCCGCCCACCTAACTTTCTGCCGACCCCTGCTACGCTTCCCTTCCCTTGGAATCCACTCCGTAACCCTTAATGACCATCGGTTATCTTCCCTCCACCTTACATGTCCTGCCCATGCCCCCCATTTATTTTTCTTGATTTCAACTAAGATGTCATTAACTCGCTTTTGTTCCCTCACCCAATCTGCTCTTTTCTTATCCCTTAACGTTACAGCCATCATTATTCTTTTCATAGCTCGTTGCCTCGTCCTCAATTTAAGTAGATGCCTTTTCGTAAGCCACCAGGTTTCTGCCCCGTACGTGAGCACTGGTAAGGCACAGCGGTTATACACTTTTCTCTTGAGGGATAATGGCAACCTACAGTTCATGATCTGAGAATGCCTGCCAAACGCATCCCAGCCCATTCTTATTCTTCTGATTATTTCAGTCTCATGATCCGAATCCGCGGTCACTACCTGTCCTAAGTAGATGTATTCCCTTACCACTTCCAGTGCCTCGCTACCTACCGTATACTGCCGTTCTCTTCCGAGACTGTTAAACATTACTTTAGTTTTCTGCAGATCAATTTTTAGACGCACCTTTCTGCTTTGCCTCTCCAGGTCAGTGAGCATGCATTGCAATTGGTCCCCTGAGTTAATAACCAATACAATATCAGCAGCGAATCGCAAGTTACTAAGGTATTCTCCATTAACTCTTATCCCCAATTCTTCCCAATTAAGGTCTCTGAATACCTCCGGTAAACACGCTAAGAGTAGCATTAGAGAGATCGTATCTCCCTGCCTTACGCTTTTCTCTAAGTTGCATTATCACGTTGCATTATCATAGTTCGAAAACGCATGCTAGTCATTAGGAAATTTGAAGGGCTGTGGTTTACAAAACGAAATTCTGAACAGGCGTTTAGAGCAACTAGAAAATTGTTTGATTCCAGGAAATTTGCAAGGCGAGTGAAAATGAAGTGTTCAAAAATTTGGCAAGGTATCGAGGTTAGTGAAAGAGCCTGTGATTGGATAGATCATGCAAGCATGCTGATATAATAAACGGAACCACCTTACCGTTTATTGTGTCATGGGGTAAAATAATCTTGTTAAGTGGTCTAGTAAAATTAAAGGTAAGTATGGCGGAGCTACGGGTGTTGGAGAAACTTAGAATTGATACCATCAGTGCCAGGTGACAATAACCGCTTTAGCATGGAAATTCTACCTCATTGTTCTAAGGTATTGCGGTCGAGTATCAGAAAGTTGAAGAAAGAAAAAGGTGGCGTATTCGCTAATTATTGCTCTGAAGAATGATTGAACGACGTGTTCAGTACAGAAGCTCACAAACAATGTTCTACTTGACCACTTGAATCGCTGCTAATACGTATAGTGTTATCTTTGCTACATTTGCTGATGTTCGAGTATCGTGTTGGGATAGTTTTAATTAGATATGGTATGGTCGAGTTAAATAAGCTGAGCGTGTACATTTAAAGGGCTGCTACATGCTCTGGCATCGGATGTATACACTCGCTTCTGTCAGCGGTTTGTGTTATTTTCGCGTAATGCGAAGACGTGGGATTGTTCCCCACATGGGGCAAGTTGTTTTTTCATCCACTTTCATTGCCATTAATTCATCATTTTCTCTAATTCAAATCGCAAGTACAAGCAATTTTCCCTATGTTTTCATCGGTGTCTTTGTTGGCGTCTCATGGTACGATTAATAAAAGTGGGGCCCCTCGGTTAACTCCCTTTCTTCTCGTTCTTACATAACGATGCTCTCGAATCTGGCAACATTGATGCCTTCAGGTAGCATGTGTGGGGTTCATTGTACAGTTGCCTTCACCCAGAAAGATCACGTACTCGTGACGCCTGCGGGACAAAGTATGTTCCACATCTACCGCCAAAGTTTGTAAGTGGTGGCGCTGGCTAACACTCCCGAGGTTAGTTCTAGTAGTAGCATATAAATACCCAAGAAAGTGGATGGTGAAACCGCACCGCAGAAGCTCAATTAGTTACAGCATCACGCGTGGGATCGTTCCCCACCTGTGGCAAGTTGTTTTTCATTCATTTTCATTGCTATTAATTTATCATTTTCTTTAATTGAATTCGCAAGTAGAAGTAATTTCCCTTATGTTTTCATTGATCTCTTTGTTGGCGTTTCATGATACGATTAATAAAAATTGGGCCCCTCGGTTTACCCCCTTTCTTCTCGTTCTTACATAACGATGCTCTCGAATCCGGCAGCATTGATGCCTTCAGGTAGCATGTGTGGGGTTCATTGAACAGTTGCCTTCACCCAGAAAGATCACGTACTTGTGACGCCTGCGGGACAAAGTATGTTCCACATCTACCGCCAAAGTTTGTAAGTGGTGGCGCTGGCTAACACTCCCGAGGTTAGTTCTAGTAGTAGCATATAAATACCCAAGAAAGTGGATGGTGAAACCGCACCGCAGAAGCTCAATTAGTTACAGCATCACGCGTGGGATCGTTCCCCACCTGTGGCAAGTTGTTTTTCATTCATTTTCATTGCTATTAATTTATCATTTTCTTTAATTGAATTCGCAAGTAGAAGTAATTTCCCTTATGTTTTCATTGATCTCTTTGTTGGCGTTTCATGATACGATTAACAAAAATTGGGCCCCTCGGTTTACCCCCTTTCTTCTCGTTCTTACATAACGATGCTCTCGAATCCGGCAGCATTGATGCCTTCAGGTAACATGTGTGGGGTTCATTGAACAGTTGCCTTCACCCAGAAAGATCATGTACTCGTGACGCCTGCATGAGAGAGGATGTTCCACATCTGCCGCCAAAGTTTGTGAGTGGTGGCGCTGGCTAACACTCCCAAGGTTAGTTCTAGTAGTAGCATATAAATACCCAAGAAAGTGGATGGTGAAACCGCGCCGCGGTAGCTCAATTAGTTACAGCATCACGCGGGGGATCGTTCCCCACCTGCGGCAAGTTGTTTTTTCATCCACTTTCATTGCCATTAATCCATCATTTTATCTAATTCAAATCGAAAGTACAAGCAATTTTTCCTGTTTCAATCGGTGTCTTTGTTGGCCGTCTCATGATACGAATTATAAAAATCGGGCCCCTCGGTTAACCCCCTTTCTTCTCGTTCGTACGTAACGATTCTCTCGAATCCGGCAGCATTGATGCCTTCAGGTAGCATGTGTGGGGTTCATTCAACAGTTGCCTTCACCCAGAAAGATCACGTACTCGTGACGCCTGCGGGACAAAGGATGTTCCACATCCGCCGCCAAGATTTGTGAGTGGTGGCGCTGACTAACACCCCCCAGGATAGTTCTAGTATTAGCACATAAATAACCAAGAAAGTTGATAGTGAAACCGCGCCGCGTTAGCTCAATTGGTTAGAGTATCTCATGCTTATTGTGAAGACGTGGGATCGTTCCCCACCTGCGCCAAGTTGTTTTTTCATCCATTTTCATTGGCATTAATTTATCATTTTCTTTAACTCAGTTAGCAAGTACAAGTAATTTCCCCTGTGTTTTGCATGGTTTCTTTGTTTGTTGGCTTCTCTTAATATACTCAAGTCAGGAATATGTAGAGGTGGTACGTGTGGGTTGATAATTAGTCATGAACTGTTAAGGTCTGAGCAAATGTTAAGGTAGTTTATAGCTTCTGCAGATACTAGATTAGAAAAAGCGAAGGATGCGACCAGCCGATAGTCGAAAGCTAAAATCTCCTAAAAGAAAGCACGTGACCCAGGGAATTGAAGAGATATTTCGTTTAGTGTACAATGAATTTTTCCTGCGAAATAAAAATTGGGATTCCGTGAACTTTACTAGACACCTCTGATTAATTTTTCAAACTAGTTTATAGACAGCGCTTGGTTTGATTTATTTATTTTATTTATTTACAAAATACTGCAGAACCATGCTGGCCGAAAGAGGAGTGGTAAAATTAAAAAAAAATAATCATACATTTATTCAGAAGAAAACAAAGAAAACGCTTACATCTCTGCTGCGAAATTAACAGATAAAAATTACTCAGGTCAATTGAGTCAGTGCTGTTTAACAACGATAATGGTAGTGTGTTTCGTTGTTTACTAGTACGGGGAAAATGAAAATTTCTATGCGTTAGTTCTTATTTGATAGGGAGATAAGGATTCAGAGTGGTGATGTCTGGTTTGTCTTGTGGTTAATGAGCGGGCATATGGGGCAGGATGGATAGAGAGTGTACTATTTTTTAGGAGAAAAAGAAATTTAATCCTTAAAATTTTCTGCCGTAGTTGTTATGTCTATACCATGAAGATGCATGATAGTTGTTGGTGAGTCAGTTATACGGTAATTGGAAAAGATAAACCCGACTGCTTCCCGGCAAATAATTTCCCGTTGATTAATGTTGTGTTCAATATGTGGATCCGAGATGGTGCATGCGAGTTCCGTTTCCGGCTTAATGAGTGATCTGTATGCATGGAGTAGTCGCACAAAAGAGGCACACATGACAATGGTCATTGTAATCATGCTTGGAAAAGGGTATACGCTGACAATATGGTGGTTGATAGAAAGGAATGTTGAAACCACTGTAATTGCCAACAGTGATGTAGCACCGACAACGCCACGTAGTTTGCACAGCAGCTCACAGCCGTCAAGTTCCCTCCCTACATCATCATCATCATCATCATCATCATAATCATCATCATCATCCGGGTTACGTCAACTGCAGGGCAAAGGACTCTTCCTTACTTCTCCCCGGTCATGTACAAAGTCTGACCATGTTGTCCCTGCTAACTTCCTAATCTCATCCGCCCACCTAACTTTCTGCCGCCCCCTGCTACGCTTCCCTTCCCTTGGAATCCAGTCCGTAACCCTTAATGACCATCGGTTATTTTCCTTCCTCATTACATGTCCTGCCCATGCCCATATATTTTTCTTGATATCAACTAAGATGCCATTAACTCGTGTTTCTTCCCTCACCCAATCTGCTCTTTTCTTATCCCTTAACGTTACACCCATCATTCTTCTTTTCATAGCTCGTTGCCTCGTTCTCAATTTAAGTAGAACCCTTTTCGTAAGCCTCCAGGTTTCTGCCCCTTACATGAGTACTGGTAAGACTTAGCTGTTATACACTTTTCTCTTGAGGGGTAATGGCAACCTGCTGTTCGTGATCTGAGAACGCCTGCCAAACGCACCCCAGCCCATTCTTATTCTTCTAATTATTTCACTCTTGATCCGTATCCGCGCTCACTTCCTGTCCTAAGTAGATGTAATCCCTTACCACTTCCAGTACCTCGCTACCTATCGTAAACTGCTGTTCTCTTCCGAGACTGTTAAACATTACTTTAGTTTTCTGCAGATTAATTTTTAGACCCACCCTTCTGCTTTGCCTCTCCAGGTCAGTGAGCATGCATTGTAGTTGGTCCCCGGAGTTACTAAGCAAGGCAATATCATCGGCAACTCGCAAGTTACTAAGGTATTCTCCATTAACTCTTATCCCCAATTCTTCCCAATCCAGGTCTCTGAATACCTCCTGTAAACGCGTTGTGAATAGCGTTGGAGAGATCGTAGCTCCCTGCCTGGCGCATTTCTTTATTGGGATTTTGTTGCTTTCTTTATGGAGGACTACTGTGGCTGTGGAGCCGCTATAGATCATCATCATCATCATCAGCCTGGTTACGCCCACTGCAGGGCAAAGGCCTCTCCCATATTTCTCCAACAACCCCGGTCATGTACTAATTGTGGCCATGCCGTCCCTGCAAACTTCCTAATCTCATCCGCCCACCTAACTTTCTGCCGCCCCCTGCTACGCCTCCCTTCCCTTGGGATCCAATCCGTAACCCTTAATGACCATCGGTTATCTTCCCTCCTCATTACATGTCCTGCCCATGCCCATTTCTTTTTCTTGATTTCAACCCGCCGTGGTTGCTCAGTGGCTATGGTGTTGGGCTGCTGAGCACGAGGTCGCGGGATCGAATCCCGGCCACGGCGGCCTCATTTCGATGGGGGCGAAATGCGAAAACACCCGTGTGCTTAGATTTAGGTGCACGTTAAAGAACCCCAGGTGGTCAAAATTTCCGGAGACCTCCACTACGGCGTGCCTCATAATCAGAAAGTGGTTTTGGCACGTAAAACCCCAAATATTATTATTATTTTCTTGATATCAACTAAGATGTCATTAACTCGCGTTTGTTCCCTCACCCAATCTGCTCTTTTCTTATCCCTTAACGTTACACCTATGATTCTTCTTTCCATAGCTCGTTGTGTCGTCCTCAATTTGAGTAGAACCCTTTTCGTAAGCCTTCAGGTTTCTGCCCCATAGGTGAGTACTAGTAAGACACAGCTATTATATACTTTTCTCTTGAGGGATAACGGCAACCTGCTGTTCATGATTTGGGAATGCCTGCCAAACGCACTCCAGCCCATTGTTATTCTTCTGATTATTTCCATCTCATGATCAGGATCCGCCGTCACTACCTGCCCTAAGTAGATGTTTCCCTTACGACTTCCAGTGCCTCGCTGCCTATTGTAAATTGCTGTTCTCTCCCGAGACTGTTAAGCATTACTTTAGTTTTCTGCATATTAATTTTTAGACCCACTCTTCTGCTTTGCCTCTCCAGGTCAGTGAGCATGCATTGCAATTGGTCCCCTGAGTTACTAAGCAAGGCAATATCATCAGCGAATCGCAAGTTACTAAGGTATTCTCCATTAACTTTTTTCCTCAATTCTTCCCAATCCAGGTCTCTGAATACCTCCTGTAAACACGCTGTGAATAGCATTGGAGATATCGTATCTCCCTGCCTGACGCCTTTCTTTATTGGGATTTTGTTGCTTGCTTTATGGAGGACTACGGTGGCTGTGGAGCCGCTGTAGATATCTTCCAGTATTTTTACATATGGCTCATCTACACCCTGATTCCGTAATGCCTCCATGACTGCTGAGGTTTCGACTGAATCAAACGCTTTCTCGTAATTAATGAAAGCTATATATAAGGGTTGGTTATATTCTGCACATTTCTCTATCACTTGATTGATAGTGTGAATATGGTCTATTGTTGAGTAGCCTTTACGGAATCCTGCCTGGTCCTTTGGTTGACAGAAGTCTAAGGTGTTCCTGATTCTATTTGGAATTACCTTAGTAAATACTTTGTAGGCAACAGACAGTAAGCTGATCGGTCTATAATTTTTCAAGTCTTTGGCGTCCCCTTTCTTATGGATTAGGATTATGTTAGCGTTCTTCCAAGATTCCGGTACGCTCGAGGTCATGAGGCATTGCGTATACAGGGTGGCCAGTTTCTCTGGAACAATCTGTCCACCATCCTTCAACAAATCTGCTGTTACCCGATCCTCCCCAGCTGCCTTCCCCCTTTGCATATCTCCTAAGGCTTTCTTTACTTCTTCCGGCGTTACCTTCGGGATTTCGAATTCCTCTAGACTATTTTCTCTTCCATTATCGTCGTGGGTGCCACTGGTACTGTATAAATCTCTATAGAACTCCTCAGCCACTTGAACTATCTCATCCATATTAGTAATGATATTGCCGGCTTTGTCTCTTAACCGGCTATAGATATCTTTCAGCATTTTTACATACGGCTCGTCTACACCCTGATTCCGTAATGCCTCCATGACTGCTGTGGTTTCGACAGAATCAAACGCTTTCTCGTAATCAATGAAAGCTATATTTAAGGGTTGGTTATATTCTGCACATTTCTGTATCACCTGATTGATAGTGTGGATATGGTCTATTGTTGAGTAGCCTTTGCGGAATCCTGCTTCGTCCTTTGGTTGACAGAAGTCTAAGGTGTTCCTGATTCTAGTTGCGATTACCTTATTAAATACTTTGTAGGCAACGGACAGTAAGCTGAACGGTCTATAATTTTTCAAGTCTTTGGCGTCCCCTTTCTTATGGATTAGGAATATGTTAGCGATATTCCAAGATTCCGGTACGCTCGAAGTCATGAGGCATTGCGTGTACAGGGTGGCCAGTTTTTCTAGAGCAATCTGCCCAACATCCTTCAACAAATCTGCTCTTACCTCATCTTCCCCAGCTGCCTTCCCCCTTTGCATAGCTCCCAAGGCTTTTTTTACTTCTTCCGGCGTTACTTGTGGGATTTCAAATTCCTCTAGACTATTCTCTCTTCCATTATCGTCGTGGGTGCCACTGGTACTGTATAAATCTCTATAGAACTCCTCAGCCGCTTCAGCTATCTCATCCATATTAGTAATGATATTGCCGGCTTTGTCTCTTACCGCATACATCTGATTCTTGCCTATTCCTAGTTTCTTCTTCACTGCTTTTAGGCTTCCTCCTTTCCTGAGAGCATGTTCAATTCTGTCCATATTATACTTCCTCATGTCAGCTGTCTTAAGCTTGTTGATTAATTTGGAAAGTTCTGCCAGTCCTATTTTCCCTCCTTATATATCAGCGCTTAAAATCAACAGGAAAAACAAATCGCCCAGATCTACTAGCCGACTGTGAGTCATTCTGCTCGGGACATCATTTGAAGTTTTGGCCTCAGAGTTGCTTAATGCCGAGGCGGGAACTTCGAAACGAGCAATCAAACCTGAAAACAATAAATGAGGCCTTTAAGACAGCAATTGCCTCCTTACTTAGAAAAAGTTGTACTTTCGCTTGAAAGGCGAAGCATCGATTGTGATAGCGAATTGACAGGCAACTATACGATGTAAGGATAGTACTTCTTCCGGCCATATCAACTTCTAAACATTCGCTTGCTAACTAAATTAACTAGCATGATGTCAGCGCGCACAGCAAACATGAACACATCACACTCGATGAGTGTGGCGATTCGCTGTCAAAACGCTGGCGTTAGGAAGCGCGGCTGCAGTCGCGAGCGAAGTGAGATTCGTGCTGTCGCTTCAACGCAAACTGAGTGCCGAGAGCACACAGCACGCTCGAAGGTGGGAGCCGTCCTCGCACTTAGATTCCCCCAAGGCAGATCGCTCTCAAGATAAGGCCAAGCGACACCGCGTATCCGCCACGGACGCAGTTGCACCCGGGGTAGGACGCCGCCATCTTCCCTCCCCACGGTGCCTCGGAACGGTGGGTGCCTCGCGCGCGACAGGAGACGGCGCGCTTCTTCCCCGCTTTCCTCCCTTTCGCACGGGCGAGATTGAGCTACGATCGTCTGCTCCCTTGCCACGCTTTCAGCCGAAAACACAGCGTAGGGCCCATGGCCACGGTATTATCGCCGTTGGATTTGATTCAAAATATTACGTAGACGGCGACCGCAACGGCAGAAATGTGCCTCCAGTGTCCATATAACTGCTATCGCAAGAAAACTAAACTGAAAAAAAAGGGGGACATATGCCTTAATTTCGAAGGTCAGCTCAAATGTCATGCTGCAGTCAAGTTGGAGAGCTAGGTGCTTGGATGTTGTCCTACAGGGCGCTGGAAACAGAGAAATGTAGCTGTTTTACACAAAACACAGAAAATAAACAATATCCATCGACATTATTTGAATCAAATATGTTTAATAGTAAAATCTGGAGCAGTCTCAAATAAAAAAAAAGATTAGCCTAAACTTGTGGCCAATCAGCTGCAAATAAAAGGTCCCATAAAGCTGAAAATTTCAACTAAAGAAATCTCGCTCACTGAGACAGTGGGCTACTGAGAGTCTTAAAGTATGTCCATGTATATGTGGTTCACTTTACCCAACACGCATTACTATGTCATACAGAAAGAAAGTTGCGTACATCACACCGAGAAAAAGTTGGAACTTATCTATATAATTCACACCGTTGTTTCTTTACTATCGCATAATTATAGCTAACGTTTAACTATTTTAATAAATTTTTTTCCAATTCCGGTTAATCATAATTTTTTGATGCGACGGTACCTCTCTTCCCCAACAAACAAACAGCCTTGTAAACGCTGCGCCCTTGTCCCCGTATGAGTAGACGGAAATATTTGAAGAGGAAGCAGGCAACCGAAAATAAGACGCTGGCCTTCACTGTGAGAGAATGCTGCTGTTGCAGTTTAGGGGTTTTACTCAAGCTCGCGCGTGCGCACCTGACCCTCCTCTAGATAACACAGCCCCAGCGGAGCGGCAGGCGCTCTCTAGCACCTTCGCCGGAGCCATAACAGTCAGCGCTGTGACTCCTAACCCTTGGTTTGCAGTGAGTTGCGACCACGGTGGTTTCAAGCCAAAGGGAGGAGGTTAGTCATTAACGTAAGGCGTTATTGACCTCAGTTGCACCAACAATGGAAACAACGGGCAAAACCACAGCGGCGGAGCGTTCAGCACGATTGAGGCGAAAATCTCACAATCGGGGAAATACACAAAGGTGGATCCGTGCTCTGGTCATGGTGCCGTCAGTGGCTCACGAAGGCTGGACGCTGCTGGGAGACGGCGTGCGGTGGTCTTAGCGGCTTAGTTAACTTGCGTCCAGTTGCGGCGTCGTGAGCGCAAAGACAAAAATCTTCGGGGGAACCACGTTTCTCCCGACGGATTCTCCCCGGTGCGACATAAGGGGAGGTAAAAGGGTGCCTCGGCCGCAATGTCGCAGCAAGGCTCGACAGGCAGCGGCGAAAGGTGCCACTCAACCCTGCGCGAGTGTGATCATCACGGGATACACTGAAGATGTCTGAATGCACGTGCATTACCGCACCTCCCCTCCTTTGAGCTGCGAAGAGGCCGCCGTCACCTGAGGCTTTTCCGAGAGGGACATGCTGCTCCGTCATCAACAGGGGTTGAGTCCGTGTGGGAGCTGTTGTGGAATAAGAGACGGATAAGTTGTGGAAAAATAACAGATGTCCGTTCGCTTCGAGCGCATCAAGAAGACTGCAGAATTTGTGATTTCGAGCTTTGGCAGCTTTACGGTGGGACGTATTTGCGAATCGTTTGCGCTAGATTCTCTTTGACCTGAGGAGTTTATTGTGCAATCTAATGAAGCATTTGTGCAGCTTAAGTCGCGTCGCATGCATTGTACCTTTGTTTTCGCCACGCTGATATTTTCTCTCTACATTTCGGAGCATGCAAATTCCTCTTCAAAAGCTTCATCTTCAACGCCTTTTTCTATCTCGCGATCTACTTTAAGAGAAAGAAGATTTATTTTTTCTTCCACCTCACCGATTGCTGCGCTGCCGTCCATGATGGAATCTTCGTTGAGCAGCTTGGTTGTAGATGTTCGCACCACGGCCCTTCTTCGCTTGATTCTGTCGATATCCATCTTTTGACGTCCCTATTCCCGGGTTCCGGCACGAAAATGTTTTCTTAATTCTGGCGGTCTTCCACATTTCTCGTTTCAAGCGGTCTTCCCCCAGGAGCGCCAAGGCATCTTTCTTCAGATCAGTCATGTTGTTGGTCGGCACATATGGGCCGACCTGAGCTGCAGTAAGTACTCTTTCCGCCACCGCCTCCATAAGCCATCGGCCATGGAAGTCTGGTACTTCCAGCGTCGAGAGAGATGCATGCCAGCGCCAGGAATTTCGTCCGGCAGCAGGTGTGGAGGAAGGGTCGTCAACTTTCTTCCGACAAGGAAGTGCGCCAGTGACAGTGGTTCTGGCTCTTGAGCATCATCATATATGAAAGTCAAAGGGCGTTAGTTCATCACGTCCTCCAAATCATAAACAACGGTGGGCAGTTCTTCGGAACTCAAGCTGCTCCGACCTAACACCTTTCGCAATGCTACTTTCACAGATCGCGCCATCCGGTCCCAGAATCCGCCCCATCAAGCTGCCCGTTCAACAATAAACTTGCATCTGTCCTAGTTTCCGGCGAAATATGACTGCAATTCCTCGGCTTGCAACAGCCTGAACATGGCCGTTAGATCCCTGGCTGCGCGCTTGAATGTGAGCGCGTTGTCCGAATACACCGTCGAGTAGATTCCACGGCGTGCCACAAAGCGTTTAAAGGCCAAGAGGAAGGCTGTAGCCGACAGGTCACGTACGAGCTCAAGGTGGACGGCACGTGTCCCAGCACAGGTGAAAATAGCTATGTAGAATTTTTTTGCTGTCGCGTGACTGTTGACAAATCAAGAGCCCTGCAAAATCAATGCCAACGATGTCGAACGGCTTTCCTTTTGTCACTCTGTCAGCTGGAAGGGGTGCTACTGGTTCCGTAGCTGGAGGGCAACTTTGTTTGAGACAGACGAGGCACTGCTTGATAAATTTCTTTACGGCCTGACGTCCTATGATAATCCAATATGATTTTCGCAGCTGTGCTAGAGTATTGCGTACGCCCACGTGCAGCATTCTCAAATATTTTTTTTTCCGTATGAACAGTGACGTGAGGGGGTGATTGCCAGGGAGAACGATGAGATGCTTAGTCTCTTCGTTGTTATCACTGAATTGCAAGCGTCGACCAACTGGCATGAGGCCCTCTTTGTCGAAGTACGGATTGAAAGGCAGAACAGGAGAGCTCTTGTGCAGTGGTCTTCGATTCTTCACGTTTGAAATGTCACTGAGCGCATCTCCTTGAGCGTTAGCCAACCAGTATCTTTCGGCGCCGATTACTTCAGCTCGTAATGGGCCGATCGTTAATTCTCAACATTGAGGATTGCCATGGATGAGGATGACACTATGGGCATCACCGTCGCCTTTCGCTCTTCCATTTGGCACTCCCCAACCTTCGAGCTCGGCTCACTTGTCGTTGGCCAGTGCGTGTCATCCTCCAGAAGCCAACGGGGTCCTCTCCACCACAATTCGCTTTCCCGCAGGGCTGATTGGTCACCAAAGGAAAATACTTTAAGCTCCTCTTCCCCAAGCACCTTTAACTGCAGCTTTTCGGATAGGTTGCGATGGATGAAGGTTAGCGGAGAGCCTCCATCGAGGAGAAGCCTGACAGGTGTACGTTCATGTGGACCCTCTGTCCAAGCTCGCGCTCGCGCTGTCTGTAGGAGGAACTGCTACTCTTCAGTGCACATCAAGTTATCTCCCGTGCCTAAGGAGGGCTTCAACACCGTGCTTGCTCAATCAACGGTGACGAAGATGCATTGTCGCACATTGTCGTTAAGTGTCTTCCGTTGCAATGCGCACACCTGAGCCACTTAGCTTTACGGCATTCTCTTGGCACGTGCCCCCATGTTGTGCACCGGAAACACCGATTGTCACGCTTTAGCACGTCTCTCTTATCCACCACAGATATGTTTGCGTTACAGTTGTCGGTCTCATGGCCGTTCGAATTACAAACTAGACATCATGTGCTGTCCTTGATCGTGGTGTGCAGTGCCGCTACAGTAGGCATGTTCGCCGCTTTAATGTTGCTGTTGCACCTTTCCTTTACCATTTCGGCACTGTTGTCTGTCGGTGCTTCGGCTCGCTGTATGGTCTCCTGCGTCGCAACCTCTTTTCTAAAAAAACGCAGGAGCACCTCCAGCTCACTTCCCACTTTCGTAGCCTCGTTTTTTCGTTGGTATTCCTAACGAAGGCCGGCAGGCACCGCTTTCTTTATTACGGTCAGTAACAAAGTCCCATAATTGCCGACACTCACGCCTAGAGAAGTGAGGCTGCGTGCACCTGTCTCTACTTCGTCGACGAGGCTGCGCAGTTGAGCAGTTGACCGAGATTCCGTTAGTCTTGCAATGGCTTGATGTTAAGTAGCCGTGACATGTGGTCTTCTATAATTACTTCCTTTCTGCCGAACCTCTCCTTTAATAGCGAGAGAGCAACTTCGTAGTTGCCTTCCGACAAGTCAAGCCCTGCTACCGCAGCCGCCGCCTTTCTTGTCAAGTAGCTGTTGAGGTACTTGAATATGTCTACGTTTGAAAGGTTCTGGTTAGCGTTGATAGTCGACTCAAACTGACTCCAGAACTCTTGCCACTCTCGAAGCTCTCCGTTGAATTTCAAGGAAACGACACCTTGGTGCACCTGGGGGGATGACCGCTTGAAAGGCCGCATGTAGAAGACCGCCAGAATTAAGCAAACCTTTTGGTGCCGGAACCCGGGAATAGGGACGTCAGAAGATGGATATCGACAGAATCAAGCGAAGAAGGGCCGTGGTCCGAACATTTACAACCAAGCTGCTCGAAACCTGAAAGGCATCACCGCACTGTCGGTCGCTGTTCGTTCAACGTGCCCGCAAGTAATTTACACGCAGTTTGAGGGGTGTCAAGTGTCCAGCGCTTCTGCCGTAGCGACCTCAGCAGTGCCGTTTTAGGTGGGGGAGTCCTCCTCGCCCCATCGTCGGCGGCCCCCAGCGCGGGGGAGCTTTGGCTCCAGAATGCAGGATATGCAACAACCTCCCCCGGATGAGCGAACTATTATTGAACGCATTGCTCCACAATCTCTAATAGATGCCGCAGCTGTATCGGTCGCTTCACGGCCCTTCTTCGCTTAATTCTGTCGATATCCATCTTTTGACGTCCCTATTCCTGGGTTCTGGCACCGAAATGTTGTGGAATAAGAGAGGAGAACTTTAACTTATGGAAAAATGACAGACGTCCGTTCACTTCGAGCGCACAAAAAAGACTCCATAATTGGTTGATTTCTAGCTTTGGCAGCTTTACAGTGGGGCTTATTTCGGAATCGCTTTGAACTGTGGAGTGTAATGTGCGACCTGATGAAGCATTTGTGCAGCTAAAGCCTTTCTGGAAGATCGAGCACATAGGTATCAAGGAACATGAGCCAGTTCGTCACCAGGACGCGGTCCTTCAGCACTATAAAGAAGCCGTCAACATTGAGAATGGCCGCTATAAGATGTCGTTCCCTTGTAATTGGATGGTTTACGAGCTTGGCGACAGCTACGAGTACGCAGCAAGGCGTTTTAAAGCACAGACAACGCGCCTCTTGAAATGAGATTGGTTGATTAGGGAATACGACGCCTGTCTAAGAGACTACATAGAAAAGGGCTACGTAGAGCCAGCCAGCAAGGATTACTGCACGTAGGAAGGTTCGGTGTACTATATGCCTCATCAAACAGTTGTTCGTCACGAAAGCCAGACGACAAAACTGAGGGTAGTATTCGATGCGTCATCAAGTGCCGAAAATCACCCCTCACTGAACAATGTTTTGGACAGTGGCCCAAACCTAAACCCAGAGGTCATTGAACTTCTGATGAATTTCCTCACTTACAACATTGCCATGCTTGCGGATATTGAAAAGGAATTTCTCCAAATATCCCTATCAGAGGGCGATCGCAACGCTGTGCAGTTCCTCTGGTACGCTATGACGCCAATGAAAGGGGAAGAACTTCTTGCTGTGGTTACCTATCGGGTGACTCGCGTGCCGTTCAGTGTCACGTCGAGCCCATTTCTCTTGGCTGCAACGTTGCGACATCATCTTGAAAGCCTGCCGGAACAATGTGCTGAGACTGCGGGTATCCTGCGCAAGCATGTTTACGTGGACGACCTAATAACTGGGGTTGACAGCCTTGACAAAGGTAGTCTTGTGCCAGGAATGAAAAGATATAGGAGCAGCTCGAGACACACACTGCCCTTGCCGCGTTGGAGGTCGTCGCGAGCCAGGCCGAACAATGAATGAGGGTGCAGAGGAGCTTAATAGTTTGTAATAGAGCCAAGAAGGCCGCTGTCGTCGGGTCACCTCAGTTCTACGTGGCGTCGCCTGCTTTATCGGACGTGTTGGGTCCGTGGTAGTAAAAGGGGTGCTAAGACGCGTCTCTTCATGCTCATCCTGACGGAGATTTCTCTGTCGTTGCTCTTCTGTTGCTCTCGGGGTTTTCGCCACGGAATAATAGCAAAGGCGCGCCGTCCCGCCCTGGATGGTGTCTTGAAGTTCTTGCACAGCAGGGTCCTTCGGTTCCGCTCTTTTGGTTGAAGTCTGCTTCGCGGCCACAGAGGTAGCTGCGTGGATGTAGTGCTCGCAACTCGATCGCAGGGTTGTACTGCGCTTCTGGCAATTCTTCCCCGCTGCCATTTCGGACCGAAAGCTCTTCTACTGCTTTTGAAATGCGTAGCATTTCTATGCCTACCCAAGGAGGCAAAATAATAGGCGACCCTAATCTTTTACTTAGGTGTCTCTTAGTGGCCCTCGCACATCGGCGTTGGTGTTCTTTTTGTTTGGAGAGCGAACGTCTTTCCCCTGGCACGATATGCGGCAACGAGGGAGGGCGAGGAGAAAGGACAGGGCGCGTCACCTCGCGGGGCACGAACTGCACCTGTCGCGCCCTCTCCCGTGTTGGCGTCATAGCATGCAACAAGCGCGCGTGCGCAGCTGCTGCGAACGAGCGAGCAGCTGTGCGCAGGGAGATCAGAAGCTCAAGAGGAGGGCGTGACGTCACATCCGCTCTATTAGGGATATATTTAGTCTATGTCTGGCAACCGTTTTCCATTAATGAAGTGGTTAAATATCACGCCACTTGTGTGTGCGACGTCATTAGTGACGTCATTTCTTCTGCTTTCTACTCCCGAGCTTCCAGGAATTTAGCCAAAGTCTTGCTCATGGGACGGATCTCCAAAGTCTATAATTCTGTGCTTTGGTATGCGTTAATAAGTGATTTCTAATTAATTCATGAGTAACTTGAGTAACTGAACTAGTCACTAAACTGATATTTTATTATATCTACAATAAAATCCATGAATTTTGTATTGTACTATTTTTTTCTATTTCATTCTGATTTATTTCGAGTTGCGTCCCCGCTCGTCTGAGGAGTTGAACCGGAAATGCTGCCAAGAAACAATAGAGTCACTCGATGCTCGTGCCACCAAAAACGTCCGTCTGTCCGTCACGTAAGACGATCGCTTTCAAGATAGGGCCCGCAGCAGCGAGCGAATAGACCTTCGTGCTGTCGCTCGCTTCACCGAGATCTAAGCCGCGAGAATACAGTGCGCACGAACGTATTAGCACCTGCCGCACTGCCTCCCCATCAC
This sequence comes from Dermacentor variabilis, assembly GCF_050947875.1. NCBI lineage: Eukaryota > Metazoa > Arthropoda > Arachnida > Ixodida > Ixodidae > Dermacentor > Dermacentor variabilis. The sequence continues at coordinate 17,148,088 of NW_027460291.1, read as the reverse complement.
AGATCGCTATGAAGATAGGAGCGATAGGAGCTAAAGAGCGATCACAGCTGATAATGATCAGAACGTCTTCAGAGGACCTGGCGCCGCCACCTGCCGTAGTTTTCTGGCCTCATCAATTCACCTGGCGCCGCCGTCCGCAGCAGTTCTCGCCGCAGCGATGGAGTTTATGTTGGTTGGACCAAGTTTCATAACATTGATAAACACACCGGGCTGCGTCGAGGTTAGCAAGTGGCACAGTGCTCACGCATATTTGGGAAACTACCAGAGAAATTTCTGCGTGAATTCTTTTGTTTTCTTTCTTGCCTCGTTGTGGCTTTTGAGTTTTCCTTTCTGTCGCTTCCTGTGACTTGGAATGCGGTGCTGGCTGTTTACAGCCTGCACGTTTGTATCCACCACGCCAGCAACACATTCCAAGCAACAGGCGGCGATAGAAAGGAACGCTTTAGCAGCCACAACGAATCAAGAAAAAAAAACAAAAAGCAGTAAGAGACCTTCAGCTCCGAAATGTTCGCGGGAAAGAAGAATTCCTGAGACAGTAACATAACCCAGGGAATGAGTTGAGAAATCTGCAATCACGCACCTAGCACCGTTGCCAAGAATATTTCAACCGAAAGAGCAGAGTGGAATCCTGCTGCGCAACAAGTCGTAAGCCACCGTCCAGGGCGGGTCTTTGCTGGTCTTCCTTGCCGAAAACCCCGAGAGCAGCAGAAGAGGAACGAGAGAGAAATGTACGTCGGAATGAGCATGAATAGACGCGTCTTAGCGCCTCTTTTAGCACCACGGACCCAGCACGTCCGACTAAGCAGGCGACGCCACGTAGAACCGAGGTGACCCGAAAACAGCGGCCTTCTTGTCACCCTTACAAACTATTACGCTCCTCTGCACCGTCAGTCATTGTTCCGGCCTGGCTCGCGACGACCTTCACGGCGCCAACGGTGGTGTGTGTTTGAGCTGCTCCCTCACGGACATGTACTCAACCGTGTTGATGACGGAGCAACATGTCCCTCTAGGAAAAGCCTCAGGAGACGGCGGCCTCTTCGCGGCTCAAATGGGAGGGGATGCGGTAATACAGGCGCATTCCGATATCTTCAGAGTGGGCGCGCGCGGTTGTCACGTGATCACGCGTGCGCTCGCGGAGGGTTCAGAGGCATCGTTCGCCGCTGCCTGTCGAGCCTTGATGTGACGTTGCGGCCGAGGCACCGGGGAGGATCCCTCTGCAACACTCGGAAAAAACTCAGTCAATAAAAAATAAATGCTGTGGTTTTACCTTCCAAAACCATGATTTGATTAGGAGGCACGCCGCAGTGTGAGACTCCGGAATAATTTGAATCACCAGGGGTTCTTTAACACAAACGTAGATTTAGGTGCCACGGGTGTTTTCCCATTTCACCCCCATCGAGATGCGGCCGCCGTGGCCGGTCGTCGATCCCGCGACCTCGTGCTTGGCATCCCAGCACCGTAGCCACTAAGCAACCATGGCAGATAGAAACGCCGTTCCCCGGAAGCATTTTCGTCTTCGCTCTGACGAGTTTGCGACTGACCGAAACCCAACTCAGCCGATGGGACACCGCGCGCCGTCCCCCTGCAGAGCCCCGCCTTCGTGAGCGAGTGACAGCCGCAGGGCCCGAGCCTGCATCCATGCTAGGTGAACTGAACCTTTATCAGCCTCCGGTATGTTTCCCTCATTGTGTGGTTTTCAACTCAGCCGTCCGGAATGCTCAGTCGGTGTGGTTTTGAGAGCGCAGCCCTTGGGCGCTTGTTCCGGCGTTGAGCGTCGGCAGGCGTTCCTTGTAACTGAGCGAATGAGCATAGCGAAGGATGGAAGAGCGAATTCAGAGCACAGCGGGTGATAAAAGATGGCAATACCAAAGAGAACCCAAATTGGAAAGCGGACGAGGATGGTGTGGCGGAACCCTGAGGCGGAAAGCGGAGGGTATGGCGAAAGCGTGAGAAGAAAAGCGTAGGGCCGCGCAAAACGGGCTCTGCGGCGACGATACCTATGAGATGGCGCCAGAGTAGTGTGGGTAAGACGTATGGGAACAAAGCGCGGCATGAGACGAGGTCTATCTACGGCGGCTGCTGTGAATCACGCCCACGCGTCACCAACGCCTCTCGCGATCTCCCGATTAGCGAGGCAGTTGCGCCACTCTTCGTTCCATTTGCAACGTGCCGTACGACACAGATTGTCCGCGCCAGCCACGCTACTCACAGCCTTCTCTTCCCAATATAAACCGTGTGTCTATATAATCATGATGCAAAATATTGACTCCGCAAAATGAAAACACGTTAGAGCTGCGCTCAAATTTCGCATGAGGGAGCATCGTAATCGTCAGTTAATTTTTTTGTTGCCGTTGGTGTATGTAAGGAGAATAAACGCCTTAAGTTAACGACTCGCTCTGTCCCTCTGGCCTGAACGCACCTTGGTCGGAATCCACTGGAAACCGTGGCATAGGCGTCACAGCTCTGACTATTACAGCTGCTGCGAAAGTTTTAGCGAGCGACTGCCGCTTTACTGACACGGTGCGGTCCACAGAATGAGTCAAGGCCGCACGCACGAACCCTATACAGAATGAGTCGAGAGCGGACGGAATCGCTGATATCTCCTGTCTTTTTCGACGTGAGAGGTTAATCAGACATCTAGACTCTGGACGTGATGGGATTGCTTGCTGTAGATTGTCAGTTTGGACGTGTATTCAAATCATGAGGAGGCAGCTTTGATTCCGCAGAAGCCCGTCTGCTTCGAAGAAGCACACCAGACGTGCGATGAGCCTATCGTTGTTCTACTGCGATAACAATTGCACGGGCGCTCAAGGCGTGCCGCCGTGCTGTCCCTCCATCGATGACGCGTGCGCCGGTTGAACGCGGAGCGTCTTTTGAGACGCGAAAATGCGTTCCGCCACGAAGCCGTACGCACAAACGGCTCGGTGGACAACAGTGTTTCCGCTGGTGGCATGGCGTTGTGGACACGCCCACTTACACTAGCGTTGCTGCTGAGTGTGCTTCTGAGCAGAACAAACAGTCCAGGGGCGCTATAACGTAGAACTATTCCAAACTGTTCTATTCCAATTCTGCAATCAGCCCACCGCGATTGGTCAAAAATCTTTTTCGATCACCCCCACTTCACCAGTCTGTCACAAGAAGTCACGAACTCCCCAACTGATATGACATGTAGACACCGATTATCCATAATTTGACCGAACAAAACAAAAATAGTTATTTCTGATTCCACGCCTTTTTGCCATTAGCCCTCGGCTATTGTAGTTTTCGGGCTGCACCAACGCCACCTAGACTAAGAAGGCCTGTGCACTCCTCCGTGACGTCAGCAAACTGAGCCCGTACGCAGCCCTTCGCGATCGTTTAGCATATGACTTTGCGGCCGCTTTAGCTACGCATAATTATTTTTTCCGACGTGAAGAAAACTTAGAAGTAGCTTTAATGAACATAAGAGAAGTCAATAAGGTGGCCATGGGGGGTAAAGCAATACCCTACATGTTTTAAGGGGCATGGCGCGCTAAATTTGCGTTTTGTTTTGACCTTATATTTCGCACATATATTTGTAGTGCGTGCTGTCGTGTTTTTTTTCTTTCTTTTGTTGCCGGTGTGGAGAACATGACAGCTGGTGGTTGTCGTCAAATGCTACGAACGTCACGCATTTCTTTCAACTGTCAGTTTTGTAATCTTTTGTCCTGCTTGAGGTCACTGAACAGGTGAGTTTACCGGGCGGAATATGCGTTATGATTTGCTGTTTCTCGTTGCCCGAGGGTGCACCAATTTACGAAACATAAATACTGCAGCTAGGAGGAGTTTGTTATCACTATTTTTCAAATGTATACACTATCTACATTTTTAAGCAGAGTGATACCAACGGGCAAATATATTCAGAACAAGAAAGATTTTATTGCCGGACTGAATGATTGAATACATGTCAGCTTATATATACAAACAAAACATAAGCACAAACAAATACCAATGCTTATATACAAATACACAAATACAAAGACATCATTTCAGAGTAAGTAACTTTTTCTTCGTTCCATCCGATTTCTTTTTGTTTAGTACGTCATTTCTCAAAGCAGCATAGTTCTTAAGCAGGATGTTTATTGCTGAACGCAAAAGATTTTTCATTATGGAATCTGGAGTGTGGCCAACTCCACAGGCGTCAAATTCTTAGCTATCGCTCAGCAAATACATAGGCACCTCAAGTAGCATCGCTCGCGGGTTAGTTTCAGCAGGAAACAGGTGCTAATGCTCTTTGCTAGTGACACAGTCGAAAACAACCTTCGCCCAGAGGACTGCGTGAATAGCAGCTGGCTGTGGGAACTTCATTCCACCTCGAGTGATGCTCTCAATCAGCACGTAGTCACTTTCTTCTAGCCCTCGTTCCGTGACAGTCAATAAATCGCAGCAATCATCGCATGGTTTCCGCTTAAGAGCTACATTTGCACAGTACCGCCAATGTAGACCAGTGCTGCCATGTCCTGCCGGGGCTTGTTTAATTCAGTACAGGTCAAGCGGACGTCATACTTCTTGACTATCTCCTCAGCATTAGGCTCAGATTCATCCTGATTGGATGATTCAGGCATGTCTGACAGAATCAATGTGTTTTGCAGGCGTATCTTTCCCTCAGTCTCCAATACTTGTGTTATCGATACGTTATAATGCGAACCACATACCCGCCTATACCTTCCAAAGCGAGCCTCAAGTGAGTCGGTTTGGAATTTGCCGAGGAGTACGTATCTAAAGCCAAGTTCCTCCAAACAATACCTAGTCACCTCGATCAGGGCATATGTAGTTAGCCGTAAAGCAGTGGGGGTCTCTTTTTTCAGAGCGCCTATTTGCACGCACCTGTCCTTCCAGGCATCAAGCCAGCTAACAAACTTGTCCAGGTACTGCAGCTGTTCGCTGGTGATGTTGCGCACTGGCTGTTGCCAGACATCCTTCAGCCTGCAGCCTTTCTGAGGAGTTTTCACATTCACGATGCTCCACCATTTTACAATTAAATCAATGAAATTTGCTGTCCCGTCAGCCAGGTCTAAATGTAAAGTTTCACCTTGAATTCTTAAAGTAGAAGACACAAAGGTGTTAAAAATCTTGAGAGCGAACTCAACATTTTGGTGCTCTAGGTTGCTTGGGTTGCGTGCCTTGTAGGTCAGCCCATGAGCAACTTTCATGATCCTATTTTGTTCAGCGTCATGCAGTTTTCGTAGCGTAGTGAATGATGCACCCTCCAACCTTTTGTTCCGCTCGTCATAAGAGTCAAAATGAGGGTAATACAGGCATTTGTCAGAATTTTTCTGGTTAACTCAGTTATTTCGAATGCATTTCAGTAAATGTACTGTGTCGACAATATGAAATAAAGGTTTCTGCGGATTTTCCGCATGAGGATACACAATTTCGAGGTTGTTGCCTCCTGCAAACAGTGAGATTACCTTTCTGTTAATTGAATTATTATCTGTTATTACTGCCACGACGTGAAGGTTAGCATCTTCAAGACAGATTATTACTTTTTTGAGGACCTTATGTAGTTCTTCCGCTGTGATTTTCGACACTGGTAACATATGTATTACATCTGTGAATGATGACAATAAGCTCTGAACCATAAAAACATCGGCTGTTTTAGCTGGTTCAGTGCTGTTAACAGAAGCTCCTGTTAATCTGCCTGCCTTATAGTCAAATAATTGTTGCAAGTGTATTTCATCAAGCATTAACGTGACATTTTTTTCACGCTGCTTCAATAGGCTGGCCCGTCTTGTCATGTACCTTAGGAACCCTTTTTCATTTTGTTACTTCAAAGGACTCACATCATGAGCGGCACATACACATTTGATTGTCGAAGTGTGAGGAAATGCTATGTTACCACTGCTTCGCCAAAAGTTATACCCATGGGGTGAAATAGTGTAAAATACACTTGACAGAACTAATAGTTCAGCGGAATACCTTTTGCTCCTTTTCATCAGGAGCTGGCACTGTTCACTGAGAAACATTATTTCTCTCACTCTGTTATCATCCAGCAGGTCTCCACTGGAATGCCATTGAGGAAAGAAACCACAAGCTTTAACACACCATTCACTTTGTCATACTGTCCAAGTTCACTTCTACGACAATAATCTTCCACGCTGTCCAGGAGTTGCACCAGCACACAGAGGTCGTGAATTTCTTCTGGAATTGTAGGCCGTTCGCCGGAAGTGAGGCGCGCACCTCCCAAAAACACGCCCACAGACATATCTGATGATATGACCACAGAAGAGAGAAGCTTCGGGGCTTCCATTGCTGCCTCGATGTGAGCAAAGATCACGTGGTTGTATGAATTCACAGGGGACCGATATTTCTTTGATTGTAGCAGGTGTAGGCGAGGCTTGATGTCGTCAAGGCAGGTCAACTTGTTTTCGTGTAGCTCTTTCTCGTGGGCCAGCATGGACTCTTCAATCGCTTTCTGAAGTAGTTCATCTTCCCTGCGTTTTTTCTTCATTTGCGGTTCCTCTCTCGACTGGTGAGTGTCCAGGAGGTAGCCAGGGCTGTCCGGAAAAATTGTTGGCAGAGCATCGTGCGTGAGTTGCGTCAGATTCATTTTAACTTCGATGGTGCGACCGTCACGATCTGTATATTTTGTCGTCGTGCGGAGATATTCTTCTTTCAAGTGACGTTCGCATACCTGCACAAAATACAGATAAAATCCACTTGGTTGAAATGTGAATTGTGGTCAATATGTGCACCTGTAATAAAAGTAGCAACGAAAAGCACATGGAAAAAATACAATAGGTCAATTCACGTGCCACTACGTAAAAGGGTGGCGTCCTATCGCAGCAAATTCTGTAGCTAAAGGGGCTGCAGCAAAGCACTGCACTTGGAAAAAGAAAATTGCGCTGATGCCTGCGGGCACAGGAAATAGAAAATGCTGCAATGCCGCTTATGCTTGCTCAGGTAAAATTCGTGGCTCTAGTAGGCAAGAAATACCGATATGAGAGGCAGCTACGTTCATATAAAACAGGTAAATTAGCAAGTACTTTCTTAGGCTACATGTCGAAAAGCGTGCTCACAAGCTCTCGCCTCACATGTCGACAAAGCCTTCTATGTACCAGAAGTTTGCAAAGAGTTATATATAAATAATACACAAAGAAACTTTGTCATCTCCTGCAAACAAATATTTACAGGTGACCAACGCAAAAACTAACACTTGCCACTTGATTCTTAAGCATTGCGACGTCGATGTCGTCGCGCTGCACAGTACCCTGCCATTTTTATCTCCGCTGAGGGTCGCAGAGGAACTCAAACAGTCGTACTTTTAGCTCATTGTCGTAATTTCATTTGCAATTCGGTACACAGCAAAGTCCCATTCTTCTGCATCGGTGGTACACCATCACGAAAAACAGCGATGTTTGGCACAAGATGAACAGCAGCAGCGAAGAATGGCACCTGTGCCTCAGCTCAGAAACGTGGAGACGAAGCAGCCACGAGCGTGCCTAAGCATGCCGTGGATGGATGGATGGATGGATGGATGGATGCATGTTATGAGCGTCCCCTTTGGAACGGGGCGGTGGGTTGCGCCACCAAGCCCTTGCTATTATACTGCCTAATATCCTGCTTGGGTTAAACAATAAAAAAGAAAAAAAAACACTATGAACTACCCCACCCAAATTTTCTGATCCCCTATTTCGAACTGTACTTTTCTACGTCTCCGTTTTTTGTCGTTTCCCTACTTTTCTTCCACCAATCCTCTAATCGGCTCTTACTAATGCCTATTGCGGACATAATTACTTTTCCAGTGCTCTCGCTGAACCCAAGGGTTCAGCGAGAGCAGTGGAATTCTAATAAAACATGCTCCATAGTCTCCCTAGCTTTACCGCAGCAAGCAAATGCTTCTTCTTGCGTCTTATATCTCGCATTATAGCTGCGTGTTCTAAGGTATCCCGATCTCGCTTCGAAAAGTAATGAGCTTCCCCTTGAGTTATCGTAAATTGTTTCTTTCCTGATTTCGTTTTTTCCTCTTAAGTAGTTACTCATGGCAGGTTTCTTTTCCATTACCGCCACCCATGAGATTCTTTCAGCCTCTCTGACTTTCCCCGTGATCTTCTTTGTTGCTGTGTTGCCCACCTTACAAGCCGCATACTTGCTGGTAAGCTTCCTAGTTTTTTTCCTCCACTTTGAATCAATGTTTTTCCTGTACAGATACCTGAACAGTCTCCCAGCTCATTTACTTTCTTCCATACTCCTCAGCCGTTCATACTCAATTTTACGGCGAGCTTCCCTGACTTCAGAACTAGTCCAGCCCATATCACCCTGCACAGCTTCATTTGTAGTCTTCCCGTGAGCGCCCAATGCGAGGCGACTCACTGACTTTTGGTTCCTGTCGATTCCTGATTGTACCCCTGATTTAAAGCAAACAACCGCATTTCCGAAAATAAGTCCTGGAACCATCACACCTTTCCACATACCTCGGATGACATCGTACCTAATGTATCCCCATAGCGCTCGGTGCTTCATTATGGCTGCATTTCTCTTCCCCTTCGCTGTTATTTTTTCATGTGTTTCCATATATCTCTTGCCTTCGTTTACCCATATACCAAGATATTTATATTCTGTTACCCGTGGTATTTCCTGGCCCTGTATCTCCACTGTCTGTTCACTGTTTTCATTGAATAACATAACACCCGATTTTCTACCACTAAATTTCTAACCCATTACTATCTACTCTGGCCTCATCAGTGCCCGCGGGCCCCATGAAGCCAGGCGTTGCAAATCACTTGGCTTGCTAGCTAGCAACACAATGTCGTCAGCATAAAATAAACCTGGGAGCTGCTGCTCTATTACTGTACCCGCCTGTTTGTATGAGAGATTAAAGCCGATATTACTTCCTTCTAGCGCCCTTTCCATCCTCACCATGTACATCGTAAACAGCAGCGGTGATGAAGGGTGCCACTGCCTCAGTCCCTTGTTGATATGAACTTTATCCTCGCTCCTCATCCGTTCCCATTCAACGCAAACGGTATTTTCTAGGTAAGTCTCTCTCAAAAGCTGCAGACAATCGTCACCTAAGCCTTTCCCTTCCAGAATATCCCACAAAATGTTGCGGTCTACGTTGTCATAGGCTCCTGTAATGTCTAAAAAGGCCACATATAACGGTCTGCTTTCTACTTTTGATATTTCAATACACTTAGTAAGAACAAATAAGTTATCATCTAAACGCCTACCTATTCTGAAGCCATTCTGAAGTTCTGCCAAAATGCCATTATTCTCTGCCCATGCATGAAGCTTTAGTTTGATTGCCTGCATTGCTACCCTGTATATTACCGATGTAATGGGCAACGGTCTATACGAGTGAATTCTATCTTTCTCCCCCTTACCTTTATAAATTAAATTCATTCTACTTTGTCGCCAACTGTCTGGTATTCGCCTATCTTTTAAACTTTTTTCCACTGCTTTCACCTGAACTTCCTTACTTTTTGGTCCTAGTTCATTAATCAGCCTAACGGGAACCTCTTCTAGCCTCGTGGCTGTGCGCTTAGGAATTTTTTCTTCCGCTTTCTTCCAGTTTCAATTTCTCAGCCCCAGCTCCTTTTCCACTTGGCTCTTTTTCATGCTCCTTTTTTCTACGAATTCAACCTCGTCATAGGCTTGGAAAGATTCGGCTGTAATTTTTCGGATGTAATTTATTGCCGCTTCTCCTTCCAGTCTGTTTTCATCTTCGTCTAGGATATATTGTTGTTGACTTCCTGCGTAATAGTATTATGTGGTTCGAAAATGTTGTAGGTGCGGCCTTCTTTTTCTCGCGTATTTCTGACTACCAACTTTCACTTTCACCTTTTAATTTTGCTTGCGCCAGTATTTGAACCATAGACTTTTTCTGCCAGTATATTTCCGATTTACTGGTTACTTCAACGTGCGGCAACTGCGCATTCTTTGCCTGCCTGTGCTCTCGATATGCTTTCTGTCGTTCGGCGATCGCTTCTCATATCTCCCTGTTCCACCGGCTTTTCGGTTTCTTTCTTCCTTTCCAACTAACATGTTCTTTCTCTTTCCGTATTTCTGTCGTTATTACACTTAGAAGCGCACCATATTCCCACTCTTTACTTGGCCATTTGCCAAGTTCTTCCTCGACTCTAGTGACTATATTTGCTATTTGTTCAGCGTTCAAATGTGGACTGGCCATATTTTGCTCCTTGCTCTCTTTCCCAACTACATATCCCATTTTCAAAATGATGCGTTTATTGTCACTACCTATGTTGCTATACCCTTCCTCATCAATGACCATTTCTCTCAACTTATCATGAATTGCTTCTGTCATCAGACAGTAATCAATGGTTGATTGCCGGTTTCCCAATTCCCACGTGATCTGTCCTTCACACTTAGGTCCTGTATTCACGATAACGAGGTTATGTTGCTCACAAAGGTCTAGCATTGACTTCCCGTTGTTGTCAGTATAGCCACCTAAATCCTGTACATGGGCATTCATGTCACCTAATAGGACAATTTCAGCACCATTCCCGAAACCCTTAATATCAGCGCTTATGCATTCCACTAACCCTTTGTTCTTCTCTGTGCAATTATTTCCTGCCCACAAATACGTAACCCCAGCCAAGTTTTTTCCCCACTCATTGTACCTGATAACCAAAGATGCTTTTGAAATTTTGAATTTACTCTTTTCCATTTGGCTCCCTGATGGATGAGCATTCCGACTCCTCCTCCCTTTCTTTCCGACTTAGTTGTGTTGCACCCTTCCCAAACATAATTTTCAATAACTGGCGGCTCTTCTGAGTCTCTAAGGTGCGTTTCTGTAACCGCATACACCCGTATTTGTTCTCTAGGTAACTGCTCCTCAATCTCTGCCCACTTTTCCTTTCTTCTGCCGCCCTGCATGTTTATGTAGCCTATTGCATGGCGAGCTCTTTTTCTTGCTTTCCTCCTTTTTCTGTTATCGACGGCGATGCTCTTCTGAGGTTCCCCTAGGGGACCTTCTTCATTGCTATCTACTCTGGCCTCATCAGTGCCCGCGGGCCCAATGAAAAAGCAACAGCGCGACCACCAAGTCGCCGGCCATTTCTCGTGCCAGGCTGCAATTGAAGGGGATCTCGTCTCGTTTAAAGCCATCACAACTTCTCACTTCCCTGTTTACTTCAACAATCTCGAAGCCTTTCTCGCGGCTCATTTTCCATATTGCCTCATTAGGAGCCACTACGGCTCTTTGTAGCTGACTGTCACGTACAGGCACCGTGCACACCACGATCTGCACCAGAGGGGATAGCTCGCGCAAGTCGTCCACCCCTTTCGCCAAGCGCTGGGCTAGTCCAGTGCCTTTCCTGTTTAGGACGTCATTTAGCTTACCTGCTACTATGACAAGGTTGTGCACTTGGGCATTTTCTGCGAGCTTTTCTTTTGCTCGCTCCATGACAGAACTCAGTGTCCGTCCTGGAAATGTCCCTACCGCCAATCTTTTGTCGCCCTTCACCCTTTCCACAATTGCTTTTGTGCACCCAATCAGGTTTGAGTCGCGGGCGATAATTACCCTTTCACTCTCTGCTACCTCGTCCTGCTTCCCTTTGTCCTTTTCTGCGTGATTGGGACTCGACAAGGGGCATTGTCCCCTGGGCTCCTGCTTTTTCCGCGTGGCAGCCTCTAGGTAGGTGCCGCTCTTTCCAGCTAAGCCTTCGTCATGGTGCGTGCATTCCACGTACTTCGCTGACACTCCCTCGCCTATCGCTTTGGGGTTCTTCGTTCTATCTTGTCACGCACATACTCGTTTACAATGGCGGCCCTGTTCAGCTTTTCCTCGGCTGCTTCAAGTCTCTTTTCAACTACCTTCCATGCATCACGCTCCCTGGTTAGCTCATTTTTGAGCTCTTGCACATGTTTGAGAAGCTCTTCCTGGAAAGCCTCCATTTTCTGCAGTCTAGTATCGACATCACATTGTGCGCCGGTCGATTCGATACCCTCTCCGTTCTCATCCGTCTCCTCATCTGCCTTGAGGGACCCCCCGCGCACTGCTTGGTTTCCCGTCTTTCTCGCCATGTATTGCACGGCTTTTTGCAAATACTACAATACTATAATAATGCTACTACTTATGCAAATACTATAATACTATATCAATGCAGAGCGCGTGCCTTTTAGCAAAAACCGATACGCACAGGCTCCAAATCCTCAAAATGTCGCAAAGCAACTGTCACCACTGTTTCAAAAGCAATCAATGCCGCGGAGACCGAAGGTATGGCACGCTCTCGCACGCGCTCAATCACGCGGCCACGCTCTCACTTTCATACCAAAACACGCTCAGTAAAACCACTAATAGCTATGTGTCTTGCCACCTCCAAGCTACCATTCAAAGACTGCAAATACTCAACGTCCCACCCGGCTGCACGTGTTGGGGCACGTTGCACGCAAGGACGCTCTAACCATCCTGCAAAACCAAATGTACACGAAGCACACCCGCGCACCCGAAATACGAGAGACAAACAAACGAAAGAAAAAGAAAACCACCCAATTACTATTTAAAGGCAAAAAATCAGCAAATCAAAAACAGAAGCGAGCTCAAAGCGTGCACAAAAAGTTATGATTTCGTCGCCGCCACGGGGCCCCGAAAAGCACGTCCATTCGCCATAAAATATAAACAAACCGTTAACGTTGCAACTAGCGCCATCTGACGCGGATCGCCTAACCGCGGAGGCTCGCATTTCTCTACAGGTGGCGTTGGCTCCTCGGGCAGGGTGAAGTGACGTCAGACCGCGGCAGAGGAGGAATGCGTGGGCCTTCATAGTCTAGGTGGCGTTCGCTGCAGCCATTTCACCTGCCTCTAACGCGACGTCACATAACCGCAAAAATTTACCGTGTCAAAGTGTCGCGTACGCGTTAAAGATGCGTTAATATGCCGAACACAGGTGAATTTTCTTCTGGATAGCCGCAGGCTGCCCCGTTCCTAAAGGAATGAAAGATGGCTGCCGCCGGTCGCTCCAGCACTGGCTACTCGCCCCTGCCAGAGAGCATGGGTTTACTTGCGTGTAATAAAACTTTTTGCGTGACCATGTAACGTTTTCGAGAACTTTTGGCACTTTTACGACCTCGTTCTGCCAACTCTTCTTTACTGAAGATCCGTTTTAGCGTCATTCTTAAGCTTCTGTTGCATGCCGCCCCGATTGTCGACGAGCCATCGCAAGCTAAGTAAGAGAAAGCGGACCGATCGCAGACGCCGGCACCACCCTCTTCATGCGGGTATCGATATTCAGTGCAGTGGCTCGGCCCCATCGAATCCTTCTCCACTTGAGCATGCTCCACGCCTCTTGTGAGCCAATTAGACAAGACAAGCCGCTCGGTACAGGCAATGTTATTCGTTTTTCAGGCAAGCAAAACTGACCTCCTATGAACGAGGAGAGCGTTTAATTGGTCTCTTCAGACAACCCTGTGGGTGACCGCCCGGTACTTGCGTCGGAGGTTACTCAAGTTTGACGTCACGATATTGGAATAAAAACATATTGGAATAGTTTTACGTTATACGGCTCAGTTTTACGTTATACGGCCCCAGCTATCCCTGGGCGCCGACTTTCCCGTCGCTCTCGTGCACCATCGATGCTCCTCATCACATGGCCGGGTAGGGTGCTGCCAACCAGCATTTACCTTGCATCGCGCCCACGTGTAGCCTGTGCCACTGTTCGAGGACTTCACGCGCAACCTTCCTAGCGTTGTCATTACTTCGCCTTCCGTACGACGACGCCATACTTTTTACAAACAATGACGAGGCTATTCGTATTTCTGTAACTTTCTATTTTTTTATTTTTTTGCGAAAGCGCCGTTGTAACTCAGGCAGTTGTAAGCAAGAGTGCCAGTGGCAACATAAACCGCACAGACACCCATTGACCAAAGCAAATTCCTGGCCCCGTGTGGCGTTCCAGTTGCACTGACTGCTCGCTGCAAAGCGTCTGCCTACAGATGGTCTCAGGAGGCAAAGGGTAAAGAAAGAACAAAGATCCGCCTCTCGTCAGCCTAGGATGCGTATAGATTTGTATGCACAAAGCTATTGCGACAGGGTGTCCTGCTGGCCTGAGCCAGCGTGTAAAATTTTCTTACGCGCTACACATGACGCATCCAATTGCACGAAGCAAATCGCAGCATGTTTTGTCCAACTGCATATAAAAAAGACAGAGGAATAAATGTTCGAAATGCATATTAGATTTCGGAATAAAATTTCAATTCGAAAGTTCTATAGCATTCTAGGAATTTTTAAATCGAGCAACATCGACCTGTCTATATATTGGGCAATAATTCTGTGTGAGAGAGGTAGCCGGAGAAATGCAACCATGCGATTGTGCGGCCCGTGAATGCCGTTGAAAATGGCAACGGCGTTTGATGCAGCCCTACATCGCCGCTAGAAAGGGTTGCGGTTGCTGCTCATTTGTAGCTTTGAGCGAACAGCGATCGCGGCGCGCAACTTGTATTTACGTATTTCGCGGGCTTTCTTTATGACACAGCAGAAGTTATAGCATATTAAAGGGTTACTGAATCGGAAATTCTCGCGAGAGCTGTAAACTTTGCAAGCTTTTGCAAAACGTAACATGTGTCGAATTGGTTAAATTTGTAGACTAATTAGGCAATGAGAATACAAAACAAAATTGATCCATAGAGTTGCAAATGCTGCTCTCATTATGGTCCACAGCTCAGCTAGCTAGTTCTATTCAACGCTATGCAAGCAACGCTTCGTATTCGCTGACAATCAAGGTACTGGGATTTTCTCTGCTCAGTACATGCATTCTGTTGACAGCCTCTGCGCGCTGCTTTCCGCGCAACAATTGTTTTCCGAGCTGTTCAAAGTGCTTATTGTTGAAAGATGCTTGTTTCGATTTCCCAGGTACGACGCCATCCAGACGCGGACACGGTGCCAGTGCTGGATGCTGTTCACGTGGATGACGTCCATGTTCATGTACTGCCCGCCGCTGTTCGGCTTCTCTAGCGGACACTTCTACCGGGATGCGTACATCTGCATGCTGGACCTTTCCAGCATCCTTCCGTACACACTCACACTGGCGCTGCTGGTCCTGCTTCCCAGCGTACTCACCGTCGTGTACACCTACTACTTCATCTTCAACACGATGCGCAAAATGCGCCGGTGCCTCAGCAAGGAGGAAAAAGAGTACGCCACCGCCATTGGCGAGCACCTGTCAAATCCCGACCACGTCATGTCCTTCGTCATCATTGTGCTCTTTTGGGTCTCGTGGATGCCGTGGATAGGCCTACAGGTCTACGAAAAACTTGGTGGCGTCAAACTCAGGTTTCACGCGTTACATTTCGGCCTTCTCTGGCTGGGCGTCCTGGACTGCTTGTGGAAGCCGCTCATCTACGTGGCCATGAGCCCGAAATTCCGGCTCGGCGTGCAGCTGCTGTTCGTGTCCGTGTGCTGCCGCCACAAGGCGCCGCAGCAACTCGTGGTCTAGGGGGCGCAGAGTCGCATTTGCGCGCGTCTTCTTCGGTGTCACCTTTCGTGTTATTGGAGTACTTCGCAAAATGCGATAGAAAAAGATGACTCAACATCTGCCGCTCACTCGGCGTTAGCTCTTGTTAGCACATCTGTTTTATTCCGCCCCGGAAAGGTTGCTGCTACAGGTACTTGGAAAAAGATTAAATTGTGTCTCACCAGACAGTCACATTCTCCAACTTTTGAGAAATAATTGCGCATTGCGCCGTTTGTCCCATCCGAAAGATCAAGGAATGCCTACATATTTGCACTCATGATTCCTTCTGATGCTGCCACTTCAGAAGTGTCGAGAAGCACCGTAGAAGCTTGAGGCAAAAGTGTAAGTTGCTAGGCTGATTTGAATGATGGTTTGAGCTGTTCTTTAGTATTTGAAAACACCCCGCTGAAGAAAAACAGGGCTTGAGGAAAGACCAAAAGGGCGGTATTTATTATCGGAGACAATTTGTTAAGTGATTCACCAGACATTGATGGCCAGATATAGACACAAAATTTGGGGTTGTGGGTTTACCTATAGACGATGGTCCTTGCTGCGCCTGCATAGATAAGCGAGCAAAAGCTCTATTCGCGATGTCCCGTTGCCTGCCGAAACGTGCGTGCATTGCAGAAAGCACACGCGCTCCGCCGTTGGGGAGGATTCCCGCGTTCAGTATCGTCAGACAACGTGCGCATCTCCGTCGGTACCAGGCTTTCTTTTTCTACATAACCTAAGCTGCTGGCTTCAGTAATAATAAGCAGAATAGCGCATCGGTGTCTGACAAACAGGTCGCTCACATATTGCTACATTGTTCAACGATAAATAAAGGTTCATTCAGAAACTGCCAACAAAGCATAATGCGACAGTAAAGATTGAGGATAGCCTAGACTCGAAACCGTGCGTTCCTCCTCGCAACGCTCCCAGCATCGTGACATTGACTTCCGGGAGACTCGCCTGCTGGACGCCGTCGTTTGTCATACATTAACTGTCGTCGCATGGGCGAAACCTCGCTTCTAAAGCATAGCACACGTACAGACGAGGCTGATTCGCTTTCTCTGGCGCTCGATCAGAGCGCCAGAGAAAGGGCCTAATATCACCTGTATCACTACTGGGGCCGTGTAGCGCAAAACTATTCCAATATGTTTTTATTCCAATCTCCTGACGTCAAATTTGCGTAACCGCTTACGCAAACATCGGGAGGTCACCCGCAGGGTTGTTTGAACCGACCAATCAAATGCTCCCCGTGTTCATAGGAGGTCACTTTTGTTTGCTTGAAAAACGAATAACATTGCCTGCAGTGAGCGGCTTGTCTTATCTAATTGGCTCACAAGAGGCGAGGAGCATGCTCAAGTGGAGAGGGATTCGATGGGGCCGAGCCACTGCACTAAATATCGATAGCGGGATGAAGAGTGTGGTGCCGGCGCCTGCGATTGGTCCGCTTTCTCTTATTTAGCTTGCGGTGGCTCGTCGACTATCGCGGCGTCATACAACGGAAGCTTAAGAATGACGCTAAAACAGATCCTCAGCAAAGAAGAGTTGGCAGAACGAGGTCGTAAACGTGCCGAAATTTCTGGAAGACGTTACACGGCCACGCACAAAGTTTTATTACACGCAAATACACCCATGCTCTCCAGCAAGAGCGAGTAGGCCGTGCCGGAGCGATCGGCGGCAGGCATCTTTTATTCCTTTCGGAACGGGGCAGCCTGCGCCTATTCAGTAGAAAATTCAGTTTTGTTCGGCATAATAATGCATCTTTAACGTGTACGCGTCACTTTGACGTGGTATGTTTTTGCGGTTTTGTGACGTCGCGTGAGAGGCAGGTGAAGTGGGGGCGGCCCGAAAACTTTTGACCAATAGCCGAGGGCTTATGGCAAAAAGGCGTGGAATCAGAAATAACAATTTTTGATTTGCTCGGTCAAATTACGCATAATCGTTGTGTGCACGTCATATCAGATGGCCAGCTATCGCGGTTTTCCTGACGTTGCGTGACAGACAGGTGAAGTGGGGGTGGTCCAAAAACGTTTTTGACCAATCTTGGTAGGCTGATTGCAGAATTGGAATGGAAAAGTTTGGAATAGCTTTACGTTATAGCGCCTCTACGTTGGTTTTCCACAATTTTGACGCGTCTGCTAAACCACTATCCGCATTGTTGTTTGTGGCTACGAAAATGGCGCCGTTTTAACCCAGTGTCACCGTAACAAGGAGCGAGTTGGTGCGTATCCTATAGCTGGACCCTTTCCACAGCCGAACGCAGTTTTCAATTGCGCAACGCATGTGTCTGCACTCGTCTGGATATTCCCAGCTTACTCGGTCCACCCGATCACAAAGCTTTTTTTTGGCTTGCGATTCCGAAAACATCAGAGGTTGCCTGAGTCACTGGACCCTACATTTCTAAGAACTCACTTACACTGTCTAGCATATAACACCAGGACGCCGACTGTTTGTCTCCTGGTACCCCCTGGATGTCGAAACATTTTTACTCTATTTTATCGCTCTCCGCCGCATTCTTCGCCAGCCACGGCGTGATAGGCCCTTACGAGAAGTACCTGCACGCTTAGCATTTTCCTCCTCATATCCCTAGAATCTCCAGCAGCTGCTGAACGTCATCCTCTCTCGGGCGACTGCGTTCCCACTGCTGGCCACCTTAGTGTGTTCGCGTATGCCGTGTTGGCTTTTTCTCCTCGGCTCTTTCGCCCTATCGAGTTCTGGAATAGATTAGTCCAGGTGATTCCAACAGCTATGCATGACAAACGGAGTCCGAGCAGCTGCGCAGCGGAAGTCACCGAGTTGCTTATGCTAGGCATAATTTTACATCGCACCGCTAGCCGCCAGATTCTTGCTGACACGCTTCGCTGCTGCAAAGACATACTTTAGTCTTATTTCAGAAAGGTTAAGCGTCCAATTGCGTACTAGCCTTTAAAGAACGGCCCAACGCCTAAATGGATCAATCGCTGATGTGATGTATGTTCCGTCTGAACATCGCGATTGGCACACTGCCTTGCGTCTAACTCCTGGCGACGAGACTACAGCACTGGTTTCTCTGTTTAGACCTGAATCGAGGCTGCCTTTCGAAACACTTCTTCCAGCCACTATCCGGTCTCCGCTTTAGCAGAAATCCGCTGTTGCGTCGCGGTGACATCGGGGCGCCCCACAATGTCGTTCTGGCCCTGCGCGTTGCGCTCGTCCTGTTCAGGCCCTCGCCGCGTTTAGCGACGGGCCCCGCCACCCTTGGTCCGGCGTCGTTGCCACGCGCCTGAAGCCATAGCATTCGATAACTTCCTAGTCGACGCAGAATCGGCGCTTTCAGTGGTCAATGACACGGTGCTGCTTGCACTGTGACTGCGATGGCTGCATTCGTTGAGAGGAGGAAGGAAGACTGCAAAGTTTATTAGGAGACGCCATCTTTACTCTGCCATAGGTACTTCCTAAATTGATCGTAAATATGTTTTTGGTTTCACTTCATTTCAAACGAAGTCGTTCTGGCTTTTGTGATCACTGTTAGCCTGTCATAGCGAGGCATTTTCACTACCAACTACTGGAAGGCTGCGTAACAAAGTAAATCATAAGAAAAAAATAAGAAGGCTTTATTAAAAGACACTGTTTTCTTGTTGCAAGAAAAAAGTAAGGTTGTTTTAAAGTCGTTACTGCTACGTGTAAGAACCTAAAAACTACACATTCGGCAACAGTGAGGCAGCACGCATGGGGACGCAAACTACTCGGCTCCCTTCAACTCTTGACACCCACTAAATGAACTCAAGGGCAGCCTGCAGAAAGATTTGTGCTTCACTAAAAGGAGGCTTTTTAGCTTTTCTACATCCACACTACTGTACTGGCGCACACCAATCTCGTAACGAAGTGACTTCTCGGCCTGCCTACATGCAGTGTGGAAGACGGTCAGCGGCCGTTCAGAACACGAACAGAATGATGACGTTCCCCTATTGTTTGTCAAAGAAAATGAAGGAGTGAGTCTGTGGATCACTAGTAGGTCACAAGAAACAAAGACAAACTCTGCAATACAGGTAACTTTTAGATTGGCGCAAATATGTTTTAAACGAATTGGAAATTCCTTCATATCGTCACCCTGTGTTTTAACATTGAGTAATATTTGAGCGTATGCGAACGGCAGTAATATTTACCATGTCTGTTGACGTCATAGTTCCGATCGCCACTGTTGCATTTGTGTGTATATAAAATTTTGGCATTGGTCGACGGTGTTCTGCTTAGGTAACTGAGGCATTTTAAAAGTTTGAGTGGGAGCCTGGCAGGGTGCAAAGTTTCATTTTTGATAGTTGTTTTGTTTCATCAGAGAGGTTTATTCGCGAAGAATTCCTGCACAAAGATTATTTTTTGTAAGCTGCGGGTGCCATTGAAAAGCATTCTTCCAAATGTGCATTTAGATATGTATTGGTGGTCATGGGGTTGAACAGTGACCACTTGAAAGAAGGCACTATCGGTACAGCTGAAAAATTGGCACTTGGTGCGGCGGGATCGGAACTTAAGTGATTCTGCAGTGGCCAAACGAAGTGTCCTGCGCTCAAGGTTGGACATTCGCAAACGCTCAGACTGATTTTACTGATTAGACCCAAGCGGCGGCAGCGCCGTCGGCTCCGTAACTAAGCAATTAGCCGGAAGTAAACATACGCGCGGTCTAAGCGGTATGTCCTCACGAGCCTCTTTTATGAATGCTTCCCACGAGAATGCGCACGACTCTCTCACGCGCTCAGAAGGAGATTGAAGCGGTGCACGTAATGGTCAGCCAGCAATTAACAAAGCGCAAATCAAATATAGCGTGTTTTTTCGTTTTATGTAGACCCTTCTTATCATTAACCTCTTGGTATTCACAACATTTAAAAGTATCTGCCATTGTAGTGCGCATTATAAGCACGTTTTATTCAAAGCACAAAAGAAAGTTTGCGGACAAGTGAGCAGCTTTCCAGCAGTCTCGTGGATTTTACGTGGTCATGCATTAGCACATAAAGTTTATAAAGGCAGCCTTGTGGGATAATCACTATCTGTGTAGATTTGTATGACCACACTAGGAATGCGTGTCGTGTACGGAAATGGCAGAGCGAAAAAAATGCACTTAGTTCCAATGATGGAGGCAGATGGCGCCAATGTTGTGTCAACGATGTTGCGATGAAACATATTCAGGTTTAATTGGACGACAGGGCACAGACGGATGCTCGTCTAAATAGTACCGCAAAATACGCACTGCTGACTGCCAGGTCTAAAAATGTTATTGCGGGTTAATGGTGTTTAGCAGTAAAAGTGTGGCTCCCTGAGGACCGAAGCGGTGCTCTATACTCGCGCACAAGTTTCGGTAGGGAAAGGTACGGGCGCGTGGCTGCTGCACACGTGTTACAGCGCCAAGTAGTTTGGCAGCGTTTGACAGCGCTTTTGTTGCTCGGAACAGACGCTGAATCGACGCAGCTTCCACGTGCCCCGGTTTCGCGTTTCCCCAGACGCGGACGGTAAAAGCCGCAAAAATAAGGAAACCATTGCACTCAGTGGTGTGTTCTGTCTTATTAAACTGTCTCTAATAAGGTGTTTATGTTTTCGCTTCCCCAGCCTAAAATAACGTGCATTAAAACGCGGGGCTCTTTTCAGAAACGCCCTCACTTGTGCGTGCTTTGCCTCCGCAGCTTTCCCTTCACAGCCGCAGAGATTTGTCCGCGAGTATTGTATACGCTTATGTCCACTGTGGAGGGGATGCAATTCGCGAGATTTTTGCTTCATTATCATGTTTGATTTTGCACAGTCAACGGCGTGAAGTATTCGAAAAATATTCGAAAAAATATTCGAATTTTCTAACAGTGACTACTCGGTGCGAGGTCCGAGTGGGAGAATATTCTATTCGTTATTTAAATGTTTCGAATATTTGCACACCCGTGCTAACATACATCACGCGGACTTTTTTACTTTATAAATATAATATGACTGTCTCCAAGAAACGTGGCTCTCACTTACATGCAGTAGAGTAGGCTGGCAGAATAGACAGTACATTGATTTCTAACTGTCAAATGGTGCATCTAAATCTCCTACCGTACGTTTTTCGATGGGTTTTCGCGAAAACCATTCCTGTGGCACATGGAGCAGTTACAGTAGAGATATACGAGCACGACAATAGCGTGAGTTCCTGTGAGAAAAAAAGGAACACTTTCGCGTGGTCCTTCCTGTTGGGCCAATTTCAATTTTGAGAAAGAAAATTTTTTGATAAAGAAAGAAACCTAATGAATGGCTTACGAGCTGTTTGGTTTATTTGACACGCATTCGCTGCTTTTTCCCACAACACATGCGATTAGTCAATGTATTCTTTCGCAACTACGTTGTTCTGTGTAATGAGCTGGAGAAATACGTAGTTTACTCGATTTTATATATTCCACAGTCAAAAATACATAAAAGTTGCCGCACTGAATATTTAAGAAGAAACATACCAATGTGGGCCACGCGCCACCACGAAGGGGAGCCCTACATTTCGCAGCTTCTTATTGGTCTTGGAGCAATCGTCTGGGCACCAACATGGACCGGAGTTTTTAACGCACGGCGCAATTGTAAGCAACGATCACTAAACAAGGAAAAAAAAACGCACTAGTTCGTACATCGCCCCACAATATCACTTGCGAAAAATGACTAACGCTGTGCTATGTTCTGAGTACGTTAGACTCTTAATTTGATTGCGCGATCGAACACACCCGACCAGCGTTGCGCATAGTACTAGGGCTCCAGTCTAGCTTTTGTTGTTTACAGAAAAAGCACTGTGCTCACCGTGTTTACGAAGTCTGGCTAGATTGCGCGAAGAAAAAAATAAGTGCGACTAATTAAGTGGTAATTACGAACTTACCGGACTCTTAGGACATCGTACAGACTGGAAGAAGGCATCTTTACGGAACGTGTCTGCAAAGGCCAGCACTTTTAGGCACCATAGTCATGCAGGCTAAATTGTAGATATTTCAGCATAAGGCACATTATTAATACAATATTTCACGCTACCATAGGTTTTTAGGTTAACAGAAGCAAGGAGAGGTGATATTTCGCCAATATTCATGGTTTTCGGGTACCAGTTTGTGAACCGTTCAATTCCATTGACAGAACCTCACGTCACGCTGCAAAAATGACGATCATGGAATATGTAGAAGTATGCATGAAAAAAATGCAGTCAGCCCCTTATTTTCGGAGCCGTCTCTAAAAAATGTTCCATTTAACTCTGGTACATTTTTCTCTTGTGTGGTATTTATTACAGTAACAGTAAAATTGTACACCCGGACTACACATGCAGTATTTGGCACTTAAATGATGGTAAAAGTATGGGCAAATAATGAGGTGTATAACTATAAACAAAGTGTGTAATATATTTGCAGTGAGATCGAGGCAATGAGAGACAATTCATCACGAACTGTTTCCGTTCGATGTCTGTTTAGTCATACACCTCAACAATCATTGGACTAACTATTGATTGAGCGTTAACAAAGCAGAGGCGCTATAGCGTTTCCAAACTGTTCTATTCCAATTGTGCCATCAGCACTCCACGATAGGTAAAAAAAAATTTTCGAACCGCCACCCACTACGCCTGTCTGTCACACGACATCACCAAAAGCGCGAAAACGCCCCACCTGATATGATATGTGCATACTGTTTATGCATGATTAGAGTGAACGAAAGAAAAATAATAATTTCTGATTCGACGCCTTTTTCACCATTAGCGAAAAAGGGCGTCGTTTGACGAATTGCTATTTGTCAAAGGTTTTCTGGTTACGCCCACAAAACCACGAAAACTCACACGTCAGAGTGACGTGTACGCGTCAAAGACACATTAATATGCCGAAGAAAACTGAAAGTTTTTATGAATAGCCCGAGACTGCCCCGTTCCAGAAGGAATAGAAGATGGCTGCCCGCCGATCGTTGTGGCACTGGCCGCTCGGAGCTGCCGGGAAGCATGCATTTATTCGCGAATAATAAAGCGTTTTGCGGGGTAGTATAAGGTTATCAACACCTTTCCGCACGTCTACGATATCGCTCTGCCAACTGCGATGAGGATCCGTTTTAACAACATTTGTAACCTTCCGTTGCACGCCGGAGCGAATTTTCACCAGCCACCGCAAGCTAAGTAAGGGAAGCGGACCAATCGCAGATGCCGGCATCACGCTCTTCATCCGGTTATATATTTTCACGGTGCTAGCTCGGCCCATGGGAACTCTCTCCACTTGAGCGTGCTCTTCGCCTCTTCTAAGCCAATTAGATAAGAAAAACTTGTCAATGTAGGCAATGGTATTGACATTGTAAGCAAAAGAAAGTGACATTAGATAAGTGAGAAGCACGTTTGATGGAGCTTTTGAAACAAGCTGTGGGTGATCACCCGATGCTCGCGTCAGTGGTTACGTAAATTTGACTTGACGAAATTGGAATAAAAGCACATTGATAACAGTTTTACGTTATAAGGCCCCAGGGGTGGGGGGGGGGGGGGCTATCGAGGTGAAGCGAGTGACTGTCAATCAAGAATGGTCCAGAACAGTTCCATCTGAGACAGCGCCGGACGCGTGATTGCTGTAGCGTACAGCTTATGAAGGCCGACAGGACGACATAATAGTGTGCCGTCTGCTTTCCGTCCTGCCCAATGCTCTGCGCTACAGTGAACGAGAAGCGACTCAAAGGGAACCATGTTGGCAGCTGCGAGCCACAAAGAAACCTCAGTATCGCTACTAGCCGCTCCTGTGCTGGCACCGGACGAGTTGGCGTTCATGCAAGAGAAGAATATAACAACGACATCGCTGCTCACGTTGCCTCAAGCAAGCAAGTACTTGCACATTCCAATGCAAGGGACACACGCGTCAGCGTTTACTCTCTCGCCTTCGTCTCCTCACTGTTCACTCTGTTTACACTTTCTCGAAAGTATTTCGTTGACGTTGTAGCTAGAACCGAGTGGAAGTGTACCGCGGCGGTGTCAGCGCGGTTCACGACGAGGGGCGTCGTTCGCTCCTATAGCCCTGTCAGGCGGGCAAGTTAAGTGCGAGCGGATGGACTAGCAGGCTGTAATTCATTTCGCTGCGTAAAAGCGTAGAGCCTCGATAGTAGTGGTTCAAGGTGAATCAATACTGGATGCAGATTCGGTCTAATACGCTATCCACGTTTTCGTAATGTTGAGCGTTAGAGGCGCTCCTGTTCACGTGTATCAGCATGCATTATTCCTCGGCCAACGAGGGTCACGCTGTTTTCCAGGCTTGGCCGCTCTTCCGAACGCGCAGCACGTCGCTCGGGTGTTGCATGCGATTCCGTGTCGCCCTTGCTCGTGACACTGGGGTAATATGATATTTAAAACATTGTCGAAAATAACAAAGATATTATGTTTTCTGTTATTTACCCATATACACTATCAGGAATTGTAAATCACCAAATGACTAAAAGCAGCGTCACTAAGTTGCTACCGTTGCATTTACCTACCTAAGGTATATAGAATATAACCAAAAAACAGCGTAGCATCAGAATTAGCTGGCACGGAGCATACCCGACATCTTGGGAAATGAACTTTCTTTCACCTCGGGGCGGCTATCTTTTGCATTCAATGCAACACATCGAGTTGTGACACAATCATCACAGCTATCACACCCGTGCGCAAATTGAGGGAAGTATACTGCATGAAGCCAAAAGCCCGTTTGAGCGAGACGTGGATATTGCTGTATGACTGGCGGACAATCTCGTTAAATTTTCGGCTGGAACAGAAGGTGTACCTTTTATTCGCCAAAGCACACACTTCTGTTTATTAGACACTTGCCCACACCTCCATACTTGTGCAGTGTGGAGCGCTCCTTACATTTTATGATCTGCGTTCTTCCTCTCCAGGTCCAGTGATGTCATCTCAGTGGTTCGTAGTTCTCGATTACTGGAATGTTCACGCACGTGTTGCAGGTACTTCGGCGCACTCAGAGGTGCCCTTGTTTACTACATTCGAGCGTCTAAGGGAAGTGCATGATCACATCGTGCCACACGGGACTGACAGACATATTTTGTGATCGGCAACTGTTTCATTTGCCAGCCGGAGCTGTGATAATATACAAGGCATTACAAAAGCATTATAGAAAATTAGGTCCAAGTAGTCCCGCAGGTTTCATTATTCCCGTCTTTTCCTAGTTCACCCTACTATGAATCATTTTTATCTGAACCAAGTAGGCGATGGAAGAAGAGCTTATAAACTACAATTTAGCACATATATGTGTCTCGGCACCTCAGCGCAACCAATCAGTCTCCGGTCATGCTGCTCAGCGCGTTTAGAGCATGCCCCAAAGAGGCTCATTAGAGGCACATTGTTAGCCGACAATAGGCAGGCGCTAATAAAATAAAAAGCAAATGCCATAGGTTCAAAGCGTGGAGTGCGCTGAATGACATTATGAAATCTGGAGCACGTACTTGCTAGGAGAATGAAGATCATGAAGGGGAGCGGTGATGCGGGAGGGGGCGAAATTTCACGGACCATAGGCAATCGTCACGCGAATAATGGTGGTTGCAACGCTCGCTTCCTATAGGCATTGCCATGGCTAACATTAGGACGTCAAAGCACGTGTTTTGTGAACTGCTTCGCGTAGGCTCTTGCCAGTGCTTTATAGCAGGAGCTCGCCCGCAGCGCAAGTAATGGCGACGCTCATTCGCTTCTCACTAGCATGCTTCTTTTGTCACTGAATGAGGCGGCCTCAACAGGTGCCCTTTGTGGCCACTGCGTGATGGGCAGCTCGTGTATGCACGGGTAGTAAGAGGGATTCGCGCACATCATTCCACCCGGCCCATTTGCGTAGTTAAGAGGCTTGAAAGTCAAGGAAGGAATGCTTTTCTTTCATTTCCTCAAAGTCCATGCTGTGAGGCTAACGGGCCAGTGGTTTCAGATGAACAGTCTTAAGGAATAAACGAAAAAGCCTAGACAGGGGCAACAAAACATGCATGATAAGGAATGACGCTACCGTTTCGATCTTGCCGTTAGACTTAGCGCGCACTAACACTGGGTTCACCAGAACTTTTGCGTTGACATTTCTCATCTACATCATGCTGGTTGGAACAAAATGCTTCAAAACGGTAGCATGAGCATGAAAACTTGCGCTGTGCCTTGTCTGCTTTCAGTTTGACACTGCAGAAGGTGACGGAGACCGAGATCACTGCTCCGAGGCGGTTTGTTGAGAGACCCTTACTTGTTTCATTTCTTCAAACCGGAATGGAGTAAAATTAACAGAGCCTAAATCGTTTGTTGGTTCCCCTTATTTGGACACTACGGACTTCAACTGCCGGTGGGTAATTGCTTTCTCTCCTGCGTTTAGGCGTTGCATCGGTTGTGTGAGTGGTGCTTCACCTTGTGAGGACATTCTAGTGGACCGTTTTTTTTCCCTAAACAACAATGAGAGCAAGAGCTTCTTATATGCAAGTAAAACTTATGAAAGGAGCCTTTGCGGTGCAATTTTCGGGCAGTGAGGGCACTATTATAATAATATGCATGCTAAATAATACGTATATTATACATTCGATGCCACACTTTTGAGTTTACCTGGAGAGCTGAAGGCCTTTGTTTTATTCTTTCGGGACTTGCACAATATATGCGTATGTGACATTCTAAAGAAAGCTGCGGGGTCACGAGTGGGAGTTAGTCTTGAACCTTGTTCCTGCTCCTTGAAGTGAGGGAGCAGGCGACAGGTCAGCGTTTCGGTGAGGCCGAGCGAGCCGCGTTTTCCAGGGTTTACATGTGAACAAGGCAGCGAGAATGTCGCATTTCCGCTGGATCTCTGCATAGATTTTTGCTACCTGACTCGCCGTCATCGAAAACTTGGTGTTTTAAACATAATCCTCTGGTTCTCGTTCGCAACAGGGGCTAAAATGTTGCAAAACCTTCTTCTTGCGCAAACCACGTGTGTGTGTGTATGTCTGTATGTGTGTGTTATCCCGGGACAGTGTAGCAAAAAAAAAAAAAAGCCCGGTATGAGCATAGCACCTTATGAAGGTGTATTAGTATTGCAAGTGAATAGAATGGTGTATTTTATGCAGTGGACATAAAGTAGGCTGATGATGATGATGATTTCCATTTTTAATTGACTGTTTTTGAATGCGTGTGGCATGTCTGGGAAATTGCTGTGCGGGTGATATCTGTATATCCTGCACTGTGAGAGCAAAGGACATTCAAGACTGTGACACTCGCTGCAGCCACAATCGTCTCGTTTTTTTCTTGGAACTTTGTACGCCTACAATGTTCACTTCTCTGGTTGTGACACCAACAGTAAACTGTGTGTACAAACGAGGTCCGAACAACGGACGTACAATGGAGGTTGAGAAGAGCTATGTGATACACAACTTTACGAAAGACAGCTGTCGAGAAAGGCACCGTCTTTATCGGCGTTGCACTCACATGTTGTCGATTTCGGGGGGCCTTGACGCCATCGAGTTCGCCCTGAAAAAGTTCGTTTCAGTAACCTTGCAAAACTTAGATAAACTAAAAGCATTCGGGAGCCCTAATGTTTCAGGAAGTGAAACGAATACCAGAAGGTAACACGTTGTTTTGGGTAATAAAGACATTCCAAAGCTTCAAAACGTTCAACCAAAAAGCTGTCTTTCGGACTCTATCTAGTTTGCTCCAGTCATTAGTTCATATTGAGACTCACGGTGCAAATTGTCGGTGGCATCACAGCACGACTCCCCGTAGACCAGGTTACATTCGACTAATTTGGTCGACGGAGAGTCGATGGCCAGTGATAAGACGTAGACCTTGACGGTGTCAGTGAAAAGGCGTTCCGCACTGTCGTCCACTTCATTTTGAGTCGCCTAACGAATTTTTCCATAGCACGTGGAAGTGTGCAATGTTTACCGCTAACGTAAGCGTACTTTGGTTGTTGGCATATAATGAGTTTTCCTTCGAGGAACACTGCAGCGCTTGTTTCGCTATGACGACAAGTCATAGAAGCTGTTTTTAACCCAATGCGCCGTCATATCAAACGCCAAGTCGTGTCATGCCTCAGAATTGTAACCAACCTTGCAAGGTACAAGGATCTACGAGCGGGCGGCGTGCAATATATAGTCGCCCACCGTACCCTCAAAGAGCGAAACGATTTGTTTTAGTACCTGTCATATAAATTTGCCACAACGTCCACCCTGAACGAACTTACAGGTTCAAGGAAGAAAAAGCACCTTCTTCATCCTGTTTATGAGTTCTTTCCATCAGTAGTAGCCAATAGCGTCATCCATGTGCTTGTAAAATGTAAGGACTGCTTTTGCCCGGCAATCCTGTTTTCTTTTGGGGCTCTTGGATGTGCTTTGATGGCTACATCGTGCGTCTCTGGTGCTAAGACGACTGTCACGCGGATTGCAAAAATAGAAAAAGGTTAAGCTTGGAGGCACCGACTGCTGCAGGAAGCACAATTATAATGCCATGAGAGAGTAACTTAACACCCTGCATTGCAGTGTAGTGCTGCGTAACCCGCACATAAAAGAGTTTCTATGTGTCAATTTATACTGCCCCATTTTAAAGGGCAATGATATTTCTTCTGTAACGAAGGCTCATCTCCACTTGTCGGGCATGGAATTGTGCAGCTAGTAGGACCCTCAGTTAGATTCTAAATTTTGTAAGCCTTTGCGGTACACAGCTTACTGCATTGTGCAACTAAGATGAAAGGATGAAAGGGCCGAGAGTAAAAGCTATATCGAGCTTGACGGGCCGTCAACCAATAGAAGAACGTTGCTTACTTTTCCGAACACGGCCAGAAACATCCGATGAGTCCGCATTGTTGAATTCCAATCGAACTTCCTGTTGTTTTTGAACAATTGAAACAGGGTTGCACTTCCGCTTACACCTGAAACATTCTCGCGACCTCAAGCAAATTGTATGAGATCTGGCACATTCACCTGTGTATTTCAATGCTGCAGAGAGTGCACGGCATTGTGTGTGGGTAGCAGAGGTTCCAGTCTCTTTTTTTTTCATTCAGAAATAGCGTGATTGCGGCGTGACCGAAATGCTGGAGCCCTCATACGCTGCAGGCCTGTTTGGTCTCTAAACATGAAGGCAAGTTGCAACCTGCAAAGGCAGAAATTTGGTAATTAACACGTCTCTATTGATGAGTTTCGGGCTTCTGTTTCATTCAAAAAGCGTGCCTCTGAAGTTCACTGTCTTGTTTAGCAATTCACAAGCTGAGTGAAATCATTTAGCAAAATGAATAGAACATAGGGTGGACTAGCTTGGGTCCACTTGCTAACCGATCACGGTTTTCCAGGATGATGTAACAAGAGGAAAATCTGGCTCCACGCTGGAACGGGAGCTATTGGTGTAGTACGCGGATTGTGGCATAATTTGTCTGATTTGTCATAATTTGTGATTTTTCTGAGGCGGAACTGCGTGTGCTGTGCCTGGCACATTTCCCCTGAGTGAAGACTTTCGCGTTAGTAAATTTCAGATGTCGTTTCCAAGGAAAGGAGTAACAATTGCTTAGCATACGTATGTCGCCAAATTAGGAATATACTTGTACAGCAACATTCTATAAATGCGGTATTTTTGCTATCGTGATCAATATTGTTTCTGGCTATTCTGAAAACGGCAGAATTGTTGTACTTGAAGCCTGGTGGTGCTAAACATTACTACAGAATAACTTAAAGATGAATCAGCTGTAGGAAAGTTAGCAGCAACAGCTTCAGTATGAAGCATAGACACGTGGTCTTCCTCATTGACATGCTGCGAGACGCGCCGCATGGGTGAAGCACGCAAACACGAGTGATGGATATCAGGGTGATGTAACAATTCCCCTATCATTCCTTCGTCAGTAGTGAGAGCGCGTCCGCCTTATCAGCGGGCAGGGAATGGTGGCTTACGAGTCTCAATGAGCTGGCAACTATTCGATGCACCGAGGAAGTAGAGAAGTGATTAAAATGGGACGAAGGGAACGTTAAACAATTTTTGCTGGCCACAATATAAGCGCTGCTGGATAGATTAACAAAAGATTGATAATAAACTTTCACAAGTTTACGAGGCCTGGGGCGCTATAACGTCAAATTATTCCAAACTTTTTTATTCCAATTATGCAATCACCCCTCCGCGATTGGTCAAAAACTTTATTGGACCACCCCCACTTCACCTGTCTGTCACGCGACGTCACGAAAACCGCGATAGCTCCCCATCTGATATTACGTGTCCACACTGATTATGCATCATTTGAACGAACAAAAAAAATATGCCCAACAAAAGTGAATTTTCTTCTGAATATCCGCAGGCTGCCCCATTCCGGAAGGCGTAAAAGATGGCTGCCGCCTATCGCTCATGCACTGGCTACTCACACCTGCCCGGAGAGCATGGGTTTATTTGCGTGTGGTAAAGCTTTTTGCGTGGCCGTGTAACGTTTTCGAGCATTTCGGCACGTTTACGACCTCGTTCTGCCAACTATTCTTTGCGGAGGATCCGTTTTAGCGCCATTCTTAAGCTTGCGTTGCATGCCGCCGCGATTTTCCACCAGCCACCGCAAGCTAAGTAAGGAAAGGCGCACCAATCGCAGACGCCGGCACCACCCTCTTCATCCGGTTATCGATATTCAGTGCAGTGACTCGGCCCCATCGATTCCCTCTCGACTTGAGCGTGCTCCTCTCCTCTTGTCAGCCAATTAGATAAGACAAGCCGCTCAGTGCAAGCAACGTTATTCGTTTTTCAAGCAAACAAATGTGACCTGTGAACGAGGAGAGCATTTGATTGGTCTATTCAGATTGGTCTGTTCTGCGGGTGACCGCCCGATGATTGCGTCGTCGGTTGCGCAAATTTGACGTCAGGAGATTGGAATAAAAATATATTGGAGTAGTTTTACGTGATAGCGCCCCTGTTGTCATTGCATTCCAGGAACTTTATTCCTACGATGCGTGAAAACAAAAAGAAATATCCAGCTGAATCAGAAATGCAATTCGCCGTAAATTTTGAATATGCATTTTTTCAAACTGGCGCTATGGATAAGCGCATGCTTTGCGCTGTGGCTGACTTCAAGTCTGCGAGGCCCCAAAACGTCGCAGTTATGGGATTATTTATTTCTTCATTTACAGGTGCCGTACCTCACATGCTCTTTACACTGGGGCATTCATTTCATTATTCTCTGTTATATGCATCCTCGCATCGGCCGCTGCGGATGATGCGTTGTCGAAAGCATGTATCACTCTTTCCTGCGGCACCATGACGCCTGCAGTAAAATACTGAGTAAATGCGCACCTGCCATTCGAGGAAGCTAGATGTTTCTCAGCGAGGCAGACAAGCAGTCAAAACGCACCTAATAGTAATAAGGTAACAAATATACTCTTGTGGCATTTTGAAAATGTTTCTCGGGAATCCACTTGTATGAGTCTGTCTCTACCAAGAACCACCAGCTAGAAGTGACTGAGTGGTTTTGACTACTGCGGGCACCCTACCTCGACTGGTGCTCATCTGGCGGTGGTCTGCTTGACCGTTAAGCTTATTAAAATCCTCTGTTTGTGGGACACAGTTATTGACGTCACCGTTGCGTCATAGGGTGGCACTCGACATATCCGTTAGCTGCTCGGCGAGGGAGCGTGCAAAGTTAACCAACGCGTGAAGAACTTCTGCGTATGCTTTGAGCCTGATGGTTTTCCTGTTGTAACAGTGCGATGGTCCACAGTCTCCGATACAGTGTAGTAGAACTGAAAAAGGTATATATACATCTGACCCTGACTGCGCGTCTATCTGTCTTTTTCCCGACAAGCGCTCTAGTTTCGTGTCCATTATGTTCCGAACGCACCTGAAACGCAGTTAGGTACACATTCTGTAACGTAGGAGGCCATGTTCAAAGTACTTACTATCTGCACGAAGTCGCGCCACCATGACAGACATGGCACCCACACAAGCGCCGCAGAAGTGGGGCGAGCAGAAGTGCGCGCTGGGCGTGCACTTGCCGTGTCACTTTCTTCGTGTGTTTGGCCTATAAAAACAGCTTTCCTTCATAATTTCACAATGATACAGCTTTTCTTTCTCGTGTGCGTCGCTCCCTATTGTTTTTAACAGGGTAGCTTACTGTCCATTTTCTACTGCTTTGTTGCCGATCTCTTCGAGTAAATGGCATGTGCAGAATGTACCAGGATACACATGCTTAATGGAACTCTTCCTAACGTTATGTCAGACCCTAGAAGCAGTTAGGTGAGAACCCTTTTTATCTTGAGTTCTGAATGGAGACTTTGCGACTGTAAGGCGGCTCATGAAAGGCCAGAAGCACTGTAGTAGCTGAATGCTGACAACGCCTGTCGACTCAAGTATGTAGAACATGCCACTTTAATCTCTTAGGTCGAGCATGTTACCCCTCACTAGCTCTTGACATTTTTTTCTTCGGCAAACGATACGGGTTGAAAACCGAATAGGTAGAGTAACATCGCTGCATGCTCAAACTGTCCACCATTTTCCGTCCACTTATAGGCCTACTCTTAGGTACGATGCTCAGTGTTGATAAACATTTTCAAAGCGTATCTTAGTTTTATAGGTTACCTAGCAGTTTTTCTATGGCCAAGTTGTAAACAAAGAGCTTAACTGTTTGCTTGAATATAAGGTTGCTTATAATGGGGCATTCCTTACGTTGACGCGCGCAGAGAAACATTGGAGGTTGCTATGCTTCAGAAATATATGAAGTACTAAATACTTCGAGTAGTCCCGATGTTTCAGGTCTTGTCAAATTTTTCATGAATTTACTCTCCACCACCAAAGGCTCATACCCTGGTTAACTCAGCGGGAGGATATCGCGGTTATGTTGTTGCCGTTGTAAGATATCGCTTTCTAGATTTGCCACAATGGCCGCGTGTATGCCAACTTTTCCTTTCTACATCCTCCTAAGAATCTTGATTTTTTTTCTTAACCTTGGTGGCGTGCAGCTTGTAGAAGTTAACTGCAGAAGGGAAGCGGATCGGGCGAGTTGGTGTTCCATGGTGACAATAAAATTCAAACAGCGCTAGACGACAGGACCAGAAAGAGGAGGAGATAAACACGGCGCTGCACAGCGGCGGCGCTGCATTTACTTTATTTCGTGAATATTTCGCTGTGAATTCTGTTAAAAGGCAGCTGTTTGCTGATTTGTTCCAACATCGTCGGTACACAGTGCGCAAGTCTTTCGAAGCAAGTTAACAGTGGTTCACAATTACGTGCCAGTGAAAAAATTTGGGCAATACGGAAATAAAAAAAAATGAGGAGCCTTGCCACTATGTGAAGGTGAATGACCAGCGAAGCGGTAGCACATCAAATAGGGTTAGACAAGGGTGCATGTATTAATTTTAATCATTTGGTAATGGTAGGACGACAGCTTTTGATTACTGTGACAGACGCAGATTGGGTCGGTTGCAATCCTAGACAGATTCATGGCCAAACGCAGTCTATACACGACCGTTGTTGAGTAGTTGAGTGGCTTGGATTGGTGCGGCACTAGAAACCAAACTCTTCTAGCACAAACTCAGTGTACCATTTCTTGTTTGGTTTTGCCACATTTAAGTCTTCAACGACGATCACAGGGACAGTGTCATCACGGCAAAGTGCATGGTCATTCTCGATGTCACACTGGGGTGTGCCTAGATATCACAATTCCATTTTTCGTTTGGACGGCACAGACATCCCCACAGTCGCTGGCCTTGTCCTCTTGCAGCAAGAGTCTGTGCCACTAGACAACACATTCATTCGTTCTTGCGAGTCAAGAGTTGTATGCGTACATTTTGTCCTTTGCGTATATGGCAACGCCTCCTGCACTTGAGTCCATGTGGTGTGCAGAACGATTCCAGTATTTCCATCGGCTCGAAACAATGCATCTTGATTTATTTATTTCATTTATTATTATTACTGTTATTAATATTAGGGGCGGAGTGCTCGCAGGCTGCTTCGCCTGCGCCGCAGGTCGGCCCTGTATCTAGGGGATCAGCCCATGCTCGCCTTTTCTATTGTTGGCGCACGAACAACACATGAAACCCTAACCTTACACAGCTTCGCTCTAAATAAGCGATACGTGGTGGAAAACAAGCCAGTCATGCAGAGCGCGGAGGTTTCATCGGGAGTGAATGGCCAGGGCGACATTGCGAGCTTGCTGATGCACAGCGCTTGTCGACGATACACCTGGTGTCTAAGGGAAACGGCCAGAGTGCTGACGCACGCGTTGGCTGTAGTGAAGGTAGCTCCATTAACTACACTGACCATTTCTCTTAGTTAAGGAAGATGAACATAGCGTCGTGAGCAAATTCTAGCTTTCCACTGTCGTACCATGTGTTACAAAAGTCATGAGATGGAATCACGTGTATTAAAGCAGTTTGCTGTAGCGCATGCAATAAGACGCCCTTTGTTATGTTAGATGCATTTTATTACCCCAAGCATCTGATGAAGGAATAGCGGTCTCCTGGAATAGCATTTTATTTTATGCGCATCCTTCCTCGTGCGTGCTTTATACTTTTTTTTGCAACATTTATCTTACGTGCTACTTGTATTTGGTGCTAGTTTTTCTTGTTATCTGGCTTTTAGTGTGCTTATCAGCACTCCCTTGTTCTGTATCAAACGAGGTGTTGATTTACGTGTCAGCCACCAGCCTGTCTTTCTTTGAAGGATTTGTTTTTATTCTCCTTCCTGGCGTCCCACACAGTGAAGAAAGATTTCAAGGGTCTTTCTTGTGTCATCTTCCTTCTCATGACGTATGCTACAATGGATGTCCACCAGATATGGCTGAAAATAAGCTGCTGTTGTCGAAGGCCACCGTTTTATTTGGGTTGTTACACGGGCGGCCTGAATCGCGGTTACTGTGGCCGTGGATATCGCAAAACGTGGTTAGCGAAGTTACACAGCAGGCAAAACGGCGGTGCGGTCACTAACCGCGGCTGACTGCTTGGCGGCCTCGGCCGGCGCTTCCCGAACGCTCGAGGTGGCGTGCAGTGCGCGTCCTTCGCAGGCCCTTTGAGACAGCCCGCGCTCACTCCGTGGAGGGGCAGCGCAAGACGGCAGAAAGCGGGAAAGGCACAGCACAGCGCTCGCGTCTACGGAGGCCACGATAATCATTTGGGAAGACAACGTGGCCGCGGCAATAGGTGGAATACGCGCTCTGTCCGCCGAGATGATGCGACGCGCGACGGCAATCCTCCCGCCGAAAAAGGACCGTACAAAAAGGAAGAAGAGCAGCTGAATCTTGACAATATGAGCGAGTAATACTGATAACTTCCCACAAGATTTGAATTATGTGCGTAAGGCAGTTTAGAAACGTGCACGACGAATTATGTGTACGAGTGCCTGCCTTAATTATGTGTCGATGCATCTCCCTCAGCGTTCTGAGCAGAAGTGCCGGTCGCGTCGGTCGCTTCGATTGCAAAGAGGACGAGTTGTCAAGCGTGCCGTCTCTAACGGCCGCCTCGCTGTCCACGCTGTACTGATGTGGCGTCAAAACAAGCGTTAATCTTGAAACTTGATTTATTAATTATGTGCCGCACTGTGTTGTAATTCCAGTGAAAATTGAAACTAATGGCATGCCTTATTCATGGCGACCGTCAACCATAAATATCAATGCCCTTGTAACTCAGGCGGACTGTCATTGGGGGTAACTTGGTTAAGTGAGTAGCCGCCGTTAAGTTTAACCGCAGTTCAGGTCGCCCGTGTAACAAGGGTATAAGGGTGTCGTAATTGTTTCTGAACGACGGAAACGAAGTCGCTTTAAAATTGATACAATCGCATCGTTCGTTTTTTTTTTAATTTGAACACTTGCTTGAAAGTAGAACCGACCGCCGGTCAATGGCATACCTTGTGATTTCCTGCCCCTTTTTTGTTTCGATATTTCACGGTGTACGTCGGTGGTACATCCGATATTGTTTATATTACTTGTGCGCGTCCACGGGTGTGCGTCGACCCAGGTTCTCTCTGTGACGCCATGACGACGGCTGGACAGGCGCCTCCAAGCTGTGCGACCTCAGGTGCCAACCGTTTCAGGAAAGGGAGCTTTGCTCGAGATGCCGGCAGCCATTGCATAAGTACAGCCTTTGCAAGCTTCTGCCTGGCCTTGGGACATAGGCGCTCGTTTTTGCGTTTCAGGGTTGATGTGACCTGGACTAAAGAATCACGAGAAAATGTCTTGTATAGCGCATATAAAACCATTTATTATGATGTCCGGCGGCCAAATGAGCAAAGTACATGTCATGTTTGTGCACCTTGCATGTCTCTGAAACTGCTCTCAATGTGAATCATGTGTGTTCCGCGACCCTGACAACGATGTGAAGCATATGAATAATAAATGGTTCTGGGTCAACAACTTGTCTGCATAGCTATCATACTGCACTCACCTTTATCAGCAGCCGAACGACTGTCACGTGTGTTCCGGCATAGTGCGAGGCACGGTGGCGCGCCTCTTCTGGCAGTAAGTGCACTTATTTAGCAGTTATCTGCGACCTAAAGCAAAGCGTCGGCTTTGCATCCATTCTAGAGCTCCATGCAAAGAATACTGGAGTGGAATCGAGCGTGATAATCGAGCATGGCGAAACGTGGTCGTTCTGGTTTCAATCGACCTTGTAGACGTCCTTTACTATAATGCCTTTCAAGCCAACTTTTATTCGCAGCACTGGTGCGTGGCAAGGCGTTTACACTATCGTATGATTCTGACGACATTACGAAACAAATGAATAATTACATGTGTTATAACTTAGCACAGAACACCCCTATTTATCGGCAGACGTTCGCAAAAGTGCAGTGAACATTATGCGCTGTGTCTTAGGGTTTATTTATAATAATAGGGAATGTCAATCATTCAGTCACTAAAATAGATGTGCACATGTGAACAACGCAGAGCAATAAAAAAAACTGCAATGCGCATTTCCGTGAGTCCACGCCAAATACTGGGAAAATTGATGTACCGCTCACGAATTGTCTGAAAAATTGGAGCGCCACATTGACGGCAAGTACCTTTCGTTAATGCTCTGCCTTCTTTGCTGCACCTCCCGACTTGTCGAGAAAAAAGGACTGCGCACCCGGGATATTTCTTCTTGCCAGGGCGAATGTTTGAGAAAAATGCATTAGCATACAATGGGACCTGCTGCATGTGAACAATCATAAAAAGCCAACAAACAATGACACCAAGGTAAGCATACGGTTAATTACTTGCAGTTTTTAGTCGAATAAAATAAACGATAAATAACTGGGCATAACATTAAATGAAAAATCAACTAGCCGCACACGGGATACGAACCCACGTCTGCTAATAACGCGTGCGATGCTTTACCAACTGAGGTAACCCGCTGCCATTTTCCAATCCACTTTCCGGGGTGTTTAATTTTTCCTACTAGAACTGTCCTTGGGAATGTTAGCTAGCGCCATCACTCACAGCCTTCGCGAAGACTTGCGTTCGCATCCCAAGTGCGGCCAATTGTTTCATAACCTTTCATATCCACCTATTCAACATTTCGGGAGTTCAATTACAAAGACTAAGTAATTTCCCCTATGCCGTCCTTCGTGTGATTGTTTCTTGCTGTCTTGTGACATGAGCAAATTAGACAGCTCAGTTTCCTTTTT
Source organism: Dermacentor variabilis (assembly GCF_050947875.1). Classification (NCBI taxonomy): domain Eukaryota; kingdom Metazoa; phylum Arthropoda; class Arachnida; order Ixodida; family Ixodidae; genus Dermacentor; species Dermacentor variabilis. The sequence goes on along the minus strand of NW_027460291.1, from coordinate 17,110,174 downwards.
CTCGTTCACTACATGGCGAGGATCAAGGATCCGGCAGCGTTGATTCCTTCAGATAGTCTGCATGGTTTTATTGACCAGTTGCGTTCACCCAAAAAGTTTACATGCAGGTGACGCCTACGGCAGGAAGAACGTTCCACATCCAATGTCAAGAGTGTGAGTGGTGGCGATGGCTTACACTCGCAGGGCTATTCCCAGGTGAGACTCTAAACATAATACCCCAGAAAATGGATCGAAAATCGGCGCCGCGGTAGCTCAGTTGGTAAGAGCATCGCATGCGTAATGCGAGAACGTGGGATCTTATCTAACCTGCGGCCAGTTCTATTCAGTAGCACGAGCATCGAGCGGCACTCTAGCTTCTTGCGCAGCACTTCCTGTTTACCTCCTGAGACGAGCGGGGACGAAACTCAAAATAAATAATAATAAGTTAGAATTAGTGCAGCACAATATGTATGCATTTCATCACAAATATAATATCAGAACTTCAGCCGTAAGTTCAGTTACTGAAATGTATGGCACAATTAGAATTGATTAGAAATCATTCAGACGAGGGGAGGCGGAATTCAACATGGATCAGAAAAAATGAAAAAAAATAGTGCACTACCAAATTCATGGGTTTCGTTATAGATATGGTATCAGAGCATAAGTTTAGTTACAAGTTGAGTTACTGAAGTGTCTAGCATAATTAGAATTGATCAGAAATCACTGAGACGACTGATGACTAAATCCAAAATAAAACAGCAATAGTAGAAAAAAATAAAACAGTAGAAAATTCATGGGTTTTATTATAGATATGATATAAGAGGATAAGTTTAGTTACAAGTTGAGTTATTGAAGTTTCAGGCATGATCATAATTAATTAGAAATCATAGAGACGACCGTGGACGGAATTCGAAATAAATAAAAAAAAAGAAAAAAAATAGTACAGTACCAAATTCATGGCATTCGTTATAGATATTATACCAACGCATAAGTTTCGTTACAAGTTGAGTTACTGAAGTGTCTGGAATGAGTAGAATTAATCAGAAATTACTGAGACGACAGGGAATGAAACCCAAAATAAATCAAGAAAAATATCACACTATAGAATTCATGGGTTTCGTTATAGACTTGATATGAGAGCATAAATTTAGTTACAAGTTGAGTTACTGAAGCGTCTCGAATAATCAGGAATGATTGTAAATCACTGATTACCGCAAACCAAAGCACAGAATCGTAGATACTAGAATGCCGCCACGTGAACACAGCTTTGGTAAATTTCCACAAACCCGGAAGTAGAAAGTGGAAGCACTGACGTCACTAATGACTTCACACACAAGGAGGTGGCATGATATTTAACCAGCTAATAAATGGAAGGCAGTTGACTCCCAGTTCGGTCCGTGCGTAGCGTTCACCTAAAGTGAATCTAAACACCAATGCCGAGGTGCGAGTGCCACAAAGACAAACGTAGGTCAAAGATAAGTGTTGCCTACCATTTTTTCTCATCCCCTTTCATTTCAGTTTATTTCTCGCTCCGTAATTTCAATTAAAAAGTACAAGTAATTTCCCCTGAGCAGTCCGTGGTGTCATTCTTTACTGGCTTCTTATGATATGATTAATGAAAATTAGGCTCCTCGGTTTCCCTTCTTCTCGTTCATTACATAGCGGGGTTGTCGAATCATGCCACGTTGAAGCCTTCAGGTTGCATGTGTGGGTTTATTCACCAGTTTGGTTCACCCAAAAATTTTACGTGCATGCGAGGCCTGTGCGAGGAAGGATGTTCCACATGCGCTGTCAACGCTGAGAGCGGCAGCGCTGGCTGACACTCCCAGGGTTAGTTGTAGTAGATACTGCAAATATAAATCTTGCACAAAGTTGATGTGACCAAGTCTTGGCGGTAGCTCAAATCGTAAGAGCGTGCACGCGTAATGCCAAAACGTGGGTTTGCATCCCACCTGCGGCCAGATGTTTTGCAGAAAGCTGTGCTTGGCGAGCCGATTCGTCTGTCTGCCGGTCGCCTGGGAACCGAAAACTCTTCCGGCGCAGCCCTGTTTGCATTCGCGAAAAAACAAAAGAGGGAAAGCAAGGCGCGCGATTAGCCGATACCTTCTAGCTTGCACCAGCCTGTTCACTCCAATCCATGACGTCACGCTACCTGGCCTGAAATTTCCGTTGGCAAGGCTTGCGTGATAAAGGCTATGACATCAAAATGACTGTTGCCTATTCGGGAGCATCCCAATTAGATTGTTTAGCAGTCGGGCCAGGTAACATGACGTCATTGATCCGGGTGAAAATGCCTTGTCCTATCTGGGTGGTGCTGGATTAGCTGCGCCAGTAATGACGTCGTTGCTCTTCGCCGCAGTGGAGCGCGCGCGCAGCAGTTTCTCTCCGGCTCCGAAATGGCCGGCCAACGGTCATACGCACTCCTTAAGAGCAGGCACCTTTCGATGAGCAACGCCGTGAGCAGAACCGGGAACGAGCTCGTCTACGTCGTGCCCATGCTGCGGCCCGGGCACAAGAACAGGCTCGAGCAGCCGAGCGCAAGCAGCAACTGCGTGCCGAGGATCCGGCAGCCTGCCGAGCCGTCGCTTAATGAACCGTGGCGGTTCGTTAACCCAGTGATAAACATCAGGGCCACACGTTTCAGCTTCGCTGTTTGATCAACTGTACGGAGTGCTTGGGCGGTGATTCGTTCATCCACTTTCATTTCTATTTATTTATCGTTTCAGTGTTTCAATTCAAAACTACAAGTTATTTCCCCTATGCTGCCCTTGGTGTCATTGATTGTTGGCTTTTCATGACATGACTAATAAAATTTGGGCCCCTCGGTTTCCTTTCTTCTCGTTCATTACATAGTGAGGGTCTCGAACCCTGCAGCACTGATGCGTTCAGGTAGCATGTATGAATTTATTGACCAGTTGCCTTTACCAAAAAATTTAAAGTACTGGTGAAGGTAATCCGCCGCCAAAGCGGGGAGTGGTTGGGGATACAGGAAGCATAAGTACCCCACAAAATGGACGGGAAAAGAGCGCCGCGTTAGCTCGATGGGTACTAGTATCGCAAGCGTTATGCGAAAATGTGAGAGCGTATCTAAGCTGCGGCCAGTTGTATTTAGCGGCACGAGCATTGTTTCTTGCGTGGCACTTCTAGTTCACCTCATTAGACGGCCTGGGGAGGAAATTTAAAATCAAGCTACAAAAAATAGACAAATAGTGCAGTACAACATTTATGGGTTTCTTCTAGATATGATGTCAGAGCGCTAGGTTAGTCACAAGTTGAGTTACTGATATGTCTGGAATAATTAGAAATAATTAGAAATCACTCAGACGACCGCGGACGAAACTCAAATCAGAAAACATCGACGAAAACAGTATAGTAATAATTAATTGGTTTCATTACAGATATGATATCAGAACAAAAACTTAGTCACAAGTTGAGTTACTGAAGTGTCTGGAATAATTATATTATTTAGAAATAACTGAGACAACCGCGCACGAAATAAAGAATGACAGTCAACCATCGACACGCTAGCCAAGAGCGAGACGAAAGCGGTCGCGAAGGGCTTTGGAACGAATCCAAGAGATGTGAGCTGGGCTGAGAGGCTTTGAATTTCTTCCCACTTAACATTCCACCCTTTAAAACATGCACACGCAGTGCTCATTCAGGATCTGAAGTGAAGGCGCGACAACGACGAGGGACGTAGAGGGCGCAGTGAGAAACTGTGATCGCGCTCCCTGTATAAAATAGTGGCGTTTCTGTTCTTGGTGTCTTAGTTTGTTGGCTTCTTATGACATGATTAACTAAAACTGGGCCCCTCAGTTTCTTTTTTCCTCTTTCATTACTCAGCGAATTTCTCGATTCTTGCAGCATAGCTGCCATCAGTTAGCAAGTGTGAGTTTGTTGACCATTTGCATTCAACCAAAATGTTCAAGCAGAGGTGGCGCCAATAGCAGGAAAGATGTTCCACACACGCCGCAAAGGATGTGAGTGGTGGTGTAGGCTAATACCTCAAAAGTTAGATGTAGTTGATGCTGTAAACATAAATAACCCAGAAAGTAAATGTGAAAAGGGCGCCTCGGTACCGCAAATAATAAGTGCATCGCACGCCTGATGCAAAGACGCGTGTCCGACCTGCAGCAAGTTGTTCCTTCATCCTCCTTTACCGCCATCTGTTCCTCGTTTCTTTAAATCAATTGAAAACTGCAAGGAACGTCCCCTATAATGTTCTTGGTGTCATAGTTGGATTGTTATGACAACACTAATTAAAACTGGACGACTTGGTTTGCTTTTTTCTCGTTCATTATAAAGCCATCGGCTCGATTCCTGCAGCATAGATGCCTTCAGTTAGCACGTGTGGGTTTCTTAAACAGTTGCGTTCAACGAAAAAGTTCAAGCAGAGGTGGTGCCAGCAGCACGAAAGATGTTCCACACCCGCCGCCACGGCTGTGAGAGGTGGTGCTGGCTAATACCTCAAAGGTTGGATGTAGTCGATGTTGTAAACATAGCTACCCCACGAAGTGGATGTGAAAAGAGCGCCGCGGTACCACAAATAATGAGTGTGTCGCACGCCTAATGCGAAGACGCGTGTTCGTATCCGACCTATAGCAAGTTGTTTTTTCATCGGCCTTTATCTCCATTGTTTTTCGTTCGTTTATATAAATTGAAACTTACAAGGAATTCCCCTTATAATGTCCTTGGTGTCATCGTTTGTTTGTTTCTTATGACATGGCTAATAAAATGTGAGCCCCTCGCTTTCTTTCTTTCTCGTTCATTATAAAGCCATTGTCTCGATACCTGCAGCGTAGATGCCTTCACTTAGCGTGTGTAGTTTTGTTAACCAGTTGCGTTCAACCAAAAGGTCTAAGCAGAGGTGGCACCAGCAGCAGGAGAGATCTTCCACACCCACCGCCCAGGCTGGGAGGGCTGGTGCTAGCTAATACCCCAAAGGTTGGATGTCACCGATGCTGTAAACATAACTACGCCGCAAAGTGGATGTGAAAAGGGCGCCGCGGTACCGCAAATTTTGAGTGCATCGTACGCCTAATGTGAAGACGCATGTTCGTATCCGACCTGCAGCAATTTCTTTCTTCATCCACCATTACCTCCATTTGTTTCTGGTTTCTTTAAATCAATTGAAATCTACAACAAATTCCCCCTATGATGGCCATGGTGTAATTGTTTTTTTTTTTTTGCTTCTCATGACATGACTAATGAAATGTGAGCCCCTCGGTTTCTTTCTTTCTCGTTCATTATAAAGCCATTGTCTCAATACCTGCAGCCTAGATGCCTTCAGTTTGCGTGTGTACGTTTGTTAACCAGTTATGTTCAACCTAAAGGTCTAAGCAGAGGTGGCACCAGCAGCAGGAGAGATCTTCCACACCCGCCGCCCAGGCTGGGAGTGGGGCTTCTGGCTAATACCGCTAAGGTTGGATGTCATCGATGCTGCAATCATAACTACCCCACAAAGTGGATGTGAAAAGGGCGCCGCGGTACCGCAAATTTTGAGTGCATCGTACGCCTAATGTGAAGACGCATGTTCGTATCCGACCTGCAGCAATTTCTTTCTTCATCCACCATTACCTCCATTTGTTTCTGGTTTCTTTAAATCAATTGAAATCTACAACAAATTCCCCCTATGATGGCCATGGTGTAATTGTTTTTTTTTTGCTTCTCATGACATGACTAATGAAATGTGAGCCCCTCGGTTTCTTTCTTTCTCGTTCATTATAAAGCCATTGTCTCGATACCTGCAGCATAGATGCCTTCAGTTAGCATGTGCAGGTTTTTTAACCTGTTGCGCTCAACTAAAAAGTTTAAGCAGAGGTGGCGCAGCAGCACGAAAGATGTTCCACACCGCCGCCAAGGCTTTCAGTGGTGGTGGTGGCTAATACCGCAAAGGTTGGATGTAGTCGATGCTGTAAACATAACTACCCCACGAAGTGCATGTGAAAAGCCGCCATGGTACCGCAAATAATAAGTGCATGGCACGCCTAATGTGAAGACGCGTGCTGTTGCAAATGGGTCGCAAGCCCCAAGGGTAGCGTTATCCTGGAGGCCTGGGGCACAGATAGAAGCATCCGAAGGTCCTGGCAAAGGATGAGTCGACTGCTAACAACAACTTGTTTATTCTAGCATCGCAAAAGACCGGCCCGTCAGGTCGACCGAAGTGGAGAAACGGGAGACCAGGTTACTCGACTGAATAAATCGAAGCTTCTCTCTTGGCGTCCGGGGGCAGCTGCTTTTATACTCTCGGAGTCGAGGGCAAGAAGGAATGGCTCGGAAGAGGCGCACGTGATGGCGGTGCACGGACACGTTGTGACAAGTATCCGCCAGGCCGGCGCCGGTCAGACCTCCTCGCTTCACAGTTGGGGAGCTCCTCTCCCCGGCTGCGCGCTTTGACAAGCGTGGGCACCAACACACACACACACACACACACACACACACACACACACACACACACACACACACACACACGAAGACACGTGGTATTGAAACATGCCTGGACGCGCTTAGCAGGAGGTGTAGGGGCCGCGCTGAACTGGCCAAAATGTCCGCCGCTGTGAACGAAGCCCCGGCGTCCATTGCATCCGCGCCGGCTATACCGCACGTCGGAGGCGAAACGTAACAGACCGGCCCGCCGGGAGAAGGAGATCCCGATGGTAAGGGGACTGCATCCGCTGTCCGGAGAGATGTCGCTCGATGATGCTCATAACCGAAGTCGGTCGTCGCTCGGCGTTTCTTGAGCGCAGCGCACCGAGAAGGCCTAGTTATCACGTTGAGGTTCACACAGGACACTGCAAAGTGACCTCGGTAGAGTTGCCTTTTTTTTCTCGTTCCCAGCAAACGTTAGAACTACGCCGAAACTCATCCGCTCAGTCAGCAAGCACGACACAACCCTCACTAAGCCATGCCACGCTCTTTCCCCTTTTATACTACTGCCTAGTTCCTTACAGTAGTCTAGCAGCACTCAGAACGCGTCCACAAATTGTAAAATTGCACTAGAACGCACGTCATGACTTTGAAACACTAAACAAAAGCAGTATGTTAAAAATCCTGACTCAGAAAAAAAACATCAGTAACAAACAACTTTGAGGCTGATTCCTACGTTAGGGGCCTCGACTTAAGCCATCGGCGTTACCGTTGAGACTCCCCTTTTTGTAACGCACCTCAAAGGAATATTGTTGCAAAGCGAGGCTCCAGCGCAGGAGGCGGCCATTTTTGGAAGAGATGGTCTGCAGACATTCGAGAGGGCAGTGATCCGTCTCAATGATAAACCTCGAGCCGGCTAGGTAGCATGAGAATTTCTGAACGGCCCACAGGAGACACGCACACTCTTTCTCGGTGGCGCTGTACGCCTGCTCACGACTGGTCAGCTTACGACTAGCATACAGGACGGGGTTTTCCACTTCTCCATTTTCCCGTTGGCACAGTACAACGCCCATGCCTCGCTCACTAGCACCGCACTGAACAACGAACCCTTTTGTGTAGTCTGGCGATCGTAGCACAGGCTGGCTTGTTAGGACGCTCTTTAGGGCGCTAAAAGCTCTTTCCCTTGTCTCGTCCCAGATGACTGTTTGGGGCTCTGTTTTTCTAAGAGCATCCGTCAGGGGAGCCACGATATCAGAGTACCTGGGGATGTACCTCTCATAGTAGCCGGCGACACCTAAGAACGACCGAATATCGGTCTTCGTGCGCGGTTGCGGGAAGTCTCGCACAGCGGCCACCTTTATTTCAGAGGGGCGGCGACGACCCCGTCCAATCACGTGACCGAGGTAGACAACCTCGGCCTGTGCTAACTGGCACTTGGGAGCCTTGACTGTGAAGCCCGTTTAGCGCGTGTGCCATATATGCTCAGACCAGGATGCGGAGAATATCGCTACGTCGTCTAAATACGGTAAAGCGAATTTTTCCTGTCCCCGCAACATTTTGTCCATGAGGCTTGGAAAGCAGTATGGCGCGTTCTTCAAACCAAAACTCAAAACTTTAGGACGGAATCTTCCCATTGGTGAAATGAACGCCGCATACCTACTAGCCTCTTCTATAAATGGAACCTGCCAATAACCCTTGACAAGATCTAGGGTGGAAATAAACTGAGCGCTACTAACTTTCTCAAGGCGCTCCTCGATGTTAGGGATCAGATAAATTTGATCCTTAGTGATGGAATTAAGCCTGCGGTCGTCGACGCAAGGACGAGGTTCCTTGCCCGGTACCTCAACTAAAATCAAAGGGGAAGTATAATCACTCTCACCCGCCTCAATAACACCGAGCTGTAGCATTTTCTTTACCTCAGCCTCCACAATATCGCGCTGGCGGGGTGGCACCCGGTACGCCTTGGATCGTACTGGCTCTGGGGAGGTAAGTTCCATTTGATGAGTAAGGACAGAAGTCCTACCAGGCCTCTCAGAGAACTGACCTTGAAACTCTTGTAAGAGCTGGTGTAGTTCGGTTTTCTGCTCAGGCGACAGCGGTGCTTTACTGATTAAGTCACTAATGACTTGATCGGTGTCTTCCCTGTTCGTCATTGAGCCTAGTCCCGGAACCTCGCCCAGAAGCTCTTCGGGAGCGTTTACCATCATACACACCACTGCTTCCCGTTGTCTATAGGGTTTGAGCAGATTACAGTGGTAAACTTGCTGTGCTTTCCGTTTTCCTGGCAGACTCACCACGTAGTTAACGTCCGACAGTTTTTGAACAACCCGTGCTGGGCCCTCCCACTGCACGTCGAGTTTGTTTTTTAGCGATGTGCGCAATATCATTACCTCATCGCCCACCTCAAAACGACGGGCCCTGGCTGTCCGATCATAATAAACCTTGGCCCTCTGCTGGGCCTTTGCCATTGCTTCACCTGACAACTCCTGTGCCCTTCTTAAGCGTTCGAGGAGCTTAAGCACGTACTCCACCACGACTGGGTCGTCGCCCGTGCCTTCCCACGAGTCTCCAAGCATGCGAAGCGGAGACCGCAGCGAGTGACCGTACACCAGCTCAGCTGGCGGAAACCCCGTAGCCGCATGCGGCGCGGTCCTTAATGCAAACATCACCCCAGGCAAACACAGCTCCCAGTCAGTTTGTTGTTCAAAACACAATGCTCTCAACACGCGCTTCATAACGGAGGGGCTTGATAACGGAATTCGACTGTGGGTGGTACACTGAGCTGTGTAACAGCTTTATCCCACACCTTTCAAGAAAGGCTGTCTTCAAAGCGCTAGTAAACACTGTGCCCTGATCTGACTGAATTTCCACAGGAAAGCCAACTCGCGCAAATATGGACAGTAGTGCATTGACTATCTCAACTGAGCTGAGTTCTTTAAGCGGCACTGCTTCAGGGAACTTTGTCGCTCGGCAGATCACAGTCAAAATGTGCCTGTACCCCGTGGTTGTTACCGGCAGAGGTCCCACTGTATCAATAACGAGCCGTCTAAAAGGCTCCTCAATGATAGGCACCAACTTCAACGGCGCCCTCGATTTGTCCCCTGGTTTGCCCACCCGCTGACAGGTGTCACATGTTCTCACAAAGTGTTCTGCGTCACGAAAACACCCTGGCCAATAGTACTCTTGCAAGAGACGGTCCTTAGTCTTCTTAACTCCTAGGTGTCCGGACCACGAACCTCCATGCGACAAGCGCAACAGATCCTGACGGTAGCACTGAGGCACGATCAGATGATCGAACTCCACTCCCCTGCAGTCTAGATACTTCCGGTACAGGACCCCACTTCTTTCCAGAAAACGAGCATTTTTCTTGGCGATACCTTCCTTGACATTGCAGCGCATGTTTTCTAGGCTGCCATCCTTTTTTTGCTCGGCTATCAAAGCCGACCGGCTGACTTTTAGCAACATATTAAGTCCATCTGACGTAGGCGCGATGAGCAAATCTGCAGATAGCTCTTCTAATTTTCCCGTGTCGGGCATTTCCTCTCCAGTATCTGGTGCCTTCAACGCTACAGGCTCAATTTTATTCAGTTCGGACGGGCTCTGAACATCAGCTTGCTGCGTCTCCGACCCTTTTTCATTGTTCGACAACGTCGGCCCCACAACTACCACCTTTGCAGCGAGCTCCCGAACTCTCGATCTGGTTAAGGCCTGAACGCTAGCCTCACCAAACAAAAGCCCCTTCTCGCGCAGAAGGTGATCGGACCTGTTCGAAAATAGGTACGGGTACTGGGGGGGGCAGCAGAGATGACACTGCGGCCTCCGTCTCAAGTGCTCCGAAAGGTCCTTCAATAGGCACTTTTGCTGCGGGCAGACACACGCTATGAGCTGCCACGGCTTGCTTGATCCATGCGCACTCGCCCGTGAACATATCGGGTTCTACGTAAGAGGGGTGAACTACATCCATTGTAGCTGCGGAATCACGAAGCATTCGGCACTCTTTCCCGTTCACGAGGAGGTCTCGCATGTAAGGCTCGAGCAGCTTCATGTTCTCGTCAGTGCTGCATAATGACGAAAACACGACTTTTGTTTTTGTTTCTGGACACTGTGCCGGAAAGTGACCCGGCTTCTGGTACGTATAACACACGTGCGCTTGCCTCGTCTCGAACCGCTTTCTGCGTTCGGCTTCGGCTGCCGTCGTCTCCTTACGTTCGGTCGGACTGCTTTCACTCGCATCCGCACTACGTGTGTCCCCCCTTGCTCTCATGGGCGTGAACTTCGGCCTCTAAAACTTGGAGCCAAATTCACCCTTTTGACCGTCCTTAGCTACGCGAGCCCGACGCGCCACAAACTCCTCGGCAAGCTCGGCGGCTTTAGCCACCGTACTAACGTCTGGCCTTTCCAAGACCCAGTACCGCATGTTCTCAGGTAACCGACTATACAACTGTTTCAGCCCGAAACACTGCAGAACTTTCTCGTGGTCACCAAACGCTTTCTCTTCTTTGAGCCACTACTGCATGTTTGACATAAGCCTGTAGGCAAACTCTGTATATGACTCACTTCTGCCTTTCTCATTTTCCCGAAACTTCCGACGCAACGCCTCCGCTGACAGCCTGTACTTTTTTAGCAAACTCTATTTCACTTGGTCGATAACCTCTGCCTCCTCTCTCTCCAAGCGAGCGACCATGTCGGCCGCCTCGCCGGGTAACAAAGTGAGCGAGCGCTGTGGCCACGTTTCCCGAAAGAACCCCTGCTTCTCGCATGTTCGTTCAATGTTAACCAGGAACAAACCAATGTCCTCTCCAAGCTTAAACGGCCGCATCAGGTCAGTCATTTTGAACGATACTCGTGCTCCTGCACCGTGTGCCTGACTTCCATTATGAGCGCGTTCCATCTCTACCTCCAGACGCTTCATTTCCAAAGCGTATTGACGGTCGGGCTCCTCTTTCTCTTTTTGCTCTTTACGTTCGCACTCCTCTTTATCTTTTTGCTCTTTACGTTCGCGCTCCTCTTTCTCTTTTTGCTCTTTACGTTCGCGCTCCTCTTTCTCTTTTTGCTCTTTACATTAACACTCCTGTCTTTTTGCCGTCTCCCTCTCCTCAATAGTCTCAAGGCATTCCGACAGCTCGTCATCCTCAGCTTCTAACTCAAGAATAGCCCTTAGCAGTTCTGGTTTTCTGAGTTTGTCTGAGACATCCAGACCCAACTCTCTTGCAAGCTCCAGCAATTTCGGTTTGCGCAACGACTTCAAATCCATGGCTGCTCTGAATGCTGCTTTCTCTACGGCCTACTATTGTCTTGCCGCAAACAAACCCGACAGCAACGACAACCACAATTACCAGCTCTGTTTCTGACACTAACAAAAGCCTCGCAAAACTCAGAAGAAAGTCCCGCAGTCCCTAACCTCGCAGCCAAGAATTCAGCGAAGTCGTTCCGCTTCAGGCAACCAGTCATCACACAGGGCTCGTTGCACTGCTCCTGGATGGTCGTTGTGCTGCTCAGCATACAGTCGACCGCATATCTTCGCTGCTGGCCTCCGTTGTCGCGATCTCACCGCTGGCAACCAGTTGTTGCAAATGGGTCGCAAGCCCCAAGGGTAGCGTTGGCCTGGCGGCCTGGGGCACAGCTGGAAGCATCCGAAGGTCCTGGCAAAGGATGAGTCGACTGCTAACAGAACAACTTGTTTATTCTAGCATCGCAAAAGAGCGGCCGGTCAGGTCGACCGAAGTGGAGAAACGGGAGACCACGTTACTCGACTGAATAAATCGAAGCTTCTCTCTTGGCGTCCGGGAGCAGCTGCTTTTATACTCTCGGAGTCGAGGGCAAGAAGGAACGGCTCGGTAGAGGCGCACGTGACGGCGGTGCACGGACACGTTGTGACAAGTATCCGCCGGGCCGGCGCCGGTCAGACCTCCTCGCTTCACAGTTGGGGAGCTCCTCTGCCCGGCGGCGCGCTTTGACAAGCGTGGGCACCAACACACACACACACACACACACACACACACACATGAAGACACGTGGCATTGAAACATGCCTGGACACGCTTAGCAGGAGGTGTTGGGGCCGCGCTGAACTGGCTAAAATGTCCGCCGCTGTGAACGAAGCCCCGGCGTCCGTTGCATCCACGCCGGCTATACCGCACGTCGGAGGCGAAACGTAACAGTGTTCGTATCTGACCTGCAGCTAGTTGGTTCTTCATCCACTTTTATCTCCCTTTTTTCTCGGTCCTTTATGTAAAATAAAAACTTCAAGCAATTTCCCCTGTACTATTCTTGGTGTCTTTATTCGTTTGCTTGTCATGACATGACTCATAAAAACTGGCCCCTCGGTTTCTTTCTTTCTCGTTCATTGCACAGCGATTTTCTTGATTCCTGAAGTATAGATGCCTTCAGTTAGCATGTGTGGCTTTTTTACCAAGTTACGTTCAACCAAAAAGTTTAGCCGGTAACTGTTGACACGCGCATGGCAGAAGCGAAATGCCATACTAAATCGTTGCTGCCACGCACGGAAGTGACGTCACAGTTGTGAACACGCGATTGTGGAGTTATTTAAACAAGAATGGCGTGTTCCGGTTCATAGTTTTGCGCTCACTGCTGGACCTGGAGCTACTTCAGCTTTTCGGCTTAGCAAAAACACAATTTTACAGTTTCTTACCGTCTAGAATACTGTTCTAGTTTGTTGCGCTGGAAGAACCGGATGGGGTTCGAGCTTGCGACCACGAGTGACTCTTGGGCGCAACGCTTGATCAGCTCTGATGCCTTGCAGCGCGTTTATGGTTGGTAGTGCGGTCTTGTGCAGCTCCTGTTACGTTTCTCAGTGCTCTTGTTCTTGTTTGTTGAATTTGCAGTTGTGAATGGGGCACATGTGTGCTCACAGCTTGGCAGCACTTTTTTCTCTTAGGCCGAAAACCTTTAAACTCATTCTAAACGCTAGTTGATGCAGTTGCCGCTTAGTGTTGTTGATCGATCGGGAAAAAAAATTCCATCTTTCGTGGGATTACTGTTGCAGATATTGCCCGAGTAAGTGAGCTGTTGCAATTTTTATAGCACTCGATGTAGGAGTTACCACTACTGTTTCTTGCATTGCATGTTCATACTGTTCCCCTGTTTATCTCGGATATTGGCTGCTAGCGAATGTAGACTTGCGTGTGCATCTCCTCGCCACAGTTCAAAAGGCACACGTTGAGCAACCCGAATGGAAACTACAAAGACAAGTATTGAACAACGTGGCCCAGCTGTTCAGAGTTCTACTCTGGCTCAATATTGTAGTACAGCTTGGCTGTCTCGAAAACCAATAAATTTTCCTAAATTTCTTCCAGCTACATTGCTAAGCTGCTACTTAGTATTGCTTCTTTTGATGGTGCTATGCGAGGTACCATGTTTGCGCAAATGTTCCCCACAAGTTGTTTCCAAACACGACGTAGGTTCATTGCGGGAACGTGCATTATGTTATACATATTAGACGCACGCGAATATGACTGGTGTAGGTTTGCAGGTCCACGCATGCCAACTCAAGCAAATGCAAAGTTTCCGTTGTATGAATCTTCCTTCACCTTGTTGCACTTCACAGGGCTTGTTTGGTTAATCCCTTGATCTGTACAATATAATGCTGATAGGTCATGAGCCTTACGCTGATCCTCTAGTCCAACAGAAAACTTTTTAGGCATTGCATCAGGGAATATATCTAGGTGACAATGTGACAATTTTTGCCTCTATGTCCTTTCTTTTGCCCCATCTCTATCAGTGAAGTTGTCAACCACTTGTGACTTTATTCGCACAGAGTGCCGTGCAGTGACAGAATTTCTCATCACAATAAGAAAATCGGCGAAGGAGATTTTTGAAATTCACCAGGACTTCCTCTTGGGCAAGTTGGTGAAGTCTGCTACGCATTGTTTTTGTGCGCAATAAGATATTTACAGAGGAAGCACACACGAAAGTGCGAACCACCAACTGATATAATTATTCAAAAGATGAAACATAGGGTACAAATATTGCGCAAACGCAAGTGGCGAATGTTGTGACAGTGCTTATTTGTGTAGTAATTCTACAAATTGGGCTAAACAAGTGCACGTCTGGGTAATTAAGGCAATTGTAGTGTTACTAACATGTGCACGATCTTTCTGATCAAATATATCTTGGTGAGCTCACGTGCTGTTTTGTTGCTACTGCTGCCCAGGATCATAATGTGTGAAAGCGCAACTCACATGAGCACGCCTTGCAATGTGCGCTACAGCATCCGGTTTATTTAAATTGTTTGAATGCCCCCTCGATTAGTCATTTAGGCATTGAGCCGTTTGGTCCACATAGAACTTCCCACAGCTGAGAGGTAAATCATAAACTAACCCGCAGCACAATGCGCAAAATGGTTGGCAGAATTTTTCATACACCCTTGTCTCCTGGTACGAAAACACAATTGGGCTAATTGAGAGAACACAATTGGGCCTCAGCTTTCAGGGAATGGATTCGGCCATGGCACGCATGACCTATAGGGTAAACCTGGATTTAGATGCCTGTCGATCTGATATGGCTCATTTTGCCATCAGTGATAAATAATTCACTGCTGTTACTGTAGCACTCAAGCACCTACTTACAGATTGTCAAGGTGATTCCTTTTTGGTCCCAGAACATGGATGCTGGCACCTTACGTGTACAAATTTGGATTTTAAATTCCTTAGGTTGAGGGGAACACATGTGGTAAATTTTCTTTGTTTTGACATTGTACAAAAATAATCTTGTGCCAATTCATTAAGAATAACGTACAAAAAACAAACGCCTCTCTTCACAATAGCGTACAAGCTTCTGGCACTGCCCAGGTGGTGCGTTGAGCAAGAACTATCAGTTGTTTGCGCGGCAAGCTGAGTCAACACTGGCATGGTGGGATTGGTCTGCTATTGCTGTGCTAATATCAAATCTGCCTGCATGCTCTTGCTTAGAGCAACAGAAATGTAGCGAATTTTGCTTTGTTACTTGAAGCCAACAGCAAAATTATTCGCTTTCACGTACGACAAATGTTGTAGACCACTGCCCACATTTTCGGTTTCAAAGAATGGGTATTTTTTGCTGGAGTGGCAGCATTCACAGCAACGGAAACACACAAAAATAGTTTTTTTTTCTTTGCCACACCGTATCTGAATTTATGCTTTGAGATAGCAATTGAAAACAGTCTGCGAGCACGACTCGGCTCGGTATTCGAGTAGCTCAATCTTTTGTGGCACTGCTTCGACGCTCTAGTGAGCCCTGAATTTTTGCTAACTTTAGCGTGCTCAAAGTGATTATCCGCTTCTCAAGCTGATGCGCGGAGGTGATGATGAAGTATGACCACGCGACTCCAATGTCCTTGCATTTGGCTGAATCTGCTACTGCAGCCACACTTTGAAGAAAGCGAAATGAAAAACTGATTTAGGGGCGCGTTAAAGTAGATTAAGTCCGGATTTTTGTAATAGGGCTGCCTCACCATCGACTTCTGCCGCATTATTAGTATGCACTGCAGTGCTATCGCAACTCGGTGACAAGCTTCACGCTATCCAAACGTAAAACTTGTCTCTAATTGCAAATCAGAATAAAGGGACCAGTTAGCCAGACAGTGCCGCTCCATGCATACAGAACCTCCCAGACGCCTACCTTCAGTGGACACTGAAGTAACTGGATCCTAGTCTTGCCGCCAGCGTGAGAGCAGAGAGGCGATGAAGCCTATGAAACATTGAGGGGGGGAGGGGATAAAGTGAGGCACTAGATCATCCGGAGCAACAATCTAAGGAAAACATGTATTTTGTCTTAATCTTGATTTATTTAACAATTTTCTCGCCCTAACGTGCCAAAGAGCACATCTTCACCAAGCCTCTATACGCACAGGCAGAAGAGTAACACAAATGTCCGCCAATTCCATTAGGAATGCCAACATACGAGCACGGAAAACGCAGTTGCCGGTAATGTGAGGACTGACCACTTAACAAGGACCACAACACGGAATCCAAAGTGTATGCTTCGACACCCGTCTTTTAAAAACATTCACGCTTTTATTCAACACGCCAATGTCGTGCTTTACCCCAACAAGTTTCAAAGACGCAAACTGCACTGTCCTGCAGGGTACCTATTGCCTATCTGTCCCCCAGTTGCGCTTCTCCCGTGACCGCTGTTGCGGCGCTCTCCGGCAAGCTGCAGTGTCAGTAGCATATACTAGATTGACAAGTTACCTAATTTCAGCATTTCTTGTCAGCAAATGGGGCACACTTAGCTAAAACTTTCATGTTTAGTGCACTAGTGAGTATTTACTCTGAGCACCTTTATGACAAATCGAGGGTCTTTGATATGCGTTGAGCTGAAAACCTCCTGTGTTTTTAAAACTGATTCTGAACAGTATCCACAATTGCTGACGAAGTCACTTCCTTCGGCCTCCTCGGACGTTCTTGTCTTCCAAGCTGAAGTAGCCCGTATCGAGCTTAGCCATCATTGTTGGACCAGATGATGAAAATAGGCAACTGACTTGGAGAAAGCACAAGGTAAACTATTTGTGCATTTTCGGAATTTATAAATAGCATGAAAAAGGAAGATGAAAGTGGACGAACAGATAGCTTGCTGTAGGCAGGAGCCTAATCCAAACCGCCTTCATCAGGCATGTAGTGCTTCACTTATTCAGCTACTGTGGCACTCATCATCCCATCCCCTTGGCATAAGCCACTACCACTAACAACCGTAGCAGCAGACGTAGAACAGCCTTAACTGTAGGCATCATCATCAGCTGGCAACTAACTGCTCGAGGGCTCTAACTTCGGCTGTGCCTTCATGTCCTAAGATAGGATACGATGGTTTATTGGACATTCGCCCAATTGGGGCAAGTGACCTATCGATGAGATTTCATCAAATGAACAGGCATTTAAAATCCAGCTTCGCTCTATTTGTTGTACCTGCTCTGACCAAATCTGTTCATCGAAATGTGGAGTTGCTCACTAGAAAACACTATGAAACATAAAAGGAACAGACATTGCTATAGACGTGACTGTGTCGTATGTGCCACAAATAGAAAAACTTGGCTGGTAGATATGGCGTCCCAGTGGTTTCTCCCAATTGTGCCTTTGTACCACGAGTATTGAGACAAGGATGTATGAAGAAGCATGCCAAGCACTTTGTGTGTTGTGCTGCGGGGGTTATCTGCGAGATAACTGTCAGCTGTGGCAAGTACAATGCAGGTAAGAGGGACTAGTGTCTAAAGCTACACAAAAGCCAAATATTAAGTCAAGCTACAGTAATAAATTCGTACACGAGAACGTTTAAGGCATCACTATTATTGCGAAGAGAGCTTCAGTAATTGAGAAACTGAAGTAAATGCAGGACACAATTAGAGACTCCTCCGGGACATTCAAGTACTAGCCCGATGAAGAAGGCACTCCTGATGAAAGTTCTGTCGCTAGGACTCATCTACTAGTAATAAAAAGATCACTGCATTGCATTACGTGAGGAAAGAAAAATGCTAGTTGTCTAGTTCTATTTGATTTGCAGAAAAAGAACCCATTGAGGTTACCATTGAAAGCATCACTCACGCTTTCGAGTTTTAGTAGTTTCGTTATCACGTAGTGCTGAGCTGGCTATTCTGGCTCGTGAAACTCACACAAACTGCAAGTTGAATAGAATTCTATGTCCATGGGATGTTGCGGGATTCCCGAACAGTCCATGCCACTTGAACAAGATCAGCTGCAGCGGTGAGTGCAATGTTCTGTCTTGGCTCGGTGTCTCCTCGGCCGCGCGTGCGCATTTTGCGCAGAAAGCTCTAGCACCGCCTGTAGGGCACTCTTTTACTCAGCGATGGAAGTAAAGGGCAGTGATGGCGTAGGCAACGTCGCCACTCTGTCCTCAGGAGCAGGTAATTTGAATTGCTCTCTAGGTATGTGAACCCTTCAGACCCAATTTTCTCGTAAACTAAGTCTTTTCGTGGCACGAAACAAGCACTGTGAGGCTTGTGGAATGCTATTTTAACAGTACACATGTACTTAGTATTTGCCTTTAGTGTCCCTTTAGGTTACCTTATTAGGCAGCATTCAAACAACTTGAATAAATTTTATAGTGTGCTTTTCGGCACGCTTTGTAAGGCCTGCTAATGAGAACTGTGCTTTTTGCTGCGACTATAATTAGCTGCATGGCTGTTCACAGCATGATTACGGAATGAATCATGCCAGTCTTTGATTAATAGCAGTCAACATAATAAATAACCAAATAATTGTTTGTATATTTTTCTAAATAGAAGTGTTTTCTGACTTGCACTGCCGTGTTCTTATATGTTTGGCAGGCCTAAAATCGCAACAGACAATCTAACCACGTGGAGTGATTTTTTAGCCATTACATATTCACTGCGTTTGGTTGCATTCCACATGGCTACGTATAATCACTAGATATGATGCAGATTCATTATATTTGGAATGGGTGACTTAGCCAAAACCTCATAGCACCCTAAAGAAAATAAAGCCATTGCATACATGCAACAAAAAGTTTAATGCACGCATGGAAGGGGAAGAAAATCGTAACGATTTAAGTTAGAAGCTAAGAGTAGGATGGCGTTTTGACCTGACGTGAACAGCAGACTACAACAAATAAAGTAGTGGCACAAAAACTGAATGAAAAATTATTGTTCAGCCAAAGAAAACATTTCACCTTTGCAGCAAGGTGAGACGATGAGGGAAGCAGCAATGCACTCACCCCAGCAACTACAGGCTTGAAGGAAGGGTCCAAGACATCACGAACGTAACGTCTAAACTTGGCCAAAGGGAGACCATATCAAGAACCTTGATCAAGAGCACCTGGAGAACATGTCTTAGCCAGGCAGCTGTCTACAAGTTTGGACTCATAGCTTGTAAGCTTGTCTTCTGGCCACAGAAACTGGAGCTCACAGGCCTTGTGTTAGAATTTTATGGCCTGGTGAAGTTGCAAAGTGTACTCTTGTAGTGATGTGTTGGCCAGGACATGACAGGTTGCTGGGGTCCAGTGAAGTCTTGACGGCGTTTATTCAGCGCAATCAACGGGGCGACCTTCCTGCGTGGCTTTTCTCCATGTTCCAGGTATTCGCTTCATTTTTCTCGTCCGGGGCTTCGTGGTCGCCAGCGATTAGTCCCTTATTCAATACGTATAGATAGGTCCTTTTTTGCCTGTTTTCTTGCCTTGAATGCCCTCGTACCTATCGCAAACAGAACAGGAAGATAGCATCGCTCTCCTATTATCATCGTTCTCATTAAAGTTTCATTAAAAGAGAAAGACTGGGGTAGCCATAGCATCTGTCTCGGTTCTTTACATTTTGTGCCGTGATACCCAGGACACGTACTGTTGCTGCAGGCGTGATCTGCAGGTTTGTGAGGCGGGAGCACCTACCGCTTGCTTCAGCTCCTGTCTGACCTTGGCCTTCAACACGATGACCTAAAGTTCACAAGGTCAGGATGCCCCCGGAGGTGAACGACATAACCTGTTGGCCCAGCCCTCATAGCAGCCGATGTCCTGCCTATCGATGCGAAGGACAACTGCAACGACAACTGCGAAGCTTGCAAGGCTGGGATGATAAATTTTTTCAGTGACATCCATCCTGCAGGCCTAGCTCTCGAAGTGAACAGCACATAGAATGAAGACTTATCTCGCCACCACAATGATGACTGCTCCTTAGCTTAAAAGGGCTGGGATAGCAACTGTCATCCAAAAGCTGATCTTGCAGGCCCTTGAAACCACCAAGTGTGTGCCTGCCAATATTATGCGCCTTTATCATGATGGGTGCTCCAAGGTTTGTGAGTCTGGAACGCTGAGGTCTTCCCATCTGAAATTTGGAAGTTTTGCCCTTCAAGCAGCCAGCACTGTCGCAGCTGTATTAAGGATGGGACGAACCGCGAGGATCACTGATGTATACAACGAATTATGTAGAATCCTTGGCGGTGCACTCACAAGTGCCCTAGGGACCGAAAAGACTGAAATACGGGACATTGAGTGGCTGAGAACTATGAGAATGTTCTTGCACACTGACATCAAAGCAATCACAAAAACGTGATAAAATACTTTCATCTATGTCACTAATACTTGTTAAGTTCAACCTAGTTTTCTAAGACGTGCAATTGATGCTACATGGGTTGAACAAACTAGACCAGCAGAATCATAACACTACTAGTCTGGATCAACAAGAGTGACGTAGACGCTTGTGAATACTTTGAATTAGACATCTGCTGACGTAAAGTGAAGCTCGAGGTCTGATTGACCAAATTAGACAAGAAAGAATTGTACACATCCGCTATGCCAATATCAACTTTATTAAGTAGGTCATAAAGCTGGGTTTATTCGCATGAGGAGCAGATGTTCATTGATAAGACTAGGTAACTCGGTCTAACGAATGCTCCAAGAAATTAAAACTACTTGAGTAGCGATATTGTCACAGCGAATAGATGCATTTCAGAAGTGACAGTCATAGCCCCAGAAGCACAGAAACTCACAGCGGTGAACCTGAATAATTGTGCCACAGAAGCCATTCTATTCTCTGTCAGTAGGTCTACTGTGCTGTGTCGGTCAGTGGATGCTGTCTCTGCCCTGAAGAAGGCGATAGCTTTCTTTTAACTGGGACTGATAATCCATCTGATACCACTGCTAAAGAAATGTTAAACGCGTGTCATAAAGACCAAAACGCAAAACAAAGGGCGCGGGGGGAGCTTTTAGAGAAACGAGACAAGAATTGTTTGAGATAAGGTGTAGCAGTTGGGATCACCATCAGAATGAGAAGTCAAAGGAGAGTTTGCCGTTTCGTGCGCCATCAAATGGACAGGCACAATACTGAAGGCATCAACTAGAGCACAAGGACGAAGCGAAGGCACTTGGTAGCTTGGAAATACAGAATCACGCACTCGAATGCAGAAATATTGCAGGAAACAACTCATGCACCCGAATGCAAGAAAACAGGAAAAATTATACTTTATGTTAAAAAAAGGAATTACTTTCAAACACTAGGTTAAAATAACATTGCCCCACCGCACAATTCATAAAACATTATAAAAAGCTCCAAAATTGCATAACTGTGCAAACTAGACATTAATGCCTGAAATAGATGGAATAAAATTTGTTCCTTGTGAGCAAATCAGGATCTGTGGCTTGGATAAGCTAAATATGTGCAGTTTTGGCTTGGCAGAAGGGTTATTAATTCGTTACACTTGTATAGTGGCGACCAAAATAGGAGTTCGGCAGTGGGAAAGAAAAGAACATTTGTGTGCAGTGGTGTGAAGTTAACGTGGGCAGAAGTGCAATGTCTAAATACGGTCTAAATATTGGGTATAAATACCAAGATGTAAATTGCACTGGTATTGCACTCAGTCAGGTTATCTTGACAGGAAGCAATAGCCTGTCCTTTAATTTGCATAGAGTTTGCCATATAGTTTGCCAGCACTTGCATGGCTGTCGCACTACTGCATACCTAGGCAAAGCCATATGGCTGCACAGTGTGTCCTCAGATGGTGCATAGAGAAATACTGAATGTGATAAATGCCATGTATATAGGGCAGCCGTTTATGTCTATCCACGAGCAGGCATATCTGGATTTTATGAGTGTGCGCAAGTTTATTTTTGACAGCTACCGTATGTTGTAAATAATGTAAAGTATGTCCTTGCCTTCATGCTGGACGGCAACAATGTTTTTCAATTCTACCTCGCCTCCCTAGTCTAGGTCTTTGTCCAGAGATGGAATGCATGCCTACTGCTTGAGTGCCCATTAGCGAACCGATGCTGCTTCAAGCTTCAACAATTTTGCCAGTTACAGCTATGCAAGGCAATATTTGCACCGAGAAAATGTTATTTAGCTCCTTCAGATTTTTCAATTACAGTACTTTACCAACAAAAGTATGCCTGGGGACTATTCCCCTTCGACTTTTTTTGGTATTTACAAGACTTTCTCCGTGCATAAATGCTTATTCAAAGCACCCAATACACTTTAGGCCAAACATCTTCTGCAAAGTACAAATTGAAGAGGTACTGACATGATATCTTCAATTATTCATTCTTCTTGTTTTGTCGTTAAATTAAAGCTCTAGGGTTCTAAAGAAATGGCAACAAGCCTTGGAGTGGCGTGATTTAGTGTAATAGCTTTGTTAGAGCCGGTTTTCGTTTTGTTTTCAAGGAGGATACTGTGTAGTGACATCACAACACAGTATGTGGTCACGTGAGAAAAGGACATTGCGACGTTTTGACCCTCACTTGGGGCCTCCGGCTAGCTCGGTCGACTTCTGTGCTGCTACTCGTGAAGGCCAATTTAGCAGCATAGCGGATTACTAAATAAGCCAGAGCGAGTGTTGTAACCTCGCAATGTCCTGCTCCCACATGACCTTATACGGTGTCGTGACATCAGGGCACAGTATCCTCGAGGAAAACGAAAGTGACTGTAAAAAGCTACTACATTAAATTATTTACAGTGTTTTGAGGCTTCAGCGCTCTAACTCTGTCTGTCGTCTTCTCTCCATCCATCTTCAGGGCTGTTCATATCCCTTGTAAACGTGCACTAACGAGCTCACTTAAGCACACTCATGCAGTGTGGGCTACCAAGCACCTTTTAAACCCCTTCCATGCTGCATTATTACACCGATGAGGCCGAAATGCAGAAACTCATGTACTGTGCATTGGGCGCACATTAACGAAACCCAGGTGGTCAGAATTAAAGAGAAGTCCCCCACTACGGAGTGCCTCATAATCACATTGCTACGGAACAGCCGCCACAGTGTGGCTGCACTGAAGAGAAATAAGACGACGCTATATCAAGCTGGGTCACGTCGTCTTCTTTCTCCTCAGTGCAGCCACACTGTGGTTTTGGCACATAAAACCCAAGAATTTTTTTTCAATTCTGACCCGAACTGGCTAAAATATTTTTAAAACCTAAGTTGGCAACGTGTTTTACGTGCCCAGAAAGAATAAATTTGCTTCTTGCGCTGTACCATGGATTATGCGTTGTCATCGATCAAAAGCCTGACTAAGCATTGAGACAAATCTTGTCTTGTCCGTGGCATTGCTATAGAATGGAAAGTACTGCTTATGAACTGCTGTTTTTACCAAAAAACCACGGATGAACCTAGCTCGTCGAAGGCACGGAAAGTGTTAAACATCCCAGACAAAGTGTACAAGTATTTAATATCAGAATCATGTAGGGGAACACAAGCTGCACACCTGCAAGTATTGTTTGTACAATTGAAAGGAAGCTAACTCTACCAATCTTTCTAGAAAGCACCCCTGAAATGATGTATGTCAGCAATTCATCGACTAAACAGCAAGGACAAAAGCCTAAGAATTCAAGGCACGCGGTGAAAATTTTTGGGTAGCTTTTGCAAAGAAACGATGGATAAATTATTAGGCTATTATTAAAAAGCTTTGGCAGACCAGTTATTCTTATTAATTAAGCTACATCACACAAAGCTACATTGCTTAGACAAAGGAAAACTGTTCAGAGCTTGGGTCATGGCTTTCAGTAAAAGGCAATAATGCAGAACAAGTCTTAACTCAGCCATCTGAACGTTTTATCTTGAATGCTTGCACAAAGCTTTAAAGAAGGGTAGTGGGGGGTCAGTAGCAGATTAAGAATAATGCATGTAGGACATGCCCAGACATCATTAATAATGGCAAGTGACATCAGTGACATTTCTGGCTCCTGTTCCAAACGTTATTGTATCAACCACATTCTCTCTACAATACATCATCATCTACATCAGGTTTATAATGTTACCCGTCTTTAAAGATATAAATTTATAAAAAGGAGGTACAGATTGGCTTCCAACAAATCAGGTAGCAATGTCTTTTGGTAAATTAGGTTAACAGCATCAGTGTTAGGCCTAGTTCCACAATCCCATTCATTAAGTAGTTCTTATAACATATACAGAGGAAAGCCATATCATAAGAAGCCAACAAACACTGACACCAAGGACAACATAGGGGAAATTACTTGTGCTTAATAAATGATATAATGAAACGATAAATAAATGGAAATTAAAGTGGATGAAAAAACAACTTGCCGAAGGTGGGAACAGAACCCACAACTTTGGCATTTCGCGAAATGCGCGGTAGCTCACTTGGTAGAGCATCGCACGCGAAATGCGAAGGTTGTGGGTTCGGTTCCCACCTGCGGCAAGTTGCTTTTTCATCCACTTTAATTTCCATTAATTTATCGTTTCATTATTTCATTTATTAAGCACAAGTAATTTCCCCTATGTTGTCCTTAGTGTCAGTGTTTGTTGGCTTCTTATGATATGACTAATAAAAATCGGTCCCCTCGGTTAACCCCCTTTCTTCTCGTTTATTACATAACGAGGGTCTCGAATCCGGCTACATTGATGCCTTCAGGTAGCATATGTGGGTTTATTGACCAGTTGCCTTCCCCCAAAAAAGATCACGTTCTCGTGACGCCTGCGGCAAGAAAGGACGTTCCACGTCCGCCGCCAAGGTCTGTGAGTGGTGGCTCTGGCTAACACTCCCAGGGTTCTACTAGGACGCATAAATTCCCAAGAAAGTGAATGGGGAAACAGCGCCGCGGCAGCTCAATTGGTAGAGCATCGCACGCGAAATGCGAAGGTTGTGGGTTCGGTTCCCACCTGCGGCAAGTTGTTTCTTCATCCACTTTAATTTCCATTAATTTATCGTTTCATTATTTCATTTATTAAGCACAAGTAATATTCCCTATGTTGTCCTTGGTGTCAGTGTTTGTTGGCTTCTTATGATATCACTAATAAAAATCGGTCCCCTCGGTTAACCCCCTTTCTTCTCGTTTATTACATAACGAGGGTCTCGAATCCGGCTACATTGATGCCTTCAGGTAGCATATGTGGGTCTATTGACCAGTTGCCTTCCCCCAAAAAAGATCACGTTCTCGTGACGCCTGCGGCAAGAAAGGACGTTCCACGTCCGCCGCCAAGGTCTGTGAGTGGTGGCTCTGGCTAACACTCCCAGGGTTCTACTAGGACGCATAAATTCCCAGGAAAGTGGATGGGGAAACAGCGCCGCGGCAGCTCAATTGGTAGAGCATCGCACGCAAAATGCGAGGGTTGTGGGTTCGGTTCCCACCCGCGGCAAGTTGTTTCTTCATCCACTTTAATTTCCATGAATTTATCGTTTCATTATTTCATTTATTAAGCACAAGTAATTTCCCCTATGTTGTCCTTAGTGTCAGTGTTTGTTGGCTTCTTATAATATGACTAATAAAAATCGGGCCCCTCGGTCAACCCCCTTTCTTCTCGTTTAATACAGAGGAAAGGTCACTTATATTGATATCAATTACAGCTGCACAGTTCTCAGAACTTTCAAGCAACCACATGGGATTCATGCTGTAATGTCTACCTGGTTGTATTCGTATGTCTGGAATTGAGGTTTAGTCATATATGTAGACTAAAAGTAAAACATTTTCATTAGTGAGCATGGTTCTTTTTTGTTTCTTTTTCAACTTGGAAGGAGAGAAATGAGTGGAAGATGATTGTTGTTGGTACATTTAGATTGCCACAACATACTGATTATTAGTAATAGATTTGCTGCGAAACTGTGAAACGCATAACTATATAAAGAAGTCAACCTTAGTAAAGCTGCACAAACATAAGTCTTCAAGTCAGTTTAAGTGCATATATTTAAAAAGCAAGCTTAAAATATCATAATATACAACATATTAATTTCGCCGTCCTATATACTACTCATAGCTGCTAGCGTGGCTGAGTTAGCCATCTGAAATGATCCGACAAAAAACCTTTGTTGGCGAAAAAACGAAACTGTGTTCCTTTTAGGGTTTGAGTTCATAACTGTTCATTCATGAGCCAGGTGTTCCATACACGATACTGCAGCAGTTTTATTCTTTTCTTTCCAATGTCGGCACATTCCAATAATAATTGCAACCCAGTGTATTTGAAGATATTTGAATATTTCAACAATTCAAATTCTGAACCCTTGAGATCGCTAAGAGTGAAATATTTTCACGTGGCTAGTTCCATCAGTCCATACAGTCATGTTTAGTCCACTAGAACTGCTGTTCTGTTAAATATGAAATGCTGTGTAATATTGTGAGATGTTACACAAGTAAACACTAGCGGAAGATAAATTAATTTTTGTTCACCACAGATCTTAGAACAGTTAGCCATTGACAAAAAGCTCATAAAATTGACATAGGGCTTAAAAAGCCCGAGTATGTTAAAGTGAGCAAAGGCTTTGCAAGTATAAAAGCTATCAATCAAGGAAGAAGGAAGATGTAGGGCGCCATCAAATAATTGCGACGCCGAAAAATCTTGAAGCTATTCCAAATCAGCTATATTTATACATTCTCCGCTGCAACCAAGAATATTACCAGAAAACAGTTCCTAGCTTTTACACATACACCGAAGCCAGATTCAAGATCATGCATGTTTAGAGGGTTGAAAAAACAGCGCTATCTTTTACAAGTCCGGTATCGTTAACCTGCATGACGCCTCGGATAACATTCGAAATAGGAATGCAAAAAATAACAAAAATGTCAATATAAAAAATAAGAAATCAGTAAATAATTGCGCCTTGTGTAAGTTTTTAAATCCTAGCACATACAGCTTCAACGGACGACTGCAAACAGCAGACATAATGAATAACTTATTGGTAGCGCACACCAAAAGATGCAAAGTGTGAGCCATATGAGTTCTGATTTGCTGGAATGGTGGGATCATGTGACCACTTTGATTATTGACAACAGATCATGGCGAGTACCACTGATTTGTTAGTCACTGCGCAACGAGTAAAGCATATGGACATCTGACGTGCAGCTTCTCCGCAGTACATCGTAATAATGAACCTCACTGACAAAAAACTAGCAAGTTGGAAACATCTCACTCGCACGAAGTCACTAAAACCATGAAACTCAAGCTAAACAGTTGGTGGCTTAATTTTGCGGAGCGTTTCTGATAGTACCAGTACAGTAAGATATGTATAGTACACGTCGATACTTCACTGCAGCACAAATTTTCTGCGATGAAGCCGATAGTTTTTGCGTCAACGTTCATCGCGATCACCGAAACTGATGGGAACGTATCGTGAAAACTTGATTTGTATATATATATATATATATATATATATATATATATATATATATATTATAATACCGAGACCGATCAAGTTGTCGAGCGCTGTTTATTCCACAAAAGGCAACGCCCCAGCTCACGCGCGAAGAAGACGAAGAACAGGGAAGATGATGATGGCTATGTACAAATGAAAACGACGAAGTACGTTAATAGTGCTTACACTAACTTCCCCCCGTCATGGAAGCGGCCAGCCTGGCCGCAGATTAGAGATTATCTAAACGGGGAGTGAAGGGCTTCATCCGCGAGACGTGAACAATTTCGGCATTCCGGCGGCGCCGGTCAGTGACGGAGTGTACTGGGCGGACGAGATAGTTCACTGCAGATGTTTGCTGCACAACGGTGTATGGGCCAATGTAGCGTGGAAGGAACTTCTCACAGAGGCCTGGGGTGCGGAGTGGAGTCCAAAGCAGGACTTGGTCTCCAGGGTGAAAACGTAGGTCACGGCGTTTGTTGTCGCAGTAACGCTTGCGCTCAGCTTGGGTAGCTTCTGTGCTTTTCCGGGCGATTTGACGGCAATGTGCAACTCGGGCAGCAAAATCTCCTGGAAGCGACGCGTTAGGCGAAGAAGGTGCGAAAAATAGTTCTCTGTCGAATATGGTGGAAGGAGATCGTCCATACACAAGGAAGAAAGGGCTGTAGCCGGTAGTCCGTTGAATAGCAGTATTATATGCGAATGTCACAAAAGGAAGAATTTTATCCCAGTCAGTGTGGTCAGGACGGATGTACATGGAAATCATATCAGACAGCGTACGGTGGAAGCGCTCAGTAAGGCCATTGGTTTGCGGATGATAAGTAGAAGTAGATTTGTGGACGGTATTAGTGGCTCGAAGAACTTCCTCGAGAACTTGTGAAATGAACGCCTTGCCACGGTCACTGAGAAGAACGCGAGGAGCCCCATGGCGCAAGACGATGGCGCGCAAGAAAAAGTCGGCGACCTCAGAAGCGGTGCCGGATCGCAGAGGGGCAGTCTCGGCATATCTTGTTAAATGGTCGACCGAAGTGACAATCCAACGGTGACCGGAGGGTGTCAACGGCAAGGGACCATATAAATCAATGCCAACAAATTCAAAAGGTGCGTCTGGGCAAGGGAGAGGTTGTAGTAAACCGGCAGGAGGGGATGTCGAGCGTTTGCGGTGCTGACATGACGCACAAGAGGCAATGTATTTGGCCACCGTTGAGGATAGGCCAGGCCAGAAGCAGCGGGTCTTTATGCGGTCGTAAGTCTTGTGGAAGCCTAAGCGGCCAGCCGATACATCGTCGTGAAGTGCCTCTAATACCCGCAAACGAAGGCAGCGAGGTAGAACTGGGACCCACCGGTGACCTGTTGGGTGGTAAACGTAGCGGTGTAGCACGCCACCTTGAAGGCGGAATTGTCGAAGTTGGCGTCGCAAGCGGCTGTTAGGTGGTTCGGTGAACCCACTAAGGCGATTCATGAGAGCCCGACAGTAGGAGTCGGCCCGCTGAAGCGAGACGAAATCAGAGCGTGATGAAAGCGTAACTTGGTCCGGGGGCGTTATCGAGAGTTGGTGAGAGGCAGGCGTAGCATCGGAACGACGTGGTTGGGAAGACGATGGCGCGTTACCTGGAGAGAGTGAGAGTGGGCAGCGAGACAATGCGTCTGCATCATGATGGTGTTTTCCAGACTGGTACGTTATAGTGAAGTCATATTCCTGCAAGCGGAGTATCCAGCGGCCTAAGCGTCCTGACATGTTTTTCATTGATGACAGCCAACACAGAGCATGATGGTCGGTGACGATGGTGAAGTGGCGGCCGTAAAGGTATGGGCGAAATTTCTGAATCGACCAAACGATAGCCAGGCACTCTTGCTCTGTAATGGTGTAGTTCTGCTCAGCTGGAGAAAGTGTTCGGCTGGCATATGCTATGACTTGCTCTTTAGATGCTGTATTGCGTTGCAGAAGTACTGCGCCAATACCTTGTGCGCTTGCGTCAGTATGGAGTATGGTGGGGGCACCATTATCGAAGTGGCGAAGCACTGGTCCAGAAGTAAGATGCCGCTTAAGAGCTTGAAAAGCCGACTCGCAGTCGCTAGTCCACGTGAAAGAGGCACCGGTAACCAGCAGCTTGTGTAGAGGAGCTGCTATTGCTGCGAAGTTGCGTATAAACCTACGAAAATATGACGCCAAGCCGAGGAAACTACGTAGATCTTTCTGTTGCTGGGGGCGAGGAAACTGAAGAACGGCACTAATCTTTTCGGGGTCAGGCTGGATGCCATCTTTTGAGACGACGTGACCCAACACTTTTATTGTTTTGCTTGCAAATTTGCATTTTTTTGTATTGATCTGGAGACCAGCATTCGCAAGGCACTTGAGAACTTCGTCTAATCGATGAAGATGTTGGCTGAAGTCAGACGAAAAGATGACAATATCGTCCAGATAACAGAGGCATGTCTTCCATTTTAGACCACGAAGTACGTTGTCTATCATGCGCTCAAATGTGGCAGGAGCATTACAAAGGCCAAAAGGCATCACGTTAAATTCATAAAGGCCATCCGGTGTAGCGAATGCGGTCTTTTCTTTGTCAGTCTCGTTCATCGGAATTTGCCAATATCCTGATCGAAGATCAAGGCTGGAGAAATACTCCGCCCCTTGTAGTGTGTCCAAAGCGTCGTCAATTCTAGGTATTGGATATACGTCCTTGCGTGTGATCTTATTGAGCGCTCGATAATCCACGCAAAAGCGAACTGAGCCATCTTTTTTCTTTACCAGGACCACGGGAGACGCCCATGGGCTAGATGAAGGTCGTATTATCTTCCGCGCAAGCATGTCAGCGA
The DNA here is from genome assembly GCF_050947875.1 of Dermacentor variabilis. Classification (NCBI taxonomy): domain Eukaryota; kingdom Metazoa; phylum Arthropoda; class Arachnida; order Ixodida; family Ixodidae; genus Dermacentor; species Dermacentor variabilis. The sequence goes on along the minus strand of NW_027460291.1, from coordinate 17,079,983 downwards.
CCTGTTGTTCAATGACCTTTCGTTCGGACGGCGATACACGATAGGGGCGTCGTCGTATTATAGCGGAACCATCGGTTTCAATGCGGTGTGTAGCCGCAGGAGTTTGGCTCAACACAGGGGAACAGCTATCGAAACAGGCTTTGTGTTTTGCCAAGACCACCATTAAGGCTTCGGACTGCGCGGCTGTTAGGTCAGAACCAAGAACGGCTGGAGGAGGGAAAGAATCATCCAAACCTGAGGTTGGTGCTGGCGATGAAGAAGGGCAAAGCGTGACTAGAGAGATAGGTTGAGTGTCGGCGAGGGTTCACAGGATCTGGGGTCGTGTTGCAAGCAGACAGAAGGGCGCGGCCGCGTGAAAACCGGACGAGACAGGTGGCAATGAGAATTCCGCGAGAAGTACAGCGGGAAGAAGGGGCGACTAGGGCATCTCCGTCGGCGATCTGAGGGGATGTTACGGCTACAACGTCTTCGTGACCAGGACGCAGAACGTAGTCTGCAGCGATGGCCAAGTTCACGCATGAAAGTGATGAGTCCGCAACAGGTTCAAACTCTGTATCCGTGATCTGGACAACTTCCTCTCTACATGAAATGACGGCTGAAGCAGAATGTAGGAAGTCCCAACCAAGTATAAGTTCATGGATACACGTTGGAAGGATGATAAACTCGATGTGGTGGCGTATGCCGTCGATGAGAACACGAGCAGTACACTGTCCGTCAGGGTGAATGAATGCATTATTAGCACCGCGCAAAATAGGTCCAAGATAAGGCGTTTTTACTTTACGGAGTCGGGAACACAGATCACTCCGAAGAACAGAAACGGCGGCACCAGTATCGATGAGAGCTGACGCGAGAACACCTTCGACTGTCACAGAAAGCATGTTGGCGGGGCGAACAGGAGGAATTTTTGAAGACCGATAAGAAGCAGTTTCCCCTCCAAAAACTGCAACAGTTAGTTTTCCGAGTGCTGGTCGACAAAATGGGAAGTGGGACGAAGCGGTGATGTAGAGCGCCGGTAAGGGGATGGAGAACGACGTCTGCCCGAACGGGAACTATGAGGCAGACTGGGAGCAGCTGGTGGAGACGGAGAATGCTGTTGAGGGAACGAGTGCGGTAACGAGTGCGGTCCGGGATAGTAGTCGTCTGATCGGCGAGTGCGGTCTCTTTCGTGCTCAGCATAGCCTTGCCTTTCATCCTGCTGGCGCCGGCGGCAGAAGCGAGATATATGGCCGCGTATGCCACAGTAAAAACAAACCGGACGAGGTGGACGCCACTGAGGGTACGATGGCGCAGCAAGTGCTCTGGTTCCCATCGAAGCCAAATGGTCATAGGAAACGCCAGTAGGCACGGAAGTCACGGTAGGGTTGGGTAGCGAAACAACATCCGCGTAGGTAGGTGTGGAGCGCGCTACCGGAGCAAGATGCGTCGTGGGTGTAGTCATCGCCGTCAACTCCTGCTTTACGACCTCGCGCAAGTCGAAGGTGGGGGTTGGTGCGCAGGCAGCAGGGGGACGCTTTAGGTCTTGTAGTTGAAGCTCCTCGCGGATGATGGTGCGGATAAGAGCAAGTAGATCTGGAGAATGAGGAACTTGAGGATCGCTGCTGTCATGTGGAAGACGAATAGATTGCAGCTCGTCGAGGCGTTGACACGTTGAAGTGATGTCTTGGACAGAAGCCGGATTTTGCACGATTAAGGCGTTGAACGCGACAGGCCCAATGCCTTTTAAGATGTGGCGAACGCGTTCGGCTTCCATCATGCTAGGATTCGCACGGCGGCACAGAGCCAAGACGTCCTCTATGTTTGAGGTGTAAGACTCTTGGGGAAGTTGGCGGCGCGTTCCCAGCTTCTGTTTGGCGACTTCTGCACGGCCAGACGAGGAAGCGAAGATTAGCCGCAGCTTCGAGGTAAACGTGGACCAATCCGCGATGTCGGATTCGTGGTTGAAATACCACGTCTTTGCAACACCGGTCAAGTAGAAGGCGACGTGCCTCAATTTCTGGGTGTCGTTCCACTTGTTGCAAGAACTCACGCGGTCGTAGTGGTCGATCCAATCGTCTACGTCATCACCGCGGAGTCCCGCAAAGACAGGGGGATCGCGCTGAGGGCTCGTCACAGTCCAAGAGGGCGCCGCAGGTGGGGTCGTCTGTGTGGTAGGGTTTGAGGCGCCGGAAGGGCCGGGGTTGGAAGTGTCCATTGTTGTAGGGGTAGCTGGGGGCAGGCGGCGACCGGAACGGAGCTCCAGGGAGAACGGGAACGCGAGAGGACATCGGGATCTTGACGTACCTCCACCACTTTATAATACCGAGACCGATCAAGTTGTCGAGCGCTGTTTATTCCACAAAAGGCAACGCCCCAGCTCACGCGCGAAGAAGACGAAGAACAGGGAAGATGATGATGGCTATGTACAAATGAAAACGACGAAGTACGTTAATAGTGCTTACAATATATATATATATATATATATATATATATATATATATATATATATATATATATATATATAGTGTTACACGAACGCAGGACTACGACTGGAGACCATTTACAAAGTATATTTACAAAAGATAATGCACCGCTGGCCAGTTCGGCCGGCACCTCGAGAGCCAGAGTGCGTTCGTCGTCTTCGTCGGGGCGCCCGCGTGCATCGGCTACAGGAAACAAGCAATATGCAAGTATCAATATACATATATATATATATCATCAGCCTGGTTACGCCCACTGCAGGGCAAAGGCTTCTGCCATACTTCTCGAACTACCCCGGTCATGTACTAATTGTGGCCATGTTGTCCCCGCAAACTTCTTAACTCATCCGCCCACTTAACTTTCTGCCGCCCTCTGCTACGCTTCCCTTCCCTTGGAATCCAGTCCGTAACTATTAATGACCATCGGTTATCTTCCCTCCTCGTTACATGTCCTGCCCATGCCCGTTTCTTTTTCTTGATTTCAACTAAGATATCATTAACTCGCGTTTGTTCCCTCACCCAATCTGCTCTTTTCTTATCCCTTAACGTTACACCTATCATTCTTTCTTCCATAGCTCAATGAGAAGGAATATATATATATATATATATATATATATATATATATATATATATATATAGCTACAGCGGGGGCGTAGAGGTAGAGTATCCGCCTCGCATGCAAGAGGACCGTGGTTCGAATCCCGGTTCCACGCAATTTTCCACTGGATTAAAAAAATCCGTGTGTTGCTCAACTTGCATAAACGGGCTTGGAGTACAGCCTGATCCCGGTGACCAGAACCGGTACCGCACTCCCTCACCAGAGTAAGATTGGCCACTCTGGAGCAGTACTTGGCCACAACCTCCTATATGAATACAACAATAAAACCGCGGCCCACAGTCCCCAGCGGCTGCGAAGCAACTGACCACGGCGGCGGTCAGACCTGTGACGCAGCAGAGGGTGCTACGAATACCTGCATCCGAACAGGCCGCCATTGGAATCTGAACCTGGCAACGCTTAACGCGAGAACAATATCTAGTGAGGCGAATCTAGCAGTGCTATTGGAGGAATTAGAGGGCAGTAAATGGGATATCATAGGGCTGAGTAACGTTAGGAGGACGAAAGAAGCATATACAGTCCTAAAAGGCGGGCACGTCCTGTGCTACCGGGGCTTAGCGGAGAGACGAGAACTAGGAGGCGGATTCCTGATTAATAAGGATATCCCTGGTAACATAGAGGAACTCTATAGCATTACCGAGAGGGTGGCAGGTCTTGTTGTGAAACTTAATAAGAGGTACAAATTGAAGGTCGTACAGGTCTACGCCCCTACATCCAGTCATGATGGCCAGGAAGTAGAAAGGTTCTATGAGGACGTGGAGTCGGCGATGGGTAAAGTGAAACAAAGTACACTATACTGATGGGCGACTTCAATGCCAAGGTAGGCAAGAAGCAGGCTGGACACAAGTCAGTGGGGGCATGTGGTATAGGCTCTAGGTATAGCAGGGGAGAGTTATTAATAGAGTTGGAAGAACAGAATAATATGCGGATAATGAATACTTTCTTCCGCAAGCAGGATAGCCGAAAGTGGACGTCGAGGAGCTCGAATGGCGAGACTAGAAATAAAATAGACCTTATACTCTGCGCTGACCCTGGCATCATAAAATATGTGGACGTGCTCGGCAAGGTGCGCTGCAGTGACCATAGGTTGGTAAGAACTCGAATTAGCCTAGACTTGAGGAGGTAACGGAAGAAACTGGTACATAAGAAGCTAATTAATGAGTTAGCGGTAAGAGGGAAACTAGAGGAATTCCGGATCAAGCTACAGAACTGGTATTCGGCTATAACTCAGGAAGACGACCATAGTGTTAAAGATATGAACGACAATCTTATGGGCGTCATTAAGGAGTGTGCAATATATGTCGGTGGTAACGCCTTGGGAGCTATGCAGAGGGGGAAGGCAGCTGGGGAGGATCAGGCAACAGTAGATTTGTCGAAGGATGGTGGGAACATTGTCCTAGAAAGACTGGCGACCCTATATACACAATGCCTCATGACCTCGAGCGTACCGGAATCTTGGAAGAACGCTAACATAATCCTAATCCATAAGAAAGGGGACGCCAAAGACTTGAAGAATTATCGACCAATCAGCTTACTGTCCGTTGCCTACAAAGTATTTACGAAGGTAATCGCAAACAGGATCAGGAACACCATATACTTCTGTCAATCAAAGGCCCAGGCAGGATACGGTAAATGCTAATCAAGAATCGACCATATTCAGACTGTCAATTAGGTGATAGAGAAAAGTGCGGAATATAACCAGCCCTTATATGTAGCTTTCATTGATTACGAGAAAGCGCTTGATTCAGTCGAAACCTCATCAGTGATGGAGACATTACGGAATCAGGGTGTAGACGAGCCGTAAGCAAAAATACTGAAACATATCTATAGCGGCTCTACAGCGACCGTAGTCCTCCATAAAGAAAGCAACAAAATTCCAATAAAGAAACGCTTCAGGCAGAGAGATACGATATCTCAAATGCTATTCGCAGCGTGTTTACAGGAAGTATTTACAGACCTGGATTGCCAAAAATTGGGGATAAGAGTTAATGGAGAATACCTTAGTAACTTGGGATTCGCTGATGATATTGCCTTGCTGAGTAACTCAGGGGACCAATTGCAATGAATGCTCACTGACCTGGAGAGGCAAAGCAGAAAGGTAGGTCTAAAAATTAATCTGCAGAAAGCTAAAGTAATGTGTAACAGTCTTGGAAGAGAACAGCAGTTTACGATAGGTAGCGAGGCACTGGAAGTGGTAAGGGAATACATCTACTTAGGGCAGGTAGTGACCACAAATCCGGATCATGAGACTGAAATAATCAGAAGAATAAGAATGGGCTGGGGTGCGTTTGCCAGGAATTCTCAGATCACGAACAGTAGGTTGCCATTATCCCTCGAGAGAAAAGTGTATAACCGCTGTGCCTTACCAGTGCTCACGTACGGGGCAGAAACCTGGTGGCTTACGAAAAGGCATCTACTTAAATTGAGGACGAGGTAACGAGCTATGAAAAGAATAATGATGGGTGTAACGTTAAGGGATAAGAAAAGAGCAGATTGGGTGAGGGAACAAACGCGAGTTAGTGACATCTTAGTTGAAATCAAGAAAAAGAAATGGGGGGCATGGGCAGGACATGTGAGGTGGAGGGAAGATAACCGATGGTCATTAAGGGCTACGGAGTGGATTCCAAGGGAAGGGAAGTGTAGCAGGGGACGGCAGAAAGTTAGGTAGCCGGATGAGATTAGGAAGTTTGCAGGGACAACATTGTCACAACTAGTAGATGACCGGGGTATTTGGAGAAGTATGGGAGAGGCCTTTGCCCTGCAGTGGGCGCAACCAGGCTGATGATTATATATATATATATATATATATATATATATATATATATATATATATATATATATATATATATATATATATATATATATATATATATATATATATATATATATACTATACACAAATATATAAATATGCAGAAACATGACTCTCATGTAAGTGCCAGCGGTTACCATGATTATGTGTAGTGAAAACAAAATGACGTACACATGCAGATACAAAGGCGTGATGTTTAGTACATGGCATCTCTGAGTGCAACCTCGAATTATCTAAAAATTGAGGTGTTAAGTCTACAACTTCGAGCCACAGCCACATGCGTCAAAAAAGCCAGATGTACAAGAAAAAACATTGAAATCTTACATGTACACTGTGTGGGAAGTGTATATCTGTGCTGAATCTAAAGTTAAACAGGTTAATTTTCCTTTGTTTTCATTTATTCCGGACGAGACAGTGTTAAATTTATGAATCGCGTGAGATTCGCAAAGCTCGCGTTCATGGCTGGTGCGGAATCCAGATTCGAGTATTGTTACTTTGAGATTGTTAAATGAGTGGCCCGGCATGTCAGCATGTCTCGAGAGTCAGAGATTTGGTTGGAATTTGGCATGCGACCTGTGGTTGTTAAAACGGATTCTGAAAGGAGTTTCAGTCTGGCCTATGTATTGCATGTGGCAAGTGCCGCACTCGAGCAACTGCACTACGTTAAATGAATCACAGTGAAAACTGCCTTAATAGTGAACATGAATTGGCTGGCTGTGCTGCTGGCAGTCAATGTAGGTGTTATATGAGCGCAGACTTTGCAACGTGGTTTATTGCAGCGGCTGCAACCGGTCGAATTAAAAGTAACGATTTCGGAAGACGTTAGTAGGTTTTCGAACGTCTATACACGACAGAAGGTGGCTCAGGAAAAACGGCTGTTATCATGTCGCTTTGTGTGAGAATGTTGTAGTGTTTGCGGAGTATGCCTGAGACCTTAGGGTTAGATGCGGAATGTGTGAGTATCAATTTAGCCGACTGGGAGCCACTGGGCTTGTTTCTGCCTTTAAGAAAGCCCATCCGGTTATGTCCTGCCGCTCAGTCTATCGTGTCATCGATCATCTTTTCCGGATATTTTCGGTTGAGAAGTTTCATTTTGAGTTCCTGGCAAAATGAATTAAGATCGTCTTCTTCGGAACATATGCGCTTAAAGCGCTGTGCCTGGCAATATGCAATCGCAGTCTTGCAATGACGCACATGGCTGCTTTCAAAATGAAAAAGTTGATGATTATCAGCTGGCTTTTTGTAGAGTTTTGTGATTAGGCGTCCGTCGGCAATAGTAATCGTGACGTCAAGGAAGTCTGCAGACGACGGTGAGAAATGATGTGTGAAACTGATAGCCTGGTGTGCCTGGTTGAATGCCGCAATGAAGTTTAAGAGTTCTGTTTCGCTATGCGTTCAAATACAAAATATGTCGTCGATGTAGCGTTTAAAGTGGATAGGCTTTAGTCGTACACTGTTAAGGAACGCGTCTTCGAGCACTCCCATGAAGACATTTGCACAGTTAGGGCCAATTTTCGTTCCCATCGATGTTCCAATAATTCGTAAGTAATCAGAATTATTAAATTCGAAGTTGTTAAACTCGAGAACTGCAGCAGAACCTCAAGGCTTGAGCTGTCAATCGGGCTATTACACTAGAGGTGTTCATAGGATTTCAAGACAGCCTGAATGCCATCCCTATGGGTAATATTCGTGTAGAAGCAAGTGACATCCATCGTCACCAGAAACGAGCCTTCAGGAACGGTTAGATCTATTATATCGTTAAGAAAAGTATTAGTATCCTTAACGAAAGAAGACAATGTGGCTGGAATAAATTTGATTAAGCTGTGGACGTAACCAGAGATGGTTTCTGTGACTGTTCTGATGCCGGATACAATGGGATGGCCTGGATTAGCTGGTTTACGTATCTTGGGCAGCAGGTAAAAGCGCTTGGCTATTGGACTAAGTGGGACCAAGGAGCGTGCTATTTTATCTTCGATCTTCTGCTATTTCGCCAATGCTTTTATGGTGTCCTTAATGATGGAAAGGAATTCGTCGGTAGGATCACAGCGAAGTTCTTTATAAAATGTGCCGTTAGATAACTGTCTTACGACTTCTTTTTACAATTTTCGTTTGTCATTATCACGACCGAGCCACCCTTGTCCGCCGGATTAATGACAATATCATCGCTTGTGCTTAGGCTTCTAAGAGTATTGGATTCGCTAGTGGAAAGATTTCTCTGTAATGGGGCACGTAAACAAAAATGGGCCGCATAAACCAGGTAATCCAAGCCGTTCCATTGCATCCGGCATCAGAACAGTCAAAGAAAACATCTCTCACTACGTCGACCGTTTAATTAAATTTATTCCAGCCACATTGTCTTCTTTCGTTAAGGATACTAATGCTTTTCTTAACGATATAATAGATCTAACCATTCCTGAAGGCTCGCTTCTGGTGACGATGGATGTCACTTGCTTCTACACGAATATTCCCCATAGGGATGGCATTCAGGCTGTCTTGAAATCCTATGAACACCTCCAGTGTAATAGCCCGATTGACAGCTCAACCCTCGAAGTTATTCTGAAGTTAGTTCTCGAGTTTAACAACTTCGAATTTAATAATTCTGATTACGTACAAATTATTGGAACATCGATGGGAACGAAAATTGGCCCTAGTTGTGCAAATGTCGTCATGGGAGTGCTCGAAGACGCGTTCCTTAACAGTGTAAGACTAAAGCCTATCTACTTTAAACGCTACATCGACGATATATTGTGTATTTGACGCATAGCGAAACAGAACTCTTAAACTTCGTGGCAGCATTGCGCCACTCCGCTATTAATTTCACGCATCATTACTCACCGTCGTTTGTAGACTTCCTTGACTCCACGATTAGTATTGCCGACGGACGCCTAATCACAAAACTGTACAAAAAGCCAACTGATAATCATCAATTTCTTCATTTTGAAAGCAGCCACATGCGTCATTGCAAGACTGCGATTCCATATAGCCAGGCACAGCGATTTAGGCGCATATGCTCCGAAGAAGACGATTTTAATTCTTATTGCCAGGAGCTCAAAAAGAAACTTCTCAACCGTAAATATCCAGAAGAGATGATCAATGACGCGATACACCGAGCGGCAGGATATGAGCGGATGGACTTCTTTAAAGGCAGAAACGAGCCCAGTGGCTCCGACTCGGCTAATTTGGCCCTCACACATTCCGCATCTAACCCTAAGGTCTCAGGCATACTCCCCAAACACTACAACATTCCCACACAAAGCGACAGGTTAAAAGCCGTTTTTCCTAACCCATCTCGTGCAGTGTATAGACGTTCGAAAAACAGAGGTGACCTACTAACGTCTTCAAAAATCGCCACTTCTAACCCGACCGGTTGCAGCCGCTGCAATAAACCACGTTGCAAAGTCTGCGTTCATTTAACACCTACATTGAGCTCCACCAGCACAGTTAGCCAATTCATGTTCACTATTAAGGCAGTTTTCACTGTGATTCATTTAACGTAGTGTACTTGCTCGAGTGCGGCACTTGCCGCATGAAATAGATAGGTCAGACTGAAACTCCTTTCAGGATCTGTTTTAACAACCACAGGTCGCATGCGAAATCCTAACCAAATCTCCCACTCTCGAAACATGTTGACATGCCGGGCCACTCATTTCACAATCTCAAAGTAACCATACTCGAATCTGGATTCAGCACCAGCCATCACCGCGAGCTTCGCGAATCTTACCTGATTCATAAATTTAACACTGTCTCGCCCGGAATAAATGAAATCAAAATAAAATTAACCTGTCTTACTTTAGATTGAGCACAGATATACAATTCCCACACCGTGTACATGTAAGATTTCAAGGTCATTTGTTTTACATGTGGCTTTTTGACGTATGTGGCTGTGGCTCGAAGTTGTACCCTTAACACCTCAATTTTTTGATAATTCGAGGTTGCACTTAGAGATGCCATGTGCTAAACATCACGCCTTTGCATCTGCGTGTTACGTCATTTTGTTTTCACTACACATAATCACGGTAACCGCTTGCACTTACCTGAGAGTCATGTTTGTATATATTGTGTCCTGAACACATTTTCTTTTCATTTTTGTATTCCAAAATGCGTGTCATTGATAATTATTTATAATGCAGAGTGTATTGTCTAGTCAGTGCAGATAGTGCGCCCTCTGCTCTTGATAGGGTGCCTTTAAAGCTGCGTATGTGTTGTTCATGCGGTACTGTACTCTGACGAAGGCTGGTCCACCAGCTGAAAACGGTTAGTAAATAAGCCTTCAGAACGGTTCGTGGTCCGTTTCCTGCGTATTATGTTACGTCGCGTCCTGCGGGCTCAACTTTGAAGAAACACCTATATATATATATATATATATATATATATATATATATATATAGTGGTGGCATAGAGGTAGAGCATCCACCTTGCGTGCAAGAGGGCCGCGGTTCGAATGCCGGTGCAACGCAATTTTCCATCGGATAAAAAAAATCCGCGTGTTGATAAAATTGCATAAACAGGCCTGGAGTACGGCCTGATCCCGGTGACCATAACTGGTAATGCACTCCCTTACCAGAGCAGGATTGGCTATCCGGTGCAGTACTTGGCCACAACCTCCTATATGAATATAACAATCAAAGTCCGGCCCTCAGTCCCCAGCAGCCGCGAAGCAACTGACCACGGCGGCGGTCAGACCTACAACGCAGCAGAAGGTGCTAAGAATACCTGGTTCCGGACAGGCCGCCATTGGAATCTGAACCTGGCAACGTTTAACGCTAGAACGTTATCTACTGAGGCGAATCTAGCAGTGATATTAGAGGGCAGTAAATGGAATATAATAGGGCTCAGTGAAGTTAGGAGGACAAAAGAAGCATATACAGTCCTAAAAGGCTGGCACGTCCTGTGCTACCAGGGCTTAGCGGAGAGACGACAACTACGCGTCGGATTCCTGATTAGTAAGGATATAGCTGGTAACATACAGGAACTCTATAGCATTACCGAGAGGGTGGCAGGTCTTGTTGTGAAACTTAATAAGAGGTACAAATTGAAGGTCGTACAGGTCTATGCCCCTAAATCCAGTCATGATGACCAGGAAGTCAAAAGCTTCTATGAAGACGGGGAATCGGCGATGGGTAAAGTGAAAACAAAATACACTATACTGATGGGCGACTTCAATGCCAGGGTAGGCAAGAAGCAGGCTGGAGACAAGTCAGTGGGGGAATATGGCATAGGCTCTAGGAATAGCAGGGGAGAGTTATAAGTAGAATTTGCAGAACAGAAAAAATATGCGCATAATAAATAGCTTCTTCCGCAAGCGGGATGGCCGAAAGTGGACGGGGAGGAGCCCGAATGGCGGGACTAGAAATGAAATAGACCTTATACTCTTCGTTAACCCTGGCATCATACAAGATGTGGACGTGCTCGGCAAAGTACGCTGCATTGACCATAGGATGGTACGAACTCGAATTAGCCTAGACTTGAGGAGGGAACGGAAGAAACTGGTACATAAGAAGCGTGAATCAACAAGTGTGAGACAGCTGACATAAAGAAGTATAATATGGATAGAATTGAACATGCTCTCAGGAACGGAGGAAGCCTAAAAGCAGCGAAGAAGAAACTAGGAATAGGCGAGAATCGGATGTATGCGTTAAGAGACAAAGCCGGCAATATCATTACAAATATGGATGAGATAGTTCAAGTGGCTGAGGAGTTCTATAGAGATTTTTACAGTACCAGTGGCACACACGACGATAATGGAAGAGCGAATAGTCTAGAGGAATTTGAAATCCCACAACTAACGCCGGAAGAAGTAAAGGAAGCCTTGGGAGCTATGCAAAGGGGGAAGGCAGCTGGGGAGGATCAGGTAACAGCAGATTTGTTGAGGGATGGTGTGCAGATTGTTCTAGAAAAACTGGCTACTCTCTATACGCAATGCCTCATTACTACGAGCGTACCGGAATCTTAGAAGAATGCTAACATAATCCTAATTCATAAGAAAGGGGGCGCCAAAGACTTGAAAAATTATAAACCGATCAGCTTACTGTCCGTTGCCTACAGACTATTTACTAGCGTAATAGCAAATAGAATCAGGAACACCTTAGACTTCTGTCAACCAAAGGACGAAGCAGGGTTCCGCAGAGGCTACTAAACAATAGACCATATTCACACCATCCATCAGGTGATAGAAAAATGTGCGGCATATAATCAACCCTTATATACAGCTTTCATTGATTACGAGAAAACGCTTGAATCTTTCGAAACATCAGCAGTCGTGGAGGCATTACGGAATCAGGGTGTAGACGAGCCGTATGTAAAAATACCGAAAGATATCTATAGCGGCTCCACAGACACCGTAGTCCTCCATAAAGAAAGCAACAAAATCCCAATAAAGAAAGGCGTCAGGAGGGAGATACGATCTCTCCAATGCTATTCACACCAAGTTTACAGGAGGTATTCGGAGACCTGGATTGGGAAGAATTGGGGATAAATGTTAATGGAGAATACCTTAGTAACTTGCGATTCGCTGATGATATTGCCTTGGTTAGTAACTCAGGGGACCAATTACAATGCATGCTCACTGACCTGGAGAAGCAAACCAGAAGGGTGGGTCTAAAAATTAATCTGCAGAAAACTAAAGTAATCTTTAACAGTCTTGGAAGAGAACAGCAGTTTACGATAGGTAGCGAGGCACTGGAAGTGGTAAGGGAATACATCTACTTAGGGTAGGTAGTGACCGCGGATCAGGATCGTGAGACTGAAATAATCAGAAGAATAAGAATGGGCTGAGGTGCGTTTGGCAGGCATTCTCATATCATGAACACCAGGTTGCCATTATTCCTCCAGAGAAAAGTGTACAACAGCTTTGTCTTACCAGTGCTCACGTACGGTGCAGAAACCTGGAGGCTTACAAAAAGGGTTCTACTTAAATTGAGGACGACGCAATGAGCTATGGAAAGAAGAAGGATGGGTGTGACGTTAAGGGATAAGAAAAGATCAGATTGGGTGAGGGAACAAACGCGAGGCAATGACATCTCAGAAAAAGAAATGGTGCATGGGCAGGGCATGTAATGATGAGGGAAGATAACCGATGGTCATTAAGGGTTACGGACTGGATTCCAATGGAAGGGAAGCGTAGCAGGGGACGGCAGAAAGTTAGGTGGGCGGATCAGATTAAGGAGTTTGCAGGGACAACATGGCCACAATTAGTACATGACCGGGGTAGTAGGAGAAGTATGGGAGAGGCCTTTGCCCTGCAGTGGGCTTAACCAGGCTGAATATATATATATATATATATATATATATATATATATATATATATATATATATATATATATATATATATATATACTGGCTACCTGTGAGATACCGAACAACGCAAAAACACGAGGAAGTGCATTGTGTTTACCCGAGTTTCATATGTTGTGTGATAATGCTTCAGTGCATAATACTTAATGCTGCTGTAAAGCCCATTTGGAGACAGCAATTATGCATTGCAGCGCATAGCAGGGTTTGTTAGTCGATTTTAATGTTGTTCTTGAGAGGATGCGTAAAGAGGGCTCGAACAGAGAGGAACCATGAGGGCAAAACAATGTCTTTAAACACCACATACGAAACACCTCTGAATGCCTGTTGGTAGACTTACTTGATGGTTCAGTGCTCGTACTATGACCGGAGATGACGTCAGCACGCGTGTAGAATTAAGGAGCTCTTACTATAGTCTCCGTGAGAGTTGAAGAGAGCTCCCTTTCAAACTCTGTATGCTCTACTGCTCGTTGAATATGCTTCACGGCAATGCATTTTTATAATTCACCACATACCATGTCTGTTTTGTGGTGAAGATAATGTAAATCTGTCGCCAACCATTAAGAAACATACATGAACCATGCCTACGTGGGAATAATTAAATAATCAAGTAATTAAGCTATTTATTAATTTATTTATTATTACCCTCAAGGCCAAAGGTAATAAAGAGGGGAGTGGGTTAATTTACAGCAAATAAGAAATGAAACAAATATAAGCAGTTAGGACGTTGGAGTACAAAGGCTTCTGATTATAGTTTTAGCTAGGGTTAACAACGTCATGATAAATTGGTAGTAAACTAAGATAGCAAAGCTGTAACTACAAAAACATTTAGGTTACAACCATACAGTAAACAACAACCAAATGTTTCAATTACACAATGTTCGCTAGAGTTGCTCTAAATCTTTGGTTATCGTAAATGGATACGATTTCATTAGGAAGATGGGTCCATTCCGTGGATAACTGCAGAAAAAATCACCGCGGAAAAAATGACTGCAAGAAAGTTTGAGTGTGAGTTGTTTCAATACCAACTTTATAACGATGGTCGATTCGAGGCGATACGTAGTGTGGTTGGAAAATGAAATCATTGCGGAGTGTTTAATGATAGTGTAATTTGTTAACAAGGATTAAACATGCAATTTTACGGCGAAAATAAAGTATGGCAACTGCAAGGTTGGTTTTCATAACAAACACACTTACAGTTCTGTTGTAATTACGTAAGATCAAAGGAACTCAATTATTTTGCGTTAGCTCCAATGAATTAATTATTTTCTCAATCGAAGGATTCCAAACAGCGCATGCATATTCAAGTTTCGGACGTATAAGTGTAGTATAAAGAAGCATCTTTAAGGATGAAGGCGCAGTTGAAATGTTACGGTGTAGGTAGCCAAGCATGGAGGTTAGCATTGCGGATTACGTAGTGGGTATGGACATTCCAAGGTAAATTAGCAGAGATATGCACACCTAGGTATTTATAAGAGCGAACTAATCCCAAGGGAACATTATTAAGGTAATATGTAAGCATGCAATTATTTATTCGGGATACACGCATTATTTTACATTTACCAACGTTTGGTTCTATTACCCAACGTCTCCACCGGTTGGCTGCACTAATTAAATCAGACTGAAGGTGCTTAGCATCCCCTGCAGTAGTTATTTCCCGAAAGATGACACAATCATCAGCAAATAAGTGAATGTTAGATAATAGTGAGGAAGGGATGTCGCTAATATAAGCAAGAAACAAAAGAGGCCCCAGTACTGATCCTTGTAGTACACCGGAAGTTACGCTTCGAAGTGGAGAGTTATGGCAGTTTGCAGTTACAAATTCAGAGCGAGTAGATGGGAAGCATTCAATTCACTTCAGCATGTTAGCGTCAAGGTTCAACTGCCTTAGCTTATAAAGGAGAAGTTTATGACAGACCTTATCAAATGCTTTAGCGAAGTCTAAAAAATGCAATTAGCAAATGACGTGCGATTGAGAATACGGTGCAATTTGTGCGTAAAAATTGCAACGTGAGTTTCACATGAAAATGTTTTTCTAAATCCATGCTGAGCCGGTGTGAGAAATGCATTGGTTTCCAGGAAGTTAACAAAATGTTTGAAAGTTATATGTTTGAAGCAATTTAGAGCAAGTGCTTGAGAGTGAGATGGGACGATAATTAGCTGTTAAATTCTTGTTACCTGATTTATGCAATCGAACCACCTTCCCGAGTTTCTATTTGCTAGGTTGAGTAGATATATCCAGTGATTGCTGAAAAAGTTTTGTTAGTTTAACGTTGGTATTTTAAAGAAATTTTGAGTTAATAGAGTCGTAACCAGGCGTTGAGTAATGGTTCAGGGAATCAATTAGTTTCGCAACGCCATGCGTATCCGCGATCACTGGAGGCACACATAAGTAATTGTACTGGCAAGTAGGAGGTAGGCGGTCGCTGTAGGGGACAGAAAAATTTTGCACGAATCAGTCATTAAAAGCGGCAGCGCACTGTTCCTTAGGAATAACAATGCCCAGTGGTTCTTCCAGAGTTAGCGGCTCATCGTGTAAGGGGTTGATTACACCCCAAAACTTTTTAACGTTAGTCTTTAACATTGATGATTGTACGTTAGATAGAAAGTTAATTTAGCATTTTTAGGACCGTTACGTACGTGTCGAATGCCGACTTATAAGCAGACCAGCGTGTGGCAGTTGGCGAGTGTTGTGCGGAGCGATATAGGTGCTTTTTGCGGTTACATAGGCGCTCAAGATGTAATTTGTACGAAGGAGCAACAGAATTAGAAGTAATGATGCAAGATAGAATGTACGTTTCAGTTTCTGAACTTTAGCGGTGAGCACGATCCAATTGTGCTGAAGCGAACAATTTTCAAAATGAATTCGTTATTTATGGTGGTAAAGTTAGCGTTTTTGTAAATATGGTATAGTCCTTCTGGATTTATTTGGTTTGGGGTTGAAGCGTTAATTGAAATTACAATGAGGCAGTGATCGCTTATAGGTGTGAAATCACCGAGATTGTATCAGGGTGCGATGTCAAAGCTAGGTCAAGGGCATTAGAAGCATTAGAAGCTACACGTGTGGGTAGTGTTACTAGTGTTGACAATGGAAAAACGGCGCACAATTCTAAAAAAACTCCTTAGCTAGTGTCGAAAAGGGAGAGAGTGAAGAAGGTTGATCTTTCTAGGTTATGTTTGGAAGAATAAAATCGCCGATGAAGGAAATCGCGTGCGCACAAGGTCTATATTGTCGTGTAGGTCATGGAAAAATGGAGGTTGTGCAGAGGGTGCGCTATAGCACACGCCTATGACAAATTTATTGTGGCTAAGAGTTACGGAAACCCAGACGGCTTCTAGATCGTCGCTCGTATAGACAAGAGAGGACGGAATGTCATTTGAAATTGCCGAAAGGACGCCACCTCCTGTGTGCGCAGTACGATCGCAGTTGTAAACACGAAATTGCACAGCGCCGTGAAGCACTTCTGTGCCAGTGACATGCGCAGGCAACCATGTTTCAGTAAGTGCAATGATTTTTGCTGAACATGTGTCAATTGCAGAAGATAAAGGATCGTATTTGTTGGAGGTGCTTCTGACGTTAGAATATAAAACTGAAACTTGAGTAAATGAAGAAAATGAACCACTGCCCCTCGCGCTTTCCTAGATCGGAAGACGCGGCGGAACAGAATATCTACGCGCTACATTATGACTACGTTGCTCGAGTTGTTCCACGTGATCTTGAATGGCGTTTTACATGTATGATTTTCCGTTCAGGATTAACTTATCATATTGCAATTTGAAAGGTTCGGAAGTGGCTTGGCTCTTGGCGAATACTATCAGTTTTCTTCGCGAGGTTCGTGTAGCAACGAAAAAATCCTGACTTAGATTGAGGTTTTTATGCTTGAACTGGCTGCGCAGACAGTAGTTTTTCTTTGGTTTTGAAGTTTGCGAACTTCACAATAACAGGACACGATTTATTACGCGTATACAAACCTAGGCGGTGTGCACATTGGATTGCGTCTGCAGGAAGTGGGTCCGTAATACTACTAATTAATGCGGATATATTCGATTCTATTTGTTGCCATGGCTCATTATTATCAGGGAGACTATGGAAAATTTTTTTGTTGTGGCGCGACCGATCTACTGATTCCTTTAAACGAGAGTCAAAAAGATTATTGCGACGGCTAACTTCATTTGTTTTCGTTGTGCTGGAAACTTTCAGGCTGATACCATCAACGTTATGCGATTTTTCCTCTAGTGCTTCTAGCCTTTTCATAATATCAGAAACTTTTGATTCAAGTGACTTTTGTCCACTTCTTCTGGCCTTAACATCAGCAGTAATCTTGGCCTGAAACTTTGACGTAGGCGTCTGCGTCAGCAGGCGTTTGGTGTGTTGCGACACCACGTACCCGAGCACACGAGGGTTGGACCCCCCCGCGTCTAACCGTGTGCGGCTTAGCCGTGTCCGGATAAAAGGGGATCCTGGGGGTTGAGCCAATGCCGGGCGTTTGGACCTTTACGGACCCTCGGCTGAGGCAACACACCTCTTTGGCCTCGGCTTCACGTAGACGGCTCCCCCGGACTGACCCACCCGGTGGAAATCGGTAGTTACCTTTTCCGATCTTACTCTCTCTTAAACCTTCGTCTTTCTCTCTCACTTTCCACCTGTCCTGTCTTCATCTCACTTCATTTACCTCCAATTCTCCAGGCAACAAGGGTTAACCTGGTGTAGTTCATCCAACCTTGGATCTATTATATTAGGTTATAGTAGCTATGTACTGCTGGCGTCTGCGTTTCCTTCGGGCTCGGTGGTGAGTGGTTGGCATAGCTGCCGAAATGCAATAAGTTATTGATAGCTTTATTCACCTTTTCCCGACTTCCTGATCGCCCTTTTTCGAAAAGAAGGTGCACCGAAGAAACTTTTCAATTTTTTGCACAGCGCAAGGAATCCTTCCCGCGCTACCCGTCATACATAGTGCCCCAAAAGGCACTAAGAACCCTTTCATCATTCACCGTTGAGAAAGTTCTCTCCGACGTTCTAGGTCCAGGATACAAAATCTCTAAAATGGCTAGCGGCGACCTACTGCATGAAGTATGTGACCAGCTCCAACATAAAAAGATTTCAAATATTCTGGCTTTTGGTGATGTCGAAGTCACAGTGACGCCACATCGCTCTATGAACAGATCCCGATGTGTGGTATCAGATGCCGATCTTTTAAATCTGAGTGAAGAAGAAGTACTCGAAGGATGGAAGGAACAGGATGTTGTCAAAGTACAATGAATAACGATCAAGCGCGCCAACAAAAAAATTCCTACAAAACATCTCATTCTCGCCTTTGCCAGAAGTGTTCTGCCAGAAGCTCTCGACACAGGATACATAAAAACACGAGTAAGACCATACATTCCAAATACACGTAGATGTTTCAAATGTCAACGATTTGGCCATGGCTCACAAAGCGGCCGAGGCCGTCTCACTTGCGCAAAATGTTGTCATTCTAGAACACGCTTCCAAGAACTGCACTGGCGCACTCCACTGTGTGAACTACGACGGTGATCACGCCACATATTCCCGATCATGTCCGACGTAGAAAAAAGAAAAGGATATTATTACACTGAAAGTTAACGAGAACATATCGTTTCAAGAAGCGCCGAAACGTGTTTCATTCATTGATACCGCAGGCTATGTTGGTGCGGCGCGTAAGGGGGCAACGCCGCAGCAGACTCCGGCATCTTCCCTGCCCACAAAGAGTGTGGCCACGGTTGTGCCACCAGCCCCCTCGGCGATAGCAGCCAGCGCTGCGTCGCCGTCACATAAAGAGGGCCCACCGACCTCAGGGTTGGTAGGCACGAAGGTCTCATCTGTTCAGGTGAAGCCTTCACGACAAACGCGCCGCTCGCAAGAGCGGACGCCCAGTGCTTTTCAAAAGGAAATAGACACTACTTCAAGCCAGACGGCGCTGTAAGCGCCGAAGGACCGCCGCCAGTCTCAGGACTGCGGCAAGAAAGACAAACTCTGCATTACGGGGCCTTGGAAAGCCCTGCAATCTAAATCAACTTTCCTCTCTAAGTACACAGCACACACACACTATTAACTATGGAGACACAAATATTATAATGGAACGTCAGGAGTCTCCTACATAATCTCGATGATGTCAAGGAACTCCTGCGTATATATATCCCAAAGGTGCTGTGTGTCCAAGAGACCCATTTAAAACTTAGACAGACAGGCTTTCTACCACAATTTAACATTTTTCGCAAAGACCATGACTATGCTTTCGCTTCATCTGGTGGTGCCGCGATTATAGTTGATAAGCGTGTAGCATGTCAGGCCTTGGAACTCCGAACGCCTCTTGAGGCAGTTGCGCTTCGAGCCTTACAATTAAGCAGCACCCCATACTGTACGACAAAAAGCACTTGAATTTCAAGGACATTGCCTACAAAGAGCAGCTATGGGACAGGATCGGGAAAGAAATGGGAGTTAATGGCAAGTACAATTGCTATTCACGCTTACTTCCGCCGATGCCGGAGCGACAAGACTTTCTCATTGCCAGTACCTTGCTTTTATACATATTCTCCGTCATCATCATCATCATCATCATCATCATCATCATCATCAGCCTGGTTAAGCCCACTGCAGGGCAAAGGCCTCTCCCATACTTCTCCAACAACCCCGGTCATATAATAATTGTGGCCATGCCGTCCCTGCAAACTCCTTAATCTCATCCGCCCACCTAACTTTCTGCCGCCCCCTGCTACGCTTCCCTTCCCTTGGGATCCAGTCCGTAACCCTTAATGACCATCGGTTATCTTCCCTCTTCATTACATGTCCTGCCCATGCCCATTTCTTTTTCTTGATTTCAACTAAGATGTCATTAACTCGCGTTTCTTCCCTCACCCAATCTGCTCTTTTTCTTATCCCTTAACGTTACACCTATCATTCTTCTTTCCACAGCTCGTTGTGTCGTCCTCAATTTGAGTAGAACCCTTTTCGTAAGCCTCCAGGTTTCTGCCCCGTAGGTGAGTACTGGTAAGACACAGCTATTATATACTTTTCTCTTGAGGGATAACGGCAACCTGCTGTTCATGATTTGGGAATGCCTGCCAAACACACTCCAGCCCATTCTTATTCTTCTGACTATTTCCGTCTCATGATCCGGATCCGCCGTCACTACCTGCCCTAAGTAGATGTATTCCCTTACGACTTCCAGTACCTCGCTGCCTATTGTAAATTCCTGTTCTCTCCCGAGACTGTTAAGCATTACTTTAGTTTTCTGCATATTAATTTTTAGACCCACTCTTCTGCTTTGCCTCTCCAGGTCAGTGAGCATGCTTTGCAGTTGGTCCCCTGAGTTACTAAGCAAGGCAATATCATCAGCGAATCGCAAGTTACTAAGGTATTCTCCATTAACTTTTATCCCCAATTCTTCCCAATCCAGGTCTCTGAATACCTCCTGCAAACACGCTGTGAATAGCATTGGAGATATCGTATCTCCCTGCCTGACGCCTTTCTTTATTGGGATTTTGTTGCTTGCTTTATGGAGGACTACGGTGGCTGTGGAGCCGCTATAGATATCTTCCAGTATTTTTACATATGGCTCATCTACACCCTGATTCCGTAATGCCTCCATGACTGCTGAGGTTTCGACTGAATCAAACGCTTTCTCGTAATCAATGAAAGCTATATATAAGGGTTGGTTATATTCTGCACATTTCTCTATCACTTGATTGATAGTGTGAATATGGTCTATTGTTGAGTAGCCTTTACGGAATCCTGCCTGGTCCTTTGATTGACAGAAGTCTAAGGTTTTCCTGATTCTATTTGCAATTACCTTAGTAAATACTTTGTAGGCAACGGACAGTAAGCTGATTGGTCTATAATTTTTCAAGTCTTTGGCATCCCCTTTCTTATGGATTAGGATTAGGATTAGGAGGGGCAGCGGTGGCGTAGAGGTAGAACACCCGCCTCGCGTGCAAGAGGTCCGTGGTTCGAATCCCGGTGCCGGCAATTTTCCACCGGGTTAAAAAAAAATCCGCGTGTTGATAAAATTGCACGAACAGGCCTGGAGTGCGGCCTGATCCCGGTGACCAGAACCGGTAACGCACTCCCTCACCAGAGCAGGATTGGCCACCCGGTGCAGTACTTGGCCACAACCTCCTATGAACACAACAATCAAACCCCGGCCCTCAGTCCCCAGCAGCTGCGAAGCAACTGACCACGGCGGCGGTCAGACCTGCGACGCAGCAGAGGGTGCTAAGAAATATTCTCCGTCAAACGTGAGCAAACATTTTTCCCGCGCCGCTGCTTGCTCCTATGCCGTGCATGCTCAGCTCGTGCGCCATTCGAATGCCTGCGTAGGCATACACACGCGACACTGATGGCACCGCGAGAGTAGAGCAGTGTTACAATAGGAACTTTTCTGTGCTACAACGGTGAGCGTAAATTTTTCTGACGATTCATGTAGTGGCAAGAGATTGTTGGCCTGTCCCAACCTATCTCGCTCCTGCAAGGACGGGCGGACCCACCACCGTCGTCGCCGCCGCCGCAATCTTGGTTGCTCAGCCCGTCGCAGCTCTTGAAGCATAGCCATCATTGAGTTGCAGAGGAGAATCGTGACAATTTCTTCTTCCGACATTTTCTCGTCTTCTGAAAAGCTGGCCACCGTGCCGTGCTCAGTATCTCGCAGCTGGACGCCCAGGAACGGCGCAATACAAGCAGACGCAACAAAAGCCCGCGAACGAGAGGCACTCACGTGAACTCTCGTCTCGTTCGCGAAGTCGCGAAACCGAAAAAAGAAACTGTCGCGAGATCTCGCTGTCGTCGCTAAAAAGCGAGAAGCGGCGGCGGATCCGCCGATGCGCGCGTCAACAGATGAGAACACGCTCTTTTTTTTCCAGCGAAGGAATCCGCTTCGCTCGCCGAATTTTGTAGCAGTGTGAACGGGCCTTTAGGGTGAACACGGCTCACCGTGGCCGCGCTCCGCGGGGCGCCAGTGCGTCCGGCGCGGCGGCGCATCGAAGCGAAGCGGCGCAGGCGCACACGGACCCAGGGGAGGTGCTTCGCGTCGTCTGCTACAGCGCTGGAGCGCGCCGCCTCTTCCTTTGCTGTAAAGTACATACACTTCGCTAGACCCAGGTGACTGAGTGTCCAAGGTGGCATTGCGGGAAGGCGCACTTCACTAACTAGAGCGTTTCCCTGGTGGTTCCGTCTACAGCTTGTGAACAGCCTGCTTAATCAATACACAGAAACAAGCTTCTCCCCACATAAATCACTCAGCATGTTTTTTATATGTGATGAGGGTAAAAATACAGTCATTTTTTTCGCGCTCTTTATTAGGCTGGGGCGTAGAGGCGACGCTTGATAGTCGTGTCAGGAACGCCACCCAGCCTGAGGCTGTTCTTAATATCTCGAACGGTGGATATCGGGTTTGCAGCAACCGCCGCAACAATGGTCACTCTTTGCCGGGCTTTACGGGGAGCATCCGCAAATCTTCCTTCCTTCTTGTAAGCATGGACGATTCTAGTTACAGTTTTCAGTGGCCTTTTTGTCATCTCCGATATAACGTGCTGAAAATAGTTTTGTAGGCACAGGTGTACAATGCGTCGTTTTTCTTTTTCCAGTACCCGCGACATGGCTAGTTTCCAAAGTGCACCGGGAAAATGAAATTATCCTGCACTGTTACAGCGTTTTTATGGAAGTGCCATGGCAACCAGCAACCGAACAAAATGCAATTCATCATGCAAGTCGACGGAAATGCGTTTAATGGAAACACCTCTGGTGCCTTTCGATTTGGCGAGTCATCCCAGAATCTTTAACTCCTGAGCGGCCAGTCATTCAGTTGAATAGTCGTTGGCTGCACCGCATCATCATATTAAGCTAAGATGGGGTAGCATGACCTAAGCAAAAAAAAAAAAAGGGCGGGGGGGGGGAGGGGGGGCTCGGCGGTAGATCGGGCTGACGCCCATGGTCAGTTAGAATGTAGACTGGCCCGACCACAGCAATCTGGCTTGGGCCGTGCTTAGCTTTTACAAATGGCGAGCCCGTTTGCCGACCACCGGCAAGCTGTGGGCAGACGACACCGGGCCGGCCTCATGACCGCCGGTTTAAATATCGTGGCCGCGCTCGTCCAACACAGGTACCGGCCACTTGCCCACAACGGCAACAGCATCGCTTGTCCGCGGCAAGGGTTCCTGTGCCGTACTCATATTTGGGTTTTACCCACTCAGCCCAGCCCGCCCCCCCCCCTACCCCATAAAAAAAAAAGGAAATCAATTCCTCCTAATCTCCAAATTTATCCGACGCCTACCTCTATGGCGTAACGCAGAGGCCATGTGTCGCTTCGGGACGTATACCGCACAATTAACAAATTATTATATGCTGGTGAGAACATGCACATGGCCCATTCCGAGGAAGTACTGAAATGAAATAGAAGCGAATAACGACTTAATTACCCGGCAAGACGTAATTTAAGCTAGGAAACAGACATGTAGATTATAGATTTCCCACTCCATTACCTATTCGAAACGGACGGAAACAGCATTCGCATGCGGTGTGCATTGACTCCAAGGAGAAAAAAACAAACCAAAAAAACGTCGGCACGACATGTCTTACTTCACCTAATCAATGTAACCAAATAATTGACCGACGATTCCTCGAAATGAGAATGAGACTTCTCGCGTCAGGTAGCCCTCAGAAAACCGGCACCGCTTCGGTGATTTCACCCAAACTGTGACAACAAAAATGAATTTAGTTTTTTTTATAGGATGTAGAAAGAGGAAAAGGGGGAGTAAAATTGCCGCCAAATCAGTTGCTATGTCGGGGAGAGCACTTTCCTACATCGCGTAAAGCGCTCCATGCTCTCCTACCAGCGACATTAACGCGTCAATAAGAGAGTGCGAAGCAGCGGATATCACTTCTTAGTTGCAGTCGAAGTAATAGTATTGCCCTCCTTAAAGGTAAAATCCATGGCAAACATGATGATGCGTGATTGAACAATCGCTCTCTAAATTTCTGCGAAATTTATAGCGGATTTCGGTCGTTTTCTTAAGTTAATTAAGCACATTTGTTCTAGCATCAAGACATGCGCGAAACGGCGCGCTAGGCTCATCACATGATGACTCCAACCAAGAGCGCGCCTAATAAGTTTCTCGATATGCACTACACCAAGTGCTGTGAGAGTATAATAAAAGGGCTCCAGCCTAATAAAGAGCGCGAAAAAATTAGTGTATTTTTACCCTCATCGTTTAAAAAAAAAACATGCTGAGTGATTTATCTCGTGAGAAGCTTGTTTGTTTCTGTATATTGATAAGCAGGCTATTCACAAGCTGTAGACGGAATCACCAGGAAAATTCTCTAGTTAGTGAAGTGCGCCTTCCCGCAATGCCACCTTGGACACTCAGTCACCTGGGTCTAGCGAAGTGTTTGTACTTTACAGCAAAGCAAGAGGCAGCGCGCTCCAGCACTGTAGCAGACGACGCGAAGCACCTCCCCTGGGTCCGTGTACGCCTGCGCCGCATCGCTTCGATGCGCCGCCGCGCCGGACGCACTGGCGCCCCGCGGAGCGCGGCCACGGTGAACCGTGTTCACCCTAAGAGTGGACGAGACTGTACATAACGACAAAAAATCTTCATCCTGACACGCAGATGGCTCTGTTGACGTAAAAAGCCATGCCGATCATACGAACCGTGGGTATCGGCGGTCGGCACGGTAATTTGGTGTAGATACAAGCTTGTGTTAGAGCTTAATATACTTACGGTACGTAATTTTAACAGATACTACGTTATATTATGTGGATGCTATACACTATAGTAGGATACAAATTAAAAATAACCGCAGTTGGCAACCGAGGTATAAAGACGGCGCGAGATTGTTACTCCGCCAGCCAATCACAGAAGCAAACAAAATGGTCGTCATGCGACCATTTCAATATGGCGTCGTACTTGATACCTCCGGAGCGTCCGCTATTCTTAACAGTTTTGTCATCGGCGGAAGCGATCACGTGTGCAAGAGACAGGGACAAAGTGTATGAAGTCTGAGCTTCTCACTCTTCAAAAATCGGCGGCACAGTTCATATCCCTTCTGACCCCGTTTTACTCATGAAACTTCACTGCCAACTGTAGTGAAACTTGGCAATAAATATCTGCAGCCAAGCATGCGTGTTATTTCAGTGCAATAAAAAAATTAGGCTTTCACTGTTCCGCGTTTATAATATTATTTTTTGGCGGGTTACCGCCTTAATTAGGTAACGGGGAAAGTAAAAGTCCCAACTATATCACTCTTAAAAAAAAGAGAGTCAAAAGAGGGTCACGACTACCTCGACTCTCTTTTTTCAGTCGCTGACTACCTTTTTTTCCAAGGGTAGTCACAAAACGAAGTCGGGAATGACGCATGAAATGGATGACTCCCATGCTGCTTGAAGGGAGTCAGTGAAAGGCACGTATGATGTTATAGGTTGCAGTGAATGTGGATTCGTTGGTTCACTCAATCAAATAACTGATTGACTATACCAAATGAAAGAGCACGATATGTAACTACCCGAGTTCAACTCTATAGCCGCAAACAGTAAAATGCGTTTCATGCAGTGCTGTATTACAGCATAATCAGGATAGCAAGAAAGGCAAATTGTTTTTTTAATTTTTCAGTAAGAAATAATTGGAGCAGGGTGGTACAACACCAAACTCCAAAAGTAATAACACTGGTTGGTATATTTATGCAACGCACTGTACATTAATATGTATTTTGTACATAAAGATACCTTAAGGGGGGGGGGGAGTGCATGAATATTGATTGCCCATGCACAGAATGGAAAAAACAAGAAAAAAATACAACACGAATATACACACAACGTCAACAGAACACAAACTGTGAAGTACACCCACTTAGAGTTCATAACATAAAGCTAAGCAAATATTACAATTTTTAATGAAACCACTAATTCACATCTGGGTACCACTTTCCCTGCCAGATAAAGATCGAGGAACTCTGGTAATACCTCATCTTCTGGCTGCGCCGCACAGACTACATTGCGTTTAGATACCTTACGTGCTTATCGATGTCTCCTGAATTCAACAAGTCCCATCTTGTCTAACAAGAACAGAACCTCATCCTGAGCCGCAAAAATACCTGCAATCTGTCCAAATTGTGGGTCGTCTGCCTTACCCGTCGTGGTTGCTCAGCGGCTATGGTATTGGGCTGCTGAGCACGAGGTCGCGGGATCGAATCCCGGCCACGGCTGCCGCATTTCGATGGCGGCGAAATGCGAAAACACCCGCGTACTTAGATTTAGGAGCACATTAAAGAACCCCAGGTGGTCGAAATTTCCAGAGTCCTCCACTACAAGTGCCTCATAATCGGAAAGTGGTTTTGGCACGTAAAACCCCATAAGTCAATTTCGTCTCCCTTGGTCATTAAAAGCACATCTCCCACATGGTATGCCATTTGCGGCATAGTGACTGACTTCGCCTGCCATACGTTACCTGCAGGCAGGCGCTCCTCAATGTACGTATGTAAAACAGATCTTCGCACAGGTTTCAGGCCTGACATGGTGTGGCGTTGGTTGAAGAAAATCTCACGGAATTCATAGCTTTGAGAAAGGTGAAGCTCTGCAAGTGTTTTACATATGTTTTTGAAGTTTTTCATCTTTGATGCCTTGAACCTCATACGCCAGATTTGTTTGAGTGGTCCGAAAAGAGATCATGCGTGGGTAGTGCACAAGGTAATGTAATTTAGGGATTATGCGGGCTTCTGGGTAGCGGGTAACGTATGAACGGAGAAATTCTTGAATTTTCACCTCCATATAAACAAGAGACTCTGAGGGAAGCTCATCATACAAAAGCATGCCTACAACTTCCCTGAATAGGAGGTAAACCTCCCAGCCTTCGTTTCCCTCTATAATTTTAGAAGCGAAAATCTGAGGTAACAGTCCGAAAAGGCACCACTTCTGTGAAGCAGTGTCCTTTAGAGGGGTATTGCCTCGTACGAAGGCTTCTGTGGGGCGTGGTGGTCTGTCAACGCTTTAGATTTAGAATCTAAAAACGTTGTGGTCTGTTTGTACCATCATTGCGGCCACAATGGAATGTGCAAACTTTGTGCACTGTTCTGCAAACCCCTGTGCAAAAAACGTGCAAACGGCTGCTCTGTTCTTGCTCAAATTTTGTAGAGCGATCGCATTTTGGCGTCGACTTTACACTTGGCACAGTTAAGTGCCTTGCTTGTAAGAAAAAAAAAATTTGCCTGTGCCCTTGAGGCTGCAAACAGCTGCCGTAACGGCGCAAGCATACACCAGTTTCGCCGCCTGCCGTCAGCTTTAAAAAGCAGCGTCTAACGGAGGACGGTCGCCTGTTCCAGGAGCAGGCAACACGCGGCAGCGCTCCCTGATATGCTGCTTTCTGCAGCTGACGACAGGCGGCGCTACAAGTTTATGCGTACACCGTCGTGGCAGCAGCTCGCATTTTCATGAGCGCCGGTAAGTTTGCATTAAAACAAAGATCAGGCAATGAACTGTGCTAAGTATTATACTAAACGAAGTAGGCACCAAAATGTGGTCATTCTGCCAAATTTGAGCAAGGATAGTGCAGCGGTGAGCGAAAACTGTTTTGCGAACGCGCGCAGCGAAATATTCAGGATCCAGCACATGACTTACGGCTTTCGTATTTACTTCGACTTTGGATTCGCAACTATGAGAAGCACGGCTATGGCTCTGACGGCACCTTGCTATCTACGGCGGTGAACGAGTATGTAAAGGCGAGTGGCATTCCTCTCTTGCTTGCGTTGTGCCTGTGAAATCTGACAGCGGTGGCAGCATGTCGTCCGATCCGCCTTCAACTGAACTCTCGCCGACTGATGTGGAAGGAGCGGTTTGCCTCTTGTTTGCGTTGCGCCTGTGAAATCCGACAGCGGTGGCAGTATGGTGTCCGATCCGCCTTCAACTGAACGCTCGCCAACTGGTGCGGAAGGAGCGGTTTGCCTCTTGCTTGCGTTGCGCCTGTGAAATCTGACAACGGTGGCAGTATGTCGTCCGATCCGGCTTCAACTGAACGCTCGCCGACTGGTGCGGAAGAAGCGGCTTGCCTCGTTTCGCAGGAGCCATCAAAGAAAATCGTGAAGCTCTCAGGCGCCCGGAAACTCGCCGACCTCCACGAAAGCCTGCGGACGGGAGGGTTCGTGTACCTGATGACAGGCAACGATCTTCTAATACAGGTGAGCGTAAATGTACTGCGCGTTATGGAGCGCAAAGAGGATTTGGTCATTGTTTGGTTTATTTTATGTTATTTTGTATACAATGTTTTTTGCAATTTTGTTTGCCTTCCTTCCTTATTTTGTGATTTGCCTCTGTATTTACTTTGCCCCTCCCCTCTGCAATGTACAACCGTACCTTGAGGGTATGATAAACAAATAAATAAATAAATATGGGCAAAGTAGCAACAGTATGCGTAGCGGAAATGTCGAGCACGATTAATAACTTCGGTTGCCGCGCTTTGAACTGACAGATCGAGTCTTGGGAAATTGCTCTGTGTCACTTCACTGTGCTGCCAACTACTAATATTTTTGTTTCGTCGCAGCCAATGCACTTGTCCTTAAATTGAGAAGTGTAGCGCATACTTGCCCGTACGAACACAACGTTGCTCAACTATAATTATTGCCGTGTCGAGAAGCCGCAAGGAAACTAGCCTTTTCAGGACTTCCATCTTCTGAAAACTTCTGCAGTTGGTTTACTACTGATATTGGGGTAAGGTGTGCAATCGCTTCCCTATCTGGTAGGAGAGGGAGTAGTAACAGCTTCAGTCAATGTAATGGTGCTTTAGTTAGCATAACTGGTCGCAGTATGCCATATTTTGCAAATTTCTTCAGCGTTTAACTAATAAAACAGGCAAGGCGACGAAAACGGACTTGTTGTTTGCCTGTTCAATCTTTGTCGTCATTTGTGCGCTGCAACATTTACACAGCAATGAAGTTAAATTGAACCAACTGAGGAAAAAAAATTGCTGGCATTTTCAGCAATAGGACTATGAAAACCTTGGGCAATCAGCAATATGGTTCTATCTTTGTGAAATCATCTGTTCTTATACACTGGTGGTTGCTGACATTGCATAAATAAGCTTAGCCTTGTTAGCTTAATGCGTCCTGTACTTAGCTCACCTATGGGCAGCAGGATTAGTGCTGTGCTGTGCTGTGATGGCTCTAAATAACAAACCTGTTTGGGACAGTACAGCAACCATAAAAAAAGGCTGTTTAATTAATCAGTGCCTGTTCAGTGCCCACAGCTTCACTTCTAATGTGCAAAACTATTGATAAACCATCTGGGTGTGCTTTCAGATCTTCCAACGACCGGTTCCAGTGCTACGTCGACATGGGTGAAAGCACGACGGTGTGTGATGGAGCATTGATTAACTTGGTTGTCTCTCCAAGCCACGCCGAAGCATCATAGGCACCAAAAAAGCCGTATGCACCCGATCTTATTTAATCTGTACTCATGCATTAACTCTGTATAACATTAAAACCTGTCGTATGCTGGAAAGCTATAATATCGCTATTAGCAGTACTTTAAGGAGCCCCTCACCAGGCCACATAGCTAATTTAATTATACGCTGGAAGTTGTTAGGTGCCCTCTTGGGAGCATTCTACTGCAAAAATTTTCAAATTGGCTCATTAATAGCTGAGATAGAAATATTGCAGTTCCACAAACCCATGATTTAAGGAGGCGAGCGTCACAGCCAAAAAACGCTTGGATGCCCCTTGCCAAGCCACTAGTGGAGAAAAGGCTGCATGTTGTTCCATACATGCATGAAGTGGCCCACGATTTAAAGAAAGTGGCCAGCAGGTACAAAGTACCTATTATTTTCTTGGCTCCATGGAAGCTTACTGGCCTGTGCCCATGCATCTCAGACCCACAGAAGCTGACCCTTTGTGGTAAAAATCATACAAGGCCATATGTGACTTGCGCGGTCGGTATGGTGTACGAAATTCCACTTAATTGCGGCAAGGTGCATATCAGCCAGACAGGCTGTTGCACCAACGATTTGGCAAGGGAACATGAGCTGTCTGCCAGGAATAAGATTAATGCACATTTGCCTATGCACTGCAATTACTGCACGTGTGAGCCATATCTTTTCCACATCCGCATTCTTGGTAAACGCAAAGATTGTCTGCATGGGAATTAACGGAGGCCTGTTTCATCAACATGAAATGTGACGTCTATGTCAGTGATACATCTGTGGCTTGAACTGAATTGAATGACAGTTTCTGCACTGTATGACTGAATAATAATGGGCAAGCTTGTTTGAGTATTGCGTGCAAACATATGTGCGCACATGGCCACCTTCACCTATAAATATGAACCTGTTTGCTTTCAGTAAAGTAGTAGCAAGGGACACTCATTCCTGTCCTAAAGCTTTTTTCTGCCCCTGGTTGTATCTTAACTTTGGGGTATAAGCTCATGGGAATTTAGTAAACAAATAAATGCATGCCATAGGGGCAATTCCACTATGTAAAAATAAAACGCTTTTTCCCCCTAATATTTTTATGTATCTATATAGTCCTAGTTCCACTTTTATAGCATACCACTGTCCTTGTTAAATATTGGAATGCTCTGCTACTAATAGATATGACAAATGAGGTGTATTTATGAAAACATAAAAACAAAAAGCTGCAAAATATTTTTTTAAATTTTGTGCAGTCTAGACAGCCCAAATATAACTGATGATATATGAAGAGCTTAAGAAGCACAATCATGTTTGCGACTCCTCAATCCTTCCGTATCATCCTTCAAAGTCTTATTCGACCTTGACATTTGTATCTATCTCAGTAGCTCAGATTTATGTAATGCTGAGGGAAAATTTGACTTCCTGTTTGAAATAATAGCCATGTTTCACCAAAAAAGCTTATAAGCAAAGGCACCAAGAAGTTATCAGAAAAAATGCGTTCATTGAAATATTAATTCATTAGCCACCAGAAATGTGATAGGGAGTTAATAATGTTTGGATAAACACAAGCGGTCTAGTTTGTGTATTTGAGAACCAAAATGTTCTAGTAGATTTTTGTTCTATCAAATCATCCTTGGCCTTCATATGACCTGCTTTTGTTCTCTGTTTCTGGTCCCAAGACAATGCTAGTCTGGTCTTGGCACTTTATGGCCCAGTATTTGTCCTTCACAAAGCAATACCTGTGTAGACGATTTAGCTAGCAATAAGTTTTCCTCAGAAGGAATGTTTGCAGGTGCGTCACTATGGTTGCTTATTTCACCTTGGTGGGGGAGCTTCTTGCTCATGGTACCAATGTCTGTGAAGGGACCAATAATGCGCCTTCCTTGTGCATGGTACCAATGCGAAAAGGGGGAGAGGGATCATGGTGTGTTAGTAAGGAGGTGTCTACATAGGGGGTGATAAAATTCCTCTTTAAATTTCGTTTTAACAGCCCATTCATGCTGTAACGAGTCAGTTGTCTCAGTCAGTGATTTTTGCTGTTCGTACATCATTATCCTTGAAAAGCAATGGGCTCCATTTGCTATGGCAAATGTGCCCATATTTATCAAGAGCCCTTCCTGTATTCTTAGCTCGTCACTAACTATATAGTAGGTAAATTTGAGCATGTGGAGTGATAGTCTGTGATACCACATCTTATGTTTTTCTAGCACTGGATTTTGTTGTTGATTTCAATGAATACTTCTCTTTTTAAGGCTGTCTGGTAGTGCAGTTCGACATGCGGAGAATGCAGTCAAAGGAGAGTACAAGGAATGGAAAGAGTACAAAGGAGTACAAGGAAGTCAACGTAGACACTGCCTCCGATGCCCATTGACGTTGCTGCACACCTCTGAAATATTACAGCAGGAGGCATGCCTGACAATCTTCAAAAGAAAATTGAATGGATTGCCTACAATTCGTCATCTCAGACAATGTAAGTCACAACAATTACCTGGATGCATTGGTCAGCAAAATAATGAGAACTCACACTCACCAAAATTCTATTCAGCCGGGTTCATTCGGGCTAAGACCTACAGAAAATCAACTCAGTCGGACTCACTGAGACTCACTTTCGAGATCAGTCTCAGTGAGTCGACTCATGCATCAGTTTGCCAACCTATGGCAGATGTAAATAAAGTTGGGATAGAATGTACTTAATGAGAATTCATTCCACAGTAATGTCTCAATTATGTTCAGTCGTGCATTTTTCCCAACCTTGTATTGCAATATGAATGGTAAGCACAATGTTAATTAGCGTATTACGCTCCATTCTCATGCGGTTATGTCACTAAGGCAAGTGGAAGGTGTCTATAATCAAAACAAGTTTTTGTTGTCTAATTCATGATTATAACTTAGTTGCTGCGTAGTTCCCCTTGAAAACGCTCGATAACCGAGGGGAAAAAATTGTTTTCCTAAAGCTTTGCATTGGGGCAGTGAACAACGTCCAAATTGTGCAGTGCCTTTTTAAGTGTTTAGCAGTGTATATGGCATTGTTGGTTCGAAATTTTTTTATCACTGATACATCGTTGACTAGTTCTGAATTACAGTTCACTCATAACCTCGAAATTTAAATATTCAATGGCAATGTCGACATTGCAGCCCTGAGCCCATTTTCTTTATTCTGGCGAACAACATGAACCCTGACACTAGCAGCGCTACATTTTATGCGGGTATACAAATACCAACTGAATTGGATGGAAATACAGTTGTGGCTAGATGAATTCGTACAGTGCTGCATGCGTCATGTCAAATTTGCGAGTTCGGTTACCACCAGCAGCATTTCTTCTACTTCCATTCCTTTTCCTTCACAAAAAACAGTCATGAAAGCTACAGGAAGGTTAACACTCAGTCATAATTTATGTCATGCTTCAATGGAGCAATATCCTCCGTGGTTTCCTTGCCATGAGTCTTGGGTTAATGAGTGGGCGAGGGCGCTAGAATGGCGCGTTGAATAAAGCTTCTTTAGCTGCTGGTTACAGTTCTTATAGGTAGTGTACACCACAAAGGTAAACGGTACATAGACAGAAGTGCCGACTGTCAACAGAGAGGTTATTATTCAATGTGCCGAATTTACACAAGCAAGTGAAAGAGCTATCTGAAAAACATTAACTTCTGAAGATAGAACAAGAAAAGCAGACGAGTGGCCAAAAAATGAACTATGCTGGAAATCGAGATACAAAAAAAATATGATTGCATCACAAATACAGGCCGTTCACGTGACTTCCAGAATAACTTTAGCTCTTTTTCTGATAGGGCAGTCAGAAAGGCATCTGCAAGGTCAAGCGCAAGATTTGGCATGTTGAATCCACATAAAATGTTGTGTATGAAATTTCTCTTTCATGCGGCGCTTGTCATATGGGGCAGACTGCCAGATGCCTTCATGAGAGGTTGTGCGAACATGCATATAATGTGCGCAATGGCAGAGAAAGTTTTTTTGGCACATCATACTAGCATGCGTGGCTGCACTCCTTGGTTTGAAAGAATGTCAGTTATTCACAAGCACAGGGATGGTCTTACCCATATCATACTTGAAGTAGCACGATTGGCATGGGAGCCGAGTGCATGCATCAACAAGCCATCCATTGCCTTATCTGAAAGAGAGCTCAAGTTTCTGGGAAGTCAAACCTATGGCCAGCATTTTTTACGCAACTCTACATTTCTTTGTGTGCCTCTTGATGGTCTGCTTTGTTCTTTTTAGTAGTTATTTTTCAGATAGCTGTATCACTATTGTGTGTATTCAGCAATAAAACCTCCATTGGTAGTCAGTGCTTGTGTCTATGTGCTCGTTTAACCTTTGCACTGTACACTCACGATAATGGATCAACAACTAGCTTAATAAGCTGCCCTTGTAAATTCTTATAGGAGATGCTCCTTCAAGTTTGTATTCATGGCTAATTTTCCCTTGTGTGCATGTTTCAGTAATAAGCTAATTTGAAATATTAATTAAAACCTTTTATAACATCTTGTTTGGTGAAAGTATTTTAAGAGTTTGTGAACTCTGGTCATGATTATCCGTTTATCTTGGCTATTGCAGGACAAAAGGATTAAATGTTACCCCTGTCCTTTGTCAAATCCATCTGATCAATTCTCTAACCTCGGTCTTGTCACGTACCTAATGCTTTCATGGTGCAGTTTACTTAAATTCTCCCATCTGATGACTCACAGTTCAACTGTTTGATATTATTTCATGGAAATGTTGCATATTGTTTTTTGTGTATTGTTTGATGTCGAAGGTTGATGCATGCTTTTTTAAACATCAGGTACCCAAATAAATTGTGCAATGTTGCTGCAAGGAGCCTCGTAAACAAGTACCCAGCTCTGAGGGACACATTGCACCTTGGCCATGTAATAGCATTTTCTTATAACTTTTTATTATTTCTTTTGCACTTTTAGATGTTAAGCGTATCCTGGCCAAGGCAGCCGCATTTCAATGGGGGCATAATGCAAAAACACCCGTGTACTTAGATTTAGGTGTACGTTAAAGAACTCCAGGTGATCCGAATTTCCGGAGTGCCCCACTACGTCATGCCCCTTAATCAGATCGTGGTTTTGGCGCATAAAACCCCATAATTTTTTTTTACATTAAGCATGCTGCCAAAGCCTTTCTTACTACTTTGTAAAGTTTATGGCCATCCTTGCTTGCAGCTGTTCAGGTCTGTGTGCTTGTGATTGAGTAGAGATGTGGTGGTTTTAAAGCTTTGCAGCTTAACTGAATATGAAGATATCAACAGCACCTCTGCATCTGGCATGCATATGGCCACCTCTTGTAAAATTAATTGCATGCTCAGCTAAATATGTATTTGGTTAAATAATACATTTTTGTACCTGTAGCCGTTTTCATGCATTAAAGTTTTGACCAACACCAATACTGAAAGTAATTCTCAGATATTGTGTTCGAAGGTGTGCTAAAATAGCTCACTTGATACATTTTGGAACATGAAGGAAACAGTGCAAAAAGCAAGCTAAGGTTAGGGCAACTCCATGTTTAACTGTGCTGTGTTTGCAGTTTCTTTAAAAACCTGAAAACTGGAAGTCATTGAACTGTTGATTAGGTATGTAAAGTCAATTTCTTTCATTTCATTCCAGATCTCATGGTATATGTGCCTAAGAAACAAGTACAAAAACATGCGAAAGTGAATGCCACCAGGATGCCCTGAAGTCGATGCAGAAGTGAAAGCAAGAAAGGAAAGCAAAATTGTGACACATGCTCAAAATCTGGATTTTGAAGACGGGTGATCAGCTGCAAGTTTGCATGCATATTTCATTAGATAAACTGACTCTCCGTCTTTGTTATGTGGCTTAGTTGAAACATTAAGTTGCTTCTCTCGATGTACTTGTTCGTTTCATTTACATTTTTTCTTTAACAAATGCAAACATGCAATCCAGCTATAGCAACTATATCTGCAATGCTGTCATAGATTTTGTAGGTGATCAAAGAAGCAAAATATCATATCGCATCGCCACCTTGAACCTAGAGTGAAACATTAGTTCAAGATGTAGTGGTAGATGCATTTATAGACTAGTAATACAGCATTCGTACTGTAATGTATATTGATATACATACTAAGATGTAGTGAAAAGTGTGTGGCTATGCTGCTCTGACACTTCAGTTGTTTTAACCCTTCATTGATGAGTTCTGCATACAGCATGCCAAAAAATATAATTTTTTCTTGCTGATTTTTGGCATTGAGTAAGAAGTTTCTTGTTAAATGTATTGAGCCAACACTGAATGGCAGCAAGTGTCATTTGTCGGTTTAGAGCAGGAACACAGGATGGGAAAAAAAGGACATGGGACTCATTTTCTTTGGAAAGCACGGTCAGAGGAGACAGACCAGTGCAAGATCTGCTGTAGTGACCTCAGACACACAATGCAAAGAGCTCTGTACAGATTCCAAACGCAGCCATATGTCGCTTGGGGAGAAGTCCACTTCTTCCCCCATACTACTAAAGGAGTTTCTAAAAAGTATCCTTTATTTTCGTTGATTATGCTTATTCTCAATGTCTTTTGCACATTTAGGTATAAAATAATTTGTTTTGTATTTATATGCGTGCTCATTAAAGGGTTAAACAAATAAAGTGGTTCCAATGAATGTGAATGTATAACTTTAGCGACTCTAGTCACAATGTGTTGATCATTCCATAATCTTTGTGAGACCACGAAACAGGAACTAGGCAGCATGAAAATCACTCAGCAGTACCAAGAAGGAAGTTTCAGCACTTATACAGTACTGCAGAATACACTTCTATGCTGTACCTGTGGTGTACTTTTTATTATTTGGTCTTGATCCCACTATGGGGAAATAACTGCTTTGCAAGTGCATTGCAGTACTTTAATACTTTAACTGCTTGCTGCAAAAGGAAAGTGCCATTAGAGTATTACATAAGGATAATGTGTTATGAGGCAGTCGCTAGACGTGGTATGTCACAGCACTGAGTTGCCGGCGGCCATTATAATTAGCTGTTTTCTGTGGCATTTCTAACTTGACAGGACATAGTGAGCATTATTTGATCAATAAACAATACTACATAATTCTGGCCCTTATTTGGAACTGTCTCATCTCCGTGATGAGCGCAACCCGCTTTTGATGTTACTGAGATGGAGTGACTCCTTGCAAAGCAGCAGGGTAGTCTTGTTAATGATGCTGTCATTCACACTTACGCAGATTGTTTAGCAGGCATTAGCTCAGTGCCATTCCCCTATAGAATCACAGCTTGCATTTCATTCATGTATAATAGAAACATTCTGTAGATTTCATGTGAAAATGTGACATTGGAGGGCATTATGCTATAAGTTCACAGCAGTGAGCCCCATTATTGGAAGACAGCTGTTGTCTCAAATTACTTACAGCAAAGTGAAGCCATGTACAATGTACATGTGCAGTTTAGTATGGGCCACAATGACCAAAACAAACATAAATAATGTTCTCGTATTGCAAAAGAAAATTGTTCGAATAATCGCTAATGTTGACAATACAACTACCTCCAAGTGTGCTTTTGAAGCACATAACACTGTCCGCGTCAATCACTTGTATAACTTTAAGTTGTTAAAAAAAATTTATTTCTCAATGGCATCCACTGCCAATTTTCATTCTACTCTGGCATCTTTGGACATGTGTCGTGCTAACATACACATAAGACCTATTAATACATGGAATATACCATGTTTTTGCGCTAATTATAAATTTCAAATGTTGTCTTATAACCTGCCCCATGTTCTAAGCACGTATAAACATACAAAAGGGTATACCAAAGCTGAGCTGCGGAAATATTTTGTTGAAATGTGATTTTATGTCTTTGCTAGTAGAAGCTGTGCAGGCAGCTTTTTGCCAAAAACCTACCCTCCAGTTGAATCTGGAAAATGAACTTATACATATATTCTTATACTTATTTAAATATGTTCTGCCTATTGTGTATCCACGTGTGTGGGCTTGTGATATGCCCTGATGGCAAGGCCATTTATGGTTCGTTCAAAGAGAACATCTACGGATGCATTATAGCTATTCTCTGGCTCCTCTCTTCCTGCTGTAAACTGGATTCTCTGCTTATAAGAAATAAGTGTTCCTTGTGATTACTATATGTGCTCTTGCTAAAGGTTACTGTAATGTGTTCATGTTCTTATTGAATAAAATGTTTACAAAGTTTTAACAGTTGTGCTGTTCTTTCAGATCTTAACCAAAGCAGGCAGCATTTGACGCAAACATGGAGGCAGTGCTAATGGAAACATTTAGGAGGTGAGACAATAGTCTTTTTTGACAAATTGGATGAAATGACGGCCAAGAAGTTGCACTTTTGAAACATTATGGGATGTACTTACTATGCCGGCACCACGAGGATATTGAACTGACGCTATTTATAATGTCCGGTTTTGCATTTATCTGGCCTTTAGGCATATTTCTTTTCTTCCATTAGCATCAATGCTGTATGATTGCTTTGATTTGGTGAGATTGTAAATTTGTCGCTTAATATCAATATTGAAATTTAATTCCTCTCTCCATGTATGCCTCCATGGCATATTGAAATAAATGAGTCCTTTGTCATGGCAAAGGATTAAATCCTTTTTCAAATGCCTGAAATGCTAAATTACCTCATAAGTTTGGACATATTGCAGCTGTTTAGTATGCTTTGTAAACTGAAGCATAATGTTTCTCAAGGTTGGCCATTGATTCCAATTTAGCAAATCAGACTGTTGTCTTCTGTTTTTGCCAGGTATAGTCCATTGACGCATTTGAGGTTAATACAGTGATAGTAGCGAAATATTTGCTCTTGGTGTTTCACTCAATGTAGTGTTATGTGCTCAGTGTTTTTTTTAGTTGTTTATAGTATTGCAGTTTATCATAACATATAATGGTGGCTGAATAACTACGCATTTGTTGCACATGCAAACTAAAATCTATTATGTTGTGAGCTTCCATCTTAGTGTAGAGATAGTCTATTCACTACCCAGGCAGAGGTCACAGCAGTTGCTACAAGGGGTCTGGTTAAGTACCAGGAGGTAGTTTCACCAACTCTTGTGATGGCAATCATGTACACCACCATTGTGAGTCTTCAAATGACTACCCTAGGAAGGGTAATTGTTGCCATTCCAAAGGGTACCACTGACTACCAAGGGGTACTTGCATGGACCACTGAGGTAGTCACATCAACTCCTGCTTTGGGGGTAATACATACACCTCAGTAGTTCTTGCGGGAGAGTCACCGGTACTGAGGGAGTCGTCCACACTGTGTCTCCAAGAGAGTACGTGTTACCACCCAAAAGGTAGTTTAACCAACTCTTGCCATGGTAGTCATGTACACCACCATTGTGAGTCTTCAGATGACTACCCTAGGAAGGGTCATTGTTGCCATTCCAAAGGGGTATCGCTGACTACCAAGGGGTACTTGCATGGACCACTGAGGTACTCGCATCAACTCCTGCTTTGGGAGTAATACATACACCTCAGTAGGTCTTGCGGGAGAGAGTCACCAGTGCTGTGAGGGAGTCGCCTGCGCTGTATTTTTAAGAGAGTACGGATTACCACCCAAAAGGTCATCATATGTGCGACGAGCAGATACACCCCGAAAAGAGTCGCTTGCGACTACCTTTTTTTTAAGAGTGTATGCAGCCTCGCGGAGGAACAGAGGCTAGCGCTTATGAGGGCGTGAGACTTGAGTTGTATGCCACGATAGAATTTCCAGCTACTGTAGGCGGCCGCCATGTTTCTGTTTTGATGATGATACCCGCCGTGGTTGCTCAGTGGCTATGGTGTTGGGCTGCTGAGCACGAGGTCGCGGGATCGAATCCCGGCCACGGCGGCCGCATTTCGATGGGGGCGAAATGCGAAAACACCCGTGTGCTTAGATTTAGGCGCACGTTAAAGAACTCCAGTTGGTCAAAATTTCCGGAGTCCTCCACTACGGCGTGCCTCATAATCAGAAAGTGGTTTTGGCACGTAAAACCCCAAATATTATTATTATTATTGTTGATGATGATGATAATGGTGAGAGGACTGCGGCAGCGGCGCGGGCGGCATTGGACGACAGCGCGTTTGCGGTTGTCCGTCGCCCGCGATGGCCGGTTCCGAAATCGCTTCAGCCGCAGGCACGCAACCAAAGGGGGGGGGGTGCCCGAAGGGGCCCTGCCCCCCCCCTCCTCCCCAAGTTAAGCCGCAACCCTCCCCGTCCTCCCCGCTCACGTCACCACTTCTCACACACATTCCTAAAGCGCCGCCAAATCACTGTTAAGACTTAACAGCTATTCGGCGGTCAACATTTTGCTGCCTTTTTTACTCCTTATGGATGGCGGTAGTTAACGGCCTCTCCTGGGATGTGAAGGCCAGTTTCGTCATCGATTCGGTGCCCGCGCGATTAATTCGAGATGCATTCAGTTGTCACCGTTTATTTAACGGTCACGCGCATCGCTGTTGCTTCGTAAGTTCAAACTTCTTGGTTCAGACTGATCCAGGGAGCAGGAAAGGCATGCAGTTGTGAAATCGAGCCCTGTGAAATCGCTGGCTTCAGTGCACGCGTTGCAATATATCTGCTGAAATAATTAGTTGAACATTGATTCGATGAAATTGTGTTATTAGTCAATTATGTGCATTGGTTTTCCGTTCACGTAATGCCTACACATTCTAGTTTTTCAGCGCAATATGCATAGATCTTTGCTAAACTGGACAGGCGATTTTAAAAAATAATTTATGTCAACGTTAAAATTAATGACCCGGTATAATGTTGTGTTTGTCCGCTATAGCATTACCTTCCGTGGATATCCCATATACATGCACACAGGCCTCAAATGTCTTTGTCTAGATGACGTGCAACACACCACCCAAATTTCCAAGCTCACAAGGAGGGCGACCTTTCGTGCCCTATGCTCCTCACTTATCATTTCTGAAGGGTCGCGGTTTCGATCCCCAGGCGCACCGGTTGGCGCAATCGGCTCTTCCTAGGCAGTGTGACGCATCAGAAGCTTATCATATGCGCAAGCATTCGAGGACGGCGTAATGTATGGGTGAGGCAGAGCAAACCGAGATTCAAGCGACTGTGGTAAACCTAACCATGATAAATAGTAAATGCGATGTGATACATAACGAGGCGCGCGAACTAGTCTTTCGGTGCGTCATCCACCGACTTATATTTTTACACAGGGAAACGATATAATGACCAAGAGGAGAAGTCTACGTGGGCACCGGAACTCTGTCGAGCTACAACATTCAATTCCATGGAGCCCTCTTTCGCTCATCAAGAAGAAAGAAGAGCTTGCTCATTCATTCATTCATTCATTCATTCATGTGCCATTGCTTATCCTGCACACAACAAAAACGTAAATGTAAACCTGAGTTGATGGAAAACCTTGGGTGTTAAAGTACGATTTCTTAAAAGCAAATTGATATAAGCCAAGTATGCGCTTGAGAACATAAGCAGGCAGAAAATCAAACTTTCCGCTACTGCAGCATATTTTCGTGGGGACGTTATCGCGAACACGGAATGTCACTTTGTAGAACAGGCTTCAGGTAAAAAATATAATGTGGGCTTTTAGCTTCCGTGGCTGTGGATTCAAAAAGGAAGTAAACTTCTTAGAGCATTTGAAATGAATAAAAATTGTTTAATACCTTAATTTCTCGCATTATGTATGGAGCATGTCTCAGCTGGCACACATCAAGTTATTTAAAGAAACGTGAATTGTTGCGCAAGTAAGGAAAAAAAAATGAATGCATGCTGTCTAGAGTCCTTCTTGAGAAACGAACAATAATTCTTTAGTCGCCGACTTCCCATTGGAAGAATGAAACGAGCAAATTTTCGCTGATAGCCGTAATCGTCGAGGTGTCAGTAGTGGGGTTTGTGTATAGAGAGCCGTAGGAAACCGAAATGAGGTGTCCTTTCTTTTCCCAAATTGGGAGGAAGTCCGCGTAAAGCGAAAAGCACCACGTTACAGCGCACTCGAGCGGATGCGATAGTAGCGTCACCAAACGGCCTCAGTGGAAAGCAATACGGACAAGATTTCCATCTCTAATCTAGATCTTAATTAAGCGCCTCACCTCCGACGGGAGAGTTTGCACTCCGTACGGAAATGCCCTATTCTTGTTCTCAGTTCGCTATGTCCTGCGTAATTATCTTCCACAAAGCTGTTCAGAGGAAGTCCGCAACGCTTCCTTTCAGTGGTCAACTTCGACGTCGTAGTCGATCATCAATTTGTAAACTCAACGAAGAACATGCGAAAAACGAAGCCTACCGACAGCCAGCAATGTTTAGACTACAACAGCCGCCACCCGCGGCACTGCAAGCAAGGAATTTTTGTCGACAAGCGAGACGAATAAGAAGAATCTGCAGCGAAGACAACGAGTACATCCACCACCTAAATGACTTTAAAACAACGCTAGCAGAAAGAAACTATCCACAAGTTGCTCTCGATAGAGCTTACGATGTCGCCTCAAGATTGGAGAGACGGACGGAATTAGTTGAGAAAGAGCCTACACCAGAATCTGACAGGCCGCCAGCAATTATAACAAAATGTTATAATGCACTTCCAGACATAAACAACATCCTACGAAAATACCACCTAATATTATCAAGTATCGAGCATCTGAGAAAAGCGTTCCCGGATGTACCAAGGGCTAGCTATCGCCGCAACAGAAACTTTAAAGAGATGTTCATGCATTCAAGAGGTAGCCAACATCTTCCGCCCGTAAGCAAAGCATGTTGTAGCCCCAGATGCAAAAGCTGCAGGCACCTTCAAAGTGACATTAAAATAAAGAGCTCCGCAAATAGTTATACACACGAAGTCAAAACTAGCTTTGCTTGTGGAAGTTCGGTTGTATTATATATTTTCCAATGGTCCTTCTGTAAGAAACAATATATCAGTGAAACGGGACAATCAATGAACGCCAGATTAAACGGACATCGTGCGGACACAGCTAAAAAGCTTTCCAAGGCCGTCGCCGAGAATTTCAACCAACCAGGTCATAACTTTGATGACCTTAAACTCTACGTCTTCCAAAATACCGTTTTGAAAAAGAAAGTACACGGAACCACACCTTATCCATAAGTTCAAGACATTTCAACCAATAGGGATAAACGTAGCCGAGGGAGCGTTAGAATCCATTCGCCATGCTAAATTACAAGCTATAGGCAACAACACATAGTTTGGTTGCTTAGCACGTTTTATTTGTTTATTTTTTCGCTTTTCTCCCTGTCTGTTTTTTTCTTGTCTATATTTATTTATTTCTTCCATTTCAGTATTCACAACACTCCTTTGTTCTCAATTCTACACCCTCGCCTCTAACACACTTTTGCCCAAGGGTGGATAGGTGGGAAAGTTGGTAATGCATTGTAATAAAAAACTTAGAGCGCTAAAAACACATAAGATGTAGAAAAAGAAACGTACATCTCACGCGCTCTAGAGGGATTCAAGCAAAGAGCCCTGTGTAATAGAAATACATTGTATTGCAAACATATTGCAGAATAGTGTGGTGTGCGTGTGTTTTTCTATTTATTATTGTAGTTTTTTATTATAACACCTTCCTTCGTTGCCGCACCCACCCGCCTTACCCCATCTCCCCTTTAGAAAAACTCTACCTATATATACTTTGGCGAGGAAAGCATATGTCGCCTTCAAAAAGACAAGTCCACTTGTCGAAACGTAGGCTCCCGCTTTCACCTTGTTCTGGTTTTGTTAATCATCTTGAATTTCGATCTCTCGCCATCCCCGCATTTTGCATTGTCGGATTGTGTCTGATGTTATAACTTTGAATGCACCGTTAATGAATGGCCGAGTACAAAGAGCTTGCTGAAGGATAGGGTCCAAGGCCATCAACGAAGGCCTCAGCACTGCGAACGTTGAGATTGGCCATGCATTTCAGACACAGGACAACGCGTGGTACTACAGCGCAGTGTCAAACACGAACGTCGCCTGGGAATCAATCGCTTTAACAGCCGCACGGCAATAATAGATAGAACAGTATCTAGGTGGACGCGATAAGGTCACAAACCACTCGAGGAGCACAACAGGAGCACAATATTTAGTAACAAAAACTGTATTAGCTCAATAAATAAAGAACAACATGAGCAGCCAGTAAACTAGAAAGACAATAGTTTGACAGTTACAAAGGATAGCAAATTTTAAAAAGGAAATGCCGCAGAGCTCACTTTATTTAGGAGAAAGGAGACCAAAAATTCGTTAAGTTCATGTGACACATTTTGGGAAGAAGAAGTCCCTCCGAGCGGCCGCTACGTACAAGATGACTTTCGTCTTTCGAACTATGTTATATATAAATCATCGCGCATTGCTGGAAGTAGCAGAGCGATGTTATGCGTGAGAAAAGACCTACCGTCCTATTTAATACAGTCGAGCGATATAAATATACCGGAGTTCGTAGCATGCAAGATATCTTTTAGAAATACAAGCGTCACAGTGATTAGTCTTTATCTACAATGTTCTAGCAAAATATCAGTAGACAGCTCGGTGAACGTGTTTGGTATCGCAAACTCACACGTGATGGTTTGTGGGGACTTCAACGCACATGACGTCATCTTGGGCAGTGAATATAATGATTCCCGTGGAAGCATTATAGAGACTGCCGCAGAAGAAAGTAACCTGATCCTGTTAAATGACAGCTCTCCAACGTTTTTGCGGGGGTTTCGTTACCCAAGCTGTATAGATGTCACACTCTGCTCACAAGACCTTCTTGATGGCGTTGAATGGTCAACAGACATAGGAACGCACGGTAGTGATCATTTTCCGATCCTGGTAAAAACATCGCCTCATACGGAGTGAGGGGACCCGGCGCTACTCAAAATATACTAATTGGCAAAGTTTTCGGCACCATTTAAGCAACTCATAGGGCGAAAACCCGAACTTTCAAAGCTTTCCAAATATATTGTGTGAGTTTACAAGATCTGCACAAAGCCATCAGTTATCTTCCCTCCTCATTACATTTCTCTTTTTTTTATTTCAACTAAGATGTCATTAACTCGCATTTGTTCCCTCACCCAATCTGCTCTCTTCTTATCCCTTAACGTTACAGCCACCATTCTTCTTTCCATAGCTCGTTGCGTCGTCCTGAATTTTAGTAGAACCCTCTTCGTAAGCCTACAGGTTTCGGCCCCGTAGGTGAGTACTGG
Source organism: Dermacentor variabilis (assembly GCF_050947875.1). Lineage (NCBI taxonomy): Eukaryota > Metazoa > Arthropoda > Arachnida > Ixodida > Ixodidae > Dermacentor > Dermacentor variabilis. The sequence continues at coordinate 17,035,276 of NW_027460291.1, read as the reverse complement.
CAGGACACGTCTGTTGTACACTTTTCTCTTGAGGGATAGTGGCAACCTGCTGTTCATGATCTGAGAATGCCTGGCCAAACGCACCCCAGCCCATTCTTCTGATTGTTTAAGTCTCATGATCCGGATCCGCGGTCACTACCCGGCCTAAGTGGATGTATTACCCTTAGTACTTCCACTGCCTCGCAACCTATCGTAAACTGCTGTTCTCTTCCCAGACTGTTAAACATTACTTTACAGGTGCATGCACATCGCGCTTATACCATTGTCACGTACACTCGGCCACAAAATATTGCGGGGCGCTTGAGCGCATGGCGAAACGGCCCTCCGCGTCTTCTGGCGGCGCGACCCTGTCGTACAGACCGACTCCTGTGCGCATGCGCGTTCCTGGGTGATTGCAAGCGTGCTTGTTTCGGCGCTTCCTCCTTGCGGGCCGGCGATAACGGGGTACAGCCGCGAGGTGCCTCTCTTGCGATTGGCGCCGTTGCGGCTTCGGCGGCCGTTACAACAGCGGACACTCCCATAAAGCCCAGCGGCCATGAGTTTCGTTCGTCAAGGCCAGCGGCCGAATCGACTGCAGCGCACCAAGCCGTCGGCGTTGATACCTGAACCACACTTCCGGTTCCGGGTCTGGGCGCGCGCGTCTTGAACGCTAGCTGCAACGCGTTTTATGCCTGCCACGCTGACCGTTTTTCTTTTCTTTATTTTGCTTCAACAGCTCAGCCGCGCGCGGTTTTCGGGCGAAATCGTTTTATTATGAAGTAAAAATGATTGCGAACGAGATTTGCAATCCTCCATCGCATATGTGCCACGTGAAATTTCATAAAAGACGCTTGACGCCTTGTGAAATGAGGAAATGTTTATTTTATTCTCTATTAATGCTCGTTGAGGGGTTTTTGTGGAGTCATCCAACGTTGTGGCACCAGGTAAGCAGCAGCAGTTCCCGTACAAAGCTCCACCGGACGACGTCAGCTGAGAAAAATCAAATTACAAGCAAGTGTCTTTTTGGTATTAACAAATATGAATAATGCTTGTAGACGCGAAACACGCGAAAGTGGCGAATGGGTGGTATTTGAAACAAAAGCAGTTCTCCTTTACATACGTGGCGTAGAAAATATATACCCGACTTATCCGGAACAATACCGTACATACCACGAAGGCATACTATTTGGAAGCATTCCCCTCTTTCCGGGCCTTATTTCGTGTACTCTATAGGAACGCCAAAATATGGCCTACTGAGCGTTTCCAGAACATGGCTCATCCATAATTTTGTGCAACATCCTTTCGCAATCTATTCTGTCGTGCTCATTACCAAAGGATTTTAAAGTCGGCAAGGTGGTTCCATTATTTAAATCTGGTGACGTGCATTCACCTTTAAATTACAGGCCGATTTCTCTCACAAGTGTGCCATGCATAATTCTAGAGCATATAATATACTCTAATCTCATCAACTTCCTAGAAACAAATTCATTCTTTTTCATCTCGTCAGCATGGGTTCCGTAAATCACTTTCCTGCGATACTCAACTTATTTCATTTAAACATGAAATCGGTGCCGCGTTGCATAATGGATTTCACAATGACGCCAACTTCTTAGACTTTTCTGAAGCATTTGATCTCGTATCTCACCAATTACTTTGTCTAAAATTAAATGCACTCAACACTGACCGTAATATTATCTCATGGTTTGAGCACTTCTTGTGCAATAGAACACAATTTCTCTCGGCTAACAATTTCACTCTTCGCTTTGTCCTGTCAGTTCCGGGTTGTCGCAAGGTTCGGTTCTCGGAACCTTGCTTTTTCATATTTATATTAAGGATTTGCCTAAGTGTGTAGCGTCCTCCATAAGGTTATTTGGAGACGAATTGTGTCATCTACAGAGTAATATCATCAAATTCTTACACTAAAACTACAATCTGATCTAGACACGGTAACTAACTGGTGCGACACTTCGAAAATGCGACTTAACAGCCAGAAGCGCAAACTTATGAGGATTTCCCGCAATACTGCTTCGTCTAACCTATCCAAATATCACTTGAAGAACTCTGTACTCGAAGAGGTCGGTTCCTATAAATACTTAGCCGTACACATAACATCTAATTTTTCCTGGCAAAGGCACATAAACCACATCACTAACAATTCTAACCGTACGCTTGGTTACCTCCGTCGCAATTTCTCTGTGGCACACACTAACTTAAGGCTACTTCTTTACAAAACACTAATACGTCCTAAGCTTGAATATGCCTCTTCTGTTTGGGACCCTGGTTTGGATTACTTAACAAATGCAATAGACTCTATACAACATCGTAGCGGACGTTTCATTATTACTAACTATTCTCCGACATCAAGCGTAACGTCTATGAAGGCTACTTTAAACCACCCTCTCCTCTCATCCCGTAGGAAGTTATCACGGTTATCACTGCTGCACAAAATTTATTGCTACAATCTGGAATTAAAAAACTGAACTTTTGTCCGGACCTGCATGCATATCATCTCGTACTGACCATCGCCATAAATTGGGCGTTCCACACTGTCGCACGAACCTATTTTTTTGTTCATTTATTCCTAAAACTACCAATGAATGCAATGATCTGCCGGCCTCAATTGTTAACGTAACCGGCACATGTGCTTTTAGAACTACTATTGAAGAATACTTTGGTTAATCCGCACTTTGAATTTTTTAAAATAATATTATACCCTGTTATCTGCACGTGTTCTGTATTTCGTTCCACTCCCTTCTGTAAAGCCTTGGGGCCTTGAAGGATCTACAAATAAATAAATAAATAAATAAATAAATAAATAAATAAATAAATAAATGCGATGCGATGCATTAACATTGATCTGTATTTCGGACACGGGACAATGCGTGGTAATACAGCGTTATATCAAACACGAATGTCGCCTTGAAATCAATCGTTTTAACAGCCGCACGGCAATAATCGAGAGAAAAGTATGGGGGTGAACGTCATAAGGTCAGAGACCACTCGAGGAGCGCAAGGTTTCGGAACAAAAACTGTATTAGCACAAGAAATAAACAAAATGAACGGCCAGTAGAGTAAAAAAACAATAGGTTGACAGTTACAAAGGATAGCAGATTTTAGAAAACAAATGTCGTAGAACTCACTTTATTTACTAGAAAGTGGGTCGAAAATTCGTTAAGCTCACGTGACACATTTTGTGAAGTGCCAAGGAGGATTCTGCGGTGCCGTGCAAATTCTGCGATGGCGAAAGTTAGGGTGCTACTCTGATGCTACCGTTCATCTCAGCATAGGTAAGCATGATATGGAACGCTACCTTTCCGTCTCGGAGGTAGCCGTCATTTTTCAGCGAGGGAATGTCTATACGAAATGTGAGGTGGAAGTGTAGCAGTGAGGGATCATGGCGCTTGCAGTCACAAAATATGGCAGCGGGAGTCAACGAACGTTCATAGGATGTTACTGGATGCACCGTGCTAACTCTCCAGAAAGGCGGCCAACACTTGGAGTCCACCAGCGTCCCGTTAAACTCGATCTCCACAACGAGGGCAGGTGTTGGCGTAGTGCCGTACTTCCAAACCACAACCCTAAAGTACGTGTCCCTCATGTGCCACTTCGTAATCTCAGCAAACTTTTTTCCTTCTCCCTGCCACTGAATGATTTACTCACAATTTTCCAGTGTCAGCTCATAACTGACCACCCGTACTTCTTTAATTTGCGCGTTTGTCGACAGCGCACTGGTCAAATGCGAAAGTCTGCTGCACAAAGTCTCACAACGAGCGATTACACGGCTGTAATTAGGCTTCGGGGAAGTTTTCCGCCAGTTTTCCAGGTGCGCTAAACGTTCTAACTTTCGGAGGATCAGATCCTGTCCCGAGTGCAACGACAGCGACCCCGTCGTGCTGACTTCCTCCAATGGATTTTGCTGAGACGTCCGCTGGCGCGACACGGTCGATGAAATCGTGGCGGAGATTTGTTCCATCTCGCCCTTTAAGTTGCGCTCGCATGCTCCGACCTCGCGAGTAATCCCAGCGAAGCTGGCTTCCTGTTTTCTGACTTGTTCTGTAAGCTCATTCAACTGACTCTGAATCAATGGCAGCAGCTGGTCGTGGTTGAGGCATCCCAGCATCGCCTTCACGTCTTCAAGGGTAGCGTTCACGTCTTCGAGTGTCACTGCTGTAGGTTGCGAGGACGCTGTGATCGCAGTAGAAACACCGGCACTGCATCCGGTCGCGTAGTGCGTTGGCAGGTCTCTGTGCTGGACTGCCTCACCGCATCGCACACACTCCACGGTGTGAAATGTGCACACGTTCTCGTAGTGTTCCAGCATGCGGTCCAAGGTGCCCGTGTACTCGCAGCCGTGCGCTTCGTTCCAGCAGTACGCCTTAGTAGAAAATAATATATGTAATTAACACAGATTAAATTTTTTGGCCGACAAACCATTTTTTATTTAAAGGTGCCTTCTATCTCTGTCCCTAATTTTAGAACGTACCTTTACATGAATTCCGGTGCGAACCAGTGTATACGCCAGATCTTATGGGGAAGCAAATATGCTCAAATCGCCCCCAGCAGCACTTGCCGCTGTCTATGTACTAAAGATGCATCAAACATAGTTATTAGGTGAAGGTCAATCATTGAATTATGTTCCTAAATAGCAAGACAGGTACTCGCACACAATGAGGCTTGGTGAGCCAGAATTGAGAAAAAAGGGACTCCGTAGTTGAACTATTCTTCAGCTCCTAGCTTATCTTTGGCGACAGCGGCATTGTTGTGTAGTGTAGACCGCCATCTTCTTTTCGTTTGCTAGCTTGCTCCTCATATGAACCCTCTCACCTGCTACGGGCCGAGATAGCTGTTATAGGGTGGTCGGGGAGCGGGGCGGGGGGGGGGCAGTAGCAGTTAAGGAATAATGTCCTAAAGTAAAAAAAATTCCAGAAATGATATTTTTTCAGAAGCAAAACCATCTTTTAGAAGAATACATAGTGAATTTATTTTGTAGTGAGCCCAACATTTTTGATGATGTTTCAATGCGAAGTTCAAGGGAACGAAGAATAATGTTTGAATAGAAAGTGATTAAATATCACTGAATTAACACTTAATTTTCACGGAAGTGATTTATTGTCACCAGTTTCCCCTTGAATTGAGCGCAGATTCTACAACCCCAAAACGTCAGTGTGACATCGCACATTTCAAAGTATTGTGTTTTTTTTGTATTGCTTGCTTATCTGTGACACTAAGAAATAAGTAAATACCGAGTTCCAACAGAATATTTCACATGAGCCTACAGTGAGCTTGAGTTGTTCTATTGTTTTGGTAGTTATAAGCGCTAAAAAGTAAAATTTAGTCATGGTGAATTTGAGTACTACTCTTCAGCAATAGTAAAAGAGGCACTCTAATCGTTAGGCGTGCACATATGCCGCAGCGGAATTATGCGTATACTAATGCTCAATTGTTTCCCACCCCCCCGAAAAAAACATATAAGGGAGAGAAATTGTTTCTTTCCTCCTCACCTTCACTGTGTTCACTGTTCTGGCAGGGAATTCATAACCCACGCATTCCGCTACTTCGAATTGCACTTGATCCAACGGACACTGGCCAACGCCCCCTTCGAGACTGGCTGCGTGACATGATTGGCACAGAGCGTGCGAGCACGGCAACAGCACCGTCCGTTTCGGGATCATGCGGCAGAGACCGCACACACGTGAACTGGGAACCTCGTCGACGAACCGCGTCGGTCGCCAGTTGACGCCGGTGACGATGTGGTCGCGAAAACGGTGCACTCGTCCCTGTCCACGATCCGGCATGGCGGTGTCTTCGGGCACGAATCCTACGCTCGCGCAAGAGCGTGGTGGCTTCTTTTACCAAGCTTATCGCTACTCAGTGGTGTCAGACACTTTGCCCAGATAAGCGTCAACGAGAGATAAAATGAGCCCAGCAAGCACTATCGCGCACAATGGGAAACACTTATCGCCCTGATGGCATTCGCAACGCGGCGAGGAACAATTGCTTCGTTATCGTCGGCGACAGCCGTCGCATACATCAACCGCCGATTCCGCGTCCGCTGGTGCCATAGAGTTAGTAGAACAACTCTAGAGGAAAAGCTGGGCCGGAAAAGTGGGAACCTCTAGGGCGCCGCCCTGTTGCTACTGGTCAATGTGGCCAGCGCAATTACTATTGAAAGAGCTGAAAGCAAGTACAGGTCACCTTATGCTTTCTCATCTAAAAGCGCATACCTGATGGCTTTATGAAGGTGGTACGTTAATATTAAGTTTACAGAAAGCGCTCGCTAAGTCCGCGACTTATGTAAATCACGATGTACGCATTCTTGCAATAAAGGATGACACGAATTTCGGTTTCGAATCTGTTTTTTGGATGCGTAGTAGTTTCGTACAGTTTGGGTTCGACATGCGATCGCGCGTCGACATCGGACGCTATGGCACACACACTCGTGCCTTGTGTGCCACCGAAGTGCTCTGGCATATACCTTGACATGTAAGTAAACGAATGTATCTCCTTGTTGAGAATATCACGCGAGTAGGCAGCTCTTGTGGTGCATCACAATCGTTTGAGAAGCGTCACAGTAGAGCATTTTTCTGCATGCGGAGCGGTGTTTTTGTTTGCAAGTTTCCCTTCAGTAGGAAATTGCTGGACAGGCGGACCAGCGCACCGGAATTGTACTGGCGAAGCCGCAAGCAACTCAAAGAATCTGTTTAATTGTTGCACTTTGTACAATCATGCTTCTACAAAGGCCACAGCAGACAAACAGTCTGATGCCGAGTATATCTCTGCCACGAAGTAATCAAGAGGCGAGTGCCTAATGCGGACGAAATCGAGTGCATCGAGACTTAGAACGGCAGAAAGCTCAGCTACTTGGTAAGGATTCATTATGCAAAACAGAGGTGAGGCGTGCAGACAGGACACAAGAGTAGAGCAGTGGGCGGCGCTCGTGTTGTTTGCTTGTAAATACTCTACTCTTTGTGTCCTGTCTGCACGCCTCACCTCCGTTTTGCATAACGAGCGCATCAACCCACATATTAATAGCGTAGGCGTTTTATTAACTGTGCAATATTTTCAACACTTCCTTGCATGCCATTTGATGTGGAATATCTTTTCTGGTCACAAATTTGTGCAGCGAATCAATTTGCATGATCGACTCCGGGCCTGTGGGACCGTTCACTTGCACTTGATGCTGAGTATTTTACATGTATCCATAAACTGCAGATATGCACATCAGATCCCTGCGAGCATTTTCAAAATTCAATTATTTTCGACAACAGGCACATATGCAATACTGACATAATCCCGAATACCACTAAGCAGCTGGGACACATTTTTGTTGACCATACTCGCAGGTAAAATAAGTACATCATGTGGACAGCTCCAGCTCATTTTCCTTAAGTCAGTGTGTACAAGGGTTACGCAAAAATAATTTTTTTTCTCGCGCACTGATTATTTTGCTGCATAAGCAAGAGAACCCACCACGTTAGTGTAACGTATCTTGTGCATCACACTAATATGTGCTTTCATTTACCAAGTGAGATGAGTTACTTTTATAGCTCATTCAGTCATATCACACTGCAAGCTGCATTTATAATCTTCAATTGGATTTTGCAAATGTTTAATGAAACATGTTTCCCTTTTATGCAGATATGCAATGGCAAGCCCTTCCATGTGTTCCAAAAGTAAAATTTAAGCTCTAAATTAAAGAAGACATTTCTAGTCAGAAACAAGCAAAAATGGTGACTGCAGAGTATCAGAAGCCCAAGGTACAGAAATTATGAGAAGTGTCGAATGATTTTAAGGAAAGAGTCGTATTTGAAAATGCAAGACTCTTTAGTGGAGGTCAAGCAAGTCAGTATAGGTAGAATACTCCGCAAGATTATGCGAGTGAGGGGATGTCAAACAATGGGTCAGGAAATGCGTTGTTTTTCTGCAAAACAAAAGCTATGATTGTCATTACATAAGTCATTTTAGCATCATGAGACTGGTGCTTGATAAACTCAGAAATAAACCAAAAAACAAGACAAGCAAAAATAAAAAAACAATTTAATGATGCTCTCTCCACACTGGGATAAATAAAAATAAACACATCACATCTAATGTGGACATATCAGACGCCTTGTGAAACACGAAAGCAAAAATTCAGTTTCGAGCTATGGAACTTGCCGCATAGATGTGGGGGCCTTGCACTAATAGTGATAGTTACCACTGCATTTAGAAATTGAAAGCATTTGTGCAGACAAGGATGATTCTTTATATTTTTGGCTACCACTTCAAATGCCTCCACCAAGTGTTACAATGCTGCACGCAGCCATACTAAGGATCTCGCAGCAACACCTGCAGGTAAAAAGCAGAAGCAGTCAAAGTCCTGGTGTGTACTGGACACCATATTTGAAAATTTTTGGGCAAGAAGAATGCAAGAAGCAGACATAACTGCATTGATTTCAATAATTTCCCATTTGAATGGCCTTTTTTTTTTTGTTTAGACAATGCCTACGCCTAGCCACAGCAGCTCCCTCATACAGACTCCGCAAGTCAAGAGGCCGTGGAGGCAAATGCAGGTAAGGGGCAAGAAGCAATAGCACTGGTGTCGACATTCATCTAATTTCTTTCTTTTTCTTTCGTTTAGGCAGCCAGCACACCTCGAACAGCCACCTTGACTGTGGGTGTGTCACCCTAGTCGTAAAGGAAACATTTGAGGCAAAGCGGCAGGCAAGGTGAACAGCCACTTCTCCATGTAAACGATACTCTTTCTCTTGGATGACTACTACGCCTCGCCACGCCAGCACACTTGTGCACAAAGATGCCGCGGAGGCACGTGCAGGTCAGAAGCAAGAAGCAGTGGCACTGGTGTCGACATTCACCCAATTTCTTTTTCTTACACTGAGGCAGCCAGCACACCTCGAACAGCCACCTTGACTGCGGGTGTGTCAGTAGATTCCTGTTGTACATATGGTCATAATAAACTTCAGTAAACTTGAACTTGATAATAAACTTGAAGGCAAATGGGACATGGCTGCATTGTATTTTTGAACATTTATTGTACACATACAATATATGTTACACTTTGCAGTGCTACAGAGCGTATTTTGAAGCTTCCCCCTATATTTTGCACCTTTAATTACGTATGTGTTCTGTGGCCCTCAATGCAGTTCATGTTGTAGCAGCTGCTTTGTGTGCGTATCGCACATTGGCTTAAGCTCGTGATATCCACATACTTCTCTCACATATACAAAATAAAGTTCTATGTAGTCCTCAGTGTTACAACAAAAAATGAAAGTAAACAATCCGATCGTGGAATTGTGTTTAATCAGCTCGCATCTTGATCAAAACATACCCATAGACGCCCTCTTCCTAGATTTCCAAAAAGCTTTCGACAAGGTTCCTCATGAACGGCTCTTTCTAAAACTATCATGTCTTAATCTTAACCCTCGTGTTCTCCAATGGATACGCAACTTTCTCACTAACCGTCAACAGTTCGTTTACGCTAACCAGTGCTCGTCTACCTTATCACCCGTTATCTCTGGCGTGCCACAAGGCACAGTCCTGGGACCACTACTCTTCTTAATATACATTAACGACTTACCTATAGGCTGTTCTTCCAAAATTCGTTTATTTGCCGATGACTGTGTAATCTATCGTCCTATTACTAACGACGCTGATTCTCGCGCCCTCCAGTCCGACCTTAACGTCATTGAAACTTGGTGTAACAATTGGCTCATGTCCCTCAACGTCAAAAAAACATCACTACTTACTTTCCATCGTCGCCAATCATTTATGTCAGCTAATTACACCATCGCCGGTTCGGAAATATGTGCTGTGACTTCATATAAATACCTAGGCGTTAACTTGTCCAATAACCTCAGTTGGTCCTCACACATTTGCAACATTAGCAATGATGCCAATCGTGTACTAAGCTACCTGCGCCGTAATCTACGTCTTGTCCCGCACTCAGTAAAACTACTCGCATACTTAACAATCGTTCGACCCAAACTAGAATACGCATGCTCAGTATGGGACCCACACCAATCTAACCTGGCAACAGCACTAGAATCCATACAGAATCGTGCAGCAAGGTTCATTCATTCTGACTACTCTTACCACACTAGCGTTACTAAACTTAAATCATCTCTGAAACTTCCAACCCTCGAGCAGCGCCGCAAAACAGCAAGACTGTGCCTCTTTCACAAATTTTATCACTCACTACTTCATCAGACCGACATCACGCCTGCGCATCGCACTTCATCCCGTCATGGCCATTCAAAGGCTGTTTATCCCCCTCCAGCTCGCACCTCCGCTCATCTTAACTCTTTCTTCATTCAAACAGCGAAAGACTGGAATCATCTACCTTCTGAAGCGGTGCACCACTCCAGTCATTCATCGTTCAAGGCATTTATTGAAAATATTATGTAAATATGCCCACCCCTCATGTAAAACCCCAAATGGGGTATTTGAGGTACCAATAAATAAATAAATAAATAAATAAATACAGTGATTCCTATGACAGTTACTGAGAAGTTGACAACTTGAACTGGTCAATTGGTCCATAGCCTCCTCTATTTTTCAAAAATAAAGGAGGCAATGGATCCGTCATGGCAAGGAATTGTATGTATACATGAAAAGAGGGGGGGTATGTGTGTGTGTGTTTGTAGTAGGGGGTATAGGATTAGGGCGGTACGAAAAAATGTACCAACACCGTCCTCTAGACCCATTGCGTTAAGGTACCGTAACAAAGCGTATTATGCATAAAGTTCACACAACCAACTCTGATGTTACTGCACACGCCAGGCGACAGGAGCTACATTTGTCATGACGCATTCGCGACTGCACCGGATGCCCTCCATATTATTCTCTTTAATCGTGCACACTGCACCGAGGCAAAAGAAAGATCATGGGCGCAGGTGCCTTTTCTCGACCTTGCGAGGCTCTGCTGCGCGTGCCAGGGTAGCTGTCTGTGCGAACACTCCCTGGCACACACACCTGCCTCGGCGGCCCCAACCTACGTACCGTTCTGCTTCGAGCTTTGATCCGCCCACTGTCACTTCGATGCCCTGGAGTTCTTGCGCCGCCTGCTTTATTATAATCTCAGGTGCTCTCCTGATACTTCCGTTTGTCGGTTACATGTGCCCTACAGCTGGATCAGTACTCATAATAATAAAAAAAAACGATCTATCGTCGCGACGATAGATCGCGAAAGCGGCTTTTGCAACGTACCGCGCCCGTGCGAAGAGAATTACGGAACGCCAACGAGGAATCTGACCACAGCTTCGAGCTCGTAATCTCGTCGAGTAACACTCCTGCAACAGGCGTGACCGCTGAAAACCGCATACCGCCGGAAACTTCAACAGGATCATCCCTCGGTTGCATAACTGCCACCTGTACGGCCAACATGGACCACACCCGCACCGTCCCGCAAGATAGAATAAAGAACCAACTTGAAAAGCCCAAACACACGGCTGCACGCACACATCACGAAAGTACAAGCGAGACGCCATGCTGCTACGCTGCTACTGTTGCCGGATTAAAACTGACTACTGTCACCAAGTCTAGCAAGCGTCTCAGGAGCTGGCAACCTCGGCGCGTAGCAACATGGCGGCGCTTTTGCGGTTCCCGATTTCAATGCATGGGCCCTATGGGTAGCTTGTCCTCTAGAGTCAGTATAGTAACTCTATGGCTGGTGCATATTCACTGAGCTTGCTCCGGTGTCACGTGTACTCGGCCAGAACGTGTATTGGGCGCGCGAACGCATTGCGAAACGTCCCTCCGCACCTTCGGGCAGCGCAACCCTGTCGTCGAGACCGACTGCTGCGCGCATGCGCGTTCCTCCGGGTCTGCAAGCGTGAATGTTTCCGCGCTTCCTTCTTGTGCGCCGCCGATAAACGAGTGCAGCCGCGAGGTGCCCCTCCTACGATTGGCGCTGTGGCGGCTGGCAATGGCACCACTTAGTTGACGTAACGGAAGTCAAGGGTTCGTTTTTGTCTTCGCTGTCTGCTTCTAGAGAGTGCCTTTTCCGCCACGCTTTTATTTTTGTAGAGAACGCCCCGTTTGTGAAAAGGAAGAGCGACGGTTGGTAACGAAAAGGCGCAGAGATAAAAAAAAAAAAGGAAAAACACAAATGACTTCTTGCGTTGGCGACCCGGCCCTAGGCGTCCGTGCCCGTGACTTGACAAACAGTTTGAAGGGCGCTTAAGCTTCGGCTTTCAGAGCAGAACGCGATAGGATTCAAAGATCCCTGACTGCTCCTCACGCTTCCCGACAACTGGAGTATACGTAATCCTAATGCATACCTGGATACGCTTGCCGCGAACGGCGAGCTTAGTGGTTGAACTGCGGCCCCTTGCGTGCGCCGCGATGCGGCAGAGGGGAGCGCCAGCTGGAGTGAATGCAACCAAACGGGCGGGCCTCTCCGCGGCCCCCAAGGCGCCCATCGCGCTGGCGCGCGAAATAGCGCTACCGCGGCCGGGCTGGGAACGCCGCGGCCGGTTTGTGTGGGTGAAGCGGTTTGTTTGAGTTTTCGCGTAGAAGAATGATGTTTTCTCGTAAAGACAAATTACTATCAGAGAGCTATCATGTCTGTAGGTTGTATGCATGTCGTAGTTTACGGCTGTTCTAGGTACTTTAGCTTGATAAATTCAATTAGTTCAGCCAATGCCTTGCATCATATAGAAGGCCTGGGTAATCTTTTTGCCGATGCGATACCGGAGTTCCTGCGACGCGGGCTCCTAAGCGCTATGGGGAAACAGCGCTGGATAGGGGGCGCGACGAAAAGAGTGCGTTGCACGGCGCCCTGGCGAAGAAACGCGTCGTATTCCAGCCGCTCGACCAGACAACACACACGTGCGCGGCCGTGTTATAAGTTCGTGTGCTTCCGTTTTCGGGCCACTTCAAATGGACAGTTTTCGTAAAGAAGCTAGCGCCATCAAGTGAAGAAGTGACGAAAGAAGCTTTTTAAGCTTTATATACATCACATCCTAGATCCTTTTTTCACAAGTATGCCAGAAATGGTCCAGAACACTGAAACATTGACAGGGATAAGTGATCATGACGTCGTGCTAAGCGAAATAAATATGAAACATGTAAGCGTTTACAATGAGAAGAGTCGGTGCATGTACAATTACGCCAAGGCTGATATGCAAGCAATCAATACTCCACTGGAAGCGTATTTCGTTGTGTTCGAAACACTTGCGGATGAGTACTCTGTGGAAAACCTATGGGTTCTATTTAAAGAAAAAATCTTTGAACTGCGCAACCGGTTTGTTCCGTCCTGGGTATTGACTAGAAGGCGTAATCGAAGTAAGCCATGGTACACTAAAGAACTGGATGTTTTAGTGAAGCGTAGGCAAAGAATTTACCGTTCATTCAAACGATACGCCTCTAAAGAAAAGTTATGTAAACTAAAACTGGCAACGCGGGAAGTGAACAACGCTATAATCCAAACAAAATCAGCCTACTTTAAAACAATAGAAAGTAAGATAAAGCAAAGTCCCAAGGAACTTTGGAAACATATAAAACGAAATAAAAAAGACAACATTTCTATCCCCGCTTTCAGCGATGGCGATGTTACAATTTGCGACGCCACAGAAAAGGCCAAGTTGTTCAATCTTTATATTACATCAGTGTTCTCTGCCCCAACAGATTCTCGGAAAGATATGAAATTGTTGAAACGCGAATCCACACCCATGCCTAAGATAATGATCGAAGCATGGGGCATTGAATTACTGCTTCGTGACTTAAATTGTGCAAAACTGTGGGCCCTGACTGTTTACCCAATTTTATGTTGAAGTCTTGTTCTCATATAGTGTCAATGTACTTGAATATTATTTTTGAGAAGTCCTTGGAACACAGTTCACTTCCGGCTGATTGAAAAATGGCATCGGTTGCTCCTATACATAAAACTAGCCCGCACAACGTTATTAATAACTACCGTACCATTTCACTAACTTCTGTGTGCAGTAAAGTTCTAGAGCATGTTTTATATACTGCAGTAGTCAAACATATAGATAGTAATTCTTTATTTAACTCAAGTCAGCGTGGATTTAGGCGAGGATTATCATGCGTCACACAACTAGTAGAGTTCACACATGTCTTAGCGGCTGCCCGGGATGACAAATCATCGGTCGACTTTACTTTTCTTGACTTTCAGAAAGCGTTTGATACCGTTTCACATTACATGTTACTGCAAAAACTAACCAGTTTTAATAATAATCCCCAAGTTATTGCGTGGATCGCCGAATATTTACGAGAGAGGCGACAATATGTAGTCGTAAACGGCGAACAATCTGCAATAACCAATGCTACGTCATGGGTACCTCAGGGATCAGTTCTGGAGCCCCTTCTCTTCCTACTTTATATCAATGACATTAATGAAAATGTTCAGTCCCATATTAGGTTATTTGCAGATGACTGTATAATATACCGTAAAGTTACATGTGAAAGTGACTGCTTCGTAATTCAAAACGACTTATATGCCATACACGAGTGGTGTGAGCGATGGGAAATGAAACCGAATCTCGAAAAAACGGTGTGTATGAGGTCCTCCAGAAAAAAAATCCTGGAAAATTTGAATACACGATAAACTGCTCTCCAGTAAAAATGGTGTGTGAATATAAATGCCTAGGCGTTTACTTTTGCCCCTCTTTATCATGGAATCGGCACGTGGATTATACCGTAGGCAAGGCTTCTCGGAGCTTGGGATTTTTACCACGAAATACACGTGCGTTTCCACAACAAACCCGGCAGTTACTATATAAATCATATGTAAGATCTGCGCTCGAATACGCATGCTCTGTGTGGGACCCTTCATCAATAACTAACAAAGAAAGGCTAGAAAAAGTTCAGTCCATGGCGGCAAGATATGTACTAGATCTAGAAATGTATGACAGGCAGTTTAGTACAACCAAATCTAAGCCAATTCTAAACTGGCTATCTCTCCAGCACCGAAGAGCGTCGTTTCGACTGAAACTTTTACACAGCATATGTCACTCTCAAACTCGAATTCCGCGCGACGTGTACATAAACCAGCCTCACTACATATCAGCATGCAAAGATCATGAACAGAAGATGAGAGAATACAAATGTAATGCATTGGCCTTTAGCAGCTCTTTTTTCCCAAGAACCATGAGTCAGTGGAACCGACTTCCTTCCTCAGTTGTAGGAATTTGTTGTCCTAACAAGTTCTTTTCTGCATTAAAAGCAATAGAATCTTTTGATCCCCTAAGGCTTGATAAATATCGCGTGGACATCTAGCAATTATCATGACCTGTAAAAGATCCCAGTTACAAAAGACATTTTCTTTTAGTGCCTCTTTTTTCACCTTGTCGCACTTTATCTTAATCACCGCATTGTTTTTTTTTTGCAACTTATTATTCGCTTTCTTTTATTATGAGTCGTTGTAATCATTGTGCTTTATGTACTTTTTTTTTCACATGCGACATGTGACATCTACAACGTGGCTGTGTCCGTCGTGGCTGCGTGCAACTTGGCTGTGTGCTTTTTTTGTCGGCGCATAATAATGTGTTGTTGGCTTATGTTGAAATACAATGGCGGAGGCGGAGCAAGTTTTTCTGCTCGTTTCGGAGTAAGCTTGTTCCAATGGCAGAGTGAGGGCGGGAGTAAGGTGTTCCAATGAGAGAGTCGGAGGGGATTCAGAGCGGGAGTCAGTCCGTGGAGAAGAAAAAGATGCTCCACCAAAATCGGCGGAGTGGACCGGAACTTTGCGTGACGTATTTCCTTTGCCACGTTTGTCTCCTGGCAGGCGCCACTGGTCACTACTCGCGAGGAAGCAAAAGCTGCTGCACGCTTGGCGAGACATCCATTCCGCGCTTTTAAAGAACAGGTGAACGGCGCTGAAGAGACAAGTGACCGGTGCGGCGGTGCTGGGAGCAAACAGCGGAAGGAAATGACAACACACAAGGTATCCTGGGTAACTCGGTGATAGAACTTCCGCTTCCGCCTTGCTCCGGCGGCGCAGGTTGCGTTCCACTCGCGGCTCTGGAGACGTTGCTCTGCGCCAGAGTCGAGTGCTCGCTCACGGAGTCCGTCAGCTGCTCCGACTCCGCAATTGGAATTCAACATTAAACAAATTTATGCAGACCTGCAATTTTTATGCTTCTTTCTTCACCTGTACACCCCCCCCCCCCCGCTGTAATGCCTGAATGGGCGCTGTGGGTACTAAATAAATAAATAAATATATTTTTCACAGTGTGTCGCGGCGAGCATGTGTGTTTCTTTAACGGTTGCGCCGTGTGCCGTTGTAATACTTGCGTGGCAGCCTGCCACGCAAATCTAGCAGCTACGGCTCCGGTCGTGCTGCGCTATGCTTTCGGAAGTATTAGTTGGCCTGAAGACATTCCATATTTCTCTGGCTAGACATAAAAATTTCTGATGTTACTTCGCCACAGCAGTCATGGAGAAGAAAGCTTTATCGCATCGGCTGACTCGCGCAAGCAACGGTTTGAGTGCTCCGCTGCTAGATCCGTAACAACACTGCCTACATTTAGCACTAATTACATAAATTTACCGGATGCATCTCAGTGCCGAGTCCTCATCCGCATGCGCATTTTTAAAAACATATAGGTGGCTTAGTCGCGCGTGCGCCGGCAGTACGCGCACACAACTCGTATGACAAGGCAGCGTCCCTCCCACATAATTCTTGGCAATGAATGGATAATATTTACCTTTCGTATCGTTCGCTTTTGCGGTGGCGTTGGGAGGGGCTTGGCGGTGGTATTGCAAAGGAAAAATGGTTGGTAGATACGTCGGATGGTGCATGCTATTGCTCATTTTGTTTCCGATGAACTGCCGACTGTATATTCTGCTGTTTGATACTGTCTGGCACGGCTGACCGTCTTCACTATCGAATAAACCAAGCACACTCGCAAAATTCCATTTAGAAACCAGCCCGCCACCGCTTGACAGGGCGACAAGACGGGAACATTTACTCCGCTCGTCTGACTGCTTGGATCCAACGCCGCCTCCGTTCTTGTTCGTAGGGTTTAGATGGAAAGACGCAGAAGGATACATCCTCCCTCATCCCGACGTAGTTGCGGCACTTGTATATGCAACAGTATCGTCGGCGTCCTTTTCTTTTCCTTCGACTTTCAGGGCACGCAACGCCACTACCAGTAGCAATTTTCGTCCGCTGGGAGCGGCTGCATTGTGCTCGTTCTGACCGCCAGGGCGGCGCTGAAGGCGTCGTGAAAACTCCAGCGCTGGTTCCCCATTGCGCTAAAATCATCCGCAGCGCGGCGCGCCAGCTCACGCGTCGTATAGCTGTGCCTGTCGAAGCCGCCACCGCGCCTGTCGTGGCAGGGCCAGCGGGGTGAATCTCCGCATGGCTGCCCCTGACTGTTTTCGAGCAGACGCTCTTTCGACGCTAGCGCCAAGGTCCCCTTCAGTTACGGCCCTAACGGCAGGGCGACGCAGAAGCAAAATGGCGGCGCAGACGATTGTTTACGTTGTCATGGCAACAGGACGGAGTCCACGCGCCAGCCCGCAAGCAACGCGCGCGCTACGCATCGCATTGGCATCGCTTGCGGGCTGGCGCGTGGTGCGCCGTGGGCTATGCGTTGCCACGCACGCAGTCTCTCCCATACTTATATTGTACCAGCATGTGCCGGGACATAAAAAAATTCCACTTCCAACACAACAGATCTTTGGTCGACCAAACATCGACCGGGGAGAGGCTTGATGCTTGCGATACATACGGGATGTTTAATTGAATTGTTTATTTATTTATTTATTCATATACCCTAAGGGCTCATTCGGGCATTACATAGGGCGGGGGGGGGGATCCAGTTACAATTGGAAACGTGTAGAAAAAGAACATTGGTAAGATACAGTGACAGTGACATAATTATATACAGAAAGAATAACATACGCAAGTAGGCACTCAACACAGAAATAATCACACATTTAGGAAAACCTTCAACTTGTTAACAAAAATATCATGGTTAATGGCAGATACAATGTCCCTCGGTAGTCTATTCCAATGATATATTGCCAAAAGTAATGGTGAATGACGGTACAGATTAGTGCGAGCAAAAAGGGGTTGCACTTTAAATGGGTGATCAAAACGCTGAAAAATAGTATGAGCTGCATTGATGTAAGATTCGCGGAACGGGGATCTACTATGATAAAGCGCGTGAAAATGTGATAACAATGTTATTAGTCGGCGGTTTTGAAGAGAGGGCAATGAAAGTGATTCCTTGATGTCCGTAACACTGTAGTTTCGCGAGTATTTTTTTGTGATATATCTTGCTGCTTTATTTTGTAATGCTTCGAGCTGATCGATCAGATAGGTCTGATGCGGATTCCAAATAATGGATGCGTACTCTACCTTGGAACGAACAAGCGTAGTGTATGCCAATAACTTAGTAGCAGAGTTCGCCAAGTATAAGTTGCGTTTAATGAAGCCGAGTGTTTTGGATGCCTTACTGGTTACGGTATTAATGTGCTCGTTCCAAGATAAATCAGAGGATAAATGAACTACGAGATATTTAAATGTGGATACTTTCTCAACAGGGATTCCCTGAATCGTGTAATAGCTTAATTCTGGATTATGTGTTCTCGTGAACGTCATGGCCTTAGTTTTAGAAACGTTAATTTCCATTTGCCACTGGTAACACCAAAATGCGAGTTTGTCGAGGTCTACCTGTAATGAGTTCTTGTCTTCCGCGTTACTCATTTGTCTGTAGATGATACAGTCGTCTGCGAATAACCTTATGGTAGAAGATAAAGTGTTTCCTATGTCGTTAATATAGATCAGAAATAATATTGGACCCAGGACCGAACCCTGCGGAACACCGGATTTTACATGCGAAAGTGAAGATGAGTACCCATTCACGTAGACTGATTGACTTCGGTTGGTTAAAAAATTAGCTATCCAATTTGTAATCCTACTGTTTATGTTAAGAATCGTTTGCTTCATTAATAAGCGGATGTGCGGAACTTTGTCAAATGCTTTTGCAAAATCAATAAATATAGCATCTATTTTTAGTCCACCATGAACGGCTTCGTGGAGGTCAGTTACCAATTCGAATAGTTGGGTTTCACAGGAACGACCACGAAGGAAACCATGCTGATTGCTAGCGAAGAAATTGTGATCTGATAGAAATTTCATGACGTTGGATGATATGATGTGCTCTAGTAATTTACAACAGATGCTTGTTAATGATATGGGCCTGTAGTTTGAGACTAAGGAGGGATCACTCCAGGCGTCAGGCACGCATCCTGTATTAATTGACTGTTGAAATATAGCAACCAAGATATGTGATATAGCTGGTTTTGTAAGTTTTAGCAATTTTGCGCAAATGTCATCTGGCCCGGGTGCCGAATTGACTGGTAGACGATCTATAGCAGCTTCTACACCTTCGCGAGTGATTATGAGGTCATTCATTGAAGTATTTAGGCTGATAAAGTTCAGATCTGGTGGCACTGGTTCTTCCGATGTGAAAACCGAACAGAAAAAAGTGTTTAATTGTTCCGCAACATCGGACTACAGAAGAGGCTCACCATCTTTCGTTATCGACACAAGGGACGATGATGATGGTTTCGGATTTACTACTTCCCAAAATTTTTTACAGTTGTTTTTTAACATTTGTGATAAGTCGTAGTTGTAAAATTTTTCCTTCGCTGCTTCAATTTCTGCTTTGCAAGGTCTCGCCTGTTCGAGATAGCGTTCCCAGTCGTCGGCAGAGGTCGAAAGCTTTGCCCTTGAATACATTCTTTTCTTCTTATTAATGCACCGCTTGACATGTGTTGTAAACCACGCGTTTTTGTTTGAAGATTTGATAGTAATTCTTGAAATATATCTTTCCTTCAATTCAGTGAGCGTCCTTTGAAAGATCTGCCAATTTTCGTTTGTATCACGCTCGGAAAAGGTCAATAAAAACTGCGTAGAAAATGTTAGTAGGTCGTTATTTAGTCCGCGTACATCCCCTCTGTTGTAATCGTATATGGTTTTCTTTGCATTACGAGGTTTTTCATATTTTATGGTGTACTCGCAGTGGATAACATTGTGGTCACTCATGCAGTCAAGGACGCGTACATACATACTTTGTGGATCTGTAGTCAGTACAAGATCTAGAACTGAATCACCACGTGTGGGACATGATACCATTTGGCTCAAATTAAACAAAGAAAGAACATCAAGAAACTGCCTACATTCATGCCTTCTTGCGCCCTCGACAGGTTTGCATGTCGGCCAGTCAATTCCGGGATAGTTAAGTCACCTGCAAGTATTATTTCTGATGACGGATAGTTGCTTTGAATAATGCTTAAAGAATCATGAAGGCATTCAACAAAGTGACATGATCTTTACAAATCACCTATGACACGTTGCACAATTCCACTTTTTGAGTTGGTCTCAGAGGCAGACATTATCTGCATAAAAAATCAAACTAATTATTTGACGTAGTAGATCTGCGGAAGCCCGCAACGCTCAGCTGGTTGAGTGCCTGCCCCGGAAAGGCCGTGGTCCCGGTTTCGGGTTCCGGACAAGGACGAATTTTTCTTCAACTGTGAGGCTTTTCTTTCGAGGAACCGGTATGGGTTTCCTTTGTAGCAACAGCTACGAACGGGTGGATGTCTGATTTTCCTTTTATCAAACTAAGTATACGTGATATTAAAGCTAAAAATTTTGTTTTATTTAGCTTTTCAGCTACTTCCTTTACACCACATGTCCCGGTGAATTGGACGGCTATATTTAGTAGGAACGAATTCTCAGTATGACATCAGTTTGGGATCCGCGTTTTGAAAGTTTGCAACAACATGCAATGGTGCTGCATTAACATTCTAGCATAAATGCGCAAAAAAAGTGATTTTTGTTCTGTGTGTGTTTTCTTTCAAAATTCTGGCGTTTTACGTGCTGGAACCGTGACATGATTGTGAGGCACGCCGTAGTGAGTGACTCAGGTTTAATTTTGACCGCCGGGGATTGTTTCAACGTGCACGTAAGTGTGCATGGTACACGGGTGTTTTCGCATTTCTCCCGCATGGAAATGCGGCCGCTTTGTTAAAAAAAATGGAAGCGGAACAACAGCTCATTTTCACCGCTAGTTTGACTGGGCTTGTCTCAAACCTCGTGCTACTCTCAAAATTTCATCAGAAGCGGACGAGCCTGGTGAAATCGCTGGCTTCAGTGCGTGCGTTGCAGTATATCTGCTCAATTAGTTGAATACTGATTCAATTCAATTTTGTTTTTAGTGAAGTATGCTCATTGGTTTTCCGTTCATTTCATAATCTCGGAGTACTTCAGCGCTATAGGCAGATTAGTGCCTACCTCCACAGGCGATTAAAAAAAAAAGTTTTTCGGTCAACATAAAAATAAAATACGCAGTAGTATAATGCCATGTTCTTCCTCTATGGCATTGCCTTCTGTGGGTTTTCGAAATACGAGCACACGGGCCTCGAATCTCTGTTTAAAACAAAGAGGAAAAGAACCGCGGCTTCAGACGGGACGCCAGACGAAGCAGTGGTCGCGACAGGCGGTGGCTGGGTCACGTGGAACACGCCACCCAAATATCCAAGCACTGAAGCAGCGCGATTGCGCAATCATTCCTGTGTCCTGCTCCTCACTTATAATTTCTGAAGGGTCACGGGTTCGATCCCCAGGGGCACCGGTGGGCGCGATTGGCTCTTCCTAGGCAGTGTGACGCGTCAGAAGCTGATCACAAGCACGCAACCATTCGAGGACGGCGGAATGGAAAGGCGAGGCACAGCAAACCGAGATTCAAGCGATTGCGGCAAACCTTAACGATGATAAATGGTATGTATCTTATACAGGAAGAAGCGACTGTTTCGCCAAATTCAAAAAAACGGAACACAACTAATAGCTTACGTGCGTATCAGCAGGTTGCTTCACTGTTTAAAAACGCAGTCAAAGAACCTAAACGCGTTTTCTTTTACAATAAACTTCAATCTCTGCTGACTGCAAATAATAAAAAATCTTGAAATACTCTCAAGGGTTTCGAATCTAACACAATATCGTTAACTGATGTAGATGGTGCTGTTGTTCCGCAAGAAGAATGTTGTTCTGTACTCAATAAAGTGTCTTGTAAATCATTTTTGAATAACGTGTTGCCCTGTGCTTCTCTACCTGAAGTTGTTAAGATGAATTTTTCTCAGATGGAGCCCTTGTTAATCGAATGCGATGGTGTCGTCAACTTGATTCGTAACTTAAAGATTTCGTCATCGTCAGGAATAGACGATTTTAATTGTGAGTTTTTGAAAAATACCGAAGTTTACTCATCCATAATTTTGTGCGACATCTTTTCGCAATCTATTCTGTTGTGCTCATTACCAAAGGATTTTAAAGTCGGCAAGGTGGTTCCATTATTTAAGTCTGGCGACGTAAATTCACCTTTAAATTACAGGCCGATTTCTCTAACAAGTGTGCCATGGAAAATTCTAGAGCATGTAATATACTCTAATGTCATCAACTTCCTAGAAACAAATTGATTTTTTTCATCTCGTCAACATGGGTTCCGTAAATCGTTTTCCTGTGATACTCAACTTATTTCATTTAAACATGAAATCGGTGCCGCGTTGGATAATGAATTTCACATTGATGCCATCTTCTTAGACTTTTTTAAAGCATTTGATCTCGTCTGTCACCATTTACTTTGTCTAAAGTTAAATACACTCAACATTGACCGTATTATGATCTCTTGGATTGAACATTTCTTATCCAATAGAACACAATTTGTCTCAGCTAACAATTTTGACTCTTCGCTTTGCCCTGTCAGTTCCAGGGTGCCGCAAGGTTCTGTTCTCGGACCCTTGCTTTTCTCATTTATATTAATGATTTGCCTAAGTGTGTAGCGTCCTCCATAAGGTTATTTGGAGACGAATTGTGTCATCTACAGAGTAATATCATCAAATTCTTACACTAAAACTACAATCTGATCTAGACACGGTAACTAACTGGTGCGACACTTCGAAAATGCCACTTAACAGCCAAAAGTGCAAACTAATGAGAATTTCCCGCCATATTGCTTCGTCTAACCTATCCAACTATCACTTGAAGAACTCTGTACTCGAAGAAGTCAGTTCCTATAAATACTTAGGCGTACACAAAACATCTAATTTTTCCTGGCAAGCACACATAAACCACATCACTAACAATGCTAACCGTACGCTTGGTTACCTCCGTCTGAATTTCTCTATGGCACCCGCTAAATTAAAGCCACTTCTATACAAAACACTAATACGTCCTAAGCTTGAATATGCCTCTCCTGTATGGGACCCTGGCTTGGATAAGTTAAGAAATGCAATAGGGTCTATACAACGTCTTAGCGCATGTTTCATTGTTACTAACTATTCTCGGACATCAAGCGTAACATCTATGAAGGCTACTTTAAACCCCCCTCTCCTCTCATCGCGTAGGAAGGTAGCACGCTTATCACTGCTGCACAAAATTTATGAGTACAATCCGGAATTAAAAATTGAACTTTCGTCCGAACCTGCATACATATAATCTTGAACTGACCATCACCATAAATTGGGCGTTCCACACTGTCGCACGAACCGTTTTTTATTCATTTATTCCTAAAACTACCAATGAATGGAATCAGCTGCCGGCCTCAATTGTTAACATAACCAATACATCTGCTTTTAGAACTAGTATTGAAGAATACTTTTGTTGATCCGTACTTTCGAATTTTTTTATTATTATTATACCCTGTTATCTGCACATGCTCTTTATTTTGTTTTACTCCCTTCTGTAACGCCATCGGGCCTAGAAGGTACAATAAATAAACAAACAAATAAATAAATAAACAAATAAATAAATAAATAAATAATGCGTTGCGATGCATTAACATTGGCCGCGTATTTCGGACACGGGACAAACCGTGGTACTACAGCGTAGTATCAAACACCAATGTCCACTTGAAATCAATCGCTTTAACAGCCGCACGGGAATAATCGAGATAAAAGTATCGATGTGAACTCCATAAGGTCAGAAACCACTCCAGGAGCACAAGATTGCGGAAGAAAAACTGTATTAGCACAAGAAATATACAAAATGAACGGCTGCAGTGAAGTAAAAAAAAGAAACAATAGGTTGTCAGTTACGAAGGATAGCAAATTAAAAAAAAATGAAATGTAGCAGAGCTCGCTTTATATACTAGAAAAGGGATCAAAAATTCGTTAAGCTCATGTGACACATATTGGGAAGTGGCAAGGAGGATTCTCCGGTGCAGTACACATTTTGCGATGACGAACGTTAGGGCGCTCCTCTGATCCCACCGTGCATCTGGCTTTCGCTGAGCAAGATACGGAACGCTGCCTTTCCGTCTCGGAAGAAGCCGTCATTTCCCAGCGAGGCAATGTCTATAGTAAACTTGAGGTGGAAGTGCAGCAATGAGTGATGGTCGCGGTTGCAGTAACAATAGCTGGCAGAGGAAGCCAACGAACGTTCATTATAAGGTACTTTATCCGCAGCGTACACGCTCCAGAAAGGCGGCCTACACTGAGAGTCCACGAGCATCCCGTTAAACTCGATCTCCACAACGAGGGTAGATGCAGAATTAGCGCCGTGCTTCGAAACGGCAATCGTAAAGTACGTGTCCCTCATGTGCCACACCATAATGTCAGCAAACGTTTTCACGTGTCCATGACACTGAATGATTTCCTCACAGTTTTCCAGGGTCAGCATATATTCCACCCACCTAATTCCTGTAGTTAGCACATTTGTCGACAGCGCACTGGTCAAACGGCTACAGTCACCGCAAGAAGTACAACAACGATCAATGACAAGGCTGCAATCACGCTTCGAGAAAGTTTTCCGCGAGTATTCCAGGTGGACTAAGTGTTCCAACTTTCGAAGTATCGGATCTTGTTCCGAGCGCAACGACAGCGACCTCGACGTGCTGGCTTCCTCCAATGTATTTTGCTGAGAGATCAGCTGGTGGGACACGGTCGAGGAAATCGTGGCGTTGATTTGTTCCATCTCGGCCTTTAAGTTGTTCTCGCATGCTTCGAGTTCGCGAGTAATCTCGGCGAACCTGGCTTCTTGGTTTCTGGCTTGTTCCGTAAGCTCATTCAACTGACTCTGAATCACTGGCAGCAGCTGGTCGTGGTTGATGCATCCCAACATCGCCTTCATGTCATCAAGGGCAGCGTTCACGTCTTCAAGGGTCGGTGCCGTATGCTCCGAGGACTCTGTTATCGCGGCACAAACACGGGCACTGCATGCGGCCGCGTAGTGCGTTTGCAGGTCTCTGTGCTGGACTCGCCGCATCGCAAACATTCCACTGTGTGAAATGTGCATTCGTTCTCGTAGTGTTCCAGCATTCGGTCCATGGTGCCCGTGTACTCGCAGCCGTGAGCGTCGTTCCAGCAGTACACCTTAAGAGGAAATGAAATAAATAAGTCACACAGATTAGTTTTTTAACCGACAAAATATTTTTACTAAAGGCGCGTTTCATCGTTGTCCCGAACTTTTAGCATGTACGTTTGCATGAATTTCTGTGAGAACCAGCGTATACGCGAGATCCTTTGGGGCAAGCAAATATGCTCAAAATGAACCAGCAGTATCTGTCGCTCTCTGAACAATAAAGATGCATCAAACACGAATACTAGGTCAAAGTGAATCACTTAATTATGCTTCTAAATCGCACGACAGCTACTCTCAGACAAGAGCCAGCCTTGGTAAGCGAGAATCGAGGAAAAATACGCCCATTCTTCAACTATTTTTCCAGCTCCGATCTCATCTACGGGGACAGCAGCATTCTTGTGCAGTGGACACCGCCATCTCCTTTTCGCTTGCTCGCTTGCTACTCAAATAAATGCGGTCACGCACTACTGGCCAAGATATATAGCTGCTATAAGGTGGTTGCGGGAGAAGTGTGGTAGTTGCGGTTGAGGAATAATGTCTTAAAGTAAAAATTTGCAGAAATGGTAGTTTTTCAGGAGGAACATTATCTTTTAGAATAATAACTACTGAATTTATTTTGTAGTGTACCCAACTTCGTTTTATGATGTCTCAGTGGAAATTTCATGGCAAACAAGAATAATGTTTGAGTAGAAAGTGAGTAACCATCACTGAATTATCACTGAATTGTTATTGAAGTGATTATTATCACTAGTTTCCTTTTGAGTTTAGCGCTGAAACGGCAACCCCGAAACGCCAGTGTGACGTCGCACATTTGAAAGTATTGCAGTGCGTTTACCAACCGGGAATTCTCAGGCATATTGAATTGTTTGGAAATACTCAGGTAAAACTCGGGGAATTCGTGCTTCTATAAGGGAAAATGAGCTGTAACTTCATTGAAAGGGAGCGAAAGTCGCGGTAATGCTGGCTCGAGTAACGGAGAGGGAATCACAACGAATCGTCTTTGACGCCGTGTCAGCTTAAGGGAGTTGCCAGTGTACAGTCAACGACCGGCTTTCCCGTCGCCCGATAATTCGGACGGCTTCCCGGCACCACCATGTACCATGTAGTCAGTGCATAAGAGCGTCTGGAATTTCGGACGCAAGAGCCCTTCGTCATCCGATTTTCCGAACCTTTTGCCGTTATCGCAGATCCATAACAGCATTAATCAAAGGCACTACCGCTGCCAGTTTGATTATCTCGCCGCCTCGAACCGGCGCTCGCACGCAGATCCGTTGGCAGCCATAGGCCTAGCTGCTTCGATGTTCGCTGTTACGCTTCTTGCCGTTCTGCGCCGTGTTTTTCGTTGAACGAATTCGCCGCTGTCAGCAATGACACTGACTCCGCCTTTGTGAACCTCGCGATTGGCTTCTAAGCTTGGAAAGCACAACGCGTTGCATAATGCTGGTTTCCGAAAGTCAGCTTCGCCTCAGTACAGCAACGTTAAGCGGGGAAGCACAACTAGCGTAGGAAGGGGGCAATTGCCACGGGGCACAGTATGTATTCCTTAAATATACACGCTTGCACCCTCCGTCTCCTGCCACAGCACATATGCCTAACAACTGTACTGAATAGCCTTCAGAGCTTTATCGGACGTGCCTGCGGCGATTTCAGACCTTAAGGGCAGTAATAGACATGGCATTCATTTTTTTAGAACTGGCCGATTTTTCGGACGTTTTCAAGGCCCATAGGGAGGGCGAAAAATCGGATGTTGACTGTACAACTGACCGAGAGGAGGCTTCAAATGGTCCGTGGGGCGAACGCGCGGCAAAAGGAACACGAAAAAGGAAAGGGCCTACGCACTGAGGAATGAACACGAAAGGAAGCGTGCTGCCGCTGCTTTGAAGGAGCTTCAGTTTAAAAAAGAAAGTTTTGGCTGACGCCGAAATGCAGGTGTCCCTCACCCAAACCAATGTAAGCTCTTTAAAGCAGTGAAATACAACACTGAAGCGTTGTGCCCAGGCCGAGAGTATGTCAAAAGTCTCGGGACAGTTGAGGTTGACTTACCAGCTATTGAGAGAGAATCTCACTTGTGACAATGTTCGGGCTTCGTATCAATGAGCTTGCTATCAGTTGATAGAAAGAGCTCAAGTTCGAAAATATTTCGTTCTGTATGCGTCCTTTGTATTCGTATTTGAGAATGTTGGACTCGATCTACGATTGGTCTTACCATTTTTTTTTCGAAGACGTTTTATTCGCTTGTATTTTACTGACCCCTCCCTTTTGTTATTTTTGAATAAAATAAACTGTGCTCCTTACTATTCAAACGGCATTAAGTCGTTTTTTTACACGTGCTTACTAGAGAGTGGCAGCATCGGGTGACATGGTGTCAGCCAGTCTTGACATAAAACGAAGTTCTCTGTCACTCAGGGAATTTTGCAAAGGAACTTACAGAAAACCTGGAAAGCTCAGGGAATTTGGAAATGTAAACTTGGTAGACACCCTGGTATTGCCTTTTTTGCATTTCTCTCTTATGTGTGACACTAATAAATAAGTAAATACCGAGTTCCAACAGAATATTTCACATGAGCCTACAGTGAGTGTGTGTTGTTCTATTGTTAGTTGGCATAGACGCTAAAAAGTACCATTTAGTCAGGGCGAATTTGCGTACTGCTGTATAGCGATAGTAAAAGGGGCACTCTAATTATTAGGCGTGCAGATATGCCGCAGAGGAATTATGCGAATACTAATGCTTAATTGCCTACACCCCCCCTCCCCCCAAAAAAGAAATTAAAGTGATAGAAATTGTTTCTTTGCTCCTTACCTTCACGGTGTTCGCTGTTCTGCTAGGGAATTCACAACCCACGCATTCCTCTTTCTCGAATTGCACTTGATCCAATGGACACTGCTCAAAGCCCCCTTCGAGGCTGGCTGCGTGGCAAGATTGGCACAGAGCGTGACCGCATGGCAACAGCACCGTCCGTTCTGGGATCATGCGGCAGAGGCCGCACACAGGTGAACTGGGAACCTCGTCGACGAACTGCGTCGGTCGCCTGTTGACGCCGGCGACGACGTGGTCGCGAAAACGGTGCACCCGTCCCTGTCCGTGATCCGGCATGGCGTGGTCTTCAGGCACGAATCCTATGCTCGCACAAGAGCGCGTTGGCTTTTTTTACGGAGCTCATCGCTACTGAGGGGCTCGCATACTTTGGCTAGAGTAGCGTCAACGAGAGAGAGAGTCAGCTCTGCACGCACTCTTATCGCACCTTCGCTTCCGCAACGTAGCGAGGAGCAATTGCTTCGTTATCGTCGGCGACTGCCGTTCCATACATCTACCGCCGGTTCCGCATCCGCTGGTGCATATGCATTGGGCTTGTTCTGTTGTCACGTGCCCTCGGCCGCAACATATATTGCAGGTCGCGCGAACGCGTGGAGAAACGGCCCTCCGCGCCTTCGCGCGTCGCAACCTTGTCGTCGAGACCGACTGCTGCGCGCATGCGCGTCCCTCCGTGACGGCAAGCGTGCAGATTTCCGCGCTTTCTCCTTGCGCGCGGGCGATAACGGGGTACATCCGTGAGCTGCCCCTCCTACGATTGGCGCTTTGGCGGCTTGGAACGGCACGACTTCGTTGTATTAGAGTTGTCGGACGATCCCACGGCTGGCATACAGTTGTAGGAGTTGTCAGACAACCTTGCCGCTGCCACCATTTGTAAGCGTTGAAGGTCGTAGAGAGGAACTTGGGAGGAACTTGGTGAATGGGTTTATTTACATATTCACATTTTAAACAAGAGACACATTCGACAGTCTATGCGTGCCTCCCAATCAGAGCACGCAAGACGAGCATACAGCACACAGTTTACGAGCTGACAGCTCACTAGTACATTTACAATCACAGAGCACGACGACGAGCACACACTAGCAGCCGACAATCGCTGCTGATAAGCACTCCGCTCGACGTCAGAGTTCGACGTCACTGTAGATGACGCGCCCTTTTGGAGGAGGCGGGCTCTCACACGTGCTGCACAGGTTTCAGCGCTCTCTCCGGGGCAGACGACCTTTGCAGCGAAGTCGTCGTTGTATCCATTGTCTGGCGTCCCCGTAGTCAGGTGGTCACGCCCGTCCCCAGCCGGCGCCGCTAAATTCCAGAGCGGACCTCGCACAGGGGCCTCCACCGCGGTCCATTGTCTGGTGTCTCGGAAATCGCATGGGGAGGTTCCTCCAATTACTTCCCCTCGAGAACTCCCCTGAGCTGACTTTTTCCTGTAGTCGCCACGTGTGTCAGCAGACTGTGACGGATCCTGGGGCCCCAAAGCAACCTTTTGCCAGGGTGGCTCCGCCTGCCGCAGACAGACCATGACGACCCGGCAAATTAACCAACAATACACGGGGCGCCAAACGTGGCCAGCCCTGCTGTCGTCACCGGTCCTCCAAACGCGGGGCATGGTCGGTTAGCCTTGTCGTCCTCGCTCGTTCTCTGAAGGGCGCCGCCACCGCGGGTCGCTCGAAGACGTGCAACGGGCTGAAATAGCTGGCACGTTGCCCCCTCGTCAGGCCATTCCTAACAGTTGACGTAACGGAAATCAACGGTGCCATTTTCGTTGGCTGTCTCGTTCTGTAGAGCCCCTTTTCTGCCGCTCTTTTTTGCTATAGAGATCGGCCCGTAGCTTTCGTAAAAGAGAGAAAGAAAGAACGAAGATTGACTACGAGAAGGCGCAGCGCAGAAAAAGAAAGAAAAAATTGGAGGACGCTTAAGCTTCGCCTTCAAGAGTGGAACGCGACAGCGTTCCCTTCGACCCGCCAAGGGGTGTAAGACATTGCGCTACGGCGCAGTGATCACTTATGAGGCGCCCCGCATCGGACTTTGCACCCACCAATCACGCGGTGAGTGTCGAGTAACGCAGCGTTCGGCGCGGCAACGAAACCTGCGCCTGAGCAAGCGGAACGAACCGAAGAACACGGTGTCTCGGAGGGGGAAACGATCTGCGCGAGCCAAACATGACAGCCGGGCCGCGACGCGCCTTCGCATCGGTCCCCGCACAGCCCCAAATGAGCGCGTGGCGCGCCACTTGTCGGGGCAGCTCCGTGCATTGCGAGGAGGGGGTCTTCTGTGTTTGCCGCAAGATGGCTCTGCGTGTGCGGAAAGCGCAGAAGAAATGTCGCATAAACGTACTTCGCTACGCGTTTAACTGCGACTTCTGTAATTTACATGCTTATAATTACCGATATACACAGCAGTGTAGCTTTCTATGGCACGTTTGTAAGGCAACACCGCATTCACTAGAAGCGTTTTTGTCCCACTTTGAACGATCGAACTCATGGCTGAGTGGTAACGTCTCCGTTTCACACTCCGGAGACCCTGGTTCGATTCCCACCCAACCCAATCTTGCAAGTTGTTTTATTTATGAATTGCCTTCCGGGATTTTTCGCTCACGGCCAACGCCGCCGAAGCCGACGACACCGGCTTTTGTGCGACACGAGCTCCTTAATGCTGTCGCGTTGAAACAGATGACTCGTTGCCTTCGCGACGGTGCGCGATGCGTGAGTACACAAAAAATTCAAAGGATGCTTAAGCTTCGCCTTTAAGAGAGCACTGCGATAGCATTCAAAGCTCCCTGACCTCTCCTCACGCTTCCCGGCAACTGCAGCATATGTAATCCTAATGTCTACGTGGAGAGAGAGAGGGGAAACATTTATTTGTAATGAGATTGCGTGACTTCCTCGTATGGTGGAGCCCTTAGCTCAGGGCCGCATTGGCTCGCGCCACTCCGCGTGCCTGCCGGATGAGCCGTCGCTGCTCTTGCGCGTCTGAGCTGGTCAACGCAGTCTCCCAGGAGAAGGTGAAGGAATAGAGGAGTAACCCGGAGGGTGTGGGCACTCTAAGGTGCAATGATATACTGTGGAATTTGCTGCGCAATAGGGACAGTATGAGGGATATTGTGCGGGCTGGAACAGGGGAAGATAAAAGAGGCAGGGAAATGAATTTAGTTCAAAGCTGTCGCCACGCGACGGTACCTTCTTTACGGGAATCATGTGGTGGAGGGAATTGTCTCCTGGTATCTCTGTAATATTGTGGAGTTTCAGTGTAGTTCTGTAGGTGCGTCGTCTGGGTTGGACAGCTCTTCCAATGGCGCGCGGTTAGCGAGCTCTCGGGCTACCGCATTAGCCCATTCATTACCATGGAGAGAGGCGTGTCCAGGTGTCCAGACGATAGGCACCCTGTGTAACGCAGTGGGGTGTAATGATGTAAGGATGCGGTGTGTGTAGGGTGTCAACCGCCCTTGTGCCAATGTCCTGCAGGCGGTCTGTGAATCAGTGACGACTGTGATGGGTCCATCCGGTGCCGGCATGGTTAAAGCGTGTGCGATGGCTAGGGCGATAGCAGCCTCTTCCGCCGTGCCACTGTCCACTGTGTTGAGCGTGGCTGAAGCCCTCAGAATGTCTGTACTATCTAGTAGGACTAAACATAGGGCACGTTTCTGTGGGTGTGTGGGCCACGTCAGTGTATAGGACCGGTGTATTGGATGTGTTATCGCCAAAGAGTCGAGCCAGGGCTTGTGCTCTTGCCTTTCTTCGGCCTTTATGACGGCCAGGGTCCATATTCTGGGGAATTGGGGCACGTGAATTTTGTTGCTAATGCTAAGGGCAAGTAAGTGTGCTGTTTTCCTGTTGTGGTTTTCTTGGTGTTTCGTTTCCTAGCCGGAATAGAATGTGGCACCCTGGCACTTTTCGTTGTAGACGTTGCAATTGGCTTTTAAGATGACCTTCGACTAGTTAGCGGATAGTTCTGTGCACACCCAGTCGTAGTAGGAGCTGCGTAGACGCATTTTGGTGTAGTCCCACCGCTGGCTTTAGTGCCGTAGGGAGGAGGGTGTCCATCTGGGTGCATCTTAGTCTGAGTCAGATTATGGTAGGGGAGGTGGTAGGTTAAACGGCTAAATGTGAGGGCTTGCACAATTCGGAGCACATCTTTTTCTTGGTGTCCTTGTTGGCGGTTTGCAATGCGCTTGCAATGCAAACAATGCAATGCAATGCAATGCATTGCATTCCAATGCAATGCAATGCGCTTATCGGCGGCTTGCAATGCAATGCGCTACACAGGCAGAGCCTGTGTAGGGTATGTGTGGCCTTCCCGTTGTGTTGTTTGTGAAAGCCTAGTACGCGTAGTCCGGCTACCCTTGGTATGACGTTGCCATTGAGATGCAATGTGATGGCTATGGGCCCTATTGCGTTTTTTTGAATACAAGTAGGAGCTCCAACTTCTCATCATACCTTGCTGGTGAAGCAGCGCACTGACACGGACACAGTGAAGACACACAAAAAAAGACGACACTCTGTGTGTCTTCAGTGTGTCCCTGTCAGCGCGCTGCTTCACCAGCAAGGTATGATGTTCACTCACCAGCTAGCCCAACTTTCCCCATTACTGAACTCCGACTTCTCAGCTGTGCAGGTGAGTGCATACTTTTGTACTATATTTACAGCTTCGTGTAGTGCGCCTTGAACGGCGCCGTCTGACCCTGTGGTCACCCAGATTGTAACAACATTGGCGTACAGGGCCTGATGCACGTTCGTATGTTTGTCGAAGAGCGGTGGTAGCTTTGCCATCGCCACGTTGAACTGGGTGGGTGAGAGAACCGAACCCTGGGGAGTGCCTCTGCCGGAAAGTTTCATGATATACGACCGAATATCACCTAGGCCGACGGTGGCTGTGCAGTCAGATAGAAAGGCTCGGACATAATCATAGATACGTTTTCCGCATCGGAAGAATGCGAGATTGTTTAGAATGAGGTCATGTGAGACGTTATCGAAGGCCCCTTTGAGGTCCAACGCCTGAACGGTCCTTGTTTGAGCTTTACTTGGACTATGCACAACATCCTCCTTAATTTGAAGGAGTATGTCCTGCCCAGATAACCTAGTCGATAGCCGAATAAGGTATTGGGGAAGAATTGGTTCGCTTCGAGGTGAGGTTGGAGGTGCATTAGGAATACGTGCTCGAAGTGTTTGCCAATACACGAAGTCAAGGAAATGGGTCGGAGATTTTAGAGGGAAAGCGGTTTGCCGGGTTTCGGAATTAAGGTAATATCGGCGTGTCGCCATTCCTGTGGAAGCGTTCAGTTTTTCCAATTGTCGTTGCAGTAGGCAGTAAGTTGCCGTACGGCTTGATGGTCGAGGTTGCGTAGCAGTGCATAGTGAATGCCGTCTGCTCCGGGCGCCGTGTTACGTCTTAAGCCGTGTAGGGCCGCCCTCACTTCTGTCTCTGTAATGCCGCCGTCCGATTGGGTTTCTTCCTCGTGTGGGTAGTCTTTGTACTCCGGTCGGTGACCTGTAGCAATGTTTCTCTGCTGCAGTGTTTGGAGGAGAGCGTCATCACCCATTTGTTCTTTGTGGATGATAGTGCGGACGGTGTTGGTTGCGTGCGTTTATGTGTGCGTTGAGTTGAGTAGTTTTTTGAAGAGGGACCACGTTTTGGAAGTACTTAATGTGCCATTAAGGCGGTCGCAGATGTGGTGCCAATTGTTATTAGTGAGGCTAGTGGCGTATTCTTCAGCTTCTGCTGTGATCCGGGCGATTGTTTCAGCCTGCGGTTGTGCCGCTGCCTCTTCCATCGTTTGGTCACGTCTTTTCGAGCATTGCAGCGACGGAGCAGATGTCTCTCCACATCCCGTGTCTCCGTTGTTGTAGTAAGTTGCTTAGTGGCAGCTTTAAATTCTGCTTGTAGCTGTTGTGTCCACTCGTGTAGAGATCGCGCGTCGTGTTGTTGAGATTTGGTTTTGTTGCGCTGGAAAGCGTCCCAGTCCGTTATTTTACTTGGGCGTTCTGGGGTGCGTATGGCCACCAGTTGGACTTCTGTGGCTGGAATGCTGTGGTTACTACCAAGATTCTCTATTAGGTTGTTCCAGGAGCATTGAGTCAACCCTTTGACCATTGTAAGGCCAGAGCACGTATCCGTGCTTACGCTGTTGCCCATTCTGGTTAATGTGTCAGGTTCTGTCAGCAAAGTGAATTGATGAAGGTTCATGGCGTGGTCCAGAAGGCGGCCTTTCGGAGTTTCTGTTTGGTACCCGCAAGCTGGGTGGGACGCATTGAAATCTCCCAGAATAATCAATTTTTTGGCTTGTTTACTGGCGTCCCAAAAAAGTTGTCCGAAGTCGTCTCGTCACGATATAGGTGCACTGTAGATATTAAGCAAAAACAAGCTGGTTTGATATCCATTCCTAGGTACAATTTGTAAGAGCACATCCGGAATATGGGAGCTGTCCAGCGTGTGCTCGATCACTTGATTTGTTTGGCCGCAAGGGTGGTAGCTAGTGGTGGTTTGGTTGTGTCATGCTTGTCGGTACCTGGAAACGCTTGCCGCGAACGGGTAGCTTTGTGGTTGAACCACGGCCTCTTGCATGGGCAGCGATGCAGCGGAGGCGAGCGCCAGCTGGAGTTAATGCAAGCAACCGGGTGCGGCGCTCCGTGGCCCCCAAGACGCCCATCGCGCCGGCGTGCGCAAGATGGTGCTCGCCGCGGCCAGTCCGTGAACCCCGCGGCCGGTTTGTGTGTGTGAAGGGGTTTGCTTGAGTTTTCGCGTAGAAGAATTACGTTTTCTGGTATAGTCAAATTACAATCCCAGAGCTATCATGTCATATCTGTAGAATACATTGTTGCGCCAAAAAAGGAAAATAAAGACTTGAGAAGGAAGAGTACGAAAAGACAGATTGAGCGCTCAATCTGTCTTTTCGTACTCTTCCTTCTCAAGTCTTTATTTTCCTTTTCTGGCGCAACAATGTATTCTTCAGATCCCAACCAACTCGCCCAGCAACAAGTTCTACTTATATCTGTAGGCTGTGCATGTCGTAGTTTGCGATTTTTCTGCGTATTTTAGTTTGAGAAATTCAATAAGTTCAGACAGTGCCTTGCACCATATAGAAGCCCTGGGTACAAGTGGGTGTGAAATCTTTTTGCCGATGCGACAGCGGACGCGGGATTTCCTGCGACACGGGCTCCCTAACGCTATCGCGTTGTAGACAATCCGCAGCGGCGCGCGCCAGTTCACGCTTCGCATGGTTGTGCCCGTCGAAGCCGCCACAGCGCCAGTCGTAGCAGGGCTACCTCGCGGCTACTCTCGGATATCGCCGGCGCGCAAGGAGGAAGCGAGGAAACATGTACTGAATAAAAAAAAACTTGAATAACACGATAAAATATGAATAACGCGAATAACACACGGCATGAAAACCGGCAAGTTCGGTGCAGTCTTGTTTGCTTGCCCTAACGAGGCAATCACTGCATCAGTACGAACTCGACAGGCGCACCCGAACGCTTTCTGCTTTCCTTTGTTCCACATCGAAACGCAGTTTTGTGTAGACGGGTTGACCTCCGTGCTTTCCATCCGGAAATAGGACCGAGCAGAACAATAAAATACGCAGAAGGGTCGTGAACGGCACTGTTATGCTGTTATCGCAGGTCCGCAGCGGAGCCAGACATGAAGCATACTATCGCGTGGCTGACGGCAACAAAACCAGTACCCAACCGATCAAGCTTGCTGTGCAGGAAGTCCTTTCTGTTTAAAGCCGCCATATTACAGCGTCCTTTTTCAAGTGCCTCCGGAAACTTCTACAGCCGAATGCACTCCACACAAACACAAACTCATGTCTCCATGAACATCGATCGCAGGGCTCTTGCATGAGCAGCTTCGTCGTTCGCTGGTTGTTGCCGCAGCCGAAGCCAGCACAGTATGGCTCAGAGGAAGGACCCTTGTAAATACCGCTTACCCGTTGCCGTTAGAAGACGTCTAACGCAAATAGCTCAGCAGATGTGGCAAGAATACGTTTCAGAACATAGAAACATGCCAACGTGAATTGCAACAGCCGCCATTTCAGCCCCTCTTCCGCTGTCCCCACGAGAAGGCACCAGCTGGGGACTATTCTGTATATGTACATCTTGTGGACATGTCCATTTCGTCTGCTGCTTAATTGCTGATTGACTATGGACGCCTGTCTGCTTTAGATGCATGCCCCAGCCCAGCCGATGAGAACTCCGGCAGCAGACGAAATTGACATGTTGTAAGAGTATGGGCAGGGCATGTAAAAAGTTGTAGCTTGCCCATGCCGTGTTCCGACTCATCCACCCTAAAGACGCTGTTGAAGGGAGGAACTCGTTCTCATCGAGAACGAAGAGTACTGCGTTTATTTACAATATCTACACGAAGAGTGGTGGACGTTACATCCCATCAGTCCAGCATGAGTGAAGTGAAGCATACCGAGGGGCCGAGAAAGGTCTGCTTAAAAACACCTTGTCCTCCCTAGATCCCTAGACCAGGGAAACTGCCGTCCAACCTTCGTCTAATCGAAGCGTCCAAAGTCGTCGAGGGACTCGCGTTGAGGGCCAGTATTCACATACTCACTCCAGCATTTTTGTTCACTGCAGACGCAGGGAGGAGGGGGGATCTTCGTAGACAGGGGTTGTCACGCTTGACTCAAGCTGGCGCGTCTTGGTTACTGGGACGACCCCGCAGTTAGCTGGAGCTTTTTGCTCCAGCTAACTGCGGAGTTTCTTGCTCCCGTTGCTCCGTGAAGGCGACAATGAAGCAACAAACAATACTCGGCCATCCAAACCTGCCTCGCCTTGCTGGCGCCGCTAGTCTGTCCGTGGGAGACGCATTTGTTAATGCATGGAGAGCATATCTGCGTTTCCGTGTACATGAATCGGCGAATTAGAGTTGAAATTGAGCACCAACATGAAATCAAGTGCTTCTAAAGCAGAAACAAAGCGCCTTTGCTATATATCGGTCGCTCGCAAATAAAAATAAATAAATAAACTAAAAGAACACAGTCGTTCTCCTTCGGGGGAAGGAAGTTTTCAAAAATGCGAAATCAGATCTAACGTTAATATCTAACAGTTTTGTTATGTTTTGATGACAAAACAATAAATTAATAATCGCCCCTTGGAAATAAAGATTGGTCTAGTACATCATTTATTTTTGCTCCGATTAGGTGAGTGTTTCGGTTGTTTTGCTGCGTTATTTGAGAAATATGGTATCAAAAGCAATATTTTTACAATGAAAAACATTCGTACCTCGTCAAACTATCTTTCAATAGTTTCGCAAGGAATATATATATTGCGTTGGGATAGAATTTTGTTGGTACGATCATTACAGTCTTTGGAAGAACGTGACACAAGTTATACCGAGGATAACAAGAAGCGTTCCATAAGAGGGGAGGGCACAGAAGCTATCTGAAGTATCTCCTACTCTGATGTCGTATCTAATGAAGCAGCGGCAGACGCCT
Organism: Dermacentor variabilis; assembly: GCF_050947875.1. Lineage (NCBI taxonomy): Eukaryota > Metazoa > Arthropoda > Arachnida > Ixodida > Ixodidae > Dermacentor > Dermacentor variabilis. The sequence continues at coordinate 16,997,722 of NW_027460291.1, read as the reverse complement.
CACAGCAAATATCGATCCGGGAGAGGCTTTATGCTTGCGATACATACGGGATGTTTAATCGCATCGTTAAGATTTATCTTTACAAATCACTTATGACACGTTGCACAATTAGGTGTCCTGAATTCCACTGTTTGAGTTATTCACAGAGGGAGACATTATTTGCATGAACAATCAAACTAATAATGCTTATCATGAAATTTTTTTGTTACTTAGCTTTTAAACTACTTCCTTTACGCCACGTGTTCATATTTACGAAGTGTAGCCAGTTAATTTTACGGCTATATTCACTAGCAACGAATTCTCAGTAGGACATCAGTGTTGAGGTTCGCGTTCCGAAAGTTTGCAACAACATGCAATGCTGCTGCAGTACCTTCCGAGCCTCAATGCGTAAAAAAGCGTTTTTTTGTTGTTTGTGTGTGTGATTTTTGTTCAAATTCTGGCGTTTTAAGTGCCGAAACGATGATGTGATTGTGGGGCACGCCGTATAGTGGGGGATTCCGGATTAAGTTTGACCATCCGGGGCTTTTTGAACGTGCAGATAAGCGTGCACGCTACACGCATGTTTTCGTATTTCTTCCCCGTCGAAATGCGGCTGCCGCGGCCGGGATTCGTGCTTTTTTTTTCAAGAAGTGAACCAACAGTGCATTTTCACCGCAAGTTTGACTGCGCTGGTCTCAAAGATGGTGCTATACTCTCAAAATTTCGTCAGAAGCGGACTAGCCTGGTGAAATCGCTGGCTTGAGTGCGTGCGTTGCAGTATATCTGCTCAAGTAATTAGTTGAATACTGATTCAATTCAGTTATGTTAATAGTGAAGTATACGCGAATTGGTTTTCCGTTCAATGCATACATCTCCGAGTACTTCAGCGCAATAAGTAGATTTTTGCCGACCTCCACAGGCGATTTAAAAATCTGTATTTCTGTCAACGTTAAAATAAAACATGCAGTAGTATAATGCCGTGTTATTCCTCTACGGCATTGCCTTCTGTGGGTATTCGACATACGAGCACACGGGCCTCGAATCTCTGTTTAAAACAATGAGGAAAAGAACCGCGGCTTCAGATGGGACGTGAGACGAAGTAGTGGACGCGACAGGCGGTGTCTGGGTTACGTGAAACACGCCGCCCAAATTTCCAAGCACTGAAGCAGCGCGATCACGCTATCATTTGTGTGTTCTTCTCCTCGCTTATAATTTCTGAAGGGTCGCGGGTTCGATCCCCAGGGGCACCGTTGGGGCGACTGGCTCTTCCTAGGCAGTGTGACGCATCGGAAGCTGATCACAAGGACGCAACCATTCCAGGACGGCGGAATGGAAAGGCGAGGCACAGCAAACCGAGATTCAAGCGATTGCGTTCAACCTTAACGATGATAAATGGTCCATATGGACTTTGGAGAAATGGACGAATGGGGGTTTTACACTCGGAGCGTTGAACAGAGCTGGTCGCTTTTTAAAAATAAATTTAATGAATTGGTGCAAAAATACATACCCCTGCGAGTTGTCCGGTGTAACCATCGAGCAGCGTGGTTTAATGCATCGCTAACACGTATCTTGAACAGGAAGAAGCGGCTGTTTCGCCAAACTAAAAAAAAAACGGCACACAAGTGATAGCTGGCGTGCGTATCAGCAGCTTGCTTCACTGTTTAAAAACGCAGTCAAAGAAGCTAAACGCGTTTTCTTTTACAGTACACCTCCATCTCTGCTGACTGAAAGTACTAAAAAATTTTGGAAAACTGTCAATGGTTCCCAATGTAACACAATACCGTTAACTGATGGAGATGGTGCTGTTTCTCAGCAAGAAGAATGTTCTTCTACACTCAATGAAGTGTTTTCGAAATCATTTTTGCATAACGTGTTGCCCTGTGCTTCTCTACCTGAAGTTGTTAAGATCAATTTTCCTTAGATGGAGCCCTTGTTAATTGATTAGGATGTTGTCGTGAACTTGATTCGTAAATTAAAAATTTCGTCATCGTCAGGATAGACGATATCAATTCTAAGTTTTTGAAAAATACCGAACTGTACTCATCCATAATTTTGTGCAACATCCTTTCGCAATGTACCCTGTCGTTCTCATTACCAAATGCTTTTAAAGTCGGCAAGGTGGTTCCATTATTTAAGTCTGGCGACGTGAATTCGCCTTTAAATTACAGGCCGATTTCTCTAACAAGTGTGAGTCCTCAAACCCTTGCTTTTTCTCATTTATATTAATGATTTTCCTAACTGTGTAGCGTCCTCCATAAGGTTATTTGCTGACGAATGTGTCATTTTCAGAGTAATATCATCAAATTCTGACACTCTAAAACTACAATCTGATCTAGACAAGGTAACTAACTGGTGCGACACTTGGAAAATGCGACTTAACAGCCAAAAGTGCAAACTTATGAGGGTTTCCCGCAATACTGCTTCGTCTAACCTATCCAACTATCACTTGAAGAACTGTGTACTCGAAGAAGTCAGTTCCTATATATACTTAGGCGTCCACATTGCATCTAATTTTTCCTGGCAAGCACACATAAACCACATCACTAACAATTCTAACCGTACGCTTGGTTACCTCCGTCGCAATTTCTCTACGGCACCCGCTAACTTAAAGCTACTTCTATACAAAACACTAATACGTCCTAAGCTTGAGTATGCCTCTTCTGTATGGGAGCCTGGTTTGGATTACTTAACAAATGCAATAGGGTCAATACAACATCGCAGCCCACGCTTCATTCTTACTATTTTCGGACATCAAGCGTAACATCTATGAAGGCTACTCTAAACCTCCCTCTCCTCTCATCCCGTAGGAAGGTAGCACGCTTATCACTGCTTCAAATGATTAATTATTACAATCCGGAATCAAAAACTGAACTTTTGTCCGAACCTGCATACACATAATCGCGTGCTTACCATCGCCATAAATTGGGCGTTCCACGTTGTCGCACGAACCAGTTTTTTATTCATTTATTCCTAAAACTACCAATGAATGGAATCATCTGCCGCCCTCAATTGTTAACATAACCGATACGTCTGCTTTTAGAACTACTATTGAAGAATGCATTTGTTAATCCGCACTTTCAATTTTTAAAAAAATATTATTATACCCTGTTATCTGCACATGCTCTGTATTTTGTTACGCTCCCTTCTGCAACGCCTTCGGGCCTTGAAGGTACATTAAATAAATAAATAAATAAATAAATAAATAAATAAATAAATAAATAAATAAATGCGATGCATTAACATTGGGCATGCATTTCGGACACGGCACAATGCGTGGTACTACCTGGTAGTATCAGGTAGTACCTGGTAGTAGTACCTGGTAGTATCAAACACGAACGTCGCCTTGAAATCAATCGCTTTAACTGCCCCACGGCAATAATCGAGAGAAAAGTATCGGAGTGAACGTCTTAAGGTGAGAAACCACTCGAGGAGCACAAGATTTCGCAACAAAAGCTGTATTAGCACAAGAAATAAACAATATGAACGGCCAGTCGAGTAAGAAAAACAATAGGTTGACAGTTACAAAGGATAGCAAATTAAAAAAAAGAAATTTCGCAGAGCCCACTTTATTTATAACAAAGGAGATCAAAAAATCGTTAAGCTCATGTGACACATTTTATGAAGTGGCGAGGAGGATTCTCCGGTGCAGTGCACATTCTGCGACGACGAACGTTAGGGTGCTCCTCTGATCCTACCGTGCACTTCTTTATCGCTGAGCGAGATACGGAACGCCATCTTTCCGTCTCGGAGGCAGCCGTCATTTTCCAGCGAAGCAATGTCTATAGTAAATTCGAGATGGAAGTGTGGCAATGAGAGATCATCGCGCTTGCAGAAACAAGGCTTGCGACCGCAAGTCAGCCAACGTAGATGGAATGGTACTGTATTCGCCGCGTACACTCTACAGAAAGGCGGCGAACACTTGGAGTCCACCAGCGTCCCGTTAAACTGGATCTCCACAATGAGGAAAGATGCAAGAGTAGCGCCGTTCTTCGAAACGGCAATTCTAAAGTACGTGTCCCTCATGTGCCACACCGTAATTTCGGCAAACTGTTTTAAGCCTCCCCGCCATTCAATAATTTCCTCGCAGTTTTTTAGGGTCAGCAGATATTCCACGCACTGAATTTTTTTAATTGAAGCGGGTGTCAACAGCGCACTAGTCAAATGGCGAACGTCATCGTACAAAGTCTCACAACGGGCAATGACACGGCTGGAATCAGGCTTCGGGGAAGTTTGCCGCCAGTTTTCCAGGTGCGCTAAACCTTCTAACTTTCGAAGTATCAGATCCTGTCCCGAGCGCAACGACAGCGACCTCGTCGTGCTGGCTTGCTCCAATGGATTTTGCTGAGACGTCCGCTGGCGCGACACGGTCGATGAAATCATGGCGGCCATTTGATCCATCTCGGCCTTTAAATTGTGCTCGCATGCTCTGACCTCGCGAGTGATCTCGGCGAACCTGGCTTCCTGGTTTCTGGCTTGCTCCGTGAGCTCATTCAACTGACTCTGAATCACTGGCAGCAGCTGGTCGTGGTTGAGGCATCCCAACATGGCCTTCACATCTGCAAGGGTCAATGCTGTATGCTCCGAGGACTCCGTGATCGCGGTAGAAACACCGGCACTGCATCCGGTCGCGTAGTGCGTTGCCAGGTCGCTGTGCTGGACTCCCTCGCCGCATCGCAAACATTCCACGGTGTGAAATGTGCATTCGTTCTCGTAGTGTTCCAGCATGCGGTCCAAGGTGCCCGTGTACTGGCAGCCGTGCGCTTCGTTCCAGCAGTATACCTTAAGAGGAAATCAAATAAACAAACCAGACATTACGATTTTTTGGACGACAAAACATTTTTACTAAAGGCCCGTTGCATCCCTGTCCCCAACTTTTAGAACGTACAGGGTCGTCCACTCTTAGGGTGAACACGGCTCACCGTGGCCGCGCTCCGCAGGGCGCCATTGCATCCGGCGCGGCGGCGCATCGAAGCGAAGCGGCGCATGCGCACACGCACCTCGGGGAGGCGCTTCGCGTCGTCTGCTACAGCTCTGGAGCTCTGGCTTTGCTGCAAAGCACACTTCGCTGGACCCGCAGGTGACTGAGTGCCAGAGGCGGCGTCGCTGGAAGGCGCACTTCACCAACTGGAGCATCTTCCAGCTGGTTCGGTCTACAGCTTGTGAACAGCCTGCTTAACCAATATACATTACCAGAAACGACCTTCTCACCACATAAATCATTTTGTTTTTTATAAGGGATGAGGGTAAAAACACAGTCATTTTGTCGCGCTCTTTATTAGGCTAGGGCGTAGAGGTGACGCATGATAGTCGTGTCAGAGACGTCGTCCAACCTGAGGCTGTTGTTAATTTGCTCATGTACTGCTCACTTGCTCAACAATGCCCATGTATTCAGCTTCAGTGGTCACTGTTTGCCGAACTTTACGGGGAGCATCCCGCAAAATTCCTCCATCCTTCTTGTAAGCCTGGACGATTCTATTCACAGTTTTCAGTGGCCCTTTTGCCACCTCGGATATAACGCGTTGAGAATGGTTTTGTAGGCACAGATCTACAATGCGTCATCTTTCTTTTTTCCGGTACCCGCGAAGTGACTACTTTCGGAAAGTGCACCGGGGAGATGAAATTATCCTGCACTGTGACAGCGTTTTTATCGCCGCAGTGCCATGACAACCAGTAACCGAACAAAATGCAATTCATCATGCAAGTCGACAGAAATGCGTTTAAAGGAAACACCTCTGGTGTCTTTCGATTTGACGAGTCATCCCAGAATCTTTAACTCGTGAGCGGCCGGTCACTCAGTTGAGCAGCCGTCGGCTGCACCGCATGATCATATTAAGCTAAGATGGGGCATACCGTGACCTAAGCAAAAAAATAAGGGGGGGGGGGGGGAGGCTCGGCGGTAGATCGGGCTGACGCCCTTGGTCAGCTAAAATGTAGACTGGCCCGACCGCAGCAATCTGGCTTGGCTTTTACAAATGGCGAGCCCGTTTGACGACCACCGGCATCCTGTCGGCAGGCGACACCGGGCCGGCCTCGTGACCGCCGGTTTAATTATCGTGGCCGCGTTAGTCCAACCCACGGACCGGCCACTTCCCCACGACGCCAACAGCATCACTTGGCTGCATTTGGGTTTTACCCACTCTGCCCAACCCCCCTCGTACCCCCTAAAAAAAGAAGAAAAAAAGGAAAGAAATCAATTCCTCCTACTCTCCAAATTTATCCGATGCCCACCTCTATGACGTAACGCAGAGGCAATGTGTCGCTTCGTACCGTATACCGCGCAATTAACAAATTACATGCTAGTGAGAATACGCATATGGCCTATTCCGAGGAAGTACTGAAATGAAATAGAAGCGAATAATGACTTAATTACCCGGCAAGACGTAACTTAAGCTAGCAAACAGACACGTAGATTATAGATTTTTCCCTCCAATTACGTATTCAAAACGGACAGAAACAGCATTCGCATGCGGCGTGCATCGACTCCAAGGAGAAAAAAAACAAACAACAACAACCAAAAAAACGTCGGCGCCACATGCTTTACTTCACCTAATCAATGTAATCAAATAAGTGACCGACGATTCTTCTAAATGAGAATGCGACTTCTCGCGTCAGGTAGCCGTCAAAGGACCGGCACCGCTTCGGGGATTTTGCCCAAACTGTGACAACAAAAATTAATTTTGTTTTTTTATAGAATGTAGAAAGATGAAAAGGGGGAGTGAAGACAAATCAGTTGATATGTCGGGGAGGGTACTTTTCTACATCGCGTGTAGCGCTCCATGCCCTCCTACGAGCGACATTAACGTGCCAATAAGCGAGTCGCGAAGCAGCGGATATCGCGTCTTAGTTGCGGTGGAAGTAACATTATTGCCATCCTTAATGGTAAAATCCATGGCAAACATGATGATGCGTGATTGATAAATCGCTCTCTAACTTGCTGCGAAATTTATTGCGGGTTTCGGTCGTTTTCTTAAGTCAATTAAGCGAATTCGTTCCAGCATCAAGACATGCGCGAAACGGCTCGCTAGGCTTATCACGTGATGACTCCCACCAAGAAGAGCCCGCCTAATAGGTCTCTCGGTATGCACTGCACCAAGTGCTGTGAGAGTAAAATAAAATAGCCCCAGCCTAATAAAGAGCGCGAAAAAACGACTGTATTTTTACCCTCATGACTTACAAAAAGCATGCTAACTGATTTATGTGGCGAGAAGGTCGTTTCTGGTAATGTATGTTGACTAAGCAGGCTGTTCACAAGCTGTAGACCGGACCAGTTGGAAAATGCTCCAGTTAGTGAAGTGCGCCTTCCCGCGACGCCGCCTCTGGCACTCAGTAACCTGTCGGTCCAGCGAAGCGTGCTTTGCAGCAAAGCCTGTGCTCCAGCGCTGTAGCAGACGACGCGAAGCGCCTCCCCGAGGTACGTGTGCGCATGCGCCCCGCGGAGCGCGGCCACGGTAAGCCGTGTTCACCCTAAGAGTTGACGACCCTGTACCTTTACATGAAGTCCGGTGTGAAGCAGTGTATACGCCATGCTCAAAATCAACCAGCAGTGTCTGCTGCTGTCTAAACATTAAAGATGGATCAAACGCGAATACTAGGTCAAAGTGAATCACCTAATTATGCTTCTTGATAGCAAGACAGCTGCTCTCAGACAAGAGTCAGCCTTGATAAGCGAGAATCGGGGAAGGAATACGCCCACACTTTAAGTATTCTAGTGAACTTATTTTGCAGTGAGCCCAACTTCGTTTTCTGATATTTCAGTGCGAATTTCAAGGGAAAGGAGAATAATGTTTGAATAGAAAGTGATTAACTATCACTGAATTATCACTGAATGCTCACTGAAGTGATTAATTATCACCAGTTTCCCTTTGAATTTAGCGCTGAAACGACGACTCCAAAACGTCAGTGTAACGTCGCACACATCAAAGTTTTTTTTTTTATTTCTCTCTTATCTGTGACACTAAGAAATAAGTAGATACTGATTTCCAACAGAATATTTCACATGAGCCTAGAGTGAGTGTGTTGTTCTATTGTGTTAGTTGTGATAGACGCTAAAAAGTAAAATTTAGTCAGGGTGAATTTGTGTACTACTGTTCAGCAATAGTAAAAGGGACACTAATCGTTAGACGTGCAGATATGCCGCTGCGAAATTATGCGAATACTAATGCATAATTCCCCCTCCCCCTTTCAAAAAGTAACAGAAATTGTTTCTTTCCGGCTCACCTTCACGGCGTTTGCTTTCCTGGTAGGGAATTCATAACTGACGCACTCCGATTCTTCGAATGCCTCTCGATCCAATGGACACCGGCCAACTTCGAGGCTGCCTGCGTGGCAAGATTGGCACAGAGCGTGCGAGCACGGCAACAGCACCGTCCGTTTCGGGATCATGCGGCAGAGACCGCACACACGTGAACTGGGAACCTCGTCGACGAACCGCGTAGGTCGCCAGTTGACGCCGGCGACGACGTGGTCGCGAAAACGGTGCACTCGTCCCTGTCCACAATCCGGCATGGCGTCGTCTTCGGGCACGAATCCTACGTTCGCGAAAGAGCGTGGTGGCTTTCTTTACCGAGCTTTCTTTACAGTTCGCCCAGATAAGCGTCAACGAGAGATAACATGAGCCCTGCACGCACTGTCGCGTAGAATGGGGAACACTTGTCGCACCTTAACCTTCGTAACGCGGCGAGGAACGATTGCTTCGTTATCGTCGGCGACAGCCGTCCCATACATCCACCGCCGCATCCGCAGCAGCGGATGCTTATTCACTGGGCTTGTTCCGTCCTCACGTGCACTCGGCCGCAACGCACATTGCAGAGCACGCGAACGCGTGGCGAAACGGCCCTCCTTGCCTTCTGGAGTCGCAACGCTGTCGTCGAGACCGACTGCTGCGCCCATGCGCGTTCCTCCGTGACGGGAAGGCGTGCATGTTTCCGCGCTTCCTCCTTGCGCGCCGCCGGCAACGGGGTACATGTGCCCCTCCTACGATTGGCGCTGTGGCGGCTTGGAACGGGACGACTTCGATGACGCAACGGAAATGAAGGGCGCGGTCGAAGATCTTTGTTCGATACGCGTTCAGTTCGGTTGCTGCAACGTCACAAAGTGGCAGTATGCAAAATTTCTGAGAACGGGGCGGAGAGAGCAGCCAATCGGCAAGCGGTGCTGTCTGCTTCCACACAGTTTACTACAAGACGAAATGTTTGTCGTCTTCTAATGAATCAAACTTTTGTCTAAAAAATGTATTCTTTTTTCAAGCTTAAGTACGTTTTCAAATAGTAGTACGTGTGAATACTACAATTTATAACTATTAGTTTCTCTGCGTCGTCCCTTGGTGGTGTCGCACACAGCGAGGAGAAAAAGGAAAAAGAAACGACGGCAACAGTGGCGCACTTTTCAAGAGACAGCAACAACATTCCAGAGGCTTGCTGGCACCGATGATGGGGTCGATTTCGCTGTACAACCGACGCAGTATTTGTTTGGAGAAATGAAAGCGACGCCGGAATTCGCGTTCTGCCATTTCTTCAAGCGCGTTTCGCACCGCCACCCGCTCTCCTTCCTCCTCGAGCAACGCCAGCGCAAAGACCTAAGTTCCCACCGGAAGCGCCATTTTCTGAAATTAAACTACGGATTAGATGCGAACGTGCTATTCAGCAGCCGCAGCCGCCGGTTCGATCCAATCCAAACCACCAGACGCGCCATGCGAAGCCCCGCGCGTAACGAGCGTATGATCGCTGCAAACTTCCCAACTCCCGTCGGGTTCGGCGCCTAGCAGACAATGTGCTCGGTTGCACCTTGTCATTTGACGTCGTCATTTTGCGTGTCGACATTTTGACGTCACTAAAAACGTGGCTGCGCCACGCGGCTGGCGGCGTCGGCGCGGAGTAGGCCAATCCCGCGCCGTTAACCGAACGAACGCGCCCAACGACTATCTCCGATCGCAGCCCCAAGGTTTCATTCTCGTCTTGGATGTCTCCTTCTACAGAGCGCCTTTTCTGCCACGCTTTCTTGCTAGAGAACGCCCCGTTCATAAATAGAAATAAAGGACCAAGATTGGACACGAGAAGGCGCAGCGCCGAAAAGAGAGAAAAAACAGATGACTTGTTGCGTTCGCGACCGGCCCCCCATGCGTCCGCGTCCGTAACTCGACAAAAAATTTGAATGATGCTTAAGCTTCGCCTTTAACATTGGAGTGCGATAGCGTTCAAACATCCCTGACTGCTCTTCACGCTTCCCGGCAAATGGAGCATATATGTAATCCTAATGTTTACCTGGAAACGCGTGCCGTGTGTGTGTGTGTGTGTAGTGACTTTTGAAGGAGAGGAAGAGAGAAGTGCATGAACGGCGAGCTTTGTGGCGGAACCATGGCCTCTTGCGTGGTTCGTGATGCGGCGGAGGCGACCGCGAGCAGGAGATAAAGGGACACTAAAGGGTTACGATGAAGTCAAGTTCAAGTGATAAAGCAATGCTCTAGAACGTCTAAGGCGTCAATATAATCGCGAACAGAGCTTTAGCAACCGAAAAATTAAAGTAAATGCTTCACACTATTTCGACCCTCCAGCGACATTCCGGTACTAGCCCGATGACGAAGGCACTCCTCATAAGCATTTGTCACTAGTACTCAACTACCCGTATTAAAAAGATCATTTCATTAGATTATAAGACGGAACAAAATGCTACTTGAGTTACTTCTGCTCGATTGCAAGAAAAGAAATAACATATTGACGTTACGCTTGAGTAACCCGCCGTGGTTGCTCAGTGGCTATGGTGTTGGGCTGCTGAGCACGAGGTCGCGGGATCGAATCCCGGCCACGGCGGCCGCTTTTCGATGGGGGCGAAATGCGAAAACACCCGTGTGCTTAGATTTAGGTGCACGTTAAAGAACCCCAGGTGGTCAAAATTTCCGGAGTCCTCCACTACGGCGTGCCTCATAATCAGAAAGTGGTTTTGGCACGTAAAACCCCAAATATTATTATTACGCTTGAGTAATATGGGTGATCGAAAGGTTTCGTTTTCGCTCGACTCTGCGCGCTCGACATTGCGCCGCGCACGCTTTGAGTTTCAGTTGTTTCGTTATCGCGTCGTGCTGCGGTGGTCCTGCTGGCTCGCAAAACTTGCATTTGGAACAAGCCGCGAGAATGCCACGTCCATCTTATGTCGTGGGATGCGTGATCGGTCCGCGGAAATTGGCCAAGGGTAGTCGCAGCGGCGAATCCAACGTTACTTATCACTGTGTGCCAACGAGTGAACCTCTCCGTTCGAAGTGTTTAAGTGCCGTACCTCTGCCGCAGCGCGCAGGCAAAGAGCCGAAAAATCACGTAGTGTGCTCGCTGCACTTTCGTACAGAGTATTACGAGTTCGACGCCGACTTACTGAAGTCGTGTGGAGTGCCTTTCAAAGCAGGCCGCCGCCGTAGTCGTACGCAACGACGCCGGCAGCGCGAGCCCTCAGCAGCAGGTCACGTTCGTTAGTGCTTAAATCGCTGAAGTCGAGCCCAGCATCGCGAGCTAATGTGTCGTTGTCAGAGTCGTCCTTTGCAACTACCGTCGAAGTTGGCGTCATAAAAATAGAGAGCCAGCTTATTGTCGCGCGCTTTCAGTTCCGCTAGCCACCATATATGGTGGCTAGCGGAAGCTATATAAGTATACATATACTTATATATATAGTCACCATATAGCCACCATATAGCCAATATATATAAGTATATATGGTGGCTGGAAGTATATATATGGTGACGGAAGGATATATGGTGGCTAGCGAAAGCGGAACTATAGTTCCACTTTCGCGCTGCTGTCGGCTCCATCTTGGCTCTGTTTATGGCCACGCGTTTACGTTTTGCGCAGAAAAGCCGTAGCGCCGTCTGCGGGCGCCGTTTTACTCACCGACGGCGCAACGTCACCATATGAGACCATGACGTCACTACTCCTCGGTCAGAGGGCGGGCGATTTGAACTGCTCTAGAAGTACGCCGATGCTCCAGAATGCATTTTCTCTTAAAATACGTCTCTTCGCGTCGAAACAAGCGTTTCGAGGTTTCTAGGATAATATTTCAAGAGTCCACGTTCACTTAATATTAACCCTTAAGTGTCCCTTTAATGGAAGACACCGGGCACTACGCTCCGTGGCCCTCGAGACGCCCAACGCGCCGGCGCGCGCAATATTGCGGACGCCGCGGCTGGTCTGTGAACGCGCGGCCGGTTTGTGTTTGTGAAAGGGTTCGCTTGAGTTTTCGCGTAGCAGAATGATTTTTCCTGGCATAGTGAAATTACAATCCGAGAGCTATTGTGTCTGTAGTTGTATGCAAATCGCAGTTTACGATTTTCCTGCGTATTTTGGCTTGTGAAATTCAATTAGTTCAACCAATGCCTCGCATCATATAGAAGCTCTGGGTATACGTGGTTCTGAAGTCGTTTTGCCGATGCGAAACCGGACGGCTAATTTCTTGCGACACGGGCTCCTTAACGCTTTCTTAAGCAAAACAGCGCGCATTTTTACAGGGACCACGACACGGACAAGCCCTGACTTGCAACTGCAGCTTATTGCTTGGAAGGAGGAATATATAGCAGCTCCAAACGACAAGACAACCAAAAAATTAAAAAAAAACATTCGTAGGTTCACAGTGAATCATACATGCCGCACTGAGCAATGGAGCTAACTGTAATTATCATATATCCCCCCCCCCCCCGCTAAATATGACAGTTCTTTGGACGAAATCGTTAAGGATGGGCTACTGACGCACGCATGTTTTAACCGGGCGATATGCCCAGCTTCGTTGATTTCACGCGTTAGTCGGTTACTATGTTCACTTAAAACCTGTGTTTGAGCGAAGTCAGGGTGCCATGCCCTGCTGATCTGTTTAAAATGGCTTACGAACTCGCCCGAACGTCCGTTTTAACGCTATCGCGTTGGTTGTACAATCTTTTTTACCGATCCGACACCGGATGCCGTATTTCCTGCGACACGGGCTCCTTAACGCTGTCGCGTTAAAAGCGTCCGCAGCGCCGCGCGCCAGCTCACGCTTCGCATAGTTCCGCCCGTCGAAGCCGCCACAGCGCCAGCCGTAGCAGGGCTACCTCGCGGCTACTCTCGGTTATCGCCGGCGAGCACGGAGGAAGCGCGCAAAACATCCACGCTTGCAGTCACGGAGGGACGCGCATGCGCGCAACAGGGGCGCGCCAGGCGCTATCGTGTCCCGAAATATATTGTGGCCGAATGCACGCCATCGCGCTACTGGAAATTGCTGAACAACTGAGATGCGACGAGGAAACGGCTAATTTATTATCTTCAGCTCGCACATTGTACGCCGAGAAAGAAGCTACCACATGTAAACTGATACCGGTGAAAGAAGAAAGCAGATATACGAATGGCGTATTTAAACCAACCATATAGGCATCTTTATGATAGAAAGAAAAATGTTTAGTAGTTTAGCCTGACGGGTGAAGCACTGAAAGCAATAGCAAGATTTTATCGTAGCGCTTCCACAACTCGGTCGGTGTTCTTACTACACGCGGTCACGATGTATTCTCGCCACGCAGCACGCAAGGACATTCCGGCTGTGCAGGAGGAACAGCGCCCTGGCAGCTACCAGGCGTCTCACAATGCTCGAGTGACAAAAAGCTTTGCCAGGTGGCATTGTGGGCGCCGCACCTCCATTGTTCACTATAGATGAGAGCGACGATAAACCATCTACATTAGTCAGCGAAATTTATTATCAGTCAGCGCCCGTTTAATCCATTACCTACTATACTAGCTAATATAAATAATCTATAAGCTCAAAATGGTACAAAGGTATTTCACAAGATGTTTTGATAAGATACCGTATTGACTGTAAAAAGCCTTGCCGATCATATGAACCGTGGGAATTGGCTGTCGGGAGGGTAATTTGATGCAGGTACAAGCTTGTGTTAGTGCTTAATATACTGACGCTACGTAATGTTAACAGACGTTACGCTGTATTATGTAGCTGCTATACACTATAGTAGAATAAAACTTAAAAAAATGGCAGTTGGCAACCGAGGCACACTGACCGCGCGGAATTGTTACTCCGCCAGCCAATCACAGAAGCAAACAACATCGTCGGCTTGCGACCATTTCAAAATGGCGTCCTACTTCATAAATCGGGAGCGTCATCGGCGGAAGCGGAGACGTGTGCAAGAGACACGGACAAAGTGTACGAACTCTGGGGATTTCACTCTTCAAAAATTGGCGGCACAGTTCATTTCACTTCTGACCCCGTTTTACTCATGAAACTTCACTGCCAACTGAAGTGAGACTTGACAATAAATATTTGCAGCGAAGCATAGGTTTTATTTCAGTTCAATAAAGAATGAGGCTTTCTCTGTTGCACGATAATAGACGAGTGAAAACGTAGAAAATAACGTGCTTACAATTTTATTCTGGGGGGGTTACCGCCTTATAGTTAGCTAACCTGGAAAGTTGTGCTCCCAACTAGTTGCAGCCTCGCAGAGGAACAGAGGCTGGCGCTTATGACGGCGTGGGCGAGGCTTCACTGCAGACTTGAGTTGTATCCGACTATAGAATTTCCAGCTCCTGTAGGCGGCCGCCATGTTTCTGCTTTGATGATGATAATGGTGAGAGGACTGCGGCAATGTCGTGGCCGGCATTGGGCCACAGCACATTTGCGGTTGTCCGTCGCCTGCATGTGTTGGCCGGTTCCGAAAGCGCTTGAACCGTGTTGTCTTCTCTGAAGGCCGGTAAGTGTGTCTTCTTTAATGTGATCACATTTCAGGTCACAGAAATGTACTGTGGCGATAACGTTGTGAGAAAGCCCAGCGGCACAGTGTTTACTCAACGGAACTGTAGCGTCGTCCGCTATTTTAGCTTGAGAAATTCGATTAGTTAAGTCAATGCCTTGCATCATATTGAAGGTCTGGGTATGCGTGGTTGTAAAATCTCCGATGCTAATTTGCTGGAGCTATCTGAAGCTGAACTCCTGGGGGGCTGGTGAGATGAGAGCGTCATCAGTGTCAAACGAATTAAGATGAGGCGGGAACGCAAAAAAAAAAGAATTCAGACGAAAACACCTAATACTTTCGGAGCTAGTGTTTTGCCCAAGACCGTCGAGGGTGGGTACCTCGAGATTCGTGTCAGGCCCTATGTGCCAAATCCCCCGAGATGCTTCAAATGTCAAAGGTTCAGCCACAGTTCTGTCGAGGCCGGTCGACTTGTGCCAAGTTTAGTGAAAATGAAGGCTCCTCTGAAACCTGCCAGAACACCCCACACTGTGTCAACTGTGATGGCGAATGCCGCGTACTCGCGGTCCTGTCCGTCCTGGGAAAAAGAAAAAAAAAAGCGTCACAATCAAAGTAAAGGAAAAGATAGCGTTTAAGGAGGCTCGCAGGCGGGTGTCATACGCGCCAGCAAACAGCTTTGCGCAAGTGGGGCTCCCGGCGGATGTCCGGCTCACATTCAGTGAGCCGGCGGTGACGTCATCTGTCCCCCCCAGCGGTTGCATCTAGCGCTTCTCCGCCAGCCCAGCAGAAGGCGCCATCAGCCTCCGGGCAGGTGGCCTCAAAGGTCTCGTCCAACGTGTCGAGGTATTCACGTCAAACACAGCGCCTCGCAAGAGGGGATGGACACAGCCGCCAGCCAGACGGCGCCACCCGCGTCTAAGGAGCGGCGAGCCTCTTTCGACCGCTCCAAGAAAGACAAAACTCGCATCATGGCGCCTGGAAAGGGCCCGTGAGCTAATCTTCGTCTCTTAAACACTTAGCAATAAATACATTTAGCATAATGGATACACAAATACTCCAATGGAATGTTTGAGGACTTCTCAATAACCTCGACGATATTAGAGAACTCCTACACAAACATTATCCAAAGTTGCTGTGTGTTCAAGAGACATATCTAAAACGCACACACGCAAACTTTCGTCGTCAGTACACCATCTTCCGGAAGGACCGTGACGAGGCTAACACCTCGTGCACCGCTGCACGAGGTGAGTTTGGTTGTCTGTAAGGCTACGTGGCGACAAGCTACAGATTTGTTAACAAGGACTGCTACACCGCTGCAGCAATCCTTATTAACAAATCTGTAGCTTTACAGACAGCCCTTAAGGCTCTATCAGATAGAGGGGTCCTTTTCAATAAGTTGGCCACTGTATGTTCCATATGTATACTCCCAAACTATCACCTCCAAGAAAAAAAAACAGATTCGGTTACACCGACGTGGAAGGAGGAAGCGCGGAAACATGCACGGCTGCCGTTACGTAGGGACGCGCATGCGCGCAACAGGGCTGCGCCGCCAGAAGGCGCGGCGGGCCCTTTCGCCACGCGTTCGCGTGTCCCGCAATGTTTTGTGGCCGAGTGTACACAATCCCGCTATTGCAGATTGCTAAACAACTAAGACACGACGAAAAAATGCTTAATTTCTTATCGTCAGCGAGCAAATTGCACGTCGTGACGAAGACTTCCACATGTAAGCTGATATCGGTGAGTGAAGGCGGCAAGTATACCAGTGGCATATTTAAACCAAGAATACAGACATCTCTATAATACAATTGAAATGTTAAATACTTTAGTCTGATGGATGAAGCACTGAAACCAATTGCAAGATTTTAGCCTAGCGCTTCAACACCTCTGTTGGTGTTCTTACAACACGCGGTTACAATGTATTACAGCGACGAAGCGCGCTATGACGCTCTGGCTGAGCCGAAGAAACAGCGCCCTGGCAGCTACCAGGCTTCTCACAATGCTCTAGCGACGAAGAGCGCCGCCACGTTGCGGTGCAAGTGATGCACCCCCATTGTGCACTAGAGGTGAGACAGACGATAGACAATCGGTTAGTCTGTGACAACTTCTTGTTATCAGTCAGTGCCTATTTAATCCATTACCGAATGTATTACCGAATGTATTAGCTAATATAAATAATCTATAATCTCAAAATGGTATAAAGGTGTTTCACAAGATCTTTTTACTGACGTACTGACGTAAAAAGTCATGCCGATCATACGAACCGTGGCAATCGGTGGTAGGGACGGTAATATTTGATGTAGATAGAAGCTCGTGTTAGTGCTAAATGTACTGACGCTACGCAGTGTTAACAGATACTGCGTTATATTATGTAGATGCTATAGACCACAATTTCGAGCTTCTGTAGGCGGCCGCCATGTTTCTGTTTTGACGATGGTGAGAATGGTGAGACGACTGCAGGAACGCCGCGGCGGGCATTGGGCCACAGCGCGTTTGCGGTTGTGCGTCGCCCGCGATGGCCGGTTCATAAAGCGCTTGAACCGTGTTGTATTCTCTGAACGTCAGTAATTACATTTCGCATCACAGAAGTATACTTCGGAGATAACTTTCCGAAAAGGCCCAGCGGTACAGTCTTTACTGAACGAAACTATAGCGTCATCTGTTTCACAGCAGTTGGAAAGTTGTCCTGTTTGCTTTCTTTCGGTGATCTTTGTATATATTTTACAGAAGATTTATTTTTCCGTGGCTTCAAGGCGGCTGTATGAAAGCATACTAGAGGATATGTAGTACGCTAGTTTTCTTTCCTTGCATGTTTGTGCCTCGCGCTACCGTCATACATTGTGCTGCATTTCTACCCGACTTTGTCTTCTCGACCGTCCACTGGTACTAGCACACTGCGATCGATATGTGCACAACAGACTTATTTTTCTAAGCTTTGCACGCAGACTTAGCGAAAGCTCTAACTCAATGGTGTTTACGTAGGACTTCGACACGCCTGAAGCAAGGACGAGCAGCGTTCTGCACTGACAGCAGACACATTCAGCCTCATAACAGTCTATACTGGGCCAGTGCGGTGTGCACGAATTAGCAGCGTTACATTTTATTTCGCGTGTGCAAGCAGTTGCAGGCACTTCATTATTTTGTCCCTAGCAGTCTATGTAGGTCACGCAATAATCTGAGTATTCAGGTAAGACATCACTGAAGTGGGCGCCAGCTCTGTCAGGAACGACAGAAGATGCGCTTCTCGTGAAGGTGAGTGTGAGCATCGGAAAATTATAGCAGTTCCAGCACCCACACATTGCGTGAAAGAGAAAAATAAAAATGAAGTATTAAGTGAGGCGTTGATGGTTGCTCAGCCCTGTTCCGAATGCGGTACTCGAATGCCGCTCGTTTATGCGCATGAATGACACTGTGCACGAAAGCTGTCAAGTTCCGTGCAGTCCTGTTTACTTGCCGTAACGCGACAATCACTACACCAGTTCGGAACTCGATAGGCGCACTCGAACGCTTTCTGCTTACCTTTCTTCCATATTGAAACCCTATTTTATGTATACAGGTTGACCTACGCGTGCGCATCCCATCTGGAAAT
Source organism: Dermacentor variabilis (assembly GCF_050947875.1). Classification (NCBI taxonomy): domain Eukaryota; kingdom Metazoa; phylum Arthropoda; class Arachnida; order Ixodida; family Ixodidae; genus Dermacentor; species Dermacentor variabilis. The sequence goes on along the minus strand of NW_027460291.1, from coordinate 16,979,456 downwards.
AGAACTGAGCAGAACAACAATAAAATACACTGAAAGGTTCTGAACGGCACTGTTATGCTGTTCTCGCAGGTCCACAACGGAGCAAGGCATGGAGCATATTATTGCGTGGCTTACGGCAACAAAACGAATACCTACCCGATCATGCTTGCTGGGCAGGAAGCCCTTTTTCTTAATGGCCACTATACCACAGTATCGTTTCTCAAGTGCCTCAGGAAACTTCTACAGCCGAATGTACTCCACACAAACACAAACTTGTGTCTCCATGAACATCGATCGCGGGGCTCTTGCATGAACAGCTTCCTCGTTCGCTGGTTGTTGGCGCAGCCAAAGACTGCACATTGCGGCTCGGAGGAATGACCTTTGTACACACCGTTCGGCCGAAGCGGTATGAGCACGTTGAAAGACACAACCACATGCCAACGCTAACTGCAAGTGCTGCCATATTCGCCTGTCTACCACAGTCCCCACCAGAAGGCAGCAGCTGGGGGGTATTCTGTAAGTCTCCACCTTGTGGACATGTTCATTGCGTCTGCTGCTGAATTGCTGATTGGCTAGGGGCGTCTGACTCCCTTAGGCGCACACCGCAGCACTGCCAATGAGAACATTTGCTGGCTGATGCCGTCATCCGACTCATCCACGCTAAGGACGTTGTTGAAGGAAAGAACCTGTTCTCATCGAGAACGACGAGTAGTGGGTTATTTACGATATCTACATGAAGAGTGGAGAACGTTAAATCCCGTCAGTCTAGCATGACTGAAGTGAAGCACACCGAGCAGCCGAGAAACGTTTTCTCAAATACCCTCTGTCCTCCCTAGATCCCTAGGCTGGGGAAACTCCCGTCCAACCTTCGTCCAGTCGGAGCGTGCAAAGTCGTCGAAGAACCCGCGTTGGGGGCGAGAAATCACGCACTCACTCCCGCACCTTTGTTCACTGCACACACAGAAAGGAGGGGGGAGCCTTGTAGACAGGGGTTGTCTCGCTTTGCTAAAGCTGGCACCTCTTTGTTCCTGGGATGACCCTGCAGTTTGCTGGAGCGTTCCTCAAGCGACCGTGGCGGCTACCGGAGTCCGTGAAGGAACACCCTAGAACACTCTTTCCCAGGAGCTTCTTTCTTGCTCCCATTGGTCCGCGTAGGCGAAAGTGAACCAACAAACAATACTCGGTCCGCCAAACCTGCATTGCCTTGCTGCCGCCGCTAGACTGTCCGAGGCAGGCGCATTTGTAGGCTTCGCGAAGCGATTCGTCGCAGGGGGGTGGATGAGGCTATAAGTTCACTAACCCCGCCGGCCTATTGTAACAGTATCCACTAGGTGGACACTTACGTACACTTACGTAGACACTTCTTTGGCTCATGATTTACGGATTTTCGAGAGTTTTCACACAATCCAACGTGTTTAAATAAAAGGGCTAAGAAAGCAAATGGGAAAACCATTGGGAATGAAAAAAAAAAAATGGGAGGCTACTGGCAGAACAGTAAGGCTTCTCAAGAAGTGAATGAGTGAGTCGAAACTGCTCTGAAAAACAAGGTTGCAAAATATTCGAGATTTGATTAAACCGACGTAAAAGCAGAAAAATATGATGCGGAATGTAGCGCATTTTTATATGCTACCAATTAACGATTACTAATGAGCTGTGTACAAGCGATCAATGTCGCTGGCGCCAGGGTTGCGATAAGGAGACTTGTCACATCTTTCTTTCTTATTCAGATGCTGTCACATGTGCAATACAGAGAACTGAGATAGCCCCTATTGTGCAGAAATTTCAATCTGAGAACTCGGAGCTTACGCTTCCTTGCCCCATAATTTCCAGATTTTCGACATTTTTCACTCAACCCAACGTGTTTCTAAAACAAAGTTGTGATTAAACGAGTTGGTAATATCAATCCTTGCCTCCTACATGCAGCAAAGTTCATGTACGGTTCATAGGTAATGCATGGAGAGCATATCTCCATTTGCATGTACATAAATCGGCGAATTAGTGTTCTAGATCAAATCTAGTGCGTCTCAATTAGAGACCAAACGCCTTTCCTGTACATCGGACACTCGCCAATAAAAATCAATCAATCATCTTGTAAATAAAAATAAATAAATAAAAATAATACAATCGTTCTTCTTCGGGGGAAGGAAGTTTTGGGAATTCCAAATCAGATGTAACGCTACTATCAGACAGTTTTGTTATGTTTTGATGACAAAAGAAATAATAATCGCCCCTTGCAAATAAAGATTAGCCTGATACATCCTTTACGTTTGGTCCGATAACATAAGTGTTGCGGTTGTTATGCTGCGTTATTTGAGGAATCTGATATAAATATGAATATTTTTGCAAAGAGAAACCTTCGGTTCTCGTCAAATTATATTTCCAATAGTTTCGCAAGGAATGCATTCATTGCGTAACGATAGTTTTTTTGGTATGATCATTACAGTCCTTGGAAGTACGTGACACAAATTATACCGAGGATAAGAAAAATGCTCCATAAGAGGGGAAGGCAGGGAAGCTATCTGAAGTATCTTTTACTTTGATATATCGTATCCTCTGAAGCAGCGCCAGACGCCTCACAGGAAACATCGACCCGGGAGAGGTGTAATGCTTGCAATACATACGGGATATTTAATTGTATTGGTAACATGATGTTTACAAATCACTTATGACACGTTGCACAATTCCACTTTTTGAGTTCGTCTCAAAGGCAGACATTATTTGCATAAAAAATCAAACTAATTAGTGGGCGTAGTTGTTCTGCGGAAGCCCGCAACGCTCAGCTGGTAGAGTGGCTGCCCCGGAAAGGCCGTGGTCCCGAGTTCGAGTCCCGGACCAGGACGAATTTTTCTTGAACTGTCAGGATTTTCTATCGAGGAACCGTATGCGTTTCCTTTGTAGCAATTGCTACGAACGGGTGGATGTCTGATTTTCCCTTTATCAAAATAATTATACGCATAATTAAAGCTTAAATTTTTGTGTTATTTAGCTTTTACACTACTTCCTTCGCACCACATGTTCCGGTGAATTGGATGGCTACATTCAGTAGGAACGAATTGTCAGTATGACATCAGTTTGGGATCCGCGTTTTGAAAGTTTGCAACTACATGCGATGGTGCCCCATTAAAAACCTGAGTGCGTAAAAAAGTGCTTTTGTTGTGTGTTCTCTTGTTCAAAATTCTGGCGTTTTACGTGCAGAAACCATGATATGATTGTGAGGCACGCCGTAGTAGAAGACTCAGGTTTAATTTTGACCACCGCGGATTTTTTCAACGTTCACGTATGTGTGCATGGTACACGGGGGTTTTCGCATTTGTCCCGCAAGGAAATGCGGCCGCTGCGGCTGGGATTGGTGCTTTGTTAAAAAAAAAAAATGAAGTGGAACAACAGCGCATTTTCACCGCAAGTTTGACGGGGCTTTTCTCAAACCTTGTGCTATTCTCAAAATTTCATCAGAAGCGGACGAGTCTTGCGAAATCGCTGGCTTCAGTGCGAGCGTTGCAGTATATCTGCTCAAGTGATTAGGTAAATACTGATTCAATTCAATTTTGTTATTAGTGAAATATGCGCATTGGTTTTCCGTTCAATACATACATATCCGAGTACTTCAGTGGAATAAGTAGATTTGTGCTGACCTCCACAGGCGAATAAAAAAGTATTTCTGTCAACATTAAAATAAAACACGCAGTAGTATAATGCCATGTTCTTCCTCTACGGCATTGCCTTCTGTGGGTACTCGAAAGACGAGCACACGGGCCTCGATTCTTTCTTTAAAACAAAGAGGAACAGAACCGCGGCTTCAGACGGGACGCCAGACGAAGTAGTGGACACCCGCCGTGGTTGCTCAGTGGCTGTGGTGTTCGGCTGCTGAGCGCGAGGTCGCGGGATCGAATGCCGGCCACGGCGGCCGCATTTCGATGGGGGCGAAATGCGAAAACACCCGTGTGCTTAGATTTAGGCGCACGTTAAAGAATCCTAAGTAGTCGAAATTTCTGCAGTCCTCCATTACGGCGTGCCTCATAATCAGGAAGTGAATTTGGCAAGTAAAACCCCATAATTTTTTTAACGAAGCAGTGGACGCGACAGGCGGTGTCTAGATGACGTGGAACACGACGCCCAAATTTCCAAGCACTGAAGCAGCGCGGTGACGCAATCATTCGTGTGTCCTGCTCCTCACTTTTAATTTCTGAAGGGTCGCGGGTTTGATCCCAGGGGGTCACCGGTGGGCGCGATTGACTGTTCCTAGGCTGTGTGACGCATCAGACGCTGATCACAAGGACCCAACCATTCGAGGACGGCGCATTGGAAAGGCGACGCACAACAGACCGAGATTCAAGCGATTGCGGCAAACCTTAACGATGCTAAATGGTCCATATGGACTTTGGACAAATGGACGAATGGATTTTTACACTCGGAGCGTTGAACAGAACTGGTGGGTTTTTAAGAATATTTTTAATGAATTAGTACAAAAATACATACCCTTGCGAGTTGTCCGGTATAACCATCGAGCAGCGTGGTTTAATGCATCCCTAAAACGTATCTTGAACAGGAAGAAGCGGCTGTTTCGGCAAACTAAAAAATGAAACACAGCTGATAGCTGGCATGCGTATCAGCAGGTTGCTTCACTGTTTGAAAACGCAGTCAAAGAAGCTAAACGCGTTTTCTTTTACAATACACTTCCATCTCTGCTGACTGAAAATACTAAAAAAATTTGGATAACTGTCAAGGCTTCCCAATGTAACACAATATCGTTAACTAAGTTAGATGGTGGTGTTGTTCCGCAAGAAGAATCTTCTACTGCACTCAATGAAGTGTTTTCGAAATCATTTTTGCATAACGTGTTGCCCTGTGCTTCTCTACCTGAAGTTGTTAAGATCAATTTTCCTCAGATGGAGCCCTTGTTAATTGATTACGATAGTGTCGTGAACTAGATTCGTAAGTTACAGATCTCGTCATCGTCAGGAATAGACGATATTAATTCTAAGTTTTTGAAAAATACCGAAGTGTACTCATCCATAATTCTGTGCAACATCTTTTCGCAATCTAAAATCCTTTGGTAATCAGCACGATAGAATAAAGTCGGCAAGGTGGTTCCATTATTTAAGTCTGGCGTCGTGAATTCACCTTTAAATTACAGGCCGATTTCTCTAACAAGTGTGCCATGAAAAATTCTAGAGCATATAATATACTCTAATCTCGTCAACTTGCTAGAAACAAATTCGTTTTGTTCATCTCGTCAGCATGGGTTCCGTAAATTGTTTTCCTGTGGTACTAAACTTAGTTCATTTAAACATGAAATCGGTACCGCGTTGGATAATGGATTTCACATTGACACCATCTTCATAGACTCTTCTAAAGCATTTGATCTCGTCTCTAACGAATTACTTTGTCTAAACTTAAATACACTCAACATTGACCGTAATATTATCTCATGGATTGAACGCTTCTTATCGAATAGAACACATTTTGTCGCGGCTAACAATTCTGACTCTTCGCTTTGCCCTGTCAGTTCCGGGATGTCGCAAGGTTCTGTTCTCGGACCCTTGCTTTTTCTGATTTATATTAATGATTTGCCTAAGTGTGTAGCGTCCTCCATAAGGTTATTTGGAGACGAATTGTGTCATCTACAGAGTAATATCATCAAATTCTTACACTAAAACTACAATCTGATCTAGACACGGTAACTAACTGGTGCGACACTTCGAAAATGCCACTTAACAGCCAAAAGTGCAAACTAATGAGGATTTCCCGCCATACTGCTTCGTCTAACCTATCCAACAATCACTTGAAGAACTGTGTACTCGAAGAAGTCAGTTCCTATAAATACTAAGGCGTCCACATAACATCTAATTTTTCCTGGCAAACACACATAAACCACATCATAACAATGCTATCCGTACGCTTGGTTACCTCCGTCGCAATTTCTCTACGGCACTCGCTAACTTAAAGCTACTTCTATACAAAACACTAATACGTCCTAAGCTTGAATATGCCTCTTCTGTATGGGAGCCTGGTTTGGATTACTTAGCAAATGCAACAGACTCTATACAACATCGTAGCGCACGTTTCATTCTTACTAAATTGTCGGACATCAAGCGTAACATCTATCAAGGCAACTTTAAACCTCCCTCTCCTCTCATCCCGTAGGAAGGTAGCACGGTTATCACTGCTGCACAAAATTTATTGCTACAATCCGGAATTAAAAAACTGAACTTTTGTCCGGACCTGCATGCATATCATCTCGTACTGACCATCGCCATAAATTGGGCGTTCCACACTGTCGCACGAACCTATTTTTTTATTCATTTATTCCTAATACTACCAATGAATGGAATCATCTGCCGCCCTCAATTGTTAACATAACCGATACGTCTGCTTTAGAACTACTATTGAAGAATGAATTTGTTAATCCGCACTTTCAATTTTTTTTAAATATTATTATACCTTGTTATCTGCACCTGCTATGCATTTTGATCCACTCCCTTCTTTAACGCCATCGGGCACTGAATTAAGGTACAATAAATAAATAAATAAATAAATAAACAAATGAATAAATAAATAAGTAAATAAATAATTGCGATGCGACGCATAAGCATTGGTCGTGTATTTGGGACACGGGACAACGCGGTACTACAGCGTAGTATCAAACACGAACGTCGGCTTGAAATCAATCGCTTTAACAGCCGCACGGCAATAATCGAGAGGAAAGTATCGGGGTGAACGTCGTAAGGTCAGAAACCACTCGAGGAGCACAAGATTTCGCAACAAAAACTGTATTAGCACAAGAAATAAACAAAACGAACGGCCAGTAAAGTCAGAAAAGGATAGGTTGACAGTTACTAGGGATAGCAAGTTTCCACAAAACAGATGTCGCAGAGCTCACTTTATTTACTAGAAAGGAGATCAAAAATTCGTTAAGCTCCTGTGACACATATTGTCAAGTGGCGAGGATTCTCCGGTGCAGTGCACATTGTGCGATGACGAAGGTTAGGGTGCTCCTCTGATCCCACCGTCCATCTTACTTTCGCTGAGCGAGATACCGAAGTCTACCTTTCCGTCTCGGAGGTAGCCGTCATTTTCCAGCGAGGCAATGTCTGCAGCAAATTGGAGGTGGAAGTGGAGCAGTGAGGGGTCATCGTGGTTGCAGAAACAAGGCTCGGCAGCGGGAGTCAACGAACGTTCATTGAATATTTTTGGATGCATCGCGTACACGCTCCAGAAAGGCGGCCAACACTTAGAGTCCACCAGCATCCCGTTAAACTGGATCTTCAGAACGAGCTCAGCTGCAGAACCGCCGTACTTCCAAACGGCAATGGTAAAGTACGTGTCCTTCATGTGCCGCACCTTAATCTCGGCAAACTGTTTGAAGCCTTCCTGGCACTGAATGATTTCCTCAAAGTTTTCCACGGTCAGCAGATATTCCACGCACCCATATACTTTAATGCGCTCGGGTATCGATAGCGCACTGGTCAACCGCCGAACGTCACAGAAAATAGATCCACAATGAGCAATGACAGAGCTGGAATCAGGCTTCGGGGAAGTTTGCCGCGACTGTTCCAGGTGGGCTAAGTGTTCACACTCTCGACGTATCTCATCTTGTCCCGAGTGCAACGACAGCGACCTCGACGTGCTGGCTTCTTCCAATGGATTTTGCTGAGACGTCCGCTGGTGCGACACGGTCGAGGAAATTGCGGCGCTGATTTGATCCATCTCGCCCGCTAAATTGTGCTCGCATGCCCCGAGCTCGCGAGTGATCTCGGCAAACCTGGCTTCCTGTTTTCTGACTTGTTCTGTCAGCTCATTCAACTGACTCTGAATCACTGGCAGCAGCTGGTCGTGGTTAAGGCATCCCAACATGGCCTTCACGTCTTCAAGGGCAGTGTTCAAGTCTTGAAGGGTCAGTGCTGTAGGTTGCGATGTCTCTGTGATCGCTGAAGAAACACCGGCCCTGCATCCGTTCACGTAGTGCCTTGGCAGGTCTTTGTGCTGGACTCCCTCGCCGCATCGCAAACATTCCACGGTGTGAGATGCGCATTCGTTCTCGTAGTGTTGCAGCATGCGGTCCATGGTGCCCGTGTACTCGCAGCCGTGCGCTCCGTTCCAGCAGTACACCTTAACAGAATATAAAATATGTAAATAACCCACATTAAAATTTTTGGCCGACAAACTATTTTTACTACAGGCGACTTCTATACCCGTCCCTAACTTTTAGAACATACCTTTACGTGAATTACGGTGTGTACCACCGTTATCGCCAGATTCTTTGGGGAAGCAATTATGCTCAAAATCAACAAGTAGTATCTGTCGATAAATTTGAAGCTATAAGCAACAACACTTAGTTTGGTTTCTTAGCGCTTTTTCTCCCTTTCCTTCCTTGCCTTGTTATGCCAGCCGGCGTGTCAGACGCCGTTGAAACACTGGCTAACACGCGGGCGTTGACACGTGATTGGCAGACGGCCGGGCCCCTGGCGTTGTGCACAGCACTCCATCATTCTCAGTTCGACACGCTAACACACCTTCGCTCGTTGTCGCACCCGCCCGCCTTACGCCCTCTCCCCTTTATTTGAACGCCATTACATATACGGTGGCGGGGAAAGCATAAGTCGCCTCGAAGACGAGTCCACTGGTCGAAACGTTGGCTCCTGCTTTCACCTTGTTCTCGTTTTGATCATCGTCTTGAATTTCCATCTCCCGCCTTCCCCGTGTTTTCCCTACAGTCAATTTGTGTTGCTCTATTGTGTTAGTTTTGATAAACGCTAAAGAGTAACATCTGGTGAGGGTGAATTTTTGTATTAGTGTTCGGCAATGGTAAAAGGGGCACTCTAATTGTTAGGCGTGCAGATATGCCGCAGCGGAAATATGGGAATACTAATGCATAATTGCCTTCCGCCCCCCCCCCCCGAAAAAAGAAATAACAATAAAGAAAGAAGTGACAGAAATTCTTTCATTGGACCTCACCTTCACGGTGTTCGCTTTCCTGGCCGGGAATTCATAACCGACGCACTCCCCTTCTTCGAATGCCTCTCGATCCAACGGACACCGACCGACGCTCCCTTCGAGACTGGCTGAGTGGCAAGATTGGCACAGAGCGTGCGAGCACGGCAACAGCACCATCCGTTTGGGGATCATGCGGCAGAGGCCGCACACACGTGAACTGGGAACTTCGTCGACGAACCGCGTCGGTCGCCAGTTGACGCCGGAGACGACATGGTCGCGAAAACGGTGCACTCGTCCCTGTTCACGATCCGGCATGGCGGTGTCTTCGGGCACGAATACTACGCTCGCGCAAGAGCGTGGTGGCTTCTTTTACCGAGCTTATCGCTACTCAGTTGTGTCAGACACTTTGCCTTGATCAGCGTCAACGAGAGGTAGAATGAGCCCTGCACCCACTATCGAGTAGATTGGTTAACTGTTATCGCACTTATCGCCTCCGCAACGCGGCGATGAACAACTGCTTCGTTACCGTCAGCGATAGCCGTTACATCTCCCGCCGATTCTGTTGTATCGTAGGTGTAGGGGTAGCTGGGTCAGGTTAAAGCCCTACATCCACGCGCCACCGCCGACCAGGTTAAGTACCGCCAACCTACCCTCCTCCTCCACGCTCCTCTCCCACTCACACCCTCAGCTTCCGGCGTCAAGCGGAACTTACGTAGCTTCAGCTTCCTGTTCCGAGTGGAAGTGACGCTATGCCTTTAGCGTTGTTTACTTTCGCGTCTATGGAGAGGCTTTAATTGCACTAGCTGCGGTTGAAACTGTTAATACGATTCCATCCAAGAACCACCCCCTATTGTAATCGGCGATCTGGTCGTGTTCGCTGCTTCGCGTCAACCTGCGACGGGTTGTGCCACGAGAGACAACGTACAGTGGAATGTAGTGCCTGGGTGCTTGGAGACCGCTCCCGTTTTTCGTGCATTTGGAAAACAGCGACCGCAAACTACTACTTCAGCGGAATACAACAGCTTGTCCCCTTTGAATTCTTCTTGTTTTGAAGCATACATCCCCTCCAGCCAGCACGTATGGAGGGACTTTAGTGAAGGAGTTCGCGACGCCAATTTGTACGGCAGACGCATAGAGTTTATGCTGTTGATTCTGAGGTTGAACTTGTCTCGTACGGCAGATCGAAGGTAACGAACGTCCCAAGTGCGTGCATTGCGTGAAGAACTGCAATGACGTGAAGCTATGAAATATAACAAGTTCACATTTTCGTGGAGGGCATTCAGTGACATGGTGAAAACATGTGTGCTTTTCTTGTGCGATATGAGTGGAGGTGTGCAGTGAATTGGTGCGTGCGCGCGTGTTGTAACGCGTGCAAAGGTGTACGGCGAATTGTGTTAGTGTTGTGACGCGAGCAGATGTGTACGGCGAATTATGTTCGTGTGTTGTGCCCCAGCCCATGGCTCTCCGCACTTTGTCAGAGAAAGGGGACGACAGGCAAGGCGTGCGGGCGCAGCGTACGCAAACAAGCACGTAGATGCACACGAATGACGCTTGGTGGAATGGCTAGAGCGAGCTACTCAAATTAGCACCGGTTGCTAAGCACGGGCGTCTCACCATCGTCTGCAATCACAGTGGAAATTCTCGCAGCGCAACTCCAGGAAGCGTAAGCGCCGGAACCGGAAATCTTAAAACCGGAAATGCCGGAACCGGAAATGCCGGAAGCGGAAATGCCGGAACCGGATTTGTTGTGAGGGGAAAAGGCGGTTGTCGCTACTTAAGAAAGCGGCGGTGGCGCGTGGATGGAGGGGCTTTAGGTCAGGTGGCCAGACGCACCGAGCCCCACTCGGGGGCCCTCCGTCCCAAAAGAACAACCACGACTTCAATCGTCTGCGATCACATCCCTGACTTCTCTGTGTGTGTCCCTTGACAGCTAACAGCCTTTTTATTGCCATGACGACGTCACGTATGACGTAACAACAAAACCGAAACTAGAAACGAAACCAACTGCACAACAACACAACATACACGTTCCCTTAAAAGAAAGAAAGAAACAAGGAAACAAACTTGAACACTTCACAAAGAGTCTAAGAGGTCACAATGTCACTCAGCCATGCTGGAGGTCGGCGAATTCTAATTCTGCGTTCCGACTGTGCTGTAGCACTTCTGGATGTTGATGGGGACTCTAGTTGATGTTCCTCTCCTCTTAGCTCGTTTTCTGCTTGAGCTGTTCGTTCAGTGGTATCGAGAAGGCCAGGGTGCTCAGCTGGCATAGTTTGGGGCTCGGGAACAACACGAAAACTGGCATACCAGTCACCAGCCACAGGAGCAGCTGTTGTCAACTGTGAGCGTCCTTGACGAACCGTGTACGGCACCTTAGACAGCCTCTCGGCATTCCACGTTTTGTTGTCTTCCAAGGTGAAAGCACTATTTCCCTTTTTACTCACTATCTTCAGGGGTTCACTGTAGGACAAATCGCCTTTCCTCGAAACATGAGGGTCTTTCACCCTCACGAGGTCCCCCGTACGGAACGTTGGCACTTTCGCCCCTCTTTTTCTATCTGTATACTCCTTGCTGCTCATTTGTTTATCTCTCACCCTCTTCCGTAATTGGGCAATTTCTGGTGCCGGCTTGTAAAAGAAACCTGGGCCTGGGAATAGGCCCACTATGTCCAACATGGTGCGTGGAGCGCGTCCATGCAAGAGTACAGCTGGTGGAACGCCCGTTGTGGCATGTGGTGTACTGCGATAAACAGCCAGGTACTCCAATACTGCTGTCTCAATAGGTCGATCTTCCAAAACTGCAAGCTGCACGTAGTCTTTCAAGACCCTGTTGAAACGTTCCACCTGTCCGTTACTTTGAGGATGATAAATCGATGAGCAGGAGTGCTTAATTCCGCGCTTTCTGAGAAAATCGTCGAACTGGGTAGACTTCAGTTGCGGTCCATGATCTGTTAATATCTCATCTGGGTACCCCTCTCTGCTGAACACTGTTGTCAAGAATCCGATTACAGCATTACTTGTCACGCTGGAGACAAAGTATACCTCGGGTCACTTGGAATAAAGGTCAATCAACGTTATTGCAAACTTGCAGCTCTCCCTAGCTCTTATAAAAGGACCGACAATGTCCAGCGCTAGTTTCTGCCAAGTACGCTCAGGTAGCGGAATTGGTTCCAGTGGTGCTACTGCGGGCTTCGCTGACTTATCTGCCGCTTGACAGACACTGCAAGACGAGATTGCCTGCTCTACTTGTTTGTCGAGTCCTAGCTGGCCACCGATACTACTCGCGAAGCCTCTGCTTTGTGCGCACAATTCCTTGGTGACCTTCATGCGCCGACTCCACGAGCGTTGATGCCAATGCAGCTGGTATGACCAGGCGCTCATCCCGCAATAGAAGGCTGTCCATAACTGCCAACTCATCCCGTACGTAGAAAAAGGGCCGCAACTCAGGCTGAAGACTGCATTTCGCCGGCCACCTAGTTGTTACGTAAGTCATCACCTGCTGTAGCAGCAAGTCGGATTGAACAGCTTCCTGAAGTTGTGCCTTTGTGATGCAGGTGGAAACAAGCGACACAACTTCTTCCTCTTGTTCTTGTACGTTTGACAGAGGCAATCGTGATAGAGCATCCGCCACCTTGTTATCACTTCCACGCTGGTATAGTACATCAAAATTGTAGTACAGTAGACGTGCCGACCATCTTGCAATTCGGGTAGACCGGCGGCCTGTGCCCCGGGATGAGAGGAGAGTAACCAGAGCTTGGTGATCAGTTCGTAGCTCGAACTTCCTTCCCCAAAGAAAAACGTGCCAGTGTTCACACGCCCATACGCATGCGAGTGCCTCCTTTTCTCCTACCGAGTACTTGCGCTCCGCTTGCGACAGCGTTCGAGATGCGAAGGCAACGGTGCGGAGTTCATTTCCGTACCTCTGTTGTAGCACTGCTCCCAGACCGTGGTCGGAAGCATCTGTAGTCACTACCGGAAGTAGCGAGGGGTTAAACATGTGCACGGCCTTGCTTGTTGCGAGTAGTTGCTTCACCGCACGGAAGCTTTGAGCAGCCTTGTCGTCCCAGGAAAAAATGGCTGTGGCTTAGCTAAGGTTAAGCCCAGGATGCGAAGCATACTAGCCTTTATTTTAGTTGTTGAACCACTGTTTAGCCTGGTGAACTGCTGTTGCTTGGCTATATTTGGTTCGGCTAGACGAAGAAACAACTCATGCAGGCGAGCGCACGAGTTGAGCCTCCGAATGGGAGCGCGGGGAGGTGTTCCAGACAACCGGACTGGCCCCTGCGAGAGACGCGCGCCCATCATTGCGCCGCGGAGGCGTTCCTGACAACACACCACGCTTCTGCTGGAGACGCGCGCCCATAGGCGTGCCGAGGAGGCGTTTTGCAGCTCTTATGACGTCATATGGTAGCTACGCGGCCGTGCGCGGCGCAGCAAGGAAGAGCGTGGTTGTGCGGCTAGTATGCTTCGCATAAAAGAAGCTCCTTGACGAAGTAACTCGCGCATATAGGCTCCACGACATCAGCAAAGTGAGGAACAAACTCGGCATAATAGCTGACAAGTCCAAGGAACGAACGTAGCTCTGTGGTGTTCGTGGGCGCTGGGGCATGAACAATAGCTTCAACCTTCGATTTCAAGGGTGACAAGCCATTGTGGCTGACGACATGTCCCAAGAATGTCAGTTCTTGCACATTGAACAAGCACTTTTCGTTAAGCCGCAGGCCAGCCGCTGAGATGCACTGAAGAACATCATGAAGGTTTGCAGAGTACTCAGCCGCAGATTTACCGTAGACGATAATATCGTCTATGTAGCAAAGTACACCCTTGCAGCCTCTCAGGATTGAAGTCATCTTCTGAAAAGCGGCTGGTGCAGAGGCGAGGCCGAAACACACTCGACGGAACCGAAAAAGACCGTCATGCGTAATGAATGTCGTCAGATCGCGGCTTTCAGGCTTTAATTCCACTTGATGGTAGGCTGATGCCAAGTCGATTTTTGAAGTGTGTTGCCCCTGCTAGCTGATGTAGTAGGTCGTCACTATGTGGAAGAGGAAATCCGTCAACGATGATAGCTTTGTTGGCTTCACGAAGGTCCACACAAAGCCAAATGCTGCTGTTCTTCTTTCGGACAACTACCACCGGAGAAATCCATTCTGAAGCATCCACTTTCTCGATTATGCCTGCTTGCTCAAGCCGCTGTACTTCAGCAGAAACTTGTTCCCGAAGGGCCAGAGGAAGTAGACGTAGCTTAGCGGCCACTGGGGTCACATTCACCTTGCGGTTGATGTGATGAGCAAAGCCTTTTACTAGTCCTGTCTCATCTGAGAACAAGTGGCTGAATTTCTCGCGAAATTCCAGAGGTAGAAGGTCCGAAGCAACACTTTTCATTTGCAGGCATTTCAACTCAGCCCCATGTATATGCAAGTCCAGGCTGCTGATGGCGTCCATTCCAAGTACTGCGGTTCCCTGCTGTACAACATACAGGAGAACAGGGACAGTGCGTTGCGTGTAAGCAACGGTAGCGGAGAAACATCCCTTCACTGTGATCTTCCCGTTAGAATAATCCAATGAAGCAACAGCAGGTGATAGCAACGCTTTCCTACTTTGAAAATGCTTCATGTAAATGTCCTCCGTTATTATGGATACTGACGACCCTGTATCTACTAAAACGTTCACAGGAACGCCTTCAACTTGCAGTTCGATGGAAATGCTGAGGCGCGAAACGCCGGTCGAGACATGTAGCAGCGTCACACGATGCTCGGCGTCCGCTTGCACTTGCGTTACGCGTTGCTCGGCGTCCTCTTGCACTTCCCTCACGCTCTCCTTAAATTCCGAACTGCGGCACGTAGCCTGAAAGTGACCTGTTTTTCCGCACCCAGAGCATTTCTTATGTTTAGCCTTGCAATTCGGTGAAATTGCCAAATGTCGAGTAGACCCGCAGCGGTAGCAACGACGCTGATTCGTATCCCTTGCAGACGCCGGCTGCGTCTGTTGACGTTTTCGCGGCGAGGGCATGAACTCTTTACGGCGACCGTCACGCGACTTCGACGCCGAAGCGCCTGAATGTCGTACATACTTCACCTCCTCCGCTGCGCCGAACTCTCGAAGGCTCTTCCAAGTTGCTTCGTAATGTTCTGCTATCGTAACTACCCTGTCCAAGGTCAGCGTTGCGCCTTCGAAAAGGAAACGCTCACGAAGCCTGTCCGATGCGATACCAGAAATGAGTTAGTCGCGGACAGCTATGTCGGAGGGTGCCTCGAACTCACAGTTCTTTGCTAGTTCGCGTAAATTAGCAATGTCGAGATCAGTAGGCTCACCCGGATTTTGTATCCTCTGTTTGAAGCGGTGCCGTTCGACAAGCACATTTGTCGTGGTTGAGAACAGGCGGTCACAAATGCACAGCGCGTCTTGAAATGCATCTTCCGCCGCTGTAAGTTGACTTGTAGAAGTAGTATGCTGATCTGGGATTGGCACCGTGGGAGTAGTAGCAGAGTAGTAGCAGCGTTCATCGACGCGTTGCGGAATTTACGTTGCCCCTCGACGCCAAGCGAATGCAGAAGTATGGCTCTCCGCCGAGAAGCAGCAAACTCGGTGGCACCCGACGCTTCCAAGTAGGGAGAAAATGGTTCCTTGCACTGCTTCCATGGTATGGGTGGCTGACCGGAGATTTCCAGAAATGCAGGCGGAGGCGTAAGTCCCGCGAAAGTCATCGTAAGGCCTAGCTCGTCGCCAATATGTTGTATCGTAGGTGTAGGGGTAGCTGGGTCAGGTGGCCAGACGCACCGAGCCACACTCGGGGGCCCTCCGTCCCAAAAGAACAACCACGACTTCAATCGTCTGTGATCACATCCCTCACTTTTCTGTGTATGTCCCTTGACAGCACCAGCCTTTTTATTGCCGTTATGACGTCACATATGACGTAACAACAAAACCGAAACTAGAAACGAAACCAACTGCACAACAACACAACAGATTCCGCAGCAGCGGATGCATATCGGCGCGTTGCAAGTTCTAGGCGGTGCCCTGTCTACTGGACCCTTGCGCCATCCGACGAATAGCTGCTCAAATGCGGTAGGATTACTGAATGCGTCAGCAGATTGCGCTGTGTGTTTGGCACCCTGCCAAACGGTAGTGATGGCGCAAAACAGCGTGCTGATATTAATTTTAGCCGGGTTTCGGGAATTACAATATCGTGACAGCTTTTTTCGTGCAAAGAATTTGGAGAAAGGATGTCGTCTATTTGAAGCGGAGCACGTGAGGGAACTGCTGAACTCGCACTGATCGTAAGTGACTGCTAGGTGCATTCCGCAAACGAAAAGCACCACACAAGCGAGATGGGTGAAGGTCGGCGTAAGTTACTTCGTTATATACGATGTGGATGCATGAAATTATAGGCGACATTGATCCTTGCAGATCGGCGGCTGCAGACAAATCTTAGCGGGGAGCTGCGATTGACGTGCTGGCATCGCAGGGAAGTGCAAGCACGCCGCAGTAGTTGCCCTGTACATACAGGACGGCAAATGCGACTCCAAAACATCTCATCTAACTAAGAACGTGGGGCGTACCAACGTCTCGTAAACACACAAAAAGTGAGGAACTTACCAGTTTTGTTAAGACTACGTTAAGAAAATATTTTCGCCCAAATTACTGGAAATTCGAGACTTGTTGCAATTTTTCGGTGCTTGCAAAGCACGTTCCAATAAAGCACGTTGTCAAATATTTTGGTGATCTCAACTGCCCCTGCGCCGATATGCTGGGCGTAGGAGGGTGTACGCCAGCTGAGCCAGGTGCAACCCCTCGTAGCTCTCAGCAAGCCCTGGCGCTGCTTGAATGGGAGAGGATTGGGAAAGAGTTCCACAGCTTTACTTCGGGACAGTGTGGACACAAACTACTTTGTTTACTGCATATGCTGGTAAGCACTATAGGTGTCCCGTTGCTGCCATCGTTGCTGTAAAAGCAAGGAATTCAGCGTTAACGAATTTGGCCTAACGCCGGAACATAAAACAGTCTGCTGTCGGACAAGCGCGATCCAGCGTTGACGCCGTTCTACTTCATACGATCGGCTCGGGAACCTGTAAAACTGTTCCTCGCGATGCATTAACATTGGACGTGTATTTCGGACACAGGACAATGCGTGATACTAAAGCGTAATATCAAATACGAACGTCGCCTCGAAATCAATCGCTTTAACAGCCGCACGGCAATAGTCGAGGGAAAAGTATCGAGGTGGCCGCCATAAGTTCAAAAACCAGTCGAGGAGCACATGAGGAGCACAATATTTAGGAACAAAAACTGTATTAGCACAAGAAATAAACAAAATGTACAGCCAGTACAGTCAGAAAACAGTAGGTTGACAGTTACAAAGGACAGCAAATTTAGAAAATGGAATTTCGCAGAGCTGACTTTATTTAGCAGAAAGGAGATAAAAAATTCGTTAAGGTAATGTGACGCAATTCGGGAAGTGGCAAGGAGGATTCTCCGGTGCAGTACACATTCTGCGATAACGAACGCTAGGGTGCTCCTTTGACACCATTGTCCTCTTCGGTATTGTTGAGGAAGATTTCGAACTCTATCTTTCCGTCTCGGAAGTAGCCGTCATTTTTTAGCGAGGCAGTGTCTATACGAAATTGGAGGTGGAAGTGTTCCAATGAGGGATCATCGCGCTTGCAGTAACAACGTCTCACACAGGAAGCCAACGAGCGTTCATTCAATGTTACTTTATCCACCGCTTGCACGTGCCAGAAAGGCGGCCAACACATAGAGTCCACCAGCATCCCGTTAAACTCGATCTCCACAGCCAATTCAGATGGAGAACCATTGTAGAACCAGACGGCAATCGTAAAGTACGTGTCCCTCATGTGCCACACCGTAATCTCAGCAAGCTTTTTATTCCCTCGCTGCAACAGAAGGATTTCCTCGCAGTTTTCTAGGGCCAGGAGATAAGTCGCCCACGAAATTTCTTCAATCCGCGCGGTTGTCGACAGCGCACTGGTCAAATGCCGAACGCCCCCGTAGAAAGTCTCACAGTGAGCAATGACCGGGCTGCAATCAGGCTTCGGGGAAGTTTTCCGCGAGTATTCCAGGTGGACTAAGTGTTCCAACTTTCTTAGTATCAGATCCTGTTCCGAGCGCAACGACAGCGACCTCGACATGCTGACTTCCTCCAATGTATTTTGCTGAGAAATCAGCTGGTGGGACACGGTGGATGAAATCGTGGCGGCAATTTGTTCCATCTCGGCCTTTAAGTTGTGCTCGCATGCTCCCAGCTCGCGAGTAATCTCGGTAAACCTGGCTTCCTGGTTTCTGGCTTGCTCCGTAAGCTCATTCAACTGACTCTGAATCACTGGCAGCAGCTGTTCGTGGTTGAGACATCCCAACATCGCCTTCATGTCTGCAACGGTCAGTGCTGTATGATCCGAGGACTCTGTCATCGCTGAAGAAACACCGGCCCTGCATCCGTTCACGTAGTGCCTTGGCAGTTCTCTGTGCTGGACTCCCACGCCGCATCGCCAACATTCCGTTGTGTGAAATGTGCATTCGTTCTCGTAGTGCTCCAGCATTAATAATATTTGGGGTTTTACATGCCAAAACCACTTTCTGATTATGAGGCACGCCGTAGTGGAGGACTCCGGAAATTTTGACCACCTGGGGTTCTTTAACGTGCACCTAAATCTAAGCACACGGGTGTTTTCGCATTTCGCCCCCATCGAAAAATGCGGCCGCCGTGGCCGGGATTCGATCCCGCGACCTCGTGCTCAGCAGCCCAACACCATAGCCACTGAGCAACCACGGCGGGTAGTGCTCCAGCATGCGCTCCATGGTGCCCGTGTACTCGCAGCCGTGAGCCTCGTTCCAGCAGTACACCTTAAGAGGAAATGAAATAAATAAGTCACAAAGATTAGTTTTTTAACCGACAAAATATTTTTACTAAAGGCGCGTTTCGTCGTTGTCCCGAACTTTTAGCATGTACGTTTACATGAATTTGTGTGAGAACCAGCGTATACGCGAGATCCTTTGGGGCAAGCAAATATGCTCAAAATGAACCAGCAGTATCTGTCGCTCTCTGAACAATAAAGATGCATCAAACACGAATACTAGGTCAAAGTGAGTCACTTAATTATACTTCTAAATCGCAAGACAGCTACTCTCAGACAAGAGTCAACCTTGGTAAGCGAGAATCTAGGACAAATACGCCTATTCTTCAACTATTTTTCCAGCTCCGATCTCATCTACGGGGACAGCAGCATTCTTGTGCAGTGGACACCGCCATCTCCTTTTCGCTTGCTCGCTTGCTACTCAAATAAATGCGGTCATGCACTACTGGCCAAGATATATAGCTGCTATAAGGTGGTTGCGGGAGAAGGGTGGTAGTTGCGCTTGAGGAATAATGTCCTAAAGTAAAAATTTGCAGAAATGGTAGTTTTTCAGTGGCAACACCATATTTTAGAAGAATAACTAGTGAACTTATTTTGTAGTGTAACCAACTTAGCTTTATGATTTCTCATTGGAAATTTCAAGGCAAACAAGAATAATGTTTGAGTAGAAAGTGTTTAACTATCCCTGAATTATCACTGAATTGTCATTGAAGTGATTAATTATCCCTAGTTTCCCTATGAGTTTAGCGCAGAAACGGCAACCCCGGAACGCCAGTGTGATGTCGCACATTTCGAAGTATTGCAGGGTGTCTACCAAGCGTGAAAATCGTGAATGCTCAGGGATTTTGAATTGTTTGGAAATACTCTGGTAAAAGTAAGGGAATGTGTGCTTCTATCAGGGAAAATGAGCTGTAACTTTATTGAAAGCGAACGAAAGCCGCGGTAATGCTGGCTCGAGTAACGGAGAGGAATAACAACGAATCGTCTTTGACGCCGTGTCAACTGAAGGGAGTTGCGGCGTACAGTCATAGGCCGACTTTCCCGACGCCGATAATTCGGACGGCTTCGCGGCACCGCCACGTACCCCTTAGAGTCAGTGTATAAGAGCGTCTGGAATTTCGGACGGAAAAGCCCTTCGTCGTTTGATTTTCTGGACGTTTTGCCGTTACCGCAGATCCATAACGGCAAAGGCACTGCCACCGCCAGTTTGATTATATCTCCGCCTCGAACCGGCGCTCGCACGCAGAACCGTTGGCAGCCGTAGGCCTAGCTACTACGATGTTCGCTATTACGCTTGTTGCCGTTGTGCGCCGTGTTTTGCATTGAACGAATTCGCCGCTGTCAACGATGACACCGACTCCGCCTTTGTGATCCTCGCGATTGGCTTCTAAGCTTGGAAAGACCGGCGCGTTGCATCATGCCGGTTTTCGAAAGTCAGCTTCGCCTCAATATAGAACCGTTAAGCGGTGAAGCATAACCAGCGTAGGAAGGGGCAATTGCCACGGGGCACAGTATGTATTCCTTAAATATACACGCGTGCACCCGCCGTCTCCTGCCACAGTACATATGCCTAACAACTGTACTGAAAAGCCTTCAGAGCTTTTTCGGACGTGCCTGCGGCGATTTCAGACCTTAAGGGCAGTAATAGACATGGCATTCATTTTTTTTCCAACTGGCAGATTTTTCGGACGTTTTCAAGGCCCATAGAGAGGGCGAAAAATCGGATGTTGACTGTACAACTGACCAAGAGGATGCTTCAAATAGTTCGTGGGGCGAACGCGCGGGGGAAGGAACACTAGAAAATAAAGGATCTAGGCACTGAGGAATGAACGCGAAAGGAAGCGCGCCGCCGCTGCTTTGAAGGAGCTTAAGTTTATATAAAGTTTCGGCTGACGCCGAAATGCAGGTGTCCCTCAACCGAACCAAAATAAACTCTTTGAAGCTGTGAAATACAACACTCAGGCGTTGTGCCCAGGCCGGGAGTATGTCAAAAGTATCGGGACAGTTGAGGTTGACTTACCAGCTGTTGTGAGAGAATCTCACTTGTGACAAAGTTTGGGCCTCGTACGAATGAGCTTGCTATCAGTTGATAGAAATAGCTCATGTTCGAAAGTATTTCGTTCTGTATGCGCCCTTTGTATTCGTATTTGAGAATGTTCGACTGGATCTGCGATTGGTCTTACCATATTTTTTTTCGAAGACGTTTTATTCACTGTGCATTTTACTAACTCCTCCCTTCTGTTCCCTTATTGAATAAAATAAACGGTGCTCCTTATTATTCAAACTGCATTAAGTCAATTATTTTTCACGTGCTTAGTAGAAAGTGACAGCATTGGGTGACGTGGTGCCAGGCAATCTTGACATAAAACGAACTTCTCTGTCACTCAGGGAATTTTGCAAGGTGACTTAGGGAAAACCTGGAAAACTCAGGGAATTTGGAAACGTAAACTTGGTAGACACCCTGGTATTCCCTTTTTGTATTCTTACTTATGTGTGACACTAAGAAATAAGTAAACACTGAGTTCCAACAGAATATTTCACATGAGCCTACAGTTAGTTTGTGTTGTTCTATTGTGTTAGTTGGGATAGACGCTAAAAAGTACCATTTAGTCAGGGCGAAATTGTGCACTGCTGTGTAGCGATAGTAAAAGGGGCACTCTAATTGTTAGGCGTGCAGATATGCCGCAGCGGAATTATGCGAATACTAATGCTTAATTGCCTACCCCGCCACCCCCCCCCCCAAAAAAAAAGAAATGAAACTGATAGAAATTGTTGCTTTGCTCCTTACCTTCACCGTGTTCGCTGTTCTGCTAGTTCGACGTCACTGTAGATGACGCGCCCTTTTGGAGGAGGCGGGCTCTCACACGTGCTGCACAGGTGTCAGCGCTCTCTCCGGGGCAGACGACCTTTGCAGCGCAGTCGTCGTTGTATCCATTGTCTGGCGTCCCCGTAGTCAGGTGGTCACGCCCGTCCCCAGCTGGCGCCGCTAAATTCCAGAGCGGACCTCGCACAGGGGCCTCCACCGCGGTCCATTGTCTGGTGTCTCGGAAATCGCATGGGGAGGTTCCTCCAATTACTTCCCCTCGAGAACTCCCCTGAGCTGACTTTTTCCTGTAGTCGCCACGTGTGTCAGCAGACTGTGACGGATCCTGGGGCCCCAAAGCAACCTTTTGCCAGGGTGGCTCCGCCTGCCGCAGACAGACCATGACGACCCGGCAAATTAACCAACAATACACGGGGCGCCAAACGTGGCCAGCCCTGCTGTCGTCACCGGTCCTCCAAACGCGGGGCATGGTCGGTTAGCCTTGTCGTCCTCGCTCGTTCTCTGAAGGGCGCCGCCACCGCGGGTCGGTCGAAGACGTGCAACGGGCTGAAATAGCTGGCACGTTGCCCCCTCGTCAGGCCATTCCTAACAGTTGACGTAACGGAAATCAACGGTGCCATTTTCGTTGGCTGTCTCGTTCTGTAGAGCCCCTTTTCTGCCGCTCTTTTTTGCTATAGAGATCGGCCCGTAGCTTTCGTAAAAGAGAGGAAAAAAGAACGAAGATTGACTACGAGAAGGCGCAGCGCAGAAAAAGAAGGAAAAATTGGAGGACGCTTAAGCTTCGCCTTCAAGAGTGGAACCCGACAGCGTTCCCGTCGACCCGCGAAGGGGTGTAAGACATTGCGCTACGGCGCAGTGATCACTTACGAGGCGCCCGGTATCGGACTTTGCACCCACCAATCACGCGGTGAGTGTCGAGCAACGCAGCGTTCGGCGCTGCAACGAAACCTGCGCCTGAGCAAGCGGAACGAACCGAAGAACACGGTGTCTCGGAGGGGAAAACGATCTGCGCGAGCCAAACATGACAGCCGGGCCGAGACGCGCCTTCGCATCGGTCCCCGCACAGCCCCAATGAGCGCGTGGCGCGCCACTTGTCGGGGCAGCTCCGTGCATTGCGAGGAGGGGGTCTTCTGTGTTTGCCGCAAGATGGCTCTTCGTGTGCGGAAAGCGCAGAAGAAATGTCGCATAAACGTACTTCGCTACGCGTTTAACTGCGACTTCTGTAATTTACATGCTTATAATTACCGATATACACAGCAGTGTAGCTTTCTATGGCACGTTTGTAAGGCAACACCGCATTCACTAGAAGCGTTTTTGTCCCACTTTGAACTATTGCACTCATGGCTGAGTGGTAACGTCTCCGTTTCACACTCCGGAGACCCTGGTTCGATTCCCACCCAACCCAATCTTGCAAGTTGTTTTATTTATGAATTACCTTCCGAGATTTTTCGCTCACGGCCAACGCCGCCGAAGCCGACGACACCGGCTTTTGTGCGACACGAGCTCCTTAATGCTGTCGCATTGAAACAGATGACTCGTTGCGTTCGCGACGGTGCGCGATGCGTCCGCACCCGTGAGTACACAAAAAATTCAAAGGATGCTTAAGCTTCGCCTTTAAGAGAACAGAGGAAGATAAAAGAGGCAGGGAAATGATTTTAGTTCAAAGCTATCGCCACGCGACGGTACCTTCTTTACGGGAATCATGTGGTGGAGGGAATTGTCTCCTGGTATCTCTGTAATATTGTAGAGTTTCAGTGTAGTTCTGTAGGTGCGTCGTCTGGGTTGGACAGCTCTTCCAATGGCGCGCGGTTAGCGAGCTCTCGGGCTACCGCATTAGCCCATTCATTACCATGGAGAGAGGCGTGTCCAGGTGTCCAGACGATAGGCACCCTGTGTAACGCAGTGGGGTGTAATGATGTAAGGATGCGGTGTGTGTAGGGTGTCAACCGCCCTTGTGCCAATGTCCTGCAGGCGGTCTGTGAATCAGTGACGACTGTGATGGGTCCATCCGGTGCCGGCATGGCTAAAGCGTGTGCGATGTCTAGGGCGATAGCAGCCTCTTCCGCCGTGCCACTGTCCACTGTGTTGAGCGTGGCCGAAGCCCTCAGAATGTCTGTACTATCTAGTAGGACTAAACATAGGGCACGTTTCTATGGTTAGCGGGCCACGTCAGTGTATAGGACCGGTGTATTGGATGTGTTATCGCCAAAGAGTCGAGCCAGGGCTTGTGCTCTTGCCTTTCTTCGGCCTTTATGACGGCCAGGGTGCATATTCTGGGGAATTGGGGCACGTGAATTTTGTTGTTAATGCTAAGGGCAAGAAGTGTGCTGTTTTCCTGTTGTGGTTTTCTTGGTGTTTCGTTTCCTAGCCGGAATAGAATGTGGCACCCTGGCATTTTTCGTTGTAGACGTTGCAATTGGCTTTTAAGATGACCTTCGACTAGTTAGCGGATAGTTCTGTGCACACCCAGTCGTAGTAGGAGCTGCGTAGACGCATTTTGGTGTAGTCCCACCGCTGGCTTTAGTGCCGTAGGGAGGAGGGTGTCCATCTGGGTGCATCTTAGTCTGAGTCAGATTATGGTAGGGGAGGTGGTAGGTTAAACGGCTAAATGTGAGGGCTTGCACAATTCGGAGCACGTCTTTTTCTTGGTGTCCTTGTCGGCGGTTTGCAATGCGCTTTATCACGGGAATTACTTGGGTAAGTTGTTGGCAGAGCATGTGTAGGGTATGCGTGGCCTTCCCGTTGTGTTGTTTGTGAAAGCCTAGTACGCGTAGTCCGGCTACCCTTGGAATGACGTTGCCATTGAGATGCAATGTGATGGCTATCGGCCTTATTGCGTTTTTTTTAATAGAAGCAGGAGCTCCAACTTCTCATCATACCTTGCTGGTGAAGCAGCGCACTGACACGGACACAGTGAAGACACACAAGAAAAGACGACACTCTGTGTGTCTTCACTGTGTCCCTGTCAGCGCGCTGCTTCACCAGCAAGGTATGATGTTCACTCACTAGCTAGCCCAACTTTCCACATTGCTGAACTCCGACTTCTCAGCTGCGCAGGTGAGTGCATACTTTTGTACTATATTTACAGCTTCCTGTAGTGCGCCTTGAGCGGCGCCGTCTGACCCTGTGGTCACCCAGATTGTAACATCATTGGCGTACAGGGCCTGATGCACGTTCGTATGTTTATCGAAGAGCGGTGGTAGCTTTGCCATCGCCACGTTGAACTGGGTGGGTGAGAGAACCGAACCCTGGGGAGTCCCTCTGCCGGAAAGTTTCGTGATATACGACCGAATATCACGTAGGCCGACGATGGCTGTGCAGTCAGATAGAAAGGCTCGGACATAATCATAGATACGTCTTCCGCATCGGAAGAATGCAAGATTGTTTAGAATGAGGTCATGTGAGACGTTATCGAAGGCCCCTTTGAGGTCCAACGCCAGAACGGTCCTTGTTTGAGCTTTACTTGGACTATGCACAACATCCTCCTTAATTTGTAGGAGTATGTCCTGCCCAGATAACCTAGTCGATAGCCGAATAAGGTATTGGGGAAGAATTGGTTCGCTTCGAGGTGAGGTTGGAGGTGCATTAGAAATACGTGCTCGAAGTGTTTGCCAATACACGAAGTCAAGGAAATGGGTCGGAGATTATAGAGGGAAAGCGGTTTGCCGGGTTTCGGAATTAAGGTAATATCGGCGTGTCGCCATTCCTGTGGAAGCGTTCAATTTTTCCAATTGTCGTTGCAGTATGCAGCAAGTTGCCGTACGGCTTCATTGTCGAGGTTGCGCAGCAGTGCATAGTGAATGCCGTCTGCTCCGGGCGCCGTGTTTCGTCTTAAGCCGTGTAGGGCTGCCCTCACTTCTGTCTCTGTAATGTCGCCGTCCAATTGGGTTTCTTCCTCGTGTGGATAGCCTTTGTACTCCGGTCGGTGACCTGTAGCAATGTTTCTCTGCTGCAGTGTTTGGAGGAGAGCGTCATCACCCATTTGTTCTTTGTGGATGATAGTGCGGACGGTGTTGGTTGCGTGCGTTTATGTGTGCGTTGAGTTGAGTAGTTTTTTGAAGAGGGACCACGTTTTGGAAGTATTTAATGTGCCATTAAGGCGGTCGCAGAGGTGGTGCCATTTGTTATTAGTGAGTCTAGTGGCGTATTCTTCAGCTTCTGCTGTGATCCGGGCGATTGTTTCAGCCTGCGGTTGTGCCGCTGCCTCTTCCATCGTTTGGTCACGTCTTTTCGAGCATTGCAGCGACGGAGCAGATGTCTCTCCACATCCCGTGTCTCCGTTGTTGTAGTAAGTTGCTTAGTGGCAGCTTTAAATTCTGCTTGTAGCTGTTGTGTCCACTCGTGTAGAGATCGCGCGTCGTGTTGTTGAGATTTGGTTTTGTTGCGCTGGAAAGCGTCCCAGTCCGTTATTTTACTTGGGCGTTCTGGGGTGCGTATGGCCACCAGTTGGACTTCTGTGGCTGGAATGCTGTGGTTACTACCAAGATTCTCCATTAGGTTGTTCCAGGAGCATTGAGTCAACCCTTTGACCATTGTAAGGCCAGAGCACGTATCCGTGCTTACGCTGTTGCCCATTCTGGTTAATGTGTCAGGTTCTGTCAGCAAAGTGAATTGATGAAGGTTCATGGCGTGGTCCAGAAGGCGGCCTTTCGGAGTTTCTGTTTGGTACCCGCAAGCTGGGTGGGACGTATTGAAATCTCCCAGAATAATCAATTTTTTGGCTTGTTTACTGGCGTCCCAAAAAATGTTGTCCGAAGTCGTCTCGTCACGATATAGGTGCACTGTAGATATTAAGCAAAAACAAGCTGGTTTGATATCCATTCCTAGGTACAATTTGTAAGAGCACATCCGGAATATGGGAGCTGTCCAGCGTGTGCTCGATCACTTGATTTGTTTGGCCGCAAGGGTGGTAGCTAGTGGTGGTTTGGTTGTGTCATGCTTGTCGGTACCTGGAAACGCTTGCCGCGAACGGCTAGCTTTGTGGTTGAACCACGGCCTCTTGCATGGGCCGCGATGCGGCGGAGGCGAGCGCCAGCTGGAGTTAGTTCAAGGAACCGGGTGCGGTGCTCCGTGGCCCCCAAGACCCCCATCGCGCCGGCGTGCGTAAAATGGTGCATGCCGCGGCCGGTTTGTGTGTGTGAAGTGGTTTTCTTGAGTTTTCGCGTAGCAGAATTATGTTTTCTGGTATAGTCAAATTACAGTCCCAGAGCTATCATGTCATATCTGTAGGTTGTGTGCATGTCGTAGTTTACGATTTTTCTGCGTAATTTAGCTTGAGAAATTCAATTAGTCAGTGCCTTGCACCATATTGGCACGCACTAGTTACGCTAGAAGTCGAGGAAGAAGAAGTGTGCGTGGTAGCTGCTGCAAAAACGAACTGTAAACGGCCGTTCGCCTAGGACTGACTGAGTGGCTTTTCCTCTCGTGACAAACTGGTGGAGGTGCTGGGTACGCATCCATCATATGCCTACGGGTCCTCAACCAGAAGCTACCGATGCCAGTACCTCGGGGACGGCAGAAATCTATCGAAGCAGCCGTCGCCTCCAAGGTCTTCCACCGCAATACAGCCCCCTGGCAAGCTCCGTGAGGAAGATGTCAACAACTACCGCAAGCTAAACCGAGGGGATTCCAAATGCTGCCGTACCATGCATTCTCAACGCGCCTCGCACGCCTAACCCGTTCCATGGCGATGCCTTTGAGGACGTTGAAGAGTAGTTGGACCATTTCGACCGGGTCGCCGCCTTTAACGACTGGGATGATCGCCGTAAGTTGAAGAACGTCTACTTTTCCCTTTTAGACGCGGCGAGAGTATGGTACGAGAACCACGAAGCCTCATTTACCAGCTGGCAGGAGTTTTACCGACTGCTTTGCGAAGCCTTCTGCACTCCCGAAAGGAAAGAAAGAGCGGAACAGGCACTGTCTTCGAGGTTCCAAATGCCAAACGAAACCGTCGCCATGTTCGTCGAAGACATGACGCGATTGTTCCGTCGGGCCGATCCACTAATGCCAGAAGACAAGAAGGTGCGTCTGTTAATGCGAGGCGTAAAGGAACAGCTTTTCGCGGGCCTCGTGCGCTATCCTCCTACAACAGTCTCTCAGTTCGTTCGTGAGGCAACAGTCATGGAACGTATGCTTCGGCAGCGGCTCTCGCAGTATGAACGCCAGACCACCATGACTGCTGCATGCTCTCTCGTACCTGCAAATGATGACAGGGAGTCCTTCACCGAGCTAATACGACAAATTGTTCGAGAAGAACTGCAAAAGTCCTATGCATCGGCTTCGACACCTCCTAGTGCCGCGGTTCTTACGGATGTCATTCGAGAAGAAATCGGCAAAGTGGTTCATCCCTCGCCACCAACACGACCCGAACCTCCCACGTTCTCGTACGCGGATGCTCTTCGGGCTTGCGCGCCGTCGACGGGCCGTTTTTCGCAGCCGCCTGCTGGGATTTCTTGACGCTCCCAAAGTCCAATCCACCGCACGAATCCGCCAGCACCCTTTCATCCTGGTCCGCGCAAATCTACAGTATGGCGCGCCCCCGACAACAGTCCTTTGTGCTATCACTGCGGGGAGGCTGGTCACATGTATCGTGACTGCCAGTACCAACGGATTGGTCTGCGGGGATACCATCCGGACGCCCGTTGTCCGCGCTATGGCGAACGCCCGCACGAAATCGAGCAATACTTAGAAAGTAACCGGCTTCCTCTTGCCCAACAACGAAGACAGTCACGGTCGCCTTCACCTCGTCGGTACGCGTCACAAAACCGTGCTCGACCCGTCTTTGATTCCGCTGGAGTCAACGGTGGAAGCCCGCGCCGGGGAAACTGAAAACGGTGACCTCCGGGGGTGAGGCCGCTGTCATGCGAACCGTCAAATATCCTCCGCCGACGCCATCCCCTCGCGACGTACCGCTGACGCCTTCATTCGAAACTGCAAAAAGAACTTCTGCTGCTATTACTGCTTCAATCGACGGTTATCCGGTAACTGCACTTGTAGATACGGGAGCTGACTACTCGGTTCTGAGTGCCTCACTGGCCACTCGGCTACGCAAGGTGCTGACAGCGTGGGACGGCCCACATCTGATTACGGCCGGAGGACACCTCGTGTCACCCATTGGACGATGCACCGCCAGAGTTGCAATTTCTACTTCGACTTTCGTAGCGTCTTTCCTTGTGCTGCCCAAGTGTTCTCGGCTAGTTATACTGGGCATGGATTTTCTCCAGGAATATGGGGCGATCATTAACCTTCGTGACTTGTTCGTGACTTTTTCTGACTATGTTTCTTCGGATTCGATTGTGGAGGATGAACATCACCGCGCGGCTTTACGCGTGGTCGATGACTGCGTGACGTTACCGCCTCGAAGTAGCATCTTCGTCCTCGTTGAATGCCCCCAAGAACAACTAGGAATAGGCATTGCCGAAGGTAACCTCACCATATTGCTGGATCGCGAAGTCGGTGTCGCACGAGGTCTCGTAGAGCTCCAACATAGGCAAACCACGATTCTAGTTACCAACTTCAGTGGCGAATACAAGCACTTTGCGAGGCATACCACCATGGCCTACTTTGAAACGGTGGCCGAGTCCGACGCCTGTGCTTCGGTAACGACAATCTCGATTCCGGAACCCAGCGATGTGGACTTGACCAGTCACATCAACGTCAACCCACAGCTAGACCAAAACGAGAAGGAGAGGCTCCTCACTCTGCTATCGTCATTTAGCCACTGTTTCGCCACCACGTCGAAGGTCAAACAGACTCCTTTAATCAAGCACATAATCATCACTGAACCGACCGTCCAACCTGTTCGCCAACACGCTTATCGCGTGTCGCAGAGAGAACAGGATGCTATTCGTCATCAAGTTAAACAAATGCTCGACGATGATGTCATCCAACCATCGACAAGTCCTTGGGCTTCACCTGTTGCATTAGTTAAAAAGAAAGACGGTTCACTGCGATTCTGTGTCGATTATCGCAAACTGAACAAGGTCACGAAAAAAGACGTTTACCCACTTCCTCGAATTGACGACTCCTTGGATCGCCTCCGATATGCCCGTTACTTTTCTTCAATGGATCTGCGTAGTGGGTACTGGCAAATTGAAGTTGACGAACGGGACCAGGAAAAAACGGCGTTTATAACACCCGACGGTCTCTATCAATTTAAGGTCCTCCCTTTTGGATTGTGTTCCACTCCGGCCACATTTCAACGCATGATGGACACAGTTTTATCTGACCTCAAGTGGAACTCGTGTTTAGTCTACTTAGACGATGTAGTTGTTTTTTCCACCACGTTTGAACAACACATCCAGCGGCTTGAGGCGGTTCTTCAAGCTATCCGCACCGCCGGCCTTTCCCTGAAGCCCGAAAAATGTCACTTTGGCTACGAGGAGCTCAAATTTCTCGGTCATATTGTCAGCAGCACCGGTGTGCGCCCTGACCCTGACAAAGCTATGGCAGTTGCTCTGTTCCCGATACCGAAGACAAAACACGATGTCCGCCGATTTTTAGGGCTTTGCGCGTATTGCCGCCGTTTTGTACCCAATTTTGTGAAATTGCCGAACCTTTGTAACGACTCATCAAGAACGACGTCACATTTGTTTGGGGCCCGGCACAATCCGACGCCTTCCACGACCTTCAGCGACGTCTACAGACACCACCGATCCTTGGTCACTTTTACACCGAGGCTGACACAGAAGTGCATACTGATGCTAGTAACGTTGGTCTCGGAGCGGCACTCGTACAGTTTCAAGCTGGTGTTGAGCGCGTTATTGCGTATGCCAGCCGAAGCTTGTCTGCTGCTGAAAAAAACTACTCAGCAACTGAAAAAGAATGTCTGGCAGTCATATGGGCTATCCAGAAGTTCCGCCCATACCTGTACGGACGCCCCTTCCGTGTCGTCAGCGACCACCACTCTCTCTGCTGGCTGGCGAATCTCAAAGATCCTTCAGGCCGTCTCGCGAGATGGAGCCTTCGGTTGCAGGAATTTGATGTGACCATCGTCTATAAGTCTGGCCAGAAACACACTGACGCCGACTGTCTGTCCCGCGCCCCCGTCGAAGCCGCACCACTAGATACTGACGACGATTCTGGTTTTCTTTGTACTCTTCCGTCTTTAAACCTTGCTCAACAGCAACGCCAAGATTCCGAGCTCCAGCCCTTGATTGAATACCTTGAAGGAAGCCGCCCACAACCCCCACGCAGTTCGCGCGTCACTTGTCCGCTTTCTGCCTACGTGGCGACATCCTATACAAGCAGAACTTTCACCCTACGGCAACCGTTTTCCTGCTCGTTGTTCCCGCTACTCTCCGCAACAACGTTCTACGTGCATGCCACGGCGAACCAACGTCCGGACATCTTGGTTTCACGCGTACTCTCGCGAGGATCAAGCAGAAGTACTATTGGCGAAAACTCACAAAAACCGTGAAGCAGTACGTCAGAAGTTGTCGAGATTGCCATCGTCGCAAAGTTCCACCACTGAGACCAGCCGGTCTGCTTCAGCCTGTCCGACCTCCTTGCTCACCTTTTGAACAAGTCGGGATGGATTTACTCGGCCCATTTCCCAAGTCTTCGGCTGATAACCGCTGGATCGTTGTCGCCACCGATTACCTCACTCGATACTGCGAAACACAAGCCGTTCAGCGAGCTACTGCTTCAGATGTTGCTAACTTCTTTATCAAACATATCGTCCTTCGACATGGTGCTCCCACTGTCGTCATCACAGACCGTGGTACGGCCTTCACTGCCCAGTTGGTCCGAGATATTCTGCAGCTGAGCGGAACAACGCACCGTACGGCAACTGCGTATCACCCGCAGACTAACGGTTTAACTGAGCGTCTCAACAAAACGATTGCGGATATGCTTTCCATGTATGTTGCCACGGATCATAAAAATTGGGACGAACTGCTCCCATATGTGACATTCGCGTACAACACTGCCCTACAAGAAACCACCGGGTTTCCTCCTTTTCGTCTAGTCTACGGACGCGACGTCACCACTATGCTCGACGTGATGCTCCTACCAACTTCGTCTCAACCTACCGCACCAGATACAGCCGCCTTTGTTCAGCGTGCCGAAGCAGCGCGGCACCTTGCGCGGCAACGAATTCTATCCCGACAAAGTCAAGATGCTCGTCGATACAACATATGCCATCGAGACGTCACATACAAACCGGGAGATCTTGTAAGGGTTTGGACCCCTATACGTCAAAGAGGCCGGTCAAAAAAATTATTGCGCCGATACTTTGGACCCTACATAGTTTTGCGTCGTCGAAGTCCTGTCAACTACGAAGTTATTCCAGCCGACACTTCGCACCACTCCCGTAGACCACATTCCTCTGACATTGTTCACGTTACCAGGATGAAGCCCTACCATTCGCGCTGACTCTCATCCACAAACTTTGTGATGCGGCCCCTGTCGTCACGTCCATTGTCTTACTCATTTCTTTTATTTTTTCCTTGTGGCATTTAAGATCTCCCCAACTTTATTTATTTATTTTATTTTATTTATTTTATTTTATTTATTTTTTTGGAGGGAGGGGTAATGGCACGCACTAGTTACGCTAGAAGTCGAGGAAGAAGAAGTGTGCGTGGTAGCTGCTGCAAAAACGAACTGTAAACGGCCGTTCGCTTAGGACTGACTGACTGGCTTTTCCTCTCGTGACAATATAGAAGTCCTGGATATACGTGGTTGCAAAATCTTTTTGCCGATGCGACACCGGACGCAGGATTTCCTGCGACACGGGCTCCCTAACGCTATCGCGTTGTAGACAATCCGCAGCGGCGCGCGCCAGTTCACGCTTCGCATGGTTGTGCCCGTCGAAGCCGCCACAGCGCCAGTCGTAGCAGGGCTACCTCGCGGCTACTCTCGGATATCGCCGACGCGCAAGGAGGAAGCGAGGAAACATGTACTGAATAAAAAAAAAACTTGAATAACACGATAAAATATGAATAACGCGAATAACACACGGCATGAAAACCGGCAAGTTCGGTGCAGTCTTGTTTGCTTGCCCTAACGAGGCAATCACTGCATCAGTACGAACTCGACAGGCGCACCCGAACGCTTTCTGCTTTCCTTTGTTCCACATCGAAACGCAGTTTTGTGTAGACGGGTTGGCCTCCGTGCTTTCCATCCGGAAATAGGACCGAGCAGAATAATAAAATACACAGAAGGGTCGTGAACGGCACTGTTATGCTGTTATCGCAGGTCCGCAGCGGAGCCCGACATGAAGCATACTATCGCGTAGCTGACAGAAACAAAACCAGTACCCAACCGATCAAGCTTGCTGTGCAGGAAGTCCTTTCTGTTTAAAGCCGCCATATTACAGCGTCCTTTCTCAAGTGCCTCCGGAAACTTCTACAGCCGAATGTACTCCAAACAAACACTAACTTGTGTCTCCATGAACATCGATCGCAGGGCTCTTGCATGCGCAGCTTCGTCGTTCGCTGGTTGTTGCCGCAGCCAAAGCCAGCACAGTATGCCTCGGATAAGGACCCTTGTAAATACCGCTGACCCGTTGCCGTTAGAACACGTCTAACACAAATAGCTCAGCAGATGCGGCAAGAATAGGTTTCAAGACATAGCAACATGCCAACGTGAATTGCAAGTGCTGCCATTTCAGCCCGTCTTCCGCTGTCCCCACGAGAAGGCAGCACCTGGGGACTATTCTGTAGATGTACACCTTGTGGACATGTCCATTTTGTCTGCTGCTGAAATGCTGATTGACTATGGACGCCTGTCTGCTTTAGATGCATGCCCCAGCCCAGCCGATGAGAATTTCGGCAGCAGACGAAATGAACTTGTTGTAAGAGTATGGGCAGGGCATGTAAAAAGCTTTAGCTGGCCCATGCCGTCCTCCCACTCATCCGCCCTAAGGACGTTATTAAAGAAAGGAACTCGTTTTCATCGAGAACGAGGAGTACTGCGTTTATTTACAATATCTACACGAAGAGTGGTGAACGTTACATCCCATTAGTCCAGCATGAGTGAAGGGAAGCTTACCGAGGGGCCGACAAAGGTCTGCTTCAAAACACCTTGTGCTCCCTAGATCCCTAGACCAGGGAAACTGCCGTCCAACCTTCGTCTAATCGAAGCGTCCAAAGTCGTCGAAGGACTCGCGTTGAGGGCCAGTATTCACATACTCACTCCAGCATTTTTGTTCACTGCAGACGCAGGAAGGAGGGGGGATCTTCGTAGACAGGGGTTGTCACGCTTGACTCAAGCTGGCGCGTCTTGGTTCCTGGGACGACCCCGCAGTTAGCTGGTGCTTTTTGCTCCAGCTAACTGCAGAGTTTCTTGCTCCCGTTGCTCCGTGAAGGCGACAATGAAGCAACAAACAATACTCGGCCCTCCAAACCTGCCTCGCCTTGCTGGCGCCGGTAGTCTGTCCGTGGGAGACGCATTTGTTAATGCATGGAGAGCATATCTGCGTTTCCATGTACATGAATCGGCGAAGTAGAGTTGGAATTGAGCACCAACATGAAATCTAGTGCTTCTAAAGCAGAAACAAAACGCCTTTGCTATATATCGGTCGCTCGCAAATAAAAATAAATAAATAAACTAAAAGAACACAGTCGTTCTCCTTCGGGGGAAGGAAGTTTTCGAGAACGCCAAATCAGATGTAACGTTAATATCTAACAGTTTTGTTATGTTTTGATGACAAAACAATAAATTAATAATCGGCCCTTGGAAATAAAGATTGGTCTAGTACATCATTTATTTTTGCTCCGATTAGGTGAGTGTTTCGGTTGTTTTGCTGCGTTATTTGAGAAATATGGTATAAAAAGCAATATTTTTACAAAGAAAAATTTAACATTCGTCCCTCGTCAAACTATATTTCAATAGTTTCGGAAGGAATAAATTTATTGCGTAGGGACAGAGTTTTGTTGGTACGATCATTACAGTTTTTGGAAGAACGTGACACAAGTTATACCGAGGATAACAAAAAGCGTTCCATAAGAGGGGAGGGCACAGAAGCTATCTGAAGTATCTCCTACTCTGATATCGTATCTAATGAAGCAGCGGTAGACGCCTCACAGCAAACATCGATCCGGGAGGGGCTTTATGCTTGCGATACATACGGGATGTTTAATCACATCGTTAAGATTTATCTTTACAAATCACTTATGACACGTTGCACAATTCCACTGTTTGAGTTATTCACAGAGGGAGACATTATTTGCATGAACAATCAAACTAATAATGCTTATCATGAAAAAATTTTTTTGTTACTTAGCTTTTAAACTACTTCCTTTACGCCACATGTTAATATTTACGAAGTGTAGCCAGTTAATTGTACGGCTATATTCACTAGCAACGAATTCTCAGTAGGACATCAGTGTTGAGATTCGCGTTCCGAAAGTTTGCAACAACATGCAATGCTGCTGCAGTAACTTCCGAGCCTCAATGCGTAAAAAAGCGTTTTTTTGTTGTTTTTGTGTGTGATTGTGGGGCACGCCGTAGTGGGGGATTCCGGATTAATTTTGACCACCGGGGGTTTTTTGAACGTGCACATAAGCGTGCACGCTACACGCGTGTTTTCGTATTTCTTCCCCGTCGAAATGTGGCTGCCGGGTACGGGATTCGTGTCTTCTTTTTTTTTTAAAGGAAGTGAACCAACAGTGCATTTTCACCGCAAGTTTGACTGCGCTGGTCTCAAAGATGGTGCTATACTCTCAAAATTTCGTCAGAAGCGGACGAGCCTGGTGAAATCGCTGGCTTCAGTGCGCATGCGTTGCAGTATATCTGCTCAAGTAATTAGTTGAATACTGATTCAATTCAATTATGTTAATAGTGAAGTATACGCGAATTGGTTTTCCGTTCAATGCATACATCTCCGAGTACTTCAGCGCAATAAGTAGATTTTTGCCGACCTCCACAGGCGATTTAAAAATATGTATTTCTGTCAACGTTAAAATAAAACATGCAGTAGTATAATGCCTTGTTATTCCTCTACGGCATTGCCTTCTGTGGGTATTCGAAATACGAGCACACGGGCCTCGAATCTCTGTTTAAAACAATGAGGAAAAGAACCGCGGCTTCAGATGGGACGTGAGACGAAGCAGTGGACGCGACAGGCGGTGTCTGGATTACGTGAAACACGCCGCCCAAATTTCCAAGCACTGAAGCAGCGCGATCACGCTATCATTTGTGTGTTCTTCTCCTCGCTTATAATTTCTGAAGGGTCGCGGGTTCGATCCCCAGGGGCTACGGTGGGCACGATTAGCTCTTCCTAGGCAGTGTGACGCATCGGAAGCTGATCACAAGGAGTAAACCATTCGAGGATGGCGGAGCGGAAAGGCGAGGCACAGTAAACCGACATTCATGCGATTGCGGAAATCCTTAACGACGATAAATGGTCCATATGGACTTTGGACAAATGGACGAATGGAGTTTTACACTCGGAGCGTTGAACAGGACTGGTCGCTTTTTAAGAATAAATTTAATGAATTGGTGCAAAAATACATACCCCTGCGTGTTGTCCGGTGTAACCATCGAGCAGCGTGGTTTAATGCATCGCTAAAATGTATCTGGAACAGGAAGAAGCAGCTGTTTCGCCAAACTACAAAAAAAGGAACACAAATGATAGCTGGCGTGCGTATCAGTAGGTTGCTTCACTGTTTAAAAACTCTGTCAAAGAAGCTAAACGCGTTTTATTTTACAATACGCTTCCATCTCTGCTGACTGAAAATACTAAAAAATTTTGAAAAACTGTCAAGCGTTCCGAATGTAACACAACATCGTTAACTGATGTAGATAGTTCTATTGTTCCGCAAGAAGAATATTCTTCTGCACTCAATGAAGTGTTTCCTAAATCATTTTTGAATAACGTGTTGCCCTGTGCTTCTCTACCTGAAGTTGTTAGGATGAATTTTTCTCACACGGAACCCTTGTTAATTGATTACGATGTTGTCGTGAAGTTGATCCTTAAGTTAAAGATTTCGTCATCGTCAGAAATAGACGATATTAATTCTAAGTTGTTGAAAAATACCGAAGTGTACTCATCCATAATTTTGTGCAACATCTTTTCCCAATCTATTCGGTCGTTTTCATTACCAAAGGATTTAGAGTCGGCAAGGTGGTTCCATTATTTAAGCCTGGCGACGTGAATTCACCTTTAAACTACAGGCCCATTTCTCTAACTAGTGTGCCATGCAAAATTCTAGAGCATATAATGTACTCTAATCTCATCAACTTCCTAGGAACAAATTCATTTTTTTCTCTACTGGTCAGATTGGTCTCCGTAAATCGCTTTCCCGTGATACTCAACTTATTCCATTTACCCATGAAATAGGTGCCGCGTGGGATAATGGATTTCACATTGACGCCATCTTGTTATACTTTTCTAAAGCATTTGATCTCGTCTCTCACCACTTACTTTGTCTAAAATTAGATACACTCAACATTGACCGTATTATGATCTCATGGATTGAACACTTCTTATCCAATAGAACACAATTTGTCTCAGCTAACAATTTTGACTCTTCGCTGTGTCCTTTCAATTCCGGGGTGCCGGAAGGTTCTGTTCTCGTACTCTTGCTTTTTATTATTTATATTAATGATTTTCCTAACTGTGTAGCGTCCTCCATAAGGTTATTTGCAGACTATTGTGTCATTTACAGAGTATAATCAAATTCTGACAAACTAAAACTGCAATCTGATATAGACAAGGTAAGTAACTGGTGAGACACTTGGAAAATGCGACTTAACAGAGGGTTTCCCGCAATACTGCTTCGTCTAACCTATCCAACTATCACTTGAAGAACTCTGTACTCGAAGAAGTCAGTTCCTATAAATACTTAGGCGTCCACATAGCGTCTAAATTTTCCTGGCAAACACACATAAACCACATCACTAACAATGCTAACCGTATTCTTGGTTACCTCCGTCGCAATTTCTCTATGGCACACACTAACTTAAAGCTACTTCTGTACAAAACACTAATACGTCCTAAGCTTGAATATGCCTCTTCTGTATGGGAGCCTGGCCTGGATAAGTTAAGAAATGCAATAGGGTCTATACAACATCGTAGCGCACGTTTCATTCTTACTAAATTGTCGGACGTCAAGCTTAACATCTATGAAGGCTACTTCAAACCTCCCTCTCCTCTTATCCTGTATAGGAAGTTAGCACGCTTATCACTGCTGCACAAAATTTATTATTACAATCCGGAATTAAAAAGTGAACTTTTGTCCGAACCTGACTACACATAATCGCGTACTCACCATCTCCATAATGTGAGCGTTCCACACTGTCGCACGAACCAATTTTTTATTCATTTATTCCTAAAACTACCAATGAATGGAATCATCTGCCGCCCTCAATTGTTAACATAACCGATACGTCTGCTCTTAGAACTACTATTGAAGAATACTTTTGTTAATCCGCACTTTCAATTTTTTAAAAATAATATTATACCCTGTTATCTGCACATGCTATGTATTTTGATCCACTCCCTTCTTTAACGCCTTAGGGCATTGAATTAAGGTACAATAAATAAATAAATAAACAAATGAATAAACAAATAAATAATTGCGATGCGACGCATAAACATTGGTCTTGTATTTGGGACACGGGACAACGCGGTACTACAGCGTAGTATCAAACACGAATGTCGCCTTGCAATCAATCGCTTGAACAGCCGCACGGCAATAATCTAGAGGAAAGTATCGGGGTGAACGCCATAAGGTCAGAAACCACTCGAGCAACGCAAGGTTTCGCAACACAAACTGTATTAGCACAAGAAATAAACAAAGCGAACGGCCAGTAAAGTCAGAACAGAATAGGTTGACAGTTACTAGTGATAGCAAATTTCCAAAAAAACAGATGTCGCAGAGCTCACTTTATTTACTAGAAAGAAGATCAAAATTTCGTTAAGCTCCTGTGACACATATTGGGAAGCGGCAAGGAGGATTTTCCAGTGCAGTACACATTGTGCGATGACGAAGGTTAGGGGGCTCCTCTGATCCCACCGTACGAATCTGTATGGAATAGGGCGATTTGGATGTCTACGTTTCCGTCTCGGAGGTAACCGTCATTTTTCAGCGAGGCAATGGATATACGAAATTCGAGGTGGAAGTGTAGCAGTGAGGGGTCGCCGCGGTTGCAGAAACAATTGCTGGCAGCGGGAGTCAACAAACGATCATCGGATGTTCGTGAATGCACCGCGCGCACGCTCCAGAAAGGCGGCCAACACGTAGAGTCCACCAGCGTCCCGTTAAACTTGATCTGCAGAGCGAGGGAAGATGTAGAAGTAGCGCCGTACTTCCAAACGGCAATGGCAAAGTACGTGTCCTCCATGTGCGGCACCGTAATCTCGTCAAACTGTTTGAAGGCTTCCTGGCACTGAATGATTTCCTCAAAGTTTTCTAGTGTCAGCAGATATGTCACGCACCCAATTTTTTTAGTGAACTCGGGTATCGACAGCGCACTGCTCAAATGCCGAACGTCACCGTACCAAGGCCCACAATGAGCAATGACACGGGTGGAATCAGGCTTCGGGGAAGTTTGCCGCGACTGTTCCAGGTGGGCTAAGTGTTCACACTTTCGACGTATCTCATCTTCTTGTTCCGAGCGCAACGACAGCGACCTCGACGTGCTGGCTTGCTCCAATGGATTTTGCTGAGATGTCCGCTGGTGCGACACGGTCGAGGAAATCGTGACGGTGATTTGTTCCATCTCGGCCTTTAAATTCTGCTCGCATGCTCTGAGCTCGCGAGTGAACCTAGCTTCCTGGTTTCTGACTTCTTCTTTAAGCTCATTCAACTGACTCTGAATCACTGGCAGCAGCTGGTCGTGGTTGAGGCATCCCAGCATCGCCTTCACGTCTTCAAGGGCAGCGTTCATGTCTTCAAGGGCAGCGTTCACGTCTTCGAGTGTCACTGCTGTAGGTTGCGAGGACTCTGTGATCGCAGTAGAAACACCGGCACTGCATCCGGCCGCGTAGTGCGTTAGCAGGTCTCTGTGCTGGACTCCCTCGCCGCATCGCAAACAGTCCACGGTGTGAAATGTGCACTCGTTCTCGTAGTGTTCCAGCATGCGGTTCATGGTGCCCGTGTACTCGCAGCCGCGCGCTTCGTTCCAGCAGTACACCTTAATAGAAAATAAAGTGTATAAATAACCCACATTAAAGTTTTTGGCTGCTGAGCACGAGGTCGCGGGATCGAATCCCGGCTGCGGCGGCCGCATTTCGATGGGCGTGAAATGCGAAAACACCCGTGTACTTAGATTTAGGTGCACGTTAAAGAACCCCAGGTGGTCGAAATTTCCGGAGTCCTCCACTACGGCATGCCTCATAATCAGAAAGTGGTTTTGGCACGTAAAACCTCAT
Source organism: Dermacentor variabilis (assembly GCF_050947875.1). NCBI lineage: Eukaryota > Metazoa > Arthropoda > Arachnida > Ixodida > Ixodidae > Dermacentor > Dermacentor variabilis. Next base: position 16,939,529 of record NW_027460291.1, on the reverse strand, counting down.
AATTCATTCATAAAGTTTTTGGCCGACAAACTATTTTTACTAAAGACGACTTCTATACCTGTCTCTAACTGTTAGAACATACCTTTACCTGAATTACGGTGTGAACCAGAGTTATCGCCAGATTCTTTGGGGAAGCAAATATGCTCAAAATCAACAAGCAGTATTTGTCGCTGTCTAAACATTAAAGATGCATCAAACACGAATACTAGGTCAAAGTGAATCACTTAGTTATGCTTTTAAATAGCAACACAGCTACTCCCACAGAAGAATGAGCCTTGGTAAGCGAGAATCGAGGAAAAATGCGCCCACTGTTGAACTATTCTTCCAGCTCCAAACTTATCTACGAGGACAGCAGCATTCTTGTGCAGTGGAGACCGCCATATGCTATTCGCAGGCTAGCTTGCTACTCAAACAAATGCGGTCACCCACTACGGGCCAAGTCAGCTGTTATAGGGTGGTTGTGAGGGAGTGGGGGGGGGGGGGTAGTAGTTGAGGAATAATGTATAAATGTAAAATTTTGCTGAAATGCTACTTTTTGAGGAGCAACACCATCTTCGTGAAGATTAACTACTGAATTTATTTTGTAGTGTACCCAACCTCGTTTTCTGAAGTTTCAGTGCAAATTTCAATGGAAAGAAGAATAATGTTTGCATAGAAAGTGATTAACTACACTGAATTGTCACTGAAGTGATTAATTATTACCAATTTCCCTTTGAATTTAACTCAGAAACGACAATCCCAAAACGTCAGTGTGACGTCGCACATTTCAATGTATTGCCTTTTTGTTATTTCTCTCTTTACTGTACACTAAGAAATAAGTAAATACAGAGTTCCAACAGAATATTTCACATGAGCCTACAGCCAGTTTGTGACGATGAGCAAAACGAGAACAAGGTGAAAGCAGAAGCCAACGTTATATATGGGAAAGAGAAAGAAAATACAGAGGATGATACTTTATCCATAAGTTCAAGACATTGCAACGAACAGGCATAAACGTTTCAGAAGGAGCTTTAGAATATATCAGGTATGCTAAATTTGAAGCTATAGGCAACAACACTTAGTTTGATTTCTTAGCGCGTTTCTTTTTTCCCATTTTCCTTCCTTTTTTTCCAGATGGCGTGTCAGACGCCGTTGACACGCCGGCTGACACGCGGGCGTTGACACGTGATTGGCGGACGGCCGGGCCCCTGGCCTTGTGCAGAGCACTCCTTTATTCTCAATGCCACACGCTAACACAGCTTCGCTTGTTGCCGCACCCGCCCGCCTTACGCCCTCTCCCCTTTATTTGAACCCCACCTATATATACTGTGGCGGGGAAAGCATATGTCGCCTTGAAGAAGACGAGTCCACTTGTCGAAACGTTGTTGTCGTTTTTGATCAACGTCCTGAATTTTCATCTGCAGCCTTCCCCGTGTTTTCCCTACAGTCAATTTGTGTTGCTCTATTGTGTTAGTTTTGATGGACGCTAAAGAGTAACATTTGGTGAGGCTGAATTTATGTATTACTGTTCGGCGATGGTAAAAGGGGCACTCTAATCGTTAGACGTGAAGATATGCCACAGCGGAATTGTGGGAATACCAATGCATAACTGCCCTCCGCCCCTCCCCCCTGTTCGCTGTTCTGGTAGGGAATTCATAACCGACGCACTCAGATTCTTCGAATGGCTCTCGATCCAACGGGCACTGCCCAGCAGCCCCTTCGAGACTGGCTGCGTGGCAAGATTGGCACAGAGTGTGACCGCACGGCAACAGCACCGTCCGTTTTGGGATCATGCGGCAGAGGCCGCACACGCGTGAACTGGGAACCTCGTCGACGAGACGCGTCGGTCGCCAGTTGACGCCGGAGACGACGTGGTCGCGAAAACGGTGCACCCGTCCTCGTCCGTGATCCGACATGGTGGCGTCTTCGGGCACGAATCCTACGCTCGCACAAGAGCGTGGTGGCTTCTTTTACCGAGCTTATCGCAACTCAGTGGTGTCAGACACTTTGCGTAGATCGGCGTCAACGAGATCTAGAATGGGCCCTGCACGCGCTATCGCGTAGAATGGCGAACTCTTGTCGCACTTACCGCCTCCGCAACGCTGCAAGAAACAACTGCTTCGTTACTGTCGGCGACTGCCGTTCCACACATCATCCGCCGATTCCGCAGCAGCGGATGCATATCGGCACGTTGCAAGTGCTAAGCGGTGCCCTGTCTACCTAAAGCCCCTTGATAATTTGAAAGTAGCGACACTCTCCTCCTCACGGCGCTTTCCTCCTCGATTCTCCTCACCCGCCGGCTGCGCACGGCACGCTATTCCTCCTGGGCTGCCGCGGACGGGCCGCAGGATTCTATGGAGGCGTGTTCTTTTGGGCCAGTTGCGCGCCCCACTGGGGTTCAAAATTTTGAGAAATGCTAATAACAGCATCGATAAAGCTGAAGGCAACGTTTATGAGGAGGTTGGATTTCTCTTAAAGCCATATGAACGGGGTATACCGATGTAAAGGGAACTTTGGGGCGAGTTCTATGCTCCAGACAATTTTTCTGCCACATGATCAGATGCTTTACTTCGTGCGTCTGATCTAGTATTGCTTGTGACACATCCCTTTGTGCGTGGTTTATAAGCGAAAGCCTTAGACCTCTGTTTCAAGGTCCCGTTGTGAGCTACAGAAAATATCACGTGACCGAAGAAAGGCGAGAAGCGAACCAAAGCATGTGTAGCCGCGCATAGGAGATGATTAATGATTAGCAAAGTAATGATGATTAGTGATTGGATTGAGATGAATTCGGGTGTATTAAGGAGCGTTAAGGTGGATTAAAGTTGATGGAAGTGGATTAAGGTGCATAAAGGAGGACAAGGATGGATTAAGGTCGATGAAGGTGGATTAGGGTGGATGAAGGTGCATTAAGGACGATTATAGTGGATTAGGGTGGATTAAAGTGCATGAAGGAGGATGAGGGTGGATTAAGAAGGATTAAGGTGCATTAAGGATTAGGTGGGCTAATGTGAATTAAAGTGAATGAAGGAGGATTAGGGTGGACTAAGGTAGATGAATGTGGATTAAGGTGAATTAAGGACGATTCTAGTGGATTAGGGTGGATTAAAGTGAATGAGGTAGCAGTAGGGTTGATTAAGGAGGATTAAAGTGCATTAAAGAGGGTTAGAGTAGATTAAGGTCGATGAAGGTGGATTAGGGTGTATTAAGGAGGACTCTCGTGGATTATGGTGGATTAAAGTGAATGAAGGAGGATTAGGGTCGATAAATGTGGATTCAGTGGATTAATGTGCATTAGGAGGATTGTGGTAGTCTAATCGGTCTTAATACTCAATGAACTCTATTTCACCTTAGTCCACCCTAATCCACCTTAATGCTCCTTCATCCACCTTAATCCAGCTTAGTACTCCCAATCCACTTTCATACAACCTAATCAACGTACATCGCCCCTAATGCACATTAGCCTACCATATACGGTCTTAATTCTCTTTATCAATCCGCATCCATCAAAATCCGCCTTAATCCTCCATCCACCCTAATCCTTATTCATACACCTTAATCCAACGTTATCCTGCCTAATAGTCCCAATCTAGCTTAAACCACCCTAATCCACCTCTATCAAGCCTAATCCAGCTCCATTGTCCCTAATCCACCTTAATCTACACTAATCGAACCTAATCGGTCTTAATCCCCCTTTATCAACCCTAATTCACCTTAATCCACATTATTAGACCTTAATCTTACTTTATCCACCTTAATCCTCCCTAATCCTAGTTCATGCACCCTATTCCACCCTAATCGGTCCGAATACCCTTTCATCAACCCTTCACGGTAATCCACCATAATCCGCCTTAATCCTCCTCCACCACCTTAATCTTTATTCATGCATCTTAATCCTTCTTAACGCACTCTAATCGACCTTAATCTTCTTTAATACACTCTAATCGCATTAATCCTCCCTAATCCACCTTATGTCAATCACTAATGATTCATTAATTGGGTAATCATTCTTTCATACAGGGGTGGACATGATTTGGGTCACCTCTGGCCTTCCTTGGGTCACGTGATACTTCCAGTTTACAACGCGACCTTGAAATATAGAGATCTAAAGGCTTTCGGCTTAAAACTAAAAAAAAACAACCCTATGTTGACTAGCTTACGCTTATCACCTGCAATATACGGGTATATTTGCCACTAATTTTTTCAGGGCGCAAAGCAGAATCTATAATGCTGCACTTCCGACTGAATAACAGTTAGCGACGTGCGAGGGGAATATTAAGCATACTGAGGACCACCGCGACAGAAGCGCTGGTGAGCAGGCCGGAAAAACGGAAAAAAAAATGCAGCATTACGGGATGCTGTGCTACGAGCTCTAAGAAAGACGCCTCAGCTCGCAAACAACGCTGTTCTTTGTCGGAATAAAGTTATTTCGGCCAATGTCACGCAGCCACTGCTTCCAGCGCAAGCGGTCACGCTTTCCTTGTGATATCATAAAAACGGCATAGCCATCTTGAGGCTTCTTGCTGCAGTTATATGCTCAGCTGCCCGGCATAGCGCTAGCACAGACAGCAGGAAACACGGCGTAGAACGTTCGCTACGCCGAGCTAAAGCGCCGAGCCAGCCGTGCTCAGGAGGAAAATGGCGCGAAGGAAAAAGAAAAACACAAGCAAAACCCAAGGTACGCGCGTTTCCAAGGGCAACGGCAGGGAGACCAATCGGCGTGCAGAAAAAACGGGGGCAAAACTGGTTACCGCGGGGGGAACGCACAAGGGGCGAGGAGGAGGCGAGGAGGTCGCGCGGCGGCGGCAGAGTTCAAAGAGTGTCGTTACTTTCAAATTATCAAGGGACTTTATGTCTACCGGACCCCTAGCGCCATCTGAGGAATAGCTGCTCAAATGCGGTAGGATTACTGATGGCGGCAGCAGATTCCGCTGTGTGTTTGTCACTCTGCCAAACGGTAGTGATGGCGACAAACAGCATGCTGATATTAATTTTAGCCGGGTTTCGGGAATTACGAGATCTGGACAGCTTTTTTCGTGGAAAGAATTTGGAGAAAGGATGTCGTCTATTTGAAGCGGGGCACGTGAGGGAACTGCTGAACTCCCACGAATCGGAAGTGACTGCTAGTGCATTCCGCAAACGAAAAGCACCGCACAAGCGAGATGCGTGAAGTTCAGCGTAAGTTAGTTACTTGGCTATATACGATGTGGACCCATGAAATTATAGGCGACATTGATTCTTGCAGATCGGCGACTGCAGACAAATCTTAGCGGGGAGCTGCGATTGACGCGCTGGCATCGCAGGGAATGTAAGCACGCCGCGGTAGTTGCCCTGTACACGCAGGACGGCAAATACGACTCCAAAACATCCCATCTAAGAACGTGGGGCGTACCAACGTGTCGTAAGACCTAAAGCCCCTCCATGCACGTTTCCGCCGACCAAGAAAGCGGCGGTGGCGCGTGGATGGAGGGGCTTTAGTAAGACCTACTCGAGGTATCTTCACAGACAGTGGCATTGTCCTCTTGCGAGTCATGGGTGTATTGTTGTACGTACATTTTATGCTTTGCGTATATTTTGTCCTTTGCCCATGGCGTATACTGAAAATCTGGAAGGCTCAGCGCCTTAGCAACAGCGAATGAAGACAATTTGCTGAAACACCGCCGGCGACCCTCTGATATCGCGCCGTGAGGATTATTGCCTTTGCCTGTCACCCACGATAGGTTAAGGTAAGTTAGGCTAGCGTAAAAGGCGCTAGGTGGCGCGGCGTACACTCACAGCGGCTGCAAGGGCGTGGAGCGTCGCTGGCGGCGTTTCAGCCAATGGCGTTCAACCGCGGTTGCTAAGGCGTTGTGCCTTCTAGATTTTCACTAAATGCGGTTCGGTATTGCACTATCTCCGCGATAGTGCAATACCGTAAGACCTACCCGAGGTATTCTAACGTTGGTCACCCCAAACACAAAGTGAGGAACTTACCAGTTTTGTTAGACAACGCTGAGAAAATATTTTCGCCCAAATTACTGGAAATTCGAGACTTGTTATGTTGTTGCAATTTTTCGGTGCGTGCAAAGGAGGTTCCAATAAACCACGTCGTCAAATATTTTGGTGATCTCAACTGCCCCTTAGTCGATATGCTGGGCGCAGGAGGGTGTACGCCAGCTGAGCCAGGTGCAACCCCTCCTCGTAGCTCTCAGCAAGCCCTGGCGCTGTTTGAATGGGAGAGGATTGGGAAAGACTTCCACAGCTTTACTTCGGTACAGTGTGGAAACAGACTACTTTGTTTGCTGCATACGCTGGTACGCACTGTAGGTCTCCGGTTGCTGCCGTCGTTGCTGTAAAAGCAAGGAATTCAGCCTTAACGAACTTGGCCATAACGCCGGAACATAAAACAGTCTGCCGTCGGACAAGCGCGATCCAGCGTTGACGCCATTCTACTTCATACGATCGGCTCGGGAACCTGTAAAACTGTTTCTCGTGAGTTGGTGTACGTGCTGTAGCAGCCCACACGCAAAAACTCGGTTTGCACTTCAACATTGCTGAGAAAAGGCAGCAGCTACGCGCGAAACAGTGCACAGACAGGCTTTCCGAACGCCAGCGGCCCGGTCGTATCCTGCCTAGAGATGGGTCTCTCAGGAGCGAGCCGGATCTTTTGAGCCGCTCTTCTAAAAGAACGAGTGAAGGCTGTTTCACATGCTGCGACTGCAACGACGAAAATCGGTGCTGTCGCACGCGTCGCAATGCGATCTTTAGAGGGCTCATTCCACATGATTGCGATTTCAACAATGCGACTGGTGCGACGCCCAGGGTTGCTTACTGCCAGGTTTCATGACACACGCTGCGTAATTCTTTTATTGTAGTGACTAAAGCGTTTACACTATAATATTATTGACTTCTCTTGATTAGAAGCAAATAATATGTACGTTTACTAATTTAAAAACGCTAAGATTTGTCTTGGGGTGCGCGACGGCGGTTTCTGTAGTTCAGTGCGACATCGCGCACGTAAACAGCTGTTCGCAGGTGGTTGGGCGATTCTTTATTCTATGGTTCAGCGCTGTGTGTTGTCTTATCTACCTTTTATGACCGTTTCGTTCTGCCTGCGCTACAGCAACCTACAAGATGACCTATCGACAAGTTCATATAGCTACCCTCACCGTATATGCAGTATTCGGAATTCGGCTGCCACGAAGTGTGTCAGCCCAACAAGATCCTCGCGCTACCCGTGCTCGGCGTCAGCTTCAGGAGAAATGATGCGTGTATATTGCCCGTCATTGCTCATATGTGGTGCCTGCTCCTAGCCATATTCTTACACCAAACGCAACAAGAAGCACCAACCCGAACGCCCCCGTGTGCCCCTGAATGAAGCCTTAAACGATCTGTGTGATTACGACGTGGAATGAAAATTGTGTTGTGAAATTCAACCTTAGCGCTAGCCTGGTTCGTCCATCGCCGTGCTTGCGCTGCGAATATATATATGGGAGCCCTCTCTAAATATTTCTATAGGCGCAAAAGCCGAGGCATCAAATGTTTCGAGCAGTTACCGTCGCTTTTGTAGAAAACTGTACGTTGTAACATAGCATTCTAGAAGACACGCTTCTCGTCCACTTTGTTATCCCGTGTCTCGCGCTGGTAGTATAGTCGGAGCTTCTAACAAGAAGACCATATCAATACGCGCTATTCGTAATGCAGGATCGTAGGCCCACGGCAGGCGCACTTGCTGTAGAATTTTTCAGCTTTCTGCTCAGCCTCGCACGCCTCTCACGGTTAGCCTGTTTTGTGGAAATAAATATTATTATTGTATTATTAATGTTATTAGATATTATAGTTTCTTCACTGCAATTTATAGCAATCATCCAGATTTCTTAAGCTAGTCATGCATTTAACCTGTATTAGATCAACATTGTTACGACATGCTTATGGGAGTCATTTCAAACTAGATTGCTCAGCCAGAGAAAGTACAAATGCAAGCCTCAATGTTTATTCCAATTTGGTATTCCTAAACAGATTATATTGGCAGAATTTTATGCCTACTTTCATTTCCTGCAATTCAATGTTCAGAGCTGGAAAAACTGATTCCTTTTCTTGCTGTCGAAAGGCTGCTTCAATGTCGATAGCAAGCTATAATTATTCATTTCGAAAGTGTTAAGCAATGACTATATGTCTAAGCTTATGAATGCGTTTTTGTTCCACGAACACAATTAAGTTTTCTTTCTCCCTCTCATTGACAGCCATCGAATGAAACCGTTCACTTTCATAGGTATCAGGATGCAAACATTCTGGAGTTTGTCCTGAGCATTTGTCTGCATCCTATAGTGTGCATGTTTGTATCAAGTTCTCGTGTTACAATCGAAGTGATCTACACATATTGTTATATTGCAACAAATTTATTTCACTTTGTTTTCAAATCTACAATGTGGCCATGCAGTAACGACTGCACAAAAAAGAAAACTGCAGAGTCAGTGTACGTGTTGGAATCTATGCGAAGTGAAGTTTTTGTCAAGTGGTCAATTAAATGCTGTTAAAGTAACTGCGATATATACAATTTGTCTTATTTTCAACAATCCAACATGTCATCTTTTGCAAGGTTTGCTTATGCATCGCATAGGTCACAACCTTAATGCCATGTAATCTTTATGCATTACACTGTTCACAAACCATACCGAAACGCAAACGGCAGTTAATGTAGATGCACGCTGCGATACATCAACGCAGTGACGTTTGTTGAGCAAGGAATGGTGCGAGGTGTATGCAGATGAATGAATAACGTGCTTATGTACTTATTTATTTATATACCTTGCAGGCTGCAAGGTTGAAGTATTATGCGCGGGGGAATAAAAAGAAGGGCACAACATTAAGAAAAAAACCAGCAAAAAAAGCTGTACCAATACATTGCACCAACTAGCCCAACGTGTTTTACTGGCACAACATTATACAATACTTAACAAACAATAACAGAAAAAGTTACTGCCCATGCACCCTGTACAGACGGTAAACCAGCGAAGCTGAAATGTGCAGCCCCGGTGTTTATCACTGGGTTAATTCCAATGGTTTATTCAAGTCTTTCTATATTATTGGTTATCTCTGTGTTTCTTAATGAGGTTATGCACATGTTTGGCTTGGGTTTATCACATTGTTTATTTGGAATGCCACACATTGCACTTTGCAAGATCACCATCATAGAAAGTGCAATGAGCGGTTCATTGTGTTAATCCAGCGGGTCCATCAAAGTCTTTCTGAATTATGTTACGCACTTGTGTTTTGCAATGCGTTATTCATAATGTTTATGACTCAGTTATGCACTGTAGTTACGAAGTGACACACCGGGGCTGCACATTTCATTTAATTAAATACAGGGACACATCTCGAACCTATTGGGAAGTCGGAGAGAGACTGCTGCATGCGCGCTCTGCTGCTAGAGAGAAACGACGTCACTATCGGTCTAGCCAATGGCCCACCACACCTTTGCTGTGAGATAATAATAATGACATCATGATCTTGTCTTAACCAAGACGAATGCAATGGCTCATACCCCTACACTAGGGTTTTTGGGATTGGACCATGAGTGTTTCGCCTAGGCATACACAGCTTCACTGTAAAAAGAATGAACACCTTTCTGCTAGAGACCAAGACAATCATGAGGTGTATTAACAAATGAAAGTTTATTGAACATGCCGAGTAAATGCTGTTCGACAAGCAATAAATCGAATTTACACAAAAAGCAGAAGCAAGATCTGATGTGTGTCCATACAGATCCCAACAGGAAATGCATCCATCTCTCAAAGTGTAACAGCGGCCATGCTGACACAAGATTCTCCCAGTGTATTTGCATCTACAGCATCCATAATTTCTCTAGGCAGCCGATCTCCACAGAATGCTAGCTTCTTCCTCTACAATGCACTCTCCACATTTGAGCGTGCATTGTAGAGGAAGAAGTTAGCATTCTGTGCAGATCGGCTGCCTAGAGAAATTACGGAAGCTGTAGATCTAAAAATGCTGGGTTAATCTTGTCATCACGGCCTCCGTTAGAAATGGATGCATTTCCTGGCAGAAAACGCACATGAATTTTTGCTTCTCCTTTTTGTGTATGTTCAGTCTATTGCTTGTCAGCGAGCATTTACTCGGTGTGTACATTAAACTTTTGATTATTAGATCATCTCGGTTTTCAAATTCAAATTCAAAAATCTGTTTATTCAAACGACTAATAAGAAATACATGTGAACCATCTGGGCCCTTAGCCTTCTCGGCTAAGGCTTCCTAAGGCTAAGGCTAAGGCTTTTTTGTTTGTCCTATGTGTTCTCTGGTGCCATTTGCAGCCAGGCTATTCGTTTCATTTTTTTTTCTTTAGACTGCAACAAGTCACTTTAATGGCCCTCATGATACCTTATAAAATCTTTTATTTGGCCAATGTAGCAAGAATGTACAATGTGAAGCAGTAAGAACAGGGTATGCTAACTTCTAATTAAAAGGTTTATTGTGAAAATGAAGTGATCTATAAAGGTTACCACAAAGTAGTACAGCAATAAAACCTGGCAAAGACTAGTGCTTGATGAAACCAAACATAAAAGCAGGAAAGGGAGAAAATACATATAGATATACAAGTCCAGGGGAAAAAGACATTGTGATCACCAAGTGTGCATGTGGCTACCTTCCAGGAAACTCATTTTTTTCCCAATGGCATGGAACTGGAAGAATGTGCTTGCATAAGCAAGCTGTCAGTCTGTCTATTGGAATAACGACAGTGTTTCTTGAAAGGTGCTGGCATTCAGGATTGGCGATTGTAATGGTTTTTTCCTGCACTTGGAATTGTTCTCTATTTTCTTTCTGTAGCATTTTTATTAATGTTTGGCTGCATCAAGCACCAATCTTTATCTATCCTTCAAAGATGTCTTTCTTTTTCTGGGGAATACTCGGGGAAGGCAGGAGATGGAAATTCAAGACGATGAGCAACATGAGAACAAGGTGAAAGTAGGAGCGAACGTTTCCACACGTGGACCTTGAAGAAGACAAGTCCACTTGTCGGAACGTTGGCTCCTGCTTTCACCTTGTTCTCGTTTTGCTCATCGTCCTTTTTTTTTTCTGGTAATTTATATAAGTCGCCACATTTTTACAAATGAACCTCATTTGAAAGTTAGTCCTCATCCATATCTAGTGTCATCCTGTTGATACTGCTTCATGTTATGCGCTCTTGCAACATTTGTGTGTGTGTGTGTGTGCACACGCATGGATTTGGATGGGAGATCGGGCCCTTGGGCAGAGGTATCATTCTTCTCCTGTGCAGCCTTATGAATTCATTAACTATAGTGCAACAGAAATGCGATGGAGAGGAACGAAGTGAACACACAGAGCGCTTCGTTCTTGTCTGTTGTCTATCTGTTGCACTTTAGCTAATAATGAATACACACAAACTCGTCCAGTTTTTACTTATTATGTCGGGCTTATAAGCCCGCTTGTGTCCTGGAATATCTGCATGGCTATGTATCCTGTAATTGAATTTCTGGCCATGTGCTTGCAAGTCGCCTGTCAATCTCCTGATTTTCCGGACAATCTTGTGTGATGTACAGGCCCAGACAGTTTCTGGTGAATCCATGCAGGGTGTTGTGCAGGGTGTAATCTGCACTACAAGTGCTGCTTTGATTGCTTTCAGTTCAGCTATTCTAGGTGTAGGATGACCTGGAATGGTACTCACTTATATGGGGTTTAGTTTTATGTAGTGTCATACTACTATTACACTGCTATTGTCAGATCAGTGTACTATATGTGCCTTATGTTTGCTTGCATCTTCATGATTAGCAACCTCCTCTGTGTGTTTGGCAGTTGCATATAGTCTCCTGGCCTAATTGTTTGCCCCCGTATTCCACGGTATGGGCCTGTTGTGTTTCAAGTTCAGGTACTCCCGAGGTTGTGTTTCTGAAGGGAGGGGTAGTCAGCTTTGCATCTCAAATGCTAGCTGGCATAGTATCTTGGGACGAGGTTCTGAGCTCTTGAGACAAAGAATTTGTGCTGCAGGCTGCAACTCTACTCTGTCTAGGTGCTCGTTCGTTAGCTCTTTCTCATAGAGGTCTTCAAGCATGGTACAGTTGGAAAGACCTGTTATTACTACCCGATGCCTGTATTCGATGAGTTGTCTTTTTTGTGTGCTGCTGGTAATTCATACCGTACCATACCTTGGACACAAGCACAGCATCTGCGATTTTCTATAGTATCCACTCTTCCACCCCCATTATTTCGAAATTATTCTTTTCACCAGGTGTGGAAGTTGCGTTCAGGCATTGCATAATTGTTTCACCCACGTGCTGGCTCTGCCGTCATGGGCTTACACTAGCTGAGGATTTGTGGATGTTGACTTGCGGGCATATATTTCCAGCTATGTGGATCACAATGTGCAATCTGGGGTACTTCTTGATTCTAGTCTTTCTTTTTTTTCTGACGTCGATATGAGCTGACTTATCAGGAAGCGAGAGGCCAGACTGGCCAAGAAAGTCTGCAGTGTTGTCGAGGGCTTGTTGCATCATTCTTGATTTCTATAGAAGATAGCTTTCCCATAGACTGTAATACACCATAGGCTGTAGTGTTTCTTGTAGTGTGCCCGTGTTGTTGGTGTGTGTGGGCCAAATGTACCTCCAACTCTCACCTGGAATTTTCTGTCTTTCAGAAAGTTACTGTTTAAGTGTTCTACCAGAAATGTTTTTGCTCATCGTTCCTCTTATTAGAGCAGCATGAGGTACTGCTGTTAAAAGCCTCTTCACTCTCTTCATTCTTTCATAAGCGGTATTACACAATGTCCTGCAATAATATTTCTGCTGCTTATGGCCCACTCATATCTGCCAGAAGGGACAACTCTTGAAAAAGGTTTTCTTTGTGCTATGTGTGCGACGTAGTATGAGCATTCATACCTTGACATTTATACATCTGTAGAACCAGCTTCCTGACAGAGTACTTGCTATACCTGATTATGCTTATTTTTGCAGTGCTGTTGAACAATACATATTGATGCAATGAATATTTACACACTCTAACTATCACGAAAGATGGTTGTTTTACAATTCTGCCCTTTGCTTTCTATTGGTGTTAGATTTTGCATAAGCATGCCCCCCCCCCATGCAATAGTATTTTGAAGTGTAAGGGTTCAATAAAAGGTGATGAACTAAATCTAAGTGCAAGTGCTTTTTTTCTCACCTATGACTCCCATCGTAATGCGACTTCCATGGCTGGCAAATCAATCCCTCGCCTTGTGTTAGCAGCCGAATGCTATAGCCACAGTGGGGCAGGTGAACAAATTGAAGAACAATATTTCTGTCTATAATATCTTTTTTCTTGCCTGTATGTAAGTTTGGAATAAGTTTGTCATTGCAGAAAGCCCAGTTTGTGGCCTTTTATTGAATAAACCACATATTGTGTTTAGTTGAAATGCAGAAATTTGTTCTAAAATCCTCAGGGGATATATGCTCTTGCAAGTAGCATGGTATTTCATTACTTATAAAGATAGTAATCGCAGCGGATATCGTTATATGGGTTTACCCACTAATATATGTGATCACAAACTTATTAGAAACTTACTAGAAACATGTAAGGCATGAATGTTTCTGCACACTTGATCAGCTGTGAACGTACAAGAACTGCTTGTACTGGCTGACTTCACTGCACAGTTTTGATTTACTTTTCTTCAGCGTGTCGTTTTATACTGTTTTATCCCCACAAGAACAGGCCGTTTGCCTGCTTTTCGCATTGTTGCACGAGTTCTACATAATTGTGCAGGAGGGTACGTTGTCACTGTGCCACTATAGCAAGCAATTTACTTAATCTACTAGCTACAGTTAATTACCTTGCAGAGCAAGTGTTCATACAGATGCAGTAAGGATACAAAGTCCGCAACATAGTCAGTGTTTATTGGTTTCCGTGCAAGAAAAAAAAAATTATCCAGAGAAGAGGTGGAACTTAACGTGCATGTAATATTTTATTCAAGCCACGGATTTAACGCTATCGTAGCAAATTCATTACGATAGCCTACACTTTTGCTCTGTCAAATTTAATAAGAGGCAAGGTAAGCTTTCAAGATGCATCGGGAAATTCGTGCTTGAAAACCGACAAGAAAATGCAACTGAACGGTACCGCGTTCAGCGCAACGTTCAAACTTCGGGTACTTTGCTGTCTTTTCATTTGCCCTTGCCGAGGTTGAAATAATTCAAGCTGCTCCGCTAGCGCGATTTTTGCATGCTACTTAACAAAAGAAAATTGTGGCGACCTTGTCGTCTGCTGGGGATCGAACACCTCCTAGCACTGACAACTCGCAAAGGCGTACGAAGCAAACGTGAAAATGCACTTCATTTGCTGTGTAGCGTGTCAACAAACGCATAGCAATCGGAGAATGCAATCTGCGGTACAAGTTTTTATTCTCCCTTCGCCTACGTACCGAATTCCACGATCCACGTCTCCGCGCATTGCACTTGTCGTGCGAGACGCTATTTTCGAAAACAAACCGGCGAAATAGCTCCGTTGACAGCTCTCCGCGCAATTTCGACGGAAAATCCAGCGATCGGTGCGACTGTACGACCAACCGGTTGGTCGCTGCCGAAAATCGGGGGGTCGGCACTACGACTGCGATTTTCATCGCAAACGACGGAAATCGCACTTCCGGTGCGACGGAAAATCGCATCATATGAAACAGGCTAAAGCTGTCAGCGAAAATAGCTCTGCGACGTGCGCGGCAGAACTATTTTTTTCGCCCCAATCGCGCATGGGAAACAGCCTCTTGGCGGACGCCGTGGGGACTCGTTGCCAGCGCTCGTGCCTTGAAAGCGGTCTTCGACGTGACCAAAATGTGCGCCAGCCCGGGCCTCATCTTGAAAGCGTTCTGCGACGTTTGCAGAGTACCTGTAGTGCCGGTAGCTTCGTATGCGCTGTGCTTTCGACGTTTCGTTCGCGTTGAAGCGAGATATTCATGAAGGTCAATTCGCCTGCTGCTGCTGCTGCGATTCCTAGCTCCAGCGTTTTCACAGACAGTTCCCGCTGTCATCGGGCGTTGTGTGTTCATGTTTACCTGTGCGCGCGTGACAACTTGCTGGGTAATTTAGTTAAAACACGTTGACGCGCTAGTTGGTTTGAATCCATGATAGAATGTGTAAGCGCCACTGAACCAGGACGTATAAAGGAGCAGACAAACAAAGACAGCGCTGTCTCCGTGTGTCTGTTTCTTTCTACGTCCTCGCTGAGTCGCGCTTACGCATTCTGCCATTGTTAAGTTAGTAAGCGAATATATATAGAGATAGAATTTGTTGACAGGAGAGATAGAGAGGTCGATCTGAGATAGTGCGCTCTAGTCTGCTGCTCTGCACTGGGGAAGAGGGAAGGGGAGTGAAAGTACTGGAATGGGTGATGATGATAAGAAAAGTGGTCAGTGCTTATGTACACGAGACAGTGGCCAGGCCTGCTAAAACCGCTCGTCTAGCTTGGCGTCGTGGAGAAACTTCAACAGCGCTTTAGTTGCCCTCATTGAAGTTGCGGTGTCAGGCCATGGGCCGAGCTAGGATAGCGGCCTCCGACAGTGGTTACCTGCCAGCGCTGGCTAGGGAACTTTCCAACGTCCTTCGCTCCAGCATGTACGCTGCGCAATCGCACAGTATGTGTTCGAGCGTTTCAGGGTTCTCGCAGCGTGCGCGCAATCGGGGCTGTTCGACTGGCCGATGAGGTGCGCGTAGCGACGGGTGAAAGGAACGCCCAGCCGAATCCTGTTAGTAAAGGAATGTTTACAAATTTATACGGCAGATAAGGCTACTGTCCTTACTTCTTACAGCTATCTACTACTAATTATCTACTACTACTATTATCTACTTATTAATCGCATCTCCTTATCTACTATATTAATTATCTACTACTAGCTATCCAGTACTAATTTTCTATCGCAATCGGGGCTCCGCCTTTACGGCGGAACTGTGATTTTTTTTTTGCTATAGAGAACGCCCCGGGCGTTCGCTAAAAGACAGTATAAGAACAAAGATTGGCCAGGAGAAGGCGCAGCGCAGAGAAAAACAAAAACAAATGACTTGTTGCGTCCGCGCCCGTGACTCGACAAAAAGCGTCCGCCGCGGCGCGCGCCAGCTCAGACTTCAGGTAGTTGCGCCCGTCGAAGCCTCCACAGCGCCAGTCGTAGCAGGGCTACCTCTCGGCTACTCTCGTATACCGCCGGCGCGCAAGCAGGAAGCGCGGAGACATGCGCGCTTGCAGTCACGGAGGGACGCGCATGCGCAAAACAGGGGTGCGCCGCCAGAAGGCGCGGAGGGCCTTTCGCTAGACACTCTCGCGTCCCACAATATTTTGTGTCAGAGCGTACGTCATCCCGCTATCGGAAATTGCTAAACAACTCAGACACGACGAGATAACGGCTGCTTTCTTATCGTCAGCGAGCACATTGCACGCCGTGAAGAAAGCTACCACATGTAAACTGATATCAGTGAAAGCAGAAAGCAAGTATACGAATTGCATATTTAAGCCAGGAATACAGAGGTCTTTATAATAGAAGAATAAAAATGTTTAGTAGTTTAGCCTGACGGGGGAAGCACTGAATGTAATAGGAAGATTTTGGCGTAGCGCTTCAACAACTCGGTCGGTGTTCTTGCTACACGCGGTCACGATGCATATTCGTAACGCAGCACGGTAGGATACTCCGACTGCGCAAAAGAAACAGCGCCCTCGCACCTACCAGGCGTCTCACAACGCTCGAGTGACGAAGAGCACCGCCAGGTGGCGTTCCAGGCGCAGCACCTCCATTGTGCATTGTAAATGAGACCGACGATAAACCATCGACGTTAGTCAGCGACAAGCTATTATTATCAGCCAGCGCCTGTTTAATCAGTTACCCACTATACCAGCTAATATAAATAATCTATAATCGCAAAATGATGTAAGATGTTTCATAATATATTTTGATAAGGTTCCGTATTTAGCAGTGGCGTCGCCAGAAGTTTCGTTCGAGGGGGGGGGGGGGGCTCACGTTGCAGCTCGGCCTCTCCGCCTTATACAATTTGTCGAGGGAACAAATACATGAATAGCAGCATTGCCATTGCCAAAGATGCTGCGAACGAATTCTTGAACGCTATGCACTGTCAATACAAGTAAAATATCGATTTTTCACAAAAGAATGTATTCGTATGTCCCAAAATTGTGCGATAGATAACTGGTATCAATGCTTCCATGTTTTTTGTCTATTTTATAAGAAAGTACCACACGAATTTTAGAATATATCAGTTCGAAACCAGCAAAGCATTGCATGCTGCTGATATGAAAAACTAAAAGCCATTAAATGAACAAGTTAAGGACAAAGATTTCAATGAAACTTGGTCATTCAAAAACGTTGTTTACATTTTGTACATATGCAAAGGCCAAGGAAAACTCTCAATGACGCTTTCCATATTTCCAATCTATTGCGTAGGAGCAGCAGCCATCTCTCGTCTATTGTAATTGCAGAGAAATTATAGCCGCAATAAAGAGCACATATATAGAAAGCAGGAGTTCTCGAAAATTTACATTAGAAATGCGAAGTTACAATGGAATATACAGGCGCGATGAAAAACTTTGATAAAGGGCAAAAAAGTGTCACTGGAAACAAAGTTCACTTTATCTTTACTCAAAACTTCGCAACAAGATATTTAAATGTGCGTATAAGTCTATAATTAATCTACCTATATAACCAAAAGTTACTGCATACCGAGTGTTCAAAGTTAAGCTTTATGGTTTTATTAAAATTAGGCACTAGGTTGCACGGCAGGACCACCTGTGCAAAAAAGTTATGTGGCCAGAAGGACGCAAAGTGTTATGATAATTATGGCTGTCAGCAGCATAATTAACTAACATTGAATAATTAACTTTTTGTTGACATAAGTATGTGTGTTGTTCGTATTGAAAAGTTAGAGGCTGTCGTGCTAAAACACAGTATCAGTTGGAAGAGGGACCCAGAGCGGAAAGGGGAGGAAAGATGGGTGGGGGGGGGGGGGGTTGGCCAGTGTAAGTGTAAGGAGAAATGGGTAAAGGGAATTACAGGAGAAAGAAGAAAAAAGTATTTTTCGAGCGCAGTCACGATAACTTTTCTTGACACATTGTAACGGGGACAGCCAAAAAAAAGGAGGAGCTCGTTCGTCTCCTCGCAGCCGCAGGTCTCGCAAGTATAGTGCTGTCGGCCGTTCCCAGGCGTAAGAAACGGGAGTTCGTGAATGCCACGCCGATCCACCAGGTGGCACAGAAGTGTTGCTTCCGCTCGTGGCAACCCTGGTGGTAGGCGGAGTTGCAGATGTGGATCCAAATCTGTGAAGACGCGCGTTCGTGAATTCACTGGTGTTCCACAGATTCTGCGTAAGCTCGCGTGCAAGGTGAGCGAAGACTTGTGGTTGCATCTGTTCTTGACAGTCGTATTGGTACAATATGGGCACCATCGTGGGCCGGTCTGGCAGCGTCATCCGCGCTGATTTCCTGAAATTCCGCGGTGACCCGGTCCTCCGCTGGTAGGTGATGTTGCGTGCCCCTTGTCGAATGAGTGATGGCGGAGTGGTCGGATGTCTGCGACTAACGTTAGGTCCGTGGTTGAAAGGGGACAGCAGACACTGGAGAGCTCACTTCGAGTCACAAAAGATGGATCATGACTGATTGTTTGTGACCAATACACTCCAGAGCAGCACGGATAGCTGCGAGTTCTGCAGCCGCCGATGACGTGATGTGAGACGTCTTCAATTGGATGGTGACAGATTTTGCAGGAATTACCACTGCTCCAGCTGAACTTCTGGAGGAGACAGAACCGTCCGTCTACACGTAGATGCGTTCTTCTAGCGTGTCTGTACTCTGAGATACCCGACTCCTATCTTTGATTGTCGTTCGCATGATCACGCAAACAAGAAAGTGAGGATCGGCGCAAAACTCCTCCCTGATGCGACGCGGCTGTTGCGTGCGGCGTTTAGTCTGACAACGGGACGGAGGAATTGGCAAAGATGTTAACTGTCCCCTTTCCCCTCTCGTGCTGGCGAAATCAAAATATGAGCGCGCGATGTGCCGTGCAATTGTCGCTCTTGATTTCTATAAAACACGATACTTGGAAATCAGAAGTCATTTTATTTGCGTAGCCCAGGCAAGGACCATGCCCGCTACGTTGTATATTTAACATGATCTTTATAAATTACTTATGACACGCTGCACAATCCCACTTTTTGAGTTGGTCTCAAAGGCAGACATTATTTGTATAAAAAAATCAAACTAATTATTTGACGTAGTAGTTCTGCGGAAACCCGCAACGCTCAGCTGGTAGAGTGGCTGCCCCGGAAAGGACGTGGTCCTGGGTTCGAGTACCGGACCAGGACGAATTTTTCTTCAACTGTGAGGCTTTTCTTTCGAGGAACCCGTATGTGTTTCCTTTGTAGCAATTGCTACGAACGGGTGGATGTCTGATTTTCCCTTTATCAAAGTAATTATACGCATAAATTAAGCTTTAAGTTTTGTGTTATTTAGCTTTTAAACTACTTCCTTTACACCATGTGTTCCTGTGAATTGGACGGCTATATTCAGTAGGAAAGAATTCTCAGTATGACATCAGTTTGGGATCCGCGTTTTGAAAGTTTGCAACAAGATGCGATAGTGCTGCATTAACATTCTAGCCTGAATGCGCAAAAAAGCGCTTTTTGTTGAGTGTGTGTGTGTTTTTTGTTCAAATTCTGGCGTTTTACGTGCCGAAACCATGATATCATTGTAAGGCACGCCGTAGTGGGGGACTCAGGTTTAATTTTGACCACCGGGGATTTTTTCAATATGCACGTAAGTGTGCATGGTACACGGGTGTTTTCTCATTTCTCCCCCACGGAAAAGCGGCCGCTTTTTTTAAAAAAAATTAAATGAAGCGGAACAACAGCGCATTTTCACTGCAAGTTTGAGGGGCTTTTCTCAAACCTCGTGCTACTCTCAAAATTTCAGCAGAAGCGGACGAGCCTGGAGAAATCGCCGGCTTCAGTGCGTGCGTTGCAGTATATCTGCTCAATTAATTAGTTGAATACTGATTCAATTCAATTTTGTTATTAGTGAAGTATGCGCATTGGTTTTCCGTTCATTTCATAATCTCGGAGTACTTCAGCGCTATAGGTAGATTAGTGCCTACTTCCACAGGCGATTAAAAAAAAGTTTTTCGGTCAACATAAAAATAAAACACGCAGTAGTATAATGCCATGTTCTTCCTCTATGGCATTGCCTTCTGTGGGTATTCGACATACGAGCACACGGGCCTCGAATCTCTGTTTAAAACAAAGAGGAAAAGAACCGCGGCTTCAGACGGGACGCCAGACGAAGCAGTGGTCGCGACAGGCGGTGTCTGGGTCACGTGGAACACGCCACCCAAATTTCCAAGCACTGAAGCAGCGCGATTACGGAATCATTCGTGTGTCCTGCTCCTCACTTATAATTTCTGAAGGGTCACGGGTTCGATCCCCAGGGGCACCGGTGGGTGCGATTGGCTCTTCCTAGGCAGTGTGACACATCAGAAGCTGATCACAAGGACGCAACCATTCGAGGACGGCGGAATGGAAAGGCGACGCACAGGAAACCGAGATTCAAGCGATTGCGGCAAACCGTAACGATGATAAATGGTATGTATCTTATACAGGAAGAAGCGACTGTTTCGCCAAGCTAAAGAAACGGAACACAACTAATAGCTTACGTGCGTATCAGCAGGTTGCTTCACTGTTTAAAAACGCAGTCAAAGAAGCTAAACGCGTTTTCTTTTACAATACACATCCAGCTCTGCTGAATGAAAGTACTGAAATACTGAATGAAAGTATGCTTTATGACGAGATCGAGCACACAGAAAAAAGCGAGGATCGTGGGGTTTTTGAAACGAGAGCGTGTGAGAGAAAGGTGACTTCGCGCTCCACTTGCGAGCTCCACGGACCGCGTACGACAGCAGAACTTGGCTGAGATGTTCACAACAGCGTATGCTACCCGCGGACTATGTTATTTCACCAAGCCCGAGGGTAGGTTCAGGGCCCCATTAAAGCGATGACATTTCAGGTCACGGAAATATACTGCGGAGATGAATTTGCGAGAAGGGCCAGCGGCACAGTGTTTATTCAACGGACAACTTTAGCCTCGTCTGTTTCACAGGAGTTGGAAAGTTGTCCAATTAGCCTAGCTTTCTTTCTGCGATATCTGTATACCTACAGAACTTTTTTTTGTGGCTTGAAGCGCTCTATGAAAAGATACTAGAGGATATCTAGTGCGCTATAGTTTTTTTTGTGCATGTTTTTGCATAGTTTTGCCTCGCGCTAGCGTCACAGATTGTGCTCCATTTGTAAACGACTTTGTCGTCTCGATCGTCCACTACTCTTAGCACACCGCGATCGATATGAGTTCAACAAACGTATTTTTCTAAGTTTTGCACGCAGTCGCAGGGAAAGCTCCAACTCATGGTGTTTACGTAAGACTTCGACACGCTTGGAGCGAGGATGAGCAGCGTTCTGCACTGACAGCGGACACACTGAACCACATAACCAACTATTGTAGGCCAGTCTTTTGTGCACGAATTAGAAGCATTACATCTTATTTCGCGTGTGCAAGGAGTTACGGGCCCTTCATTGTTTTCTCCCTCGGAGTCCGTATTCAAGACGCAATACTTTGGGTATTCATGTAAGACAACACTGAAGGGGGCACCAGCTCTGTCAGCAACGTCTGAACGTGCTTGTCGCGAAGCTAAGTGTGAGCATCGGAAAGTTAATAGGTTTTGAGGCACCCACACATTGTGGGAATGAAAAAATTAATAAATGAAAGATCAAGTTAGGCATTGACGCGTCGGCGGCCCTGTTTGTTTGTATGCTACTCACATAGTGCTCTCCCTTTTCGCGGTCACATGTACTCGAATGAGGCTCGTTGTCGAGCATGAATAGCACAGTGCACGAAAACCGTCAAGTTCCGTGCAGTGTTGCTTACTTCTCGTAACGAGGTAATCACTGCTCATGTTACGAACTCGCCAGGGGCACCCGAACGCTTTCTGCTTACCTTTCTTCCACATCGAAACGCAGTTTTGTGTATGCGACTTGATCTCCCAGGTTTTCATCCGGACATAGAATCTAGAACTGAGTAGAAGCATGCTGGGCAGAAGTCCTTTCTGTTTAAGGCCCCTATCATAGAGTGCCGGTTCCCAAGTGCCTCTGGAAACTTGTACAGCGGAATGTTCTCCACACAAACACAAACTTGTGTGTCGGTGAAAATCGATCGCAGAGCTCTTTCATGAGCACCTTCCTCGTTCGCTGGTTGTTGGCGCAGCCAAAGGACGGCACAGTGCGGCTCGGAGGAATAACCTTTGTACATACCGCTCAGCCGATGCTGTAAGAAAGCCTCTAAGGCAAGCAGCTAAGCTGATGCGACGAGAGCACGTCGAAAGATGATGATGATGATGATCATGTGTGGTGTTTTATGGCGCAAGGGCCGTTGGCCAAAGAGCGCCATGACAAGTGGTAATGCTAACGATGTCTTCTGGATAGCGTGCACAATGAATACCTCATGGTGGATGTGACATGGCTGTGAAAGGGCCTAGAACATGTCGCTGTAAATGGCATAGAATATATAGGTGCTAAAATAATGATACTGACTAGGTAGTGATGTGGGCTATGGCAATGGGCTTTCACTAAAACATGATGCAATAAAACATAACAGTGATACCACAGTTTCAAGAGAGCCATTGAAGGCCGGGCGGTTAGTCATGTGCTAAAAGTTGCCTGGCCAAATGATTTTCAGGGTGTCGGTTCCGGTTAAGAATCTAAGACTATTTGCGGATTGAAAAGTGGTTCATCGATAAGAAAAAAATGCGGTAAAGAGGTATATTTTCGGTGACATCTGAAGGGAAATACATTTTCCTCTATGTTTCTATTGCAGGGCACTGAATATGAACATGGAGCACTGTCAGACTATTGCCGCACTTACTACAAGTTGCTGGATCGCCCTCAGTCGAGAGATAAGTGTGAGTACCGTATGCGTTGCCTATCCTTAATCGGCAAAAAAGCACTTCCTTGCAGCGTGCTGTTTTCCCACTTAACCAGTTACCCAGTTTGGGTGTTGGTTTTATTATGTGAAGCTTATTCATTGCTTGTCCCACTCGCCTTGCCAATGATTTCTCAATTTACGGCGTAGAAAAGGCGTTAGGTTTGTAGCAGGGATGGGGATATTTCCATGTGTCGCTAAAAGTTTCTGACGTAGTGCTTTCGTCAGCAACTTCGTTGCCTCTTATACCTTTGTTACCAGTTGCCCAGCATATGAGAATCCCTTGATTCGCCATATATAGGGAGCCACACAGACTGTCATCATCATCATCAGCCTGGTTACACCCACTGCAGGGCAAAGGCCTCTCCCATACTTCTCCAACTACCCAGGTCATGTGCTAATTGTGGCCATCTTTTCCCTCCAAACTTCCTAATCTCATCTGCCCACCTAACTTTCTGTCGCCCCCTGCTACGCTTCCCTTCCTTTGGAATCCAGTCCGTAACCCTTAATGACCATCGGTTATCTTCCCTCCTCATTACATGTCCTGCCAATGCCCCCATTTCTTTTTCTTGATTTCAACTAAGATGTCATTTACTCGGGTTTGTTCCCTCAGCCAATCTGCTCTTTTCTTATCCCTTAACCTTACAGCTATCATTCTTCTTTTCATAGCTCGTTGCGTCGTCCTCAATTTAAGTAGAACACTTTTCGTAAGCCTCCAGGTTTCTGCCCCGTAGGTGAGTACTAGTAAGACACAGCTATTATACACTTTTCTCTTGAGGGATAATAGCAACCTGCTCTTTATGATCTGAGAATGCCTGCCAAACGCACCCCAGCCCATTCTTATTCTTCCGATTATTTCACTCTCATGATCCGGATCAGCAGTCACTACCTGTCCTAAGTAGATGTATTCCCTTACCACTTCCAGCGCATCGCTACCTATCATAAACTGCTGTTTCCTTCCGAGACTGTTAAACATTAATTCAGTTTTCTGCAGATTAATACTTAGTCCCACCCTTCTGCTTTGCCTCTCCAGGTCAGTAAGCATGCATTGCAGTTGGTACCCTGAGTTACTAAGCAAGGCAATATCATCAGCGAAGCGCAAGTTGCTAAGGTATTCTCCATTTACTCTTATCCCCAATTCTTCCCAATCCAGGTGTCTGAATACCTCCTGTAAACAGGCTGTAGATAGCATTGGAGAGATCGTATCTCCCTGCCAGACGCCTTTCTTTATTGGGATTTTGTTGCTTTCTTTATGGAGGACTACGGTGGCTGTGGAGCCGCTATAGATATCTGTCAGTATTTTTACATACGGCTCGTCTACACCCTGATTCCGCAATGCCTCCATGACTGCTGAGGTTTCGACTGAATCAAACGCTTTCTCGTAATCAATGAAAGCTATATATAATGGTTGGTTATATTTTGCACATTTCTCTATCACCTGATTGATAGTGTGAATAGGATCTATTGTTGAGTAGCCTTTACAGAATCCTGCCTGGTCCTTTGGTTGACGGAAGTCTAAGGTGTTCCTGATTCTATTTGCAATTACCTTAGTAAATACTTCATAGGTAACAGACAGTAAGCCCATCGGTCTATAATTTTTCAAGTCTTTGGCGTCCCGTTTCTTATGGATTAGGATTATGTTAGCGTTCTCCCAAGATTCCGGTACGCTCGACGTCATGAGGCATTGTGTATACAGGGAGGTCAGTTTTTCTAGAACAATCTGCCCACGGTCCTTCAACAAATCTGCTGTTATTTGATGGTCCCCAGCTGCCTTCCCCCTTTGCATAGCACCCAAGGCTTTCGTTACTTCTTCCGGCGTTACTTGTGGGATTTCGAATTCCTCTAGACTGTTCTCTCTTCCATTATCGTCGTGGGTGTCACTCGTACTGTATACATCTCTATAGAACTCCTCAGCCACTTGAACTATCTCATCCATATTAGTAATGATATTAGCGGCTTTGTCTCTTAACGCATACATTTGATTCTTGCCAATTCCTAGTTCCTAGTACAGACTGTACAGCTCACTAAAAATTGAGTTCCTATATTTTCTTGTACTAAGTAGGGCTTTGACTACACTTAATGCATCTGTAGACACAACATCCCTAGCAAGGTTTGTGAACCTTATTTTTTGTATACCGGAGAGTATAGCTTAGGATTCCGCTGTAAAGATACTTGTGTGTGGATTTAGTGCCCCGGATACTGAAAATGAAAGTCCCAGAGCAGCGTAGGAAACTCCAATACGGTACTTGGAAGCATCTGTGTAGTGTTCTGTACAGGAGTACTTCCCCTGAAGTTCACGAAAATGAAATTGTATGTGTGCTTGCGCCGCCCGCTTAGATATTTCTACGAAAGAGATGTCGCATTCAACGGTCTGCCATTCCCTTTGTGGGGGCAGGCGAGTGGGTGCCACAAGGACATTGTCTGGAACTAATACACCTCTTTCTTCTGCAAGTGCTATCAAACGAACGTTCAACAGTGCCCTAATAGCTGGGCAACACTGTGAAAGACACAACGTGCCAACAGGAACTACAAGTGGTTTCATTTTAGCCCTTCTACTGCAGTCTCTATCAGAAGGCATCACGTGGGGTCTATTCTTTAAGTGTCCACCTTGTGGACATGTCCACTTCGTCTGCCGCTGAACTGCTGACTGACTGTGGAGCGTATGTCTCTTTTAGATGCATACTCCAGCCCAGCCAACCAAAGCTTCAGCAGCAGTTGAAATGGACATGTTGTAAGGGTTGGGACCGGTCATGTATAAAGTGGTAGGTGGCGCATGCCGTCGTCCGACTCATCCACGCTAAGGACGTCGTTGAAGGGAGGAACTTCTTCTCACCGAAGAGTGGTGGGTTCCTTTAAGATATCTACATGAAGAATGGCGAACGTTACATCCCATCAGTCCAGCATGACGGAAGTGAAGCATACCGAAGAGCCTCCAAACTTCCGCTTAAAAACACTCTGTCCTCCCTAGATCCCTAGGCCAGGGAAACAGCGTTCCAACCTTCCTCTAGTCGGAGCGTCCAAAGTCGTCGAAGAACCCGCGTTGAGGGCGAGGGTTCAGGCACTCACTCCCGCACTTTTCTTTACTGCAGACACAGGAAGGAGGGGGGAGCTTCGTAGACAGGGTCTGTCACGCTTGGCTCTAGCTGGCGCGTCTTGGTTCCTGGGGTGA
Source organism: Dermacentor variabilis (assembly GCF_050947875.1). NCBI lineage: Eukaryota > Metazoa > Arthropoda > Arachnida > Ixodida > Ixodidae > Dermacentor > Dermacentor variabilis. The sequence goes on along the minus strand of NW_027460291.1, from coordinate 16,913,395 downwards.
CCCCGCAGTTAGCTGGAGCGTTTGTCAAGCGACCGCGGCGGTTACCGAGGTCCGTGAGGTAAAGTGGTAGAATAGCCTTTTGCATGAGTTTGTTGTTCCCATAGGTCCGTGAAGGCGACAGTGAACCAACAATACTCGGTCCGCCAAACCTGCCTCGCCCTGCTGGCGCCGGTAGTCTGTCCGAGGGAGACATATTTGTTGGCTTTGCGAAGCGATTCGTCGCAGCAGTACGGGAGAGGCTAGAAGGCCACTAACCCCGGCGGGCTATTGTAACAATGTACACTAGGTGGACACTTACATAATAGCCCGTAACACTTCTTTGCCCCATGATTTACGGATTTTCGAGAATTTTCACTCAATCCAACGTGTAAATAGTCTAAATAATAGTATAAAGCAGTTGGTAAAATTAATCCTTCCCTACTACAGGCAGTAAAGTTCATGTAGGGTTCATAGGTAATGAATGGAGAGCATACCTGCGTTTGCATATACATGAATCGGCGAACTAGATTTGGAATTGGACAGCAAGATCAAATCTAGTGCTTCTGAAGTAGAGACAAAACGCCTTTCTTATATATAGGTTGCTCGCAAATTAAAATAAGTAAATTATTTTATAAGTAAAAATAAATAAATCATTTTATAAATAAAAATAAATAAATAAATGAAAAGAACACAATCGTTCTGCTTTGGGGGAACGAAGTTTTTGAGAATGCCAAGTCAGAGGTAAGGCTACTATCCGACAGTTTGGTTATGTTTTGATGACAAAACAATAAATTAATAATCGACCCTTGGAAGTAATGATTTGGCTATTACACCATTTACGTTTCCTCCGATAACATTGGTGTTGCGATCGTTTTGCTGCGTTATTTGAGGAATCTGGTAGAAAAAAGGCAATATTTTTGCAAAGAAAAACTTTCGCCCCTCGTCAAAGTATATTTCCAATAGTTTCGCAAGGAATAAATTTATTGCGTATGGATGGAGTTTTTTCGGTATGATCATTACAGTCTTTGGAAGTACGTGACACAAATTATACCGAGGATAAGAAAAAGCGTTCCATAAGAGAGGAGGGCAGGTAAGCTACCTGGAGTATCTCCTACTTTGATATCGTATCTGCTGAAGCAGCGGCAGACGCCTCACATCAAACATCGACCCGGGAGAGGCTTAACACTTGCGATACATACGGGATGTTTCATTGCATTGTTAAGATAATCTTTACAAATCACTTAGGACACGTTGCAGAATTCCACTTTTAGCGTTAGTCCCAGAGGCAAACATTCATTGAACAAAAGATCAAACTAATTATGCGCATAATTAACAATTTTGATTTCTTTAGCTTTTAAACTGCTTCCTTTACGCTGCAATTCCTATTTACGAAGAGTAGCCGGTCAGTTGTACGGTTATATTCACTAGGAACGAATTGTAAGTATGACATCAGTTTTGAGATTCGCGTTCCGAAATTTTGCGACGACATGCAACAGTGCTGCAACAACATTCTAGCCTCAATGCATATAAGGCGTTTTTTGTTGTGCGTGTGCTTTTTGTTCAAATTCTGGCGTTTTACGAGCCGAAACCACGATATGATTGTGAGGCACGCCGTAGTGGGGGACTGCGGATTAACTTTGACAACCTTTTTGACCAACTTTTGGAACGCGCACATAAGCGTTCACGGTACCCGGGTGTTTTCGCATTTCTCCCCCATCGAAATGCGCCCGCTGGGGCCCTGATTGGTGTTTCGTTAAAAAAAAAGGGAAGTGTAACTACAGCGCATTTTCACCCCAATTTTGATTGCGCTTGTCTCAAACCTCATGCTACTCTCAAAATTTTCTCAGAAGCGGACGAGCCTTGTGAAATCGCTGGCTTCAGTGCGAGCGTTGCCGTATATCTGCTCAAGTAATTAGTTTAATATTGATTGAAACAAATTTTGTTAATAGTGAAGTGTGCGCGTTCGTTTTCCGCTCAAGTAATGCATACATCTCCGAGTGTTTCAGCGCAATAAGTAGATTTGTGCCGACGTCCACAGGCGATTAATATATATATATATATATATATATATATATATATATATATATATTTCTGTCGACATTAATATAAAACACGCGGTAGTATAATGCCATGTTTTCTTTTCTACGGCATCGCCTTCTGTGGTTATTCGAAATACGAGCAAGTGGGCCTCGATTCTATGTTTAAGAAGGAAAAGAACCGCGGCTTCAGACGGGACGCCAGACGAAGTATTGGACGCGACAGGCGGTGTCTGGATTACGTGGAACCTCAATCATTCGTGTGTCCTGCTCCTCACTTATAATTTCTGAAGGGTCGTGGGTTCGAACCCCGGGGGTCGCTGGTGTGCGCGATTGTTTCTTCCTAGGCAGTGTGACGCATCAGAAGCTGATAACAAGGATGCAACCATTCGAGGACGGCGGAATGGAAAGGCGAGGCACAACAAACCGAGATTCAAGCGATTGCGGCAAACCTTAACGATGATAAATGGTCCATGTGGACTTTGGAAAAATGGACGAATGCACTTTTACACTCGGAGCATGGAACAGAACTGGTCGCTTTGTAAAAATAAATTTATTGAATTAGTACAAAAATAGATACCCCTGCGAGTTGTCCTGTGTAACCATCGAACAGCGCGGTTTTGTATCCCTAAAACGTATCTTGAACAGGAAGAAGCGGCTGTTTCGCCAAACTAAAAAAGAACGGAACACAGCTGATAGCTGGCGTGCGTATCAACAGGTTGTTTCACTGTTTAAAAACGCAGTCAAAGAAGCTACACGCGTTTTCTTTTACAATACACTTCCATCCCTGCTGACTGAAAATGGCAAATATATTGGAAAACTGTCAAGGGTTCCGAATTAACACAATATCGTGAACTGATGTAGATAGTTCTATTGTTCCGCAAGAAGAATGTTGTTCTGCACTCAATGAAGTGTTTTCTAAATCATTTTTGAATAACGTGTTGCCCTGTGCTTCTCTACCTGAAGTTGTTAAGCTGAATTTTCCTCGCATGGAGCCCTTGTTAATTTATTACGATGGTGTCGTGAACTTGATTCGTAAGTTAAAGGGACACTAACAATAAATCAGTTTAGACTAATGGAGCATTGTTTGAGAACCCTGTAGGCAGTCGTTTAAAAAAAATGGTTTGATTATTAGATAAGAAAATAAAGGTCCAAGTATCAGTATTTGAATTTCGCGCCGAAAAACCAGCGCTAGTACTTCATCGTGACGTCAGGGATTCCAAAGTATGTTTTCGCATTTCGGCCGCGTTGGCTGAGTAATGGTTCCCGAAACATGCCATGTTTAATATTTGTTTCCTTTCGAACACAATGTAGTCAATCTGTACCGCTATATATAATTAGTAAGCCATAGAAGATGCCATAAAAATCCATGACGTCACAGCCACCAGGTGCGGGAACTTAAGTAGGCGTCGTCACCCGCATTTCGTTCTTGCGATTTTTCTGGCTTATCAAACGTCTTATCGTTGTAAGAGTGGTGCTTTTGGTGTTGTAGAAAGGTAATTTACTGATACAGAAGAAATCATTTTTCACTTTAGTGTCCCTTTAAAGATTTTGTCATCGTCAGGAATAGACGATACTAATTCGAAGTTTTTGAAAAATACCGCAGTGTACTCATCCATAATATTGTGCAAGAACCTTTCGAAATCTATTCTGTCGTGCTCATTACCAAAGGATATTAAATTCGGCAAGGTGGTTCCATTATTTAAGTCTGGCGACGTGAATTCACCTTTAAATTGTAGGCCGATTTCTCTAAGAAGTCTGATTTCTCTAACCCTTGCTTTTTGTCATTTATATTAATAGCTTGCCTAACTGTGTAGCGTCCTCCACAAGGTTATTTGCAGACGATTTTGTCATTTAGAGAGTCATATAATCAAATTCTGACACTCTAAAACTACAATCTGATCAAGACAAGGTAACTAACTGGTGCGACACTTGGAAAATGCGACTTAACAGCGCCAAAGTGCAAACTAATGAGGATTTCCCGCAATACTGCTTCGTGTAACCTATGCAACTATCACTTGAAGAAATCTGCGGTCGAAGAAGTCAGTTCCTATAAATACACAAAACATCTAATTTTTCCTGGCAAGCACACATAAACCACATCACTAACAATTCTAACCGTACGCTTGGTTACCTCCGTCGCAATTGCTCTATGGCACCCGCTAACTTAAAGCTACTTCTATACAAAACACTAATACGTCCTAAGCTTGAGTATGCCTCTTCTGTATGGGACCCTGGTTTGGATTACTTAACAAATGCAATAGAGTCAATACAACATCGTAGCGGACGTTTCATTGTTACTAACTATTGTTGGAGATCAAGCGTAACATCTACGAAGGCTATTTTAAACCTCCCTCTCCTCTCAACCCGTAGGAAGTCAGCACGCTTATCACTGCTGTATCACGCTATTTTTTATTCATTTTTTTCCTAAAACTACCAATGAATGGGATCATCTGCCGGCCTCAATTGTTAACATAACCGATACATCTGCTTTTAGAACTACTATCGAAGAATAACTTTGCTAATCCGCACTTTGAAATTTATTTATTTATTATTATACTCTGTTATCTGCACATGCTCTGTATTTAGTTCCACTCCCTTCTGTAACGCCTTCGGGCCTTGAAGGATCTATAAATAAATAAATAAATGAATAAATAAATGCGTTGCGATGCAATAACTTTGGGCGTGCATTTCGGACACGGCACAATGTGTGGTACTACCTGGTAGTATCAGGTACTACCTGGTAGTACCTGGTAGTAGTACCTGGTAGTATGGTAGTATCAAACACGAACGTCGCCTTGAAATCAATCGCTTTAACAGCCGCACGGCAATAATCGAGAGAAAAGTATCGGGGTGAACGTCATAAGGTCAGAAACCACTCGAGGAGCACAAGATTTGGGAACAAAAACTGCATTAGCACAAGAAATAAACAAAACGAACGGCCAGTAAAGTCAGAACAGAATAGGTTGACAGTTGCTAGGGATAGCAAACTTCCAAAAAACAGATGTCGCAGAGCTCGCCTTATTTACGAGAAAGGAGATGAAAAATTCGTTAAGCTCCTGTGACACATATTGTGAAGTGGCGAGGAGGATTCTCCGGTGCAGTGCACATTCTGCGATGACGAACGTTAGGGTTCTGCTCTGAAACCGCCGTAGATCTCTGTATCGCTGAGCGTGATATCGAAAGTTATCTTTCCGTCTCGGAGGTAGCCGTCATTCTTCAGCGAGTGAATGTCTGTAGTAAATTCGAGTTGGATGTGTAGCAGTAAGGAATCATCGCGCTTGCAGAAACAAGGTCTGGTACCGGGAGTCAACAAACGCATATGGGATTCTACTGGATGATCCACGCGCACTCTCCAGAAAGGCGGCCAACACCTAGAGTCCACCAGCATCCCGTTAAACTCGATCTGGAGGAGGAGAGATATAGGACAACCCCCGCACTTCCAAGCGGCAATCGTAAAGTACGTGTCCCTCGTGTGCCACACCATAATCTCAGCAAATTTTTTATTCCTTCCCTGCCACTGAATAATCTCCTCACATTTTTCTAGGGTCAGCCGATATTCTGCGTACCCAATTCCTTCAATTGAAGCGGGTGCCGACGGCGCACTGGTGAAATGCCGGACGCTACTGTACAAAGTCTCACAATGAGCAATGACACGGCCGAAATCAGGTTTCGCGGAAGTTTTCCGCGATTGTTCTAGGTGGACTAAGTGTTCTAACTTTCGGAGTATCAGCTCCTGTCCCGAGTGCAACGACAGGGACCTCGACGTGCTGGCTTCTTCCAATGGATTTTGCTGAGACGTCCGCTGGTGCGACACGGGCGATGAGATCGCGGCGGCGATTTGAGCCATCTCGGCCATTAAGTTGTGCTCGCATGCTCCGAGCTCGCGAGCGATATCAGCGAACCTGGCTTCCTGGTTTCTGGCTTGTTCTGTAAGCTCATTCAACTGACCCTGAATCACTGACAGCAGCTGGTCGTGGTTGAGGCATCCCAACATCGCCTTCACGTCTTCTAGGGCAGCGTTCATGTCTGCAAGGGTCACTGCTGTATGCTCCGAGGGCTCCGTGATCGCGGTTGAAACACCGGCACTGCATCCGGCCGCGTAGTGCGTTGGCAGGTCTCTGTGCTGGACTCCCTCGCAGCATCGCAAACATTCCACGGTGTGAAATGTGCATTCGTTCTCGTAGTGTTCCAGCATGCGGTCCATGGTGCCCGTGTACTCGCAGCCTTGCGCTTCGTTCCAGCAGTATGCCTTAAGAGGAAGTAAAATAAATAGATCACTCACCTTACGATTTTTGGACGACAAAACATTTTTACTGAAGGCACGTTGCATCCCTGTCCCGAACATTTAGGACGTACAGGGTCGTCCACGCTTAGGGTGAACACGGCTCACCGTGGCCTCGCTCCGCGGGGCGCCATTGCGTCCGGCGCGGCGGCGCATCGAAGCGAAGCGGCGCATGCGCACAAGCACCTCGGGGAGGCGCTTCGCGTCGTCTGCTACAGCGCTGGAGCTCTGGCTTTGCTGCAAAGCACACTTAACTCGACCCACAGGTGACTGAGTGCTAGAGGTGTCGTCGCGGGAAGGCGCACTTGACCAACTGGAGCATTTTCCAGCTGGTTCGGTCTACAGCTTGTGAACAGCCTGCTTAATCAATATGCATTACCAGAAACGACCTTCTCGCCACATAAATCATTTAGTGTGTTTTTTATAAGTGATGAGGGCAAAAATATATTCATTTTTTCGCGCTCTTTATTAGGCTGGGGCGTAGACGCGACGCATGATAGTAGTGTCAGAGACGTCACCGAACCTGAGGCTGTTCTTAATTTCTCGAACGATTGAGGTCGGTTTTGCAGCAGCCGCCGCAACAATGGTCATGTGTTCAGCTTCAGTGGTCACTGTTTGCCGAGCTTTACGGGGAGCATCCGCAATTCTGCCATCCTTCTTGTAAGCCTGGACGATTCTATTCACAGTTTTCAGTGGCCCTTTTGCCACCTCGGATATAACGCGTTGAGAATGGTTTTGTAGGCACAGATCTACAATGCGTCATCTTTCTTTTTTCCGGTACCCGCGAAGTGACTAGTTTCGGAAAGTGCACCGGGGAGATGAAATTATCCTGCACTGTGACAGCGTTTTTATCGCCGCAGTGCCATGACAACCAGTAACCGAACAAAATGCAATTCATCATGCAAGTCGACAGAAATGCGTTTAAAGGAAACACCTCTGGTGTCTTTCGATTTGACGAGTCATCCCAGAATCTTTAACTCGTGAGCGGCCGGTCACTCAGTTGAGCAGCCGTCGGCTGCACCACATGATCATATTAAGCTAAGATGGGGCATACCGTGACCTAAGCAAAAAAATAAGGGGGGGGGGGGGGGAGGCTCGGCGGTAGATCGGGCTGACGCCCTTGGTCAGCTAAAATGTAGACTGGCCCGACCGCAGCAATCTGGCTTGGCTTTTACAAATGGCGAGCCCGTTTGACGACCACCGGCATCCTGTCGGCAGGCGACACCGGGCCGGCCTCGTGACCGCCGGTTTAATTATCGTGGCCGCGTTAGTCCAACCCACGGACCGGCCACTTCCCCACGACGCCAACAGCATCACTTGGCTGCATTTGGGTTTTACCCACTCTGCCCAACCCCCCTCGTACCCCCTAAAAAAAGAAGAAAAAAAGGAAAGAAATCAATTCCTCCTACTCTCCAAATTTATCCGATGCCCACCTCTATGACGTAACGCAGAGGCAATGTGTCGCTTCGTACCGTATACCGCGCAATTAACAAATTACATGCTAGTGAGAATACGGATATGGCCTATTCCGAGGAAGTACTGAAATGAAATAGAAGCGAATAATCACTTAATTACCCGGCAAGACGTAACTTAAGCTAGCAAACAGACACGTAGATTATAGATTTTTCCCTCCAATTACGTATTCAAAACGGACAGAAACAGCATTCGCATGCGGCGTGCATCGACTCCAAGGAGAAAAAAAAAAAACAACAACAACCAAAAAAACGTCGGCGCCACATGTTTTACTTCACCTAATCAATGTAATCAAATAAGTGAGCGACGATTCTTCTAAATGAGAATGCGACTTCTCGCGTCAGGTAGCCGTCAAAGGACCGGCACCTCTTCGGGGATTTTGCCCAAACTGTGACAACAAAATTTAATTTTGTTTTTTTATAGAATGTAGAAAGATGAAAAGGGGGAGTGAAGACAAATCAGTTGATATGTCGGGGAGGGTACTTTTCTACATCGCGTGTAGCGCTCCATGCCCTCCTACGAGCGACATTAACGTGCCAATAAGCGAGTCGCGAAGCAGCGGATATCGCGTCTTAGTTGCGGTGGAAGTAACATTATTGCCATCCTTAATGGTAAAATCCATGGCAAACATGATGATGCGTGATTGATAAATCGCTCTCTAACTTGCTGCGAAATTTATTGCGGGTTTCGGTCGTTTTCTTAAGTCAATTAAGCGAATTCGTTCCAGCATCAAGACATGCGCGAAACGGCTCGCTAGGCTTATCACGTGATGACTCCCACCAAGAAGAGCCCGCCTAATAGGTCTCTCGGTATGCACTGCACCAAGTGCTGTGAGAGTAAAATAAAATAGCCCCAGCCTAATAAAGAGCGCGAAAAAACGACTGCATTTTTACCCTCATCAGTTAGAAAAAACACGATAAGTGATTTATGTGGTGAGAAGCTCGTTTCTGGTAATGTATATTGATTAAGCAGGCTGTTCACAAGCGGTAGACCGAACCAGCTGGAAAATGTTCCACTTATTGAAGTCCGCCTTCCAGCGACGCCGCCTCTGGCACTAAGTCACCTGTGGGTCCAGCGAAGCGTGCTTTGCAGCAAAGCCAGAGCTCCAGCGCCAAATGGATGGATGGATGGATGTTATGAGTGTTCCCTTTGGAACGGGGCGGTGGGTTGCGCCACCAAGCTCTTGCTATTATACTGCCTAATGTCCTACCTAAGTTAAACAATAAACAATAAAAAAATAGCTGTGGCAGACGACGCGAAGCGCCTCCCCGAGGTCTGTGTGCGCATGCGCCGCGCCGGACGCAATGGCGCCCCGCTGTATGCGGCCACGGTGAGCCGTGTTCGAGTGGACGGCACTGTACCTTTACATGAAGTCTGGTGTGATCCAGTGTATGCGCTATGCTCAAAATCAACCAGCAGTGTCTGCCGCTGTCTAAACGTTAAAGATGCATCAAACACGAATACTAGGTCCTATGGTGTTGGGCTGCTGAGCACGAGGTCGCGGGATCGAATCCCGGCCACGGCGGCCGCATTTCGATGGGGGCGAAATGCGAAAACACCCGTGTGCTTAGATTTAGGTGCACGTTAAAGAACCCCAGGTTGTCAAAATTTCCGGAGTCCTCCACTACGGCGTGCCTCATAATCAGAAAGTGGTTTTGGCACGTAAAGCCCCAAATATTATTATTATACGAATACTAGGTCAAAGTGAATCACTTAATTATGCTTCTAAATCGCAAGACAGCTACTCTCAGACGAGAATCGGAGAGAAATACGCCCATACCTTAAATATTCTTCCAGCTCCCAACGCATCTACCGGGACAGCAGCATTCTTGTGCAGTGGAGACGGCCATGTGGTTTTCGGTTGCTAGCTTGCTCCTCAAATAAATGCGGCCATCCACTACGGGCCAAGATAACTTTTATACACCGTAAAATAATTTACACCCTTAAAAGTGAAAAAGGGTGGAAATGTCTGTTATTTATATAACGGACACTCAACGGGTGTGAGTTATAGACACATTTACGCCCTTTTTCACTTTTAGGCGTGTAAATTATTTTATAGTGTAGGGCGGTTGCGAGTGAGGGGGCGGGAAGTTGCTGTTGAGGAATAATGTCCTAAATAAAAAAAAATTGCAGAAATGGTAGTTTTTCAGAAGCAATAACATCTTTTAGAAGAATAACTAGTGAATTTATTTTGCAGTGAACCCAACTTCGTTTTCTGATGCTTCAGTGCGAATTTCAAGGGAAAGAAGAATAATGTTTGA